>NW_023494798.1:25728528-26959778 GCF_904425465.1 Colossoma macropomum | reverse complement strand
ACTTTGCAGGGAGGAGCGTGAACATGAAGGATGCAGACAAATGAGTTTCCTTTGGCAGCCAACACTGTAGCTGTGACAGAAATCATGAGAGGATTTGGTGTGTTGTTCACTGTTTAATGAAAAATGAAGAAAATCACTCAAAACTGTATTACTATGATTTTCTCCCTATTAAATGAAATACTATGTTGAATACATATACAGTTTTAAAGTAACATGAGACATGTGTTTACTCATCTATGCAGCCACACCTTAACCATGAGAACATCTCTGTAGCACACGGTCTTAAGTGGCTTATTTATTTCATATTACTTTTACATTAAACACACATTTACATACATATAACACACTTTAGACACTGAATCTAAAATGTTTGTAAATATAATAGAGCATCTCTAACAATATAAATTGAACGACTGAAAATTCAGAGTGCTGTTAAGACTGCTCTGTGCTGTCACTGACCAATAAGAAGAACCAGACTGGTTACAGTGTGGCTAGTAAACCTTCACCCAGCAGCTGCATGATAAGGCTACAGTAGCACACGCTAATTTAAAATTCATGGGATGTGTTGGATCAGAGATGGACACAAGGTGCTTCACAATATGTAAGTGACCTTTATTGGTTAATATTTTTTTCTTTTAATGTAAAAAATAAAAATTTAGGATTTTTTTTTCATGAGGAACAGTTTTTTACTCATTTTTCCCCTGTGAAGATACTGCATTGTGTCAAGTGTAAAGTTTGGTGGAGGGGGGATTATGGTGTGGGGTTGTTTTTCAGGAGTTGGGCTCGGCCCCTTAGTTCCAGTGAAAGGAACTCTTAATGCTTCAGCAGACTAAGAGATTTGGGATAATTTCATGCTCCCAGCTTTGTGGGAACAGTTTGGGGATGACCCCTTCCTGTTCCAACATGACTACGCACCAGTGCACAAAGCAAGGTCCATAAAGACACGGATGAGCGAGTTTGGTGTGGAAGAACTTGACTGGCCTGCACATCAAGTCCTGACCTCAACCCTAACACCTTTGGGATGAATTAGAGCAGAGACTGTGAGCCAGGCCTTCTCATCCAACATCAGTGTCTGACCTCACAAATGCGGGAAGAACGGTCAAAAATTCCCATAAACACACTCCTAAACCTTGTGGAAAGCCTTCCCAGAAGAGTTGAAGCTGTTATAGCTGCAAAGGGTGGGCCGACATCATATTAAACCCTATGGATTAAGAGTGGGATGTCACTAAGGTTCATATGCGTGTGAAGGCAGACAAGTGAATACTTTTGGCAATATAGTGTATTTCATTGGTGACGGTAGTATCAGTATCTCCAATTAAAGGTATTTTAACTCTTCAGTCTAACACAAATTCTAACACCTATTACACTGTATTAGTTGTTAAGCTACAAACGTAACATGGTCTTTGACAGGTTATTAATACTGATCTGAACTGATACATCATGTTACTGTTTTGATTAATAGATGATCCTCCTGATTTCTTGCCAGCACTAATTTTTGGAAGCCCCACTGTGAAAGCTGGGGGTGATATGCAGCTAAAGTGTGTCATTGTTGACAAAACTGAATCTAGTAGCCAGATTCTCATGTACTTGTGCAAAAATGCAGTTGGAATGAGAATAAAAGCGCTTGGAAATGAAAATCAGCACATCTTCATTTTGAGAAATGTATCAGTGCTGGACTCTGGAAACTACAGCTGCGTGTACTCACTTCACAAACATTTTCCAAAGAACGTGACAGCATCAGGATACAACACAGTCCGAGTTCAAGTCACTGGTTAGAGATATGATGCATATTACAAATATTCTAAAACATATAATTGGATATTTTATGGTGTATTGTACAATTTAAGCTACATATGTATACATTACAGTTGTCAGTGATGCTCTGTAAAGAATAAATGAACTTTCAAGTGCATCATAAACTCTGACAAATAAGATTATTTAAAATCAAAAATTACAGTAGATTCTATATATGTGGGTAGTTGATGATTTGCTGATCTATTTTTTTACACTAAAAAGCTTGTGAATTCACTCCAGCCTGCTTTACTGTAATTTCATCATTTGTCATGACTCTGTGCCCTTGAACTACTCTCATTTTTCATATTATTAAAAAAAATAATCATCAGTAGTGATATAAACAATCACTGACACTGACAAAAACATAATTTCAAAAAACAATTTTGGGTCATCTCTGGGCTTTACCGCAATAGCTCTAAAACTTATTATGCTGAACGTGGCCAATTGAGACAATTCACATGTGCAAACATTGAAACGTTACATGAAAACGTAGCCCTTGATTATGTACCAATGAATTAATTTTATTAATTAATTAAAATGTATTAATTGGGAGTTTGTCCCTCCTTTTCTTCTGGGAGGGCTTTACACAAGATGCTGGAACATTGTTGTGAGGATTTGGTTGCATTCAGCCACACAAGCATTAGTGAGGTCAGGTACTGATGTTGGATGGATATACTTTTGAAGGTATTGGACTGATACACTATTGTTTGCAGTTTATCAAAGTACATTTATATCCCTTAATAGATTATGCAGAATATCATTAGTTTGGGAAAAATATCAGTTGATCTATTACAAGAAAAATAAATCATCATATCCAGGTAGATATGATTTTGTATGGTAATGGTAATCAAAAAAAAGTTAAGTATAAGGAAAGAACGCTAAAATTATTCTACTGTAGCAAAAATAGAGACACATAAAATTCTGTGAAGTATTATCTTTGTAAACAAAAAGCCTTAAAAGGATAGGTAATTACTTAAAGACTTCGTGGTTAATCCTAATGAGCAGTATGAAACTGTTAAAGTCCTTATGTGATCACTGAGGTCAGTTAGGAGAACTTCTCAGAGGTTATTTGCTCACATGTGGCTTACAGGCAGCCATAATGCCTTAGATGTGTCAAACACTTAATAAAATTACATTTACACAAAAAATTACTTAATTTATTCATTACTTTAGAGATTTTACCATAATATAAAACAACTGACTGACTGAAAGTATGAGAAAGGTTTGTGCTGTCACCACCCAATAAGAAGAACAGGGCTGGTGACATCGTGGTTAGTAAAGCTTCACCCAGCAGCTGCATGATCAGGCTACAGCAGCACATGCTAATTTTAAGTTCATGTGAAGAGTTTGATCAGCGATGGACACACAGTGCTTCACAATGTGTAAGTAACATTGGTTTAATCAACTATCATTTAATTAATTAATCCAACATAACGAGCAAAATTAAAGGGCTTGAATTTCTACTCTTTTTTCTTATAAAGATGTTTCAATAATGATGACAGTATCAGTATCTACAGCAAAAGGTATTTTACTTTCTCTTCATGCACTGATTACATTATATTAAATTAACATTTTTACTACTGAACTGAACATCAGATTTATGTTAGTAATACTGATCTGAACTGATACCTCATGTTACTGTGTTTGATCAATAGATGGTCCTCCTGATTTACAACCAGCAGAACTTTTTGGAAGCTCCACTGTGGAAGCTGGGGGTGATATAAAGCTGAAGTGTAGCACCCTTGACAATAGTGGTCCAATTGACCAGATCTTCATGTATCTGTGTAAAGATGGTGTTGGAGTGATGACGGAACCACTTATAAAGAAAGATGATCACATCTTCACTTTGAGAAATGTTTCACTGCTGGACTCGGGAAACTACAGCTGTGTGTACTCACTAAAGAAGTATTTTGCCAAAGAATGTGAGATCATCAGGACAAAAAACAATCCAATTCCAGGTCAAGAGTCCAGGTAAGAGACATAACACAATATTTTCTTCATAATCATATCAAAAATATGGCAGTACAGTCAAAAAGTTGACTTAAGCTTAGATCAGCCATGCTCTGTTAAAAGTGAATGAAGTGGGTGTGTTTCCTGAAAGAGTTGTAGTGCACAATAAATTCTATCTTAAGATTTAGTTAACATGCAAGTCTTTACAAAATACTTTTTCTAGTAAATTATTTATACATCTTTCTAATTAATGAACCAGCCAATCCATTTTTTTCGAATCCTAAAACACGCTGAAATAAATTGAACCACATTTTGCAATCCACTAAATTGCTTTCAAAAAATGCAGCCTATAATTTACAAATTTGTTGTAGTTTGGATGATGGTAATATCTTCACAGTTGTGTCCAAATGGCATGTTTTTTTAATTTATTTATCATCAAAAAAGGAAAAAAAAACTCTCCTTTGTCTTTAAAAGATATTTTATTGATGCCAGCCACATCATTACGGCCAGCAGCAGGTTTGTTTTCTCATTAATTATTTTACTTAGACAAATACTTTCATAAATACACCACATTTAAGCAAAATTCTCACAAACATATCACTACTGCCATCAACTGACATGATACTTTATTGTTTTGAAATAGACATCTGGCCAGCACAAATTTCTGGAAGAACCAGTGTGAGAAAGGGGGCGAATGTACAGCTAAAGTGTATCATCCTAGAAAAAATTGTATCAAGTGACCAGATATTCATGTATCTGTGTAAAAATGGTGTTGGGGTGATGATGGAAGCACTCAGAAACAGAGATGAGCACATCTTCATTTTGAGAAATGTTTCACTGCTGGACTCGGGAAACTACCATTGCACATACTCATTAACCAAATATCCTCTGATGAATGTTACAGCATTGGGATATAACTCAATCCAAATCCTGGTCACTGGTAAGAGATTTGACCCTTGTTTTCCTTAGAATTATATCACAGTATGATAGTTTAAACCGGGAAGGGGCTTAAATTGAGTTTTATAAAATTTTGACACTTATCAGTTAAGTATTTAATGTGACTTACGGGAAACACTCACCTTAAAATCAAGTGCATTTATAAACCAATTACAGAGTTAATTTGATTTACTGTAGCAAATATTCTTATTCTTTTTTCAGATCCACAATGGCAGATAAATTTCATAAGATTGTTATGTTCGTCTGGAGTCATCATATTTGCATGCTTGATAGTGGTTTTTGATGTCTACACAACAAAGAGGAGAAACTCTGTAGCCCTGAATTCAGCAAATTTTGCAACGAGTCCTGATTTACATGGTCAATAAATACTAATTAGGATCAGTAAAGTTTACATAAAGCCCATCATCTAGTCAGAGCCTTCCAGCTGTTCTAAAAACAATAAAATCAAAAGGAGACCTTTGTTATGTATACTCCTAAACTCTGGAATGGTCTTCCTTTAGATATTAAATTGTGGAGTTCTGTGCATCTCTATAGGAATCATCTAAAGACTTATTTTTATACTTTTGCCTTTGATGATTGATGTTTAATCTAAGTAGTCTTCTTCAGTTTCTTTCTTTTGAACATTTTAATTCTTTATGTGTGTGTTAAAAATCTATAGAAAGAGGAATTCCTAACATTTGTGCAAATATGTGATAAACAGCACTTAAAGCTTATATTTCTGTAGATCCTTCCCTAAAGATTTTTCTTTGAAAAAACTGAAAGCAAAGTTTTTACACTATGTGTACATTTTTCATTTGGGAAAGCCCTGAATTTTAAAAATACGAAAAAGATCAGAGTCCTATTCACATACAGTTACAAATACTTAAAAAAAATTAAACATGATCAACCTATTAATGTCAGTAAAAATTTCCATATGAATGGTGCTTTATGCATCATACACAGGCCTAAAATAAAATTACTTATTGTTACGTTTACCCAATTTCTGCATGCAACTTTACTCCCACATAAAAAAAAAAAATACAAAAACACAATAAAAAAATATACTTCAAATATTTACTGTGAAGATGTTGGCTTAATCCATACCTGAGTTCTACTGCACTAATGCAGTAACAGACATCCATACCTGAGTTCTACTGCACTAATGCAGTAACAGACATCCATACCTGAGTTGTTACACTGTAAAAAATGGCTCATCAGTTAACCCTAAAAATAACTCATTACCTCATGTGGTAACAAGTAAATTAACTAGTTTTGTTCAACCTAAATAAATACTTTGAAAGAATGATTCTTTCAATTAATGTAATTTTTTGAGGTGAATAAAACTAGCTCAATTGCCACATGAAGTAATTTTAAGAATAAACTGATAAGCTATTTTTCACAGTGTAGATACAGACACAGATCATCAAGTTATCAGAATCTGGGCACAAACATTTGTAGGCCCCTACTCAGATACCTTTTTCGGGTGGTCAGTGAATTGTTTAGGATATCACAGCAGGTGATACACAAGGCCTATGCAGCACCACGACAGTAGGATGCCTATCACAGTGTTGGGCACGACTCCACTAAAAACATTTTTTTTTCTAATTAAGACAAAACAACAGCAGGATTATGCACACATTAATGAGAACACAGGTTAACATAAACCCAACAACCAATGCAACATTTCCCTATACAGCATGCATCTGCTCTTCACAAGCATCACATGTACTCCAGTGATGACAAATTAAAGTTAGACAGCTGAAATGTATGTAATAATGCAACAAACTTAACTTGTCTTGCTTCTGCTGACAGTTTTGTCCTACAAGGACAAAATCCACTTTTTTCTTTAACTCAGATGACATTTTATATTTGGCCTTGTAAATCCATCAACTGCTCTGTCTGGAGTTTTAAATTTAAAGTACATTTGAAGAAACTATTGTTAGCACACTGCTAAAAACCTGAAAGCTGAAGTAATTATGGATAGTGTATTGTTACTAAATAGTGATTAGAAGAGAAAACAAAGTAGGACATTTAAGAAAGACGTGAAGACAGTCAGGATTCTAGGACATAACATCGTGACAAATTAGTTAATGCTAGTTTGCTGTTCCCACCATGAGCCAAAACAGGCCTTTAGATTTTCTCATCATTGCCTCTGAGGTCCCTAGAGGGTCGGGCCTCTGGGTGTGCGGCCATAAAATCCATTGGATGATCTAGATCTGGGTAGATTGCTATTTTTCTGTATAATTAGAGGAGTGAAAGCATTGGAATAGGTAGGGTGAGGATTGTATGGCTGTCAGGAATCTGCAATAGCCTTACATAATGACATTGCAGGACATTAGCACATTTGGAATTTGTAAATGTTAAGTAGGCCTATTCACTTTTTCCCAGGCCTACCCAAATACTTATTTCTGCCTATTGGCATAGACCGCCTGACATTCTGTAAATCTTCAGCACTGTATATTATCTTGTTAGGCTCAGGGGTGACAAGACAATCACAGAAGAAAACCCTAAAATTTGATCAGTTTCATTGTCTGAGTCATTGATTTGTGTATTTGATTATTATAATAATGACACAGGCTCATTTACCCACCATAGAACGCAGAGCTAAAGGCAACATGAAAGCTTAGAGCTTTCTTTTGCCAAAATGTTCACTGAATGCAAATATTATCACTTAAAAGAGCATGTTTGTCATTGTTACGACCTGTCTAGGGGTTTGAGATGATCATAACATAAAAAAGACAAAAGAGAGCCAGCTGACGTTTAAACAGGTCAAATCGTGTTATTTTCTTTTTATGCTGCTCTTTTGTGTATACGACACAGGAGAACGTCAGAGTGGGCAAGCGCCAAAACAATAAACATAACAAGCCTAGCTAGAAATGTTAGATAACTAACTTACCTATGCAAACATAAAGAAACAAAAGTACAGTCAGTCTTTCCTAACTCCCTAACTATACCAAAAACAGGAGAAAACAAGATCAAAAGAAATTGCACCCACTCCTACAACCTGGTCGGCATAAGAGTGAACATTTACAGAGACAGATCATGAGCTTACAGTTTAACTGCAGAGATAACTGGGTATAGAACAAGAGGTAAAGCTAAGCTATTTCATTTGAGAGGAGAGTAGACAATCGCTAGCAATAAAACAAACAAGCTGCGCTGCGGTTCGGATCTAAAAACAATCGCCCCAAGCCGCCATGGAGGAAAGCCTCGATAACATCCGGCGCAGCCGTCGAAGATATACGCCATGCAATTTCAGCCAGCCAATCAGATGAAATTTCGTTACGGGACTCCAGCCAATCACACGCACAAGTGGGAGGGTTCCTAATAAGCGAGAGAATGAGAGAGAGAGAAAGAACGAAAGGGAAGCAAGCAAAACAAAACATACGTCATATATGGACGTAACAGTCATGATTTTAAATGAATAATACATTAAAAAATGAATAAGCAGACAGTTATTAAAGACAGCAGTATACGCTGTCTCAGGTATTCTTGGTTGTGAAGTCTGTGCTCAAAGTACACAGGAAGAGTAATCTTTGCTCTGTTTCAGTTTCAAAGCCTCACTGATTGAAATAGCACCACAGATAAAAAGAATGGCACGAAGGTTCATGTGAAAAACAACTCAAACTTAAACTATTCAGATGGGCGTGCAGTTACAATACAGTTACAATACAGTTACAAATGTGTTTTTACAATCTAATGATCTGTATTTAACATGCAAAAGAAAACAGTAAACATAGAAGCTTGAAATGTGGAAGTATTAACGTTAATTAAGATAAGTTTTAGAAAGCACTAATGCCTTAATAAATATCCTTAAACAAGCACGTGTAATTTGATACAAGGGTTTAGAGAAACTTCAAGAAATGCATTCTAGTTTATAAATGCAACTATACAAACCATTTTAATTACACCAGTACACCGTTCTACTGGCTTTTTCTTTACTTTAAATAATCTGAACTTAAATATGAACTGATGAAATAACATTTGTGAATATTGTGGCATTTGCCAAACTAATGCTCGGGCAAGGTTAGAAGAAAAAACATACTTTAGTGGTGATTTCAGAGATCACTCAAAACTAGCACATTTTTGAGGAAATATTTTTGCTTTAAGTGATTTTCATGACAGCTTTTCTTCTTTTTTCCCCTCTTTTTCACTGGAAAGACATTTCATCAATGAAGACTGTTAGAATATCTGGGCTTTACCGCAATAGCTCTAAAACTTATTATGCTGAACATGGCCAGCACGAAGCACAGTTTGCATACCACACCTCTAGAGCCCCTTCTGTGAACCAGAGCAAGTGGCAGCCACCACAATATACACTTGCAGTACTTCAGTTAATCATCAATATCTCTGTATTATATATTTTACTTATAAGAAGTTTTATATATAGAAGCTTTAACATAAAATTTAAAAGGTCAATATATAAATATAATATGTAAGATTTCCTGCTGTCATACTATCCTTCAAAATCTGACCAAAAAAAACCTGACAAATTTTATAAAAGATATCTAATGCGTTATTTTGTGTGTGTGTGTGTGTGTGTGTGTGTGTGTGTGTGTGTGTGTGTGCTAAAGCAAAAGCTTAGTAGCTGTTTGCTGAAACATAAAGCGAGCCATTACTTGGCAACCTGTGCTCACTGGAATGACACTGCCATTGCGTAGTATGCAGCCATAATGCCTTAGATGTGTCAAACACTTAATAAAATTACATTTACACAAAAATTACTTAATTTATTCATTACTTTAGAGATTTTACCATAATATAAAACAACTGACTGACTGAAAGTATGAGAAAGGTTTGTGCTGTCACCACCCAATAAGAAGAACAGGGCTGGTGACATCGTGGTTAGTAAAGCTTCGCCCAGCAGCTGCATGATCAGGCTACAGCAGCACATGCTAATTTTAAGTTCATGTGAAGAGTTTGATCAGCGATGGACACACAGTGCTTCACAATGTGTAAGTAACATTAATATTTAATTAATCCAACATAACTAGCAAAATTAAAGGGCTTAAATTTCTACTCTTTTTTCTTATAAAGATGTTTCAGTAATGATGACAGTATCAGTATCTACAGCAAAAGGTATTTTACTTTCTCTTCACGCACTGATTACATTATATCAATTAGTAAATAGAAATTAAAATAACTTCCATATATAACATTTTTACTTCAAGTTGAATAGATTCATGTTAATAATACTGATCTGATCTGATACCTTATATTATTGTTTGATCAATAGATGATCCTCCTGATTTACAGCCAGCAGAAATTCTTGGAAGCTCCACTGTGGAAGCTCGGGGCAATATAACGCTGAAGTGTAGCGTCTTTAACAATAGTGGTTCAAATGACCAGATCAACATGTATCTGTGCAAAAATGGTGTTGGAGTGAGAATAGAACCATTTAATAAGAAAAATGAGCACGTCTTCACTTTGAGAAATGTTTCACTGCTGGACTCGGGAAACTACAGCTGTGTGTACTCACTAAAGAAGTTTTTGGCAAAGAATGTGAGATCATCAGGACAAAAATCAATCCAAGTCCAGGTCAAGAGTCCAGGTAAGAGACGTAATACAATATTTTCCTCATAATCATATCAAAATATGGCAGTACAGTCAAAAAGTTAACTTGAGCTTAGATCAGCCATGCTCTGTTAAGTGTAAATAAACTGCACTGTGAAAAACGGCTCATCAATTCAACCTAAAAAAATAAAAAAAAATACTTCATGTGGTAAATAGCAAATGAACTAGTTTTATTTTAACTCAAAATATTATATTATTTGAAAGAATCATTCATCCAGAACATTTATTTAGGTTGAATATACCTAGTTAATTTACTTGTTACTACATGAAGTAATTTTTTTAAGTTGAACTGATGAGCAATATTTTACAGTGTGGGTGAATTTTCTGAAAGTGTTGTAATGCACAATAAATTCTATCTTAAAATTATTAGTTAATGTACCAGTGCTTCACAAAACATATTACATAGTAAATTATCAGTACATTTGTTTATTTAATGAACCAGCCAATTCATTTTTGAATGCTAAAATACATTGTAAAAAATGTCTCGCCAGAGCTACTTCAATAAACTACTTCATATGGTAACAAGCAATTGAACTAGTTTTATTCAACTCAAAAATTACACTGATTGAAGGAATCATTCATTTAAAGTATTTATTTAGGTTGAATAAAACTAGTTAATGTACTTGTTACCTCATGAAGTCATTTGAACTGACGAGCCATTTTTTACAGTGTAAGAACCACTTTTGACTTAAAATACAGATTTTTAAGTGTGTAACCTTTAGAAAGCCTAAACAAACTTCTCATTATGTCCAAGTACTACACTAATTTAAGGGTTCTCCCTAGAACCTTTATATTATAGTGAGGTTGTTTAAACTTGGTTATTCACACAAATGCATCTCATTTCCCAAAAAATAAACAAATAAGTAAAAATAAACAAACAAACAAACAAAAAAATCATCATGTTTAAGGAACCAACACTATAAAAAGTGACTCATCAGATCTACTTAAAAAAATGACTTCATGTGGTAACAAGTAAATTAACTAGTTTTATTCAACCTAAATAAATACTTTGAATGAACAATTCTTTCAAAGTAATTTTTGAGTTGAATAAAACTAGTTCAATTTCTTCTTACCACATGAAGTCATTTTTAAGTAGATCTGACGAGCCACTTTTTACAGTGAAGAGTGGTTCTTCTATGACAGAAAGCAAAGAAACCTTTTGGCACTGTTATTTTCAAAAAAATAATTCCAAACAAATATTAAATAATTTTGTTTGACATAGCAAGCATGACAAATTCCCTAGTTTGTTATCCTCTGTAGATTTAAGTACACTTTCAGAGCATTTAGGACTAATGACTGGGTCAGCTTGCACATTAAATAACTACATTATTAACATACTATGCAATATATGATGCGGTTGAGAAAACATTAATGCCCTAATTATAAACCAAGATTTGCAATACGCTACAATGCTTCAGTGAAATTTAGTGCTATTATGCTTTCTGGTTTATAAATGTAATTGTGCTCATCATTTTAATCACACTAAGGCAGTACTTTAATTGACCAATTCTTTACTTTGAATGTATGTTGACCGAATCATGGATTTATGAATTTATATACAGTGCTTTCTGTCAAACTATTGCTCAGGATAGAAAAACAAAGCCTTTATGATTGATTTCAGAGATCACACTAAACCAGCACATTTTAGGGAAATATTTCACTTTAAGTGTTTTACGTGACTGTCTTGTTTTTTCCTCTTTTTTTTCTCCCCAAAAAGACAATTCATCGATGACGACCACATCAGCATCTGTAACTATTTCCAAAACTACCAATCATTCACAGAGGAACTTGAACACAATTGGACAAAACCCTATCCATGTCCAGCCCAATGGTAAGAAATATGACCCACCTTTTCCTCATTAGCGTATCAAAATATAACATTATACATGATGAGGAAATTTGCTTTTGATAATAATTCGTTATTAATTAAATTTTCATGCTACATGACAAAAGAAATAGGGCAGGTTTCCCAAAAAGCATCACTAAATGTATCATAAACTCAGGATTATTCACTAAAGCGCTAACATACCTAACATACTATGATATCAGGTGCCCTCATACCAGATATAATACTATGTTGTTTAACAATCCAGTTTGCATGTTTATTAAGAGTCAGTGATCCTCCCTCTGTTTCAGTTCTGTCTTGCTAACAGTTTTTCTTTAAAGTCATTTATCGACCTGTTGGTCACGGAGTGCCCCAAGGTTCCATCCATGGTTCGTTTCTATTCACATTACATTGTTAGACCATGGTTACAACAAACGTGAGTAAAACTTGCCTGGTGAAAAGGCAAATACACTTGAACAGAAAATGTAAAAGCAATTCAGTTCCGGTAGCAGTTACTTTAGCTTTGCTTTGAGGTGAAATTAACCAAGAAATTTGCAAAAAAGCATTCATCTGTTGTTACAAGCTTGATATTGTAACAATAGAAGAAACATTTTTGGTGCTATGTAGGACCATTTTCAAAAAGGTTCTAAATAGAACCATACATAACACATTCTCACCTGAACATCCATTTCATGTTGCAAAGAACCCTTTAAACATGCAAATGGTTCTTTAGTGTTCGTGGTTCTATATAGAGCAATGGTCTTTACTAAAAAACCCTTGAAGAACCATCTTTTTTGAGAGTAGAGCATCATGTCACAAAGCCTTCAGGATGTCTACACCAAAGAGGTAAAGTCGTTAAATCCAAATATAAACAAACCAAAGGCCTATAAAAAGAAATAGCTGCTTTCCTGACTGAGCTGTCTAGCTGTGGTTTGGGGTGTCTGTTTAATAAAGTATATTACAGGTGATGTTGTATTACACAATGTCAAAAACAGAAATGGGGCGTCTGTCAAAATGGCACAGCGCTGTTTCACTCACAGTGGTGTAGACAGTTTCACTGACTATAACGGAAGCAGTTTTGTTGCTGTTGCTCGCTCACGTTGCTTGCTGTTAGGGCATGATGTATTTGTTCATTTTTCCTGCTGTGCCGGTTGTAAAGTTCCCACCTCAGCTGTGTAGATTTTCTCCTAATTGGCCTCCCAGTGGCTCAGCCCCAGGGCATGCACTCTTTAATCTGGGCCTATCTGTAGGAAGCTCTGGTTTATTCAGGAAGTTCAGTGTTTATTATGGTTGGCTTCTCGAGACCAAAATACCAGATGCGAGTAACTCATCATATTTTGTAGTGTTGCATCTTCATATTTGTGACCAGGAGTGTCATACAGAGTGGTACTCGGGTGGGTTTTGAAAAGAACCAACTTTAAACAGTAATTAAAACATTCATGAAAATCTTGCAAAACTAGCATATCACTTTTGTCAGAAACCTTGTATCTCTGAAGTTGTAACTTTACAGGAGAAGGAAAAAACCTACTTTACTTTTAATGTAAGTCAACAGAACCAGACTTTTTCCAAGTAATTTTGGGCCACTTATTTTTGTCCATTCATCACAAAATTTATACAGCATGTAAAGGGCAACAAGTATTTTCAAATTATGTCAAAAACTGAAAAACGTGGACATGTAATATTGTATTGGATGTAATATTGCCTGAAAATGACAAGGCAAAGCAAAAAAAAAAGAAAAAACAATGACATAAAGTCACTTTTGACAATAGCTGCTGAAGTCTCTTCATGGATTCTATTAATTTTGTAGGTCTCCCAGCACTTCCTGTGGAACACATGGTGCTAGGCATTCTGATCCTGGTTGGGGCAATTTTTCTTGTAATGCTTTGTATTAAAGTCAGAATGTTTAACAGTAAGTATAGCTGACAATTTTTCAATTTTTCTAACCAAATTTGAGATGTCAATTGAAACATTTTATTAGGGAAAAATATGACATAATAATAATAATAATGATAATAATAATGCCAGCACAATAACCTACCCAATCAACAATTAAAGAGATACAATGGCTGAAAGCAAGACAGCTGAAAAATACATACGGATCAGCAGGAAATGAGAAACAGTCTATGACAGTGACATCGTCAGTCTGGTTCCATGGGATTGAATTCTAAGAGAAAATTCTGAGGATAACAGACAAATAAAAGTGTTTTTTGTTTGTTTTTCAGAGTTGTGCAAAAACCAGGACCCAAGGTACATTTGAGATGAGATCATACGTAATCAGCAGCATAATTTGTTACTCCAGGTGTTCCCAGTTCTGGGGTACCTCTGCCCAGCTCAGTTTAGTGACTTCCCTGCTCTAACACTCACACTTCAACTTAGGAAGGGCTTGTTTACTAGCTGACACTAAACAAACACCAAAGCATGCAGAGCAAGGGTACTCCAGGATGTCAGAATCACAGAATAAACTGTTTTTATTAATGAATTACTAATCATTTTCTTCTCTCTTTTTCAGTGAGGAGATTAATACAGACCACTGTGAAGGTAATTTCCCAAATATTAGTTATATTATATAACTATAGTTTTATTTATTAAGATCTCTAAACTGCTCATGTCAGGTACATTTATATTGTTTCACTCTCCATTTTAAAGGTTCAGAGCAAGTGATGCAGGAAGAAAACAGGTATATGTTGTTGTAAAGATGTCTAAAGTAAAAATTTCAGTTTTGAAAGTGGTTTATCTCAAATATAGTCAGTGGCCTGATCTTATTTTATGTCTTACAGGGAAGACTCCTTTGATGACATGTGTGAATACTCCACAATACCAGAATTAGAAGGTAACATTACTGGGTATATGGATTATGGGTGCTGTTCCCACACATGCTGTATGTTAAGCAATCAGTTCTGGAACAGCTAATTCACAATTCTCAACTAAGTAATTTAAATACTGCATTCATTTAAAAACATTATTGATGCTTTTAAAGAATCACTGTGACTAAGTGCTTTTGAGTAATCCTCACCTCACAGGTTCACAGGACTATCTGAATGCAGCATCATTTCAACCAAGAAGTGTAGATATTTATAACAATGAAAAGTAACTGCACATGTACATTTTTTTATATTGTGGCAAAATCTTCTATTAGATCTAATTTTTTAATACATGTTTTTATTCACAGTTAATACAAGTCCAGGCACCTTCTGGTAAGTAGCAGTTCTGTTTCTGCAGATTAAGTCCAGTCTTGGATATAATTATGCTCATATCAGAAATTGTAATCTTTAATTTTAATCTTTAATCGTAATCTGTAATTTACTAGAAGTCTGGAGAGAAATAAACAACAAACAAAAATGTAAACATCATAAAAGTGCAGAAAACAATGCTTAAGTTGTGAAAAAACATCTTTCTCCCTAGCTATGCTGAGAGTGGGCAGTACAGTCTGGCTCAAGGCAAAGCGGTATACAGCTTAGCAACGTACACCGGTACGTACATCTATTTTGTGAAATTTCAGTCATACTGCGATATGAAAAATGTAGAAGAATGCAATGCATCTAATCGTGACCACTGTGTGAATCTTCTATGAATAAAAGAAAAATAAGTTTTGAAAAGCTAAAGTACACAGACAAGTTTTTATTTTTTTGTCTTTCAGACATGAAGACAGAGTACCATGGAAACAGTCATGTCTATGCAAAAGTACAAAAGAGAAAAAAGGAAAAAGCTTATGATGAATTCCTCACGTATGAATAGATCAGCTTTGTGTACTGGGTACGCTGTAAAAAGTGTTACCCCTTTTAACACTTTTTGTTTCATATTGTTTTCTGATTTTACACATTGTGTTAACCCAGAATGTATCATCCATAACTGGGTATATAAATATTCCAATGCATTTTATGTTAAACTTAACATAAATTGTGTCGACTCCAACTGAACACACTGATGTGTCTAGTTAGAGACAGAATGTGTTGTTTTTTAACACATATATTTAGTGTAAAGTCTGTTGCCTCTCCAAATCTCCAAAGTGACAAAATTATGGGGAAGAAAAACATCTAAACATGTAATGGAAGTTAATGAAAGTGTCCAAGTAATTTAAGACCATTTGTACTGGTCTCTTAATCATGAAATTTTGATGAAAAAGTAAAAACTACAAAAATGTTTGTCCCAACACTGGCCATCCAAAACTGGTGAAATTACAAGTTTTGTTGATTTCCTAAGTGAAAGAAATATGTGAATTCTCTGCTTGTTATAATACACTATGTGTATAATTATTAAACATTGAAAAAAATGATAGAATCCATTACACAGAATGCAGATTGCAGTACTGGTGTCTTTATTGCCTTTTATGTATTGTTTTGTTTGTCTTAACTTTTAAGAAGTCTTTCATTTGTTTTTCCAATATACTACAATGCATTTCATCAACTGGTGAACAATTCAGCCAGTGCTTAATATCAATGAGTATTGCTGCTTTACTCTAAACATTTGATGTGAGTCTTTCTCAGATTCATTAAGGAAAAAGATATCCTACTTTATGATGATGATGATGATGATGATGATGATGATGATAAATAAATAAAGAAATCTTTTTTTTAGCTTCTTTATTGTGAATACAAAAATCCTCTGTAAATTCACTTGACTATGATAACAAACCCATTAGAGATAAAACAAACTTAGCCATAAATCAACAACACATTATTTTTTTCTGATTATTAAGAAAAAAATTAGATTAGTTAGATTCCTCAGCCAGCTACATTCATCAAAACATTTTAGCGCCATATGACCAATGAACAAACCTCTTTATAAAGAAGAAATCTCTGATGGCTACAGAATAATTGTCACCCACACTGTTAAACAATAAACTAAGTTAACTCAACTTGAGGACAACAGAGTTCACCCATTCACCATTTTTGTAGCACTGCTTATATATACACACACACACACACACACACACACACACACACACACACACATATATGTATATATGTATATCTGTGAGGTGTAGAAGCGGCCTCGCTGCGGAATAGGGGGCGAGACCCAGGCAGCAGAGCTCGGGAACTCGCACCTTGCACTGGTGGCCGGCACTGTCGTGGCTCTCTCCCCACCGTCCTCGTCGGGGTTCATGCTACTCGATGTTTGGGCCCCGCCTTCTGGGGCCCAGGGGGCCTGGGGGGTGGGTGCACGCCACTATAGTGCTGTAAAAAAGCACTTGCCCCTTCCTAATTTCTTCTATTTTTGCATATTTGTCATATTTTCACTTTTGTTTCAGATCATCAACCTACTTCTACATTAGACAAAGATCAAAGACAATCCAAGTAAACATAAAATGCTGTTTTTAAATGACGATTTCATGTATTGAAGAAAAAATGCTGTTCAGCCCAACTTGGCCATAGGTGAAAAAGTAAATCAACCAGTTAATCAAATTCAATAGATTTTTGGGCTTAATTTCACTCACCACACCCATGGCATGATTACTGTCAGACCTGTTAAGTTTACACATGACTTACATAGAATCTTTAGTGGAAGATTTACTATGAAACCAAATCTGAAATCAAAATATAATATAAATGCAGGAGCAATCCGATTAAACAATTACAAACACTGTCTTTGTAATCTCAAAGGAAACAGAAGTTCAAGGTAATCAAATGTTAGGTACTCTACCAGCTGCCACATGCATAACGATAGCGTGATTCCTCACTGGTCCACTAACAAATTCCAAGAAGTGGCTTACAAATTTCAGCATCAGTACTCTGCTAACTTTTAATGTTTTGAGAGAAAACAAGAAAATAAAAGTAAATCCAAGCAGCTAAAGGTTAAAAGAAAATACATAAACTGAAAACAAATACAAAAACATGGAGTGCTGGAGCCTATCTCAGTGCTCATCTGGTGGAAGGCAGGAAACACCTTGGACAGACCACCAGTCCATCGCAGGGCAAACACACCCAAAGGAAACTCACACAGAGAACATGCAAATGTCACACAGAAAAGACCCTGGTCACCCAGCTGGGGAAAACAAACCCAGCCTTCTTGCTGTGAGGTGACAGTGCTACCCACTGCACCATTTTGCCACCCCAATAACCATCTAATAAAAATGTAAATCAAAATAATACTAAAATAAGATGAAATATTTATGAAGTACAATATTTCCCTAAGGTCTTCTGGTAGGCTATTCCAAAGGCGAGGGCCATACTGCCCCCCCCCATACAGCTGTTATATGTGAGGCACGCATGTTTATGTAATGCCCTAGGTGGTGCTACAGCACTAATTGTTTGCAAGTGGAATAGAACTGGCTATGTCTATCACTGTGTGTGAGCATGAATTCACATAGAGTGTAAGCCATTTTTAAAATAAAGAAATATTAATTATATAATCATTTATCAACTAATCATAATAAAATAATATAAAATAAAATAATTAAATAAAAAAATATTTAAGTAAATGAAGCAATTTCTAGCTTTTCAAAAGGCCCATGTGGGAGCGTGAACATGAAGGATGCACACAGATGAGGCTCCTTCGGCAGCCAACACTGTAGCTGTGACAGTAATCATGAGAGGATTCGCCCAAAACGTGAAAAGAAAGGGGTGTGTTGGTACTGTTTGATGGAAAACGAAGAAAATCACTCAAAACTGTATTACTATGATTTTCTCCCTATTAAATGAAATAATATGTTGAACACATATACAGTTTTAAAGTAACAAGAGACATGTGTTTACTCATCTATGCAGCCACACCTTAACCATGAGAACATCTCTGTAGCACAGGGTCTTAAGTGGCTTATTTATTTCATATTACTTCTATATTAAACAATGGCCAACACACCCATTTCTTTTCACATTTTCTGGATGAATCCTCTCATAAAGCCCTTTTCTTCTTGCATTTTCTGGGCAAATCCTCTCAAAACCAAAATATTTACAATGTCATCAAATGTGAAATTTTATAAGCTAAAGTTTTTATATAGTATAGATACACTTCTGTGTTAGTGCCATGAGTTTTGCCTGCAGCACTCACATCCATAGTCTTGCAGGGGCCACCACTCAGTAATATGCAATGATAATAGACAAATGAACCACTATAGAGTCACTCCTCTTTCCTGTTGTGGTCAGACACTAGACCAGGTAGTAATAAGATGATCAAATGAGAAAACAGCCAATAGCGCCCAGGAGGACTCCATTATTTTTATAACAACTAGAAGGTTAAGCTCAACAAAACACTCAATCTAACGCACTTTAGACACTCAATCGAAAATCTAAAATATTTGTAAATATAATAGAGCATCTCTAACAATATAAATTGAATGACTGAAAATTCAGAGTGTTGTGAAAGCAGCTCTGTGTTGTCACTGACCAATAAGAAGAACTAGACTGGTTACAGTGTGGCTAGTAAACCTTCGCTCAGCAGCTGCATGATAAGGCTACAGTAGCACACGCTAATTTAAAGTTCAGGTTTGATCAGAGATGGACACAAGGTGCTTCACAATATGTAAGTGACCTTTATTGGTTAATATTTTTTTTTTCTTTTAATGTGAAAAACAAAAATTCAGGATTTTTTTAAGAGGAACAGTTTCTTACTCATTTTTCCCCTGTAAAGATATTTCATTGGTGACGGTAGTATCAGTATCTCCAATTAAAGGTATTTTAATTCTCCAGTCTAACACAAATTCTAACACCTATTACACTGTATTAGTTGTTAAGCTACAAACGTAACATGGTCTTTGACAGGTTATTAATACTGATCTGAACTGATACATCATGTTACTGTTTTGATTAATAGATGATCCTCCTGATTTCTTGCCAGCACTAATTTTTGGAAGCCCCACTGTGAAAGCTGGGGGTGATATGCAGCTAAAGTGTGTCATTGTTGACAAAACTGAATCTAGTAGCCAGATTCTCATGTACTTGTGCAAAAATGCAGTTGGAATGAGAATAAAAGCGCTTGGAAATGAAAATCAGCACATCTTCATTTTGAGAAATGTATCAGTGCTGGACTCTGGAAACTACAGCTGCGTGTACTCACTTCACAAACATTTCCCAAAGAACGTGACAGCATCAGGATACAACACAATCCAAGTTCAAGTCACTGGTAAGAGATATGATGCATACTTAAAAATATTCTAAGACATATAATTGAAATGTTATTGGGTATTGTACAATCTAAGCTACATATGTATACATTACAGTTGTCAGTGATGCTCTGTAAAGAATAAATGAACTTTCAAGTGCATCATAAACTCTGACAAATAAGATTATTTCCAAATCCTTTAAATCTAAAATTACAGTAGATTCTATATATGTGGGTAGTTAATGATAGTTACTGATCTATTTTTACACTAAAAAGCTTATAAATTCATTCCAGCCTGCTTTACTGTAATTTCATCATTTGTCACGACTCTGCACCCTTGAACTATTCTCATTTTTCATATTATTAAAAAAAAATAATCAGTAGTAATATAAATAATCACTGACATTGACAAAAACATAATTTCAAAAAACAATTTTGGGTCATGGTCAGACATGCTCTTGTGCTTTAGGTCAGTCATTCTAGGTCAGTTTTACATGCCATCATAGTCTGAACAAAACCTCATCTCCAAAATGGAAACTTTACAGGAGAAGGAAAAAACATTATAACATTGTAATGGAAATTGATGTATTTTTTCCAAGTAATTTTGGACTATTTCTGATGGTCTGTTTTTCTTGGAATTTGAACCCAATGCAAACAGTAACTAGCATTTTCAATTATGCAAAGAAAGTATAAAATGACGAAAATGGAGATAGTAATGGATGCAGTATTGTATTGTAGAGCTCAGCTCATTATAAACTGTCATAAGTGTAAATTAATGTATGTTATTTTTCTTTGTAATTTCGTCATTTCTTCTACTTTTGTTGCTGCGTTTTTCCTATAAAGATATATCAACAATGATGACAGCATCAGAATCTCTACCAAATGTACTTTATTTCCTTGCAAATGTTCATATACACAGTCGTATCCAAAATAAAATACAATAATTTGTCCAGGTTTTATTTATTTATTTATTTATTTATTTATTTATTTTATGTTTTATTGATTTTATATGGGAAAACAACACAGAAAAATGTAATATTAAATTAATTATTATTACTATTATTATTATTATTTTGTTTTGCAAATTTTAGTCCACATCTTTTATTTATTTGCTGAGTTTAACATATTGGAAACAAATAAAACATAAAATTTGGCGGAAATTTTGCACAGGGCACATTTGACCTTTTTCCCCAATATGTTCAGCCAATAAACTGTAAATGCGCATTAAAATATGCAGTACTGTGAGGATATTAACTTATTTTCTCTTTGAAAATCATAACAAAACATGTAATTTAACCAGGGCACCCAAACTTTTGCATGTGACTCAATGTATTAACAACTTTAAATACATAAATAAATTAATACATTCATTCATTCATTCATTCATTCATTCATTCATTAAAATCTGATACTGTGAAAAATAATTTTAAAATTCCATGATTATAGGTATTCAGCCTGTAAAGAGTGCAGTGCTACGATCTGAAAGGTCCACTGTGAAGAAGGGAGAGGATATAGAACTGACCTGCAGCATCTCTGAATCTGAGAAACCTCAACTTCTTCATGTTTATGTCTGCAAGGACGGCCTTGGAAAAATCTCAAAATCTCTGTATAATCAAAGTCACTCACACTTCTTCATTACAAATGTGACTTTCGAAGACTCGGGTGTTTATAGTTGTGTGTACTCTGCTGAGAAATATGATGTCAGTGAAGTTACTGATACAGAAAGAGAGAACTCCATTCTCATTCAAGTGTATGGTGAGTAAAGCCTGAGCAGCTCTTAACCTCACTTAATAGCTTGTATTCATTTAGCAATTAAACATGAATGAACCATGAATTACTGTCATCAATAGCAAATGTATTTATTTTTTTCAGATCCACAATGGCAGATCAATTTGATGAGATTGCTGTGTTCATTTGGAGTCTTTATGTTTGGATGCTTGATTGTGGTTTTTGATGTCTACTTTTGATATCAAAGCAGGGATGATCTGTAGCTCTGGATTTGTCAAAGTCTGCACCGTGTTCGTATTTACATGATTAAAGACAAGAACAATAAAGCTTTACTATTCTAAAAGTCACTTTACAAATATGATGTTGATGTTGCAAAGCCTTCAATTTCCATTTTATTAAGTCCGCTTACCATATAGGTGCACTTCATAGTTCTATATTTCAAGGGTTTCATTCCAAATTGCATTTTCTTTTTTTCATGATATACATTGTTTGGAGTGGCTCTACACGTACAACAAATATCAACAATATGACTAATACCACCTTTATTACAAAAATAAAAATTATACCCTCTGTGGCCAAATGTATGTGGACACCCTTGCTAATTTTTGAGTTCAAGTGTTTTAATAAACACCTATTGCTACCAGGTGAATACAACCAAGCATGTAGCCATGCACTCTCCATAGACAAGCACTGGCAGTAAAACTGTTCATACTAAAGAGCTCAGTGACTTTAAACATGGCACCGTCTTAGGATGCCACCCTTGCCACAAATCAGTTTGTGAAATTTCTGTCCAGCTAGATCTGCCTCGGTCAACTGTTTGTGGTATTATTGTGAAATGGAAGTGCCTAGAAGCAACAACAGCTCAGCCACGAAGTGGTAAACCATGCAAACTCGTTGCCGTCATCTTTGGCATCACTCACCACAGAATTCCAAACTGCCACTGGAAACAACATCAGCACAAGAACTGTAAGTCAAGAGCTCCATGAAATGAGTTTCCATGACACAGCAGGTGCACACAATTCTGAGAACATAATGCCATTGTGCTAACTGGAATGGAAGCACTGGACTCTGGAGCAGTGCAAACGTGTTCTCTGAAGCGATGACTCATGCTTCACTATCTAGCAGTCTGACAGACGAATCTGGGTTTGGCTGATGCCAGAAGAAAGCTACCTACTGCAATGCATAGTGCCAACAGTAAAGTTTGGTGGAGGAAGGATAGACCCCTTAGTTCCAAGGAAGGGTATTGTTAATGCTACAGCATACAAATACATCTTAGACAATTGTATGCCTCCAACTTTGTGGCAAAGTTTTGGGGAAGGCCCTTTCCCATTCCAGCATGACTGAGCCCCTGTGCACAAAGAAAGTTCCATAAAGACATGGTTTGACAAGTTTGGTGTGGAGGATCTCCAATGACCTACACAGAGCCCTGGCCTCAACCCCTCTGAACACCTTTGGACTGAACTGTAACAGCTGATGTGAGCAAGGCCTTCTTGTCCAACATCAGTGCTTGACCTCACAAATGCTCTTTTGGCTGAATGGGCACAAATTCACACAGACACACTCCAAAATCTTGTGGAAAGCCTTCTTAGAACAGTGGAGACCATTAAAGCTGCAAGGGTGGGCCAACTCCATATTATCCATATTCAGAGTTTTTCCACACGCTCATATTGGTGTGGTGGTCAGGTGTCCATATACATTTGGTCATAGACTGTACATCAAATGTTACTCTTTTCAAAGCTTGTTGGATCCAATATTTTTTACAAATGAATATATAGCATTGTGGGATGAAATTCTTCAATTAGAGATTTGTTTCTCTTCATTATGTGTTAGCCTTTTTTACCCCATGTAGTCAAGACCCCCACAGGACCACCACAGAACAGGTATCATTTGGGTGGTGGATCAGCAGTGACCCTGACATGGTGGTGGTGTGTTAGTGTGTGTTGTACTGGTATGAGTGGATCAGACACAGCAGTGCTGCTGGAGTTTTTAAACACTGTGTCCACTCACTGTCCACTCTGTTAGAGACACCTACCTTGTTGGTTTATCTTGTAAATGTAGTTAGATACAATAACCACCATAGCTTTGCATCCCACGGCCTAAAGCACCTTCTGAAACACAGAGCAAGTGGCTGACACCACAATATTGAGAGGTTTTGAGTGGCACCACCATTGAGCAATTAGCCTAATATGGGGGCTTCAGTTGCATAAATTGCTCAGTTGATTAAAATATAAATTAAAATTGATTAAGGAAATGCCCTATAATGTTAATGTGGCGAGGGCCATCAGTTTATATGGTTTTTAAGATAGACATTTCATGTGAAATTTGACACCACACATCACAGAATTCATCAAAAAAAAGTTGAGTTAAAGTAAGATTTTAAGATTTAAGATAAAGTAAACATGGGCAGATAATTAGTGAAAGCAGCAGTGTAAGCTGTCTCATGTGTTTGGTAATGAGCTCCATTCACAGGAAGAGTGATATACACTCAGTTTCAGTTGCAGAGCCTAGCTGATTAAAATAGCAACCCAGAGAATTTCACAAAGCCTGTGAGAAAACAACACAGGCCTCACCTCAACAGATCTTCACACGCACCTTATCAGATTAACATGCAGTTCAAAGGCCATTGTTTTTCACAACACATTTTTAAAATCAGATTAATCTTGATTTTTCTCATTGTAAACACTGTTGATTCAGTGTTTGTATCATCAGTATAATTATATGTAAATCCGTTTTCTAAAACAGTTTATGTGGAATGAAATTAAAGATCATTATGCAGGTTAATAATGTACATACTCCTTTTTTCACTATAATGTTAATAACATTAGGTAAGTTAGGTACAAAAGATGACGAAATGTGATCAATGCAGCAATACAGAAAACACTTGTATCAGCTGAAATTATATATATATTTGGGTTTATAGATGAAACAAAGTATTTGGAAAGTGTGTGAAAAGAATACATTTGCTTTCATGCAACCAAAACTGTAAGCCCATGACATTTACTAGAAACATTGCGTGCAGCTAGGTTATTAGTTCAGCTGAGCTTTTTTTGGCAACAAACCCCCAATGAGGGCATGATGTGAAAAAGAAGAATGATTCTACAGAAATGAATCTAAGTATGAAAGAGGATCTGAGATGTGTTGGTTCTGTTTCCCCTCACAAGGGGTGAGAACTTCATTAACATACATGGAATTATGGACTCAGTAAGTACCAGGAAAGTTGAAATGGAAGTCTGACGCCCTCTGGCCCAGTGTTAAAACTGGGTGCTCAGGTGAGCCATAACATACATCCTAATCCCAACCACCCCCTAAATAAGATGAGTTTTTTCTTGTACCAAACATCCTCCAAAAAGGTTTTTTCCTCAAACTTTCAGAGTGAGAAACTTGCTGTCTTCTTACCCAAAATAATAATCTAGTACTCAGGAGTTTATACCTCATAGTTACCTGGTTAATACGTAGAACTTAAGGGACTGTAAAAGAAAGAATTGCCATTTGGCAATCAGTGTTTGATGATCAATAGACGATGCTTTTTGACAAATTGTGTTGTGTTCCTGGTTGAGATACTTCCATTAGGAATGTATCATACTAGAACAAGAATTTTTAACAGTTAGTATTGTTGACACTTTTATCATTGTTGCTAAGCAGACCTGTGATGTCAATGTAAAGACATAAAAAGAAAGAAACATGCAATGTAAACATGTAAAGAATGTTAAAACTGAATGGTCATGTGAGCCATAACATACATCCTAATCCGAATCACCCTAATCATATGGTTCTGTTAAAAAAAGATGAGCTTTTGTTTTCTTGTATCAAAGATACTCCAATAAAAGGTTAGTTTTTCCACATATTTTCAGAGTGAGATTCAGCTAATTAACCACAAAGACATGTCATTACCTTTTTTACCCATCTTAACATAGGGTACCAATAATTATGGAGCTGATCAAATAAAAAAGGAACGTATACAAGGAGTATAAGAAAACCAACTGATTGAAAATTCAGAGTGCTGTTTCAGTAGGTCTGTGCTGTCACTGGCCAATAAGAAGAACTGTGCTGATTACAGTGTGGTTAATAAAGCTTCACCCAGAAGCTGCATGATCAGGGGACAGTAGACACACTAACCTCAGGTTCATGTGACTTGTCTGATCAGCGATGGACACATGGTGCTTCACAATATGTAAGTAACCTTTGATATTTCATTTAAACTTTAAAACTATGAATTAACACGATAAATTTATCAGTGTAAAAATAAAGATCTTTTATATAAAAAAAGTTTTGAACACTTTTTCCACATCAAACTCATCTAATTTTGTCCTGAAGACATGCCAGTAATGATGATGATGATATCTGTAGCTTCAATGCAAGGTATTTCATTTCCTTTTCTCACATGTATAATCTTCATTAGTATACAGAAATGTATTTCCACAAGTATTTGTAATTTGTTGATCAACAGATCATTTTTGGGGAGCAGAAATTATTGGAAAGGGCACCGTAAATGCTGGGGAAGATCTACAGTTAAAGTGCAGCAACTTTGACAAACATGCATCAAAAGACCAGACTAACATATATCTGTGTAAAGATGGTGTTGGAATGATGTTGGAACTACTTGTAAAGAAAGATGAGCTCATCTTCACTTTGAGAAATGTTTCAGTGCTGGACTCGGGAAACTACAGTTGTGTTTACTCATTAAACAAATATCCTCCTAAGAATGTGACTGCATCAGGAAAGAACTCAGTCTACGTCCAAGTCATTGGTAAGAAATATCACCCATAATCATATAAATTAAAACAGTAGAAATGTAAGTATAGAATGTAAATAAAGTAGGGTCAGTTTGACGAATGGTGCTAAGTGAATCGTAACTAATCGATGTTATTATCATATGACCCTCATCATTATAATGATACATACCATCATAGAAAATCAAGAAGTTTACAGTTTATGGTTAAGTCAGTCATGTGCTGTATAAAATATATAACTGTGCAAGTTTGGTAGTACTGGACAATGTGGCTAGTAATGGACAATGTCTTAAGATTCTTAGTTAATGTGTGAGTGCTTCTCACAACACTTCATACCTAACAAAACATGTTAGCTGTGTAATTTAACCAGCATCCAGTCAGTAATCCTAATCCTAAAATGCTTTGTAAATTGACACAGTCTGCTCTGCTCTTCATTGTTTGTCATAATAGTGCGCACTCAGAGTTATTCTACTCCTGTTTACATCACGCTGTTAAAAGCTTAATATTTTTAAATGGATGCTTAAAATGTAGAAGAATGACATAAACATAGTACAGTGCAAAAGTCAGAGACCTCTCTTCATTTGTTTAATTACCAGTCAAAATGTAAATTCAAGTTATTCATCTTTCAGGAGATAAATCTAAAGAGATAACGTATCTGTATTATGTAGCAGAAAGTCAAGTAAAAAAAAAAAGGCAGTTTTGAAAACTGGAGTTTAAAAAGATTATTAAAAGATACAGAGAACATTAGACTCCTGACAACCGTGTAAGACCTAGTAGACACCAAAACTGTCCCCATCAGACAAACAACACTTAAAGCTTTCATCTTTGAGAAAGAGGAGAAAATCAAGCTCCACTCTTCGTTCAGATCTGAAAAATCCACAGGTGTTTGTCTATCCTTCCACTGTGAGAAGACAACTCAGTGCTCTGAGTAAGAGTGTTTGTAAATCAAGCAAAGAAGCTGCTGGTGTTCTCAGAACAATGGATAGACCACCTCAGAGTCCAGACCTAAATGTGTTTGGAATTAATAAATACTAATAAGGTGATATTACTTTTGGTTGTTGAGCCTTTTGATAAATATATGCTGTATTTTTTTTGTTTTGAAAAAGGAATACCTCATTCATTATGGTCATTTGACTGGAAATGAAAAACCTGAAAGAGTGGTTTCTGAATTTTGCACAATAATTCTAAACAAGCTGTTGCGCAAAAACCTTGTATCTCCATTGTAGGCATTTTTTACTTTTTTACACAACTGATAACTTCTGTTACTCTTTACATTGTGTCAAAAGTTCATGATGCAGGGACCAACAAAAAAATGTCCTTAATTACCTGCTACATTAACTTCTATAACAAGTTAAGAATGTTTTTTTCCTTCTTCTGTAAAATTTTAGAGATAAGGATTTTGTTCTAACCATTCACTGTTCACTGTTCTAACCATATGAATACAGTGCTTTTTAAATTACCATATCATTACTTTGAATGACTATAATATATTCAGACTATTGACCAATATATCATGGATTTGTGAATATATTGTTTTGCTCATTGATAAACAATGCTGTCAGCTGTTGCTGGAGCAATGTTAACAAAACACTTTAAACTCACTTGTAAATGTAACAGTTGAGTTTCATTTCAGGGATCATAAAAAACCAGCACACAATTTTCACCTCTCAATTGTTGATCTCATCCATATTGGGAATCTTAGCCCAGCTCTAATGTGCAGCTATTACTCTAATTTTCCCATACTATAGATTTATATGGTAACATCTTGTCTTTCCTTTTTTTCTGGAAAGATATTTTATTCATGCCAGTCATATGAGCATCTCTGACGGATTACAGTTCTTACACGTATCCTCCAAAGAACCTGAACACAAATGGACAAAACTCTGTCCAGCTTACTGTTAAGAGATATGAGTCAAATTTTCCCTTATGACCACATCAAAATATATCAGTATATATGATTAAGAAGTTAGTTTAAGGTTTAGGACTGCTCTGCTTTGCAAATTGAAAAGAAGCTAAAGCTAGTTTCCCAAAAGCTGTGTAGTGTTAAGGGTACTAATAATACTTAAGAATAATCTTATTATTATTCATGTTCATTAATTTATGACTGCTTCAGAATAAAATAAATTATTTCAGAATAAAATATGCTTATAACTATTTGGTTATAACAAGTCAGCTGAGCCAGTGCATTGTAAATCATCTCTGGCTTGCTCTAAATTTTCATAACAGTTAGGGGCCATGCTTGTTATGACCATGGACCCTTGAAATGTTCAAACATTGGTTTGAAATTCCTTTTTTTTCCAAAATTTTTATTTTCTTGCATATTTTAAAATAATAAAAGTCCAGAATACTAGATAATTATTTTGGTCACATAATGGTCACTTTCAAGACATTGAACTAAATTACACTAAAATACCCAAAAGTTCTAGATATTGACTAGGTAAGAATGAACAACAAACATCACAGTATAGTGTAATTATTTAGCTATGTTTTACCTGGCAGTTATGGCATAAAAAGATCAATCAAAGTTCTAATTGTCTTACAGAAACCTGTCTATTATCTATAACTATATCTTTGTACTCTTTGCCACCATTGTATGCCATACAACTTACCTGGTACTGGGGTGTATTTGTAATTTACTTTCCTGCTTAATTGTATGACATTACATTGATATTTACTCCACAAATGTGTTTTACTTTGTCTTTTACCAGCACAAAAGCTATTTCAGTGTCATTTAGTTGGATGATCTTGGTACTTATCATTACTTTACCCAAAATAATTACACAGCACTTTGGAGTTTGCCTGCCACACTTACTCAGTTGATATGTCAAACCTCTTTGGCATTTTAGTGTAATTTAAACAAACTGTCTTGAAACTTGCTATCATTTTACACAAAATACTTATATAGTACTCAGAAATGTATACCTCATAGTTGCTTGGTTAATATCTAGAACGTAGAGGACTGCAAAAGAAAGTATTGCCATTTGGCGATCAGTGCTTGATGATCAATAGATGAAGTATTTGACACTTGTTTATTGAGATGGAATTGCCAAAGACAAACTTTCTCAGAACTCACTTGTAAATTCAGAAATTATAGACTTTCAGGAAATTCTCACAAAGCAACCATGTATTTTTCACAGTTTCTTTGTTTATTTCTCAGTATGAGGAAATGCAACCCAAGTCTAGTGTACAGTGATATGTGAATGTAATTTCTACTGTTATATTAAAGTTATGTAGCTTATGGAAACAATACACATTTATGACATTAAAAAACATTAAAAAAGTAATGTCTTTGTAGGTGTTAAACCAAAAGATTCTGAAGAGAACTCTTCAAAAGGAACACAAAAGGTTCCTCTTGGTGTTGTGCTCCTTGTGCTCCTGGTTGGGATACTTCTACTTGGAATGTATTGTATTACAAGAAGAATATTTAAGAGTAAGTATTGTTAACAGTTTTCTCACTTTTGCTAAGCAGACCTGAGATGTAATTTTTTGTAAAGATGTGAAGACATAAAAAGAAAGAAACACGTAATGACAGTCAAATTTGTAATCCTTTTCCTGTGATTTTAATACACTGTAAGAGCAAAATCTGCAAATAACTGACAAATGTTATTAATATTGCAGAGTTCTTCCAAAACCTAGGGCAAAGGTATGTAAGATGTGTTGTCAGTAACATAATACATTACTGCCATAGTGCACAGTTTTGTGTTTCCTCTGCTCTAACCTGTCCACTTCAACTCAGGGTGGCCTTGTTAATTGGCCATTTGCAAAATTCTGACTTGTCTGCCTCCTTTTCTTAATGTTGGCTGTCAAAGTTTTATCTCAGGCTGTATGGTAGCATCCGTAGTGGTAGCAGCCTGAAAAAAATCAACACAAACAAACTTTACAAAACCACAGAAGAGTACATTTCAAAACCTTTTATTATTAAAAATGAATTGGCTTTACATTATACTCAGTGTATATATGGGGAACACAATGTTGAGACCACTGAAAATGCTTCTACTTTGCATTTTTTTCCTAATAAACTAATGTAATTGATACAGTACATTTAATTGCAAATTATATTATAAGCATAATAATCTGAGTAAAAAGTAGAATTTCTAAAATATTCACATAATTTCAGAATTTCTTAAAAGTTTGACTCCCTTTTGCTTTAATGACAGTGCGCACTCAAGCTGGCACAGACTCTGACCGTTAACAGCGATGAAAGCCTCTGATGAGTAGATTAGTCCATCTGAGAGTCATCTAAACATCAGTTTCAATAGAAGGGATAAGACTTTGAGTGGATCCTGACCTTTTTGTACAAAGACCTTAACATGGTCACTGACACAAATTTGCTTAGATAGCAATGATCTGTTGTTTATTTCCAGTATTGACTGAAAACAATCACAGATTTTCAATGTGGTCTCAGACTTTTGGACCCTTCTGTAGGTATTTGAGAATTGACAAAATGTGACTGTGGGCCAATTCAGAGAAAAAGAGGGAATAATCAAACCAGGAAAATCCTTCAGTCAGTGGACCTTAAAGTGATGGGTTTTCATGTCTAAAGAGGAAGTTTGAGTGGCAGACATTACCCCTTCAGATGAGCTAATGCTAAATATAATGACAAAGCTAACACTCAAGGTGCAATGTTACATGCTTAGGAGAACTTGTGGTCTTGTAAAGAAGATCTTTCAGCCCTGTTTAATGTGATTGATTTATCAAGCTAACTGTCAGCAGTTAGCTTGATAAAGCTAATTAATTAGCTTGCTAATCTTAACATTTTTCTGTATTATTATTTACCATTAGTCATCTTATTAAAATGAATGCTAGAAAATACAGAAACTTAAGTAAAGTTTATCTTACCTCAGAACAAGCATAGATCTTTGAGTGTGGTGTATCACATAGTTCAATCCAAAATATTTCCAACTTTGGAAATGAAATAAATAACAACACCACCACAGATGATCAAGATATCATGTACCTAAATTACACATTTCCAGTGAAACCTCTTCACCACCTCTAAACCTAATATCCATGGTTTTACTGTCAGTAATGTTCTCTCTTCTCACTTCACTGTTCTCACTTCAGTTTGTTCTGAGGGAGGAAGGAACAGAGGAAGTAACACTCAGAAATGGTTGATTTTGGCGGTGTGCCATTCACTCGTTTGCAAAAGTTTATTAGTTGGATCAGGTGTTAGAGCAGAAAGAACACCAAAACACTGAAAGCAGAAGTACTTCATGTTAGACTCTTACAGTATAAACTGTATTTTTTAACTGTTTTTAACTGTTTCAGTGAGCAAGTCAAGACAGACCATGAAGGTAATGAAGACAATGAAGGTAATTTCTAAATAGTGTTATATTAACTGTGATCTGTTAATTGCTCATGTCAGGTACATTCATATTATGTTACTCTCCTTTTTCTAGGTTCAGAAAAAGTGATGCAGACCATGAAAAGGTACATTTTCTTGCAATGTCTACACACAAAATTTCATCATAATTTTGTAAATGTAAGTTTATCTTAAATGTCATTAATAGCCTGATCATATTTTTATGTTATAAATCTTACAGGGAACCCTCTTTTGATGACATGTGTGAATACACCACAATACCAGATTCAGAAGGTAACATCACTTGTCTGAATTATAGCTTTTTCACACATTATGCATGTTAGCGAGTTGCTTCTGGAGCAACTGATGCACACTTTAAAAAGGGGCTGGAAATGTGTTTGCAAATGTTACAACTATTTCTATGATCCTAAAGATTTGAGACTTGATTATTGATCAAGTCAGATTTTAAAAAAAGAAATACCAAAACATCTCAACCATAATACAAATGGAGCACTTATTACATACTAAGTCTTATTATTCAGAAGCTACAGGGACTTCAGTGCAAACTGGTTCAGCTATTCTTAGGTTTTAGAAGTGTGCAGTAAAACTTTAGGCCGGTCGTTGGGCCCTGGTCATTTAAGGGGTTAAACGCTAGAAAACCTCAACCGCTATGCCTGATCAGGGCTGTGTAAGCATTTTAGACCATGCATGTTTTGACAGTGGCATAACCATTGCAACATAAACAACCATGGCATTTTTTAATTGGCTACCAGAGGTCAGACTTTGAAGACACTGGTTTACAAAGGTCAACTGGAAAATGATTCTGATGGCCATTGAAAGTAGAAATTCAAATGTTAGCATTTGCTAAGGTAAGTTTTAGCACTTGCTATGATATGCAAAAAAATAGCTTATCCAAAATTTGTCGGCTAGCCAACAGATTATGAAAAACAATTAGCAGATCACATGTTCCATTGATGCCCTGCGATAGACTGGCGACCTGTCCAGGGTGTATCCTGCCTTCCGCCCAATGACAGCTGGGATAGGCTCCAGCACCCCACCGCGACCCAGAAGGATAAGCGGTTTAGATAATGGATGGATGGATGGATGTTCCATTGACAGAAGAGAGAGAGAGAGAGACAGAGAGAGAGAGAGAGAGAGAAAAGAAAGAGAGAGAGACAGACATACAGACAGAGACAGAGACAGAGAGAGACAGAGCAGAAGAAGCAAGCTGCTCTTCAAAGCCCTGTTTCACTAATGTAAAACTGTTTAACTGATTTTTGCACATCAGACACTTTATTACTATTATTACAGAAACGTTATTACAGTTATTTGACCACACTTAGTGGGTGTTTTTAAAATGCTTTCCAACTAGCTTGCTAACAGGAAGTTGGTCAGGCACAACTTAAGAGACTTTGGTTTGTGTGGGGAGGGGGCTGTGGTTAGGAGCTGCTGACAAAAACTTTCTCCTAATTGTGATTGGTCGAATCACTTGATAACAATGTCTTCAAACATAGTCTCGTTCAACTTAAAATCAAGTGAAGAAACAGAAAAAGGCACAAATTTCTCAAATGGAAAGACCAGTATTGTTCTTTATGTGACAGTCAGTGGGACATTAATGCAGGAGGAATACAAAATAAGTTTACAGCCCCTTCAACACTGAGCACTTTACAATATTCTGCTTTCGCTGTCAAACGACATGGATGCTTTTAAAAAATCTTGGTGTACCAGGAATCAGACTAATGATGGATATAGATTATCCTTGCCAACTGCTAAAGATAGAATTTTGTCACCAAAATGAAACTAGTCGTTTGTATTTGAAGGGTAATTGGCAACTGGTAAGTTTATGACATGAATTGTGAATATATCCACTTTGATAGACCAACACCAGCTATTTACTTGTGTTTACAATGTCGTCAGTCATTTGAGTGCAGCTTCTTTTTTGATAAACTTGAAAATCCACAATAACAGGACTGTCTAAAATCACCATAATTTGGACCAAAGTGTAAGGATTCGTCAAAAACCAGACGCTCGCGGATTAAAAGGACAAAAGGTGTTTTAATAGGGCTAGGCAGATGCAAGGTCAGAAGGTAGGCGTGGGTCAAATCCAAAAGACAAACCATAAACAAGGCGGTGATCATATCACCGAGCAGACAAAGTCCAAAAAGGGGCAAGGCAAAAACGAAGTCAAAAAACAGGCAAAGGTCCAAAAACACTGATCAGCAAAGACAGGCAACAGTACAAAAGGGCAAAGGCAAAAGGCAAAGTCAAAGAACGAAATAATGGTCAAACAACGTACAGCAAATAACACTTGGGAAAACCGCTCAGTATGTTCATGGAGAAGCAATACCTCGCAAAGAACTAAACCAAAGCCCGAGTCATATGATTCAAAACACAGGTGCAAACATTTAGTACTCAGGTGAGCGCGACCTCTGATAGGAGCGCGTAATCTCCTCAGAGGTCATGTGATTCCCCATAGTATTGTGGGTAATGCAGTCTGTTGAGTTTTCCGAGATCTAATTCTAGATCTAATTTCTAATGTAATTTTATTCACAGTTGACACAAGTCCAGATGCTTTTTGGTAAGTAAGCCCTGTTCACAGGCTTCTCCACTGGAACCAGATTAAAATAAATCTTGATTTTTTTTTACTTTTACTTATTCTGGAAAAGTACAGAATGCAAAATAATACAAGAGCATTGTTAATTATTTTGTTAAAATCTTAAATTAACCTGTTTGTTCTAGTTACATTGAGAGTGGGGTGTACAGTCTGGTTCAAGGCAGTGCTGTATACAGCTTAGCAAAGCATGCTGGTATGTATATCTAAATTCTAAACATTCACAATCATGTTCAGATTTGAGAAATGCAAAGAAAGGCAATGCCACTCTATGTATCTTTTATTAAATGGTACTTCAGTGTTTTAATGACTGTTTTTGGAGGAAATGCTCATATAATCTAATAGCAGAACTACATATAATGGAGGACACAAAGTGAAAAGTGTTGCATTTCTATTTATTTATTCATTTGTTTTTAATTTCAGATATGAAGACAGACACTGAACAACCCAGTACATCAACAGCTGTCTATGCAAAAGTACAGAGGACGAAAAACAAAATAGGTCATGATGAATTTACCATGTATTAATAGATCAATATTTTGCATTATTAGTCATCTTCCTGTATTTGTAAAATTTCTTTAAAAATCAGTTACAGTCTTTAATGAACTTAGGTACTCATTTTTGTTGTATTGCGACGAGTTAAGTAGCCTAGCATGATGGATGAAAATGTAAGCATACATTAAAAAGCAAAATTATTAACTCTCAATTATTAACAATCACATGTTCTAATGTGATGTTAATAATCTAAGTATGGCTGTATTACATCAGCATTGGAGTACACCAGTGAAAAATGTTTATATACCATTTATGTCCTACCTTTGATGACTCAGTGCATGGAAATGTTTATGTTGACATTAGTTTTTGTAGTAAAACAGCACAGTAAGTACCAAATTCGACAATGACATAGCAGCGTTTTAACGCTACCTGACCTATTTTTTCAATGTTTTTTGTCAGTGGGAATGGATAGAAACTAAACACCATAGCCAGAGTTGCATAGCTGGACCTTAAAATTCAAAATGGTGTGCTGCTAAAGAACTGAAAGCAAATTACTAACATGATCATATTTTATGAGATCCTATTCTTTATGCTTTGATGATGTGTGTGAAAATCTCTGTCTGATCATGGCTGTGTAAGCATTTTAGACCATGTGAGTATTGACAGTGGCATAACCATTGCAACCCTCACTTTTATAGGTCCCACAGGCCCATCTTGTTAACTATAGCTAGAACTTAAAAGTCAAAACAAACTACATCAATACATCAACACACACAAGCACCTAATAAAAATGCAAATACTGTATTTGATATGCATATAGATTGTAGTATTGACTTCTAAGTTTCTTTTTTTGTGCATTGTTTTATGTCTTAACCTTTGTCAATAAGATTTCAATTTATTCCAGTGCAGTATTACTAATCACTAAACTGGTGAACAATTCCATCAGTGCTACTGATACTATTAATTTATGTGCATTATTAATGTCCTTTATATTATACACAGAACTACTATTTTACACATTGTTTCTCAAATTCCTCTTCTTAATATATGTTAAATTCTGCATTGTAGACTGTAGATAAATAAACAATCTTTATTGAGCTTCATTATTTTCATCACATGCTTCTTCATGATTGCAAAGATCCACTTTAATTTATCTCTAGGATGATAACTAATCCAGTTCATTCTTTTACAAACATTCTCTTATAAAGTCACAGATCATTGCCTAGTCTTTCCTCGCCTGTATTCAGCTTTGCTAGCACTAGGCTAACCATGGTTAACCAAAGCAATTCTTGGCAGCTGTAGCTAACAAACTGATTATAGCCTGTTAGCTGATAGCTATTAGCCTATTAGCAGATTAACTTACTTTACTGTCATTTTTTGTTAATATAAAGTGCAATACTTTATTTGTATAGCATGTTATATATTATTTTGTAGGAAGTTACTGGCAATTAAAGAATAAGTGAAATTAAATCAGAAACAAATGCAACTCTATAGCTAAGTATCTAACAGGTTACTGTACATTTCAGTTAGTAGAAAATGGATAATGACAAATATCCTGGTAGAGCAAAACCTTTATTGATGGTAATGTGAAAAACAAATATTATTATTATTATTATTTTATTTATGAAATGGAGAGGCAAGTGAGATAACACATGGCATTTATCCTCCATTTTAAAATGTTCTAAAGGCTGGAGATGTAATGCTATTTCTGGTTAGGTGGTCATAGTGAACAGTCAGTAATCAAGTTTTTTGATGACGAGACACCCTAAAAATGGCTGATTGCCTGAGAGGTAACCTAACTACTGAATAGAGAGCGCTTTGTGACACACCCATGACCCCTTACGAAAAAAAAATATTCTTAAGTCTTATTTAATTGAGTAAACCTAAATAAAATTTAAGTATATTTGACAAGTATACTTCATGTAGTAGGTATCCTAATGTCAGTGTACTGGAAGTAGCCACTCATAACAGCAAAGCAATATAATGAGTCAAAGTCAAAAATGTAATAAAAGTTAAATTTGGTACCCTGCCCTTAGAGCAGAAATTAGAGATTAAATTAGAGATTAAACGATAAAACCAGCCAGGGGATTTCAACATCATTCAGTCTGGAAATGACAAAAACTGCTCCTTCCGTCCAGAGTGGGTGAGGAGAAAAACATGACTGCGAGTGTAGCTAAAAACACTCTTCTGCTTTCCTTACCTGACCTTGCTATGCTATCACTTGAATTCATTCATGGACTGGTGGACTTTGAGAGAAAGGTTTGCCCAGATAAAAGATCAACATGCATCACTGAAGAGTCATTTTGAGTCATTATTACAGGGTGTGTTATTCCTAATGCCCATAAAGTGTGTTTCCTTGCTCTGATATGCTGCTTTGGATGTGTAGTTGCAGACCACAATGATCATACACTGCTTGATAACTTTGTATTTGTAATGCGATGCTGTATAACCAGGTTTTGTAAGATCTAATATCATTATCATATCACTCATATTCCTGTCTCTACTTCCACTAACTCCTGCACCACGTTACGTTAATTTGTGAATTTGGGATTTCACTGATGGAGTGTGTTTGTGTTTGGATCAGGCTTGTGTGTAGTTTCATTGACAAGTCGGCAGCTGCCCCTACAGTTTATTGTGCCCCACCAGGCTTTCTGTGGCAGAGACGCCACTGCTTGTAAGTGTATAATTTCAATACTTCAATATTTTTTATACTTGTAAGTATGCTTTAAGTGTAAGAGCAGTAAACTTTGAGTTCACTTTGTACCACAACTATACCATGAACTACACTATAAGTGAACTTGTAGGTACTAGTTATAAATGTCTAGCCCACTTTTTCAGTTTATGAAAGTATGCTTTGAAGTATACTGTTAGTTTACTAGTCATATACTTCTGTCTCACTTTTTAGTTTCAGAGTATGCTTTTAAGTATACTTTGTAGCACCAAAGACAGGTGGATACATGTGCTGAGTCTCTTCATTAGAGCCCAAATTAACAACCAAAGGTGACATAGAGCAGGCAGACACAGTGAGTGCAGGAGGGTCCATGGTAACACCAGTCACAAAGCTAACATAAAGACAAGGCCATAAAAAAAACCCAACAAATTAATAAAGAAATCAAAACAGTAAACATACATCCAACAGAACATATACAATACCAGGAAACTTCAGGTGCAAACAGAGGGGTATATAAAGACAAGGACTGACAAGGAGCACCTCGGAAAGGGAGGAGCCATAAACTAGACACAGGTGAGGAGGCTCAGAGGGGCCAAGGACAAGGAAGGAGACAAAAACCAAAACAAACACAAAAGCACATGGCTAAGGAGACATACTAGAGAGGGCTATTAGCAGAAAAGGGGAAGAACTGACATACTTTCAGTAAACTACTTTAATGCTAGTTTAATAGTTATCATACTGCAAGTATACTTGTGCGTTTTCTTCAAATGAATGTAACATACTTATAGTTTACTACTTATATATTATACTTGCACTTTAACATATGCTATTTGGTTTCTATTTAGGTATTATTTTTATACTTGAAACATACCTTTAACAAGTAGACTTGAAATAATAAATACAATAAGTGGACTACACATACAGAAATTTACAAGATATACTCAGGATTAAGAACATATTTGTTTTCTTTATAAATCAAATTTTTCCAAAAAAAAAAGTTGTATTTGATGCCAAAATATAAGAGCTTAACTCAAATTGACATTCTAGTTCAAAACAAACCACACAACAAACACACAGCACGAACTAGGGGTCGAACAACTTCAGATTTTTTAAAGTCAACAGTTGTGTGATGAAAGTCAAGTTGACGTCAACTAATTGCTGATGACATCATGAAAAAAAAAAAAACACAGATGATGGAATTACTTTACAACCAGCGACTTTAAAAATCCATAACGAAGCCAAACTCCACAGGTCAGTAGAACATGACTTTTTATCGTAGTCTTCGGGAAACCGGAGCTAATGACCTTCAATATCTGATCTTTAAAGCTCTGCATATCAGCAGAGCAGCGATAGAAAGAAGCCAAAAACATGCACTTTCCAACAATCACATAGCTTGCTTTCAGGAAACTGGAGATATGGGCCCTGAAATCACCAGCCGCCTCACCTGTTGTTGTCTCTGAGGCGTCCATGTTGTTAGTGTCATAATCATGTGATCAGTGACTAGTCAACATCAAGCTTAAAGCGTCACTTTAAGCTTGACGTCACTGACAGGTCGACTCGTCTGTGAAACCCATAGTATGAACACAGCCCTTAGGGAAGTGGGAGATCAGAATTTGTGTCATGCAGCCTTTCCGAAATCAATCCCTAGCTGCCCACAAACACTTTGCACTTCTCTACAATTTACATGAACGATCAGGATCAGTTCCTCCCACGTACTGTTTACTCTAAGCTGAATAACATAGAAAGTAAACTGAAAGCATACTGACTTATTTTTAGTTTAAAAGAAATATACTAATAACACACTTAAATAAATTCTTTTTTGTAAGGGTCAACAGAGCCTGAGAAGGGTACAATTATGTATTTCATTATAACTACAAGAATAATCTCAAATAAGCAGTATCTTGTCAATTATGATATTTAGTTTAGTGGACATATATTGTGGCATCAGCATAGAGTAAGACACAGAGGAGGCCATGATTCTGCTGTGAGTAATGCTCTTTATTAAACACCAGGCAGAAAAACAACATAACATACAGCCAAACTGAGATGTATCCTTTTGCAGAGCTGCACTGCCATTCGTCACCACAGTTTTAGGGCAACAGCTCTGAACCAACAGTTGTAGGGCATGCAATTTTTAGTCTTGTGCCACCTAGCCTTCTGCTCAACAAGGTAAATATGACAGATACAGGATATCAGTATTTCCTATTTTTATGCCAGTGTTTTTTTTATTAGATTAGTCACTAAATCAAAGTGAAACCATAAATAATGTTTATTTTGGCAACAGTCCCACCAAGTGGTTTAAATAGACACTGTAACATTTTCTTGCAGATGTTTGCACTGAATTGCCTGTTTTAATACACTGCAGATATGTTTCCTATTACAGACTGTAGCCCACACACTACACGCTAGTGAGATATGTTTTTAAAACATGACTAGTTGGACAATTATATATTGTTACATGATGATATTTAATGTTAGCTGGTATTTAATTTATTGCTGAACAGGTTAGGACCATTGTGTTATAATCGTTTGTTATCATACATTTAAGAGCTAGAATGTCATGACTATTATGCTACGTAAGCTATATGAAATAAGCTTACGTAGCATAATAATAAATCAGCTAATTGAAAAACACTTTTGTTTCTCTGCTCTACTTGTAGGCCCTTACTTGTGTCAGTTGTAATAAAAATAAATAAATAAATAAATAAACAAACAATGTTAAACATGATATTATGGCTACCGTATATTCTGCTGCAAGAAAAATGTTACATATGAAAAAAATGTGATTTAGCTCAGGCTATGACACTAGTAAAATAAAGATAATAAAGAATATCATAATCAATGCACAAAGTAAGAATCAGGATTCACAACAAGGATTTAATAGTTAATGTTTATTCCTGGTGGGCCCTCTTCTTGTCCTCTTTCCTCATCTCTAGCAAACATGATTCAACCACCGAACCTCTAAAGTTAATAAATGGTTAAAATGTCCAATTTTCAGGAATAAATGAACTAGGTCAGGGTTTGGGAACATGCGGTTCTGGACCCGCATGCGACTCTTTTAGTGACCTTTTGTGGCTCCACAGCAAAACTACATTTTAAGGTAAAAATAACATAATCCTATTTTGAGGTAAAATAAAGATCTGCTGGTCATTATAACACACAGCTCTAACACAGTTTTCACAATAAATGTTCTTAAATGCTGGAGTTAATGCATAACTGCTAACCTTTAACCCTGAACGTGGGCACACAAACTGCACACAGCAACGCAGATAACAATCTCGCCTAGTTAGTAGTTAACAAAACAGCAAAGAGAAAGATTTAAGACAGACATCAATAAATTGCAGACAATTGGGCTTCTTTGCATTTATAATCACTCCAGCTGGTTTCCTGATACGATTAATCTGCAACGAGAAACTGTCAAACACTAAAAAGTCGTTTCGCCAGCTTCTCCCTTGAATTATCCCGTTCCACCTTAAATGGTGCAGCAGTTACTTTCTAGTGCCATTTAAGGTGGAACGGGAAAATTCAAACATCAAGCTGCAAATGAGAAGCTGAATGTTGAGAGATATTTTACAACAAACTCTACTTTTGCAGAAAAGTTTCCTGACTGAGATGTGAGAAAAGCGGCTATAGCTGACCTAAATGTTAAAGCAGAGCAAGGTAAGTCTGTGTTTTTGTTTATTTTATATTTTTTAGCCTATACTAGCACATTAGCACATACTGAGACATTTACAGCGAAGATGGTAAAATGGACATAAAATGTTTTGGCTCCCAAGGTGGTTTGATTTTTGTTGAAAGGACAAAATGGCTCTCCTTAACATTTGGGTTGCTGAACTAGGTGAACAAAAAGGACAGGGGTATTTGTTGCAACAGCTTGTGCACTGATTCAAATGAGGTAGTGACTTCCCTCATTAGACATGTCTAAAAAATAAACAATAAAACACGTGAATTTGATGAATTTGATGTGATTCTAAGTCTACAGCAAGTACCAGTATTTGTAGAACTGTACTTGAAATATGTAAAACTAAACAATCAGTGCACAAAGCCATTTATGACTTTGACATCACAGCCATAATGTGTCAGGTGTTTAAACAAATAAATCTAATGGTACTGAAATTGTCCATAGCATGTAATTACAAACTACCTACGTTTCAATGATCAGAGCAGATAGCTTCATGCATTCCTGTAATTACAAGTTAAATAAAACATTACAATTAGAAAAAAAGAAACATAGAACATAAAAAAAACATAAAAAAAACAACTACTCACCACGCTGTCCGCCATCCTTATAAAGTGTACACTTACGTTTTAAAACTGTTGGTTCAGAGCTGTTGGCCTAAACCTGTATTGATATAAAGCTGTTCAGCACGGCAAATGGATGATATGGGGGTCAAACCTGAAGGGGAGGTCACCATCAGCCAACTGCATCTACTCTGTGGTGACTAACAACCAAGCACAAAACACCCACAGCCCAATACAATAAACAGAGCCCAAAATAATAATAATACATACATACCACATACCTTTAACTGACAAACAACGACATAAACAACATTTAAGTCCCTTTTACGAAGGGGCAGTGCTTCCCATGAGCCACCAGGCATGGCCATCGGCATGGAGTTGATGAAGAGAAATTTTCAGAGATGATTTGCTCCCATTTTAGAGGTATCTAGATGGCACATAGAGGGAACGCCTTTGATATATCAGGTAGAGAGGCACTCAATGAAAACATCTTAGAACGTAATCGAGCATGTGTATTAATACAAACAGCCTGACAGACTAAAAATCCAGGGTGCTGTTTAAACAGCTCTGTGTTGTCACTATCCAATGAGAAGAACTGGGCTGGTTACAGTGAGGTTAATAAAGCTTCACCCAGCAGCTACAGTTCAAGTTCAGGTGTCAGGTTTGATCAGCATGGAGACATTGTGCTTCATTATATGTAAGTAACCTTTACTATTTCATTTAAACTATTTTTAAGAATAATTCAGTTGTAAATTTATTTGTTTAAATGTTACTTAAGCATAGCTGGCAAACATAAGGAGCTTTAATAAAGAACCATTTTCTTGTTATGTTTTCTCATTAAACTATTTTAATTTTTTATTTTTCCATCTATTTTTGTCTTGTAAAGACATTTCCTTACTGATGATTGTATCAGTATCCCCTACGAAAGGTATTTTATTTCTTCTGCTCATACTGATTACATTAAATTACCTTCAAATATATTATTTTACTACAATCATGAGATTATTGTTCTGATCTGAAGTGATATATCATATTATTGTTTTGGATCAATAGATGATTCTCCTGGTTTCTGGCCAGCAGCAATTTTTGGAAGCCCCACTGTGAAAGCTGGGGGAGATATACGGCTAAAGTGTAGTATCTTTGACAAAAGTGACTCTATTAACCAGTTCAACATGTATCTGTGTAAAGATGGTGTTGGAGTGAGAACGAAGCCACTTGTAAAGAAAGATGAGCACATCTTCATTTTGAGAAATGTTTCAGTGCTGGACTCGGGAAACTACAGTTGTGTCTACTCACTAAACAAATATGCTGCAAAGGACGTGAAGACATCAGGACAAAAATCAATTCATGTCAATGTCACTGGTAAGAAATATAATCCAACATTTTCCATAGTCATACTATAGAATGACCGTACAAATAGTGAAGATGTTAATTTAAGATTAGGTCAGATATACTGTGTAAATGAACTGGTCATTTTCCTGAAAGCATTGTAACAGTCAAAGTGCATCATAAACTTTGTATATCATCACAAGTCCCCACTTTGTAATTCATAGAAGGGCAGAGTAAATTCAGGAATCACTTTGGGATTAACAAATGGATTAGCTGCCTTGTTAAATAACCACATAAAGGACATAACACATTCAATAACAAGGGAGTTATGGAAGCATGCATACTTACAAATAATTAAATGCAAATAATCTCAAACTACAATTTGCATTGATTGTACTCTGCACTGTAAAGTTTTCAAGAAACACACCCTATAATTTGAAAAATTGTTGTTACAATTTTAATCAAATCAATACACTCATTTCTCAATTTGCATTTTGATTACTTTGGATGCTAACAACATCACAATTTGAGGTTCTGATCAAATGATGAGTTTTGATAATCCTTTTTTGTCAGATTAGTGATCAGGCAAGGTTAAAAAAATCTGCTGCAATCAATTGCAAATCACTTTTGGGAAGCATTCAAAAAAATGTGCATGTTTTACTTGAAACCTCCACTATAAAGTGTCTCAGAAAGAAACAGTCTCCTAAATATTTCAACCCCTGTCTATTGCTAGTATGCCATTTACATTACTTTTTTTTCTCTACTTTGTCTTTGAAAGATTTTTCATTAACACTGACCATATCAGAATTTCCAGTAAAAGTATTTTTTCTATCACTGGTTGTTTTACTTACACAAGTTCTTCAATTACTCTTTTCACATTTAAACTAAATTTTAGCAAAATGATCACAAAAGAAAAAGAATAACATTGATCACAACTAATACAACATTTTATTGTTTTAAACAATAGATGACCCAATGGAAATCTGGCCAGCACAAATCTCTGGAACAACCACAGTGAAAAAGGGGGGAAACTTACAGTTAAAGTGTGTCATCTCAGAAAAACAGCTATCAACCAACCAGCTCTTCATGTATCTGTCTAAAAATGGTGCTGGAGTGAGAGTGGAAGCACTCGGAAACAAAGATGACCACACCTTCATTTTCAGAAATGTTTCGGTGCTGGACTCTGGCAAATACAGTTGTGTGTACTCATTATACAGATATGCTTTGAAGAATGTGACAGCATTGGGATATAACTCAGTCCAGGTCCTGGTTACTGGTAAGAGATATGACCCTTGTTTTCTTTATAATATATCACAAACAGGCACAATTTGAGGCTTAGGTCAGTCGTGCTTTGTAAAATATAAATAAACTGGGGTAGGATCTCCAAAGCTCTGTTGTGCTTCATAAACTATGTTTTAAGATTACTGAAGTTCAAGTGTCTCCCAGAATTTCTCATACTTTAAACGCATTCAGAAAATATTCACACCCATTCATTCTTCCCCATTTTGTTATGTTACAGCCTACACCTCTAAAAATAAGGGTGCCAAAAAATAGAAGAAGCATGTTATGTTCCCTAAAGAAACTTTCAATCATGGTCATAACTAGCTATGAGGACATGGAAGTCCAGACCTCATTAGTTTCAGAGGTTTTTCTTCATGGATCTTTATTCATGACATTTAATGTGGAAACTGTGTTATTCTGATAAAGCGGTAGCTCATTCTGGAGCACTGCCACAGGTATAGCCGTGCAGCCTACCTAATCAAATGGGGATGGAATATTTATTAAGCTACATTTTTTAAGATAATAAACTTTGATTTGTTCTCTGCCAAGCTCCTCTTTATTTTCTTAGCCCTCTTATCACTGCATAGCAACCATTGCTATCTGCCATTCCCTCAAGACCTCATTATCAGCACGTGTCACATTCGTTACTAACATGAGAACTTCGAGGTCCTCAGAATGTTTGAAAGGCTTTATGTGATTCAATATGGAAACAAGAGACTTCAGTGAGCAGTGTCTGGTTCTCAGCTGCCCTCAGAATAGCTGTGGTTTAGCATAGACTTAACTGTCTTCTATGTTTATCTCTGTATGAGATGCTTAACTAAACGGAGTGACATCTTGAGATGTTCAAGTATGCATCACGCATACTATAGGCCAACAAACAACACAGCTATGATCAAACTGTGAGAGTTCATGAGGGTAATTAACTGACTGTGCTTTTAAAATGCTAAATTAATCTTGTAATCATTCAAACCACATAATTGTTTTTCATTTGGACCATTTATAATGTTGCTAGCTAGTCAGCATCCTTTAGCCCAGTTCCAATAGCTGCTCAGTTCAGGCTAGAATTTCCTTAGTTGGTTAAAGTACCGATTAGATGACAAATGTAAGTTGCATTGTGTTACCTACTTTTCCCTACAACCAGCATGAGAAAGTTCACTTAATTTAATGAATTTAATTAATTAGCATATTGATGGCAAAGTATTATAATCAAGAAATCAATGTTTGTTATTCTGTGTTTTGTCTCATTAGCCACATAAGTAGCCTTACTTTCCTGTTAGCTGGAGTTTGGTAGAGACAGATCAGAGATCAGTGAGGACCAAGAAGAGAGAGAGAATAAAATAAATCTGAAACTAGAACCTGATTTCATATATCCTGCTGTCAGAAGAAAACCTTGTATCTCCATCGTTTTCAGTTTTTAACATGATTTAAAAACACCTTTTGTCTTTTACATTGTGTGTAAATTTCATGAAGAATGGACCAAAAGAAACAGCCCAAAATGACATGGAAAAAAAGTCTGGTTCCATTGACTTACATTAAAAGTAAAGTAGGTTTTTTTCTTCTCTTGTAAAATTATCATTTCAAAAATACGACATTGTATTGTGTATACGCAATGTATAGGTTACAACAGGTAGCTGTAAAGAAATATGTAAATAAATGGTTTAGTGATTAATTAAATGAACTTAAACAAGAGCAGTGGAGTTAAATGAGTTTATGGAAGAGTAATAGTGGTTTATGGAAGAATGTAAGGATGGCAAATGAACAAAGGAAAGGAAAAAGTACATAACATTTACGGAAGTATGCAAAGAATTGTGTGTGTAAAACACATATTCGGTAGTTAGTTTATTCACTATATGATGTGAGTCACTTTCTGCAAACCAGACCTCACTAAAACTTAGATCCTAGTTATGGCCCTGCTTTCTTTGGAGAACTGTTTGTGCTAATGAGATGTGTAGGTGAGAGGTTTAAAGAACCTCCACATGATGTAAAGTTTCAAGAACTGTTAAACTGGTGAAGAACCTATAAATCATGTGAAGGTTCTCTGAACATTTAAAATGTTCTTCACATGCACAAATGTTTTTTAGGGAACCAAAAGCGTTCTTCAATGGCATCGCTCAATTTTTTTTAAAGAGTGTATAAATTAAGTTTGTTGTTTTTTCAAAACAAATGCATTTCAGTTTGATTTCTGCAACATATTTTTAAAAAGTTGGGACAAAAAATCATTTACCACTTTGTAATGTTCACAACAATTTAGGGACTGAGGACACCAAGTGATGAAGCAGTTCAGGTGTAAATTTGTCCTATTCGTCCAGCAAACAACTTTAAGGTGTGCAACAGTATGGGGTTGTCATAGTTCAGTTCAGTTCAGCATTTTGTGTTTTAAAATGACATTCATACATTCTCTGCTGGGGACAAGTTGGGACTGCAGGCAGATCAGTCCAGCATCCACACCCTCTTCTTCCTCAGCCATGACTTTGTAATGTGTGCAGAATGTGATTCTGCATTGTGTTGTTGAAATATGCGTGGGCATCCCTGGAATAGATCATCTTGCAGGCTGCATATGTTGCTTACTATGTACTTTTCAGCATTAATGGTGCCATCACAGAACTTTGCCAAGGGCACCGACACAACGCCATACCATGACAGACCCTGACTTTTGGACTTGTCTGGAGCACACAGCACCCATTTCTTCCAAAAATACTGCTTTATCTGACCACCATGTGTGTTTCCACTGTGTGATCGTTTCCAGACACGGTTAACATATGGCTACTTTTTGGCACAGTAAAGTTTTAACTGACATTTGTGGACGTAACTACATGTTGTAGTGCCAAAGTATTCCTGAGCCCATGTGATTATATCGCTTATGGATGAATGACGGTTCATGATGCAGTGCTGTCTGAGGTATTAGAGAATAAAGTTACTCAGCTCAGGTTTGCGCCTTTGCACCATTATGCGCTGAAATTCCTCCAGATTTCTTGAATCTTTTACCTGTTATGCACCGTAGAGTGTGAAATATCCCAATAACTTAATCATCTTTCTTTGAGGAACATTATTATTTTTTAAACATTTTAATAATTTTCTCATGCATTTGTTGGCAAACTTGTGATCCTCAGCCCATCTTTGCTCCTTAAAGACTACGCCTTTCTTGGATGTGCTTTTGTACCAAATCATGATTACAATCATCTGTTTTAAATCACATCATAATTTATTAATTTTACCTCATTATTAGCCCTAAACTCCCCTGTCTCAACTTTTTTCTTGCAGGCGTGAATGGTAGGAATGGATGTATGTTTATTTATTTGAAATATCTTGTGTTCCTACTGTATGCAATGAAATACAAGTCAAAGTAAATTTTAGAAATCACTGCTTTCTTTCTTTATTTGCATTTTCCATACTGTTTTTCTGAGTTGGGGTTGTAACAACTGTTATGGAATGAGTTAACAAACAATCATAGTACAGTATTGTTGAGAACAACAATCTATTTGATGTTAATTAGATTTAAACAGCAATCGATAGATATTCAATAATTTATATCCGACAGCTCTTTTGCAACTCAGCTATGTACTCATCCATAACTGCTAAAGTATTTTGAATTATAACACCCACCCACCCCCATCGCTGCCTGTGTTCCACTAGACTGAAAAATACAGTGAACGACAAAAGTGGCATCTTCAGTAGTGTAGACCAATTTACAATCCCATTTCCAAAAAAGTTGGGACGCTGTGCAAAATATAAATAAAAACAAAATGCAATGACCACAGAACACTTACCCACTTCACCTTAGTCCATCTCAAATGAGCTCAGGCCCAGAGAAGGTGGCAGCATTTCTGGGTCCTGTTTATATATGATTTCTTCTTTGCATAGTGGAGTTTTAACTTGCATTTAAGGATGCAGTGTTCACAGACAGTAATTTTCAGAGGTGTTTCTGAGCCCATGCAATTATTTCCACTGCAGAATCAAGTCTGTTTTTAATGCAGTGCCAACTGAGGGCCCAAAGATCTTAACTAGCCAATACTGGTTTTCGGCCTTGTCCCTTACATACAGAGATTTCTCCGGATTGTCTAAATCTTTTAATGATATTAGATATTAGAAATCCCCAAGTTCTTTTTCTATTTTATGTTGAGAAATGTTATTCTTGAATTGCTGGCCTATTTGCCCATGCAGTCTTTTACAGAGTGGTGAACCCCTCCCCATCTTTACTTCTGAAAGACTCAGCCTCTCTGAGATGCTCTTTTTCTCTCCAGTAGTGTTTCTGACCTGTTGCCAATTAACCTTCAGGTGTTTTTTAGCATTACACAACTTTACGAGCCTTTTGTAGGCCCCATCCCAACTTTTTTGGAACGTGTTGCTGCCATCAAATTCAAAATGGACATATATTTTTCAAAAAAACATGATTTTTTTTCAGTTTTGACATTTGATATGTTATCTTTGTACTATTTTCAAGTATATATAGAATTTAAATGATTTGTACATCATTGCATTTTGTTTTCATTTACATTTTGCACAGCGTCCCAACTTTTTTGGACATGGGGTTGTATAACTGGGCTGCATTTTTAAACAACCATACAAGTGACATCTTGCATCAGTTCAAAAAGATTTTGGGAAACACTTTGTCCTTTACCAATATAAATGCAAATACAAATCTTAAATCATAGTTTGCAATGCACTTCACAAAACTTTATAATCTTTAAAACAAGTATTTACATTAAATTATCAATATACTTTTTTGGTGCTCAGGAAAAGTTAACAAAGAAAAGTATCAAACACGCTTGTTAGTTTTGCAAAACACATAAATACAGAATTACAGTATTAAACTCTGTTTACTGTTGCTGACAAATATTCTTTCTCTTTTTTTCAGATCCACAATGGCAGATTAATTTGGTAAGATTACTATGTTCATGTGGAGTCATCATATTTGCATGCTTGGTAGTGGTTTTTGATGTCTACTCAACAAAGCAGAGAAACTCTGTAGCACTGAATTCTGCAAAAACAGTAACTAGTCTGGATTTAGATGATCAATAATTTTTTTTGTAGGATCAGTAAAGTTTATGTAAAGCTCAATGTCTGGTCAGAGGCTTGTAGCTGTTCCAAAAAACAAAGTTAAAACGAAAAGGAGGCCGGGCCTTTGCTGTACATGCATCTAAACACTGGAGTGCTCTTCTTCTGGACTGATGGGCTCTGTGCATGCTTTTTTTAGAAGTGCCTAAAGTTTTATTGTATGTACTTTTGCCTTTGTGGCCATTAATATTTAATGTTAATCTCATTCTTTTTATAACCATTTACATAACACTTTCAATACTTCATGTTATGAAACTCTTTGTGCTCTAAGAATTGACTTTTAATAACTGTGCAAGGCCTAGTAGACCACCAAAATTGTCACCATCAGATAAAAACATATGTAAGCATGTGTTTCTGTACATGGTTCCACTGTGAGAAGACAACTCCATGCTGTCGATGTCAAGGCTGTTGAGAGACTGTTAATCAGAAAAGAAACTACACAGAAAAGTAAGGAATGTGCACGAGAACACCGAAAACTGATCATGGAGGAAAGTTTTATGGACTGAAGAGTCTTAATTCAAAATGGACTAAAGAAAAAGTTCAAAAGGCACCAAATAACAAACCTCTTACTGCCCAAATGGGGGCATTTAAAGACATCAGCTGACTCTGCATGAATGGTTGGTGACATAGCTATGGCCTCCCTAAACTGAGCACTAGTATTCTCATTTATGTACTTTTTCTGAACAGTCACAGGGCTTGTTTGAACAGCTGGAGTAATCAGGAAGTCAAAGAAGACACAGAAATGATCGGAAAGGCCCAAGCCCTGGAACAGAAATGTCAAGACCTTTAGAAATAACCAGATCTAGAGAGTGGCCTCCAGTGTGCATAGCCTCTTTCACATGCGAGAGACCAAAGGTGTCAAGAAATGCAAAAAGTTCTTTGGCATTATTTTATATTGTATAATCTATGTGGATGTTAAATCACAGGTTAAGATACAGTTGTAATGAATGGAGATAACTGACAGTAGTTCAGCAAAGTCATCAATGAAATTTGCAGAGTATCTTGGCGTCTATAATTGATTAAAGACAAAAATCGGGGAGCACTTGAATTAGAAACAGGTATTCAAAAAAAAAAAAAGTTACCAGCTACATTGTCTTTGCGCTGGGATGCTTCTTCAAATAAAGCAGCTACTCCTCCTCCTTTCTGACCTCTTTTTCTATGAATAGTCACATTTATAATGTCTCATGACTGCTTTAGAACATGCTATGAATGTGATCATAGATTCAGATGGATGTAGTTTTCATGTTATGTTTTTCACTGAACACACGCAGATGAGTCATTCAGTTAAACTGTGGCTCAAATTTGGACCAAATTGATATTGTTTTTCTTTGCTTGAATACAAACTGCTCAAAAAGAGCCTTTGTGAACTAATAAAAACGAACTGGAATAAAAAGCTGGACTTGCTGTGTGGGTCTGTTGAGTGTCAAATCATTTACAGTGATTGTATCATAGCTTTTGATTCAAACATATTAGTTTCAGGTTCAGTTAAGGGCTGAATATAACTGATATGAAGTAATAAAACATCATCATTTACGTGGGTGTGTAGGTCACAATACACAAATAAAAGTGTATAAGTTAAATAACCTGTTCAGTTTCAATTTCATCTTTTAAGTTGGACTTTATTTATGTTGAATATAGTAAATTTAAGCAGATAATTAGTTAAAGCAGCTGCCTCATGTATGTTGAGGAATGAACTCAGAGTGCTTAGGCAGAAAAAATGCATGCTCTGTTTCAGTTACAGAGCCTAGCTGATTCAAATAGCAACGCAGATCAAAGAAAATGGCACAAAGCCTATGAGAAAACAAAACAGGCCTCACCCCAGCAGCTCTTTAGACGCACCACGTAAGATGAATATGCAGGTCAAAGATCAAAAATCTGCAGCTAACATGTAAATGCAAACACACAAGCAGAGTAAAGTAAGAGAAAATACAGAAGTATTCGAAATCCACTGATTTACTAACCTTTCCCAATATAAACTCTACATTGACTTGATGTTGCATGTATTTCCAGTATAATTATAAGAAAAAATGTGTTGCCAAATAAAGTAGAATATAATTCATCTGGCAAATACATCTGCTTTCTTTTAAATGTGCAGCTTGGTAATGCACTGAAAAATAGATGTTAATGTTTTAATGTGGCAAGAAGAGTAACCCTGTTATTAAAGGCTGCAGAGTTAATTTCAACAAAGCAATATAAACTTAATAAATTGTTTCATATGATCCAAACTAGTATATACAGTTGATTTGATTTGGTAAAGAGAAATGTTCAGAGATGACTTTCTCACTTTTAAAGGCCACCTGGACGGCACTGATCATGTTTTAGCTGTATCAGACAAACAGAATCAGAGTGTTAATTAAACAATTGTAGCATCAAAACATGTCAGAACATTAAAAGCTTTTTTTAACAAAAATGACAGAACAGTTGAAACTCCAGAGTGCTGCTTCAACAGCCCTGTGCTTTCACTTTCCAATAAGAAGAACTGGGCTGGTTACAGTGTGGTTGGTTAATGAAGTTTCACCCAGCAGCTGCATGATCAGGCTACAGTAACACACACTAATCTGAAGTTCAGTAACTGGTTTAGTCAGTGATGGAGACGTGGTGCCTCATTGTATGTAAGTAATCTTCATTTTCATTAGTAGCTTTTCATTAAGGCTTTTCTTTGAATTAGTAACTTTTTGTTGAAACTAATTTTGTGTGAATTGTCTTAAATAATTAATCTTATAAAAGCACTGCAAGCATAATAAAGGTTTGATGAGTTTTAAACAATTTTTTCATTAAGATTCATTTATTTCTTCTTCTTCTTGTTTTTTTTAATACTTTTTTTGTGTGTGTTTGTACTGTTATTTTCCAAGACATTACAGCAATGATCACAGTATCAGTATCTCCAACAAAAGGTATTTTATTTCCTTTTCCTAGACTGCACGATAATGATTGCATTATCTTCATCTTATTAAGTAAACAGACATTAAGCAAACATATACATAATTTACCCCTGTAACATGTTTACTCGAAACTAAACAAAAATTTTAAGAACATTGATCTCAACTGACATGTGATGTTGTTTTTGATCAATAGACGGTCATCCTGTTTTCTGGCCAGCGGATATTTTTGCTTGCCCCACTGTGAAAGCTGGGGAAGACGTACTGCTGAAGTGTAGCATCTTTGACAAAAGTGTATCAAGTAATCAACTCCACATGTACTTGTAGGACACTTATAACACTTATAAAGAAAGATGAGCTCACCTTCATTTTGAGAAGGGTTTCAGTGCTGGACTCAGGGAACTACAGTTGTGTGTACTCAATATACAAATATCCTCTGAACAATGTGAGCACATCAGGAAAAAAATCTGTACACGTCCAGGTCACTGGTAAGACACATGACTTATGTTCTCTCAAATAAAATTGTGACAGTACAAGAAGTAAACTATATATATATATAAAAGAAGTAATATATATATATATATATATATATAAGCATACTAAATGCACCATACACATTAATATACATTGTATGTTAACTGTGTTATTTAAGCAGTGAGCTGATCCATTTATTAATCCTAAAGTGCTTTGTAAATTGACTCTGATCTGCTTCACTCTCATTTTATCATTTGTCATAAAAATGGACCCTCTGAAATGTTCTACTCTCATTTGCTTCTTGGTGTTAAAAACTTTTAAATAGAGAATTTCGTGGGCGCATGATCATGGCAAATATGTCTGCAACCCACAGTAGAGCAGGACAGAGCAGAACACTGTTTTTTATTTACCTTTTATTACTCTGGATTATGGTAATATCTTCAGTATTGTGGCTAAGTATGTAATAGAATTTTGAGTGAATTATTTTTGTTTATTAATATACAGTACAACGCTTTATAGTAATTGTTGCTTGAGCAGGGTTAACAAATAAACACCTTAAAATGGCTTGTAAATTTGGCAGTTATGATTTATTTCAGGGATCACACAACATTTTCCGCACCTCCTTTGTAAATTGGTTTGTTAATATTGTCAATATCAGGTAAGCACATGTGTAATGCAGTCTTAAAGTGTATGTGAGCCCGGGGAATGATAAAATACATTGCACTATGTGAAATGAAACAAGTGCAATATTTTTACCATTTCTAAACATCTCTTAGCCTAACATAGGTGACGAAACAATTTTTTACTCATCATATTTGTAACATTATCTTTTTTTTCCTTTTTTCTTTTTTAATGGGAGAACATCCTCAGAAGAACATGAGCACAAATGAACAAAACGATGGCCAAGTCCAGCTCAGTGGTAAGAGATATGAGTCTTTCCTTTATAATCATATTAAAATATAAATCATCAGCAAATTAGATGTTAAGTTTAGAGGTTTAGGTCAGTCATACCCTGTAATATATAAATAAACTGAGGCAGATTTCCCAAAAGCATTTAGCACTAAATGCATCGTAAACTTTCTTAAGCTTAATCATTTTTGTACAAACACTCCAAGTATAATATCTGCTAACTTTGCACCAAATATCAAATACACTATACTGTCATACGTTATTGAGCTAATTTACCCTGTTGTTCATTTTGTAAATCAGTTCTGGGCTGTTCTAGTCAAACTGAGAGGCTGTGTTTTTCTTGATCATATTAAAATGTTTAACTTTAAAAATGTTTATTTTAAGTTACATTTTTGTTGTTCTTAGTTTATTTCTTTATTATTTTGTTTGTTTTTCAGCAGTAAGATGTAAACTCTAAACTAGACATGGTCTAAACTATAACCTGGTCTTAGGAATCTTTGGTTAGTTCAGTTTTTACTATGATCGGCTTCTCAAGAACAAGATGTCAGATGCAAGTAACTGATCATATTGTCAATTTGTCTTCTGATTATCAATGGAAAAAATTTTTTTTGTGGAATTAACAAAAAAAACATTTAAAATCTCAAAGTAATTATGAAGAACTTCAGGAAGTTCTTGCCAAAATACCACATATATATTCATGGTAACACTTTACATTAAGGGTCACTAATCAATCATTAAATATATAATAATCAACTATTAGTTTCCCATTATTTAGTTATTAGTTAACTCTTCATTAAGCATTAGCTATTACTTAGTAATTGATTAAGCACTTATCAATTAGTAATTAAGTACACTGTTAGTTGATAAGTTAGTTTGTCGTTAGTTTGTGGCTTACTTACTCATTATCTGTGTGCTAATTGCTGCTTATTACATTGTTAATTAACTAATAAGTATTTTTCTTCATATAAAGAAGTAATGTGATAACTTACTAGCACTTATGTGTTAATCCTGCTAATTATCTGTTAATTAACTTTCCATCACCTCCATATATTCAGTTGCTTCACTTTTCTTACTTTGGTACATTAAAGATGATTATGGTCACATCTGACCGTAAGATGAGCGCACACAAATTCATCGACGGTTTTATTATTCATCACGTTCATCTTGGCATATCTGTACTCATATCTGGTAGGAGTGCATGTAAATTTGGGCATAAATGCTGGATATGTGGCTAATTAACCAAAACTATTATCAACATAATCTGTAATAGCAAAAATAAGAATAACAATAGAAAATATCAATAATACTAATTTGTGTGCATGACAGTCCAGTACAAAAGTGGATGTACTTACTTTACATGCACATTGATATAAACAAGTGCTGCAACTATCTCATGTTCCATTTAAAGACACATTACACTGCACTTTTGTTGTCATACACTGCAATAATACAGCGTTTATTTTAGGGAATTAATTACACTAAACAATCACTCTACTATGTTAACAACACTGAGTATTTTGTTTTATTTCACATTTTATTTTTTCCAGTTGTTTTCATTTTAATACTATTAAGTTTGGTCAGCAGGGGAGGAGTGCACTCACTGCTGGACATCAAACTCCACCCCTGAGCACGGCCAATAGCTTTCATGCCAAACACTGCCGTTTTATTGGCTGGCTACTGAAACATCTGCATGAATTAGTGTGCTTCATGTAAATGATATGTAAATGAGGTGCTGGTAGGCTGGTTTCATGTACTGAAGTTATCATTTATGCTCAAATCTCCACTTGTTTCCACATCGTACAAAATTGTTATGAGTCAGACGCAAAGCAATTCATACCGTATAAAAGGCAAAAAAAATGTTCTTTTTTTATGTAACTTTGATGATTAATGGCCATTAGATCTTTACATTTTGACCATTAATTACTTCTTAAATTCCACTTAATCAACCATTCATTGCTTCTTAAATTCCTCTTACTTAATCATTAATTACTGCTTTTGTGTTCCTCCAAGTAAAGTGACAACACAAAAGCAGTAATTAATGATTAAGAAAGAGGAATTTAAGAAGCAATGAATGGTTGATTAAGTGGAATTTAAGAAGTAATTAATGGTCAAAATGTAAAGATCTAATGGCCATGGGCCCTTTTCACAAAGAGTCGCGATTACGTCCGGATTAAGCATTAGCAGTGAACTATAATGCTCAAATACTGAGCTACAACAGACATATGTTAGTTTTTGTGCACTCATGACAAAAGGAAGTGCATGGAAGCACTTTAACTGTAAACACAGCTAAAATGCTGTGTGTGGTGTAGCCTTGCTTACTGCTGCTGCAGCTGCTCACATCAAGCAGTGTCTCTGTAGTTGTTTTCAAAAGAAATTAAAGTTCTTCTGTGTAGTATGAATTTGGTAGACGTTGTTTAGCTGTAGCTAGCTAGCAACGCTAGAAGCCATTTCTAACTGTAGCTGTGTTCCCAAAATAAAGAAGCTAGTTAGTTAGCTTTCATCAGCTGCTGCCACCAGCCGGCTAACGTGGAGCAGGTTCTGTGACACATTTAGCTACACGATGGCAGAGACTTCTGACATAAACTTTTATATGTAAAGTCTGTTTGACGTTTAAACTGTATTAGCTTACGGTAGGCTAGCAGGCTACAATTAGCTAGCCTACCATTAGCAGTTTGAGGAGCACCACCTTCGTATGAGCATCAAACTTTGAAGCTAAGTTAGCTCTAACGCTGGCTATGTTACCGACCTGCCAAACAGCATTATTCTTACAGTTTCAAGGCAATTTTTGAAGCAGCACTTCAGAAAACATCCACCTTTCACTGCTCAGTCAAAAACGAGACTCCTAGCTGAAAAAAACACCTGAAAAAGCTGCTTCATGTTAGCCGGGCTAGTTTGGTTAGCAGTAGCTTCTAGTCAGTATAGCTAGCTTAATATAAACAAAGTTTATAACATTCATGCTACATATAAAAGCTCTTCTTTCTTTTGAAAACAGAATATTACCGAAATCGCTGGCGTGTTGTACAAAGACACAGAGACGGCTTGATGTGAAGCAGCTGCAGCAGAACTGCAGTAAAAACAACATACAGCATTTTAGCTCTGTTTACAGTTAAATCAGCGCTTCCGTCCACTTCTTACTCTCACTGTCACAACCGTGCAGGAACACTAAAATACAGCTGTTGTAGCTCCGTGTTTGAGCGTTAAAGTTCATTACTAATCATCTTGACATCGCGTCTGCAGTTATATGGAGAGGAAGTGGGTTTTACCCTGCTAATGCTTAAACCGGAAGTAATCACGAATCTTGTGAAAAGGGCCCATTAATCATCAAAGTTACGTAAAAAAAGAACACGTTTTTTTGCCTTTTATAAGGTATGAACTGCTCTCTGTCTGATTCATAACAATTTTGTACGATGTGGAAACAAGTGGAGATTTGAGCATAAATGATAAATCAGCTTCAGTGCATGAAACCAGCCGACCAGCACCTCATTTACATATCATTTACATGAAGCACACTAATTCATGCAGACGTTTCAGTAGCCAGCCAATAAAACGGCAGTGTTTGGCATGAAAGCTATTGGCCGTGCTCATGGGTGGAGTTTGATGTCCAGCAGTGAGTGCACTCCTCCCCTGCTGACCAAACTTAATAGTAATAAAATGTGACATAAAACTAAATACTCAGTGTTGTTAACATAGTAGAGTGATTGTTTAGTGTGATTAATTCCCTAAAATAAACGCTGTATTACTGCAGTGTATGACCGAAGCTGTGTTTGTGAGTCAGTAGTATGAAACAAAAGCACAGTGTATTGTGTCTTTAAATGGAACATGAAATAGTTGCAGCACTTGTTTATATCAATGTGCATGTAAAGTAAGTACATCCACTTTTGTACTGGACTGTCATGCACACAAATTAGTATTATTGAAATTTTCTATTGTTTTTCTCATTTTTGCAATTACAGGTTATGTTGATAATAGTTTTGGTTAATTAGCCACATATCCAGCATTTATGCCCAAATTTACATGCACTCCTACCAGATATGAGTACAGATATGCCAAGATGAACGTGATAAATAACGAAACCGTCCATGATTTTGTGTGCACTCATCTTACGGTCAGATGTGACCATAAGCATCTTTAATGAACCAAAGTGAGAAAAGTGAAGCAACTGAATATATGGAGGTGATGGAAATTTAATTAACAGATAATTAGCGGGATTAACACATAGGTGCTAGTAAGTTATCACGTTACTTCTTTATATGAAGAAAAATACTTATTAGTTAATTAACAATGTAATAAGCAGCAATTAGCACACAGATAATGAGTAAGTAAGCCACAAACTAACGACAAACTAACTTATCAACTAACAGTGTACTTAATTACTAATTGATAAGTGCTTAATCAATTAATAAGTAATAGCTAATGCTTAATGAAGAGTTTGCTAATATCTAAATAATGGGAAACTAATAGTTGATTATTATATATTTAATGATTGATTAGCGACCCTTAATGTAAAGTGTTACCATATTCATTATATTCATTGTTTTTTAAACTCATCAATATTGTGAAATTCAGCTGAGGTTTGGTGTGAAATGATGTGTAAATATAAACTTTTAGTGAAAACAAAATAAAACTTAAACACTTTTTGTGCAAATAGCCCAGGAAAAAGAAATATTACATGCTCATTTCTGATTTCTGTGTTAATAAATATTATTTTTGTACGTGTTCTGCCAAGCCGGTTGATTTTCCTTCTTGTTTTACTCCTGGCTGTGATTTGTTTTATTATTATTATTTTTTTTTTGCAATGTACCATATTACAGCCAGAACATTTATTAAAAAATTACTTTTTTATTTTTGTTAAGCAGGACTGAGATGTCAATGTAAAGGAATATGAAAAATAAGAAATATGAAACACATGCCAGCACAGTAATCACAATAAATTCAGGAATTACTTTAGGATTTACAACAAGCTCAGTTGGTTTGTTAAATAACATCATGAATGACATAATCCATTCAATTAAAGAGAGTTATGGAAACATAACATATAGTTAACATATAACATATAATTTACAAACTACAGGGTGCATTGCACATGCATACACAATGCGTACACTATAAACTCTGTTCATTGTCACTGACAAATATTCTTGTTTTTTTTTTTCAGATCTACAATGGCTTTTTAATTTGATAAGATTACTAGCTTCATTTGGAGTCATCATATCTGCATGCTTGATAGTGGTTTTTGATGTCTACTCAACAAAGCAGAGAAACTCTGTAGCTCTAAATTCTGCAAAAACAGTAACAAGTCCGGATTTAAATGATCAATAATTTTTTGTAGGATCAGTAAAGTGTATATAAAGCTCATCTAGTTAGAGCCTTCTAGCTGTTCCAAAAACAAGTTAAAATGAGGAGACCAGGCCTTTGCTGTACATGCATCTAAACCCTGGAGTGCTCTTCTTCTGGACTGGCTCTGGGTATGTTTTTATAAGTGCCTAAAGTTTTATTTGTGGGTAATAATATTTAAAATTCTCATTTGGATTTTTTTTTTTATTTTAAATATTGTAATTCTTTTTATGTGTATTTTATGTTATGACGCTCTTTGCAGCTTAAGAGTTGACTCTTAACGACTGTGCAACACCTGGTAAACCATCAAAACATCACCATCAGATAAACAGTGTATGTGGTACCACTATGGGAAGCCAACTAAAGGGTATTGATGACTAGGCTGTCAAAGGAGCCTTTAGTAAGAAAATTAACTACCAAAAAAAATTGAAAATTTGCATTAGAACCCCCAAACTGGATATGGAGTAATGTGTTATGGACAGAAGAGTCTCCATTTGTTATTGGGATACTTGGATCATTAACAGAAGAAAATACAAGCAACTTCTAAGACTCAACTTTGGAAGTGTGGAAAAATATCCCTGCAGCTTTCTTTAAAAAGTGATAGCAAGTCTCCTGAGAAGAATATAAGCTGTAATAAAGGCAAAATGTGGACACACTGAACACTGAAGAAAATCTTATTGTATTTAGTTGTTGAGGCTTATGTGTATTTTTTTTGTAATGTATGTATATTTTTTTTGCTTTTTTGTAATGCTGATACATGTTTTGACTGTATATGAAATAAATGAACATATGCAGGGAAGGCGCCACACCCTCAAAAGTGGTGGGGCAAAATTTATTTCAAGAAAAAAATGCAGTATACTATATATATATATATATATATATATATATATATATATATATATATATATATATATACACACTTCAAGGTACGTCCCACTGCTTATATATATATAAGCAGTGGGATGTACCTTGAAGTGTTGGGTCAAATGAGCGCTCACCCTGTGGTTCCAGCAGACATGAAACTGCGGTCTTTACACAAGTGCTGAAAAATATACAGTATATATACATTTATATAATCCAAAATTTAAAATAAAGACCTGCATCTATGTAATTATATTAAGAACGTATATATTTTTTTATTACCTTAATAAACACAATCGTTGTGGAGTGCTGGTCTTTTTTCATACCAGACTGGCAAGGAATATACTACTTAAATGTGCCCTACTCACATGAAGTCACTTATGAATCAACCAATTACTTATGAACCTTAATGAATTAAAGATCAACCTATCCCAGCTTAAGATGTCTGACTTCCCATGCCAATTACTGACATCAATGCATGCATAGGTGGGCCTGAAATAACATGACTTATTGTTATGTTTCATACACATATGCATAAAAATTCAGTCAAACATAATCAGAGTAACATTTATAAACATCCCACTTTATTATTTCTTTACACCTAACACGTTCCTAACACGTATTTTCCCCTAATATTAAAAACTGCCATTGTGAAGCCAGTCTTAAAAATGAAAAAAAAAAAATAGAAGCAACTCTATTAAGTAATTACAGAGCCATATCAAAGCTACCTTTCTTTGGAAAAATCATTAAGAGAATCATCTTAAAGGAACTTACAGGCTTTCTGTCCTTATAGCTGTTTAGACAAATTTCAGTGTGGATTTCAGTTTAATCATAGTACTGATATAATGAAGGTTATTAATAACATTCTTTTATTGTAGACTCTGGAAAAATAACTGTTCTACTACTGCTGGATCTCAGCATTAAAATTCTCATAGACAGACATGAGAACTGGGTTGACCTTTCAGGAAATGTCCTAAAATGGTTCAGTTCATATTTGCAAGGAAGCGACTACTTTGCTGAGAAAGCAACCCTCAGGGTTCAGGGTGAGCCGCTTTTCTTTAATATACACTTCTTCCTCTTGGCCAAATACTACAAGACTATGGGATATCTTACCACAGACATCTCTGAAGAACATCAGGCTGTTTTCATACCCAATTCATTTTCAAGACTGCACCAGAGTTTGTTTTTTTGTGATATTGTATCTCTTTAATTTGGTTTGGATGGTGGACAGCACAGGCAAAAGAGGACTAAATTACACACATGGGTGATTATTCATTTATCAGAAGTTTTGCGAGGATGCACGTGCTCTGTTACTCTTACATTTACCACCATGAAAGCAGAAAAACAGAAAATAGAGACGCTTATCATTTTTTTGAATACCAATTCTAATTTAACTAAACAGGTCACTGATGCTTGGCTAAAATATGCTCCACAGTCCACGTCCCAAAATCAAACGCATATCATTATTTTATTTCTTATTTCTCGTCATTTACAGCTGGAAGGAAATGAGCGTCTGTAAAGAGTGAAATATTAAAGCAGCAGATTGTGCAGACAGTACAGCAAAAATGTGCTCTGAAATAAAGTGTTGAATTCCCTGCAGTTGAAGTGTTGAATTAGCGCAGTTCAGTTGTTTGGTGCTGCCTGAATTCGGGTGGAGTCGCATGTCAAAATCCAAGGCCCCATCCAAGGCAACTCTGAATGTGCCTCTCAGCTGAAATGGAGATTCTGATTGGCTCTGCCGCTGAATTTGGTCTGTCTGTTCGTGCTGGTCAGTGCTTCATGCAGTTTAGGGAAAGCAGAGGTTTTTATGTGCACATCCTCAACTCAAAGATTAGTGGGGCATCGCCACAGTACTTTCAAAAGTGTGTGGGGGGGGGGGTCAAATGCCCGCTCGCCACTGTGGTTCCGACAGCTCTGCATTTGTGCAATGAAATAAAGCAACCAAGTACAATGTCTTTGCACTGGGATGCATCTTTAAATAAAGCAGCTGCTCCTCCTCATTTTTTATCTTTTTTGTTTGTAGTCACATTTATAATCCTCATGAATGTCTACACAATGTTACGAATGTGATCATAGATTCTTATAGACGTGGTTTTCATAGAAAGTGTTACTGAACTTTTTGTGTAAATGTTCACTGAACACAGCAGATGAGTCCTTCAAAGTTAAACTTTGACAATTGTGGCTTAGATTTGGACCAAATTTGTATTGTTTTCCTTTGTTTAGATTTAAACAACTCAACGAGAGCCTTGATAAACTGATAAAAATGAACTGCATATGTATTACAGCATATGATTTAATCAAATGTATTAGTTTTAGGTTCAGTTAAGGACTGAAATGATGTAATAAAACATCATCATTCACAGGTGTGTGTGTGTAGTTCACAGTACACAAACATAAATTTATAGTTAAAAAGAGGCCTGTAGTGAATGCTTCTGTAACAATGCTATGTTCAGTTTCAAGTTAAACTTTGGACTTATTCAAGTTGACTAAAAACAGAGATTTCTCCAGATTGTCTAAATCTTTTAATGTTATTATGTACTGTAGATGATGAAAAACAAAAGTACTTTTCTATTTTATATTGAGAAACATTATTCTTGAATTGTTGCACTATTTGCCCCCACACCAAGTGTTCGTTAACCCTGCTTTCACAGTGTCCCAACTTTTTTTGAAATGGGGTTGTAATTAGTAAAAGCAGCCCTATTAGCTGTCTCATGTATTTTCGGTAATGAACTCTGTGTTCAGAGTGCTCAGGAAAAAAAAATAAAAATAACACTCCGTTTCAGTTTCAGAGCTAGTCTTTAAATAGCAACACAGATAAAAGAGAATTAAAGCCTGTGAGAAAACGACACAGGCCTCACCTCAACAGCTCTTCAGAAGCACCATTAAGATGAATATGCAGTTCAAAGACTGTAGTTTTACAAACCGCCTTCTTTAATCTGCAGCTAACATGTAAACGCAAATGCACAATCACAGTAAAGTAAGAGAAAATACAGAAGTATTTGAAATCCACTGATTAGTGATGAATGAATGAGAATAAAAAGGCATAGTGAGCTTCAATTTGAAGAGCAATTTGCTAACCTTTCCCAATATAAACTCTACATTGATTTGCTGTTGCATGTATTTCCAGTATAATTACAAGTAAATGTATGTGTTGCCAAACAAATTAGGCAGAATATACTTTATCTATCAAATACAGGAGCTTCCTTTTTGCAAGAAAAATAAGTTGTAATGTCTTTTAATGTGCAGGTTAGTAATGTACTTACTTGAAAAATAGATGTTAGTACTGTAATGTGGCAAGAAGAGCACTACTGTTATTAAAGGCTACAGAGTTGATTTCAACAAAACAATATGAACTTAATTAATTGCTTCATATGATCCAAACTAGTATATACAGTTGATTTGATTTGGTAAAGAGAAATGTTCAGCGATGGCTTTCTAGGTTTCCAAGGTCACCTGGACGGCACTGATAATGTTTTAGCTGTATCAGACAAACAGAATCAGAGAGTTAATTAAACAATTGTGACATTTCAGACCATAATAAAGCTTTTGCAACAAAAATGACAGAAGAGTTGAAATTCCAGAGTGCTGTTTAAACAGCTCTGTGCTTTCACTGTCCAATAAGAGGAGCTGGGCTGGTTACAGTGTGGTTGGTTAAGGTTCACCAAGCAGCTGCACGATCAGGCCACAGTAGCACACACTAATCTGAAGTTCAGTGGCTAGTTTAGTCAGTGATGGAGACGTGGTGCCTCATTATATGTAAGTAATCTTTAATTAGTAGCTTTTCACTGAAACTAGTTTTGTGCAAATTAACTTGACTAATTAATCTTAATACAAGCTTTGTTAGCAAAAGAAGCGTCTTTGATCAGCTTGTAAACTTTTCAAGTTTCAAACATTTATTTCTACCCATCAAAGCTTTTATTTTTTCTTCTTCTCATCATCATTTTTTTTTCTACTGTTATTTTCTGGTGAAGATGTTACAGTAATGATGACAGTATCTCCAATGAAAGGTATTTTATTTCCCTTTTCTTTCACTGATTATTTTAAGAAGTAAACAGAAATATATTTTACTTGTATATTATGTTTATTCATTTTAAGAATATATATCAGAACTAATACATCATGTTATTGTTTTTGATGAATAGATGGTCATCCTGATTTCTGGCCAGCAGAAATCTTTGGAAGCCTCACTGTGAAAGCTGGAGAAGATATGCGGTCAAAGTGTATCAACTATGACAAAAGTGTATCAAGTAACCAGCTCCACATGTACCTGTGTAAAAATGGTGTTGGAGTGATGATGGAGCTATTAAGAGAGAGAAATGATGACTACGTCTTCATTTTGAAAAATGTTTCAGTGCTGGACTCGGGAAACTACAGTTGCGTGCTCTCATTAACCAAATATCCCCTGAAAAACATTAATGCATCAGTATTAAAACCAGGACAAAAATCTATCCAAGTCCGCATCACTGGTAAGAGACATAACTTATATTTTCTTAAATAATATTGTGACGGTACAAAAAGTAAACCTAAGGTTTGGTCAGTGATGCTCTGTAAAGTTTAAATTAGTGAGTTTCCTGAAAGCATCGTAGCGCTAAATGCCCCATAAATGTTCTACTCTTATTTACTTCTTGATGTTAAAAACCTTTTAAATGGAGAATTTCATGGGTGCATGATCATGGCTAACATGTCTGTAACCCACAGTAGAGCAGGACAGAGTCTATTTACCAACCAAGGGAATGACTGGACAGGACTGATTAAATAACCATATACTATGTGAAGTATAACAGACATTGTGAAACAATTTTACCTTAACAAACAATTTCAAACCAGAGTTGGTCATTTGAATGTGCTACTTTGCTTTCAAGACAGTTAGTGCTACAATACATCCATGAAATGCACGCTTGTTGTCACAGTTTTATTCACATTAAGACACTGCTTTGTATTGACTTTTTCATTACTTTAGAATTATGGTACTATCTTTAATGATATACAGGATTAACAAAGAAACACTTTAAAATCACTTGTAAATTGCAGTTATGGCAGTTATGATTTATTTCAGTGATCACAGATTTTTTTTTGTACCTCCATTGAAAATTAGCAATATACCTTATCAATATAGAGTGCAGTCTTAAAGTGAATGTAAATGTGTCAAATGACATAAATTAAATATATTTATCATTTCCAAACATCTCTCACCTTAGCACATGTGACAAAACTATTTTTGACTCATCATTTATATGACATTATCTTGTTTTTCCTTTTTTTCCTTTTCAGTGGGAGAAGATCCTCAGAAGAACATGAGCACAAATAAACAAAGCAATGGCCAAGTCCAGCTCAGTGGTAAGTGATATGAGTCATGTTTCCTTTATAATCATATTAAATAATAAAGGAATAAATCATCAAGAAATTAGAATTTAAGATTAGAGGTTTAGGTCAGTCATACCCTGTAATATATAAATGGACTGTGGCAGATTTTTTAAAAGCTTTTAGCGCTAAATGCATCGTAAACTTTCTTAAGCTTAAACATTCCTGTACAGACACTTCCTGAATGTCTAAGTATGATATCTGCTTCCTTTGCACCAAATATAAAAATACTCTATACTGTCATATTTATTTTACCCTGAGTTAATTTACCCTGTTGTTCATTTTGTAAATCAGTTCTCGGCTGTTCTAGTCAAACTGAGAGGCTGTGTTTATCTTGATCATATTAAAATGTTCAACTTCAATCAGCAGTAAGATGTAAACTCTAATCTAGACATAATAATAACAAAGTCTTAGGAATCTTTGGTTAGTTCAGTTTTTACTATGATCGGCTTCTCAAGAACAAAATATTAAATGCAAGTAACTGAGCATATTTTGTCAGTTTGTCTATTAATTTTCAATAGAATTTTTTTTTGTAAATTAATAAAGGAAACATTTAAAATCTCATAAATTAAATATGAAGAACTTCAGGAAGTTCTTGCTAAAATACCACATATATATTCATTGTATTTTAATCTGATTAATATTTGGAAATTCAGCTGAAGTTGGTGTGCTATGATATGTAAATATTAAATTTAGTGAACATTTTTAGTAAAAGGTATATTTTGATTATGAAAAAAATAGAATATGACATATTTCTTGCAAATAGTCCTGGAAAAAAAATCTTACATGCTCATTTCTTATTCCTGTGTTAATAATTGATATATATATATATTTTTTTATATGTGTTCTGTCAACAGTTTCTCTGGAAAACCTATTGATTTTACTTCTTGTTTTGCTCCTGGTTGTGATATTTTTTCTTGAAATGTACCAAATTACAGCCAGAATGTTTATAACAAAGTATTACTTTTTTATTTTTGTTAAGCAGGACTGCGATGTCACTGTAAGGAAATATGAAAAATATGAAATATGAAATACATGCCAGCACGGTCTCCCACAATAAATCCAGGAATTACTTCAGGATTAACAACTAGATCAGCTGCTTTGTTAAATAATCACATAAATGACAATCAACATAACATATAGTTAACATATAGCATATACTTTACAAACTATAAGGTACATTGTACATATATACACCAAGTACAGAATTAAACTCTGTTCACTGTCACTGACAAATATTCTTGCTCTTTTTTTCAGATCTACAGTGGCAGATTAATTTGATAAGATTACTATGTTCATGTGGAGTCATCATATTTGCATGTTTGGTAGTGGTTTTTGATGTCTACTCAACAAAGCGGAGAAACTCTGTCAATCAATTATTTTTTCTAGGATCAGTAAAGTTCATGTAAAGCTCATCAATTAGTTAGAGCCTTCTGACTGTTCCAAAACCAGGTCAAAATGAAAAGGAGGCTGGGCCTTTGCTGTACATACACCTAAACCCAGGAATGCTCTACCTTTGGACTGATGGGCTCTGTATATGTTTAGTGTCTGAAGTGTCTAAAGTTTTATTGTTTATACTTTTGCATTTGTGGGTAATAATATTTAATGTTAACCTCATCATTTTTATAACTTTTTTATTTTAAATATTTAAATGTTTTATGTTAACGTTATATTATGAAGCTCTTTGTGGCCTAAGAGTTCACTCTTAACAGCTGTGCAAGACCTGGTAGACCAAAACTGTTACCTTCAGACAAACAGTACTTAAAGCATGCATTTCTGTTCGTCGTTCCACTGTGAGAAGAAAACTGATGACTGATGAAAGGCTACTGATGACTAACCTGTCAAACGAGCCATTACTGAGAAAAGGAACTACATAAAAAAGTAGACCGTTTGTACTAGAACCCCAAAACTGGACATGGAGTAATTGGAATTACTTGGATCGTGAAACAGAAGAAAATGCAACCAGCTTCTAAGACTGAACTTTGGAGATGTAGAAAAATATTCCTGCAGATTTCTTGACAAACTGATAGCAAGTCTCCTGAATTGAATATAAGCTGTAATAAAGGCAAAGGGTGGACACACTGAATACTGAAAAAATGTTATTGTATTTAGTTGCTGAGGCTTCTGTTAATTATCTGTTTCTGCTTTTTTCTAATGCTGATACATGTTTTGTCTGTATATGGAATAAATGAACATGGGACTGCATCACACCCTCAAAAGTGGTGCGGCAAAATTTATTTAAAGAAAAAAAAGGCAGCTGATTGAGTGACAAAATGCAACTAGGCCACAAACTCGCAAAGTAAAACTACCTTTTATAGATATCAAAACTTTGAAGAACATCAGGTTGTTTGCATACCCAGTTCAAGTCAGCACCACAGCTTGGGTTTTTATGCTATTGCATCTTTTTCATTTGGTTCAGTTGTTTTCACACTGCAACAGCTAAAATGCATCTAATTACACATGTGAGTGTTGATTTATTAGTCAGAACATTAAGAGAATCGTCTTCAAGGAACTTACAGGCTTTCTGTTCTTAAATAGCTGTTTAGACAAATTTCAGTGTGGATTTCAGTCTAATCATAGTACTGATATAATGAAGGTTATTAATACCATTCTTTTAAATGCAGACTCTGGAAAAATATCTGTTCTACTACTGCTTGATCTCAGCATAAAATTCTTTTAGATAGACACGAGAACTGGGTTGACCTTTCAGGAACTGTCCTAAAGTGGTTCAGTTCATATTTGCAAGAAAGTGACCACTTTGTTAAGAAAGAAAATAAAGTTTCTGAGAGAGTGACAGTGACCTTTGATGTCCGCCAGGGTTCAATATATACTTCTTCCTTTTGGCCAAATACTACAAGACTATGGGATATCTTACCACAGCTATGATACTCAGATATACGTGGCCCTCTTCCCAAACAACTATGGTCCCCTTGATTCACTTTGTAATTGCCTTGAGCACATCACTAACTGGATGGGACAAAACTTTCTGCAGTTGAGTAAAGATAAAACAGAGATGATTATACTCAGGAACAGCAATGAGACGCACAGAGTAGCTGCCTATCTGGATTCTAGTTAAATAATCTAAAGAACTAGCACGTAACCTTGGTGTACTAATGGACTCTGATCTTAGTTTTAGCAGTCATGTCAAAGCAGTTATTAAAACAGCATTTCATCACCTTAAGAACATCAACAAGATTAGCGATATTCTGAATAAAGCAGATGTGGAGAAACCTATACATGCCTTTTTTTTCTAGCAGTATTGATTACTGTCATGGTCTCCTAACTGAACTCCCAGAAAGACAATCAAACAGCTTCAATTGATTTAAAATGCAGTGAGTGAGTCTCACTAGGAGTAGAAGAAGGGAACACATCACCCCCTTTTAAATCCAGGCTGAAAACATTGATTTCAGTATGTTTTGATGGTGGACAATCTTCAGTTCCTATGCTGATAAATGCTGGATGTACTATAAAGTTCCACTGCAGTACTTAGTATTTAAGTAGATTTTTGACGTGCTTCTTTTGTTTTTCTACTCAGATTGTTTTGGGGAAGGTTCTTTTACTTGTGTAATTACGCAAGGATCAATACTTTCACTTGAGTATTGATTTAGGCTCTTCTACCCACCTCTGAACCTGATCATGAACAGTGTCAGTGTTTTGATGCTGCTTCAGTAGGTACAGCCTCAGATAGCAGTATTTGTTAGCTAACATCTCTGAAGAACATCAGGCTGTTTTCATACCCAGTTCTTCTTTTAAGAACACACCACAGTTTTTTGGTGATATTTTATCTCTTTCCTTTGGTTCAGATGGTGGACTGCAAGGGCTAAAGTGGACTAAATTACACACGTGGGTGTTTGTTTATTTATCAGAGATTTTGTGAGGTTGTAAGCACTCTGTTATTCTTACATTTACCACCATGAAAACAGAAAAACAGAAAATAGAGACGCTTATCATCTTTGTGAATACCAATTTTAATTTGACTTATCAGGTCGCTGATGCTTGGCCAAAAAATATGCTCCATGGTTCATGTGCCAAAATCAAACGCATATCATTATTTTATTTCTTGTCTCTCGTTACTTACAGCAGCTCACAATACTGGAAGGAAAACAGCTTTAGTAAAGAGTGAAATATTAAAGCAGCAGATTGTACAGTCCAGTGAAAATGTGCCTCAAAAAGTGTTGAAATGCCTCGTGAATAAGCGTGGTTCAGTTGTTTTGTGCGGATCTGAATTCGGTTGGAGCCGCATGTCAAAACTGAACTAAAGAAAAAGTTCGGCAGGTCCGCACCATCCAAGGCTGAAAGCGCCTCCCAGCTCAAATGGAGATTCTGATTGGCTCTGCTGCTCAGTTTTACTCTGTCTGCTCTTGCTGGTCAGCGCTTCATGCAGTTTAGGGAAAGCAGAGGTTTTTAAGTGCATGTCCTCAACTCAAAAAGTACTGGGGCATCAACATGTTCCAAAAAAGTTGGGACGGGGCAACAAAAGACAGGTAAAGTTGTGTAATGCTAAAAAACAACAACTGAAGGTTAACTGGCAACAGGTCAGAAACATCACTGGAGAGAAAAGGAGCATCCCAGAAAGGCTGAGTCTTTCAGAAGTTAAGATGAGGAGGGGTTCACCACTCTGTGAAGGACTGTTTGGGCTAATAGTGCAACAATTCAAGAATAGCATTTCTCAATGGTTGTTTTTACATGCAAACATTTCTGCCAATCCGATTGAATACATTCCGATTACAGATTAAGACTGAGGTGTTTATATGCTCACTCTATTCAACAATCTAATGGAAAATCTTGGTTTACATGTGCACTACAAGTAATCCAATCCAAAATGACACGCATGCCACTTAGAGTAAACATTACCATGGCAGCGAACATCACGTGAGCTCCAGTCAGAGTGAGATGAGTTTTTAGTTGGTGCGCTTGGTTTTAATTGCTTTAAAAATATGGCTGACTCAGAACAACATACCTCACATGTACTTATTAAAGAAGGGTCAGAGGAAGACGTTGTGTTCTGAGACACATAAACTGGACGCCTGTCCCACCGACGTCTTTTAAAGTTCAAGGCATAAACTTCGTCTCCTCTGCAGACCATTTTCTGCTCCTGCCATGTTGAACATTATAAACTTTTGCCATGACATGACGCACATGCGCAGAACATACTTACACGTTCCGATTAGAAATGTAATCAGATACAGGCGTTTACATGGCTGTTATTCTTCTATTTAACAGATTATTTACAGGATTACCCACCTCATTCAGTCAGATAGAAACTGTATTCTGAATGGCCTCAACCAGACTATTCCGATTGAAGTATATTCTATTCTGATTGAGCTATTAGTTCAATTATTAATGGATTATTAGGCTGCATGTAAATGTGGCTACTGTAAAATAGCAAAGACCTTGGTGATTTCATCATCTACGGTACATAATATCATTAAAAGATTTCGACAATCTGGAGATGTTTGCTCAGGGACACTTCTGAAAACCACTGTCTGTGAACACAGTTCACCACTGCATTCTTAAGTGCAAGTTAAAACTCTATTATGCAAAGAAGAAATCATATATAAACAGGATCCAAAATGCTGCCACCTTCTCTGGGCCCAAACTTGATTGAGATGGACTGAGGTGAAGTGGAAAAGTGTTCTGTGGTCTGCCAAATCAAAATTTATCAGTGATGGAGACGTGGTGCCTCATAATATGTAAGTAATCTTTACTTTAATTAGTAGCTTTTCACTGAAACTAGTTTTGTGCAAATTAATTTGACTAATTAATCTTATACAAGCTTTGTTGGCAAAATAAGCATCTTTGATCAGCTTCTTTTCATCAGAGTTTCAAACATTTATTTTTACCCATCAAACCTTCTATCTTTTCTTCCTCATCAATTTTGTCTACTGTTATTTGCTGGTGAAGATGTTACAGTAATCAAAATTTGTCAGCATACAGTTCAAAAGCAAGCATCTGTGATGGTAGAGGGGTGCTTTAGTGCACATGGCATTTGTGACTGGCACTTCTTTGAAGGCATCATTAATGCTGAATGATATATATAGATTTTGGCAACATATGTTGACATTTAGACAATGTCTTTTTCAGGAAAGGCCTTGATTATTTCAGCAAGACAATGTAAAACCACTTTCTGCCCATATTAGATCAGATCTGTCACCTACTGAAAACATTTGGCACTTTACAAAACGAGAAATATGACAAAGGAGATCCCAAACTGTTGAGCAGTTGAAAACCTATATCAAGTAAGAATGGGAAAACATTTTACTTTCAGTTCCCAAACGCTTACAGAGTGTTGTTAAAAGAAGAAGTGATGCAACTCAGTGGTAAACATGCCCCCATCCCAACTTTTTGGGAACATGTTGCTGCCATCGAATTCAAAATGGGCATAAATTTTAAAAGAAACAATAAGATTTCTTGGTTTTAGCATTTGATATGTTGTCTTTTTGCTATTTTCAACAAAATATAGGGTTTAAATGATTTGCACATCACTGCATTTTATTTTCATTTACATTTTGCACAGCGTCCCAACTTTTTTGAAAATGGGGTTGTAATTAGTAAAACAGCCCTATTAGCTCTGTCACGTATTTTTGGTAATGAACTCTGTGTTCAGAGTGCTCAGGAAAAAAATGAACTCTCCGTTTCAGTTTCAGAGCCTAGTCTTTAAATAGCAACACAGATAAAAGAGAATTAAAGCCTGTGAGAAAACAACACAGGCCTCACCTCAACAGCTCTTCAGAAGCACCATGTAAGGTGAATATGCAGTTCAAAGATCGTAGTTTTACAAACCACCTTCTTTAATCTGCAGCTAACATGTAAACGCAAATGCACAATCACAGTAAAGTAAGAGGAAATACAGAAGTATTTGAAATCCACTGATTAGTGGTGAATGAATGAGAATAAAGAGGCACAGTGAGCTTCAATTTGAAGAGCAATTTGCTAACCTTTGCCAATATAAACACTATATTGATTTGCTGTTGCATGTATTCCCAGTATAATTACAAGTAAATGTATGTGTTGCTAAACATATTAGGTAGAAAATAATTCATCTATCAAATACAGGAGCTTCCTTTTTGCAGGAAAAATAAGTTGTAATGTCTTTTAATGTGCAGGTTAGTAATGTACTTACTTGAAAAATAGATGTTAGTACTGTAATGTGGCAAGAAGAGCACCACTGTAATTAAAGGCTACAGAGATTTCAACAAAGCAATCTAAACTTAATTAATTGTATGATCCAAACTAGTATATACAGTTGATTTGATTTGGTAAAGAGAAATGTTCAGCGATGACTTTCTCGCTTTCCGAGGCCACCTAGATGGTACTGATAATGTTTTAGCTGTATCAGACAAACAGAATCAGAGAGTTAATAAAACAGTTGTGGCATCAAAGCATTTCAGATCATAATAAAGCTTTTATAATAGAAATATCAAAAGTAACAGGACAGTTAAAATTCCTGCTTCAACAGCTCTGTGCTTTCACTGTCCAATAAGAAGAACTGGGTTACTGTGTGGTTAATGAAGTTTCACCCAGCAGCTGCATGATCAGACTACAGTTGCACACACTAATCTGAAGTTCAGTGGCTGGTTTAGTCAGTGATGGAGACGTGGTGCCTCATAATATGTAAGTAATCTTTACTTTAATTAGTAGCTTTTCACTGAAACTAGTTTTGTGCAAATTAACTTGACTAATTAATCTCATACAAGCTTTGTTGGCAAAATAAGCATCTTTGATCAGCTTCTTTTCATCAGAGTTTCAAACATTTATTTTTACCCATCAAACCTTTTATTTTTTCTTCTTCATCAATTTTGTCTACTGTTATTTTCTGGTGAAGACGTTACAGTAATGATGACAGTGTCTCCAATGAAAGGTATTTTATTTCCCTTTTCTTTCACTGATTGCATTATCTCAACAAGTAAACAGAAATATATTTTACTTGTATATTATGCTTGCACATTTTAAGAAAATTGATCCGAACTAATACATCATGTTATTGTTTTTGATGAATAGATGGTCATCCTGATTTCTGGCCAGCAGAAATTTACGGAAGCCCAGCTGTGAAAGCTGGAGAAGACATGCGGTTAAAGTGCATCAACTTTGACAAAAGTGTATCAAGTAACCAGCTCCACATGTACCTGTGTAAAAATGGTGTTGGAGTGATGATGGAGCTATTAAGAGAGAGAAATGATGAGCACATCTTCACTGTGAAAAATGTTTCAGTGCTGGACTCGGGAAACTACAGTTGTGTGTACTCACTAAAGAAACATCCCATGAAAAACATTAATGCATCAGCAATAAAACCAGGACAAAAATCAATCCAAGTCCGCATCACTGGTAAGAGACATAACTTATGTTTTCTCAAATAATATTGTGACGACACAAGAAGTAAAATTGAGGTTTGGTCAGTGATGCTCTGTAAAGTTTAATTAAGTGAGTTTCCTGAAAGCATCGTAGCACTAAATGCCCCATAAATGTTCTACTCTCATTCACTTCATAGTGTTGAAAAGTTTTAAATGGAATTAACTTTTAAATTAATTTCATAGGTGCACAATCAAGTCAAACGTCTGCAACCCACAGTAGAGCAGGACAGAGTCCATTTACAAATGAAGGGAATGACTGGACAGGTGGACTGATTAAACAACCACATACATGTGATGTATAAAGGACACTGTGAAACCTTAACAAACCTTAACAAACTTAATTGTACCTTAACAAACAATTTCAAACCAGAGTTGGTGATTTGAAAGCGCTACATTACTACAATACTTCCATGAAATGCGCACTGGTTGTCATAATTTTAATCACATTAATACACTGTTTTGTATTTACCTTTTTATTACTTTTAATTTTGGTACTGTGAGTCAATTGTTGTTTTTTATTGATATACAGGGTTAACAAAGAAACACTTGCTCGTACTCACTTGTGAATTTGGCACTCATGATTTACTTCAGTGATCACACAAATTTTTCAGATCTCCATTGAAAATTGGTGGGTTATTCTTATTAATATGTGGAAAGATTCTTATTAATATGCCCAGGTAGAGTGTGCAGTCTTAATGTGAATATGAACGTAAATGTGACAAATTAAATAAATGAAATATTTTTACCATTTCCAAACATCCTGTAACCCTTTCATAGGTGACACAAATGATATTTGACTCGTCATTCATATGACAATGTCTTGCTTTTACTTTTTTCCTTTTTACAGAAGCCACTTCATCGTCCATTATTGATAAACATCCTCAGCAGAATATGAGCACAAGTGAACAAAACGATGGCCAAGTCCAGCTCAGTGGTAAGAGATATGAGTCATCTTTCCTTTATAATCATTTCAAATTATGAAAATATTAATTATCAAATAAAATTTGATTTTAAGATCAGTGATTTAAGTCCGTACCCTGTAATATATAAATGGACTGAGGCAGATTTCCGACAAGCATTTAGCGCTAAAAGCATCATAGACTTTCTTAAGTTATTTATTATTGAACAAACACTTCCTGAATGTCTAAGTATGATGTCTGCTACTTTTGCACCAAATAGAAAAATACACTAAAATGTACACTGGGCTGTTCTAGTGAAATTGCGAGGCTTTGTTTGTCTTGACCATGTTAAAATGTTTTACTTTCTTTTGTCATTCTTAGTTTATTTCCTTATTATTTTGTTTGTTTTTCAGCAATAGGATGTAAACTCTAAACTAGACATAATTATAACCAAGTCTTAGGAATGTTTGGTTAGTTCAGTTTTTATTATGATTAGTTTATCAAGAACAAGATCTCAGATGCAAATAACTGAACATATCTTGTTAATTTGGCAATCAAAACTTGATTATCAATAGACAATGCTTTTTGTGGAATTATCAAAAAAAAACATTTAAAATCTAATAAAGCAATTATGAAGAACTTCAGGAAGTTCTTTCCAACGTAACACATATATATTTAGCTATTTAATCTCATCAATATTGGGAAATCCAACCAGGTTCTAGTATACCATGATATGTTAATATAAACTTTTAGTAAAAGTTATCTTCTGATTCTGTAAAAAATTACAGTATGAAATAATTTTTGCAAATAGCCCTGAAAAAGAAATATTACATGCTCATTTTGGATTCCTGTGTTAATAATGGATATTACTTCTGTGTTCTGTCAACAGTTCCTCTGGAAAACCTGTTGATTCTACTTCTTGTTTTGTTCCTGGTTGTGATACTTTTTCTTGGAATGTACCGAATTACAGCCAAAATGTTTACAAGTAAGTATTACTTCATTGTTTTTGCTAAGCAGGACTGAGATGTCAGTGTAAACGTGTATAAAAAAATAAAACATATGAAACACATACCATCTCAGTCACCCTCCAAATCCCAATCACACAACTCTTTAAAGCAAAACAGCAGCAGCAGCAGCAGCAGCAGCAGTGTCCTACTACAAACACTGGAGTTAATTAGGAGAAACTGCATCAGCCCATCAGAGCAAAGCACACCTGACACATTCTCCAGCCTTTTTCTATCATGTAAATATCTTATGAGAAGATTGTCCAATAACATATTTATCATTTTTGTCGTTGCAGAGTTGTGCCACAACCAAGAACAAAGGTATATTAAACATGTAATTAGCAGAATAACTGATGCTGGAGTGGAGCTGAGTGATGAATAGTTTTCATGCTGAAATCAAGAATGTCATTTTAACAACTTTTAAGAGTGCAGACTTTTAAGAGTGCCTAACTAAAACAAATGTGCGTGCGTAATGTCAATACCCACTGACAATACAACCACAATTACTGGTCAGCAGTCTGGCTTTATCCTTCAACTCATAAAAAAGGAAAAAAAAAAAACTAAAAGTCCTGATCCTGAATGCTCTGTTCTACTTATCATCCATTCATTCTAACAATGCAAAAGCATAACTGTCAGACAATTTGCAGTCATGCTAATAGCATTAGCAATAGTACTAGCGGAGCTGTGTTCTTTTTACAGCATAAATGGTGCTGCTTTTTGTACATCACTCTTTGTTTATCTGTCAATAAACCTCAATATCACTCATTTGTTTTTAAATTTTTATATATTTTTTTTATTTAACTGTTTTTTTTTTCTTCCAAATTTTGTCATGGCCATTTCCCATCCATTAGCTTGGTCTGTCCCGATCACACAATGCTGCCAAAGCAATGCTATTGGACAGCTAAATGCTCATGTCGGCTAACAGAAACTGTATCATGAAAGATGTTTTTGATATATATTCCAAATCATTCAGCCCAATCCAGGATCACTCTTTCTTTGCATATTTTAGTGTTTTTTGTTTTTTTGCTCTCTCACACTTCATTTCAGGAGCAGCTTGTCAATTAGCTAATTCATTAAATCAGATGTGATTTCAAACACCAAAACATACAGAACAGGGGATTTTATTAGCATGCCAGAATAGTACTATAAACTGTATTTAAGTCTTTATAAAATTAATGTTTTTCTTCTCTTTGTTTCAGTGGACAGGATAATACAGGCCACTGTGAAGGTAATTTCCCAAAGAGTGTTATATTTACTGTAACCTGTGAATTGTTCATGTAAGGTGCATTCATGTTGTTTTCCTCTCTATTATAATGGCTCAGAGCAAGAGACACAGGCAGTGAACAGGTACAGTTTGTCGTAATGACATCTACAGTAAAAATGTCATCTCTCTAAAAGGTTAATAAATGTAAAATGTTGTTATTTTATATCATAAATCTTACAGAGACGAATCCCTTCATGACATTTGTGAATACTCTGCAATACCAGAATTAAACGGTAACATCACTTACTCAAGCACCATGGAATTTACCTGAAAATACGACTTGTATGTACAATTTTGTCAGTCATTTCATTAACAAGGAGTTTACGGGGTGGGGATGTGGGGGTGTGGGGAGGATAAACTGCTCTGTGTCAGCTAAAATCTAATTTCTTCACTGAGCAACATCTAATTTGAAAAGAAAATTTGGAATTTTCATTATTACTGACATTAGAAATCTCAAATTTGTATATAAGAAAAACTAATTCCGTGTTACATGTGTTGGTAAATTATGAAGCATTATGAATGTAAATTTACATATGAGTTATTTTAATTTTTTCTAAGACACTTTATAAGAGATGAAATATACATGTTTAGAAGAGAAATGTAACAGTACATCTAATTTCTAATATTAATTTATTCACAGTTAACACAAGTTCAGCAGATGTTTGGTAAGTAACAGCTGTTTCTGAATGCTGGTCTTCTGGGTACAGATATCTAATTTTGGATTAAAGAGCAAGTCTTAAACCACTGAAATGAAAATGCAAACATAATACAAGTGCAGACCACATGACGTATTTGGTAAAAAATCTCAATTAAACTCATTTCTCTCTGTGTAGTTATGCTGAGAGTGGGGGGTACAGTCTGGCTCACAGCAGTGTGGTGTACACCTTAGCAGAGCACCCTGGTACGTATAAATATTTTGTGAACTTTCATAGTCATTGTGAAATATGACAAATGCAAAAGGGGCGATGTCTGTAGTCATGACCACAGTGTGAAAAGGCTTTAATTGTGTTGAAGAACTGCTTTCATGGATGCTGACAGCGGAACTGTGTACAGTGGATTTTTCTTTTTTTTCCAGACATGAAGATCGATTCAAAACAACCTTCTTCAGACACTGTCTATGCAAAAGTACAGAAGATGAAAAAGGAAATCGCTCATGATGAATTTGTTATGTATGAATAGTTGTATGAGCAGTTTTGTGCTTTATTAGGTAAAGACGTTTTGCGTTTTTGTAAAAAAGGTTTGATTAAAGTCTTGAAGATCTTATTAACTCATTTTATATAACTACAATGGTTTCATTAGGCCAGCATGACACCTGAAAACATCAACTTTTATTGAAATAGTAAAAGCAGAAGTAATGAGCTCTCAGGTATTAATGATTTTAATTAAAAATGTCTTGTTTTATTGATGATTTATAGTCTGTGTGTAAGCTATAATGAATCAGCTTTGGAGTGTTCTTGTTTCACACAATTAGGATGCTGGAGAGTCCAAATCAATCAGTGCATCAATACACACACACACACACACACACACACACACACACACACACTGTTATTGAATGTATACATGTAGATTGCAGTATTAATTTCTGAACACATTTTTCTGCATTGTTTTTTGTCTTTTCTTTCAGTTTATTCCACTTCATAAACTGGTGAACAGTTTAGTAAGTGCCTCAAAAATGTTGATAAATACTACTGCTTATGCACATTCCATATTCTATACCATTAATGTTCATGGACATATTTATGTGTTTGTCATGTTTATTTCCTGTTTGTATACAAAACACTTGCAATTATTATTAATATATTATGATGTATGACCACAGAGAGCTAGAACTTCAAATTCAAGACCAATCACACTTTAAAAAGATCTATTAGATTCTTCAGCTATTTGATTTTGTTTTTACTGCTGATAAATGATGTCTGTGGCAGATCCAAATATAAAATGAAACTGAAATTGTTAATGCTGTGCCCTGCACTCAAACTTGTATTTGCTGAAATATAGCATTACAAATGAAGAATATGACTAAACATTAAAATCACAAAATTACAAATGTGAACAACTTATGTACTTATTCACTACTGCCCTGAATCGTTGAGTGACAATTCTGTTTTTTCCATGTGTTCCGAATGTAAGTGATGGCTGGCATTAATTTAAATCTTCCATATTTATGAATTCCATACTTTCCAACTTTTTACTTCTACTTAGACAGCAGAATGAAACTTACTGGCAATATATTTTTGAGTGAGGGTTGTGTACTGAACATTTCTGTATATACAAAACACATTTGTATGCCCTTCAGTCAATAAACTCCTTCATTACATTTTGTTTACACCTATAAACAACACGTTCTGAATATTAAATGGAGGCCCAAGTGAGGTTATTCAGATGCAAAACAGGGACAAAACAGGGACCAACTGGTAAAATAAATTGCAGTTAACCTTAACTAAGAATATGAGAATGAATGGAGTGATATAATTGAATGGTACTTTCTTACATCAGGTGCAGTCTGAGAAAAAAAGGTACTGAACTGTCACTGGGGTCGTACCCTCAAGGTACCATGTTTCATTGCATTTATATTTTTAAGGTGCATTGACTCTATATGCCTTGTCGTGACTCCATCCTTTTTATTTTATTGTTCTGTTCTATAAAATGTGTACTTTTCCCCTGGGAAAACATATTTAAGGTACAAACTGTTCTACTTTTGAAGGTACAATTACATTGTTTGCAGAACACAAATGTACCTGTACAGTATCCTGTATCCTGTTTCTGACAGCATGGCATGTAAGTGTTTGTAATATTGTACATTCACTGGCCACTTTATTAGCTACACCTACCTTGTATCCAGCCATATTTGCCATTTTTACAAGTCCACTTAAAATTTCAGATTGTAGTTCAGAACGCTGCAGCCAGAGTCCTTACTAGAACCAGAAAATCTGACCATATCAGCCCAGTTTTATTAACCCTACACTGGTTGCCAGTCAAATTTCGCATTGATTATAAAATTCTCTTACTGACCTATAAAGCTCTAAACGGACTCGCCCCTCAGTACCTGAGTGAACTTCTCTCCTACTATGAACCATCACGCCTACTTAGATCACAAGGTACTGGCTTACTATTAGTACCTAGAATTAATAAAGTTACATCGGGGGGAGCCTTTCTCATACAAAGCCCCCCAGCTTTGGAATAATCTTCCTGTTAATGTTCGGGACTCAGACACAGCCTCAGTCTTTAAGTCTAGGCTAAAAACCTACTTGTATAGTCAAGCCTTTGGTAATTAGTTTTCCCTGTCAGATCTAGAACTGATGGAGTCTCTGCTACTCTTTTAATACTGGAATCAGTCACTTAATACAGAACTGACTCTCTTTGTGTTTTCCTTTCTTTGCCGAGTTGAACAGCTGCCCATCCTGCGCGTCTGATGCTGTTGCCTCTTCTGCCTTGATTGGGTGCCCATTGCTCGCCAGCCTTCTGGACCAGCTTGACCACCATCGAGCTTCATTCTGTACGACGCTGTGTAATCCTCACCCTCATGAAATGACAAAAAGCTGCTGCTGCTGCCGCTGCATCATCTAAAACTAATCAAATTAACCATTGTTCCACCTGTTTTCCCCACTTTGTATTATACTACTTTATAACAATGTTTGCTATCCGTTGTCTGGATTTGTGTGTGTTTTCATTGATACAAGGATTTTTTTAAACACCTCAGGTCCTGTTAACATGTGCAACAGATGAGCTGTCATCTCTAACAAGGTAGGAGTGTCTAACAGGGGAAGAGTGGACAGTGAGTGGACGCAGTGTTTAAAAGCTCCAGCAGCATCTCTGTGTCTGATCCACTCATGCCATAGGGGTTTTAAAGACATGTTAGTAAATGATACAGAGAAACAGACGGATCACAGTCTGTAATTGTAGAACTACAATGTGTATCTATATGGTACACTGACCTGATAAAAATGGACAAAGAGAGTAGATTCAATGCAGGTGTACCTAATAAAGTGACCAGGGAGTGCATATCAAGATTATATATAAATATTGGAATATTATATCAAACTAAGCCAATCATGTAGTAACAGCAGTTCAGATCTGTGATTGGACAGTAACCTGAATGAGGATGTGAATTATAGGAAGTAAATCTAGTACATACAATTGTTAATCTGAAGTTAATCTGGATGCTCCATACCTCATAGTATGTAAGTAGATTAATCCACCTGTCTTCAATTTAAACATTTAATTTGATTTGTGTTCACAATAATATGAAAATAGGCTGTGACATTATTAACATGATAATCATAATATTTAACATTATCATGTTTTCATGTTATCTTGAGTTCAAATAGCAAAACGTAAGACCTTAAAACACTATATTTTTTCTGTTTTATTAAGAAAAAAGATATTTGGTGCTATCCTTTTGTCAAGGTATATACACTGTTTCAAATATACATGTTCTCAATCTGTGATGTTTGAAAGCTTTTAAATTGATTTAGATAAACTTTATTTTGTTTTGGCAGATGATGTCTCTGATATCCTGCCAACACTAATTTTGGGACACACCAAAGTAAAAGCTGGACAAGATTTAGGCCCAATCCCATTTCTTCTTTTTACCCTTACCCCTTGTTTTCGAGTGTCACCCTGCTTCATTAACAGGCTTCTAGCGGTGCTCTGTAGGTGACCCGGCCCGTCTTCAGTGATAGCAGAGAAGGGAAAAGTTCAGCAACCTCACTGCTGGGTTTTAGTTACATTTAGGGCATCAAATCCTTTCAGAGAGGGGGTGTAAGATAATTATTTATTATTGCCCACCCCTAATTCTTTGGTGATATGAAGCTGAAGTCCGTAATTCGCCAGCTTCTTGTTCAAATTTTCCCGTTCCACCTTAAATGGTGCAGCGGTTACATTCTGGTGCTTCAGTCGTCAATACTGCTGGACTATTTAAGGTGGAACGGGAAAGTTAGCTAGTTAGCTACTGAGACATTAGCATGCTATTAGCGATTTTTTTATGCTTGTTATGAAGAAAACCACTATAATACATTGATATTTATATGGTATGTTTAATCAAATGTTTAAAATGTTTAATAGAATCAACCTATATTTCACATTGCATTATATTTATTTATAAATGACCACATGGTTGGACCTGGAGATAAATTAGTGAAGGTTCAAATGTGCTTTATTGTTGTATAACATGTAAAACAATGGTTTGATTGGTATTCAGCTGAGTTGTAACGTTATTAATTTCAATTAATTGATAAACAATCTAAATGGATACATATTAAGTTACAATATAGTAAGTATTATTATATTACATATTATCAGAGTTGGCCAATTTCCAAGACTGAACTTTGTAGGTATGGAAAAATATCCCAACAGATTTCTTTAAAACCTGCTGTGACGATGCAACAGAATTCAGACGCTCGCGGATGAAAAATGTAAACAGGGCTTTATTCACGTTCGACAAAGGCGTGGTCAAAAAACATGCGTGGGTCGTAACCAGAAAGCAGCAAAATATCATGGAAGTGTTCATAACCAAAAGCAAACAAAACCAAGGGAGTGATCAGATATCGTCATCAAAAACCAGGCCAAAAAGTCAAAACACAGATCCAAAAACAGTCAGCAAAGGTACAAGAAGGGACAGGCAAAAATCGAGGTCAGTTAAACAAAACGGAGGTCATAACAGGCAGTCGCAAATGGATCATAGAAACGCTCAGCAAGTTCAAATAGAAACAATACCTCACAACGACTAAAGACTAAAGCCCGGGCTTATAAACTATACTAAATGAGTCATATGACAACGAACACAGGTGCATGTATTTAGTACCCAGGTGATTGTGAGCGCTGATACGTGCCTCCGCTTCCGAGGGAAGTTGGTCAGTCACATGATCTCCTAATGCATTGTGGGAAATGTAGTCTGAGTCCGCCTGAGGCGTGACACCTGCTGGCAAGTCTCCTGAAAAGAATATAAGCTTCAACAAAGGCAAAGAGTGAACACACTGAATACTGAAAAAAATGTTATTGTATTTAGTTGTTGAGGCTTCTCTGTAATTTTCTGTTAAAAATATGGTTTCTGCTTTTTTTTCTAATGCTGATACATGTTTTGTCTGTATATGTGCAGGGACTGTGCCACATCCTCAAAAGTGGTGCGGCAAAATTTACTTCAAGGGAAAAAAAAGGCAACTGATTGAGTGACAAAATGCAACCAGGCCACAAACCCACAAGGTAAAACTACCTTTTATAGATATCAAAATTTGCTGTAGCTGTTTTCATACCCAGTTCAAGTCAGTACCACAGTTTGGGTTTTTGTGATGTATCTTGATTTGGTATAGTTGTTTTCACACTGCAATGGCTAAAGTGCATCTACAATCCCATTGCCAAAAAAGTTGGGGTGCTGTGTAAAATGTTAATAAATGTAAAAATAAACAGAATGCAATGATTTGGCAGCAACGCATCTCAAAAAAGTTGGGGCAGGGCCCTGTCTACCAGTGTAGAGTCCCCTCTTCTTTTATCAACAGCCTGTAAATGTCTGGGAAGTTAGGAGACCGATTGCTGGAGTTTTGGGAGAGGAATGTTGTCCCGTTATTGTCTGATGTAGGATTCTAGCTGGTCAACAGTCCTGAGTCTTCTTTGCCAGATTTTTTGTTTCATGATGTGCCAAATGTTTTTTATTGGTGAAAGGTCTGGACTGCAGGCAGGCCAGTTCAGCACCTGGCCCATAGGCACTAATGCAACCCCATACCATCAGAGGCGCAGGCTTTTGAACTGTGCGCTGATAACAAGCTGGATGGTTCCTCTCTTCTTGAGTCTGCAGGACACGGCGTCCATGGTTTCCAAAAGAATTTCAAATTTTGATTCTTCTCTGCATGATACAGCTTTAACTTGCATCTGTGGATTGCACAGTGAACTGTGTTCACAGACAGTAATTTATGGAAGTGTTCCTGAGCCCACGCAGTGATATCCAGTACAGAATCATGCCTGTTTTTAATGCAGTGCCGCCTGAGGGCCCGAAGATCATGAGCATCCAATATTAACTGTCAACCATGTCCCTTGCGTACAGGGATTTCTCCAAATTCTCTGAATCCTTTAATAATATTTTGTACTATAGATGGTGGGATATCCAAAGTCTTTGCAATTTTACGTTGAGGTACAATTTTCTGAAACTGTTCCCCACAATTATTTGACACAGTTTTTTACAGATTGGTGAATCTCTGCCCATCTTTGCTTCTGAGAGACTCTGCCTCTCTAAAATGCTCTTTTCATACCCAGTCATGTGAGTTAGTTGAAAAATGCTCCTCCAGCGGTTTTTTATTAGTACCACTTACTTTTACAGCCTTTTGTTGCTCCGTCCCAACTTTTTAAAAATGCGTTGCTGCCATCAAGTGTTAAATGAGTTAATATTTTTCATGAAATGGTAAAATGTCTCATTTTCAATATCTGATATGTGTTCTATGCTCTATTGTGAATAAAACATGGGTCTGTGAGATTTGCAAGCCATTGCATTCTGTTTTTATTTACATTTATTTACATTTTACACAGCGAACCAACTTTTTTGGAATTGGGGTTGTAATTATACATGCATATTTATTACACATTACACACACATAATTCCACATGCAATTACACATTAATTCATTTTTCATTTAAATATGAATATATTTATTCATGTCTATATGTCAGTGCTGAAAAATACACTACATATATAAATTTATGTAAACCCATAATTTTAAAATAAAGGACCAACTATGTAATTATATTAAGAAAGTGTGTCATTTTTTTATTACCTTAATAAAAAGTCTTTGTAGAGTGCAGGTGTTCTGTCATACCAGACTGCCATGTAATATAATAGCAAAAAGATCAGAGTCCTACTCACATGGGGTTACAATTATTTATGAACATTAATGAATAAAAGATCAACCAATCCTAGCTGAAGATGATGTCTAAATTCACATCCAAATCACTGACTTCAGTGCATGCACAGGTGGGCCTAAAACAACATGACGTATTATTACATAATGTTACTTATGCAAACAAATTCAGTCACATATAAACAGATAAAAACTTTATCACTGAGCATAAAATTCTCATAGATAGACATGAGAACTGCTCTGACCTCTCAGGAACTGTCCTAAAATTGTTCAGTTCATATTTGCAAGAAAGCGACTACTTTGTTGAGAAAGAAAATAAAGTTTCTGAGAGAGTGCCAGTGACCTGTCATGCCCCTCAGGGTCCAATTCCTGGGCCATGCTTCTTTAATTTATACAGGCTTCCTCTTGGCCAAATACTACAAGACTATGGCACATATTACCACAGCTATGATATACAGATTTACTTGGCCCTCAACTATGGTCCCCTTGACTTACTTTGTAAGTGCCTTGAACACATTACTAACTGGATGGGACAAAACTTTCTGCAGTTGAGTAAAGATAAAACAGAGATCATTATATTAAGGAATAGCAATAAGAGGCAGAGACTAGCTGCCTCTCTGGATTAAAGAGCTCTAAAATCTAAAGAACTTGTATGTAACCTTGGTGTGCTAATGGACTCTGATCTTAGTTTTAACAGTCATGTCAAAGCAGTGATTAAGTTTGCATTTTATCATGTTAAGATTAGAGATTTCTGACTAAACCAGACCTGGGAAAAACTCATCCATGCCTTTATTTCTAGCAGGATTGATTACTGTAATGGTCTCCTAACTGGACTCGCAAAAAGACATGTCAAACAGCTTCAGTTGAATTAAAATACAGCTGCCAGAGTCTCACTAGGAGCAGAAGAAGGGAACACATCACCTGCTTTTAAATCCAGGCTGAAACCATTCCTATCTGAGCAGATGTGGTGCCATACCTCCAAAAGTGGTGGGGCAAAACATATTGTTTCAAAAACAAAACAAAACAAAAAAAAAGTGGAGTGATAAAATGCAATTAAGCCGCTGACTAAAATTGCCTTTCATGTCATGCTAATGGCAATAATATAAACCTATTTAGAGGTGGATAGTAACTAGTTACATTTACTCAAGTACATGTACTTCAGTTAAATATTGATGGATTTTCACTCTCCTGAGTTTTTTCAAATCATATAACTTTTACTTCGACTAAAAAATATTATTGAGTGAAGGAATCTTTTTACTCTGTTACAATTTAACCATTTGTATTTAGTTAGCTAATTCCTTTTTGTGTTTAATTTCAATATGTTTTGATGATGCCATTATTTGTACTACTTTGTGATTGGCTACACCTCTGACTTTGTAGCTTTGTATTGTAGACCAAAAGAATCCAAAAAAAGAAAGAACAGAGCTGCACAGTCTTCAGTTCCTATGCTGATAAACACTAGATGTAATAAGAAATTCCACTGCAGTACTTAGTACTTAAGTAGATTTTTGCCCTGCTTCTTCGTATTTCTACTCAAGCTGTTTTGGGGAAGGTACTCTTACTTAATTATTTTAAGGAAATTATCAATACTTTTACCTGAGTACTGATTTAGGCTCATCCACCCACCTCTGAACCTGATCATGAACAGTGTCAGTGTTTGTTTTGATGCTGCTTCAGTAGGTGCAGCCTCAGATAGCAGTATTTGTTAGCTAACATCTGTGAAGAACATCTGTGAAGGCTGTTTTTGTACCCAGTTCATTTTCTAAAGACAGCTCCAGAGTTTGTTTTTTTGTGATATTTTATCTCTTTAATTTGGTCTGGATGGTGGGCTACACGGGCTAAAGTGGACTAAATTACACACATGAATGTTTGTTTATTGATTAGACGTTTTGCAGGGATGCCAGCGCTCTATTACTCTCACACTTCGCATCGTGAAAACAGAAAATAGAGACACGTATCTTTGTGAATACCAATTGTAATTTAACTAAACAGGTCACTGATGCTTAGCCAAAATATGCTCCACAGCACATGTGCCAAAATGAAACGCATATCATTATTTTATTGCTTCTTTATTTACAGCAGCTTGCAATACTGGAAGGAAATGAGCATCTGTGTGCATCTTTATAAAGACAGCAATTTCTGCAGACAGTACAGTGAAAATGTGCACTGAAAAGGTGTTGAAATGCCTTGTGGATCAGTGCCGTTCAGTTGTTTGGTGCTGCCTGAATTCAGGTGGAGTCACATGTGAAAACTGATCTAAAGAAAAAGTCTGGCAGGTCCGCACCATCCAAGGCAGGTCTGAAAGCGCCTCCCAGCTGAAATGGAGATTCTGTCTGGATCTGACACTGAGTTTTACTCTGTCTGCTTGTGCTGGTCAGGGCTTCATGCAGTTTAAGGAAAGTGGAGGTTTTATGTGGCGTCCTTCACTCAAAAATTAGTGGGGCGTTGCCACAGTAATTTCAAAAGTAGGGGGGTCAAATGCCAGCTCGCCACTGTGGTTCGGGCAGCAGCGCATTTGAGCAAAGAAATAAAGCAACCAAATACAATGTTTTTGCATTGGGATGCCTCTTCAAATAAAGCAGCTGCTCCTCCTCATTTCTTACCTTTTTTTTGTTTGTAGTCACATTTATAATCCTCATGTATGTCTACACAATGTGATGAATGTGATCATAGATCCTTACAGATATGGTTTTCATAGAAAGTGTTACTGAACTTTTTTTTGGTTTAAATGTTCACTGAACACAGCAGATGAGTCTTTCAAAGTTTGACAACTGTGGCTCAGATTTGGACCAAATTGGTATTATTTTTCTTTGTTTGAATTTAAACTGCTCCATTAACTGATAAAAATGAACTGGAATAAAAAGCTGGACTTGTTGTGTGGGTCTGTTGAGTGGCAAATCATTTACAGTGACTGTGTATCAGAGCACATAATCAATCACATGTATTAGTTTTAGGTTCAGTTAAGGGCTGAAAGACTGATATCACTGAATGCTTCTGTAAAAATACAATGTTCTGTTTTAAGTTAAACTTTTATGTTTGACTTATTTAAGTTGAATAAAGTAAATTTAACCAGATAATTAGTAAAAGCAGCCATATTAGCTATCTCACATATTTTTTGGAAATGAACTCTGTGTTCAGAGTGCTCAGGAAAAAAATGAACGCTCTGTTTCAGTTTAGAGCCTAGCTTTTAAATAACAACACAGATAAAAGAGAATAAGACCAACCCTGTGAGAAAACGACACAGGTCTCACCACAACAGCTCTTCAGATGCACTATGCAAGATGAATATGCAGGTCAAAGATTGTGGTTTTGCAATCCACCTTCTTAAATCTGCAGCTAACATGTAAACGCAAACGCAGAAGTAGTGAATTAAGAGAAAATACAGAAGTATTTGAAATCCACTAATTAGTGATGAATGAATGAGAATGAAGGATTAAAATATCTGAGTTATAGTGAATTCAATGTTTAGAGCAATTCACTAACATTTCCCAATATAAACTCTACATTGGTGTAGCATGTATTTCCAATAAAAGTCAAGGAATGGGTTGCCAAACAAATTAAGCAGTTTTTTTCATCTTCCAAATACATCAGCCTCTTTTTTACAAGAAAAATATTTTGTAATGTCTTTTAACGTGCAGGGTGATAATGTACATACTTTAAAAAAGTGTTAGTAGTCTAATGTGGCAAAAAGAGCACCACTGTTATTAAAGGCTACAAAGTTCAATTCAACAAAACAATTTGAACTTATTTAACTGTCTTATAAGATCCAAACTACTATATACAGTTTATTTGATTTGATAAAGAGAAATGTTCAGAGATGATTTTCTCGCTTTTTAACACCTGAACAGCACTGATCATGTTTTAGCTGTATCAGATAAACAGAATCAGAGTGTTAACAAAACAATTGTGGCATCAGAAACATTTCAGAACATAATAAAGCTTAAACAGCTCTGTGCTTTCACTGTCCAATAAGAAGAATTGGGCTGGTTACAGTGTGGTTGGTTAATGAAGTTTCACCCAGCAGCCGCATGATCAGGCTACAGTAACACACACTAATCTGAAGTTCAGTGGCTGGTTTAGTCAGTGATGGAGACGTGGTTTTTTTTTATTTTTAATTTTCCCGATTTTCTCCCCAATTTAGTCGTCTCCAATTCCACCCCGCTAGTTAGGACTCCCCCAATCACACGATGCTATCAGCGCTAGGAGGGTGAAGGCTAACACAGGCTTCCTCCGAGACCTGTGAAGCCAGCCACCGCTTTCTTTTCGAGCTGCCGCTCACGCAACGTCACTGGACAGCTGAACGCGCTCGGAGGAAAGCGCCAACCGCCAGATCTGTTTCGTCAGCTAACAGCCGAACGCGCTCGGAGGAAAGCGTCAACCGTCAGATCTGTTACGTCAGCTAACAGACGCCTGCGCTGACTGGCATCGCGCTGAGTGAGTGATGGGGGGAGAAAGGCAGCCATCCCTCCCACCCAGAGAGAGCGAGGCCAATTGTGCTCTCTCGGACTCCCGGCTACGGATGGCTGTAGCATCGGGAGCCCATATGTAAGTAATTTTAATTTTATTTAGTAGCTTTTCATTGAAGTTTTTATTTACATTCGTAGCTTTTCGCTGAAACCTTTTTTGCATTGTTAGCAATATAAGCATCTCTGATCATTTTAAAATCATTTTCTCATGAAAGTTTCTAACTTATTAATTTTTACCGATCAAATTCTATATTTTTCCTTCTTCTCATCATTGCTTTTTTCCCTTTTATTTTCTGGCAAAACATTACAGTAATGATGACAGCATCAGTATCTCCAACAAAAGGTACTGTATTTCCTTTTCTTTCACTGATTGCATCTTAATTAGTTAACAGAAATGTAATTTACTTATATAATATATTTACTGGTACGTTTTAAAAATATTGATCAGAACTAATACATCATGTTATTGTTTTTGATCAGTAGATCTCATCCTGATTTCTGGCCAGCAGACATTTTTGTAAACACCACTGTGAAAGCTGGGGAAGACACGCAATTAAAATGTAGCATCTTTGGCAAAACTGCACCAAGTAACCACCTCCACATGTACCTGTTTAAAAATGGTGTTGCAGTGAGAATGGAGCTAGCTGAAAAGAAAGATGAGCACATCTTCATTTTGAGAAAGGTTTCAGTGCTGGACTCAGGAAACTACAGTTGTGCATACTCACTAAACAAATATCCCCTGACAAACATGAGCACATCAGCACTAAAACCAGGACAAAAATCAATCCAAGTCCAGGGCACTGGTAAGAAATATGACTATGACAGTACAAGAAGTTAATCTGAGCTTGGGTCAGTCCTGTTCTGCAAAATGTGATTGAGTGAGTTTGAATTAGTCTGAAAGTGAGTGTGAAAGCATCGTAGCACTCTATGCACCATGAACACTAATATACATAGTATGTTAGCTGTGTTATTTAAGCAGTGAGCTGATATATTTATTAATCATAAAGTGTTTTGACTCTAATCTGCTCTACTCTTTTTTTTGTCATTTGTAATGAGAGTGGGTGCTCTGAAATGTTCTACACTTGTTTACTTCATTGTGTTAAAAACTTTCATTTTACCATTTCCAAACATCTCTAAGCCTAACAAAGGTGACGAAAACATTTTTGACTCATCATTTATATAACATTGTCTTGTTTTTCCTTTTTTCCTTCTCAGTGGGAGAACATCCGCAGAAGAACATGAGCACAAATAAACAAAACGATGGCCAAGTCAAGCTCAGTGGTAAGAGATATGAGTCATGTTTCCTTTAAAATCATATTAAATTATGAAGGGATAAATGATCAAGTAATTAGATGTTAAGTTTAGAGGTTTAGGTCAGTCATACCCTGTGATATATAAATAAACTGAGGCAGATTTCCCAAAACAATGTAGCACTAAATACATTGTAAACTTTCTTAAGCTTAATAATTTTTCTACAAACACTTTCTGAATGTCCAAGTATGATATCTGCTTCCTTTGCACCAAATATAAAAATACACTATACTGTCATATTTATATAGAGCTAATTTACCCTGTTGTTCATTTTGTAAATCAGTTCTGGGCTGTTCTAGTCAAACTGAGAGGCTGTGTTTGTCTTGATCCTGTTAAAATGTTCAACTTTATTCTAGATTACATTTTTGTCATTCTCAGTTTATTTCTTTATTATTGTGTTTGTTTTTCAGCAATAGCACCTACACTCTAAACTAGACATAATTATAACCTGGTTTTGGGAATCTTTGGTTAGTTCAGTTTTGTATTATGATCTGCTTCTCAAGAACAAGATGTCAGATGCAATTTTTTGCATTGAAGAAAGAAAACATTTAAAATCTCATAAAGTAATTATGAAGATCTTTAGGAAGTCCTTATGAAAATGATTCATTGTTTTTTAATCTCATCAATATTGGAAAATTCAGCTGAGGTTTGGTGTACAATGATATGCAAATATAAACATTTAGTGAACATTTTTATTTTTTTATGTGTTCTGCCAACAGTTTCTCTGGAATACCTGTTGATTTTACTTCTTTGCTCCTGAAATGTACCAGATTACAGCCAAAATGTTTACAAGAAAGTATTAGCGTTTTCTTGTTAAGCAGGGCTGATGTCAATGTAGGGAAATCTGAAAAATAATAAATATGAAATATATGCCAGCACAGTCACCCACAATAGATTCAGGAATTCCATTAGGATTAACGACTGGATCAGCTGGTTTGTTAAATAACCACATAAATGACATAATCCATTCAATCACCAGGGAGTTACGGAAACATAATTTATAGTTAACATATAGCATTTAGTTTGCAATATATAGGGTGCATTGCACATGCATACACCCATCACAGAATTAAACTCTGTTTACTGTCACTGACAAATATTCTTGTCAGATCCACAATGGCAGATAAATTTGATAAGATACTAGCTTCATGTGGAGTGTCATATTTGCATGCTTGATAGTGGTTTTTGATGTCTACTCAACAAAGTGGAGATATTCTGTAACTCTCTAACTAGTCTGGATTTTAATGATCAGTAATCCTCTGGCTGTTCCAAAATCAAGTTAAAATGAAAAGGAGGCCGGGCCTTTGCTGTACATGCTTCTACATCCTGGAGCACTCTTCCTCTGGACTGATGGGCTCTGTGTATGTTTTTATAAAAGTGTCTAAAGTTTTGTTGTTTATATATTTGCATTTGTAATAATATTTAATGTTCATCTCATTACTTTTATATATATTTTTAATTTTAAATATTTTAATTATTTTTATATGTACTTTATGTTATGAAGCTCTTTGTGGCTTAAGAGTTGGCTCTTACCAGCTGTGCAAGACCTGGTAGACCAAAACTGTGACCATCAGATAAACAGTACTTAAAGCATGTGTTTCTGTATGTGGTTCTGCTGTAAAAAGAAAACTAAAGGCTACTGATGACTAGACTGTCAAAGGAGCCATTACTGAGAAAATGTCTATATGCCAGTGCAGAAAAATACACAGTATATGTACATTTATGTAAACCCAACATTTTAAAATAATGGACCAACTACGTGATTATATTAAGAATGTGTCATTTTTTTATTCTCTTAACAAAAACAAATTGTATTTGTAGAGTGCATGTCTTCTGTCACATCAGACTGTTATGTAACATAATACCAAAAGATCAGAGGCCTACTCTCAGTTTTAGCACTCAAATCAGTTACTAAATCAGCAATTTATCTCTTTAAGAACATCAACAAGATCAGAAATTTTCTGACTAAATCAGACCTGGAGAAACTCATCCATGCTTTTATTTCCAACATGATTGATTACTGTAATGATCTCCTAACTGGACTCCCAAGTAGACAATAAAACAGCTTCAGTTCATTTAAAATAGAGCTGCCAGTGTTCTCATTCAGAGTGAAAGAACGGAACACATCACCCCCTATTTAAATCTGGGCTGAACCCATTCCTATTTGAGCAACTTTCAGCTCAGTTTAAAACACTGTTAGCTCTACTGCACTTCTATGCTGTAACAACACTGTGTTGTCCTAAGGTAATTTTTTATTAGATTTTTCATTTAATGATTAATTTCTTCTGTTTTAATTGTTAGCACCCTAAGATAATTTTGTATGATTTTGTGGCATGTTGGTCAATTACAATTACAATTATAAAGTATTTACATTAGACTGGGGGTGGGAATCTCTAGGCACCTCACGATTCAATTCGATTGTGATTCATAGGGCTGCGATGCGATTATAAAACGATTATGGTAACACTTTCTATGAATGTCACGTTTGTAAGCATCTATAAACACATTTATAACATGTTACAATGCCTTCATACGGCATTCTAAACATGATTATAAACATTTATAAACATGAATTACACTGAATTACACTTAGCTATGATTATAATACATTATGAATTGTTAATATAATGCACTATAAGTAGTGTTAATAACATGTTATAATGTCAGTGCCAAAGAAGTCAGTCTCAGCTTGGAGAGCGTAAAGTAAAGACAAATACCAAGCTAACAGTGGTGTACGCTGACTTACCCACATTGGGTAAAGCACTGATGGCAGCACTAGTTTAAACTCTGACATTTAAATCCTGTAATGTGCTTTATTATGTGTGTTTTAGTGTTTCAGTAAATCCTTCAGTAAATACTTCAACTTGAAGCCTCACTCTTAACACTGGAGAAGGCTTTAGCACAGTACGCTTCACTTTACTTAGAGTGGATAAATACAACTTATGATCTCTTATAATTTGTTATGAACAGTACTTATAATGTATTATGTTAACAATTCATAATGCATAATAAGCATGGCTATAACGTATAATGCTTTTTTATAAATATTTATAGCCATGTTTATAATGCCTTATGAATGCGGGGTTGGACCCGGATTTCTTTTTGTAATGCTCATTTCCTTGTAAAGCTGCTTTGTGACAACACCTGTTGTAAAAAGTGCTATATCAATAAACTTCACTTACTTACTTACTTACTAACATGTTATGAATGTGTTTATAGATGCTTACAAAGGTGACATTCATAGAAAGTGTTACCATGATTATCTTGATGCATCTTTTTTTCTATACAGGATTTCTATTTTCTCACTGTGTGAGGACTCGGTACTTTTAAAGCAAAGTATTTGTAATGATCCATAATGAATTCCTTCTAATATCTTTTATTAATAAAACAAATGGAAGTGATGTGGCAAGTAAACTGGAAGGCTCTCATTCACTGCTCTTGTGTGGAGCGCATGAGACACAGGCTGCCACTCATCTCTGATAAAATATGCTGTTACGGTGACATAAGATTATATGGATGTCCGCACAGCACACGTTACAGCCGTCCTACCCGTTTTCTTTAGTGATTTTATAACTTCGGTTTTAGTCTCATTGTAGAGACGGGGGGGGTCGCTGTGTCAGTAAAATATCTTTGAGACGGGACGTGTGCAACATAGCACAAAAGCCCTGCTTCTCAACGACTGAGAACCGGTGTGCAGACTGCAGGTCACATAGCAACGCAATTGCGCCTAGCTAGTAGCAAACAAAAAGGCACTGAGAGGATGAACATTTGGAGACAAATAGACTTATTCGAATTTATAAGAACCGCAGTTAGTTTCCTGATACGTTAAATCTGCAATGAGAGACTGTCAAACACTAAAAAGTGGCGAAGCTGAAGTCGGCTTCTCTTTTGAATTTTCCCGGCCCACCTTAAATGGTGCTGCATTTACATTCTGGCACCTCAGGCAGAATTTAAGATGGAACAGAAAAATTCAAACAAAAAGCTGGAGAATAAGAAGCGACTTCAGCCTCGTAAAACAGTGGAACGTTGAGAGACATTTTACAAGAAACTATTCAACTTTTGAAGAAAAGTTTTCTGGTGGACATACTGACACATACCGGACATGAAATGTTGTGGCTCCCAGAGTGGTTTGATTTTTTTGTTGAAAGGACAAAATGGCTCTTCTTAACATTGGACTTGCGACTCCTGATCCAACCTGGATTTAATGCAGAGGGTGCCGGTCGGATTTCTCGCTCATCCAGTAGTGTTTTTGTTATGTGTGTGTCACAGACTGTCTGGGCGCTGCACTTCCACACTTACAAGTTCCGCCTTTTGCGTTCTGTCAACATTACGTTATAAATTAAAATGTAGAAAATCGATTTTTGACATTAGTGAATCGATTCAGAATCGTTCAGGTCTGCAACGCAATGCATCTAAGAATCGATTTTTCCCCCCACCCCTACATGAGACAGTCACACAGGCTATATGTTATTTTCAAGAGGCCTTAGTCTATTCAAATATGCCATTATTTCACATAGAAATGCTAACAGAATTGTAATATCTTTGTGAATTTGGCTAAGTTTTGATAAGAAAAACGACCTGCAAAATTTTGTGAATTTTTGCTTATATGGAACTTGAAAATAAGTATCACCTCAGATACCTTTTCAAAAATTGTTTGTCTAGAGTGTCTAGAGTTGAAAATGTTAGAACTTTAATAGTGTTTAATTCTGTGGCCTATTATAGAGTAAAAATAAATAATTAGCATAAGGCAGACATGTTTTTATTGCTTTTTTATTGATTGATTCATGCTGAGTTTAAAAACTCTGATACACAGCAACACAGGCTTTATTTTTAATTTCAAATAGAGTTGTATGTTTACAATCAACTGTTTTTAATACTCAAAGATGGAGCTAAATATGATTAGTTTGATCAGAATATTTATCATATTTATTGTTATTTAGCTGTTAAAATGCATTATTGGGCCTGCTTTGTTGATTTCGAGTAAAAAATTTGAAGTGCACTCAGTCTAGTAGACTGGAACTCATGTATTAAATGGACATCCATGCAGGATTTGAATGGTGGTTTTCTGACCTGGATAACTGACTGAAAGTCTACTCAATCTCCATAAAGCCACTCTGGACACACAGAGTAAGTCCTGCTGATTGCTGAAGGCTGTTTTGGTGATTGCTTTGATATGAAATGTGAAAGTTAGTTTATGAAAATGCCAAGATTTCTGACTTGGTCTTTGGTTTTTAGAGCCCGGGAATTGAGGTCTTCACTAATATGAAGTTTCTTCTTTTTGTTGCCAAACACAATTATCTCTATTTTTCCCTTTTGAAGAAAATGTTGCCTCATGCAGTGACTTACGTGCTCCGTACATAGAGGTAGTGAGTGTATTGGGCTATAATTATCTGGTGAGACAGCCAGATATGTATGTGTATGGTCTATATAACTATGGTAATCAGTGTTGTTGTTCTGAAAAATTTGGCCCAAAGGGAGCATATAAAGATGCAGCAAAAGGTGCCCAAAAACCGATCTCTGGGAGATTTCGCATGTCATAACCACCTTATCACACTCACAGGTGCCAATGGTGACAAAGTAACTCCAGCTTTCTAGATAAGGCCTAAATTGATTAAGGACTGTTCCAGACAGTCCTGCCCAATTTTCCAACCTGTCCAGAAGTATTTGATGATCTACAGGGTCAAATGCAGCACTAAGATCTCATAATAGCAGAACTGATATTTTGCCTGAGTGAATATTCAGTTGTTTATCATTTAACACTTCTATAAGAGCAGTTTTAGTACTGTAGTGAGATTAGAAGGCTTATTGAATGTTTCAATTATCTTAGATATTAAGGAAGAATATACAGAAGCATATATACCCTGTTCTTCAGTGGTCAGGACCCCCATGGACCCTCACAGAGCAGGTACTATTTGGGTGGTGGATCATTCTCAGCACTGCAATTACACTGACATGGTGGTGGTGTGTTACTGTGTGTTGTGCTGGTACGAGTGGATCAGACACAGCAGTGCTGCTGGAGTTTTTAAACACTGTGTCCACTCACTGTCCACTCTATCAGACACTCCTACCTTATCAGTCCACCTTGTAGATGTAAGGTCAGAGAAGATAGCTGATCTGCTGCAGCACATTTTGTGTCGGTCATCCTCTAGTCCTTCATCAGTGGTCACAGGACACTGCCCACAGGACGCTGTTGGCTGGATATTTTTGGTTGGTGGACTATTCTCAGTGGTTTAATGGGGGATTTTTAAGATAAAATGTCTGATGGATGTGATTTTCTGCAGATTAGTTGCTACAGAGTTAAAAATATTCACAGTGTGTTGAGAAAACATGATGACTAAGATGTTGAATCATTTTTTTCTAGAGTTTTTGGTCAACTGTATTAAATTGTGACTTGATAATCAAGTAATTTCTAGGTGGTAATAAAGTTGGCATAGTTTCATTAATTGAGTGTGGTGTTCAATCAGTCTGTTTTAAGGGGTTTGTTAACTTCTTAACTTTCAAACATGAAAAGTAGAGTTCCTGTTAATAATGTAAGAGAAATGTAACTGTCTAGCTCTGCAAAAAAGTTAAAAGTACAAAGACTTTGTTTGCTTTTCTCCACTTACCTTCAGCTTTCCTGCAATCTATATTTAGGGCTTTTGCGAGCAAGGTGTTTCTCCGCAGAGTTTCCGAACTTTTACAGGCGCAACAACATCCATGACATCAGAAATTTTCAAGTTCAAAATGATCCAGTAGCACATCAACTGACTCCATTAACTGAGCACTAGTACTCCCATTTATGTACTTTTTCTCAACACAAACAGTGCTTGTTTGAATATCTGGAGAGATCAGTAAATTAAAGAAGATACAGAAATGATCAGAAAGGCCCGAGTGCCTAACCATCGTGGCAGAAGTGTCAAATAGTTTCTAGCTATGCTATGGCCTCACTTTCTTGCTCTCTCTCTCTCTCTCTCTCTCTCTCTCTCTCTCTGCTTCTCCTTCTAGCTTGTTTTCATTTTTTTGTCACAGTCCATAGAACACCGATACTGCTGGTTTTGTATACAGTATCCTTATTCCTATTGTTCTCAGTGCTGGCTGCAGATTTGACTTTTCACACTGAGTCTTATACATTAACCTTGTTACATATTCAGAATATTGACGTTGTCTAGCTGGCTGTTTTGTTTTTTCATTATCAGATGTCCTCAAATCTCCTTTTCCTATTTCACTACAACACCTTTAAAGGTGAATGTTGTGCGATATTGTATTACACTCCCATTTCCGAAAAGTAAAGCTTTGTCTAAAAGTTTACCCCTAGGTGCAATTACAGGGGCACATAACATGATGTAATAAAACTCTGTGTTCATAGTACTCAGGAAAAAAAATGAACGCTCTGTTTCAGTTACAGAGCCTAGATGATTAAAATAGCAGCACAGATAAAAGAGAATGAGACAAAGCCTATGAGAAAACAACACAGGCCTCACCACAACAGCTCTTCAGAAGCACCAGTAAGAAGAATATGCAGTTCAGAGATCGTATTTTTACTATCCACCTTCTCTAATCGGCAGCTAACATGAAAATGCAAACACACAAGCAGAGTAAAGTAAGAGAAAATACAGAAGTATTTGAAATCCACTGATTCGTGATGAATGAATGAGAATAAAGAGTTATAGTGATCTTAAATTTGCAGAGCATTTTACTAACCTTTCCCAATATAAACGCTACATTAATTTGGTGTTGCATGCATCTCCAGTATACTTATAAGTAAAAAAATGTGTTGCCAAACAAATTAGGCAGAATTTTTTCATCTTCCAAATACATCAGCTTCTTTTTTGCAAGAAAAATATTTTGTAATGTCTTTTGATGTGCAGGTTGGTAATGTACTTACTTGAAAAAAAAAAGTGATACTCTAATGTGGCAAGAAGAGCACCTTTGTTATTAAAGGCTACAGAGTGAATTTCAACAAAGCAATATTAACTTAATTAATGCCTCATATGATCCAAACTAGTATATACAGTTGATTTGATTTGGTAAAGAGAAGACTTTCTTGCTTTTAAAGGCCACCTGAACAGCACTGATAATGTTTTAGTTGTATCAGATAAACAGAATCAGAGAGTTATTAAAACAATTGTGGCATCAAAACATTTCAGAACACAATAAAGCTTTTATTATAGAAATATCGAAAATGACAGAACAGTTGAAATTCCAGAGTGCTGCTTAAACAGCTCTGTGCTTTCACTGTCCAATAAGAAGAGCTGGGCTGGTTACAGTGTGGTTGGTTAATGAAGTTTCACCCAGCAGCTGCATAATCAGGCTACAGTAACACACACTAATCTGAAGTTCAGTGGCTGGTTTAGTCAGTGATGGAGACATGGTGCCTCATAATATGTAAGTAATCTTTATTTTAATTAGTAGCTTTTCATTCCAGCTCTTGTTTTTATTAGTAGCTTTTCACTAAAATTATTTTTGTCTAAATTAACTTGACTAAGTAAACTTATACAAGCAATGTTAGCAAATTAAGGATCTCTGATGATTTTTTAAACCATTTTCTCATTAAATGTTTCAAACATTAATTTTTACCCATCAAACTCTATTTTTTCTTCTTCTCATCATCACTTTTTTCTACTGTTATTTTCTGAAGATGTTACAGTAATGATGACAGTATCAGTATCTCCAACAAAAGGTATTTTATTTCCCTTTCTTTCACTGATTACATCTTAATAAGTTCACAGAAATTCAATTTACTAATGTAATATGTTCACTGGTTTGTTTTAAGATTATTGATCAGAAATGTTATTGTTTTTGATGAATAGATGGTCATCCTGGTTTCTGGCCAGCAGAAATTTTTGGAAGCCTCACTGTGAAAGCTGGGGAAGATCTGCTGTTAAAGTGCAGCATCTTTGACAGAACTAAATCAAGTAACATTCTCAACATGTACCTGTTTAAAAATGGTGTTGCAGTGAGAATGGAGCTATTTGCACAGAAAGATGAGCACACCTTCATTTTGAGAAATGTTTCAGTGCTGGACTCAGGAAACTACAGTTGTGTGTACTCATGGAACAAATTTCCCCTGAAAAACATGAGCGCATCAGCACTAAAACTAGGACAAAAATCAATCCACGTCCAGGTCACTGGTAAGAAACATGAATTAAGTTTTCTCAAATAAAATTATGACAGTACAAGAAGTAAATCTCAGGTTAGGTCAGTCATGCTCAGTAAAATTTAAGAGAGTTTGAGTTCGTCTGAAAGTGAGTCTGAAAGCATCATAGCGCTAAATGCAATGCAATTTCATGGGTGCATGATCATGCCAAACATGTCTGTAACCCACAGTAGAGCAGGACAGAATCCATTTACAAATAAACAAAATGTCTGGTTAACAAACAGTTTCAAACCAGAGTTGGTGATGTGGAAACTTTCAATTTGTTACTTTCAAGACACTCAGTGCTAGATGTCACAATTTTGATCGCATTGTAATACACTACTTTAATTTGCCTTTTTATTACTTTGAATTTTAGTAATATCTTCAGTATTGTAACCAAATATGTAATGGAACTGTAAATCAATTGTGTTTGTTCATTAATATACAATGCTTTCTGACAGCTGTTGCTTGAGCACGGTTAACAAGGAAACACTTTAAAATTGCTTGCAAATTTGGCAGTTATGATTTGTTTCAGGGATCACACACAATTTTGCACATCTCAGTTGTAAATTTGTGGGATAATATTATCAATATTAGGAAAGTCCACGTTTAGTGTGCAGTCGTAATGTAAATGTGAACCCGGGGAAAGATAAAAGACATTGCTCTATTTTAGATGAAGCAAATGCAATATTTTTAACATTTCCAAGCATTTCTTACCCTAACATAGGTGACAAAAACATCATTTATATAACATTGTCTTGTTTTTCCTTTTTTCCTTATTAGTGGGAGAACATCCTCAGAAGAACATGAGCACAAATGAACAAAACGATGGCCAAGCCCAGTTCAGTGGTAAGAGATATGAGTCATGTTTCCTTTATAATCATATTAAACTATAAAGGTATAAATCTTCAACAAATTAGATTTTAGGATTGGAGGTGCCATGATATGTAAATATAATATAGAGTGCCATGATATGTAAATATAAACATTTAGTAAAAGTTTTTTTTATATTTTTTTTGCAAATAGCCACAGAAAAGTAATGTTACATGCTCCTTTCTGATTCCTTTGTTAATAATGGATAATATTTCTGTGTTCTGCCAACAGTTCCTCTGGAAAACCTGTTGATTCTACTTCTTGTTTTGTTCCTGGCTGTGATATTTTTTCTTGGAATGTACCGAATTACAGCCAAAATATTTACAAGTAAGTATTACTTTATTGTTTTTGCTAAGCAGGACTGAAGTCAGTGTAAAAGTACATAAAAATAAAACATATGAAACACATCCCAGCACAGTCACCCTCCAAATCCCAATCACACAACTCTTTAAAGCAGAACAGCAGCAGCAGCAGTGTCCTACAACAAACACTGGAGTTAATTAGGAGAAACTGCATCAGCCCATCAGAGCAAAGCACACCTGACACATTCTCCAGCCTTTTTCTATCATGTAAATATCTTATGAGAAGATTGTCCAATAACATATTTATCATTTTTGTCGTTGCAGAGTTGTGCCACAACCAAGAACAAAGGTATATTAAACATGTAATTAGCAGAATAACTGATGCTGGAGTGGAGCTGAGTGATGAATAGTTTTCATGCTGAAATCAAGAATGTCGTTTTAACAACTTTTAAGAGAGCAGATTCAGCCTAATGGAAACAAATGTGTGTGTATTGTCAATACCCACTGACAATACAACCACAATTACTGGTCAGCAGTCTGGCTTTATCTTTCAAATCATTAAAACAAACAAACAAACAAACAAACAATACTAAAAAGTCCTGATCCTGAATGCTCTGTTCTACTTATCATCAATTCATACTAACAATGCAAAAGCATAACTGTCAGACAATTTGCACTCACGCTAATAGCATTAGCTATTGTGACAAATAAGGAAATTCTCATCTTGTAACAAACATTCAACTAACATGCTCTTTACTAAAAGCAACTTTAGAAAACTTGATTTTAAAGCTTGTTTCTGAATAGTATAAGAGGAGGCTGGTGGCCAAAAGTATTAGCGTCCTCTTTTGAGTTACAAGCAACTAGTGGAGTTACACAGTCAAATTAGTCATCTGGTTGGACAGAAAAAATGCGTTAGGATGAACTTTTAGTACTGTTTTCTATTTAGCTGCCAGGAAAATGATCTGTTACTGGAAACACAGAACTGTTATTTTTACAGCATAAACTGTATTGTTATCTATGTTTTTATACACTGCTCTTGGTTTATACTATCAACAAACATTTAAATCACTAATTTGTTTATACATTTTTATAAATGAGATTTTTTTTTTGGACTTACCCCTGTATTTTCTTCCCGATTTTGGTCTGTCCCTTTCACACAATGCTGCCAATGCAATGCCATTGGACAGCTCAATGCAAGCTAACAGAAACTGTAACCCACATTAGCTGGCACTGAGCTGACTGATAGGGGCCTCTGAATATTTTTATATTTTCATTGATATATCATGAAAGAAGGTTTGATGTTCAACATAGCTAAATAAATTTAGATAAAGTTAAATAAATAAATAAATAAATAAATAAATAAATAAATAAATCCAGTTATATATTTTGGCCGAATCATTCAGCCTAATCCTGGATTACCCCTGCTCTGCATATTGTAATGTTTTCCTGCTCAAGCACACCCACTTCATTTCAGGAAACCTTGTCAATTAGTTACTTTTTTTAATCAGATGTGTTAGAGCAGAATCACCAAAGCATGCAGAGCAGGGGAACCAGGGCTGGGACTATTGTATTAGCATGTCAGAATATTTTTATAAACCGTATTTAAGGCCTTATAAAAAAAATATGTTTTTCCTCTCTTTGTTTCAGTGGACAGGATAATACAGGCCACTGTGAAGGTAATTCTCCAAAGAGTGTTATATTAACTGTGACATGAATAGTTTATGTAAGGTACATTCATGTTATTTTCCTCTCCAATTTACCGGCTCAGAGCAAGTGACACAGGCAGTGAACAGGTACAGTTTGTTGTAATGACATCTACAGTAAAAATATCATTTTTTCTAAAAGATTGAAAATGTTAAACATTTTCTTCAAATAGAATTAGTAGCCTGATGTTATTTTATGTCATAAATCTTACAGGAAAGAATCCTTTGATGACATGTGTGAATACTCCACAATACCAGAATTTAACGGTAACATCACTTACTCAAGTATCATGGGATTTACCTGAATTTATTACTTATATTTACAGTTTTGTCAGCCGTTCAATTGCAGCTACCTTTAAAATTCTTTTTTAACAAGGAATTAACTGTTCGGGGTTATTTGGGCAGGGGATGTAGGGAGAGGGGAATGCACCATAATTTAGACCAAGGATTGTAAATATTTACAACAGGGATCAGGAGATCTGGAGTCAACAAAACAGTAAGATCAAGGCGTATTCACAGAGTATAAACTGCTCTGTGTTTCCTAGAAGAGCTCATTTCTTCAGACATCACAGAACAACATCTAACTTGGACAGAAAATTTGGAATTTTCATTAGTCCAGTCATCAGAAATTCCATTAGTTTGCATAGGAGAAAAACTAATTCAGACATGTTGTAGTAAATTATGCAGTATTAAGAATGTAAATTTACATATAAATTGTAATAAAGTTATAGAAATATAATATTACTTCTAATTTCTGATATTATTTTATTCACAGTTAGCACAAGTCCAGGAGATGCTTGGTAAGTAACAACATCTCTTCTGGCTGCTGTTCTGGACAAAGATGTCTAGTCTTGGATTAAATAGCAAATCTTAAAACAGTAATGAAAATGTAAACATAATACAAGTGCTGATAATGTGACTTATTTGGTGAAAAATCTTGGTAACACTTTGTTTGAGGGCTACCTGCATAAGGACTTCATAACACACAAATAAGTATTAAATTATGTACTTATAAAGCAATAGTTGAGTATTTATGGACAGCCTATGCCATTAATTGCAACATGACATAGGATGTCTTATGAAGCAAATGTATTAAGCCTGACATTTTAAGGAGTTGAATAAGAGTGACAGACTATTATTCCTTTTGTAACATCTTATAAACTGAACTTTTCTTGTAAATATATACAATTTATACAGTGTTTTTATTTAGGCCTCTACAATGCCTTGTACAAGCTCAATCATTTGAGAAAGACATATTTATAACAGTGCTATAAAGGAAACAAACTGTCCATCATTTTAGCTTAAGGTCCTTTGTGTCAGTACAATGTTATTTACTTCATAAAACGTCTTATGTCATCTTGTGATTAATAACATTAGCTGCTCATAAATACTCAAGTTTTTATATTATGTTATTCAATGCTTATTCATGTGTAATTATGTAGGTAGCCTTCCAATAAAGTGTTATTAACATGTTTACTTAAACTCATTTCTCTCTGTCTAGTTATGCTGAGAGTGGAGTGTACAGTCTGGCTCAAGGCAGTGCTGTGTACAGCTTAGCAGAGCACCCTGGTTTGTATATATATTATGTGGATGTTCGTTGTCATAGTGAAATATGACAAATGTAAAATGGGTGATGCCTGTAGTCATGACCACAGTGTACATCTTCTATGAAAAGGTTTTAACTGTGTTCAAGAACTGCTTTAATGCATGCTGACAGAGGAGCTGTACACAGTGGAGAACATTAAGCTGTTTTTTTTTTTTCACCAGATGTGAAGATCGATTCAGAACAACCTTCTTCAGACGCTGTCTATGCAAAAGTACAGAAGAGGAAAAAGAAAATCGCTCATGATGAATTTTTTATGTATGAATAGTTGTATGAGCAGTTTTGTGCTTTATTAGGTAAAGACGTTTTGCGTTTTTGTAAAATGTCTTGAAAGGTTTGATTAAAGTCTTGAAGATCATATTCACTTATGTTATATAATTACATTTGGTTCATTAGACCTGCATGACACAGGAAAACTTCAACTTTTGTAAAAGCAGTAGTAATGAGCCCTCAGGTATTAATGATTTAAAAATGTCTTATTTTATTGATGATTTATAGTCTGTGTGTAAGCTTTAATAAATCAACATTGGAGTGCTCCTGTTTCACACAATTAGGATGCTGAAGAGTCCCAATCAGTACATCAATACACACACACACAAACACACACACACACGCACACACACACACACACACACACACACTTATTGACTGTATGCATGTAGATTGCAGTATTAGTATCTGAACACTTTTTTGTGCTTTGTTTTTTAGTCTTTTTTTTTCCTTTAGTTAATTTCATTTCATAAACTGGTGAACAGTTCAGTGAGTGCCTCCAAAATGTTGATAAATACTACTGCTACTGCTTAACCATGCAAATTTCTAATTCTCCACCATTAATGTTCATGGACATATTTATGTGTTTGTCATGTTTATTTCCTGTTTGTACACAGAACAATTATTATTAATTAATTATGATGTATATATGAGAGCTAGAACTTCAATTCAAGACCAATCACACTTTAAAAAGATCTATTAGATTCTTCAGCCAGACATTTTGGATCCACTGAATTCATATTTGTTTTTTGTTTTTTTTTTAATGCTGATAAATTTGATCTATGGCAGATCCATGTATAAAATGAAACACACATACACACACACACACACATATACGTTATTAATGCTGTGCCCTGCACTCAAACTTTGTACTTGCTGAAATATAGCATTACAAATGAAGAATATGACTGAACATTAAAATCACTGAATTACGAATGTAGGCAGTTTCTCACTGAGTGAACTACTTACGCACTTCTTTACTGCTGCCCTGAATTGCTGAGTGACAATTCTGGTTTTTCCATGTGAATGTAAGTGAAGGCTAACATCATTTTGAATCTTCCATATCTATCTATTCCATAGTTTGCAACTTTTTACTGTTTTACTCTACTTAGACAGCAGAATCAAACTTACTGGCGATATGTTTTTGTCAAAGTGAGGGTTGTGTACTGAACATTTCTGTATGTACAAAATACATTTGTATGCCCTTCAGTCAATAAACTCCTTCATTACATTTTGTTTACAAGTTTAAATTACACGGTCTTAATATTAAATGGAGGCCCAAGTGAGGTTATTCAGATGCAAAACAGGGACAAAACAGAGACCAACTGGCAAAGTAAATCACAGTAAACCTTAACTAAGTATATGATGACGAAAGGAGTGATGTAATCGGATGGTACTTTCTTACATCAGGTGCAGTCTGAGAAAAAAAGGTACTGAACTGTCACTGGGGTCGTACCCTCATGGTACCCTGTTTCATTGCAATTATATTTTTATATACATGCAATTATATAAGTTGCATTGACTCTATATGCCTTGTTGTGACTCCATCCTTTTTAATTTATTGTTCTGTTCTATAAAATGTGTACTTTCGCCCTGGGAAAACATATTTAAGGTATAAACTGTTCTACCTTTTAGGATACATTTACACTGTTTGAAGACCACAAATGTACTTGTACAGTATCCTTTGTTTCTGGCCACTTTATTGGCTACACCTACCTTGTATCCACACATATTGTCCATTTTAGCAGGTCCACAAATTTTAGATTGCAATCCATTTATTTATTTGTGCAAATTGTTAGCCCCACTTCAGCCCATTCATCAAAGGTCAGGGTCATTCTCAGCAATGCTTGACACTGACAAGGTAGTGGCATATTTGTTTGTGTTTTTGTTGGTACAAGGATTTTTTTTAAACACCTCACGTCCTGTTACCATGTGCAGCAGATCAGAGCTGTCATCTCTAACAACATCTATAAGGTGGACAAACAAGGTAGGAGTGTCTAAGAGTGGACAGTGAGTGGGAGCAGTGTTTAAAAGCTCCAGCAGCATCTCTGTGTCTGATCCACTCATGCCATAGGGGCTTTAAAGACAGGTTAGTAAATGATACAGAGAAACAGACGGATCACAGTCTGATTGTAGAACTACAATGTGTATCTATATGGTACACTGACCTGATAAAAATGGACAAAGAGAGTAGATTCAATGCAGGTGTACCTAATAAAGTGACCAGGGAGTGCATATCAATATTATATATAAATATTGGAATATTATATCAGACTATGGCATATCTTTTCACAGCTATGATATTCAGATTTACTTGGCCCTCAACTATGGTCCCCTTGACTCACTTTGTAAGTGCCTTGAACATATTAGTAACTGGATGGGACAAATCTTTCTGCAGTTGAGTAAAGATAAAACAGAGATCATTAGAGATGGGGGAAAAAATCAGTTCTTAGATTCATCGCAGTGCGGACGTGGACGATTCTAAATTGATTCACAAATGTCAAAAATTGATTTTCTACATTTTTATTTATAACGTAATGTTGACGGAACGCAAAAGGCGGATCTTGGAAGTGTGGAAGTGCAGCGCCCGGACAGTCTGTGGCGGCACATAACAAAAACACTACTGGATGAGCGAGAAATCCGACCGGCTCCCTCTGCATTAAAAGCTAGGTTGGGTCAGGAGTCGACAACACAAATGTTAAGAAGAGCCGTTTTGTCCTTTCAACAAAAATCAAACCACCTTTGAAAACTCAACATTTAATGCCCAATATGTCTCAGTATGTGCTGATGTCTTAGTATAGGTTAAAAAAAATAAACAAAAGCGCAGATTTACTTTGCTCTGCTTTAAGCTTTAGCTATAGCCGCTCTCCTCCCATCTCCGCCAGATAACTTTTCTTCAAAAGTAGATCAATTTCTTTTAAAACGTCTCTCTATGTTCAAGTCAGCTTTTTATTCTCCAGCTTCTCATCCGAATTTACCCGTTCCACCTTGAATTCTGCCTGAGGCGCCAGAAGGTAAATGCGGCACCATTTAAGGTGGAACGGGAAAATTCGAAAGAGAAGCTGACTTCATCTTAGCAACTTTTTAGTGTTTGACAGTCTCTCGTTGCAGATTCAATGTACCAGGACACCAACTGCGCTGCTTATAAATGCAAATAAGTCCATTCATCTCCGAATACTTGTCTTAAATCTCTCTCTTTGCCTTTTCGTTAGTGACTAGCTAGGCCAGACTCTCTGCATTGGTATGTGACCTGCAGTCTGCATGCCAACCTTCAGGGTTATAGGGTGGTGAATTAGCAGCGTTTAAGACCATCTACTGTTAAAACAGCGTTAGAACATGGACAAGGGCCATACTATATGCAAGTTGTGTCACACTAAACTAGAATATTTTGGAAATGACAAATATTAGAAACCATATTACATGTTTCCACCCGTTTTCTGTCCGGTTGTAGTTGCTGCCAACCAGATGACTATCGAGCAAGTGATGTCAAAACTTCCTCCCAACTCAGAAAGGGCGAAGCGAATTACAAACTCCATCGCAGCTTTTATTGCTTAGGATTTGCGTCCGTTCTCAGTCGTTGAGAACCAGGGCTTTCGCGCTATGTTGCACACTTTGGAGCCGAGATCCAGCGACCCGTCTCAAAGATATTTTACTGACACAGCGACCCTCCTACTCTTTACAACGAGACCAAAACCGAAGTTATAGCATTACTGAATAAAACGGGTAGGATAGCATGATTCGTGGACACCCAATGCCACAGAATTTATGTCACAGTAACAGTGCATTTAATCACAGATGAGTGGCAGCCAGCCTCTCATGTGCTCCAAACAAGAGCAGTGAATGAGAGCCTTCCAGTTCACTTGCCACATCACTTGTGTTTGATTTATTAATAAAAGATATTGGAAGTAAATTCATTATGGATCATTACAAATACTTTGCTTTAAAAGTACCGAGTCCTCACACAGTGAGAAAAAAGAAATCCTGTATAGAAAAAAAAGATGTATCAAGATGCATCGATAATCGTTTTATAATTGCATCGCAGCCCTCTGAATCATAATCGAATCGAATTGTGATGTGCCTAGAGATTCTCACACCTAGAGATCATTATATTAAGGAATAGCAGTAAGAGGCACAGTCTAGCTGCCTATCTGGATTCAAGAGCCCTAAAATCTAAAGAACTAATACGTAACTGTAGCATGGCATGTGCTTCCCCAGGCTCAAGGAGGACGCTGGAGGCAGGATTCAGTTTTGCAGCAGCCATGTTTCTTTAATGACACACCAAATAAAAACTCAAACCTACACTATGCTGGCCACTTTTCAGTGGCTTCAGTCAGCTAGACTTTTCAGTCTCTTACTCAAGCTTTTCAGCTCTTCCGTCTTTTGCTGCTGCTGCTGCTGCTTTTCTCTCTCTCTCTCTCTCTCTCTCTCTCTCTTTCTCTCTCTCGCTCCGCCTCCCGTCACTGCCCCCAGCTTGCAGCTCGGCCGTCTGGGTCGAACGTGAGGTGTGGTGAAGCGGCCTCAAACATCAACAAGATTATTTATAACTAAAGCAGACCTGGAGAAACTCATCCATGCCTTTATTTCTAGCAGGATTGATTACTGTAATGGTCTCCTAACTGGACAATCAAACAGCTTCAGTTGATTCAAAATGCAGCTGCCAGAGTCTCACTCAGAGTAGAAGAGAGGAACACATCACCCCCTTTTAAATCCAGGCTGAAAACATTCCTATTTGAGCAGGGTTTGTGCCACACCTCCAAAAGTGGTGGGGCAAAACATATTGTTTCAAAAAAAAAGGAAAAAAACACATCTGACTGAATGATGAATTGCCTGTCATTGTCATGCTAATGACATATAAACCTACTAAGAGGTGGGTAGTAACTAGTTACATTTACTTAAGGACAAGTGGTTCAGTAAAATATTGATGGATTTTCACTCTCCTGAGTATTTTTAAATCATATTACTTTTACTTCTACTAAAGAATATTATAGAGTTAAGGAATCTTTTTACTCTGTTACAATTTAGCCATTTGTATTTAGTTACTAATTCCTTTTTTGTGTTTAATTTCAATATGTTTTGATGATGCCATTATTTGTACTATTTTGTGATTGGTTACATCTCTGACTTTGTAGCTTTGTATTGTAGACCAAAAGAATCCCAAAAAGAGAAGAACTGAGCTGCACAGTCTTCAGTTCCTATGCTGATAAACACTAGATGTAATAACAAGTTCCACTGCACTACTTAGTACTTAAGTAGATTTTCGCCCTGCTTCTTTGTATTTCTACTCAAGCTGTTTTGGGGAAGGTACTCTTACTTAATTTCATTAAAATAATTATCAATAATTTTACTTGAGTATTGATTTAGGCTCCTCTAACCACCTCTGAACCTGATCATGAACAGTGTCAGTGTTTGTTTTGATGCTGCTTCAGTAGGCGCAGCCTCAGATAGCAGTATCTGTTAGCTAACATCTCTGAAGAACATCAGGCTATATTCATACCCAGTTCTTCTTTAAAGACTGCACCACAGTTTGCTTTTTTTTGTGATAGTTTGTCTCTTTACTTTGGTTCGGATGGTGGACTGCAAAGGCTAAAGTGGACTAAATTACACACATGGGTGTTTACTTATTGATCAGAGGTTTTGCGAGAATGCAAGTGCTCTGGTAACATCACACTTACCACCATGAAAACAGAAAAACAGAGAACAGAGATGCTCATCACCTTTGTGAATACCAATTTTAATTTAACTACACAGGTCGCTGATGCTTGGCCAAAAATATGGTCCATGGTTCATGTGCCAAAATCAAACATATCATTGTTTTTTTTGTCTTTCCTTATTTACAGCAGCTCACAATACTGGAAGGAAATTAGCTTTAATGAGTGAAATGTTAAAGCAGCCGATTGTACAGAGACAGAAAATGTGTTACTGAGTTGAAAAAGTGTTGTGAATGAGCGTGTTTCAGTTGTTTGGTGCGGATCAGAATTCAGGTGGAGTTTCGCATTTCAAAACTGAACTGAAGAAATGTTTGACAGGTCCGCACCAACCACGGCAGGTCTGAAAGCGCCTCCCAGCTATAACGGAGATTCTGATTGGCTCTGCTGCTCAGTTTTACTCTGTCTGTTCGTGCTGGTCAGTGCTTCATGCAGGACACAGACATAAATTCCTAGATAAAATGAGGCCTGCACTGAATTCTTCTGTAAAATACTGTGTTCAATTTCAGGTTAAACTTTTAAATTTGATTTATTGAAGTTGAATAAAGTAAATTTAAGCAGATAATTAGTAAAAGCAGACATATTAGCTGTCTCACATTTTTTGGTAATGAACTCTTGTCAGAGTGCTCAGGAAAAAAAATGAACACTTTGTTTCAGTTTCAGAGCCTAGCTTTTAAATAGCAACACAGATAAAAGAGAATAAGACAAAGCCTGTGAGAAAACAACACAGGCCTCACTTCAACAGCTCTTCAGAAGCACCATGTAAGATGAATATGCAGTTCAAAGATCGTAGTTTTACAATCCACTTTCTTTAATCTGCAGCTAACATGTAAATGCGAACAAGCACAATAAGAGAAAATACAGAAGTATTTGAAATCCACTGATTAGTGATGAATGAATGAATGAGAATAAAGAGTTACAGTGAGCTTAAATTTGCAGAGAAGTTTACTAATCTCTCCCAGTATAAACACTACATTAATTTGGCATGGCATGTATCTCCAGTATAATTATAGGTGAAAGAATGTGTTGCCAAACAAATTAAGTAGAATATAATTAATCTGGCAAATATATCAGTTTCCTTTTTGCAAGATCAATGAGTTGTGATGTTATAATGTACCTACTTGAAAAAGTGTCATTACTCTGATGTGGCAAGAAGCACACTGTTATTAAAGAAGCACCACTGTTATTAAAGAAGCACACTGTTATTAAAGAAGCACCACTGTTATTAAAGAAGCACCACTGTTATTAAAGAAGCACACTGTTATTAAAGAAGCACAATGTTATTAAAGAAGCACACTGTTATTAAAGAAGCACCACTGTTATTAAAGAAGCACACTGTTATTAAAGAAGCACACTGCTATTAAAGAAGCACACTGCTATTAAAGAAGCACACTGCTATTAAAGAAGCACCACTGTTATTAAAGAAGCACACTGTTATTAAAGAAGCACACTGTTATTAAAGAAGCACCACTGTTATTAAAGAAGCACACTGTTATTAAAGAAGCACCACTGTTATTAAAGGCTACAGAGTTCATTTCAACAAAATATATGAACTTAATTGCTTCACATGATCCAAACTAGTATATACAGTTTATTAGATTTGGTAAAGAGAAATGTTCCTCTGGATGGCACTGATCATGTTTTAGCTTTATCAGATGACCAGAATCAGAAAGTTAATAAAACAATTGTAGCATCAAAACATTTCAGAACATTATAAGGCTTTTATAACAAAAATGACAAAACAGTTGAAATGCTGTTGAGTGCTGCTTAAACTGTCCAATAAGAAGCACTGGGCTGGTTACAGTGTGGTTAAGGTTCACCCAGCAGCTGCATGATCAGACTACACACGCTAACCTGAAGTTCAGTGGCTGGTTTAGTGAGTGATGGAGACGTGGTGGTTCATAATATGTAAGTAATCTTTATTTCCATTAGTAGCTTTTCACTGAATTAGTAGCTTTTCACTGAAAATATTTTGTGTGAATTGTCTTAAATAATTAATCTTTTACAAGCACTGCCAGCAAAATAAGGACCTTGGAGTTTTTAAACCATTTTTTCATTGATTTTTTTTTCCGTTACTTTTTTTTTGTCTACTGTTATTTTCCGGCAAAGACCTTACAGCAGTGCTGACAGTAACATTATCTCAAACAAAAGGTACTTCATTTCCTTTTCCTAGATAAGATGAAAATAAAAATTGCATGGTTTTTATCTTAGTAAAATAAAATTCTTAATCATAAATATAGTTTACCTACACAACATGTTTACTACAAACTAAACAAACAATTTTAACAACATTGATCTCAACTAATATATCATGTTACTGTTTCTGATCAATAGATGGTCATCCTGTTTTCTGGCCAGCGGATATTTTTGTAAGCCCCACTGTGAAAGCTGGGGACAACGTAACACTGAAGTGTAGCATCTTTGACAAAAATGTATCAAGTAACAAGCTCCATGTGTACCTGTGTAAAAATGGTGTTGGACTGATGATGGAACCACTTGGAAAGAAAGATGAGCACATCTTCATTTTGAGAAATGTTTCAGTGCTGGATTTGGGGAAATACAGTTGTGTGTATTCAATAGACAAATATCCTCTGACCAATGTGAGCACATCAGGACAAAAATCTGGACCTAAAATAATCCACGTCCAGGTCACTGGTAAGAGATATGACTTATGTTCTCTCAAATAAAATTGTGACAATAAATAAACCTGAGTTTAGGTCAGTCATCCTCAGTAAAGTTTAAATTAGAGAGTTTCCAAAAAGTTAAAGTGTTTTGTGAATTGACTCTAATCTGCTCTACTCTCATTTTATCACTTCTCATAAGAGTGCACCCTCTGAAATGTTCTACTCTTGTTTACTTCATGATGTAAAAAACTTTTAAATAGAGAATTTATTGAGTGCATGATCTTAGGACAGAGTCCATTTACAAAACAAGGGAATGACTGGTCAAGTGGACTTGATTAAATAAAGACATACTATGTGAATTATAAAAGACACTGTGAAACACTTGTACCTTAACAAACAATTTTAAACCAGAGTTGGTGATTTGAACGTGCTGTGTTGCTTTCAGGACACAGAAATACAGGCTAGTTGTCACAATTTTAATCATATTATTACACTGCATTTATTGACCTTTTCATTACTTTAAATTACGGTCCCATCTTCAGAATTGTGACCGAGTATGTAATAAAAATGTGAGTCAGTTATTTTTTATTGATATACAGAGTTAACAATGAAACACTTTAAAATTGCTTGTAAATTTGGCAGTTTAGATTTATTTTAGTAAGCACACAAAATTCTTCACACCTCCATTGAAAACTGGTGGGTTATTCTTATTAATATGAGGAAAGCCCAGGTAGAGTGTGCAGTTCTAATGTGAATGTGAATGTGTCAAACGAAATACATGAAATATTTTTACCATTTCCAAACATCTTTTATCCTAACATAGGTGAGAAAAAAGATTTTTGGCTTATTTATGTCACAATGTCTTATTTTCCCTTTTTCCTTTTAAATGAAGACACTTCATCATCCATTATTGACAAACATCCTCAGAAGAACATGAGCACAAATGAACAAAACGATGGCCAGCTCAGTGGTAAGATATGATATGAGTCATGTTTCCTTTATAATCATTAAATTATAAAAGGTATAAATCATCAACAAATTAGATGTTAAGATTAGAGGTTTAGGTCAGTGCCCTGTAATATATAAATGGACTGTGGCATATTTTTTTAAAGCTTTTAGCGCTAAATGCATCGTAAACTTTAAGCTTATTCATTTCTGTACAGACACTTCCTGAATGTCTAAAGTATAATATCTGCTACCTTTGCATAATATAAAAATACACTATACTGTCATATTTATATAGAGCTAATTTACCCTGTTGTTCGTTTTGTAAATCAGTTCTGGGCTGTTCTAGTCAAACTGAGAGGCTGTGTTTATCTTGATCATGTTAAAATGTTCAACTTTATTTTAAATTACATTTTTATCATTTTTAGTTTATTTCCTTATTATTTTGTTTGTTTTTCAGCAATAAGATGTGACTAGACATGATTATAACCAAGACTTAGAAATGTTTGGTTAGTTCAGTTTTTATTATGATCGGCTTCTGAAGAACAAAATATCAGATTCAATAATTGATCTTACCTTGTCAGTTTGTCTAATGACAACTAATAGAGATTTTTTTTTAATTAACAAAGAAAACATTTAAATTCATATGAAAATCTTATGAAGAACTTCAGAAAGTTTTTGCCAAAATACCACATATATATTCATTGTTTTTTAATCTCTTCAATATTGGGAAATTCAGCTGACATTTGGTGTGCTATGATATGTGAATATTAAGTTTTAGTGAACATTTTTAGTAAATGTTACCTTCAGATTATGTAAAAGGAAAGGATTTTTGCAAACAGCCTAGGAAAAGAAAATGTTACATGCTCATTTGTAATTCCTGTGTTAATAATGGATATTATTTTTATAAATGTTCTGCCAACAGTTGCTCTGGTTGATTTTACTTGTTTTGCTCCTGGTTCTGATATTTGTTCTTGAAATGTACTGTATTACAACCGACATGTTTACAAGAAAGTACTACTTTATTCACGTTAAGCAGGACTGAGATGTCAATTTGAGGAAATATGAAAAATAAGAAATATGAAACACATGCCAGCTCAGTCACCCACAATAAATTCAGGAATTACTGTAGGATTAACAACTAGATCAGCTGCTTTGTTAAATAATTATAAATTATCGATGTTCATCTTAAATCCTTCTCTTTGCTTTTTCATTAGCTACTAGCTAGGTAACTTAGCAGTTATAGGCTACATTAATTCCAGCATTTAAGGCCATTTATTGTTGAATCTGTGTTAAAACAATCAGCAGAACTTTATTTTAACTGCAAAGGAGGATTATTTTATTTTTACCTAGAAATCTAACTCTGATGTGGAGCCACAACAGGGCAGTAAAAGAGCCGTATGTTGCCACCCCAGAGCTAGTGTATGGAAGCACTTTGGCTTCTATGGAATTGAAGGGGAAAATGACCTGGACAAAAAGCCACACTATATGAAAGTGGTGTCACACTAAACTAAAATATTTTGGAAGCACAAGAAACATGAGAAACCATATGACATGTTTCCACCCATTTTCCACCCAGTTGTAGTTGCTGCCAACAAGCAAGCGACGTCAAAGCTTCCACCCAACTCGGAAAGGGCGAAGCGAACTACAAAATCTATTGCAACTTTTATTGTCAAGGATTTGTGTCCGTTCTCAGTCATTGAGAACCAGGGCAGATATTTTACTGACACTGCAACCCCCCACTCTCTACACTGAGACCAAAACTGAAGTTATGAAATCACTAAAAATGGGTAGAATAGCTGTAATCTGCTGTATGGACATCCATTGCCACAGGATCTTATGCCACCGTAACAGCACATTTTATCAGAGATGAGTGGCAGCCTGAGTCTCATGTGCTCCAAACAAGAGCAGTGAATGAGCTGACTTAGCACATTGCTTCTGTTTGATTTATTAATAAAAGATATTGGAAGTGAATTCAAATCGTGAGGTGCCTAGAGATTCCCACCTCTATTGCACATGCATACACCAATTACAGTATTAAACTCTGTTTATTGTCACTGACAGATATTCTTGCTCTTTTTTCAGATCTACAGTGGCAGATTAATTTGATAAGATTACTGTGTTCATGTGGAGTCGTCATATTTGCATGCTTGATAGTGGTTTTTCATGTCTACTCAACAAAGTAACAGAGAGAAACTCTGTAGCTCTGAATTCTGCAAAAACAGTAACAAGTCTGGATTTAAATGATCAATGATTTTTTTATAGGATCAGTAAAGTTCATGTAAAGCCCATCATCTAGTTAGAGCCTTCTGACTGTTCCGAAAACAAGGAGACCGGGCCTTTGCTGTACGTGCATCTAAACCCTGAACCCTAAAATCTTTAGACTGATGGGCTCAGTATATGTTTTTTTATTTTTTTATGTTTTATTGGTTATAATTTTGCATTTGTGGGTAATAAAATGTTACTCATTATTATATAACCATTTTAATTTTAAATATTTTTTTATATGTATTTTATCTTATGGTGCTCTTTGTGGCTTAAGAGTTGACTCTTAACAGCTGTGCAAGACCTGGTAGACTACCAAAAGTGTCACCTTCAGGAAAAACGTTACTTAAAGCATGTGTTTCTATATGTGGTTCCACTGTGAGAAGAAAACTAAAGGCTACTGATGACTAGACTGAAGGAACTACACAGAAAAGTGGACGGTTTGCACTAGAACACCAAAACTGGACATGGAGTAAGGTTTTATGGACTGAGGAGTCTCAATTTGTAATTGGGATTACTTGGATCATGAACAGAAGAAAAAGCAAACAAATTCTAAGACTGAACTTTGGGTGTGTGGAAAAAATATCCCTGCAGATTTAAAAACTTTAAAAACTGATAGCAAGTCTCCTGAAAAAAATATATAAGCTGTAATAAAGGCAAAGAGTGGACACACTGAATACTGAATAAAATCTTATTGTATTAGTTGTTGAGGCTTATGTGTAATTTTTTATTAAATAGGTGTTTTCTGCTTTTTTCTAATGCTGATACTTGTTTTGTCTATATATGAAATTAAATGAACGTGTGCAGGGATGGTGCCACACCTCAAAAGTGGTGTGGCAAAATTTATTTGAAGAAAAAAAGGCAGCTGATTGAGTGATAAAATGCAACTAGGCCACAAACTCATTCATACTCAGTTCAAGTCAGCATCACAGCTTGGGTTTTTGTGATATTGTATCTTTTTCATTTGGTTCAGTTGTTTTCACACTGCAATGACTAAAGTGCATCTAATAACGTATTAGAGTGTTGGGACATCACCCCAGTTCCTTGAAAGGTGGTGGGTAAAATGAGCGCTGACCCTGTGGTTCTGACAGACTTAAAGATGTGGTGTCTGGCCTTTACACCAGTGCTGAAAAATACAGAGCGTATGTATATTTATGTAAACCCACGATGTAACAACCCACAATGTCGGGGGCAGGTGTGAAGTCGGAGAGCTTTCTTTTATTATTATTTATACACAATGCAAAACACTCAGCTTTTCAGCCCACAAAGTAGGACAAGACGCTCGCTGGGACTTTTCAGTCCTTTCTTTTCTTTTCTTTCTTTCTTTCTAGTTCAGTTTGGTTCAGCTCAGCTCAGCTCAGCTCAGCTCAGCTCAGCTCAGCTCAGCTGAGCTCTCACACCTTCATAGGTCTCCTTCTCTCTCTGGGCTCTGCCCCCTTCAGAAGGAAGAGATGGCTATAAGTAGTCTGGCAGAAACAAGGCACAGGTGAACATAATCAGCTACTTAGCCCACTGGTTCAGCAAGACTTCTCCATCCCGCATTCAACGCTCGACCACGGCCCCCTTCTCCACACACAATTTTAAAATAAATGTAATTATATTACGAATGTGTTTTTTTATTATCTTTTATTATCTAAGCTTTCAGCTCAGTTTAAAACACTGTTGGCTCTACTGCACTTCTATGCTGTAACAGCACTTACACAGTTATTCTAATTTCATTTTTAATTTGATTTATATTTAATGAGCAATTTTTTGTTTTAAAATCTATTTTTAATTTCTACAACTCTAGGGTAATTACGTATGATTTCTTGCCATCTGATCAATTAAAATTGCAATTATAAGGTATTTACATGAGACAGTCATACATGCCCTGGGCTACTCAAATATGCCATTATTTGACATGTAAATGCTAACAGAATGTTGATATCTTTATGAATTTGGCTAATTTTTGTTCAAAAATGTACCTAGCACCTGTAATTTTTTTTGAATATTTGTTCATACAGACCTGGAAAGCAAGTGTCACCTCAGATATATACACTATATTGTCAAAAGTATTCACTCACCCATCCAAATCATTGAATTCAGGTGTTCCAAACACTTCCATGGCCACAGGTGTATAAAACCAAGCAGCTAGGCCTGCAGACTGCTTCTACAAACATTAGTGAAAGAATGGGTCGCTCTCAGGAGCTCAGTGAATTCCAGCATGGTGCCGTGATAGGACGCCACCTGAGCAACAAGTCCAGTCGTGAAATTTCCTTGCTACTAAATATTCAGTCAACTGTCAGTGGTATTATAACAAAGTGGAAGCGATTGGGGACGACAACAACTCAGCCATGAAGTGATAGGCCACGTAAAATGACAGAGCGGTGTCAGCGGATGCTGAGGCGCATAATACGCAGAGGTCGCCAACTTTCTGCAGAGTCAACAGACCTCCAAACTTCATGTGGCCTTTAGATTAGCTCAGGAACAGTGCGTAGAGAGCTTCATGGAATGGGTTTCCAGTTTGGTGTGGAAGAACTTGACTGGCCTGCACAGAGTCCTGACCTCAACCCGATAGAAGACCTTTGGTATGAATTAGAGTGGAGACTGTGAGCCAGGCCTTCTCGTCCGACATCAGTGTCTGACCTCACAAATGCGCTTCTGGAAGAATGGTCAAAAATTCCCATAAACACTCCTAAACCTTGTGAAAAGCCTTCCCAGAAGAGTTGAAGCTGTTATAGCTGCAAAGCGTGGGCTGACATCATATTAAGCCCTATGGATTAAGAATGGGATGTCACACAAGTTCATATGCATGTGAAGGCATACGATCGAATACTTTTGGCAATATAGTGTATATATATATTCATGGTGGTTCCATCTGATGCCTGATGCTTACTATTAAATAAAAATAAATGCTTAGCAAGGAAGCCATGTTGTTATTGATTTTCTGTCCTCTTGGATTCATGCGTGCTAAAACTATGATACACAGCAAGTCAGGCTTTATTTATAATTTCAAATTAAGTTATATGTTCACAATCAGCTCTTATTATACTCAATCAATAATCAATTTAAGTTGAAAGACAGATCTAAACATTATTAATTTTATTATAATATTTATCATATTTATTGTTGCTTATCTGTTAAAATGCATTTTAGGGCCTGCTTTGTTGATGTTGAGTGAAAGATTGAAGTGCACTCAGTCTAGTGGACTGGAACACAAATCCACTAGATTTGTGCATTTAAATGGACATTCAAGCAGGATTGAATGTTGGTGTTTGACCTGGATTACTGACTGAATCTTCACTGAATCTCCATAAAGTCACTCTGGACACACAGAGTAAGTCCTGCTGGTTGCTGTGATGGTGAATCACATCGCTGTTTTAACCCTTTTGTTGCCATATGAAGGCTAAAGCAGAGAGCTAATAGTAGTGAATACTACCATTACAGTCATACACCCTACTGGAGGAAGAGCATGGATGAGCTTCTCTGTATGTAGTGGGACACCAAACATTTGATTCTGGCTATATTCTTAAAGTGACAGAAGGTGATTGGTGATTGCTTTGATATGAAATGTGAAGGTTAGTTTGAGTTTATGAGAATGCCAAGATTTCAGACTTGGTTTTTGGTTTATAGAGTCTGGGTATCGAGATCTTCACTAATATGAAGTTTCTTCTCTTTGTTGCCGCAACACAATTATCTCTGTTTTTTTTCCTTATTACACTGAAGAAAAAAAAAAACAGACAACACAATAACTTAAGATGTTGAATTGTTTCTTTTAGTGTTTTTATTCAATGGTAGTATTCAGTGGTAATAAAGTTGGCATAGTTTCATAATCTGACTGTGGTTTTTATGGTCAATCAGTCTTTTTTGATTGGTTTGTAAGCTTGTCAACCATGAAAAATAGACTGTGGGTAATGTTGATGTTCCAGTAATAACTGTCTGTAACTGTCTAGCTCTGCATAAAAAGTTAAAAGTACAAAGGCTTTGTTTATAGAGGTCATAGTAGATTTGAAGTTTAGCTTTTCTCCACTTAATTTTAGCTTTCCTGCATTTTCTATTCAGGGCTTTTACAATCAAGGTGTTTTTCCACAGTACTTTCTGTTTGCTCAGAGTTTCCTAACACTTAGAGATGCAACAACATCCTTGACATGAGAAATTTTCAAGTGACAGGTTATGATACAGTTGTAATGAATGGAGACAACTGACAGTAGTTCAGCAAAGTCATCAATAAAATGTGCAGACTATCTTGGGGGTCTATAATTGATTAAAGATAAAATCCAGGCAGCTCCCTTCAACATGAAACAGAGGTATTCAAAAGAAATAAAGTTACCAAGCGCACTGTCTTTGCACTGGGAAGCCTCTTTAAAGCAGCTACTCTTCCTCCTTTCTTACCTCTTTTTCTGTTTGTAGTCACATTTAGAAACCTCATGAATGCTTTATGATATGTTACGAATGTGATCATAGATTTTTAAAGATATGGTTTTCATAGAAAGAGCTACTGAACTTTTTTTTGTTTAAATGTTCACTGAACACAGGCAGATGAGTCCTTTAAAGTTAAACTTTGACAACTGTGGCTCAGATTTGGACAAAATTTGTTTTGTTTTTCTTTATTTAAATGTAAACTGCTCAAAAAGAACCTCCATAAACTGACAAAAATCACAAACAAAGGTTGCATCGGTGGCGTTCGGCCCTCCAAATGGAATTTAACTGCTGTCCTCTCATCCTCTCAGAATGTGTAAAGAGGGAAGAGCGTTGTGTGTGTCTGTGAGGCCTTTAGTTTGCTGGCAATCTGGTGACTTGTTGCGCTGTTTTTAGATTGCCCCATTAGTTTCTAGTTATGCTTTGTCCTCACTTTGTTGTTCGCTCTCTCTTTCTCTCTCTCTCTCTCTCTCTCTCCTCTTCTGTGTGTGTGTGTGCCTCTCCTTCTAGTGTGATGAGTGGACAGGGAGTTTGGTCGTGCCTTTACATCTAACTAATATTACTTTGTACAGACACATTAGCTAAGAGGTGAGTGCCACCTGCTGTTTTTGTGCAGGTTAGCTCCAGTTAGGCAGTTTAGCAGTTTTATTGCTTTGGCACTGTCCATAGTCCACCATTGCTGCTGGCTTTGTACACAGTATCCTTATTCCCAGAGTTCTCAGTGCTGGCTGCAGATTTGACTTTTCACACAATGTCTTATGAATTAACCTTGTTAGCCAGTTACATATTCACAATGTTGACAGTGTCTAGCTGGATGTTTTGTTTTTTCATTATCAGATGTCCTCAAATCTCCTTTTCCTATTTCACTACAACACCTTTAAAGGTGAATGTTGCGCAATATTGTATTACACTCCCATTTCCGAAAAGTAAAACTATGCCTAAAAGTGGTACTCCTGTTGTCCGTGTACTTACCCTAGGTGCAATTACAGGGGCACAAACATTAATTCATAGTTAAAATGAGGCCTGCACTGAATGCAAGTGCATGTGAATTAAATATCCTGTTCAGTTTTAATTAAACCTTTAAATTTGACTTATTTAAGTTGAATAAAGTACATTTAAAAAGATAATTAGCAAAAACAGCTATTTCACATTTTTTGGTAATGAGCTGTGTGTTCAGAGTGCTCAGGAAGAAAAAAATATACGCTCTGTTTCAGTTTCACAATGTAGCTGATTAAAATAGCAGCGCAGATAAAAGAGAATGAGACAAAGCCTGTGAGAAAACAACACAGGCCTCACTTCAACAGCTCTTCAGAAGCACCATGTAAGATGTATGTGCAGTTCAAAGTCTGTGGTTTTACAATCTACCTTCTTAAATCTGCAGCTACCATGTTAACGCAAACACACAAGCAGAGTAAAGTAAGAGAAAATACAGAAGTATTTGAAATCCACTGATTAGTGATGAATGAATGAGAATAAAGAGTTATAGTGATCTTAAATTTGCAGAGAAGTTTACTAACCTTTCCCAATATAAACTTTACATTGATTTGGTGTTACATGTAATTCCAGTATAATTATAGGTAAAAGAATGTGTTGCCAAACAAATTAAGTAGAATATAATTCATCTGGTAAATACATCAGTTTCCTTTTTGCAAGAAATATAAATAATGTATAATGTAGTGTTATTTAATATGCAGGTTGTTAATGTACTTACTTGAAAAAAAAGTGTTAGTACTGTAATGTGGCAAGAAGAGCACCACTGTTATTAAAGGCTACAGAGTGAATTTCAACAAAGCAATATGAACTTAATTAACTGCCTTATATGATCCAAACTAGTATATACAGTTTATTTGATTTGGTAAAGAGAAATGTTCAGAGATTAATTCATCACTTTTAAAGGCCACCTGGATGGCACTGATAACGTTTTAGCTGTATCAGACAAACAGAATCAGAGAGTTAAGAAAGCAATTGTGGCATCAAAAAATGTCAGAATATAAAAAGTTTTTATACTGAAACAGACAGAATGACTGAAACTCCAGAGTGCTGCTTAAACAGCTCTGTGCTTTCACTGGCTAATAAGAAGAACTGGGCTGGTTACAGTGTGGTTAATGAAGCATCACCCAGCAGCTGCATGATCAGGCTACAAACACTAATCTGAAGTTCAGTGACTGGTTTAGTCAGTGATGGAGACATGGTGGTTCATAATATGTAAGTAATCTTTATTTTCATTAGTAGCTTTTCATTAAGGCTTTTCTTTGAACTAGTAGCTTTTCACTGAAAATATTTTTGTGTGAATTGTCATGAATAATTCACCTTTTATAAGCACTGAAAGCATAATAAGAACTTTTGATGAGATTTTAGACCAATTTTGTCATTAAGGTTTTTTTTCTTTACTTTTTTTTTGTCTACTGGAATTTTCCGGCAAAGACCTTACAGCAATGATGACAGTAACATTATCCCAAACAAAAGGTATTTCATTTCCTTTTCCTAGATAAGATAAAATAAAGATTGCATTGTCTTTATCTTAGTAAGTAGTCATAAACATATTTTACCTACACGACATGTTTACTACAAACTAAGCAAACAATTTTAAGAACATTGATCTTAACTAATACATCATGTTACTGTTTCTGATCAATAGATGATCATCCTGTTTTCCAGCCAGCGGATATTTTTGTAAGCCCCACTGTGAAAGCTGGGGACAACGTAACACTGAAGTGTAGCATCTTTGACAAAAGTGTATCAGGTGACCAGCTCCATATGTATCTGTGTAAAAATGGTGTTGGACTGATGATGGAACCACTTGGAAAGAAAGATGAGCACGTCTTCATTTTGAGAAATGTTTCAGTGCTGGACTCGGGGAAATACAGTTGTGTGTATTCAATAGACAAATATCCTCTGAACGATGTGAGCACATCAGGACAAAAATCTGGACATAAATCAATCCACGTCCAGGATACTGGTAAGAGACATGACTGTTTTCTCAAAAATATGTGACAGTACAAGAAATAAACCTGAGTTTAGGTCAATCGTGCTCAGTAAAGTTTAAATTAGTGAGTTTTCCTGAAAGTGTTTTGTAAATTAACTCTGATCTGCTCTACTCTCATTTTATCATTTGTCATAAGAGTGCACCCTCTGAAATATCGTACTCTCGTTTACTTCATGGTGTTTCTAAAAACTTTTAAATAGAGAATTTTGTGGGTGCATGATCTTGACAAACATGTCTGTAACCCACAGTAGAGCAGGACAGAGTCCATTTGCAAATCAAGGGAATGACTGGACAGGACTGATTAAAGAACCATATACTACGTGAGGTATGAAGGAACTTGTGAAACAATCGTACCTAAACAAACAATTTCAAACCAGAGTCGATTCTGAAACGCTGTGTTACTTCCAAGACACTCAGAGCTTTGATACCTCTAAGAAATGCACACTAGTTGTCACAATTTTAATCACAGTAATACGCTGCTTTTATTTGCCTTTTTATTTCTTTGAATTATGGTAATACCTGCAGCATTGTGGCCAAGTATGTAATGGAACTGTGAGCCAATTGTTTTTGTTTACTTATATACAATGCTTTCTGACCTCCCCCCAGCGACCCAGAAGGATAAGCGGTTTAGAAAGTGAGTGTGTGTCTGATAGCTGTTGCTTGAGCAGGGTTAACGAAGAAATGGCTTGTAAATTTGGCAGTTATGATTTGTTTCAGGGATCATAGAACATTTTTCACGCCTCCTTTGTACATTGGTGGGTTAATATTATCAATATAAGGACAGCACATGTTTAGTGCAGTCTTAAAGTGAACGTGAACCGGGGAATGATAAAATACATTGCACTATGTGAAATGAAACAAATGCAATATTTTTACCATTTCCAAACATCTCTTACTCTGACATTTGTGATGAAAACAGTTTTTGACTCATCATTTATGTAACATTATCTTGTTTTTCCTTTTTTTTCCTTTTCAGTGGGAGAAAAGAATATGAACACAAATGAACAAAACAATGACCAAGTCCAGCTCAGTGGTAAAAGATATAAAGTCATGTTTTCTTAATAATCATATTAAATTATAAAGGTATAAATCATCAAAAATTAGAATTTAAGATTAGAGGTTTAGGTCAGTCATACCCTGTAATATATAAATGGACTGTGGCAGATTTTTTAAAAGCTTTTAGCGCTAAATGCATCGTAAACTTTCTTAAGCTTAGTCATTTCTGTACAGACACTTCCTGAATGTCTAAGTATGATATCTGCTTCCTTTGCACCAAATAGAAAAATACACTATACTGTCATATTTATATAGAGCCAATTTACCCTGTTGTTTATTTTGTAAATCAGTTCTGGGCTGTTCTACTCAAACTGAGAGGCTGTGTCTATCTTGATCATGTTAGAATGTTCAACTTTATTTTAAACTATACTTTTGTCATTCTCAGCTTATTTCCTTATTATTTTTCAGCAGTAGGATGTAAACTCTAAACTAGACATAATTATGACCTAGTCTTAGGAATCAATTCCTGAGTTCAGTTTTTATTATGATCGGCTTCTAAAGTACAAGATATGAGATGCATGTAACTGGTCATATCTTGTCAATTTGTCTTGATTATTTAAGTTTTTTTTTGGAATTAACAAAGAAAATATTCAAAATCGCATAAAGCAATTATGAAGAACCTCAGGAAGTTCTTGCCAACATAACACAAACATATTCATTGTTGTTTAATCTCATTAATATTGGGAAATCCAGCCAAGGACTAGAATGCCAAGATATGTAACCATAAACATTGCAAAAAAAAAATAATAATAAATTTTCGCAAATAGCCTTGGAAAAGAAATGTTACATGTTAATTTCTCATTCCTGTGTTAATAACGGATATTATTTTTGTAGGTGTTCTGCCAACAGTTTCTCTGGAATACCTGTTGATTCTACTTCTTGTTTTGCTTCTGGCTGTGATACTTTTTCTTGGAATGTACCGTAATAGATCCAGAATGTTTACAAGTAAGTATTACTTTATTACTTTTGCTAAGCAGGACTGAGATGTCAGTGTAAAAGTACATGACAAATAAGACATATGAAACACATACCAGCACAGTCACCCAGTCAAACATCTCTTTAAAGCAAAACAGCGGCAGCAGCCGCAGCAGCAGCAGCAGTGTCCTACTACAAACACTGGAGTTAATTAGGAGAAACTGCATCAGCCCATCAGAGCAAAGCACATCTGACACATTCTCCAGCCTTTTTATATATGTAAATATCTTATGAGAAGATTGTCCAATAACATATTTATCATTTTTGTCGTTGCAGAGTTGTGCCACAACCAAGAACAAAGGTATATTAAACATGTAATTAGCAGAATAACTGATGCTGGAGTGGAGCTGAGTGATGAATAGTTTTCATGCTGAAATCAAGAATGTCGTTTTAACAACTTTTAAGAGAGCAGATTCAGCCTAATGGAAACAAATGTGTGTGTATTGTCAATACCCACTGACAATACAAGCACAATTACTGGTCAGCAGTCTGGCTTTATCTTTCAACTCAAAAAAAACCAAACAAACAAACAAAAAATAAAAACTAAAAGTCCTGATCCTGAATGCTCTGTTCTACTCATCATCCATTCATTCTAACAATGCAAAAGCATAACTGTCAGACAATTTGCGGTCACGCTAATAGCATTAGCTATTGTTACAAATAAATAATTTCTCATCTTGTAACAGACATTCAACTAACATGCTCTTTACTAAAAGCAACTTTAGAAAACTTGATTTTAAAGCTTCTTTCTGAATAGTATAAGAGGAGGCTGGTGGCTAAAAGTATTAGCGTCCTCTTTTGCATTACCAGCAACACAGACAAATTTGTTGTCTGGTTGCACAGAAGAAATGCGTTAGGACGTACTTTTAGCACTGTTTTCTATTTAGCTGCCAAAACTGCGAAAACAGAAACCGTAACCCACATTAGCTGGCACTGAGCTGACTGATAGGGGCCTCTGAATATTTTCATTGTTATATCATAAAAAAAGTTTTGATGTTCAACATATTTAAATAAATTTAGATGCATTTAAGTAAATGAATAAATCCAGTTATATATTTTGTCCAAATCATTCAGCCCAATCCTGGATTACCCCTGCTCTGCTTGTAGTGTTTTCCTGCTCAAGCACACCCACTTCATTTCAGGAAAACTTGTCAATTCGCTAATTTGTTGAATCAGATGTGTTAGAGCAGAATCACCAAAGCATGCAGAGCAGGGGAACCAGGGCTGGGACTATTGTATTAGCATGTCAGAATATTTCTATAAACTGTATTTAAGGCTTTATAAAAAAATATCTTTTTCTTTTCTCTGTTTCAGTGGACAGGATAATACAGGCCACTGTGAAGGTAATTCCCCACAGAGTGTTATATTAATCGTAACCTGTGAATTGTTCATGTAAGGTAAATTCATATTGCTTTCCTCTCTATTATAATGGCTCAGTGCAAGTGACACAGGCAGTGAACAGGTACAGTTTGTTGTAATGACATCTACAGTAAAAATATATTTTTTTCTAAAAGATTGAAACATTTTCTTCAAATGGAATTTAGTAGCCTGATGCTATTTTATGTCATAAATCTTACAGGACAGAATCCTTTGATGACATGTGTGAATACTCCACAATACCAGAATTTAACGGTAACATCACTTACTCGGGTATCATGGGATTTACCTGAATTTATTACTTATATGTACAATTTTGTCAGCCGTTCAATTGGAGCCACGTTTAAAGTTTTTTTAACAAGGAATTCACTGTGGGGGTGGTATTTGGGCAGGGCATGTAGGGAGAGGGGAATGCGCCATAATTTAGATCAAGGATTGAAGATGTTTACAACAGGGATCAGGAGGTCTGATGTCGCCAATACAGTAATTGTAATAAAGATATAGAAATGTAATATTACATCTAATTTCTAATATTATTTTATTCACAGTTAGCACAAGTCCAGGAGATGCTTGGTAAGTAACAACATCTCTTCTGGCTGCTGTTCTGGACAAAGATATCTAGTCTTGGATTAAATAGCAAATCTTAAAACATTAATGAAAATGTAAAAATAAGCGCAGAGAACATGACTTATTTGGTGAAAAATCTGGGTAACACTTTATTTGAAAGCTACCTACATAAGGACTTCATAACACATTAATAAGTATTAAATTATGTACTTATAAAGCAATAGTTGAGTATTTATGGACAGCTTATTCCATTGATTGCAACATGACATAGGATGGTTTATGAAGTAAATGTAGTAAGCCTGACATTTTAAGGAGTTGACATAAGAGTGAGAGACAATTATTCCTTTTGTAACATCTTATAAACTGAACATTTGTACTTGTTAATGTTATTTACTTCATAAAACGTCTTTTGTCACCTTGTGATTAATAACATGAGCTGTTCATAAATACTCAAGTTTTACTTTATAAATATGTTATTCAATGCTTATTCATGCGTAATAAGGTCCTTATGTTGGTGGTCTTCAAAGGAAGCGTTACTAAAATCTTTAATTAAACTCATTTCTCTCTGTCTAGTTATGCTGAGAGTGGAGTGTACAGTCTGGCTCAAGGCAGTGCTGTGTACAGCGTAGCAGAGCACCCTGGTATGTATGTTTATATACATTGTGGACTTTCACAGTCATAGTGAAATATGACAAATGTTAAAGGGGCAATGCCTGTAGTCATGACCACAGTGTACATCTTTTATGAAAAGATTTTAACTGTGGTCAACAACTGCTTTAATGGATGCTGTCAGAGGAGCTGTACACAGTGGAGAACACTAAGCTAACTGTGCTGTTTTTTTTTCACCAGATGTGAAAATCGATTCAGAACAACCTTCTTCAGTTGCTGTCTATGCAAAAGTACAGAAGAGGAAAAAGAAAATTGCTCATGATGAATTTTTTATGTATGAATAGTTGTTTTGTGCTTTATTAGACATTTTGTGTTTTTGTAAAACTTCTTGAAAGGTTTGATTAAAGTCTTAAAGATCTTATTCACTTATATTATATAATTAAACATGTTTCATTAGGCCAGCACGCCACATGAAAATATCACGTTTTATTAAAATAATAAAGGCAGAAGTAATGAGCTCTCAGGTATTTACAATTACCATCAAAAGTTTCTTGTTTTTAGATGATTTATAGTCTGTATGTAGGCTATAATAAATCAACATTACAGTAAACTTTTCATGCTTCACACAATTAGGATGTTTATTTCCTGTTTATACACAGAACACTTTTATTATTATTAATTAATTATGATGTATGACAACAACTCTAGATCAATCAAACTTTAAAAAGATCTAAAGATTCTTTAGCCAGACTTTTCAGAATCACTGAATTCATTTTTAATTTGTTTAATGCTGATAAATTATGTCTATGGCAGATCAATGTATAAAATAAAACACACACACGCACACACACACACATGCATGCATTGTTAATGCTGTGCCCTGCACTCAAACCTTGTATTTGCTGAAATATAGCATTAAAATGAAGAATATGACTAACCATTAAAATCACTAAATTATGAATGTAGTCAGTTTCTTACTAAGTGAACATCTTATGTACTTATTCACTGCTGCCCTGAATTGCTGAGTGACAATTCTGTTTTTCCCTTGTGAATGTAAGTGATGGCTGGCATTAATTTGAATCTTCCGTATCTATCTATTCCATACTTTACAACTTGTTACTGTTTTACAGCAGAAAGAAACTTACTGGCAATATGTTTTTGTCAAAGTGAGGGTTGTGTACTGAACATTTCTGTTCACACAAAATACATTTGTATGTATTTTAATTACATATAACTCCTTAATTACATTTTGTTTACCCCAATAAACAACATGTTCTGGATATTAAATGGAGGCCCAAGGTGGGATTATTCAGATGCAAAACAGGGAGAAAATAGGGACTGACTGGTAAAGTAAATCACAGTAAACCTTAACTAAGACTATGAGGATGAATGGAGTGATGTAATTGAATGGTACTTTCTTACATCAGGTGCAATCTCAGAAAAAGAAGTACTAAACTGTCATTGGGTTGGTACCCTCAAGGGTATGTCTTCAGAACCTTTAACTACAGAACATACACTTCACCATGTTTCATTGCAAATAGATTTTTAAGTTGCACTGACTTCATGTGCCTTGTCTTGACTCTAACCTTTTTTATTTTAATGTTCTGTTGTGTACCTTACCTTTGGGAAAAAATATTTAAGGTACAAAGTTGGACCTTAAGATCACTGTTCTCCCTTTGAGGGTACATTTACATTGTTTGTAGACCACAAATGTACTTGTACAGTATCCTTTGTTTCTGACAGCGTGGTCACTGTTTGTTACATTATATATTGACTGGCCACTTTATTAGCTACTCCTACCTTGTTTCCAGCCATATTTCTCAGTTTTAAAAGTTCACTTAAAATTTCAGATTGTAGTCCACTTTTTTATTTGCACATTTGTTAGCCCCACTTCACCTCATTCATTAAGGGTCAGCTCCCGAGTGGCGCAACCGTCTAAGCGTTGGCCCTATCATCAGGAGATCGCCAGACTCCCGGCTACAGCCATCCGTAGCCGTCTGAGAGAGCACAATTGGCCTTGCTCTCTCTGGGTGGGTAGGATGGCCCCTCCTTCTCCCCCCATCACTCAGCGCGATGCTAGTCAGCACAGGCGTCTGTTAGCTGACGTAACAGATCTGGCGGTTGGCGCTTTCCTCCGAGCGCGTTCAGCTGTCCATTGACGTTGCGTGAGCGGCAGTTCAAAAAGAAGCGGTGGTTGGCTTCACAGGTCTCGGAGGAAGCCCTGTGTTAGCCTTCACCCTCCTAGCATTGATAGCATCGTGTGATTGGGGGAGTCCTAACTAGCGGGTGGAACTGGAGACGACTAAATTGGGGAGAAAATCGGGTAAAAATTAAAAGGTCACGGTCATTCTCAGCACTGCAGTAACACAGACAAGGTAGTGGCATATGTGTGTGTTTTTATTGGTACAAGGATTTTTTTAAACACCTCAGGTCTTCCTAGCTGGCCACCAATGTCAAAAGACGTTGATATCTGGTTGAATGTTGGTCGTGACGTCGGATGACCAAAATTCAACATACACACAACGTCTAATTCCAACGTCAAATTGACGTAGAATAATGACGACAGCCAACGTTGATATTTGGTTGGTTTTAAGTTGTGATGTAAAGTAACCAAAATCCAACGTCTTCCAAACGTCACATGCCAACGTCAGATTGACGTAAAATACTGACATGCAGTCGTGAGGTGTGGTGACCAAAACCCAACGTCTATTTAACGTCATAACCTGAACGTCAGATTGACGTAACATTCTAACATCATTAGACGTTGATATTTTGTTGGTTTTAAGGTGTGATGTTCACTAACCAAGATCCAACGTTTTCCAAACGTCACATGCCAACGTCAGATTGACGTAGAATACTGACATGCAGTCGTGAGGTACGGTGACCAAAACCCAACATCTATTTAACGTCATAACCTTAACGTCAGATTGACGTAACATTCTAACATCATTAGACGTTGATATTTTGTTGGTTTTAAGTTGTGATGTAAAGTAACCAAAATCCAACATCTTCCAAATATCACATCCCAACGTCATACTGACGTAGAAAACTGACATGCAGTCGTAAGGTATGGTGACCAAAACCCAACGTCTATTTAACGTCATAACCTTAACGTCAGCTTGACGTTACATTCTAACATCATTAGACGTTGATATTATTGTTGGTTTTAAGTTGTGATGTAAAGTAACCAAAATCCAACATCTTCCAAACGTCACATGCCAATGTCATACTGACATTAGAATACTGACATGCAGTCGTGAGGTATGGTGACCAAAACCCAACGTCTATTTAACGTCATAACCTTAACGTCAGATAGATGTAACATTCTAACATCATTAGACGTTGATATTTTGTTGGTTTTAAGGTGTGATGTTCACTAACCAAGATCCAACGTCTTCCAAACGTCACATGCCAATGTCAGATTGACATAGAATACTGACATGCAGTCGTGAGGTACGGTGACCAAAACCCAACGTCTATTTAACGTCATAACCTTAACGTCAGATTGATGTAACATTCTATCATCATTAGACGTTGACATTTTGTTGGTTTTAAGGTGTGATGTTTACTAACCAAGATCCAACGTCTTCCAAACGTCACATGCCAGCGTCATACTGACGTAGAATACTGACATGCAGTCGTGAGGTATGGTGACCAAAAACCACCATCTATTCAACGTCATAACCTTAATGTCAGATTGACATAACATTCTAACATCATTAGATGTTGATATTTTGTTGGTTTTAAGGTGTGATGTTCACTAACCAAGATCCAACATCTTCCAAACGTCACATCCCAACCTTATATTGACGTAGAAAACTGACATGCAGTCGTAAGGTATGTTGACCAAAACCCAACGTCTCTTTAACGTCATAACCTTAAACGTCAGATTGACATAACATTCTAACATCATTAGATGTTGATATTTTGTTGGTTTTAAGGTGTGATGTTCACTAACCAAAATCCAACATCTTCCAAATGTCACATGCCAACGTCAGATTGACGTAGAAAACTGACATGCAGTCGTGAGGTATGGTGACCAAAACCCACCATCTATTTAACGTCATAACCTGAACGTCAGATTGACATAACATTCTAACATCATTAGACGTTGATATTTTGTTGGTTTTAAGTTGTGATGTAAAGTAACCAAAATCCAACATCTTCCAAACGTCACATCCCAACATCAGATTGATGTAGAATACTGACATGCAGTCGTAAGTTATGGTGACCAAAACCCACCATCTATTTAACGTCATAACCTGAACGTCAGATTGCCGTAACATTCTGACATCATTAGACGTTGATATTATTGTTGGTTTTATGATATAAGGTAAACAAGAGCCAACATCTTCCAAACGTCACATCCCAACATCAGATTGATGTAGAATACTGACATGCAGTCGTAAGTTATGGTGACCAAAACCCAACGTCTATTTAACGTCATAACCTTAACGTCAGATTGCCGTAACATTCTGACATCATTAGACGTTGATATTATTGTTGGTTTTATGATATAAGGTAAACAAGAGCCAACATCTTCCAAACGTCACATCCCAACATCATATTGACGTAGAATACTGACATGTATTCATCAGGTATGGTGACCAAAACCCAACGTCTATTTAAGGTCATAACCTTAATATCAGATTGATGTAACATTCTAACATCATTAGACGTTGATATTTTGTTGGTTTTAAGTTGTGATGTATTGTAACCAAAGTCTAAAGTTCTCCAAACGTCACATGCCAACGTCAGATTGACGTAGAATACTGACATATAATCATGAGGTATGGTGACCAAAATCCAACGTCTATTTAACGTCATAACCTTAACGTCAGATTGATGTAACATTCTAACATCATTAGACGTTGATATTTTGTTGGTTTTAAGTTGTGATGTAAAGTAACCAAAATCCAATGTCTTCCAAATGTCACATCCCAACGTCAGATTGATGTAGAATACTGACATGTAGGCGTGAGGTATGGTGACCAAAACCCAATGTCTATTTAACGTCATAACCTTAACGTCAGATTGACGTAACACTCTATCATCATTAGGCGTTGATATTTTATTGGTTTTAAGGTGTGATGTTCACTAACCAAGATCCAACGTCTTCCAAACGTCACATGCCAATGTCAGATTGACGTAGAATACTGACATGCAGTCGTGAGGTATGGTGACCAAAACCCAATGTCTTTTTAAAGTCATAACCTTAACGTCAAATTAATGTAACATTTTAACATCATTAGACGTTGATATTTTGTTGGTTTTAAGCTGTGATGTAAAGTAACCCAAATCCAATGTCTTCCAAACGTCACATCCCAACATCACATTGACGTAGAATACTGACATGAAGTCGTGAGGTATGGTGACCAAAACCCAACGTCTATTTAATGTCATAACCTTAACGTCAGATTGTCGTAACATTCTAACCAAATCCAACGTCTTCTAAACGTCACATCCCAACCTTATATTGACATAGAATACTGACATGCATTACATCCTGACATGCATTACATCCCAACGTCAATTTGACGTAGAATAATGACAACAGCTGACGTTGGTATTTTGTTGGTTTTAAGTTGTGATGTAAAAAAAAGCTAAATCTAGCCTGTTCCGAACATCACATCCCAACGTCATATTGATGTAGAATACTGACTTGCAGTCGTGAGGTATGGTGACCAAAACCCAACATCCATTTAACGTCATAACCTTAACGTCAAATTGATGTTACATTCTATCATCATTAGACGTTGATATTTTGGTTGGTTTTAAGTTATGATGTATAGTAACCAAAATCTAACGTCTTCCAAACATCACATCCCAACATCATATTGACGTATAATACTGACATGCAGTCATGAGGTATGGTAACTAAAACCCAATGTCTATTTAACGCCATAATCTTAATGTTAATTTGACGTGATATTCTCACATCATTAGACGTTGACATTTTGTTGGTTTTAAAATTGTGGTGTCAGGTAACCAAAATCCAACATCTTTCAAACGTCACATGTCAACCTCATATTGACATATAATACTGACATGCAGTCATCTGTATGGTGATTTCGACATGACATTCTAACATTAATAGAAGTTGATATTTTGTTGGTTTAAAATTGCGGTGCCATGTAACCAAGATCCAACGTCTTCCACACGTCTTATGCCAATGTTGGTTTTAGGCCATGGTGTCAGAGTTTTAACCTTCAATTCTGGCTTACATACCCAAGTGTGGGTCAGAATTGGGCCAGATACTGGACAGCTGTGCATGGTCTTAACTTGTATATCTACGTTTAAGGGCCAATTCTGACATGAATGTTGTGGCCCAACAATGTGGATGAAGGAAGAGGGCCACACCCTTATGCTGCAGCAGATTGGCTGATTTACACCTCGGTACCTTTGACCCTAGTCTGGCATGTCATAAGTGCAACCAGAGTTCACCTTTTGAAGGTTAAGACCCTCATTTAATGAATTTTCCAGCACAAGTTCACCATTTTCATATGGACAAGCTGGCAGCTAGGTTTGAAAAGAAGGCAAATGGAAGAGAAATAATTGAATAATTTCAAATTATAAGGTTCCAGTATGGAAAATGAAAACTTTCTAACAGTACCATTTTAGCATAACACTTGAAAAGCACAGGGTAGCTAAGTTAATGTAATGGCTATCAGTACAAGGTTTAGCTACATTACCCTTAATTGCTAATTCATCATGGCTAATGTTAACTTATTCCTTAGCTAACGTTAGCTAACTACTCTGAGCATTTAAAAGGAATAGCCTGTGCTTTTTGAGTGTTATGCCATAATGGTACAGCGCTTTAGTTTGCGGTTAGGACATTAGCTCAAAGTTAGCACGTTAGCTTGGGTCTAGAGCGTTTACTCTGGGCTAGCACATTGTCTTGTGACAGCAGTAGCAGGTCCTCTCTTCTGCACACACATCATCCTTCTGTGAAAGTCAGTAGAACTAGAAAACTGATTCAAAATGAATGCTGTCATTGTTAAAATGAGGCAATATTTCCTGGTTCATATGAGAGTTCACTGCCAGGAGTGCTTTACATTAGTTCGACCTGTAAGTAGCTAAATTTTGATTATGGGTTCCTTAATGTTTGTTAGAACAAAAACCTTCTTGTTGTTACAGATCTTACAGTTGTGGAGTTCTTGCCTCATTATTCAGTTTCTAAAACCCATGCCTTCCAGAAAAGCTGTTATTTGAGCTCTGTGACTGCTTACAGTGAAACAACTACCAAAGTGACTGAGCATATTCAGTCTGTAGAGGGATCTGTTGGAAATGCTGATTGTGGTGTTATTTCAGATTACTAGGTAAAGGGATTTGTTGTACAGTTTAGCACAAAAACTATGTTATCTGGAAATTAAATAAGTAAATAATAGTTGAATGCATTTCCTCTTTTCTTAGGCATCAGAAAGTGGACAGATTTTGATTTATCCAGGTTTGTATTTGTTTACTGTGGAAAAAATCCTCCCGTAATCATATGAATTATTGCAGACAGAATCACAAAACACAGCTGTTTATCAAATTAAACCGCAAAACAGTGTCTCATACACAGTTGGCTTGATCTCATGTATGCATGTATTTTATGAAGGCACATTGAATGGGTTGACACCTATACTTCAGGGACACCTATACTTCATGTTTTTTATTCCGCGCTTAAGTATGATTTTTTTAGACATGTTTGCTATCTCTGATTTAAAATAAAATGTCTGTGAAATTACATTTGAACAGTGCTCCAAGGTAGATGTCAGATTTAGCCTGTATTCCAGTGGCCTCTCCACTTTGCTCAAGAATGACCTGTCACAAAGGTGAAGCCTTTGTTCCTTCATTCATTTACTGTTTTTATTTATTTAACCAGAATCAACATGGAGTTTTCATTCTAAAATGGCTTTTGACACCTATTATTTAATAAGAAGAAATATTACTAATACTAATCACAGATATTACTAATATTTTGCATGATCTGCAATAAATGAATGTGGCATCCTGCAGGGCCACACCTGGCTGGGGACTAAAGTGGGTAGCCAAATCTGGCCCAGGTGGTAGAGCGGGTTGTTGGGTTGGCAGTTCAATCCCAGACTCTTCCTATTGGCAACCGTAGTGCACTTGAGCAAGGCACCCAAATGCTCTGTCCGTCGTTGGAGGTTGATGCACAGCCAAAGCTGGGTTTTGACGTCAGCCTGATTTTCATTTGCAACCAAAATTCAACCTCTGTCCAACGTCAGGGGTTGACGTCAAGCCAACGCTGGGTTTTGGCGTCAGCCCGATTTTCATTTTCAACTAAAATTCAACATTGGAGGGTTGACATCAAGCCAACGTTGGGTTTTGGTGTCAGCCCGATTTTCATTTTCAACCAAAATTCAACCTCTGTCCAACGTCGGGAGTTGACGTCAAGCCAACGTTGGGTTTTGGCGTCAGCCCGATTTTCATTTTCATCTCAAATTCAACGTCTGTCCAACGTCGGAAAGTTGACGTCAAGCCAACGTTGGGTTTTGACGTCAGCTCGATTTTCATTTTCAACCAAAATTCAACGTCTGTCCAACATCGGGAGTTGACGTCAAGCCAACATTGGGTTTTGGCGTCAGCCCGATTTTCATTTTCAACCAAAATTCAACGTCTGTCCAATGTCGGAGAGTTGATGTCAAGCCAACGTTGGGTTTTGACGTCAGCTCGATTTTCATTTTCAACCAAAATTCAACCTCTGTCCAACGTCGGGAGTTGACGTCAAGCCAACGTTGGGTTTTGGCGTCAGCCCGATTTTCATTTTCAACCAAAATTCAACGTCTGTCCAACGTTGGAGTCCAACGTCTGTCTGACGGCAAATTGACGTCCTGTGCCTGCAGGGTTGTTACCATGTGCAGTAGATGAGCTGTCAACTCTAACAACATCAATAAGGCGGACCAAAAAAATAGGAGTGTCTAAGAGTGGACAGTGAGTGGACGCAGTGCTTAAAAACACCAGCAGTACTGCTGTGTCTGATCCACTCCGACCAGCACAACACACACATGTCAGGGTCACTGCAATGCTGAGAATGATCCACCATCAAAATAATACTCACTGATGGTCATGTAGGGGTCTTTACCGTAGGGGATAACGAAAGGTTAATAAATGATACAGAGAAACAGATGGATCACAATCTGTAATTGTAGAACTACAATGTGTATCTATATGGTAAAAATGGACACAGAGTGTAGATACAATGCAGGTGTACCTAATAAAGTAGCAGTGAGTGCATATTATATCAAACTAAGCCAATCACATGTGTAGTAACAGCAGTTCAGATCTGCCATTGGACAGTAACCTGAATGAGGATGTGAATTATAGGAAGTACATACAATTGTTAATCTGAAGTCAGTGATGGATGCTCTTTACCTCATAGTATGTAAGTTGATTAATCTATGTGTCTTCAATGTAAACATCTAATTTGATTTATGTTCATAATATTATGAAAATAGACTGTAACATTATTAACATAATGATAACCATAATGATTAACATTATGATTATCATGTTATCATGTTATTTTAATATGAGCTCAAATAGAAAAACTTAAAAAGGCCTTAAAAGACTATATTTTTTTCTGTTTCATTAATAAAAAAGGCATTTCATTAATGATGCTGCTATCTTTTTGTCAAGGTATGTATATCAAATATACATGCTCTTAATCTATGATGTGTGAAAGCTTTTAAATTGATGTAAATCAACCTTGTTTTGTTTTGGCAGATGATGCCTCTGATATCCTACCAGCCCTAATCTTGGGACACACTAAAGTAAAAGCTGGACAAGACTTAGAGTTAAAATGCAGCATCTTCAGCAAAAGGAAAGCAGGTCATCAGATCCACATGTATCTGTGTAAAAATGGTGTCATGTTTAAAATGGAGCTACTTAGAAATGAAGCCCACCACACCTTCATTCTGAAAAATGTTTCAGTGCTGGACTCCGGCCGTTACAGTTGTGTGTACTCATTTAACAAACATCCACCGAAGAACGTGAGCACAAATGGACAGCATGCAATCCAAGTCAAGGTGTATGGTAAGATATACAACTTCTGCTATTGTTGTGCAAGTGAAGCATTTGAGTTTCTAACTGCACATTTGATATATTTAATCACATGTTTAAAATGTTTAATAGAATGTATCTATACTTCATGTATCTATATTTATCTATACTTCATGACCACCTGGAGTCAAATTAATGTAGGTTGGAATGTGCTTTATTGTTGTATAATATGTAAAACAATGGTTTGATTGAAATGATTGGTATTCAGCTCAATGAAAAAAAGAGTTGTACAATGAGCGATGATGTTATTAATTAAAATGAATTAATAAGCAAGCTGAATGACGACATTAAATTACAATGTAGTAAGTATTACTATATCACATATTATGAAAGTACATATGAAAGTGAATTTAAAGTAAGGTAATAGATGCACTATATCTCAACACTTAAGTTAATAGGTATTTTCCCCTAGAATGTTGAGACGAGTGTGGATGTAAGATTAAATATTCTGTTCATAGTGCTTTATCTTAATTTATGCAAAAACAGCCCTGTTAACTATGCATTTATTAATAGTTTATTTTTGCCAAAAAAAATTCTGATGGCTGTTTTGATGGTTGTATCGCTCAAGAATAGATGTATATACCTTTGGAATATACAGTAGCAAATCAGGACTCTTCGAGCTAAGACTTCAGTTTAGATCATAAATGTAAAACAAAAACCTAACCAATGGGAGAGTTAGCGTAGCGGTATCTATAAAGATACAATGGAGAAAACATTCTGACTGGACAATTTTCCATTAACCTTTTCAAGATTTGAACCATTTTGTTCCAAACAAAAACGTAATGAAAGAAGTGTATTTCTAATCTTGCTAGATTTACTGGTGTTAACACTTGAGGCCTAGAAAGCCTTGGTGGTTCCCCACTGGAAGTATGTGCATGAAAGTAAACATACTTATTCATAGTCTTCTATAATATTGTGTCAATAAGTAAGTATATTTCAGAAATGAAATTGCAAGATAACAATCTGATCTCAACCTATTCAAATAATATACCATTGTTTCCTGTCAATAGATAATCCCTCTGATATACTACCAGCAGAGATTTATGGAAGCACCAAAGTGAAAGTTGGGCAAAACCTAGAGTTGAAGTGCAGAATCACCAGTTTAACTGGACCATTCAAACAAATCTACATGTATCTGTGTAAAAATGGTGCTGGGCTGAAAATGAGACCACTGCAAGAGAAATACGATCACACTTTTATCCTGAGGAATATCTCAGAACACGACTCTGGGATTTACAGTTGTGTGTACTCATTTCAAAATTATGCTCTGAAGGACTTGAGTGAAACAGGACAGAATACAATCCAAGTTCAGGTCTATGGTAAGAGACATGACATGACAACATGTGATGGCAATTTTGGAATTTCTTTTGTAACCTACACAAAGAGTCAAGATTGTATAGAACTGTCAATGCAGTAAATAATCATAACTATTACTTTTAATTATCCTTTTAGGAAAGGACGCCACTCTCACTGAAACATACGGTAAGTGCAGTATAAACAGAACGTATATTTTAACATAAAGATTGTTTTTTATTCTTTTTTTGTTTGTTTTCCAGATCCTCTATGGCAGATAAATCTTTTCAGGTTGCTGTGCTCAGTTGGAGTGATGTGTTTTGCATGTATGATAGTGATTTTTGACATCAAAACAAGGTCAAAATATTCCTAATTCCCAGCTCTTAAATGGACAAATGGACAAAGTGAAGATTATTAATCCTTTAGTATTCCATAATGCAGTCTCTCCAGTGATGCTGTATAATGTGTAATCCAGTTCAGTATAAATCAATGAAAAAGTGAATGTTTATGGAGTAGATAATAGAGATATAATAGAGGGATAATAGAGATAATAGAATGCATCCAATATACTCACAAATGTAAGAAATAAAACACACTTTTTGATAGTTATTGAATATTGAATAGTAAGAAATTGGTGTTTTTTTTTTGACATGAATGAACTGCTGTAATGTATTATTAACTCATTTATTAAACTTCCCTTATTACACTAGCGAGGAGTCTGAGCATATTTGTCATGTCATCAGTAGGGGTGTATATTTACTGACCAGGAGCCATATAACGCGAAGTGGCTTTATTTTAATTACTACAACCACTACTACTACCACTAATAATAATAAGAAGAAGAAGAAGAAAAAGAAGAAGAAGAAGAAGAAATATTAATTATACATTTATTTCAACAAGCATACAATTATAGTATTTGACATTTTGATCTACTCTATGACTGAAAGTTCAGTAGACCTCTCTCTGCTAGAACCTTTTGACCACAGAACATTACAGAGTAGAAATTAAAGCAACACCACACAGCTGTTTAGAAACGCTAGCATTAATAGCTGGTGTGCTGCATTTCTGAAACTTGTAGGGCAAGGCAAGTTTATTTATATAGCACCTTTCAAACACCGCTGTCATTCAAAGTGCTTGTAGATGTGATGCTAAACATGTGCAATGGTATGATACTGATGCAGAGATGAAATGGAAACATAGAAACAGTATTAATTGATGCAGAGCAGGTAAACTATGTATTATGTACTGTTGAACTATACATTACTGGCCAACACTGGCCACTGGGCAGTATGGCAAAAAATAACATCACAATACCTGATTATATTTTCACAGCACAATACCTGCATCACAATATGTAATTTTTCTGAGGCTTGATCAGCTGGAACTGACAGAGTACACCAAGACAGTAAAGACATTTTGGGGGCCAGGGGCTCAAGGGGAACATGAACATGAATTTAACATGAATTATTGTATATTTCAAACACTCTTATAAAGTGAGACAGTGCAATCATGTTTCAGATAAAACCAAACATTTTTATTTACAAAAGTAGCAACACTACTATCTTTACGGAGATTTAAATCCCAGTTGCCAGCATGCACAGCTGTGGTGTTACTTATTCCAGTATTTATGTATATTTAATAGCTATGTAGTATTTGGTTAATACTCTGAGATTTTTCATATCTATGTTTTTTACAAAAATAAAATTTGGTGTGGCAAGTTATTAACATCTTATTACCAACAATATGTTTAGTTGTTGTTCAAAATAACCACATTATGGGATATAACACTTTCTTAACCCATGAAAACCCCAGGCTTATTACATAATAAAGCTTACTATTCAGTAACTGCAGGGACTGCAAACGGGCTGAGCTACTCCTAGGTAAAAGAAATGTGTAATAAAACTTTGGGCATTTGAGGGTTAAAGAAATTTTCAGTGCTTTATTGGTAGGATTGTCAGTGCTGTGGTGATGCATGATAAGTCTGAGTTACTGAGAAGAACCACAGGTGCTCAGTACTGCTTCAGAGGAGTCTTGTAAAACCCATGCTGACCCAGGTGAGATTCCTGGTTGAGGCTCATTGCTGAAGTGGGCCTTGAATAATGCAATATAAAATACAGCAATTGTACACATAAACAAAGAAGGAACTTGTCCAGTCTAAGAGCAAAACGTTAAGGGTTCAAGTCCCCCCCTGGGGTCTATATGTGCACAAGCCTCAGTACTGTTACATATTAAAACTGCTATGTACTTGTTCAGTGTTATTCAAGTACTGATGCTGATGCTTAGACAAGTTAAGTCAGGTAAGTTAACAGTGGCAGTTAACAGTAGTTTATTGTGTTAATGCAGCACTATTCATTTGTCCCTGCTTAGTTCCTGTTAGCTATCTATTAACTATGAAACACTATTATAAAGGTCACTTTTCAAACAAACTGACTTGGCAAGATATACCATATTATCAACATTATGTGACTGTGGCACTCACTGAGATATAAACTCTGTCATTTTATCAGAGAAAGTATCACTACATTAACTTACTGTCAGAAAAACCTGTGTTATCTGATAGATGTTCTGTCAGCTTGACACCAATGGAATGTAAAATGTTTTCTTTTAAACAAATGACTTAAGTAAGTGTCATGTAGCCTTATGAACAGTGTTCAACACGTGTTAAGAACTGTAACTACACTGTAGTTAGCTGTCAGCCCCAAATAACTACAAACTGTCATGGGATTTAAAATTAAATTCATTATACTGAATGTTAGATATATGCTATTTCACTGCAGTGGCAGTGTTTACATTTAAAGTTAACTTTGATAGTTTTGTGCAACTCACACACATCCATGTCATCTGCCCACAGGCACAAGTATAATGTCAAAAAAACAAGAACAAAAATAAAAAAAGCAAAACAAAAACAAAACAAACAACAAAAAACATGTATCTCAATGGACCAACAGAAATGACTGATGAAACGATTGATTATCATTTTGGAGATATTTGTGTTTTTAGGACAACAATAATACAGTATATGCTGTCAAATTTCATAAAATAATCACAAATTATATATAAAATAGTATGAAAGGGAGAGAATATCATTGATCCTTCTCAACAAATCACCTATGCCCGAAGTCTGAATTTGTTAGTGCGTGTCATTGTTTGTTTGGTCAGTCTAGAGGTGGCTTCAGTGAGAGCACACCGGCACAGTGGACTGAACACTATCAAATGCACGGAAAAGCAGGACTGATGTATGAAGACTCTGAGAACTGACCAGTAAAAACAAAGTCACAGCAAACCACATTCAAAATGAAGAAAATCCTGATGGTTACATGTAAGTATTAACATTCACGATGGTAGTCCTCGACGTTCAGTTTTATATAAAATTAAGATTCACTTATTTTACTTAAAGATTTACTAAAATTTATCTTCTAATTCTCTTATTTGCCATAATTTACTGTTTGGAAAAACAAATCTTAACAACCTGTATATATATTTTTTTTCTTTCTCATGAATCAGTCTTAATCATACTGTCCACATCTCTTCAGAAAGGTAACCCATAACGTGACTACTTTGGAAGTATGTCTTTTTCTTTTTTATTAAAGTCTTTTCAGCATTTGATATGTTTTTTTTTGTGGAATTCTTTTCTCATAACTAGAAAGTCCTGATGATGTAAGTCCAAATTGACGGAAGGTCAAGAAGTGAAATTTAAGTGCAAAGTTACTGATGTAAGAACACAGAGGGTTTATGTGCACCTCTGCAAGAACGGTGCCACAGTGAAGACAGCCGAACTTGGAGAAAGTAAAGACGATACTGTGTTTGTCTTTGACAAAGCTACTGTGAAAGATTCAGGCGTGTACACCTGCGTTTATTCGGGGGAGAAAGACGCTGCATGTAAGATGAATATAACAGGACGTAACTCAGCCTCACTGGAAGTTTTTGGTAGGTCATATTTCTGTTATTCAATTATCTTTGATTACTGCATATAGATGGGTTTGGTAATCTATCTGCTTCTGCTCTCAGGTGAAATCTTGCCAGCGAAGATCACAGAAACAAAGAGCTCTTTAAGAGAGGATGAAGACCTGACACTGACATGCAGCATCACAGTGAATAAAGACTGCACCAAGGTCTATGTTTACCTGTGTTTAAATGGAATTGGGAACAGCATCAAGACAGCGAACTGTAGCATCAACTCATTTTCCACAATGTTCCTTCTTAGTAATGTTGAACAACAACACTCAGGTAGCTACAGCTGTGTGTATTCAATTTCTAATTACTCTCTCAGTGAGGTGAGAATGACTGGAGAAAACATTGTCTACATTCAACCGCATGGTAAAGAATGCTTTTATTGTTTATTTTATATTTACTGAATGGTTTTTAATGCTGCTACATTGTTTACTTTTACAGAGAGACAGCTGTGTAATAACAGCTTTTATTGTGAACAACTGTATGGGTAATTTTGGGGTAACTTTGTGTCAACAGGTCTCCTTCAGAATGCTATGATACAATCTGCAAGGACCACTGTGGCTAAAGGAGAGGACATAAAATTGACCTGTAGCATCTCCGACTACCTAGAACCTTCTACTCTCCATATGTACCTGCTGAAGGATGGAGATAAAAGGCTATCAAAGGCTTTACATAATAAAAGTCATGCACATTTTTCTATTCGAAATGTGAGTCAGGAAGACTCGGGTATCTACAGTTGCGTCTACACTTCCAAAAAATATGACACCCGTGAAGCAAAGCAAACAGGAGGTCAGAAGTCCATTCTCATTCAAGTGTATGGTAAGTTTACGTTCAGTTTACATTAGATTTACTTCTGTGCTTTTATATATTAATGGCTCAATTAAACCTGAATCATGTTAACAAAACTACGGCTAAAATTCCTTTCACTTCTTTTCCAGATCACCAAATCACTGATCTACAGTGGCAGATCAATTTTATCAGAATATTGGTCTCGGGAGGAGTGATTATTTTTGCATGCATGATAATGATTTTTGACATCAGGACACGTTAATTATGTAAAAGACAAAGGTGCACAGTGAAAGGCAGGGTTAATAATGCTTTAGTGTTTTACTTTGCAGCTTCTCTAGTGTTGTAGTGCGTATGTTAAAAGAGAATTCTTTCTTTTTTTTCAAAATTTCTGCTTAATTGAATTATTAAGACATAAATAAAGTCACTTGATGAAAAATGCTTCTTTCTAGAGAAACCAGAGTGGTTGTGATGGGAACCAGGCATCCAAAGTGTTCAATGCCTCTAAAAGCTACTTCACAGATGGCTCTTGCATGAAATGGTTATGGATATGCTGTCTGATGCAGATAATGCAGAGAAGTAAACTTTATCATTCAAAGATTAGAAAGAAAGATCTTTTTAAAGACAAAAAGCATGAAATAGTGCAATGCCTTGCAAAAGGCATGAAAAAAAATGATATTTAATGAGTACTGAAGAGAGATCATCGAACTGTGAAAAGATATGTGAGAAATTCAGAACACAGGTGAACAGATAAAGGAGGCCAGATAAAGGCTTATTAAGGCTTATGAAAGTTCTTGTCAGAAAAACTAATTATATTAAAAGGGTAGCTATTAATTAAGCACTGTTGAGCAGCAAACAGGTATCTCTGGAGTCTCAAGAACCTCTTGATGCAGGATCCTCCACAGGCTGGCAGCTGTGCATAAAGCTGTATTTCGGCCACACCTAAGCAAAGCTCACAAAGGGAGACGTTCGCAGAGGGCTCAGAAATACATGAAGAATAATTTTGAAATTTTTATTGTTTTATCCACTGATGCATGCTGTGCTACACTGGATGGTCCAGATAGATGGAGTTCTGGATGGTTGGCCACCCTGTTCCAACAAGACTGTGATTGTCAGCAAGGGGGAATGATGATTTGGCCGGAATACTGGGAAGTGAGATGGTGGGTCCCTTTAGGATGTTAAAATAGGATACAAGATATAAGATATGCAAGTATAAGATATGCAGACCAACCATTTTCTGTTATGGTATAAAAAGAACAATTGTGCCTCCCTTTTATACTGGACAATGCACCATCCCATGCTGCAAAAAACACCATTGACTCCTTTGTTGCTATGGGCATAAAAGGAGAAAAATATAACTTGTTTTTACTTTTTGAAAAATTATCTATCCATGCATTTCTGTTTAAAATGATATGATAGATAGATAGATAGATAGATAGATAGATAGATAGATAGATAGATAGATATTAAATCAAAACCTGACTGCTCAGCCAGCTTAACTTGGGCTGTGGTTGGATCCTCCAGCAAGACAATGAACCAAAGCACACATCAAAATCAACACAGAAATGGTTCACAAAATCAAGGTTCTGCCATGGCCATTCCAGTCCTCTGACCTAAACCCCATAAAAAAACCTAAAAGGGAGTACCCACACGCAGGGACTTCGGAACCTGAAGGATCTGTAGAGGTTCTGTGTGGAGGAATGGTCTCTGATGCCTTGTTATGTGTTCTCCAGTCTCATTATAGGAAAAGACTTAGAGCTGTTATATTCGCAAAGGGAGGCTGCACAAAGTCCTAAATGAAGGGGTGCCAACAACTGTGACACACACATTTCAGAAATATATTTCATGAAAAGATTTACTTTTTTTTCCTTTCAATCAATGTATTTCAAATAAAGATTTGTTTTTTTATATTTTCATTGAAATATCAAAAGTAATAAAGAATGTTTTTTAAGCCCATTTTGCTCATATTTGCAGGGGTGCCAGTATTTGTGGAGGGCACTCTGTATGATTGCTGTATGAAGTGTTGGCAGTGTTCATATTTCAACTTAACATTAATGTTTTCTTGCCATCCCATAATACACACCTCCACATACTGAACACACACCTGCTGTGTGATATTCAGTCCGTCTTATAATGTAGATTTATTATTATTGTTTGTTAGATCATCCATGTTTGGGCAAACCTAATCAAATACATAGAAAATCAAGCAAACATCAAAGGCTGGAAAATAACGACTAAACCACACAATTAGGGTGAATGAAGATGAGAACATTCTAGCGCCTTCACAGAAGTTTACATGAAGTTAACATCTGAGCTTGTTGGTGTGTGTCGTGGCATTGTTTGTTTGGTCAGTGTGGAGGTGGCTCTAGTGAGAGCACACCCGTGCAGCTCTATCAACATTTAGCATTTAGACAGCATGAAAAAGCAGGACTGATATATGAAGACCTTGAGAAGTGACCAGTATAACAGTTTTAAAGGTTCAAAATGAAGGAACTGCTGATTATGACATGTAAGTATAAATATCCACTATGTCCTTAAAAGGGGCATGACAGCCCATAAAACCATTTAAAGATCTAAAATGACTTTAGAACTTGTTAAATAAACCTTTGAAGAACCTTTTAAAATGGTTTTATACAGCACCAAAAAGGTTCCACTTTTGTTAGGTTGTTATTGTTATAGGACCTTTTATTGGTATTATGTAGAACTTTTTTGTGGTCTTTGTATTTATAGTTGTACACAGACACAGTTTAAACTGTAATGTGATTAGCAGTCCAGAATTTAGTTTTTAAAACCTGCTCATATACTGTTTATTCTTTCTCATTTATCAGTCTTGATCATGTTGTCCACGTCCCTTCAGAAAGGTAACCTGTGTCATTTCATATGATCACTTTGAAAGAATGTTGCTTTGTTCTTTTTTGATATATTTGCTTTAATTTTTCTAAATATTTCAGCATTTGATATTATTTTGTTTGTGGAATTCTTTTCTCATAACTAGAAAGTCCTGATGATGTAAGTCCAGCAGAGATTTTTCTTGCAAACTCCAAAGTGAAGGAAGGTCAAGAAGTGAAATTTAAGTGCAAAGTTACTGATGTAAGAACACAGAGGGTTTATGTGCACCTCTGCAAGAGCGGTGACACATTAAAGACAGCTGAGCTTGAAGAAAATAAAGATGACACAGTGTTCGTCTTTGACAGAGGAACTATAAAGCATTCTGGCTTGTACACCTGCTTTTATTCGGTGGAGAAACATGTTGACTGTAAGATGAATATAACAGGACGTAACTCAGTCTCGCTGGAAGTTTTCGGTAGGTCATATTTCTCAGTTTGTCATTCACTTATATACTGTTGCTTTGTTCATTTTTGCCACATTTGCTATAATTTAGCTAAATATTTCAGCATTTGATTTTTTCTTGTGGAATTCTTTTCTCATAACTAGAAAGATTTGATGATCTACATCCAGCAGAAATTTTTCTCTCAAATTCCAAAGTGAAAGAGGGTCAAGAAGTGAAATTTAAGTGCCGAGTTACTGATGTAAGTACGGGGAAGGTTTATGTGCACCTCTGCAAGAATGGTGGAACATTAAAGACAACTGAACTTAATAAAGATGATGCAGTGTTTGTCTTTGACAAAGCTACTGTAAACCATTCTGGCTTGTACTCCTGCGTTTACTCAGTGGAGGAAGACGCTGCATGTAAGATGAATATAACCGGACGTAACTCAGTCTCACTGGACGTTTTCGGTAGGCCATGTTTCACAGTTTGTCATTCACTGATCTTATATTACCGAGTGCTTATGTTTTTGGTAATCTATCTGCTTCTGCTCTCAGGTGAAATTTTGCCAGCAAAGATTACAGGATCAAAGAGTTCTTTAAGAGAGGGTGAAGACCTGACTCTGACATGCAGCATCACAGTGAATATAGACTGCATTGAAATCTATGTTTACCTGTGTTTAAATGGTACTGGGAACAGCATCAGGACAGCGAACTGCAGCAGTAACTCATTTTCCACAACCTTCCTTCTCAGTAATGTTGAACAACAACACTCAGGTAGCTACAGCTGTGTGTATTCAATTTCTAATTACTCTCTCAGTGAGGTGAGAATGACTGGAGAAAACATTGTCTACATTCAAGTGAATGTATTTGGTAAGCAATGCCAGTTTTGTTTGTTTCATATTTATTCATTTTTTAATGCTGCTCCATTTTTCTTTCTGCAGAGAGACGGCTGTGTAATAACGGCTTTTACTCTTTTACTGTATGGGTAATTTTGGAGTAACTTTGTGTCAACAGGTCTCCTTCAGAATGCTATGATACAATTAAAGCGGAATCACATTGACGACATTAAGGCTACAATTCCTTTCACTTTTTTTCAGATCACCAAATCACCAGTCTACAGTGGCAGAACAACTTTATCAGAATATTGGTCTCGGGAGGAGTGATCATTTTTGCATGCCTTATAGTGATTTTTGACATCAGGACACGTTAATTAGGACATGTTAATTATGCTGTAGTACATTCAAAGTCAAAAGGCTGCGGTTCTGTCAAAGGCAAGAGTAACAAAACTTCAGTTCTTACCATGCAACGTCTTTAGTGGGGTGTTGTACAACTTACAAGAAAATTCTGCAAATTTTTCAAAATTTCTGCCTAATCAAACAGTTAAGATGTAAACAAAGTCATTCAGATTGTTCCGATGTGCTGTTCTAGAAAAAGTTACCCAGTCAGTATTGTTCACAGTGGTGGTGATAGAAACCAGACGTCTGAAGTATTTAATGTCTCTAAAACCTCACAGAAAATTATTACATGAAATGGTTACACCTATGCTGCCCTATTCATGGTGAAGAGTTGCAGCCAGTGTGCTATAAGGCAAATAGTAACCAAAGGAAACTTTATCACTTCTCATTTATTCATTTTCATTCAATTATTTTTATGTCAGATTTACCACTACTTTACCATCATCAATATTACATATAAAACTGAGAAGACACTGAAAAAGAAATGTCTTGACCTTATTTGGTTTAAATTTTACATCACTTCCACATGAATAAAATGCATTTACATCAACACAATTATTTCTCTGAATGACTCTGTTTACATGTTACTGATTGAAATATGCAGAATGTTTGAAAAATCGGTGGAATTCACCTTTAAGTGTATGATCAAGTATCTGTAATTGAGGTGGGTTAGCAAGTGGACAACCGGATCTCCCAGAGGAAACCTACACAAATACAGGGAGAACATGCAAACTCCACACAGAAAGGACCCTGGTCACAAGTGGACAACAATGGACGTTTTTTTTTGTTTTTTTTTAATAAAGCAAATTTGGACAGGTATCTATAAAGAGATGAATGTAGAATGTAAAAATCTACTCTAGAAAACCTGTAAGAATTCTAATAACAAATTTAAATAAAAGGATTTCCATTAAATTAACTCCTTATTTAAGTATCATATGTAGTGATTGAGTGGTGATTTACAGGTGGGCTGTGGTAATGTATGACAACAGACTGTCCAGCTCCATCTCAGTTAAGCGGACAGTGTACCCTGTTTATTATAAAGCACATTGAGAACTATGGGAATGTTTTCTATATTTCAGCATTAAAAAGTTTATTTTGTTTGTTGATTTGGAAACTGTGCATTTGTTGTACACAAACAACCACTGTGAGTCACCAGTTTAACACCTACCTACGCTTTCTGGCTATTTTATCTGTTTATCAGTTTTATCAGTTGCATTTTGTGGGTTTACAAAAAATGTCTATCACTCATCTGTTGATGCACAAAAGAACCACTGCTGACCAGATATTCTTTGGGTAGTGATCCATTCTCAGCACAGCAGTCACACTGATAAGGTAGTGTGTGTGGTGCTGGTATGAGTGTATTAGGCATAGAGGTGTTGCTGAACCTATTACACACCTCGGTCTTGAGAATGGTCCCCCAGCCAAAAATATCCAGCCAACAATTTTTCTGTGGTCAGAAATGTCACAGCTTAGAAAACAGCCACCAAAGTTTTTAAAACGGTGTTCCCAACAATTCACATACGTCTGAAGCACGAACTTATATTTGAAATCTGAAATTACAGGAACACACAGTTTTTTAAGAGAGGGTGAAGATGCGACACTGTAGCACCATAGTAAATGAAGACTGTACTGAAGTTTACCTGAAGTTTACCTGTGAATTGATATGAGCATCAAGCCAGTGAATGTTATCAGTATACTGGGCTCTGTTGGAATGATTATTTTTGCATGCATGGCAGTGTTGTTTGATATAATGATGCGTTAATTGCTTCACTCTAGATCAGTAGGGAACCCTTGGGGCCTTCTAGGCTTTTAGAGAAGGCCTGATGACTTCTGAGAACTAGAAACTGCATGTCTGTAATTTTTTGTTAATTTTAGTCAATAGATTCTTGCTTGTATTTCAACTATGCAAGTATCACACACAACAAGTTCTACTCTTGTTCAGTGTAAAGGTTTGGATGGAAACAGAATAGTTAAATTTTTGAAGTGCAAAAAGTGGCCAGCCAGGATTGTTTTCCTCCGTGGTATCTAGGTAGATATAGCTAAGCGAGTTCTTCTGTTGGTTATGAGCTCAAGAGCTGAAGTAAAGCACCACCACATTAAATTAACTATCAGCATAAATACAAAGTGAAAGAGGAATCAACCAGTCACATTTTGATTTCCTGTGGGTGACCTTCTGGAAGTCCTAGATATGTCACTGACTGACTATGAATGGCAGCCAATCAGTGTGCAGATAGAAACAGAAAACATTTGCTTCAGCTCCATACCAGCCTCTGTACTGACACACGTGCTACTATGCCTGTTACATGTTTCAAGTAAAGCATGGAATGTCTTTTAGAGGGTTAAAATGTCTGTGTTTACTCTACAACTGCCCTTTTTGAATTTCCTGTGGAAAACTGGCACTCGAATGAAACTGTTACCCTTTTTTTTAGGTGGTAGGAAAAATTCAAATAAGAAGCCAACTTCATCCTTGTCAGAAATCATGGCCCAAACTGAAGGCCTAGGCAGGGAGGAATCACAGGGGTGAGCGGGCATTTTATCCACCACTTTTTGAGAGTACTGGGACAATGACCCACCATTTTCTGAACCGTGTTAGTTCACAAGAGAATGTGAATGTAAAAGTAACAAAGCACATGTATCCCTGCAAAATGTCTGACCATAACTGGACACCCAGGCATGTAATTTCAACTAGCAATTTGGTGCACTTTAGCCGTTGCAGTGTGAAACCAACCAAACCAAATGAAAAAGATGTCACAAAATATCAAACTTTGATTTGGACTTTATAAAATGAACTAAGTATTAAAACAGCCTGATGTTCTTTAGAGATGTTAGCTAGCAGAGTTTGCTATCGATGGCTGAACTGGGCCTATATCTAATAGTCACAGTCCATCACGGCTCTAGATTAATCAAAGGAAGCGAGCAAAGGCAAAATATTATGCACAGACTGTGGCACAATCAAGTGCACAGGCACTTAGAGAGAGTGGACAAAAATTTCAGTCCTGTAATTTGAGACAAAGACTATTGGAATGACAAATTTAAATGTCCTGGTCTTGTCAAGAAATAATAATAATTAAAATCACTTGGTAATTAATCTAATAAAAGGCCTTTTCATCAAATAAGCTGTTTAGAGTCTGTGCTAAGCAGCTGGCCGGGGTCTTCACAGACATTTTTTTATTCTGCCGCTGGCCCAGGCAGTTGTCCCAACTAGCTTCAAGACCACCACCATTGTGCCAGTATCAAAGCATTCAACTGCTTCAGCCCTGAATGACTTCCACCCTGTCGCACTCACTTTCATCATCTCTAAGGGCTTTCAAAGACTAGTTCTTTCTCTTTTGAAGTCCAGTCTGCCTGCTACATTGGACCCACACCAATTTGCCTACTGCCGCAACAGGTCAATGGAGGACGCCATTTCTACGGTGCTCCACACTGTACTGACCCACCTGGACTGTCAAAGCTCATTTGTCTGTTCAGCATTTAACACAGTGATCCCCTCCAATGATTTTAAAACTTAGCCAACTCGATATCAGCACATCTCTCAGCAATTGGATTCTGGACGTCCTGACTCACAGACCTCTGTCTGTTAAGTTAGACAAACTCTTCTCCTCCCCCATCACCCAGAACACTGGCATGCCACAAGGCTGTGTGCCAAGTCCTCTTCTGTACTCTCTGTTCACCCATGACTGTGTTCCTGTTTATGGCTCTAATTCCATAATCAAGTTCGCAGGCAACACCACAGTGATAGGTCTTATCAGAGGTGACAATGAGACGGCCTACAGGGATGAGGTGTAGCACCTGGCGGCATGGTGTGATGACAACAACCTGTCACTCAACACCCAGAAAGCCAAAGAGATCATAGTGCACTTTAGGAAGGTTAGGAGCCAGGCACACTCCCCCATCTACATCAGTGGAGCTGAGGTAGAGCATGTGTCTTCAAGTTCCTTGGTATCCACATCTCTGATGATCTCACCTGGTCCCTAAAGTCCTCCATCATGGTCAAAAAGGCGCAACAGCATCTTTACTTCCTTGGGAGCCTAAAAAAGCTTAACTGTGTCCAGGATACTGGTGGACTTTTACCGCTGTGTCATTAAAAGCAAACTCACAAACTGCATCTCGGTGTGGTGCGGCAACTGCTCTGCATCTGACCGCAAAGCCCTCCAGCGGGTGGTGTAAACTGCCCAACGCATCACAGTTACTCACCATTGACACATTTACCACAAGCACTGCCTGGGCAGAGCGAGGAACATCATCAAGGAAGTTTCTCAACCTAACTATGGACCCTCCTCCCATTCTGGCTGTCCACTCCCTCACCAGCAAGCTCAAGAAGAGCTTCTTCCCTGAGGTTGTGACCTTGCTGAGCTCCACACTGCCACTTTAATCACATCTTTGCATTCACTGCACTGTTACTGGACTTTATGTCTTAGTATTATTGCACTATTTATATTTGCACACAGTTACTGTACATGTTTTTACTCACTTATCATTTCACATATGCTGCGGTCACAGTACTTACTACCTACATACTGACACCTTGGTCACCTCTGCTTCCTATGCAGAACATCTGCTAACACACCACTACTACTGGTGTCATGGTTCAGGTTGGTATAAATGGTCCACCACCTAAAGAATATTTGGTCAGCAGTTTTCCTGTGGGGCTTCTTTTCTGTTGATTCAAAGTTAGAGGGGGATTGATGAACGGGCTACAGCCAGCAACTGTACTCTGTACTGTAAAGGACACCTATATGGTAGAAATGTCTAATAAAATGGCCAGTGGGTTATTAAAAGGTATAATAAACTGGCAGCTCAGTGTGCAGGACCTTGAAATATGAAAAAATGTATAGAAACTCTCAGTCCCTTCAGGGGCTATGTATGCTTGCTTGGGGACCTCTCCCGCAGTGAAATGTAACTTTTCTTACTGAGAACCGGGCCTTTCATGACCCTTTTATAAGAATCTTGTCTGTGTTGGTCATGAATACCAGAAGGTCACTTCAACATTAGTGCAGCTTAGATGTGATTCTAATAATCTCTTCAAAAACAGTGAAGAGAACTTTGACCCTGAGCAAATCTTTTTAAAGTGCTGACAGCTTCTTAATCAGTCTCCATGATGTAGACCTACCGCCAAGATCTTCACTTAGAAGCACAACACAGCAATTAGCCAATTTAACACAAGCTCATTCACAGTACAGGCTGATCCAGGAAGACATCACCATGGAGACTCAATAAATGTCTGGCCCACAGACATTGTGGAACCACTCTACTGTCAGTGGTCGTACCTGCACAGAGACTTTAGTATTTGGTATTTTTCATTGCAGAGACCCTTAAATACTCACTGTGTCAGTAAGATCAGTCTGTACACAAAATTCACAGTGGGATGTTACAGTAGGGTTGCATAAAACCCTCATTACAAAGACAAATTTGGGAGTTCAGTGGTGCAAAACCCACAGACACTGGTCTCCACACATTGTTAGAAATAAAAAAAAAATGCCATCCTTCGCTGTGTTCTCCACAAGTGGAAGAGTGCTTTTGAGGTATACACTAAGTAAAAGTTACAGGCCTGAACGCATGACCTCTACAGGGAAGGGGTCCAGTGGTTCTGGTGTGAGGGGCTAACATTTTGCTAACATGTTTTGCGTCCACCTATCCCCTTAGAAGGAAGGGTCACTGCAAATCAGTATCAATATCGCTTCACAGTTTCTATCCTGATAGGAGTGGTCTCTTCCAGGATGAAAACGACCCCATCTACAGGACACGATGAATAATTGAATGGTTTGATGATTTTGAAAAGGATGTAAATAATATGCTATGGTCTACACAGTCAACACTTTTTGGAAGAACAGTCCCTTCCCTTCGGTATAGTTCAAGACATTTGTAGAATCTATTCCAAGGTGCATTAAATCTGTTCTGGCAACCTGTGCTGGCCAACACCTTACTAAGATATACGAAATTGGGTTTTCCTTTAATTTGTCACCCTTCTGTAGTTTTCTCAGCTCAAACACACCTGATTCAGTTTAGTAGGTGGTTACTAGGTGTACTTGAGCATCATCAAACTTTGCTGGAATAAGGCCCTCTAGAACTGGAATTATTAGTCTTTATAAATGCATATGTAGGTTCCTGTCAGTTGTTATGACAGGCTCATGTAGGTGTCCTGTAGCCTTGCAAATGCTGCCATTCAGTGAAGTGTTACAGATAAAAACATCTTTTCCCTAAATTTCACTGGGTGTGCACATACCTTCAACCCTGAGGGGAACACCACAGTTATTAAGAACTCCAAGGCAGTGTTCATATTTAAACCTAATATTAACGATCTAGCATACACACCTCCACATGCTCAACACACAGACTGATATTCAGTCTATTTTATATAATGTAGATTTATATGTATTTTTGTCTGTCAGATTATCCATATTTGGGCTAATCTAATCAAATAAATAGAAAGTCATTCAAACGTCAAAGTTTGGAAAATAATCACCAAACCAAATAAACGAAGCTGAATAGAGGAGAACATTCTAGAGCCTTCACAAAAGTTTGAATGACGTCTGAGCTTGTTAGTCTGTGTCGTTGTTTGCTTGGTCAGTACAGTGGTGTGAAAGGGCACATCCACGCAGCGTACTGAATTTATCAAACACATATAGGCAGCCTGAGAAAGTAGGACTGATATGCAAAGACTTTGAGAAGTGACCAGTACAAGAGTTTTACAGGAAACTAGGTTCAAAATGAAGGAACTGCTGATTGAGACACGTAACTATAAATATTCACTACGACCCGTAACAGAGGGGGTTCTTCAAAGTTTTTTTAGTAAAGTCAGTGGTTATATTGAGAACCGTGACAGCTCATAAACCACTGAAATGCTTAAAGTTACCTGTTGGTCTTGTTAAATAAACCTTTGAAGAACCGTTTAAAATGGTTCTATTTATCACCAGAAAGGTTCCATTTTTGTAAGATTATTATTGTCATAGGATCCTTTAGTAGTATTATGTACTTTTTTTGGTAGCCTTTGTATTTAAAATTGAACACCAATGCAGAAAGTCTAAGATCAGATTATATATAATTAGCAGTTTAGACGTTGTTTTTAAAAACCTGCTCATATACTGTTTATTCTTTCTCATTTATCAGTCTTGATCATGTTGTCCACGTCCCTTCAGAAAGGTAACCTGTGTCACTTCATATGATCACTTTGAAAGAATGTTGCTTTGTTCTTTTTTTGCTATATTTGCTTTCATTTTGCTAAACATTTCAGCATTTGATATTATTTTGTTTGTGGAATTCTTTTCTCATAACTAGAAAGTCCTGATGATTTAAGTCCAGCAGAGGTTTTTCTTGCAAACTCCAAAGTGAAGGAAGGTCAAGAAGTGAAATTTAAGTGCAAAGTTACTGATGTAAGAACACAGAGGGTTTATGTGCACCTCTGCAGGAACGGTGCCACAATGAAGACAGCTGAGCTGGGAGAAAGTAAAGATGATATAATGTTTGTCTTTGACGAAGTTACTGTGAAAGATTCAGGCGTGTACACCTGCGTTTATTCAGTGGAGAAAGACGCTGCATGTAAGATGAATATAACAGGACGTAACTCAGCCTCACTGGACGTTTTCGGTAGGTCATATTTCTCAGTTTGTCATTTATTCATCTTACATCACTGAGTGCTTATGTTTACTGCTTCTGCACAGACATTTTGCCAGCCAAGATTACAGGAGCACAGAGTTCTTTAAGAGAGGGTGAAAACCTGACACTGACATGCAGCATCACAGGACATCAAAGCTGCACTGAAGTCTATGTTTACTTGTGTTTAAATGGAATCGGGAAGAGCACCAGGACAGTGAAATGTAGCATTGACTCTATTACTACCACATTCCTTTTAAATAATGTTAAACAAACAACACTCTGGTAACTACAGCTGTGTGTATTCGACTTTTAATTACTCTCTCAATGAGGTGAGAAAGACTGGAGAAAACTCAATCTATGTTGAAGTGCATGGTAAGTTTACCTTCAGTTTACATTAGATTTACTTCTGTGCTTTCATATTTTAATGCTTAATTAAACCTGAATCACATGAATGACACTAAAGCTAAAATTACTTTCACTTTTTTCCAGTTCACCAAATCACCAATCAACAATGGCAGATCAATTTTATCAGAATATTGATCTCAGTAGGAGTTATTATTTTTGCATGTATAATAGTAATATTTGACATCAGGACATATACAGGGCATATCTTTGGCCAAGCACCAGTGACCTGATTGGGTAAATTGTAATTGGTAAACCAATCATAAATAAGCAGATATCAAGTACGATTTAGTACTATTGTTTTGTTTGTGATATACGTAGATGATAAGCATCTCTGTTTTCTATTTGTTTCATTTTTATGGCTGTGAATTTGAAACACTTGTATTCTTGCTAAATTTTGGACAATAAATGAACATCCATGTGTAATTTGACGCAGCAATTTGGTGCACTTTAGTCGTTGCAGTGTGTGACCAACCGAGCCAAATGAAAAAGATATCTGTAATAAATAAATGTGACAAAAACCCAAACTCTGGTTTGGACTTTATTAAATGAACTGGGTATTAAAACAGCCTGATGTTCTTTGGAGATGTCAGCCAGAAGAGTTTGCTATTGGAGGCTAAACCCAGTGAAGTGCAAGATCAAAACAGACACTGACACAGTTCATCAATAGGTTTATAGAAACATGTTAACAGCATGCCATGAAAGATAGTTTTAGTCAGTGGCCTAATTGATTTTCACCACAAATAAGTTTTGCCCCACCACTTTTGGATGTGTGGCACCACCTCTGGGCCTAGATATAATAGTCACAGTTCACCACTGCTCTAGATTAATCAAAGGATATAAGCAACGGCAAAATACTGTGTTCAGGTCGTGGTCAGTCAAAGGCAGGATTAACAATGCTTCAGTGTTTTACTATTCAGCTTCTCCTAGTGATGTTGTGTAGCCTAAGTGTGTCATCTAGTTGATGTTGTACAAATAGCTAAGGGTTTAGAGTGTGGACAAACATTTCAGTCTTCTAATTCCTATAAATTATGTAATATGAGTAAAACACTATTGAAAAGACAACAGTAAATGTTCTGGTCTTCGTAATAAGAATAAAAATAACTTGATAATTCACCTCCAATAAAATGAATTTCCATCAAATAAGCGGTTTATGAGGTTGTAAGTGCCACATGAGTGAGTGTTCATTTAGAGTATGAATTAAGATCAAATAGCTCTGCATATTATAACTGAATGTGGTCCAGCACAATGTCTGCTTCGTACCACTACTATGTTGGTGTCATGATTCAGGTAGGTATAAATGGTTCAGTGTTCCTGTGGGACTTTTCTGTTGATGTACAGGTTAGAGTGGGATTGACAAATGTGCTAAAAGCACCAATATAATAGATATGCACACAAGAAATGATTGAAGGGCACCTATATGATAGATATTTCTAATAAAATGGCCAGTGAGTGGAAAAACAAAGTATAATAAACTGGCAGCTCAGTGTGTAGAACCTTGAAATATGAAAAAAATGTAATGGAAACTATGTAATGCAGTTTTGTTTCTCCTAGCTTTCTGGGGTTAACTCTCCCACAGTGAAATGTAACTTTTCTTACTGAGTACCAGGCCTCTCACGCCCCTTTTATAAGAATCTTGTCTGTGTTGGTCACATGAATACCAGAAGGTCACTGCAGCATTAGTGCAGCTCAGATGTGATTCTAATCTCTTCAGAAACAGTGAAGAGAACTTTGACCCTGAGCAAATCTTTTTAAAGTGTTAACAGCTTCTTAATCAGTCTCTATGGTGCAGACCTACCGCCAAGATCTTCACTTAGAAGCGCAACACAGCAATTAGCCAATTTAACACAAGCTCATTCACAGTACAGGCTGATCCAGGAAGACATCACCATGGAGACTGAAATGTCTGCCCCACAGATATTGTGGAACCACTCTACTGTCAGTGGCCATACCTGCACAGAGACTTTAGTATTTGGTATTTTTCATTGCAGAGACTCTTAAATACTCACTGTGTCAGTAAGATCAGTCTGTACACAAAATTCATAGTATGATGTTATAATAGTGTTGCATAAAACCCTCATTACAAAGACAAATACACATTTGGGAGTTTAGTGGTGCAAAACCCACAGACACTGCTCTACAGATATTGTTCAATTAAAAAAAAATGCCATCCTTCTTTTTGTTCTCCACATGTGAGACGGAACATTTGAGGCCTACACCACAAAAAAGGCACAGGCCTGAATGCATGACCTCTACAAGGAACAGAGCCAGTGGTTCTGTTATGGTGTGTGGGGCATTTTGCTAACATGCTTTGGGTCCACTTGTCCCCTTAGAGGGAAGCGTCACTGCAAATCAGTATCAATATCAGCTTTATTCTACAAAAAAACATTTCTATTCTGACAGGAGTCGTCTCTTCCAGGATGACTACAGGACACAACAATTAACTGAATGGTTTGATGGTTGTAAAAAGGATATAAATGCTGTGGTCTTCACGGTCACCAGATCTCAACAGTTGAACACAGATGGAAAATTTTGGGTTGGGCAGCACTCTTCACCAGAGTCATAAAAACATTAACTGAGGCAACATCTTCGGGAAGAGTTGTTCCATCCCCCCGGAATAGTTCAAGAGACTTGTAGAATCTATGTCAAGGTGCACAGAAGCTGTTCTGGCAGCTTGTGGTAGCCCAACACTTTACGAAGACTCATGACATTGGGTTTTCCTTTAATTTGTCACCCTTTTATAGTTTTTCAGGCTCAAACACACCTGATTCAGCTCAATAGCTAGTTACTAGGTACACTTAAGCAGGAAAATCACCAAACCTTGCTGAAATAAGGTCCTCCAGGCCTGGAATTATTCAAGGAAGGCATATGTAGGTTTATATCAGTTGTCATTAAGGGCTTATGTAGGTGTCATATAGCCTTGGGAATGCTGTCCTCCTGTGAAGTGTTACAGATAAAAATGTAAAAAGCAAAAACTTCTTTTCTCTGAATTTCACTGGATGTCCACAAGACCGCATCCATACCTTCACCCCTGAGGATAACTACAGAATTACTAACAACTCAATGGCATTGTTCATATTTAAACTTAAACTAAACTAACAGTCCCTTGCCTTCCCAACATACACACCTCCGGTGCTCAACACACAGACTGATATTCAGTCCATTTTATATAATGTAGATTTGTAAGTATTGTGTATTAGAGCATCCATATTGGGGCAAAACCTACAAATACATGAAAAACCAATCAAACGTCAAAGCTTGGAAAATAATCACAATACCAAATATATTTGGGTGAACGGAAAAGAGAAAATTCTAGAGCCTTCACAAAAGCTTATATGAAGTTGAAGTCTGACCTTGTTAGTCTGTGTCTTCACTTGTTTGGTCAGTGTGGAGGTGTGGAGCAGCACATCTGCGCAGCGTACTGAACTTATCAAACGCATATAGGCAGCCTGAACAAGCAGGACTGATATACAAAGACTTTGAGAAGTGACTGGTACAACAGTTTTACGTGAAATTAGGTTCAAAATGAAGGAACTGCTGATTGCGACATGTAAGTATAAATATTCACTACGACTTTAACAAAGGGGGTTCTTCAAAGGTTCTTTAGTAACGTCAGTGGTTATATAGATAATCATGACAGCTCAACTTGTTAAATAAACCTTTGAAGAACCGTTTAAAATGGTTCTATTTATCACCAGAAAGTTTCCATTTTTGTAAGATTATTATTGTCATAGGATCCTTTAGTAGTATTATGTACTTTTTTGGTAGTCTTTGTATTTAAAATTGAACACCAATGCAGAAAGTCTAAGATCAGATTATATATAATTAGCAGTTTAGACTTTGTTTTTAAAACCTGCTCATATACTGTTCATTCTTTCTCATTTATCAGTCTTGATCATGTTGTCCACGTCCCTTCAGAAAGGTAACCTGTGTCATTTCATATGATCACTTTGAAAGAATGTTGCTTTGTTCTTTTTTTGCTATATTTGCTTTCATTTTGCTAAACATTTCAGCATTTGATATTATTTTGTTTGTGGAATTCTTTTCTCATAACTAGAAAGTCCTGATGATGTAAGTCCAGCAGAGGTTAATCTTGCAAACTCCAAAGTGAAGGAAGGTCAAGAAGTGAAATTTAAGTGCAAAGTTACTGATGTAAGAACACAGAGGGTTTATGTGCACCTCTGCAGGAACGGTGCCACAATGAAGACAGCTGAGCTGGGAGAAAGTGAAGATGATATAATGTTTGTCTTTGACAAAGTTACTGTGAAAGATTCAGGCGTGTACACCTGCGTTTATTCGGTGGAGAAAGACGCTGCATGTAAGATGAATATAACAGGACGTAACTCAGTCTCACTGGAAGTTTTCGGTAGGTCATATTTCACAGTTTGTCATTTATTCATCTTACATTACTGAGTGTTTATGTTTTCGGTAAACTATCTGCTTCTGCACAGACATTTTGCCAGCCAAGATTACAGGAGCACAGAGTTCTTTAAGAGAGGGTGAAAACCTGACACTGACATGCAGCATCACAGGACATCAAAGCTGCACTAAAGTCTATGTTTACTTGTATTTAAATGGAATCGGGAAGAGCACCAGGACAGTGAAATGTAGCATTGACTCTATTACTACAACATTCCTTCTTAATAATGTTAAACAACAACACTCTGGTAACTACAGCTGTGTGTATTCGACTTTTAATTACTCTCTCAATGAGGTGAGAACGACTGGAGAAAACTCAATCTATGTTGAAGTGCATGGTAAGTTTACCTTCAGTTTACATTAGATTTACTTCTGTGCCTATATATCTTAATGGCTTAATTAAGCCTGAATCACATGAATGACACTAAAGCTAAAATTACTTTCACTTTTTTCCAGATCACCAAATCACCAATCAACAATGGCAGATCAATTTTATCAGAATATTGTTCTCAGTAGGAGTGATTATTTTTGCATGTATAATAGTAATATTTGACATCAGGACATATACAGGGCATATCTTTGACCAAGCACCAGTGACCTGATTGGGTAAATTCTAATTGGTAAACCAATCATAAATAAGCAGATATCAAGTAAGGTTTAGTCCTATTATTTTGTTTGTGATATACATAGATGATAAGCATCTCTGTTTTCTATTTGTTTCATTTTTCTATTTGTTTCAAATTTTGGACAATAAATGAACATCCATGTGTAATTTGATGTAGCAATTCGGTGCACTTTAGTCGTTGCATTGTGTGACCAACCGAGCCAAATGAAAAAGATATCAGTGTTTTACCATTCAGCTTCTCCTAGTGGTGTTGTGTAGCCTAAGTGTGTCATCTAGTTGGTGCTGTACAAGTAACTAGGGTTTAGAGTGTGGACAAACATTTCAGTCATGTAATTCCTATAAATTATGTAATATGAGACAAATACTATTGAAAAGACAACAGTAAATGCTCTGGTCTGCTTAAGTGATAATAAGAATAAAAGAACTTAATAATTAACCTCCAATAAAATGCATTTCCATCAAATAAGCACAACGTCTGCTAACGTACCACTACCATGTTGGTGTCATGGTTCAGGTATGTATAAATGGTTCACCACCCAAATGATATCTGGTCAGTAGTGTTACTGTAGGACTTTTCTGTTGATGTACAGGTTAGAGTGGGATTGACAAATGGGCTACAGGCACCTATATGACAAATGGGCTACAGGCACCTATATGATGCACACAAGAAATGATTGAAGGGCACCTATATGATAGATATTTCTAATAAAATGGCCAGTGAGTTGAAAAACAAAGTATAATAAACTGGCAGCTCAGTGTGTAGAACCTTGAAATATGAAAAAATATAATGGAAACTATGTAATTGAGTTTTGTGCCTCCTAGCTTCCTGAGGGAACTGTCCCGCAGTGAAATGTAACTTTTCTTACTGCGAACCGGGCGTCTCACACCCCTTTTATGAGTTTTGCCTGTGTGGGTCACATGAATACCAGAAGGTCACTGCAGCATTAGTGCAGCTCAGATGTGATTCTAATAATCTCTTCAAAAGCAGTGAAGAGAACTTTGACCCTGAGCAAATCTTTTTAAAGTGTTAACAGCTTCTTAATCAGTCTCTATGGTGCAGACCTACCGCCAAGATCTTCACCCAGAAGCACAACACAGCAATTAGCCAATTTAACACAAGCTCATTCACAGTACAGGCTGATCCAGGAAGACATCACCATGGAGACTGAACATGTCTGGCTCACAGATATTGTGGAACCACTCTACTGTCAGTGGCCATACCTGCACAGAGACTTTAGTATTTGGTATTTTTCATTTGCAGAGACTCTTAAATACTCACTGTGTCAGTAAGATCAGTCTGTACACAAAATTCATAGTATGATGTTATAATAGTGTTGCATAAAACCCTCATTACAAAGACAAATACACATTTGGGAGTTCAGTCGTGCAAAACCCACAGACACTGGTCAACACAGAATGTTAGAAATAAAAAGAAATGCCATCCTTCTCTTTGTTCTCCACATGTGAGACAGAACATTTGAGGCCTACACCACAAAAAAAGGCACAGGCCTGAATGCATGACCTCTACAGGGAAGGGGTCCGGTGGTTCTGTTATGGTGTGTGGGGCATTTTGCTAACATGCTTTGGGTCCACTTGTCTCCCTTAGAGGCAAGCGTCACTGCAAATCAGTATCAATATCACCTTTATCCTATGATGAAACATTTCTATCCTGATAGGAGTGGTCTTTTCCAGGATGACAACGACCCCATCTACAGGACATGAATAATTGAATGGTTTGATAATTATGAAAAGGATGTAAATCATATGATATTGTCTTCACAGTCAATTTTTTTGGAAGAATAATCCCTTTCCTTCAGTGTAGTTCAAGACACTTGTAGAATCTATTGCAAGGTCCACTGAAGCTGTTACGGCAACCTGTGCTGGCCAACACTTTACTAAAACACACAAAAGTTTTCTTTCAATTTGTCTCCCTTCTGTAGTTTTCTCAGCTCAAACACATCTAATTCAACTCAAAAGGGAGTTACTAAGTGTATTTGAGCAGGAAAATCATCAAACCAAGACTGGAATTATAAGCCTTTATAATTGTTTATGTAGGTTTCTATCAGTTGTCATTAAGGGCTTATGTAGGTGTCATGTAGCCTTGGTAATACTGCCCTCCTGTTAAGTGTTACAGATAAAAATATAAAAAGCAAAAACATATTTTCCCTAAATTTCATTGGGTGCGCACAAGACTCTACCTGTACCTTCACCCCTGAGGATAATACACAATTACTAGCGACTCAAATGCAGTGCTCATATTTAAACTTAATGTAAACGGCCCTTTGCCTTCCCAGCATACACACCTCTGGTGCTCAATACACAGACTGATATTCAGTCTATTTTATATAATGTAGATTTATATGTATTTTTGTCTGTTAGATCATCCATACTGGGGCAAAACTTACCAAATGCATGAAAAGACCATCAAACGTCAATGCTTGGAAAATAATCACCAAACAAAATATATTAGAGTGAATGGAAAAGAGAAAATTCTGAAGCCTCCACAAAAGTTTGTATGAAGTTGAAGTCTGAGCTTGTTAGTGTGTGTCGTTGTCTGCTTGGTCAGTGTGGAGGTGTGAAAGAGCACATCCGCGCAGCATACTGATCTTATCAAACGCGTTTAGGCAGCATGAACTGGCAGGACTGATATACAAAGACTTTGAGAAGTGACCAGTACAACAGTTTTATAAGAAACTATGTTCAAAATGAAGGAACTGCTGGTGGCGACATGTAAGTATAAATATTTACTACTCCTTTAAAAAAGGGGGTTCTTCAAAGGTTCTTCAGTAATGTCAGGGGTTTTATTGAGAACTATGACAGCTCACATACTCTTTATTCTTTCTCATTTATCAGTCTTGATCATGTTGTCCACGTCCCTTCAGAAAGGTAACCTGTGTCATTTCATATGATCACTTCGAAAGAATGTTGCTTTGTTCTTTTTTGCTATATTTGCTTTCATTTTTTCTAAATATTTCAGCATTTGATATTATTTGGTTTGTGGAATTCTTTTCTCATAACTAGAAAGTCCTGATGATGTAAGTCCAGCAGAGGTTTTTCTTGCAAACTCCAAAGTGAAGGAAGGTCAAGAAGTGAAATTTAAGTGCAAAGTTACTGATGTAAGAACACAGAGGGTTTATGTGCACCTCTGCAGGAAAGGTGCCACAATGAAGACAGCTGAGCTGGGAGAAAGTGAAGATGATATAATGTTTGTTTTTGACAAAGTTACTGTGAAAGATTCAGGCGTGTACACCTGCGTTTATTCGGTGGAGAAAGACGCTGCATGTAAGATGAATATAACAGGACGTAACTCAGTCTCACTGGACGTTTTTGGTAGGTCATATTTCACAGTTTGTCATTTATTCATCTTACATTACTGAGTGTTTATGTTTTCGGTAAACTACCTACTTCTGCACAGACATTTTGCCAGCCAAGATTACAGGAGCACAGAGTTCTTTAAGAGAGGGTGAAGACCTGACACTGACATGCAGCATCACAGGACATCAAAGCTGCACTGAAGTCTATGTTTACCTGTGTTTAAATGGAATCGGGACGAGCACCAGGACAGTGAACTGTAGCATTGACTCTATTACTACCACATTCCTTTTAAATAATGTTAAACAGCAACACTCTGGTAACTACAGCTGTGTGTATTCGACTTTTAATTACTCTCTCAATGAGGTGAGAACGACTGGAGAAAACTCAATCTGTGTTGAAGTGCATGGTAAGCAATGCTCTGTAAGGATTTCCTAGAAATTTGACCTATTTATGTTACACTATACAATCTCTACATATGCAATATATTTTCTATATATATATATTTTTTTTCCAGGCCTTATATCTACAGATGGAGGGCTGTCTAATGCTATAATACTACTGATTGTTGCATTAGCATTTGTGCTGGGAATGTTTATATTTTTTTGGTGCCGAGACATTATTACAATAAGTAAGTACAGTATGATTGCCAGCCTCACCACACATAGCATTTAGATAAATGTTTCATTAAACATGCTTTATCAAATCTATTGGATGAAATAGGCCACTTTATTTAGTTCATGGTCACCACCAAGAAAACAAATGTCTCTCCAAAATAGCAACTTTACAGGAGAAGGCAAAATACCTGTTACTTTTAATATTAGTTAATGTAAAATTTTAATACAAGCAATGTTGAAGCATTTCTATTGGTCCATTCACCATGAAGATTCCACAAATGGATTTTTGGATTTGTGAAATCTGATCAGAATTCATTTGTTTTTTTAGGATTGTGCCAGAATCCTGACACAAGGTGCTGTATACCCATTTAAGATGTTTTGGAAAGTAAAGGTCTAGTATTGTTACTAGGAGTCACATAGATGTTAATTACAACACTTTCACTGTCATTTGTCCCGTAGTGCCAGTCCAGACAGTGACCCGTACTACTGTGAAATAACCCCAGGTAGTTACTTTTCATTCATTCGTCACCATCTTATTTGTATATATTAAATGCATCTAATATTCTTTCATATATATTTTTAAGGTGCACATCCTGTGGATCAAAGTGATCAGCCGTAAGTAGTTTTCCCAACAGGTGATGTTAAGGCAAGAAACCACAGGCAGAAACGACTATTTTTGTTCCCGTCTTTTTCCACAATTTTTGGATAAGTTTCATCTAAAACTGCAGAGAGGAACTCATCCCAATTTAAAATACAATCACTACAGTGGAAAATTCTTTACCAAATAACAATACATAATTTAATATTCAGCATTTCATTTTTTAAAAGCAAATATTCTTAACAATTTAAACAATATCCCTATTGTATTTCAGTAAACAGGTTAATGTGAAAACACTGTAATAGAGGGGGTTTTATGTTTGCATTTCACATTTTTCCACTGTAGTGATTGCAATTCAACTCAACAAATTCCTCTCTTTATAATAACATATCTTTTCTTAAACTGTAATCATAAAACCATAAAACATGTTTTGTCATTTTATTTCACTCTCTCTAGCTGTATCTTTCATAAGTTAGCAACTTTTATGAAGACGTAGCTCCGCCACACTTGGCACAAACAGATCATGTCGCATATCACTGTCTATTTCCTGTAACACTACTGTAGAGCAATGTTCATAAGGCTTCATGACCCCTACATAAGCCCTTCATAACATCTGACTTAAACTTATGTAAAGGTTCATTCCAACAGGTGTCGTCTGTCTTAAAGGCTGCTTTTGTTGACGTTGATGTCAAGTTGACATCTGTGTCATGACATTTTTTTGGGTAACATGGCATGACGTAGCACATTATAACAACTGACTTTGTAGCTTGGTACATAGTTTAAATCTTATAAATAGTAAAATGAAACTCACTTTACCTAAGGACCACAGAAAATGCTTGCTACTGTTCAACCAGCCTGACTTGGCAAGCTTCGTATTATCAGTATGTTATTGTGATATACACATAGTTTTAGAAATAATGTCTGAAAAAATTTAACCTGATGTGTTTTATCAACTTGACATCAAAGTTGGGAAATGCAACCTTTTGGAATATGAGGCCTGGAATAAGTGTTTATACATGTTAATGTAAGTCTATGTAAGTCATGAAGGGCTTATGAAGGTGTCACGTAGGCCTTATGAGCAGTGCCCTACGGTAAAGTGTTACCTTATTTTATTAGTCCTATTGACACCATTCTCACAGTTCATGTTTTCTGAATGCATGTTTACTTTTACTGAGTAAAACAGTCTGAGATCGATTCTTAAAATAGTTTTTCTCAAAATCAGCTTCATTCAAAAAACATTTAACATGGTCATTCTTAACCATATTCTGAAAGATGTTACACAAGTTTCTGGTTATATTGCTAATAGATGGATTCATGCTAGATTTTGATGTTAGAAGTGACCAGAAAAATGTTTTGTAGTAACAGTGCATAGTGTTTTCTTGATTAAACAATAAAACAATGACACTCCAGAGATGCATATTTAACCCCTTAATGGGTAGGGCCTGCTGGCAGGCCCAAAGTTTTATTACACTCCTGTATAACCTTAGAATAGCTCAGCCAGTTTGCACTGAAGTCCTTGTAGCCACTGTATAATAAGCCTTAGTATGTAATAAGTATGAAGTTTTAAAGGGTTAATTAGTTTGCTATTGTTGTTTGGCTACTTAAAATGCAAATACAATAATCCAATAAATACAACAATAGATAGAATACTAGTAATCAGCTGGCAAAGATTCACAGTGACTAGTGATCTATCAAAAAAAAACACTGCATTCACCTGTAGTGGATGTGTTTTTCATATCATTTTAAGTCATACTTTACAAACAGGCCTTAAAACCTCCATCATGACACTGTTTTTCAACAGAGGTTCAGCAGGACAGCCCTGTCACACTGTGAACGTTGCATATGCCACAGTACAAAAACGCAAAGGTAACTGACTTTGTTCTCCTAAGACAAATGTGACTTCTGAAACATTAACAGTGATGTCTTATAATAACAATACTTTTTCCATCCAAAAAGGAAAGGAAGGAAAAACCACAGAAAGGTCAGTGAAACCTGAACAGCACATACAACAATCATTACAAATGAGCACATTCAACTGTTCAACAACTAAATGAAGTACGATGAGAACAAATGAAGCAGAACTTGTTCTAAAGCTTTATTACCTACTTCTAGATTTTAAGAATAACTGAAACAGCTTAACCATGTAATTACTTAATACATTGTAAGGCTTATTAATTAATAATAAGCCTTACAATGTAATAACCTTGGGATTTGAAGGGGTTAATATGAGAAGTGGACTGAATAGTTAGATTTTATAGATTTTTTGAAAATGTACATTTTCAGATATGGACATTAATGGTTTAAAATACAAGGGTTGAAATAGTCTAGCACATGCCCTACATCAGACAACAGTGTGATCTCAGGTTACTGGAAATTTTACATGAACGTTTGAGAGGTCACACTCTTAATCATAAATGCCTCTGCTGATTTTTGTCTTGCACAGTTTTAACTCCAGCAGTGAAACCCCTGCGGCGTACAGCTTAGCGCAGTGGTGCGGTAAGTGGGCCTCTTACAGCCATATATTCAAACAGAGGCAGCAAAACACTGTGGCTAAATACCACACAGCCATCAACTGACGCCTACATAACTTTCACACACAGTCTTTCATTGCAAAAGCCTCTGCACGCAGTCGCTAATACCACAAATAGAGATACATACTCAGATATACACTCAGCATAGTTATATCGAGCTGTGCTGTGTTCCAAACCACAAGATGCAATTCTTGAGTATGCGAATGATAATAAAGCACATGAACAGTTTTTTTTCTCATGTTTGCTTTCCATTACGTGACATCGCCCTTTTTTCTTTGTTCAGAGGAGATGACTGAACAGCCGGCAGGTTACTAGGCTGAAATACACTAAACAAGCAACATGCATCTGTAAATTCACTTATAACTAATAAACATGAACATTAAACGGATGAAGTTGGAAATATTGTTTGTAAACTGAATAACATCTCATTAAATGATCCTTCAGTTATAAACTTTCATTGTCATGTGTTATAGTTTGTTATTTTGTCTCTAATACACACACACTCAAAAAAAGCAATAAGACAGTAAAATATATGGTACACACATCTCAGATGACATATTTCTGTACAAATAAAGTTAAATAAAGGAAAGAACAGGCAGATTAAGAGATAATTAAGAGTGATTAGGCCTCACATTATGTTCTTAGATGTGAGTTGAGCTAGTAAAGCCTGCATCATTTAACAGATATCTTTTGTAAAAGAATAGCATTATGGCTCATTACTGTATCACATATATCACTGCACCACTGTGTTAGGAGAAATTGTGGTATCACTGAAAAAAGACATGCACAGTGTAAAAATAAGAAGCTGTGAGAGACAATTGAGAGATGGGGCATACATGATGAATAAGGGTGAAAAAATAAAAAAAAAAATAAAAAAGGTCCAGGAGAAGAACAGAGCTGTAAAGAGCAGCGAGGACTGATGGAAGAGTGTGAAGCTTTTATTTGCATTAAATAATGCAATTCTTAAGGAAACTGGTGTTTTTTTTTTTTAAATGTCATTAAAATTTAGATTTTCAATGTATACTTTTTACATCTTGGTGCTTTACATTTTTAATGTCGAGGTTTATTTATTTTTAAAATTTTTAAAATGGAGCCTTGTCCTGACATCTAGTCACTAAGCAGTAGGGTAAATCGGAGGAAGAAGCTCCCCAGAGTAAGAAGTGCACCTTTTTTCTCTGTCTCTTGATTAAATGATGGGGCCAGTCGTAACCTTTGTGACCTTTGAGGTAAAATGGTAAAGTTAGACCTTTGAGGCAAGACATCCCCCCAGACACAGGGCAAAATCCTTTACAATACAGTCCCAAAAATATTATTTAGCTACATTTTCATCGGAAAGTCATAAAGTAGCTGACTACAGGATGTGGACTGGCTATCTAGCATCACTATTAAGCAGAGATTGATTATGCTCTTATATGGCCACTGGGTACAAGTGCCTTAGGAGATCCCCCTACCCCCAGACTCTGACAGTATTGCAAATAAGAAAAGGATCTGAAAAATAACTTAAATAAAATGTCTCATGTTTGTTTCTGATGTAATGTGAATGTGTTGTTGGGATTTTTAATTATTTTAAATATGGTATCAGAGTATAGGCTGAGGGGCCTTTATTTAGTTTTTTAATTGATATAAGGGCTATTTATTCATCTCATTTTTGACTCTGCAGTGGACTGTCTCAACCACATTGAACCTTGTGGTCTGAGACTCCTGCCATTGCCTCCAGAGGGCCCTGGCCATTGGCCCCACTGTCCAACTAGCCTGGTCAGCAATCCATCCCTGGCATTAAGTTGCTATTAGTTTTGAATGCTATTTCTTTACTGCTTTGTTTAATTTGTCATTGCTAGTATTAATGCTGTACTTCTACTACTACTACTACTATTAATAGTCATAATAATACCATTAAATGAATATACAATCTACCATTATGCAGTTAATGTAATCCAGCAACTATTTAATTAATAAATATTAAATAAATAAATACGTTTTTCTATTTTATTGTCATTTGTGTTTTGTCCTAACTTGATAAAATTAAGTGGAATCATTTAGACTCATATTGTCAGAGGCCTCAATTTTATTTTTAAAAATTATATTTTTGTATACTCAATAACACAGTTTTTGACATTATTATTATTATTATTTTTATTATTATTATTATTATTATTATTTTATTTATATAATTATACATTCTGTAAAACCTACATGCAAGATTTACCAGGGGAGCTTCTTACCCCAAGTGGGAGGGTTGTTAAGGGGTGCTGTCTTGACCCACCAATGGTGAAAGATGCCTCTTTGAAATATTTTCTTTTCTTGTGCTATTAAAACAAAACTGTCTGCTGTTCCAGTCTATTTCCTTTGACTGTGTGAAGGTTTGTACATCATACACTCATGCACAGATATGCTTTAGCTTTACAGTACATGGACATTGGTCTTGTGCGGGGGGCGCAGGGGCCTTCTTTCCTAATTTTCTCCGACACAGAAACATGCATGCACCCCACACGCATTTATGTGAGTTTATGTGTAAAACATTATCCGTCATTAGGTCAGAGAGAGGGAGGCTAGTTTACGTGGCTCACCAAGAGGTGGCAGTCGTTTGCAGAGCAGGAAAAATCCATCATTCTGATTGGCTGTCTTTCTCTTTGTGTGTATGGGGGGAGAGGAGACTCTCAGGGGAAAGAGGGCAGGGCTTGTTTTGCAGAGTAGGAGGAGAAGGAGGAGGAGAGGGAGGAGGAGAGAATCACAGCATGCGTGTGGTGGGTGTGAATGTGAGCCGCAGAGTATTGGGGAAACAGGCTGGGGTGGCATGGACGCAGGGCTGCTAGAGAGAGAAAGGCAGATTTCTGAAGACCTGTAGCCTGTTCATCCTCTGCACAGACAGGTTAGAGTGCGTGTTGGGGCAGAGGGGGAGAGAAAGAAAACACTGAATGTCTGCATGCATGTGTCTGTGTTTACATGCATGCTGATTATGTATGTCAGTGTCGACTCTATTCATGCATGGACTACTGTAAGCATTACTTCTGTGCACAAATGTGATGTGATACATTACTGGGCAACAATATGGATATTTGCCTATGCACAATCATTTAGACGTGTACAGTTGTAAATGTTCAGGATGTACTGATGCTCCTGCATGCACCACTGTAGCAAACATAACACCTAGACTGATATGTACATGGTATATGATATAGTATATGTAATATATTCATGTCTGACTATAACTAGGTATGTTTTTGTACATATAATCTTCAGTCATGTTTGTGTGCAATGTTTCATGATGTATCACTGTTCCTTTTCATGCACCACTGTAGTGAGCATAGCATCTTGGCATATTTTACAAGAGATATGATATATGATATGACATATGACATATCCATAGCTATGAATATGCATGTTCTTGTGCACAGTATAATCAGTCATGTATGCATACAATTCATCATGCATATTGCTTGTCCACATATGTCCAGGGGGTTTTGCATACTTGCCAAGTGCATATGAAGCTGGACGCCTTTATATATGCTAAGAAACACCTCTGTCTGTATGTCCAGCTCTGTGATGTCCATGACACCCTAAAAGTCCACTGCTCTGCTCTGATGCTACCAGTGGCATCATGATACCAGCACAAAGCTCATGTCTGATTCTGCTAGCCTCCTGCTGTCTGCTCTGCTCCACGCTAGGTGAGTTCATGTGACCTTGCCTCCATGCATTATATCTGTCTCTCTCTCGCTCTCTCCCTCTCTCTCTCTCTCTCTCTCTCTCTCTCTCTCTCTCGCTGTATGCAGGATTAAAGTTCATACCCGTGGTGATGACAGATGGAGATAGCATGATGTATTTTAATCAATTCCCATCTGTCTTTGTTCTACAGCAGGAATTCATTTGGGTGTTTGGCAGACAGTAAACAGACTATTAGGCACAAATAGAGTGAGAATGATAGATTTTAGAATAAAAACAGCTTTACAGCTTTAATTAAATATAAGCAATTAAGCCATGCAGAATTGGCAATTTAACATGATTTATTATTGATTAATATAGATTAAATTAAGCTTTATGATGTGTATGATGCAAATAGCAGCAAATACTATTGTTTAGACTCGGTTATCTGTCAAGTTCAGAGGCAAACCTGCTATAGTTTATTTTGTTTACTGTTATTAAGATATTTGTTTTATTTTGATTGGTCTTTCCTTTCTTTAAAAGTAGTCTTGTCCTTTAGGGCCACTATATAATAGATCAGGGGACATTAGGTTCTAATGAACATAATCCATAAACTGTGCAAAAGACTGAGACCACTCTTTATTTATTTCATATCCAGTCAAAAGGGCCTTTCGATACAAATGATATATGAAATGATACAGATGATGACATGTATAAAATATTGTATATGTGTAAAATATTTATTTTTTTCCAGTATTATGTTTGCTTTTGTTTGTTCACACCAGCTCCTATTCTATTCAGGAGACTTGCTGCTCCACACATCCTTCTTTTCAGTGAGGCTTCTTGACAGCTACACATCCTTTCAGACTCATAGCACTGAGTTGTCTTATGACAGTGGAAGGATGGACTGAAACACATGGATTTTTTATGTCTGAAGCAAGAGTGGAGCTTGATTTCCTCCTCTCTCTCAAAGACGAAAGCTTTAAGTACTGTTTATCTGATGGTGATGGTTTTGGTGGTCTACCAGGTTGCGCACAGTTGTTAGGAGTCTGATCCTCTGTATCTTTAAATATACATATTTTTTAACTAATGAGTTTTGGAAACTCATGTTTTTCACTTATTTTTACTTGGACTTTCCTCTGATGCAAGCGGATTATCTTAGATCTAATCTCTGCAGAATTTTTTATAGAAAGATGAATTACTTGTAATTAACCGCTGTTTTGATAGGAAATGAAATAAATGAAGGGTGGTCTCTAACTTTTGCACAATACTGAGTGTCTAAAAAGAAATATGAACTAATGTGACTAATGTGCATCACACAGTGGTAAAGATGAGACTCAAAGCCTCTGAGTCTTTTCCTCAAGGTTACAGGCCTTTGTATAGCCTGGAACTTCTTTCACAAATGCAGTGCATATCTCTGTGGTACAAGGCAAGATAAGGCAGTGTTTCACAAGACATGTTTCAGTTAACAAGCTGAGCAAATAAATGTTCTCTCAATGGTGTGGTCTTCGTTTCATTGGGACACTATTTATAACTGAGCTGCTGCTAAAGAGGATAAGAAATAGTACAGCTTGTATACTGAATTCATCTCGTCCTTCAGTTTTTATCTCTTATTGGGCCTCAGAGGAAGCAGCCAGAACACTAAGAGCAGGAAGAGCTGTATCTGGACCAGTTTGACACTTTAGCCTGAGGTCAGTACAGTCAGTAGGGAATCTGATCCTAGATCAGAGTTTCTCTTTAGAGTGTGTTTACAAAAGTAGACTAAAAGTTGGTCAGAAAAAATGAGATCTACTACAACTATATGTATGCAACTACTTGTATGCAAATGTTTAGGCACTCAAACTGCATGTTTTCTTGATTTTCTAATGAACATAAGTTAACACATCCTCCACAGAAAACATGTCTACACATTTTGATGCACAATTACTGTTCATTTGCTGAATCTAGCATATTAGGGGGAAACATAATAGTTGTCTGTGCAAAGGTTTTGACCCATTTTATGCTTTATGTTTTATTTTTTTTTCCAATATGTGAAACTCAGCAAATGAAAAGAAATTGTGTGCTAAAAAACTGCATAGAAATGTCAGCCTGTAAAGTACACATTAACTTATTTTCACTTAGAAAATCACAGAATATGTCATTTGACCAGGGCTGTTCAAACTTTTGCATATGAATTTACAACATTAACAAAAAAGTCCAGATTGCACTATAATATACTAAATTACTTTAATATAATATACTAAACTTCTGTGCTGTACACACATATAGTTGGATTGCAGTGTGTTTATTTGATAAAATTACATTAAAAAGTTTAATATCATGTGTCATACTAATAATTTCTGTTATTTTTATTCATTATTTTTTATTTTTAATTGTTATTTTTTTTAAATGTCAAAAAGTTATTAAATGACAAACAATATAATGTAATTACCTAACTGTAGTAATGTTTTGACAAGTTGTCTGCTGTGAGGTTTGATCACCTTTTTCTAAATATGAAGCATTCTGGATGTTAACTTCCTGATGGTATACAGGTTCTCAGTTAGTATAGAATCATCTTTAGTTTTATTTATCATTCTCTACACTTCTAATATTTCTTCATTTTTCATACAGCTTCCTATTAATTCATATGAAATGGTGTTCTATGAAGTTATATTGTAGTAGCATCATAATAGGATCATTTTGTACACACATCTTCAACAAATTGTCTCTACATTACTGAAAACAGAGATTCTTGTGATCGGTACTGTATATAGTGACAAGCTCATTACTATGTCAACATAAAGGCTGCAGCTTGATTCTCGCAAGACACTGTCAAAACTTTATAGATACTGTGACATTAGGTGCAGTTTTATAAATGAATAAATTGGTCGTATAAACCTGTTTTGACAACATAGAATGTTCAGGCAAACTACACTTTCAAAAAAAAGGTATAAAACTGTCTCCGGGGCAGTACCCCTCTTGTCACTGGGGTGGTCCCCCCAAGGGTACAGCTCAGTATCTTTAGTCAGGGAACATGATTGTACCATAACAAACTCCATCCCATCTCCAGGCTTATGAAAAGATACAAATTCGTATTTTTCACCTGAGAAAAACTTATTTAAGGTTCACAAGGGTACATTTACATTGTTTGTACCTTGATGGACAAAAATGTACCTGCATAGTGCCTTTATTTCTAACAGTGTATGAAGCTCTCCAAAATCCCTGGCTATGCCATGTAAGGTTAGCTGTGACAGAGCTTGGAGGAAAGATATATTTGGTAATCAGTCCCATATCGACTCAGGAGTGCTAGAAATGTGGATATTGATCTGTGGTTGCATGAGCTGAAAGTGGAGGGTTGACTGCAAGTCTAGCCAGTCATATAACAATGAGATTTACAGTCCCATAGAAATGAACTCCTGCGTCTAAGGCTTGATAAATATATCAAGCTGTTCAATTTAATCCATATAATTCATCTGTAGTAATGCTGTTTTTTTAGAAATGACGTATAAACACGAATAACTGTTTTCTAAAAGAACCAAACATAGCAAATTGGGTGTAAAAACTCAGCAATGTTGCTGTTTTATTCTGCAAAAATTATTTAGTATTTTACTGTCAGTAGTAACATGAAAAAAGAACACTAGATTAACCCAATTAAAATCTGTCGTTTGTTTGCTTCAATTTAACTCATTTAAATCTGACACCATAGTAGTTGGTGTGCATGCATGTCCATGTTAGCCATATTAAAATGGATCAGCATGTGGAATTGGAACGTTAGGTGCACTACTGTGTTGTCTATCATTGTACAAAAAGAAGCACAATGCTGTCTTTACCATTGGATGGACTGTTTCTGAGTGAGCATTCAGACTGCTAAGTGCTTATAATTGATTTACGATCACCATCTACTGTATTAGAAACATTTACCTTGTACTTCCACTCCATGGCCACTTTCTTAGAAATACCTACCATATAAGTCCCTTGTGTTGGTGTACAGTTACAGACTGCAGCTTATCTGTGATCAAGCGCTTATTGTCTGCCACCATCTCCATTTATCTTTGGTCAGTTTCTGACCACGAGACTGGTGTTGACCAAACTGTATTTGTGTGGTGGATCATTCCCAGCATAGCAACAACACTGGCACAGCAGGGTTTGTGGTGCTGGTATGAGTGTATAGAACAGGTTGAGAGTTGCCCACCACCCAAAACACCCAGCCAAGAGCAGCTCTGTGGTCAGAAACTGACCAAAGATGAAGGACTAGAGGACGACTAACACAAACTGCGTATCAAAAGATGAGCTATCATCTCCAGTTCTACATCTAAAAAGTGGACCAACAAAGTAAGTGTTTCTACTAAAGTGGCTGGTGAGTGTATTTAATCACAGTAAAGAGGAAAGATGACTGTGAGTTGTTTGCCCATGCATTTATTTGCTCAAAATGGTAGACTGTATTCCAGAGACATAATTTCTACAAATACTCAGCATTACTACATGTGGTGACACTTTACTTAATATAACTATGCCCTAAACATGTCATGGCACATGCCATATGCCGTCATGAGTTGACATAATAGATTTTGTTCAGTAATAAAACAGTATCCTGTTGCCATTGCGAGTAATTGTCATGACAGATATCATAATCCTTAATGTCATGATTGCTTATGTCACATGTTCATTTTTTGCTAGTTAGCCATTATAGCATCAAAAAAACAAAAATATAAAATTATAAAACCATTCAAGCACGAAAATAACCTTTTGTTGTTAATGGAATTATCTTTGACTCTCATGCTGCTTGCATGGACCACCGAGTAAATTGATGAAGTAAGAACCAGTTTTTTTGTCCAAACAGAGGGGCTGGCAACTTATTTTCTTAACTAGAACTAGGCTGGTCAGCTAGCTAACAGGCTAAAAGTCTAAACAACTCCATCATTAATATCACAGGCTTGAATTAAAGTACTTACAGTATGATTAACTGTAAAACAGCAGTATAAAAGTCTAAAAATGTCACTTGAATTGATTACACGCTTCAAATGTTCGCGTTTAAGTCAGAAGTCACAGCAAACAGGCTGCATCCCAAATGGCTCTGTACTCCCTAAATAGTCTGGCAGCATTGAAAGTTTTGAAATTCTAGCCTCTACAGGCAAATTAAATGCATTATTTATCAAGTAATTGCCAAATGACTATTTCGTAGCTATATTTTGCACCATTGGTGTGCAGTATCCAGTATTTAAATTCTTACATAGTGCACTATGTAGAGAGCAGGGAGCCATTTGAGATTCAGCCCCAGCACAAGAAGAGGGCTGCCTCTGGATTGGTGCTTAATTAGACTTGCGGTGGTAATTTAGTGACCAAACAGTACTTATAAATCAAAAGGTTTTGCATTAAACAGTGCTGTGTTATCATATGTTCATTGTTATACAACAAAAAGTGAAATGACCACAGTATACAGCGATGGTGACCATATGTTCTCCTCATTCAGCGGTTCATGGTTGCTTGGCAATGATACCATACTCTAAAGGAACTACATTTCTTAGCAGATTACCTGGTTATGTCAATTATTATCACTAATAACTCAAACTGTTTTCTGAAATAATGGGTATTTTATCATGTTTTATGTTGGCCGCCATTTTATAAAAGCAATAAGTCTCTTGAGTCACTTTATTACAGGGAAGGGAAGCTTCACCTCATGCCTAAAAACACCTTTCCCATGATAAAATCACAGTGATGCACAGCCTCTCGTGGCTTATTGCTTTATTATAACATGTCATGACAATTAACGGTTGTAGTACCATGACACTATTGCTGAGCAACATCTGCCATGACAGCATATGACAACTTCCATGACATGTTAATGGCATGATTATGGCAATGTTGTGCAGCAAAGTGTTATCAATCAAGTTTTACATATAAAAAACAAATATCATGATTTCTCAATGCGGTTGTAGTTTTTATTTTTTATGTGTGAAGAACATGATCGGGTAGACTTTACTGGAACCCTGCTACACAATATTGCCATAATCATGCCCTGAACGCCATGGAAGTTGTGTAGCAGGGCTCCAGTAAAGTCCAACCGATCATGTTCTTTACATATAAAAAATAAATGCAACTACAGCATTGAGAAATCATGATATTAAATATGAGTAGTAGATATAGTATTATTGCTTCAGGCTTGAAGGAGACACATCTCATGCCAACTTGTAGAATATTTAGAACACCAGACTGTCTCTGTTTCTTTGTCTTCTATGGCAGGTAAGAACATTGAGAGGATCTGCTAGATATCTACTGATCTATCTTTTGACCCCATTCCATTTTCTGTGTTGGGGACCTGTATTGACAACAAATCACAGTTACTGCTTCCATAATTATTTTTTTTTACATCATTTTGTAATGTTGTATCACATTTTTGGTATAATGATTTCCAAAAACCATGACAACTTTAGGTTCTACAATTAGCTTTCAGTCTATAACAGATGTTATTCTCAGTGAAAACTCAATCAAAGCTCTGACTCAGCCATTACAGGCGGTAACCTGACCTCACGGTATAATTGGATTAGCTCGTATTAAGTGACATGCTCAGGCAGGTCAGTACATTGAATTGAATTACATGGAGAACAACAGTGGTGTCAGGTTACAAATGATTATGAATGAAAATGTACTTTGAATAATGAGGATCAGAAGGTTCATAATGTTCAGTTCCTGAGAATCTTGCCACAGCATTTTATGATAGAAACCAGGAGAATCGCTCTAAGCCAATTCTGTTCTTCTACCTCTAATAAATCTCCATTCATAACTGAATCTGCTCCTTTAGTAATGGACTTCGGAGGACTAAATCACGTTGGACTTCCCTCTGTTATTCACTGCCTGCAGCCCCTGAGAGTCAAATTAGATTGGAGAAGATGCTGCTAGTGGCAGTTCTGGCTTCACAAAACAAAACAAATCACATTCATTAGTGCTTGTAGCCAGTATCTCAAATAGACTCCTTAGAGAAAATGGAGTCATTTTCCCTGAGCTTGTATGGACTTTTAGGACTAAATAAAGTGATGCACTGAATTACTGGATTCAAATGGGTGCATTAATTTGCCAAATATAATAATGGCTCGGTTTCTCTGTAAGCACCTATTTAAGAAGCTTGTCATTGTGTATTCATATTTATTGTCCAGAAATATACTGTCTGTTAAATTTTAGCGCTGGATAATATATATAGTCAATAGATAATAGATAATATATACCAGTCAATACTCAGCAAATAAATAGCAATGGTCGCCAAAGTTGGTTAAGTTTGTCATTTATAGAGGACGTGTTAACTTAATTTTCAAATAAAAAAAACAACCAAGCATGTAATTTGACCAGGAGTGTTCAAACTTATGCATTTCATGCTGTGTCATTTCAGATTTTTGATTTTTCAGATTGTTTTGCAAAAAAACAGTTCTGAATACATTATAAAAAACTACATAAATAGTATGTTTCTTTTCTTTAAATGTGCTTTCTATCTGGTTTACAATACTGTGTAAAGTTCCCTTAAGTGTCAGTCTAAGAGAAGCAGAACAGGACAGAAAAGTCCAGTCAAAACAAGTTAGATTCAAATTTGTATGGCATTTAGCACAGAGTAGTTAATTATCTGATAATTGCTTAGCTGACATTGTCATATCATGACATATTTGGAAAAAAATTAAATTGTGGTATTGAACTTTTTCAGTACCACCCAGCACTATTACATTTGCAGTATTTCTGTAGAAATGTGCACATTTTGTGGCCAAGCATTGGCACTGGAGTTGTAAATAAAGGATCTGCCATGTAATTGCTAAGACACTAAAAGCCCTCAGGTGATTTGTATTGTGTTCAGTTCAGGATTAAGGGACTTATTGACTAGGCATCAGCTCAGACACTCATAAATCTTTGAAATCATTGTGTTGGAGAGAAATATGTTCTAGTTGCATCCGTATAATTCGATCTTGTGGTTTTTTGCCCAGTGGATCATGACGTGGAAGGAAAGGGACTTATGTGGTGCTTTTGTTTTGCCTTAGCTCCCCCCAAGCTATCTTCATATGCCAAAACTGAGGACAAACTGTTCAAGCATCTATTCAGCAACTACCAGAAATGGGTGAGACCGGTAGAAGACCTGAATGGGACAGTGAGGGTTAAATTTGGACTGGCCATCTCTCAGCTAGTAGATGTGGTGAGTATTGATTATTAAGTAAAGCTATTTTAATTTAGGAAAAATAATAGTTAATGCACATTTAGAATTAAAAGGTTATTCTAGGTATGGAAAATATATAAAACTGGATAACATCATTCAGTCTTATAGGTGCAGATGACCCTAAATAACATTTAATGTTTTTTGTGACCTTTTCCCACAAGGATGAGAAGAACCAATTGATGACCACCAATGTCTGGATGAAGCAGGTAATGCATTAGATTAAAGCTCCACTAGTTCTTAATATAAAGTAATACCACTCATGGTTCTATAGACATCTGTGATCTGATATGTACACAGTATACACAGTTTCCTTCCTCCTCCTCCTCTTTCAATCCCAGACCACAGATTGATTCTCATTCTCCTTGTGCTCCTGTCCATCCCCTGACAGCTATATATCTTCAGCAGAAATTGTATCTGCTCAATTCAGCAGGCACTCCAATGCTTCTAGAGAGGTCAGTGGGTCATAGGTTGCACAAAGTAAGGACTAACAAGGCTGATGGGGACACAAAGAGAGTGACTCTGCCCAGAGGCATCACATATGACTGCCCAAGCTAAAAAAAACCTTTCTTTGGTGTGAATTTTCTAAGCAGTTAATATCATAACTAAATTAGCATTAGCAAAATGGATGCAATGGGTGGTGTGCTGATGGAAAAGCACACAAACCTGAAAAACAAACTGAAATCATGTTGCTGAAATAAGAGCAAAAAGAGTGAAAATGAGAGAGGAAAAATACAGTAGAAGAGAATATTGAAACACTGAAAAGCGGCTTCTGACAAGATTTTTTCCAAGTGAGCTTATCAATGGTTTAAGACTGCCAACTTTAATGAGTATTTGTGTTGGTAGATAGACTGAACAGTGTATAATAAGGAACATTTTAATGAGACACCGAGTCCAAAATGCATTTGCTCAGGGTTCAGAAACTTGAAATGCCCCTGACTGTTCCTGGTATATAGGGACAGCAAACTTGGTCTGTTAGAGAGGGGTTAAAAGAAAGATCAGTATTTGGAACGTTACTGTTGCTGTGTGCTGCTCCAGTGTTTAGGAATGGCCTCCGTGAACATAGATACAAACTTCAGAATAAAAGGGAGTTATGAAATGACTTCAGATTTGGAGAAAGACCACACCTGGGACTCCACTCCATTTTATGCCCAATAAATTTCACTCTCTTGCTTCCAATTCCTGTGACAAATTTTATACCCCACTGCCACCCTGTCTCCCCCTCTTCTTCCAAACCTGCTGTCAGTTGCTGAGTGATGGGGGTGCGGCTTCCAGTATACAGCAGAAACCATCCAAAACTCCAGCCCAAGGTTATCAAACTTCCTCCTTGCCTGCCTTAAGCTCGGTTTAGGGCATGGTCTGCACTCATACACTGAGCATAAGTCATAAGTCACCCTCAGCAACGGAGTTCAGAACAAGCTATAAATCTTTAGTGTTGTTCATGTAACTTTCCGGGTTGTGGTTTTCCTCTGAGGTCATTTATTTTGTACAGGAATGGGTTGACATGAAGCTGCGATGGGACCCTGCCCACTACCTGGGTATCACATCTATCAGAGTGCCCTCTGACTCCATCTGGATCCCTGACATTGTGCTCTATGACAAGTAGGTATTATCATTTATTCCCTCAGAACAGCCACTGCAGCTACTTTGCAACAAAGAACAAAATTCTCAAATTTCTATACATTCAGTGTTCAGTTGATTTTCAAATGCGCTTGATCATAAATGTACTATTTAAGCAAAAGAAACCAACTTCATGCTGGTTGTCTTGCTTATGTTATGAAATATTAAACAATTTATATTTCTCAATAGTGCAGATGGCCATTTCGAGGCCACTGTTACTAAAGCAGTGGTGAAGTATGATGGCACCATCTCCTGGACGCCACCAGCTAACTACAAATCTGCCTGCACTATAGATGTGACCTTCTTCCCCTTTGATCTTCAGAATTGCTCCATGAAGTTTGGCTCCTGGACCTATGATGGCTCACAGGTTTATTGTCACATACTAATATAACAAAATACATCTTGAAATGCAGCAAACTATATATATATATATATATATATATATATATATATATATGAATCTAGTTAGTGGTTTAAAGCCTGACTTTACAGATTTACAAACAGGTGTTCAGATGCTTCTGATAACTTCTTTATGAGATGGAAAAAAACATCCTGCATTACATCTCTCAGGTGGACATTCTCCTGGAGGACGTCCATGTGGATAAGCGAGACTACTTCGATAATGGTGAGTGGGAGATCGTGACAGCTACAGGCAGCCGGGGTTTGAGGATGGACAGCACCTGCTCCTATCCCTTCATCACTTACTCCTTCATCATCCGACGTCTCCCTCTCTTTTATACACTGTTCCTCATCGTTCCCTGCATTGGCCTGTCCTTTCTGACTGTGTTGGTCTTCTATCTGCCTTCTAACTGTGGAGAAAAGATTTCTCTTTGTACATCTGTTCTCGTCTCTCTCACTGTCTTTCTCCTGGTGATAGAGGAGATCATCCCATCTTCTTCTAAGGTAAGGTGAACAGGTTCAGCTGTACTTTTTTGATTCCATCTGTACATTTTTCATGTATGTTTGACAGTGCTGACTGAATTTCTAAGCAGTTTTATCCCAATTCAAAGGTCCCATATCACAGAAAGCTGGATTTTAAACACATTTTTAGTTTTAAACAGGTTGATTATAGTATATGAACACTATAAATGTTTCGAAATGTACAGTTCCCCCAAAATATAAGGTGCAAAATAACCTATTTTAAGTGCAATGTTTGTGATGTCACAAAAACCGATGCATTTCCATAAATCCATCTATTCAGTCTACAGCATGTTCGCCTTCCTTTAAGTTAGAAGTTAAGTCAGTGTTTATGTCTAGACTGCTTCAGGATGAGGCACAGCACAGGGCAGCGAATCAGAGCAGAGGTCTTTAACATATATTACTCATAAACTCATATATTACTCATAAACATACACTCTTACACTCTTGAAAATGATAGTTCTTCATGGGTTCTTTAGTAAAGAAAATGGTTCTATATAGAACCATGAACAGTCAAAATACCCTCTGCATGATTAAAGGGTTCTTCACAACATGTAGGGGTTCTTCAGATTGATGGAGAATTTTGAAAAAGAGTTCGATATACCACCAAAAATGGTTCTTGTATTATTATGATGTCAGGCCTGTAACAATAGAAGAACCCTTTTTGGTGCTAAATACAACCCTTTGCAAAAAAGGCTCTGTACAGCACATTCTCCACCAATCTGAAAAACTCTTTCACAATGCAAAGAACCCTTTAATCATGCAGATGGTTCTTTGAGTGTTCATGGTTCTATATAGAACCATTTTCTTTAATAAAGAAGCCCTGTGGAACCATCATTCTTAAGTGTGTAGAATGAAGGGTTATTTGACTAATAGAAATAGTGGAACCCTTTTTAATGCTATATAGAACCATTTTTAAACAACTGGTTTTCCATCATAAAGAAAAACCATTTGACCATGTAAAGAAACGTGTGCATTCAAAGATCTCCTTGAATGTTCATGGTTCTATATAGAACCATTGCCTTTACTAAACAACCTTTGAGGAACCATTGTTTTTACTAGTGTACATAAAAGCATATACATATCATAAGTGGACCACAGGAAAAAACAAAGATATGAGCTCCTTACGATAAATGACTAAGATGATCAATATAGTTCATAAACTGAACTAGTCACTACTGTTCACTGGCTTGTACAGCTTAACAACCTGAACCATGTCCATCTCCACAGGTGATCCCGCTCATTGGCGAGTATTTGGTCTTCACCATGATCTTCGTCACACTCTCCATTGTCATCACAGTCTTTGCCATCAACATTCACCACCGCTCCTCGTCCACGCATCATGGCATGGCACCCTGGGTCCGTAGAATCTTCCTGCACAGGCTGCCTAAGCTGCTCTGCATGCGCAGTCACGTCGACCGCTATGCTACCACTGGAGGGAGCCAGAGAGGAGCGCAGACTGAAGGAACAGGAGGCTATGGGAAGGGTTTCCCTCAAGAGACCACCCCTCTGCTCAACTCAAGATACAACCTGCAAGCAGCACTAGACTCCATTCGCTACATCACTCTCCATGTGGTCAAGGAGAATGAAGTCAGAGAGGTGAGGAGAACGGACTGCTTTTCTGTGGATGTAGATACACCACACCTCAAAAGTTAGGAATCTATTTACACTGTATCTGAAAAGCCCACTGTAGATGCTAACCCTAACCTTAACCTCAACCCACACCCTAAACCTAATCCTCATCCTGGTCCTAAATCTAAACTTGGTAGTAATTTTAGCACATAATTAGTTAACCATTTGAACTTGTATAGATAATCTACTGGGGACTATGCCATAAAATAAGACTTTGGAAACAATTAAAAAAACAACATCCAGTATGTAAATAAATTCATTTATTTCCTGCCATATGAAATTAACTGAATGTAGTGGTCACGCTTAACTGTACTCAAATAATTACATTTACATAACAATTAATAGAAAGCTGTAAGAAAAATAAATAAGAGGCTTTAAATGTGTCAACAATGATGAACAGAGATGCAGATGATTCTAAAAAGATTGCATGATATGATAATAAAACAAATATCCATATTTAAGATATAATATAATATAATATAATATAATATAATATAATACAATATAATATAATGCCATATGTGCAAAGGGTCAGCCTGGTTGCCAGCAGGGGGCCGATTCCACGCAGTAGAAGAGTTGCTGGAGCTGGGTCAAAAAACTCCAAGGCCCAGAATGCCCAGCGCTAATTAGCACCGAGCAGGCACACCTGCTGGCTCTGTTGCACCTTTCTAGAGGGGGGGGGGTGGTACGGTAGTTTAGAGTATTATAATAGTGTATGTAAATAATATATAAATATGGAAAGTGCTTCCAAAGTTTTGAATGCTAGTGTACAGTATAGTATAAATGGTGACAAACTGAAATGGCCTGATGTTAATCTTACTTAAATAAAGTTATGATTACTTAATTTCTTGCCATTAGTTGCTGAATCCAGGCAGGTTATTTGTACTGTATGGTTGAAAATTCAAGTGAGTACAGGGCAGAGTCTGAACTCCTACAGCAGGTTAGTTCATTTCTGTTTACTAGCTCATATTTTTCGTTCAGGTGTTGTTTTCACACAACAAACAACATATTTACATATTGGTTCAATATTAAGTTTGGATGCACTTTGTTATCTTGTTAAATACATGTCAAAATTGTATTTTATCTGTGTAAAAAGTCAAAAATAAAGCAGTGTAGTAAAACAGCATAGACAGACCTTATTTAAACATTTAAGCTAAAACTAGAGCCACATTACCATCCGCATGACATCCCACTTTGAAGTGCTACTCAGCTTTCAACCTGGACTGCAAAGGGGCGTACTGTACGTCAAAACATCACTCCACAGGCATCTCGTTGTGTTGGTTAGCATAGCTAAGGCTTCACAGACAGCTGGAAGTTGCATCTCAAATAATGATAAAGCAACAAAAATGAGCTTAAAAGCTTGCATGTATACAACTACATGTATAAGTTCAGACAACAAAAAAACAGATTCAAACCTTATTTCAATTGAGGCAATGAGTAACTTAATGGTAAAATGGAACAGTGGATGGATAAATTATATGAATCATATGAATTTTAATTTTGAATTGTTTTAGAACATCCCAGTGTAACACTTCTCTCTTTTTTTGTATCTCTTCTCAGGTTGTTCAGGACTGGAAGTTTGTGGCTCAAGTGTTAGACCGCGTGTTCCTGTGGGCCTTCCTGTTGGTATCTGTTCTCGGTTCTGCTCTTCTCTTCATTCCTGTCATTTACAAATGGGCCAACATCATTGTTCCAAACTATGCTGGCAGCAGCAGCTAAACCAGCGAAGTCTCTCGCAGCACAGTAGACAGATCTGCACAAAGCATGAGGAAAAAGCACAGTGACTTCATTATTGTACAACCAGGACATTTTCTAACATTTTCTGTCTTCAGTCTAAGAAGAATGTAATGAACATGCTATTTGAAATGACCACCGACTGACCAAAAGATTTGAATAAAAGTTCATATCTGATCTGTTAACATTGATGTGTTTTAAATGAAGAGTTAAGGTGTTTCTTTACACTGCAATGCTTTACAAATGTGCAGGCATTTGTTTCTATAACATGATATATGGTTGATTCATATCATACTGCTCAGTTAATAAAGTGATAGTGAAAAGAATAAGAACGATCAGAGAAAAGAATATATTCAAATCTGCTTTGCAAAAGGCAGTGCTTAATATATTCAGCGCTGAAATGAAATCCTATTAAAAGTATGAATGACTTTTTAATGTATTCATGTTCTTGTATTTTTCTCAGCTTCATACATACTTGAAAATAATTAAAGGAGTGATCTTTAGATACATTTCACTGAATGTTCTTGCTAATTTGAGTGTTACGGATCTCATAATAAAATAACTTATGAGATTTTATTCATTTCTCACTGTCATTTTTCTATTATAATTATGTAAAACATACATGGCTATAAATCTATACACTTAACAGCCACTTTATTAAGACATTTCAACTTTTCTTAATTACCTGCAGGTATATGAAATATAACTGTCATTATAAATATCATACAAGTCATCCTAAAGTTATTTTAGTCTTAGAATGACTCTTTTATGACTCTTGATTGAGAGGAGCTAGAGGATGGATAGACAGTTACTTGATCATTCATGATTCATTATGATGGTTGTGAGCAGCATTGATATTGTGAAGGTCAAAGGCATCTGATGCTTATTTTACAGAAAAAGAAAGCTAGAACACATGAATTAAAAATATGTTACCTGAATGTCCATCTTTAACCTAAAATATGGTATAGATTCCAAAACATGAATATACCAGAGGGAAACTCTCAGGACCTTCTAGGCCCTCAGAGAAGGCCTAATGATTTCTGGGAACTTATAAATATATATATGTCTGTCATTTTCATTGTTTATTTTTATTGAACAGAATCATGCTTGTATTTAAAATCTACAGGTATTACAGTACAGTCCAGTACATTACAGTACTACTCTTTTCATTGTTAAGTTTTGGATGGAATTAAAAGGGTCAAATTCTTGAAACACAGGTAGAAAATTATCCAATGAAGAATTGTATTTCTCTGAGGTAGAGGACTCTCTGAGGACTCTTTCAGGCCCACTCCCGCCTGCTCTTGCAAGATTTCATCCCACTCCAGCCTGCAAATCATAATCATTTTACAACGTTGGTTCTGGCTTGGACCCCTTCCTTGAGTGGATAAATCTGATGATTGTGAGCGTGTTGAAAGAGAATTCAAAGAAAACTCAGTCAAAACGTGGTGAAGGACGTGTCTTCTGAGGATGTGAGTGAATTATTTACTATTGTCATCATACCTTCATCAGTATAATGTTGATTTTGCATTTGAGACTCAAATATCCAGTCAGACCTTCTTTTTGAGTCTGTGTGTGTGACATTTGGTCTGAAAACCTCCAGCAAAATCCGAAACCACATATCTGACCTTTAAATCATTTCAGGCTTTGCAGGGCAACTTGCAGCAGTGCATGCACATCATATTTTAGTGTGTTCTTTTCTCCTAATTCAGTAATGTGCCTCCTTTAAGTTTTAACATAGTGCAGCTTTTACTGATTTAAATATTTTAGGCGGTGAAAAACCAGGTTGCCAGGCGCCTTGGGCCCTTAATCAAATTAAAAGAAATAATAATAAAATAAAAATTAAAATTACAAGTAAGCCAGTTTGCTGACAGCTGGCCTAAACAGAGTCCTGACCTCAACCCATCAAACACCTCTGAACACCAACAGGCCTTATTGTGTGAACAGTGAGTGTTTGGTTTGCACAATGAGATCATGCAATGACCTACTGTTGTCTGCAAAAAGGTTGGTTTTAATGCACAATTACTGTTTATTTGCTGAATTCAACATACAGGAAACAATAAAACATCTTTTATTTTTGTGGCATATTTTGTATATTTCATATTTTATATTTTATTTTTCAAATATGTTAAAGCCAACAAATTAATAGAAATTGTGTACTAGGGAGAAAAACGCCACGTCTAAGTTAGTCCCTGTGGAGGAAGTGTTAACTTAGTTTCATATAGAAAATCAAGCAATTTGACCAGGGGTGTTCAAACTTTTGCATACAATTATACAAAAGTAGTTCCTATTGCACCATGTTGCAGCATGCTGTGGGGTAAACAAGAGGGGGAGGGCGTACTTCTGCATTCTCTTGTGTGTTATCTCAGTCTTTCTACCATGACAGATGCAAAAAAAGAAAAAAAAAATACAGAGGCACTAAAAGTGGTTTTATTGTAATATTTTATTCAATAAAATAAATAAAATTCAATAAAATTTTATTTAATAGTGGCAGTAATTCTATCTTAAAATTATAATGAAATTAAATGTTTATTAAGACAGATTATTTGTATTTATTATCAACGGAATTATGCCATTTGAAGCAGTTGTTATACATGAGCTGATCTTTGTTTGTCTTTCACAAAAGGAAGAAAAAAAAAGCAAAGTGCAAAGATCAATGTTTAGCAATACATTAACTGCTGAGGAACGGTTCAGGGCAGCACTGCAAAACAATATTCATACCCTGGGTCTTTTTAACAAAAGGCTGATCTCATCTGAAAAATAAGTAGAGTAGAAGTAAGAGCATGGTACATAACTCACAACAGAGAGGGCATTCTATAGCTTCATGCTAGCTGAAAGCAAGTGAGTCTGTGAGACCATTTGTGGTAGGTTTATGAGTAAATATTCAAAAGTATATATTTTTTGTCCATTTTATATGTTGTCTTGTGTAGCTGTATGTATTTATTTCTGACTATAATGCTTTTGCTTCTAGTGACCCTATACTTTAATTATGTTAGATATACTAAGATAGATGATTGAACATTCCATTTTGCCACTAAAAGACTGTGGGAACACAGATTGACCTAATTTGGTAGAATTTGGCACATGAATTGTTGTCCATGGTAAAAAGCATAAACATTTAGATCAAATTAAAAGTGCATGTGATATTCTGAATCTGTCTCTTTCCCTTTTTTAGGGCTTAAAAATGACTCTGTGTTTACATACAAATTTTATCAGATACCTTGTCTTCATAACACTCTTAGGTACCTCAGGGCCTGCTTCCCAGGGTGGTAAAATACTGGTGGTCCCGCTTGACAGAAGCCACTGAGTGAACATGGGAATACTTATCCAAGCACTACACAAACGTGGACATACAATTGACGTTGTACGTTCAAGAGCTGGTACATCAAGGACGAATCTCCCTATTACAGTGCTATAACAGTACCTGTGACCTGAAGGTTTTGATGAACAATTCACGAAAGACATTCTTTGGATTGTATATGATTTAGAGAGGAGCACAAGCTCAACACTAAATTTCATCAGAGGACAACTGCAGGCCTTGGATGATCCAAAGAAAGTAGTGAACTTTGTCTCTTGACAACAGCCATGTTTGAGGATGAAGACATGATGAAGATGCTGAAAGAGAAGCAATATGACCTGGTGCTCACAGACCCTACCTGAGGTACTTGTGTTTTGCTAGCTCATTACCTGAAGCTGCCCGTGGTCTTAAATGTAAGATGGATTACGAGCGGAGAGGGACATTTTGCAATCGCATCATCACCCTTATCCTATTCAAATGGTAATTGAGATGCTGTGATTACTTCTAAAATTTTACAGTCTCATGCAAAATTACTGAAGAATTATTTAGGAATTGGGCAAATTCATAACACTTGTGAACTGAATTAAGGAAAATGACAAATTACTCTGAGCTCTGGTAACCCATGCAGATTTACAGTTCAGAGCAGAAGTGTGGGAATTTGGCAATAAAAACAAAACAAAAATCAAGCCAAAACAAAACCAAGAAAATAAATAAATAAATAAAAAATCCACATGAAAAAAATCAGTTGGTAATTTTTTGTAGCTCTGCAACATGGAATTATAATAATACAATGTATTTAAAATAAGTCTCTCAAGACACACAGTACAGTTAAACTGTGAAACTGATATAATATTCAGTTTGTTTGTGTGTGTTTGTGCTTGAGAGAGATAGCGTTGTCACAGTCCACAGAACTGAGTGTCCCTGCTGACGCACATGTTTATGCATTACAACATAAACATAATACTAATATTACAAATTATTTAAAATAAGTCTTTCAAGGCACAGTACAGCAAATAACAATAAAATAATTACAAAATATACATATACAATATAAAAGGGGAGAGAGGAAGGGAAAAGTATATAATATTCAGTTTGTGTGTGTGTGTGTGTGTGTGTGTGTGTTTGAGAGAGATAGAGTGTTGTGTGTCCCTGCCAACAATTTTCTTATTTATCAGTATTTCTTATAGCTGAACACAGAGCTTTCAAGAGTAACTCCACCCTAAGACCTTTTTTTCATTAATAGCTGAAATGCCTTGCTTAAAATGTGAACACATCTTTCCAAACAGTAAAAATATAATTTTTATCGTGGTCATTTCCACCTCTGCTGTGCCCCTCTGGTTCAACTCTGCTATAGGCGCGGATGACATGTCTTCGTACCAAAGTACCATGACACATCACCGTATGCAAATCAGTCAAACAACATTACCACCTCCTGATGATGCCCTACTCATGCTCCACTCATAAATATGAAAACACAGGAGCCTAAAGTGAGGAGATCACCACACTCACACGCTGAGCTAAATACCCCCAGCACCACCTCACAAGGCTGCGCTATGCAAGATGTCTGTACCAACTGTAAATAACCCATTTAATCTAAGCTTAGTTTGTAATAAAGATGTTGGACCAATTAGGGGACGATTCGAGTCTCCATAAAGCTGCCAGTCTTGCATCCAATTCAAGTTTCCCTTCACAACACAAACCCCCGGGCGCTACACTCACTGAACAGACATTTAACAGCAAGCAACTCTGGAACTACGGAACGCAAAACAGTCAGAAAGGTTAACGTTAAATGGCCATTGTAACCGACTGTGCCAACCTTTTTTCCATACAGCCTTTCTCGAACTTTTTTCCTGCTTTCCGTAGTTCCAGAGCTGCTTGCTGTTGATTTCTGTGAGTGTACTGCGCCCGAGGGTAATGTGAATTTGAGTGGTAACATACAATCTTCCAAAGAAACCAGATACTATGTGGTGAGCACCCTTTACTATCAGGTAAACGCCAGATACTATTAGGTGAGCACCTGATACTATCAGCTAAGCCCTGGATACTATGTGGTGAGCCATGATACTATGTGGTGAGCACCCTTTACTATCAGGTAAACACCAGATATTATGTGGTGAGCACCAGCTACTATCAGGTGAGCACCTGATACTATCAGCTAAGCACTGGATACTATGTGGTGAGCACCTGATACTATCAGCTAAGCACTGGATACTATGTGGTGAGCACCCTTTACAATCGGGTAAACACCAGATATTATGTGGTGAGCACCAGCTACTATCAGGTGAGCACCTGATACTTTCAGCTAAGCACTGGATACTATGTGGTGAGCACCTGATACTATCAGCTAAGCACTGGATACTATGTGGTGAGCACCCTTTACTATCAGGTGAACACCAGATATAATGCGGTAAGCACTAGATACTATCAGCTAAGCACCAGATACTATGTGGTGAGCACCTGATACTATCAGGTGAGCATCCAATACTATGAGTTGAGCACCAGATTTATATTTGCCTGTGTAATCAAGCCTTATATCGTAATGTTAATGAAGGATGAAGATTATTTCAACATAAATGACGCTTTAAAGCCTTTTGCGCTTTGGTGTAGGAGGTCCCCCCTGCCCTTCAAACAGCCCAGGTCCGTCACTGCTTTAGTTTGGCTGGGGCAGCTTCCCTCCACAGAAGTGAGGGCTGGTTTCTGTGCTGTTTGTTTGGCTGTGTAACGCCGCCTCTTCTGGCTGCAGAGTAAACAGGATCAACAACGAGGACTCGATCTCTTATCTCTCTCAGCTCTGTCCGCCGCTGCAGCCGCCGCTCTGCCTAAGAAAGGGTAAGTGTCCTGTCTTCTTCGTCTGGCTATCGGTTTACAGCTGGCTAACCCCGAAATAGCCCACATACAGCCCCGGTCCTCCGTCCTCCAGGTTTTACACTTTTCAGCCGGGAGAAGTAACTGTTGGTTCTGAAAGGCGTTCATTTGTCAGCTGCTAAATTAAGGCCACTGCTCATCTGGGTCGTGTTTCTCTCCCCTCAGTATCTCAGTATGGACAGACAGCCACAGTGAGTGTCAGTGGGGATCTGGCTTCACTGATTTAAGTTCTTTCGTTGTGAGGGTTTAAAGGGTAGTTCCACCGTCATGGATGTTTTCTGGGTTCTGTTTTTGTACCGCTTCGTCTGGCGTGTTTTTTAATACGTTTAAGGCCAAAGCCTTGCTGTAAAACTACTTTAAAACAAACTCCTGGGCATCAGGCGGCGTATTAGTGTAATAACCTTATGTGAGAGAGCTTTTAGAGCATTTAAACACTTCAGACGTCTTGTTCCTATCACCACCATTGTGAACAGTTCTGATGCAATAAGTTTATCAATAACCACATTTCACACCAAACCACTATGAATGACTTTGTTTACATCTTAAAGGTTGAATAAGGCAGAAACTTGGGGAAAATCCACTCTCAACAAATCTGGGCAAAAGCCTGGGCATAAGTTTGAAAAAGCCACACATGATATGTTTCAGGGAGTACACATGAGTTTTCTTTAAGGAAGTTTTTCAATCGATGAGATGTAAAAAATACCATTCAAGGTGGTTTGATGCGACATGGTGCATTATAGAGAAATGTACTGATTCATATTTCTTTACAGTGGTGCTGACAGAACCAGGGATGGCAATGTCTACTGTTTTTATTGAACCAACATGTTTTCTGAGTTTTTACATGTAATGTCAATAGAAAAATAGTAGTTAAGTTTTATTTGGGTACTATTTTGCTGTACAGCATCCTGCATGTACCTCTCTGCCAGGAATACATTTTAGGCCAAAACCATATTGTAAAACTATCATAAAACAATGTCTCTGGCACCAGCCATCATATTTGTAACCATTTAATGTAATATGTCAATGTAATATGTAAGGAGCATTTCACAAAAACTCACTCTGAATTACTTTCTTTACATCTTAGCCATTTCACTATGAAGAAATTTTGAAAAAAACGGTGGAATCCCCCTTCAAGAAAGCCTATTGAGACATCCCAGTGTACTCCTGACATAGCCAGTTTTACTGCAACTGAACTGTATTGCATTGGTTTCTTCAGGTAAATCTGTAAAGGAGCAGTTTTAATATGTGACTTTTTAACGTATGACTTGTGGTTCTAGTTTTAAGGCGTGATTCTTTTGTTAAGGATTAATTCCTTCTTAAGTGTTGTGCAATGCAACCATCAGGAACATCTGGTGCTGGAATTTGTCTCTGGAATCTTTGTTTCCAACAGTTATTATCACAAATATCTTTGGTTGACTGGGCAAAGTGCCAGGAATTTTAAAGTAGTGGATTTAAAAGACGAGAAGCACTTCTTGTTCTTATTCAGTAAACTGGGCCACAACCCTTATTTCCTCCCTTGTGAACATTTCACAAAGGCTTCATCACAGTAAACTAACAGACCGGTTAGAGAAGGATTAATAAAAAGCCATTATTATAAGGTTTTAAAGAGTAAACAGACAAATCCATGATAATAATGATCCCTTTTTGGCTTTATCTTAGACAGTCCTTCTATAATAATTCACACGCTTAATGATGACAATTTATTTCACAGTTAAATAAAATAAAAATAAGACTGCATTCATACGGAACTTACAAGCATTTGATCAGAGATTAAAAACACAACAAAGCCCTTAGGTTTATTTCCATAGTGGTCCTTTTTACACAGTGGTTACACAGTGATTTATAAAGTACACAGTAGTGCTTTTTGTTTTGTGTACTCTGGCTTCTCCTCTCCTTTAAAGTAGTTTACAATTCACTAAATGACCTACATCATATAAAATTGCATTTTCTTCACTATTTAAAAAACATTAATATCCACTCCACAGTCCATATATGGAAAGTGAAAACTAAAAACTACCCATTTGAATTCACTGTTTTTGTGATGTCACAAAAACCAATGCATTTACATGTATCCTCTATTAGCCCTTCACATTGCTTTTTAAATAAGGCTCAATACAGGGCCACCACAGAGTAGGTATGTCTCCAGCAGCACTGTTCTTGCTGTGTCTGATTGACTCATACCAGCACAACACACACCAACACACCATCACCACGTCAGTGTCACTGCAGTGCTGAGAATGATCCACCACCCAAATAATACCTGCTCTGTGGTGGTCCTGTGGGGGTCATGACCATTGAAGAACAGGGTGAAAGGGGGCTAACAAAGTATGCAGAGAAACAGATGGACTGCAGTCTGTAACTGTAGAACTACAAAGTGCTCCTATATGGTAAGTGGAGCTGATAAAATGGAGAGTTGTTCTCTAGGGCTCGGCGAGTGTGTATCTGCATATTTGGCCTTCAGCAGTTTAGCTCCACCCATTCTCATTGAAGTTATGAGTGTTTCAGCCCAGACTACTTTCAGAATTAGGTTTATTACAGAGTGGCTATTGGGAACAGAGCTCATTTACATGTATCAGTAGCTTAAACTGCCAGTTTACTGGAGATAAAGAGAAACTGAAACATGCATATGTAGAAATTACTGTTTTAAAGTACACAAATGTACACAAACTTCATAAGTGGACCTAAATAAAATACAAGAAAAACATTAGATATGGGCCCTTTCGAAAGACAAGTTGCATTTATGCACATACATGTACAATAGTGGTTTATTCATGATGATGCATTAGTTACTATTTGTCTACATGTCATTAAATGCTTAATAATGTCTTCATGTTTGCATTAACTTACATAGGTCTCTATATGTAACTGCATAAAACAAAGCTGTATTTTATGTTTTCCCTTTTGTTTCAGACAGACATCTGCATGCTCCAGATGGAGACTTCCTAAAAGATGTTTCATTCAGTTTCTATAATTGTGATCATCCTGACCGTCGCTGCTGACTGTGGAAAGGTCTTGGTGTTCCCCCATGATGGCAGCCACTGGGTTAACATGAATATTTTGATACAGGGAGCTACACAATAAGGGCCACCATGTTACAGTCATACGGCCAGCTGATAGCTGGTACATCAAAGAGCACTCTCCCCACTATGACTCTATGACTGTTGACTTTGCAGTGGGTGGTGATGAGGCGTTCTTCAACATCTTTATTTCCAGACAACTGCAGATTCGGCGGGAAAGAAGTCCTGTTTGGACTAGATTCAGTTTGGATATGGAATTAAAAGACAGGTTTTCAGAGATGCATAGAAAGATATGCGAAATGGTAATTCATATAATTGAGGACCAAAAGTTAATGAACTCCATCAGAGAAGCCAAGTATGATGTGCTGTTAACGGACCCTGCGAACGGTGGGGGAGTTGTGCTTGCACGTTATCTTGCATTACCACTGGTTTTCAATGTCCGCTGGACGGTACATGGAGAGGCACATTTTGGAATTGCTCCTTCACCTCTGTCCTATGTCCCCTTTCCTCTAGCCATGCTGACAGATAAGATGACTTTCTTTCAAAGGGTTTATAACCTGCTTTTCTACAGCATACGGCTTTTCCTATACAGACGCACAGTAGGTCCTCATTACAGTGCTTTGTGTAACCGCTACTTTGGTCCAGATGTGGACTACTTTGAATTGTTTCAAGCAGCTGACATTTGGCTTATGAGAGTCGATTTTGTGTTTGAATTTCCACGTCCAACTATGCCCAACATTGTTTATGTTGGTTGCTTCCAATGCAAGCCAGCTAAACCCCTTCCAGCTGATCTGGAGGATTTTGTGCAAAGTTCAGGAGAGCATGGTGTTGTTGTCATGTCTTTGGGAACTCTGGTTGGAGAGCTTCCATCTGACATAGATGATGAAATTGCTGCCGCTCTCGCTGAGCTCCCTCAGAAAGTGATTTGGCGACACACTGGAAAAAGACCATCCACTCTTGGCAACAATACAATATTGGTTGACTGGATGCCACAGGGTGATCTTCTGGGACACCCCAAGACCAGAGTTTTTGTGAGCCATGGAGGAACAAATGGGATTCTAGAGTCTATTTACCATGGTGTTCCAATAGTTGGGCTACCGCTAGTTTTTGATCAGCATGACAATCTTTCAAGAATGAAATACAGAGGTGTGGCAGCAGTCCTGGATATAGCCACCATAGAAAAGAACCTGTTTCTAGAGGCTTTGCAGAAAGTTATAAATGAGCCGTCCTACAAGATAAACATGCAGAGACTGTCCAGGCTTGAGAAGGACAAGCCAATACAACCACTGGACAGTGCCATCTTCTGGATTGAGTTTGTTATGAGGCACAAAGGTGCTGCTCATCTGCGAACGGAGTCCTATAAAATGCCCTGGTATGCTTACCACAGCACTGATGTCATAGCATTCTTACTTTTGCTTGTGTTAGTCGCAGGTCTTCTGACTGCGGCAATGATCCGATACTTGTGTTGCAGGCTGTGTATGAAAAAAATGAAACAGGACTGATTCTATGCCGTCTTTTTATGTGCGATTACCACTTGTATTGAATAAAGAGTTAATTTGTCACAAATGAATTCTCAAATAAAGGTCATAGAAAGAATGAAGAGCCGTAATCCCATCGAGATTCAGATGGAATGACTGCAAGCACTGCCTTGATAAGTTCTGGTTGTGTCTGATGTTCCCCTGTTTGTTCACAAACCAGATTTAATATTGGTGGAATATTAATTTTTAATATTTTAATATTGGTGGAAATGAATGCAGCTTAGAATTCAGCTTATTTCCTTACCGTCCTGTTGTAAGCAAATGTTATACATTTCTTTTATGAAACACATTTAGGAGAGTTTCTTGCAAGTGAATCTTCATTAAGAAAAGAACAAGAAAAAAACTTTATTAAAACTTTTATTTCTGTCCTGTAATACTCTGTCCTATTTGTCCACCAGATGATGACATATTACTGTGCCTAATTACTAATCTACTACAGTAGTATACATGATGAGTGTGTAAAAGTACATGTAAATTCATGTAACATACATGTAAATACATATTTGTATATATGCTCATTCTAATATTTTGTTTTATATAATTTCAATGTTGTATGCAAATACTGACAGTCTAAACAGTCTACCTACACTGTAAAAAATTCACTGCACATCTACAGTAAATCACTGGCTACTAGTTGCATTACCTTTACAGTAATTTACTGTATAATATACAGTAAATAACAGTAGAACAGCAACTTAATACTGTGACTCCACTGTCCCCTGGACCACAATATCACAAGACTTATAATTTTACCAGACCTATAAATGTTATTTTTCATGATTTCTAAAAATATCTTAAGTTGAGTTGATTGCACAATAAAACAATGAACAAAGTGAAAACTTTGTGTTAGACATGGTGAAATCCAGGCAATAATTAACACTGAATGTAAGTTGTAATTGCATGTGTTGTGGCAAACATTTCTTACAGCAAAGCATAACACACTGTCTTATTTTAAGGCAAGACAACATTTTATTATGGAATACCATCCACTAATATTGTAAAAAAAGAGAACAAGATATAAAATGGCAAAATCATGGCTTATAGCAAAAGGTACTTACAAATAACATGTCAAATTTGGCTTTACCTTCAGTGTAATGTTACACTTCTACTGCTGCATTCACAGTATACAGTCAATTACACAGTCAGTCTCAGTCAGGGTGCGTTCTGGTAAAGTGGGACACTTAAGGGCTTTAAGGCTTTAAGTTTTTGGAATTGTGCTTTGTTGCTTTTGTGTGCCAGATAATACTGTGTGTGTACTGAATGTAAATGACTGTTCATTACACTGCTATTGCTGCATGTACGCTGAATGTGAATAAATGTTTTTGATTGATGTGACATGAGGTAACGATTCTTATTCTGAAATGTTAAGGCTGTAGTTGCTATGTAGAAATGTTAATGCTGTGGTTTTGCTGCTATGTAGATTCAAACAGTTCATAATTTGGTTTGATACAATACTAACATTCAAGACATTTTCTGATAAAGTAAAAATAAGCAGTGCCTGAAAATGGGCTTTATGTTGGAGTTTCCAGTTTATTAGAGCATTTGGCATTATTAAAGTATAATGTTTGCTTTAGAATGTCTCAGTGGAGTTAAGCCTCATCCATACAGTAACATTTAACAAAACCTGTGCTTTACAGTACACCAATCTAATGCTCTAGCTATGAGCTAATATGTTAGCCCTGAGGTAACACACTAGCTACAATATGATACAATACATGTACTGTAGTGTGCCTTTAGATAATGCATTTAATGTGGAAGCAGCTTCACACATTTCCACTCCAACTATGGTTTTTCAAGGGTTCTTTAGTAAAGAAAATGTTTCTATATAGATCCATGAACACTCCAAGAACCCTTTGCATGATTGAAGGGTTCTTTGCATCATGAAAGCATTCTTCAAATTGAAGAAGAACGTGCTGTAGATGGTTCTATATAGATACTTTTTGAAAAGTGTTCTATGTAGCAGCAAAAAAGGGTTCTTCTGTTGTAACAAGCCTGACATTGTAACAATAGAAGAGCCCTTTTTGATACTATATAGAACCCTTTTCAAATAGGTTCTATATAGAACCATCTACAGCACATTCTCCATCAATCTGAAGAACGCTTTAATCATGCAAAGGGTTCTTTGAGTGTTCATGGTTCTATATAGAACCATTTTCTTCACTAAAGAACACTTGAAGAATCATCAGTTTTAAGCGTGTACTGAAGCTTATTTGCATCCTGGGCTGCAAATCCCATAAGCAAGAGATATCAAACCCCCATTAAGCAGATGCAGCACTTAGTTGGGAACAAATATTCTCAAAAAAATAAAGGTTCTAAAAAGATTTCTTGAAGTGATGCGGTTAAATAATGATATTAGTTTCCATTAAGAATCTGTCAATTGTTCTTTAGACGAATACTGCAGTGTTTTTCAACCCAGTCAGCGTATCTGGCACTGGCATCAGTTACACAGACAAGACTTTCCCCATTATCAAAAGAACAGGAATGTCACTGACTCAAAACACACATAATTCAAAGGGCAGTGTGTTTTGAATCAAGAGTTTTTTTGTAGTTTTATTAAGTACAGAGGAAAACATCTAAATAATTATATGATAAGTAACTATGCAACAGGTGTGATAGGTTCAAAAAGGACCATCAATTGAACGATTATTTGGGAAACCAAAAGTGGTTCTTCTGTGGCACCGCTCCAAAGAACCCCTTTTGGCACTTTTAGAAGTGTTTTTCAATACAGAAATGTGCAGTGGTGTCAAAATGTATTTAGACATTTGTGCCATACTTACAAATGTATGACGTTAACAGCAAAACAAAATGTCAAACCAAGTAAAATATTCTTTTAAACGGCGGCTGGTGTTTCAGATCATTACTTCTTAGAAAATGCCTTTGTACATGTTTGTGAACCCATCAATGAACACAAGCTCATCGACAAAACAGAAAAACAGTCACAGACGGTTTCACCTCTGTGCTTTACAGCACCCATTAATGCAGTCTGACTGGAGTTCTTCTCCAGGATCTCTCAGTCTGATGTTGTGCTAAAGGTATTTTACTTTACTTTATGAAGTCACCTAAAGGTCCTCATTAACCTTTACCAATAGCTAAATGGCTAAAGTGTCCAAATACTTTTTGGTGTAGATAAGAGCAAATTTAAAACGTAAATGTTTGCCAAAAAGTGTCCCCTTTAGCGGAACTTACCCCACAAAACACTGACCACATCTAACAAAAACTCATCAATTAGAAAAATAGATGTTCATTATAAAATAAGGAGGGTATATAACAGGATAAAGAGTCTGGTTTCTTTGGTTGCGAGTGTGACCGAGCTTCCACACAAACACGCTTGAGGATCTCACTTTCCCACCCTCATGATGTCCTCGGGGTGTACGTCATTTCCGCTACATTGGCATCCTGGGATTGGAAGTCCCTCCGGCAGCTCTCTCTAATCACATACACTACCAGTCCAGCACAGATAAAAATCAGCAGCACTATGCCGATAACCTAGAAACAAGAGCCACAGTGGAGAATCTGGTTAGACATGCTTTTTGTTAGGAGAATAAAATGAAAAGAAGTGGCTTGTAACTTTTTTTATGTTTTATTAGTAAACTTTCTAAGACTACAAGAATCAGTCAGAGACAAACTAGTTTTCTCTTTAGCTCAATCTCCAAGTAGGCTCACTCTAAAAAGTGACATGTTAAATGTCAACACTTACTTGTGTTACCTGTTTTAATACAAACTGTGTCACTGTTTTCCATTTTAACACATTCTATGTTAAAAGTAGCACAAAATGTGTTAACTGAAAAGTGATGTCTTTAACTGAATGCACCAATGTGTATAGTTAGAGACAGAATGTGTTGTTTTTTTAACACATCTATTTGAAAGTGTTGATTGCTTAAAGGACTTGTATCTTGGCTCCTACATTAAAACCTGTAAAGACATGTAGTGGTCACCTCATTCCAAGATTTCCTTCAATGAAACAAGACATTAGCCCCTATTATAAGAGTGGGTCATCTGATATCAAGGCCTGAAGATCACTATAAACATTTTGTACATTCAACCTTTGAAAAAGTGTGCTTCATATGGGTAACCAGAGGCTTATGTGGATTTATTTCAGACAAATAAAGCAGCAACAAGCAGTATAACTGGTAAGAGTCAAATAGTCTAAGTTTAAAAATGAACCAAAAGAGTGTTTTACATCAGACCAGATCTAGCTAACATCATACCAAATGTGGGTAATATCAGACCAAATGTGACTATTATCACACCAAACCTGGCTAATATCATACCAAATAAGGCAAACACCAGACTAAACCTGGTATCAGACTAAATTAGGCTAACATCAGGCCAAATCTGGCTACTGTCAGACAAATGTGGCTAATATCACACCAAACATGGCCAATATAATATCAGACCAAATGAGGCTAACATCAAATCTGACTACTATCTGACCAAATCTGGCTTATGTCACACCAAATGTGGCTAATGTCAGATCAAATGGGTCTAACATCAGACCAAATCTGGAAAATTCTGGTAACAACATCTGGTAAACTCTTTTTCCCTTTCTTTTAACTTACACTTTTTTGCACTATTACGCTGAAAAGTAAGCAGCTGGCTGCTTGAAATGTAGATTTTCTGGAATTCCACACCTGTTACTGTTCTGTTAACTTGCTATTGTAAGTTCTCAAACTTCAAAGGCAGCCAGGTTCCTCTCTCCTGTTTTCAGCGTAGCAGTGCGTGAGATGTTCTTGTTTACTGTTTTCAGACCAGCCCTCCCAGCGGATCTCTCACCTGAGACACGACGAAGAGCTGCTGGGAGCGGAGCATCAGCTCCCGAGGCGTCGGGCTTTCCTCTTCGTCCTCTTCTTTCACCGGCTCGCACCATTTCTGCGGAGCCGCTTTGTCCACGATGACGAACCTGCCCTCCCAGTCCGTCATCGCGCAGGCGAAGTACTGCCCGTCGAGGAAGACCAGAATGAGCCAGACGACCGCGGGCACCACGCTGGAGACAGACACGCTCTTACGGCTCCACGTATCGCACCTGCAGCCCTGGATGATCAGCATGAGCGTGAAGGCCATGACGGCGGGGATGATGAAGAAGGCTGAGGAGAACAGTCCGTTCCACGTCGGGTTGCAAGGACACTCAAACTCCAGCTCGACCAGCTTCTCCAGTCCCATGAGGATGAAGCCAAAGGCCACGTTGGAGACCAGAGGACTATTGCTCAGCTCATTCTTCAGCCTCGTTAGCCATTGTTGTCTACTTCCCATACTAAAGCCACCTACAAAAAGTCCCAAAAGCACGACCTCCGTGGGGGACACATTTGCAGCTGATTAGTGAGGCGTAAATAAATTTCATTTTTTTCCTCTGAAGGCCAACTACAACGCCTGCATTCCTATTGGCGTTGAGCTAAGGTGGGTGTGTCATTCAGGCCTACATTACTTCAAATAATTGGCTCCCAGTAGGTAGCAGGTGGGGCTTTGGTTTAAATGGATCTTCCCATTGATTAATTCGAGGGAGGGGAGTAAAGTGGAGGGAAAATCAGTTTGCTTCCCCATTGGGTGAGTCAAAACAGTCATCTGTATAGGTATCTGTGCTCTCATAAATGACTGGATACTAAAGGGTAAAGCCACAGATTTTTAAAACTTTCTCCATAATCCAACTAGTGAAATGTAAACAAAGTAATTTAGCGTGTTTTGATGTGAAATGGTGCCCTGTAGATAAATCTGACACACATTTCTATACAGTGGCAGTGATAGGAACACAATGGTTACAATGTCCACAATGCAGATATGACCGTATCATGAACTTTCCAAAACCGACAGTGAACCTACACACACACATATAATGTTGATCATGGTAAAATAGAAAACAGGAAAAGGAGTTTCCTTACAATGCCCTGTGTGTACCGCTCTGCCATAACTGCTTTTAAAATTATGATGTATGGGAAAACTTAGCGTAAAACATTGTCTCTGACATCAGGCAGCTTTATGTGATGTAGCTTTCAGAGGCATTAAACTGTGCGGATGTCTGGTTCTTATGCAACATTTCCTTTGGTAATTATGCAAAAATGTAGTAAAATGGGTGGAATTCCCCTTTAATTGTAGCAAGATGGATATAGTTACAACTACTAGATAGATAGATAGATAGATAGATAGACTTGTATATACTGCTTCAGTAAAATACTATATAGGTACTATGCAGTATTATACTACTATATTATACCTATTGTATTACAAGACTTATACTATTACTATAGCTGATAGTTTTTATTCTCACTGTCATCTCTAATTAATAACATCAATAGTTCATTTGAGGTAAAACATTTCTTCAAAAATTCAAGAAACAGATACATTTAAATGACTGACTTACATAATTTGTTTAGATGATATCATGATTTTTCACTATCCTATGAAATAAATACCTGTTAATCACAGTAAGGTCTTATTTTACTACCCTGATCTATTCTTGCTTTTGTGCAATATTTAAGTAAGTGTTTCAATGTTAGGCCTCATATAAAAGATGCACTTCTGCTCTTTGCCATAAGGTGGCGCTTTACGAATGTAAAAACTGTGAGGCATGAAGGATTACTGGGAGCCATGATGGATTTTACACGCTTTACTCTGATTCTGCTTTCAGCTCAGCCCACTGTAACCTTAAGGCCCGGCCTGTGTAGAGGGCACACAGCAAAACAAACAAACAAACAAACAAATGAATAACAGCGGGTGAATTTAAGAGCTCTGCTGGATTGCAGGTGATAGATTGTTGGATTATTTCAACCGTGTAGTTTTAGTGTGTGGGTGAAATTCTGCATGTGCTTCTGCAAAATCTGTTTACTGTGCAATAAAGCACGTGTACAGTACAGTAAGGTCACCTTGTGGCCTGTGTGGTCTCTCAAGGTGCTGCCTTCTGTGTTACATAAATTCCTTATGAGGGGAGGGCGGTTAGTATGTAATGTTCAAGTGGAATTTTTCTGGCATAGACATGTAAACAGTGTCTTTTAGAGTCCCTTACAAATATTAATGATTTCAATACAGTATTAAAATATCTGAAAAATTAACATTTGATGTGTATCAAAATTTGAAACTGCATCATTACACCCCTCTGTCTGTTCCGAGTTGTCATCTTTTGTAGAAACCTGTCAATGATTTTACGGGGTGATGGGATACTGCGCTATAATATCTATATTTTATTCATTTTGCTGTTTTTCTAATTCTACTGAACTAAACTGGCGCTGTCAGAACACAACCTCATAAATGGTAACTTTACTGGAGAAGAGAAAAACATTCCTAACTTGTGATATATTTATATTTATAAATGTTTTTGGACCATTTCTATTTCTCCACTCATCATGAAATTTTAACACAGGGCAAAGAATAACTGGAGTTTCCAAATTATGCAAAAAAGTAAAAAACTACAAAAACAGAGACCCAAGGTTTTTGTGCAACAGCGCCAAAAAGTTATATTTCTCTAATGCTATTTCAGGCAGATGTAATCCTGATTTCAAGACTTTATGTATTAACAGATATGTGCATAAAAATATTGGACATCGACCCACAGTTACCACATCAGTGCATCCCTAGTTTACTGCTCAGTAGCAAAAGTAGGACAATTACCTACTGCTTCACTGTCATAGAAAAAAGTACTGTGCAAGTACATTTTCAGTTCAACAAGGTACAAACAGTCTAAATTACTCTTAAAAAATATGGTTCTTTAAGGGTTATTTAATAAACTCTATGGTTCTATATAGAACCACGAATACTCAGAGAACCAGTTATATGCTTAAATCGGTCTTTGCATGGTGAAATCGTCCTTCAGATTGACGGAGAATATATTGTATATGGTTCTATACAGAACCTTTTTGAAAATGGTTCTATATAGCACCAAAAAAGGCTCTTCTATTGCTACAAGCTTGACATTGTAACAATAGCAGGACCCTTTTTAGTGCTATATAGAACCATTTTCAAGAAGAGTGTACTTATAAAAGTACAGCAATGGTCCAACTGTGTACCTTCAATATGTTTTTCCTAGTGGAGAGGTACGCATTTGTATCTATTTGTCTTAAAACAGAACAATAAAATAAAACGCCTGGAGGCGAGACGGGCTGTGTGGAGTCAATACAACTTAAAAAATGTAAATACAATTGATTATGATATAACTATGTTCCCTAAATAAATGCGCTGCAGACGTTCCCTGGAGGGTACCACCCCCATCACAGTTTAGTACTTTTTTTCTGATAGGGTACTTTGCAATTGCAATTGGCTTTCAAGGGTTCTTTAGTAAAGAAAATGGTTCTATATGGAACATTGAACACTCAAAAAACCCTTTGCATGATTAAACAGTTCTTTGCGTAGTAAAAGTGTTCTTCAGATTGATGGAGAATGTGCTGTAGATGGTTCTATATAAAATCTTTTTGAAAAGGGTTCTATGTAACACCAAAAAGGGCTCTTCTATTGCTACAAGCGTGACATCGAAACACCAGCAGAACCGGTTTTGGTGCTATATAGAACAATTTTCAAAAGGGCTCTATATAGAACCATTTACAGCACATTCTCCATCAATCCGATAAGCCTTTTCATGATGCAAGGAACCCCTTAATCATGCAAAGTGTTCTTTGAGCGTTCATGGTTCTATATAGAACTATTTTCTTTACTACGGAGCCCTTGAAGAACCATATTTTTATTGTAGAATCAAGACATTTTCTCATTAAGTTTCACAAATTTTTGACCCCAGAATCACAAACTACATAAACCTTAGACTATGTGTATCATTACATGTCTAAAACAAACGCTGATTGGAAATGAAGGCACAATAGGGCAGTTTTTCTCAGGCCTGCCTCCTCTGCACTACACTATGTAGTGTTTCCTGCTCGAACGTGTTGTGACACAACTCATCAGCACCATGAGCTTTAAATGGAAGTGTTGGAACAAGAGAAACACTAAACACTGAGGTGCAGATGAACTACAGGAGCAGGATTAGGAAGCACTAATCTAAAGCAGTGAGTCTAGGGTTTAGAGGCTTGTACCTGCTCTTTGTTAATTCAGCTATGCTGGACACAAAAGTGATTGATTTCTATTAAGTACAGTTTTCTCATTTTAGAAATATTTTGTATAATTCTGTTCTATTAACCTTTTCTCTGGCGAAGCTGCCATCTAAGTGGAAAAGAAAATCCCAGAATAAAACCTTGTGCGACCTTTTGTTACCCACCCACACAGTATTACATAGTATGATCCAGTTTGAACTGGTGGTGCATGAAAAGAAAAACGGAGAGGAGAGGCTTACAAGAACACGAAGAGGAAATCTACGAAAGACTGTTCCAGAACCAAGACAAGAGGCTCTTCACGAAAAAATCTAAATTTCTTGAACTTCTACCTTAATGTTGTCTTTTATTTTTGACAGTTTTTTAAAACTATCTTTCCAGACCAGCCTGATCTCTGTGTGTACAGTGCTACAAGGTCTTTTTCATTACATTGTTTGGACGGGTCAGAATGGGCGTTAATGGATATCTGTGAACATCTTTTGTATGAATACAATGCATATTCAGATATATTCAGGAATCTAAAGCAGTGTTTTCCCAACAGAACAAATCATGCTCATATTGCACCAAACTGTTGCACTTATTTCTTTCCCTCTTTCATCATTTTTACACTAGAAAAAAATGACTGTGTGTTAGTTTAAGGATGTAAGACCTGGCTGCCTTAAAGGGCCCACACCCAACATGTTCCTTGTACTTTTATTTGTTCCCTGAGGTGCACTTACAACATTTGTGAACTAATATGTACCAAAAACAACCACTATTCATTTTTCAAGACCATTTCCAGCCTCTCTTTTTCCCTTAAAAAGAAATAGGCTGTTACTGTACCTTCAAGACTGATATGTAAATGGCCTCTGATATGATTGACTGTGCTGTTTTGCACCTCAGACTGAAACACTCATTTGACTTTGACGTGATTGGGCAGAGCTAAACTGCTGTATGATGAAAAAGTGGATGTATATGAATGTATTACTTTTTTATGACATCACAAAAACACTAAATTCAAAACGTGCTGTCTTTGCAGTTTAGTTTCCATACATGGACTGTATGGACCTTTAACAATGTTTACAACTACGGGTTTTCCATGATATGAATCTAAATTTTAAAAATGTAAATTTTACTGAACTTTAAATAATAACAGAATATAGCACGGTGATAATTGGTCTGTTGACATACTACTTAAGATTCAATCAACTCAAAAATTTAACCCATTCATGTTCAATAACTAAATGTAGTATCAAAAAAAGTCAAATGCCAAAGAACTAGATCTGATTATTTATAGTTATACCTCAGATGAACGTCTAACATCTATCAGTTCCCAATGGAGTTTTTATTGTTTTTGATTACACGCCATTTTTATATTTTACTTCACAATCAAATTAGGTTTATTTTTGTTCTGTTAAAAATCAGTAACATCATGACAAAAAAAATCATGTTTAAGCCATACGGTTTGATTGTGTTGACAAGTATATGGACCAAAGTGAATTTAACATTGATTTAAAAAGAAAATTCAATATTTGAACCTATACATGACCAACAACGTAATGAAACATAGAAAAAAAAATGTTTGGTCTGTATGTATATCTACATCTTGTCTGACCATCTAATAGCACCTATTTGATTTATTATCATTTTATTTTTTAATGTAAGTTTTATATTTTTGTTAACAATCACATTTATATTGTCTAATGTTTTGAAATTAGTTGTCCTGTAGGACCAAAAGATGAGATTTAAGACTAGATTTATCTGATCGATTTGACAACATACAGACCAAAATCATAATCATAATCAGATTTATTGGCCAAGTATGTTGACACACAAGGAATCTGATTCCAGTTTTCTGAAATCATTAGTTTTGTTGGTTATATATATATATATATATATATATATATATATATATATATATATTTTAATATGAGCAAATATATGTACATATATTGTTCTTTCATATGGGAGATATGGACATTAACAGGCTTAAAGCAGCCACGTGGGACATCAATGGATAATGCACAGATGGATATTTCTGAAAACTGTAGAGTAATAAATTCATATTTTGCTTTCCAAGTTTCGTTTCGTTGACCTGCGTGATGAACTCAGCTCCACTGCCAGCGCGTCTGCGCAGCCGTGGAGCAGCACTGAACTGCTTTAATCACTCGATGGGGGGCGCACACACATACACACACATACACACACACACACTTGCATGCACGCACGCACGCACACACACCAGGGTTTTTTTTTCTCCTCTGCCAGCGCGATGACGGACTCTGCCCCCCAAATGGCCCTGTGCGCGCTCCCCTGAGCTGCCGGGCTGTCTGCAGCCGTCGCTGCTCCATCGCCTCGCTTGGTTTCTCCACGTCCAGCCAGGATTTTTTACTTTTTTATTTTATTTATTTTTTATTTTTCCTCCCATCTGATCTGCGCATCCCTCCATCTTCAGGAGCTCCGTCCCGTCCCGCTCCCCTGCTGCTGCTGCTGCTGGTGTGTGTGTGCGCGCGGGCGCGTGTGTGTGTGTGTGTGTGTGAGAGTGTGTGTAGCTCAGGACTGCCCCCCCCACCCCCTCTCCACCTCCTTTTCTTGCTCCTTCCACTATAAACCCCAACAGCCATGCGTTCCTGTGCAAAGATGCTGGCCGTCGTCGTTCTCGGAAATGTCATGCTGCAGTATGTCTCCTCTCAGAACGGTAAGGATCAGCGCTGCTGTCGCGAGAGCACAGCTCCACTCCGTCCACTCTGCCTGCCTGTGTAATCTGCCTAGCCTCCATAATATCCACACTGTATCTCCATCCTTCTCGGTTGGGCTGCCAGCGGTTCTTCTATTGCTGTCGTTATTATCGCTGCTGTTGCGGTTAGCAGCGTGTAGGTTCTCCACATTAAGGTGTTAAGATGCTAAGAGTGGACTTAACTGGGAATTAGTGCACGTCCTTATTATGTCAGCCAGAGAGGATTCCCGTTTCAGCTCATGGGACTCAGGCTATTGCTTTCTTTCTTAATTATCACTGCTGTTGTACTGTTTAAATTGTATTTATTATTACTATTATTATTGTATTCATTACAATCATAAGGACTGTACGTGTCAGCAGGCTGGACAGAATCAATCTGGATAGATCTAGAAGCTCTCTGCTGCTTTCACACAGTGTGTTTTGTTAGTTGCTGATTAGATTCAGTGTGTATTTGGGGCGGGGGGGGGGTGGGGGGTGGGGGGAGGCTTTTCCAAATAGAGACAGAGAAGCGTTATTTATTATTATTTTTCCCACCTGTATTCCGGCAAGCCCCGTCCCCCTGCGATAGGATTGGCTGGTAGTTCGCACTCACAAGCAGTCCGGCTAGTGTGAGCTAGTATCAGGAACTACTAATATAAACTATATTGTCTAAGTATGAACTACTAGCCAATCCCAGAGCAAGAGGTGGGGCTTGTGGGAATATAGGTGGGAAATAAAAAAAACACCACTTTCACATGCAAGCTCCAGCACTGGATGAGCTTAAAGGGACTTCCACCAAAATGTCTGTATAATTTAGTAGCTCAGATGTAAACAAAGTCATCTGTGAAATGTGGCATTTTAGAGAAACTCTGATTTCTTTACAGCGGTGGTGACAGGAACCAGCTGTTATGAACAGAATTATAGCCATTTTATTTATCATCCAAAGATACAAGTGAAGGTCTGAGTTTGATATGTAACGCTGACCATGTAAATACAGTGAAAGAACCGCCAGCGAACCCACACATATATGCGTAATGCCGATCATGGTAAAATAGTGGTAAATCTGAAATATGAGTTTTCTTTGGGGACTATTTTGTCTTACAACACCCTGTATGTGCCTCTCCGCCATAAATAAAAGTATGTGTTAAAAAATTTGTTTTATGCCAAAATGCTATTTTTAAACTGGCATAAAACAACGTATTGGGTATCAGACAGTGTATTTGTAACTATTCCATGCAATGACTTTCTGTGAGACAGCCTTTAGAGCCATTAAACATGGACGTCTGGTTCCTATCACCACCACTTTGAACAATTTAGAGTTGGTACGTTTCTCATGAATGGATCATTTCATGTAAGACCATTCTGAATGACTTTGTTTACATTTTAATGATCCAGAAATGTTGAAAAATCTGAGGAATTTCACCTTTATTTGACTACAAGTTGTGTCTTTTTAAGACATTGGTTTGAAATGCTTATGAAACATATTGACACTGTCATATCAAAACCTCATAACTTTTTTCTCCAGTGTTTTTATCTGAGAACACCAACGTTCCTTTATATTGCATGAACATTTCATGAAGAATGAGCCAAAAGAAATGGCCCAAAAGTGTGGAGTAAAATTTAATTTTATTGAAGTTAAGTATTTTTTTCCTTCTCCTTTACAGTTATCATTTCCGAAATACGAGGTTTTGTTATGACAGCAACAATATTATCATGTATACTATCTTTAAATGATCTGTGCTGACTTTCTTTGTGGGATGACCAAAACTATGACCCAGAAGGTGCATAGAATTAGAATGAGCAAGGAATTTCTTTTAATTGAACCCAATCATAAAAAAGTAATTCTCAGTTGCTTTTTAATTGCTGTCTAGTTTCTCATGGTTAAACAATAACTGGTAGGGTATTAGCCATACTGAATTTGATGAAAGAACTAAATGAGCCTAGCAGAAAAAATATGTTAAGCCCATACATGAATCATGTCTATTATCGTGTTGCACAGAGAGGGAAAGAAAGTACGTGTGAAGGCATGTTTTGATAACCCCAACAAAAAGCCATTGGCTTTGGCCAACTATTGTCTGGCCAAGCCCATCTGTACACATACCAGACCATGCTGTGGGCTTCATGAACAGTACAGGCTACTTTCACCGCCCCCGTATTGAAATTCCAAACCCTTTTTTACTCCATTATATCAGAAACTGCCACTTGACGTTTGTGGTTTTGTGGCGATAACCCGGGCCTTGTCTGGTTTATAAGAATGGAGCTTTACATGCACAGCACTGTATCTGGTAGACCGATTTAGCACAGTGATGTGATGCACTGTCTTATTACTCATACCTGTGAATCGCACATGACGTACAGTTTTAATCTCTGCACGCGTCTCAAACAATCAAACTGCCGCACGTTTGTGGCAGATGCAGCGTCGGTTGTCTCAATCCCACACGAATGATATCATCTGAAGTTCCTATTAATGTGACAGCTTTGGTGAAGAATTCAGCTGGCTTTACAAAACAAAATTCAATTAGCATGTACGGAGGAGGTCAAGCAAAAGCCATTAAACGCGGTGTGGATGGATGGTCCTCTGAGGGCCAGATTCAGCAACAGATATCTGCAGGACTGTAAATAGCTTTGGTCCATTTTGCCGCATGTTTCTATTCTTAGAACGGAGACATGGAGCACAGAACTGTGGCTTTAACATTCTTTTGTGAAAGTGAATCCATTAACTCTTAATGGATGGGGTTGCATGGCAGTTGCTGCCTTTCTCTGTGACCGTGGATTTCAATGAACAATTTAAGCTCGGAAAGATGAAGATCCAACAGTGTGGGGGAATGGAGGATATTCCCAGAGCTCAGGATGCTTAGCTTTGCCTCAGAACATGTGTAATCTGGATTATAAATTACCTATTTTTTCATTTTTTCCAAATGCACACATTACAAAGGCTGGCTAACTTTTACAGCTTTGATTTTTGATTGAGACTTTTTCATTAATAATGGCCTTTTCTTTTCAGGGGCTCATTCCATAGTATTTCTAAGGGGATCAGTTTCTGTAGCTGATTCATTACACAGGGGTAGACATTGCCTGTTGTCCAGTGCCTCTGATCACAACATTCTGGCCACTAAAAATGCATGCGTGTGGCCACTTGCTGTGGAGATTTTTTTGGCATTGTCGTTCCATTTTAACAAACCTGTTTGACCAAATTTGGACAAATAAGATTTTCTTGCAAATCATTAACTGTAATCGCAGTGATAGCCAACAAGGTGGTGATGACCGTGGTGGTCTCCCCTGCTGAGCTGGTCCACCTGGCATCGCAAATGTGGTTGTATTAGTTAAAGGTCTTACATAAAAATAAAATAAGGTGTAAAATATGATGGCGTTACACTGAGAGGTTAATCACTACAGTAGCTTAACAGTTGCTAATGACATAACCTAGACTGGATGACATCTGAATGGACCAGCTCGGCAGGGAGGACCACCATGGTCATCATAAAGGCAATCCTCTTTTTTAAAGTAAAGATTTTAGTAAATATTTCTTATTCCTTGCTTGTTATTTGTAAATCAAATGCATATACCATAAAGGTGTCTTTTATTCTGGCCACAAATTCTTATTCTCCACTGCATGATGATGCCTCTCAAAACTGACTCTTTATATCATGCATTTCAGGCAACAAATGTAATAATAATAATAATAATAATAATAAACAACAACAACAACAACAACAATAATAATAATAATAATAATAATAATAATAATCTCCAAAGCAAAAAGCTTCCCCCTACATGACATGTTCTTTGTCATAACATCCCACAAGTAAAACTAGCACACAGTGCTTCTGGTAAAATCTAAAGCAACCACCCATTGAAACAAGTGGATTTCTCTTTATGGGGAAATCCCTTGTGATGCACTGGAACCACTAACAGTTGGAGGGTGCCATTAGTGATCTTTGGTATAATTGATTCTGTCAAAGATCAATAGTAATGCATTACAACGATGCCACAGGAACCTAAAGACTAAATTATATAATTTTAATAGAATTTATGTTGATAGATTTTGTCTTGTGGCAAGAACTGCAGGTTGCTGCTTATTGTCGACATCTTAGTGAAAGGCTTTAATGAAATGAGTGTTTATGTTTAACAAAGGATTAGAGCATACTGACTACTGAAGAGGTCATCTAGATCTGAATCTCATTACACTGCTGCCATGCATCACGACCGATGTAAATCCGCTTGTCAAATTCCTTGTTCCAATTCATCCTTCAGAACAGGTCGAGATTAAGCACAGAGGAGTGAGAGAAATAGAGGGGCCATTGTTTGGGACAGAACAATGATGAACCATTCAAACCAATTCAAAGACAATAGTTTTACACCATGAGCAGCACCTTGCAACTTGTGCTGTAGCCTGTTCAACCAGGCTTAGCAAATAGTGGCCTGTTCTATTAAAACTATACACATAAAGGTTAAAGCCTTGAACACTGTTCTAACACCAACACTATTAACATTACATGTATAAGCACACAGAGCGTAAAAGAGGCTAGATGAACCGTGCTACATTACTGTGTTCTTTCATAATAGACACTGTTTAACTGCAGATTAAATAGATTGGCTAAGCAAATCAGAACAATAGCATAATAAAGTAATAATGATTCTGATGATGAGTTTAATGATGAGTTGCATTGCAATAAAATGCAGATAATATTACGTTCTGCTAGTACCTTTACGGGGTTTGCAATGTTATGTTAGCTAACTGTGGTGAACAGACAGAGATATCTGAAGTCTGTAGGAGACATTCAAATAACGTCTTCACTGTGTATGATGTAGTTTTAGTTTCATTTAGCTTCAGTATATCATTTGGCCAAGACTGACGTTGGTTGGCGGGTGTGTTGGGAGCCTGGTCCTATAGGTGTCTGCTCTGTGAGAATTTGGCTCCAGGTCAGATCTGACTCATGACCACTGCTATAAAATATGCAGCAGACTACTAAGATAAACCACTACCTCTTTCTACTTAATATGGGTGTCTATTAATAAGCAGTCTTCAGACACTTTAATGGTGATATAGGTCAAATGTAGAACACACACTTCCATGTGTGGGCTGTAGGGGTGTAACGATACACATATTTTCAGGTTCAATTATTGATTCTAAGGTCAAACTCAATCTGATTTTTGAAATTGTATGCATTAAAATGTCTTGACTATGCAGAGCTCTAATGTCAGTGGTGTCTAATCTTATTTACAAAGGGCTGATACTGCTGCAGCTTTTCATTCCAAACAATGTTTTCACTTGTTCAATCAGTTAGTCTCCGTCTACGAACACCTGATTATGTGTATTCCTGCTTTGTTGAATTGAAAACCTGCAGCCACACTGGCCCTTGGCAGATAAGACTGGACACCACTGAATTATGTACTACACAGACTGGTTTGGTTCCTTTTCTCAAACAGAACTTTATCAACGCCTGCTGAGCTTTCCTCTAACAAAATTAGCCCCTTAAAATGCAAACGCAACAAGTTACAAGGGCCTTCAGATCAAAAGTTCAGCGTTTGAGCATGGGCAAGTGCACAGCATTAGCCACACCTGCTCCCCACCCCCTATACTCTGATAGGATGCATTGGGATTTTGGGATGTTCTGATAAATTACATTGTTATCAGTTAATACCAGTTAATAAGAGACCCTCAGACGAGACCAAGGGATGTACAGTTTTACATTTTAATTTAACTGTACAATGTTTTGAACACTTATTTTTATAAAAGAAATCAATACTGTATTGAAATAATGACAGTGGACTGATATAATATTCTAAAGGGATGCATAGGTAGTCAATATGTAGTCGATAAAAGCTTGTGTTATCTGTACTGAAGAATTATTTTTTTCTACAAATAGTGACCCATGAGACTGAAATCAGACATGCAACCCTATTCCCTATAGACGGAAAAAGCACAAACAAACCTATTCTTATCTGCCAACTTAACTGCATTCGCAAAATGAGGAGCCCAGTGGGACAGGTCGAGTTGCTTCCTGCATTGTAGGACAGGATTTCTGGTCCCAGTAATCTTTCTCAGTGCCAGGCAGGCAGCACAAGGACCTCTGCAGCAATCTGCTACCCTCAGGAGGGCTTCTTTTCCCACCTGGGAATGGAGACACGTAAGTGGTGCTCATGGAGTCTCCGTCCTGATTCGAAGGCCTGTGCAGTACTCAAAACATACATGAACAACCAGATATCATGGGAGCTTTCTTTTACTGGATATCTGTATCCATTTATACAACTGATCTAAAGCACTGTGCAAGGTCATGACCTGTCTTGTGTGATCACTAGGGCTGTCTTTAGTGAACACATTAGTACCTATTGTTACTACATATTATAGTTCTTATTACCTACGTAAAATGAACCACTGAACAAAAAATACAGACAGCCTTTCAAAGATTCCAAAATCTGTATAAAATATATGAAGAGATTCATTCCGAAATGCTGTATATGCTTTTGTAAAAACTTTGGATATAAAAAGGTTCGAAAAGAATAACAGCTGATTTATAATGGAGAACATTTTTCTAAAATATTTTTCCCTAAAAGAGGGTATTATTCATAATATAGCATTGATATTTCATGTGTAAAGCCCACTCCCAACAATGTATATCATAAAAAAAGAAAAGAAAATTTATAAAGTTGGTGTGTAATAGGGTCCAAAACAGTGGGGACCAAAAGTTTGAGACCACTTTTTACATTACAAATTATATTATCAGTATATCAATTTCAGTTATACTGATATTTCAGTGAAAAGTAGAATCCTTTACATGTATTTACATGAATTTCAGAATTTCTTAGCATTTGCCAGTACTTGGTATGCCCCCCTTGTGCACTCCAGTTTGTGCAAAAGCCTCTGCTGAGTAGGTCAAATCCAACTGAGAGATATCAGAACATGAGATTCAATGGAAAGAAAATAATAGAAAAAAAAAGATCTGACCTTTTTGTATAAAGCCCTTAAAAGGTCTCATGTCAAAAATTTGCTTAAATTTGAATATGGTTGGTGTAATGTAGTGGGTAACACCTCTGCCCTCTACGCTGTGGACTGGGGTCCAATCCCCACCTGGGTAAGCACCCCACACTATACCAATAAGAGTCCTTGGGCAAGACTCCTAACACTACCTTCACCTACCTGTGTAAAATGATCAAATTGTAAGTCGCTCCGGATAAGAGCGTCTGCTAAATGCCGTATATGTATATATATAAATAGTGACCAATGAACAGTGCATAACCTTAAGTTTTTTTTCACTAGTCTTTTAACTTTTCTTGGTTCTAAAGTTTTCATAATTCCAAAACTTTCTATTGTATATGTCCATGTTTAAAGGAAAAATAAATAAAAACACAAAACGCAAAAATGTAGGCATGTTCATCAATCTCCCTTTTTTAATATAGCTGCTTTTGGAACAAAACCTTGTCTCTCCAAAATGATGACTTTACAGGAGAAGGAAAAAACATACTTTACTTTTAATGTAAGTCAATGGAACCAGACTTTTTTCCAAGTAGTTGAGCCATTTCTTTTGGTCCATTCATCATGAAATTTATATACAATGTAAAGGACAGCAGGCATTTTCAAATTATGTCAAAAACTGAAAAAACGACGAAAAACCGAGATATGAGGTTTTGTTCCGACAACAGCGATATACATATTATACATGTTAAAATCTCAGGCTTATTACATACTAAGGCTTATTATTTATTAACTGCAGGGTTTAAATGCAAACTGGTAGAGCTATTCTTAGGTTGTAGAAGTGTATAATAAAACTTTGGCCATATAAGGGGTTAATGCATAAACAATTTTATTTCAAGTAATTTTGCGCATCTCTATTGGTCTATTCATCATAAAATATTTACACAATGGAGAGAGCCTCTGGAATTTTCAGATGCAAGTGCAAAAAATAAAATAAAATAAAAAAATGAACCACCAAACAATAAGTTAAGCTTTTAAAATGACACTGACAGTATGTTTTATGTATGCAGTATGTTTGCCAAATAATCACTACTGATTCATCAAGAACCTTAATCAGCGTTGAATGCAGGCTCTTTTTTGGCAACAACAGAACATCCATCTCTCGAAGAATCCTGATATTATGCTTTCTTAGTAGGTGGCTATATATCACTGCTGAAAGTGAAGCGTGACTGAATGTTGCGTCCTCAGTGTGTAATACCGTTTGAGGTTACCTCGCCCGGAGCTTAACCGCTGCTTTCGCTGACAACATGGCAAGGTTATTCCCTTCACTATTTTTTCCCTTAACCCATCACTGTACCAAAAATTCTAAGCCTGATCCACTTCTTTTCTGTCTCAGTGGATCCTTCTGGAGGATTTTCTGTTCAGAGGAAATGGTGTGATGGGTTTGGTCTGTTCAGCAGGCTGAGTGCAGCTCCACACACAGATGTCTCCATAGTGGAAGAATATAATTATGGTTCATATTAATAAGCTTCAGGCAGGGAATTCAGCTAAGTGAAAATCTAGTCTTACAGCTGTCCACACAGATTGAGATGCTGCTTTTGTTTAGAGCTCAGTTTCAGAAATAGTGCACAAAGAGCAATGGTCACGTATTCGATATGCGAAGGGCGAAGAAAATGATACATGCGGTCTGCATTATAGAGCTCAGTTCAGTGAAAACATTCCATGTCATGACATCCTTGACCTCTCTATAAAATTTCCAAAGCCAACTGGATATTGGACAAACAAATGCTTATAATTGAGAAAAGAATAAGTTCTAACTATAAGATGGAGGTGAAATACAGACAGTGTTTGTGACGTAGTCATGAAATGCTAGCTACTAAACTCTTGGTTCGCCAAAGTGGTCACAGTGTTTTGCAGAATAACAGTTTTCTTTTAACTTTGAATCATGTGTAATTATACTGCGCTCTTAATATTCTAAATTCACCAAAATATTAACTGTAGAAATCGCTGATATAGCAATAGTGTCATGTTGTGCATAGCTAGTGTTATATTTGATATTTGATATGTGATATTTCTGAAGATTTTCACAGAACATCAACTTTTGCTGAGTATTCACAAAGCATGTGCTGATATAACAAAATGAATATCACATAAAAATCACAATCTTTTATCAAGGTTCACAATATTATATAGGTGTAGATTTAAGCAGGCATTTCCTTTAACAGCATGCTGTGATCGCTTTTGATTATTAAAGTTGACCAAATATATACTTTCAAATCATATGGTTTTCAAACTACTATAGCTAAAACGGCGAGGATCTTTTGTTTAATCCTTTATTTCCATCACGTTTTTATATCCCTGCACACAGACTCATGGGAAATGCAGTCCGTATACAGGTAGCATCTTCAATGTTCTTTTACTGTAGCAGACTGAAGCAGCTTCAATGTCAAGACTGTCAAGACACTGCCTTGTTATCTACCGCAGGCTGCAGCTCTCCTCTTGATAGCTAGCTAGCTAGTTTAATGGGCATAACTGAATTATTTACTTTGTTAGCTTCTACTTCTAAAGGTGTACTATGTATGTTTAACTAGGGTTGCCAGGTGTCCAGTTTTGGACCGGAGAGTCCAGTGTTGTGCTCTGACTTCCGGTTGGGAATGCATTCGATTTGTTGAAGCGGATAAAGTGTCATTCTAGTTCTCTCGAAGCCCTCTGTCTAACAGCTACACTGATCTGTGTCAGAGAGATCAGAGATCTGTATCTGTAAATGATAAATGAGGAAAAGGAAGTCATGTTAGAAAAAAATTACACCTCATATTACAACATTGTTGGAAGTGTGAGTGTATGAAGATGTTTCAACATAAGGAAAATCAGATAATTCACTGTTCTTAAGTAACCAACTCAGCCTCTTAATAGACTTGAAAATCAATCTAATACAGTAGGTAATGCTGTATATTATGTGTTTCGACTGTCTCTCATATACAGGTTCTAGATTATCATTTCCTTCCTGACACTTGAGTCTCTCTTTTGACCATTAACTCCAATAAGGGGAAAAAGCTTGTTGGTTAGAACTATAGATTTTAATAAATACACTTTCTATTGTTTTGTTTTTTTAATAAGAACTAATGTTAATGAAGTGAATAAAGAATCCAGTTACAACAATGTTATGACGCTGCATTATATTGATTGACTGATAGTTCAGCATGTTTGTTTCAATTTATAGTAATTTGAAGTGTTCATGGTAAGAATGTTTTGCATTTTGAAAGTGTTACAGCAAACTTCTAATATAACACCTCCATAACACTAATAATCAGTATAAAACACTTATCAACCCCAAGTTGAAATGAAACCTATACCACTGCCATATTATCACCATATTGTATTAACCCCTTTAAATACCAGGCTTATTACAAACTATGGATTATCATCATTTAGTAACTACAGGGACTTCAGTGCAAACTGGCCGAGCTATTCTCATGTTATAGAGGTGTGTAATAAAATTTTGGGACTGCTGATGGACCCTGGCCGTTTTAGGGGTTAAGAAAAAAAATCCTGAATGTATAAGATGTACATGCAGTGTCCTGAATGTCTTTTTTTTTAAATAGAAATCCTCAAAATGTTTAAACACCAACATATTATTGCAATAAACAAAAATCTGAAGACTACATGTACATGTATGTTATTGCTGTCATAACAAAACTTTCATTTTTGTTTTCCTTTTTTTTGGACATTATTTGAAAGTGCCAGCTGTTTTATTATGACAGTCATGACATACATGGGGTGTTTTTTTCTTAGTACAGTATTGTGATTATATCAATTATATCATGAACCATTATAAAAGATTAGTGTTATAGTGATGTTAAATTTTGATATCGGCGCACACATACACACGCACACACACACACACACACACATATATATATATATATATATATATATATATATATATATATATATATATATATATATATTAATCCAACTTCCATGATGGCTTTATGTATAATGCCACAGCATTGTGACTGTTCTAATGTGCCAGTGATTTTTGTGCCAGTTGGAAGAACCTTGATACTCTAGCTTGCACATAGAGTATGAATAATTCAACATATCCTCTACAGAGAACACACCTCTTCACATTTTAATGTGCAATTATTGTTCATTTTCTAAATTTAACATTGGAAAAATAACCAAAATAAAATATGGCATGTAAAAAAGTTGTTCCACATATTATTTAATGTTTTATTTTTTTCAGTATGTTAAACTCAGCAAATGAATAGAAATTGTGCACTAAAATTTGCAATAAAACTGTAAATTGTGAAAAAAGTGTGTTCTCTATAGAGGATGTGTTAACTTATTTTCACTTAGAAAATCCACAAAACAAGTAATCTGACCAGGTGCGTTCAAACTTTTACACGGGACTGTAGCACTACAACCTTTATCGTGAGCTGTGAAGGTGCTCAGAGTAAAAACACATAAAAAATCCTGTATGAACAGCATTACAGTGTGACAGCGTAGTGTGAGCTTGTGAAACCAGAGCGTATTTGACAGAAATGCAGTAATGGACTTTCATAATGTCCATGACAATAATATCGCTATATGTCTTATAATTGAATACTGACATGTCTAGTACTCACACATATTATGTTTTGCAAAATGACAGTTTAACTTTGAATTATGCTGAATTATGTTTCACTCTATCATGTTCTGAATTCCTCAAAATCATAATCACAGGAATGGCTGACACTGTATCGTTATTTTTAGATGTTGTCACAATACAAGAAATGCATTCAATGTCTCATGCTGTTCTATTCCAATAGTAGCTGGCAGAGGTGCAATTAGCAGGCAGTGTAGCAGTTCCCCATTTCCAAAATGAATCTGAAATAAACTGAAAAAGGCTGAGATTGGATGTTACAGCCTATTATAATGAATTTACAAAGCAAATTATATTCCAAAATGGCTTCTAAAAGCAATATGCTGATGGTAACCGAAAAACGTACTAAAAATTTACAAACAGTACATAATGTTCTTTAATGTGTTTTATTTAATTAAGATTAACACAGTCCAACAATCCAACAATGACGAGTCTCACTGCACTGAAATGAGTGACTAACACCACATTGAGTCCTGAGTAATCATTCTTGCAATATTCTTGAGAACGGAACTGAGAACTGTTCAGCTCTGATTCAAATTCTTTATTTCAGAAGCATTTTAGTTTTAGCTCTACGTTATTACTGTATTCATTTTAATTCTTGGCAATTTCAAGGTTTAAATGCGATACAGTGCACGAGACCTATCCATCATTTATTCAATTTCCAGTCAAAATTAAGTACAAACTTCTTTGTCTTCCAGGGTCAGGAAATAAAGACCCAGAAAACTTATACTCAACAGAAGATTACACAGCTAAATACAACTAAATATATATTTTTTTCAGCATTTAGTGTGTCCATACTTTGCCTTTATCACGGTTTTCAGATTTCAGATTTGCTTTCTGTTTTCAAAGAAATGCGCTGGACTTTTTTTTTCCACACCTTCAAAGTTCTGTCTTAGAAGTTTGTTGGATTCTATGTTTCTTATGATCCAAGTAATCCCAAACACATCCAATGATGTTGAGGTCTGGACTCTGGGGTGGTCAGTCCACTGTTCTAAGAACACCAGCTAGTTCTTTGTTTTGCAATGTTTTTGTCTATTTTCTTTTCTCAGTGAGGGCTTCTTACAGCTACACATCCTTTCAGACCCATAGCGCAGAGTTGTCTTCTCACAGTAGAAGGATAGACAGAAACACATGTAGATATTTTTAGATCTGAAGCAAAAGTGGAGCTTGATTACCCTCTCAAAGATGAGTGCGTTAAGTACTGTTTATTTGATGGGGGGTTTTGGTGGTCTACCATTTTCTCTAGATATTTTCATCATTTTTTAACTGTAGTTGTTACAATTATATTCCTTTGACTTTCCCCTTCCTTGTGAATTATATATAATCTCCCTCTAAATTATCTCCTGAAACATGAACAACTTGTACTTATTGGCTGTTTTGACTGGAAATTAAACAACTGAAAAGGTGGTTTTGACTCTTGCACAGTATTGGATGCTATTATAGCTCCTATTCCTACTAAAGTGGTTAAGCTTTGAGATACTTGGAAGTGTTTACTGTAGACCGTCCAAGTCATAATGCATAACGCTTATTATAAATTCATGTTACTGTTGTGACACAAACGCCTACAGCCTAATTATGTTTCAAATGTAAACATTATACTCGGCTAGAGCACAAAGTGATAAGCTTAACCATCCAATTTTCCTGCTTCTGAGAGAAATTAAATAGCATGATCTTTTCCGAGCTAAATTCATTTGGAAAAATGCCATTGTTTAGCTAATCTCACTGAAACTCTGAATAAAAGGTGTTTAATTGCAAGAATTGCCTCATAAGACACTCTGTTCATTCTTTTGATTGTGCATTCGTAGAATAGCCAGGGCAAGAGGAATCCAGAAGTGTGGCACACAGTGATTATTAGCTTTTTTGGGCCAGGTACTGTAGACACAGCTTCTTCACTCTCGAATTGGTTACATTCAGTCCCAAATGTGCTTTGCCTGGGCAAACATAAAAATAATGCCAGGAAAACTGTCTCCAGCTCCTTTTACCACTGACATTGACAACAGATTTTTCTGTTATCTGCTGCCACTGAAAAAGGAGACCATATTGGGTTTTCAATCACGTTCCACCCACTGATCTGATGCCAAATGTGATTCAGGCAATGAGGCGCATCATACTGAGGAGGGACTACTTAGAGATGATACAGTGACCTTTTTTGCAGGCAATTCTGTTGGAAGGAAAAACTGACCTCGTTTTCAAAACAGTTAATGCTTATCCATCATTGAAATCAAGAGAAGCATCTTCAGTATAGCTGTGTAGTTCTTATGGCTCTTATGACTCAAGTCTGAGCAGAATTTCAAAATTACAACTGTTTACCGCACCATGTGTTTAGGATAATTAGCCCCATGTAAAGCTGATACAGCTACAGGAAGCTTGGGTATTTGTACAAGTTTTCACCTGTTGTTGCCAAGAATGTGAAAAACTAACTGAATAGCTGGAATATTCATGTATAGCAAGGACTTTAATCTCCCCCCAAAGTTTAAATTGTATTTTTATTTATTTAAATTTTCTTTCACAAATGCAGGATTGTTTCAACACTGCAAGAAGGCAACTGACAAATTTCCTATACACATATCATGGCCTGATCAGAGAACTGTTTTCCACAGTTTCATGCTCAACCTTAATATGCTAATATCAGAATGTATATTAGCATGTATTCATGATTTTATGTAGAATTCCTAATAGAGTATATACTGTACATAAGTTCAGAGATGTTTTCTAATTTTAATTTCATGATTCTGCCATATTGTAACATGACTGGTGAAAATCACAACGTGTGTGTGTGAGAACGTGAGAGAGAGGGAGAGAGGTGTGTGTGTGTGTGTGTATGTGTGAGAGAGAGGTGTGTGTGTTTGTGTGTGTGTGTGTGAGTGTGAGAGAGAGACAGAGGGAGAAAGAGAGAGATCTCAAAAGTTAGGGAATCTGGTTTCACTGAATAACCAGACTATTGATTACAACAACGCAGCAGCTGCACTTCTTTTGTTCTACTGTATGCATTAATCCAGTTCTAGCTGTACTCACATGTATCTATTGTCAATGATGACAAGAAAAACAAGAAAAACTGATTCTAAAGCAACAACTTACTACAAATTCTGAAACTATCCAAACTTGCGTTAAATCCAAAACAACACGCATCTCCTCTCCTTATCTACTGAGCTAGTTCTTTCCCTCTCGTCACTGTTTGAGTTCAATCATGGTTGACCTCACTATCTGTCTGCCTGTCTCTCTATCTATTCATAGTGTAACGATACACATTTTCTGGTTTGAAACGATTTCAATCCTGAGCTTGAATTGACCCTTTCATCAGGAGATTGCCAGTTTGATCCTTTGTGATGCCACAGCCATCCATGGCTGGGAGTTCAAGACAGCATAACTGTCCCCACTCTCTCTCTTTCTTTCCACATTACTCAGTATCATGCTAACCAACGTGGGTGTCTGTTAGCTGATGTAACAGAATTGTCAGTGTTCTCTAAGCGTGTTGAGCTGTCCAGTAATGTGTGTGGCGAAAGAATGTGGTGGCGCTTCATACATCTTGGAAGAAACACGTGCTTGCCTTCACCCTCTTATCTTGGTAATACAGTGTGATAGGTGGAGACCTTGCTAACAGTGGGAATCTGCCATGACTAAATGAGGGAGAAAACTGAACTGCTTCATAAAACCGAAACCTTAAAACCTTATATAGGAAGTTTCTATTCCTGGGTCTCCAAAATGAAAATATCAACATGGCATAAAATTCAATTCTGCACAAAATCTACTCTGGGCCTCACACTAAGCCTAAACTACAACTAAGTACATGTTTTGCACATTTTGTGGATTTCCCAAAAGACGGCAAATGAGAGACCCCCCGCAGAACAGGGTGTACATTTCAATATACTGTTTAAAATGTTCATAGTTTAAATTTTTCCATGCAGTACTGAAATCGTTACACTCTTACTATCCATCAGTCTATCTATCCAGCTATCTATGTTGCTATCCGTTCATTTATTCTTCTAGTTTAGTAGTACTTATAAACGGGGGGAATAAATGACTGAAGGGTGGGTATTTAACTCTTAACCCATTATCAATGCTTCACTTTATAAACTGTATTTATTCCCTGGCACTTTACGGGATGTCATGCCATCTTGATCTGATTGCCTTTTTTGAGTTGTTTTATTTTATTTCGAGAATTGGAAGGTGTTGTTAATTGAACAGTAGATACTGTTGTTAATGTATTTACATAACTGGGTCTTTCTGTTTGATTTTCTACTGATGCTGGGGATGCTTACGAAGGAACACTGACCTCAGTTGAAGGCTTTTTTCGCAAGTAAAAAGACAAATTATGAGAGATTTCAAGGGTCCATTAACCTGTTTCTCACTAATACATTCACCCTCTTGCTCTTTTATCCTGTCTTTTACTATATTCAAAACTGTTTTTTTCCCACCCATTTCTAATTTGTGGCTTGCTGCTTCTTGATTTGCTTTTGATCATTCTACTTTCATTTTTTCAACTTATCCATTTTTATTTTCCCATTTCCTCCCCCCTCCCCATCTTCTTCCTCTCTCCCCCCTTCCCTACTTTGCTCATCCTCCTTCCCATTCCCCCCATCACTCTGAAACCCTCTTCCTCTCCAGCTGGGTTTGTGAAGTCGCCTATGTCTGAGACAAAGCTCACGGGAGACACCTTTGAGCTGTACTGCGATGTGGTCGGTAACCCCACACCGGAGATCCAGTGGTGGTACGCTGAGGTTAACCGGGCCGACTCCTTCAAGCAGCTGTGGGACGGTGCCCGCAAACGACGGGTGTCAATCAACACGGCGTACGGCAACAATGGCGTCAGTGTGCTGGGCATCACTCGCCTCACGCTGGAGGATTCCGGGACCTACGAGTGCCGGGCCAGTAACGACCCGCGCCGCAACGACCTGCGTCAAAACCCCGCCCTCACCTGGATCCGAGCTCAGGCCACCATTTCCGTGTTGCAGAGTGAGTGGTCTATATGTACTGTAGTAAATAGATGGTGAAACAACTAACAGTCTCCCCCTTATCCCACCACCTAGCTTCGTAAAGGAAACACTTGTTATCTGTATTATTTCAAGAGCTTTTGTTTATTTTCTAATTAAAGAAATATATATTATATACATGCATATACATATTTTATCAAATTCCTAACGTAGGTAATGCTTTTCTGATTGAAGTTTAAGGTGCCCTTGGTCTATTCAAATGTTCGTCTTCCCTTCTCCTTAAGCAGAATTTGAGGATTCACTTAATTCAATAGACATTCACCCCCTGCCTCTCCTGAACCCCTTGAGCCTCTTGTTGTGGATGACCACAAACCCAGACAAATCCCCTAGTCTCTGTCTGCCTTTCTCTCCCTCCCCTACACCACCCTCCCTCACCTCACATGCAGTCCATCCTGGCTGTTCCCGTGTTGCTTCCTGTCTTGTGTCTTTGAACATCCTTGTTTTGTTACTTTGTTACCTAAACAATCGGCTTAGTTCTTATTTCATATGGATCTTACTGCCAGGATGTTTTTTCCTTATGTTTTGTTTACTTTCTGCGTTGCGTGGGTTGTTTTATTTCCTTCAAAGCCTGACATTATGTGCACTGTCTGTAACATGTAGGCCTTCTGGCGCTTTGAAGTCATAGCGTGTTTCTTTGTGCATTTTGCCAGGAGGAAAGGTTGGACAGTATAAGAAGACACAAGGAGAGGCAGTAGCTATAAACGATTGCTTCTTGAAGCATACCATGTTTTGTTGCCTTCTAAAGAAACAATATGCAACAACCATCATCTTGTTTTAGCAGAGCAACTAATTATAATAACGAAATGGCCTTAAAGGCAGTATTTTCTCTTTTCCATGAATGATTTTAAAGCTGTTATGACCTTGTGCCTTCTTTACAGTATGTGTTTACCCACAAATCAGTAATGACATTATATCCTATACTACTCTGCTGTGTGCGTACCAATTTTCAAACACAATGGGCGTGATTAATTTGTGTATGGCTCAACAAACTGACCACTGAAGCAATGGTAAATGTGGAATGCCGGTCAAGTGCAGCTTCCCTGCACTGCGCTTTCAGGGGCTTACAAAATTAGGATTCTTCCTTCTTCCCTCCTCATCTCTCATGACAGCTAGAACAGTGAATTCTTGAGAGACATTCTTTAACAATGCGGTTTGAGCAGCACACAAGTCACACCGCTCGCTCTACGCACACAAGGACTGTCCACTTCCAGTGTCCTATAATAGCTAATGTTTTCTTTGCACGGCATATTCACTTGTGGACCCTCAGGATGTTTTGCCTTGATGGAGTATCTGATACGAAAAAAGTGGGGCAACTAAAACAGAAAATTCAAAGACGAAGCCCCTTAAGCGTGATATATATTCTGTCATTACTGAGAGTCAGTGTTTTTCATATTATATACATGTAATGTGCACTATCACATGTATATAACAGGCTATACATGCTGACTTCACGGGGAAAAGAATGTATAGTTTGTTGACAGGACTGCGTCCAAAATACATGGTGGTCTTGTCTTGGCTTTAGTTTCAGTGTGTAGATCTGTGCTTGTGTCTACAATCTGTTGTAGAGTGTAGTGAGTATAGTCTAGTTGAGACCTTGCAGTTATATTCCCAGTTTAAACTCTCAATTAACCCATTCAGGCCCCACTTGCAAATACGTTCTGTCATAGCTTTAGAGATAAGCTTTACAGAATGTTGGCAAAAATCCCATTCATCCTATTGAGAAATTGTAATATGCAGCTCAGTTTTTTTGTCAAAATATGAAAATTTAATTTTAAATGATACTTTTTTAGTTCATTTATTTGTGTGAAAGCTATTTTTTGTCATGTATTCAAGCTAATGTTAGCATGGTGGCAAAATTATTGTTTCAACCTACAATACAGTACCATAGAATTTCAAACTGGAAACTCAATGTAGTCAGTCTAAACTCCAACCAAATTTCATTAGGTAGAATGGGATTTTTGTAAAGCTTGTCCTTTCAGCTGTGCCTACGAAAGAAAGCATTTGTGGGTGGGGCTTGGCCAGGTCAGTTTTTAACCCCTAATCCCTCACTGGCCATTTCAATGCAAAAAATAATTTCCATCTCACTGAGGTTATGGTTTAATAAATGCTTTGAGTTAAAGTTCTATTGATCTTCACAGTGATCCCTGGAAGAAAACCACATCATTTCCACAGTGGACAGCAGGAGTAATAAGATCAAATTCATTGATTTACCAGCGCCTCTTCCACTGAGCAGGTGTCCTATAAATGACCTTCCAAAGAGACTGCCGGATCACATGACCCTGAGTGCCTTTTACTATAGCTGTCAAACTATCAAATGAAGTAATGTGCCTGTTTTTTTGTTTTTGTGTAGGCTGAATGACTTTTGCTCAGTCTAAGACAGAGGTGACAGAGCGTGTTTTGTTGCTGGCCAGGAGGAAGAGAAGGAGAACAAGAGAAAGAGAGACTGAGAAAAAGAGATAGAGAGAAAGAGAGATAGACAGAGAGAAACCCCCCTGGCTATTGGACATACCAAACTGCAGGAGAAGGTGCTAGGAATGCTAATTGGAGTCACTCATAGCCCCCCTCCCTCTTCCTCCTGAGCAGCAATGATCGAGGGGTTTACTGTACAAGCCAGTAGCAAGATTATGCCCCCCCCCACAACCCTTCTTTCCAACTGAGTATTCCGGTTGCCATGGAAGGCCTGCCCTGATGCAGCGAGGGAGGAGCTCAACCAGTGATGTACTGTTTAGCTCCAGTACCCAAGACATCGACAAGAATGCTGGTGTCAGCATATTCAAATGCGATCTCTATTTAAAGACAGTATGAAAAAAATTTAGGAAGGAAAGAAAAATACTATTAAGCTGACAGTTAACATGCATTATCCCTGCGGAGTGCTCAGCGGAATATTTGTTTATAGGTACTTCTTGCATGCTAATTCTTCTCTTCCTCCAGTAAAGATATGTTATGCTTGTAAGTAAGGAAAGGTAAGTAAGGTAATGCTTGTAAGTATGGGCATGGATAATGACATAGTAAGTGTAACATATGGGAGCCTGAGGCAGACGGATGTACGCGCTAGTCATGTTTATTAAGGCCAATTCACTCATCATAGTCATAAGGCGTAGCAGGGGTCAGATCTCAAGCAGACAGCAGGCCAATCTAATTCAACACCAGAAAAAACAGACAAGCAGGAGGCCTAGGAAACAACTATACAACGTGAGGAAGAAAGACACTATGCATACAAGGAGGCTATGAAATTACAGTTTTTAGGAACTGGCCCATCCTTTGGCTATCACTGTAGTTACACATGCAAGACTTCTTGAAGGTGGAGAATCAAGAATAAACAAGATACAGGTGACAACAATAATGAGAGAGAGGCAACAGGGTGGAGACATAGGCTCTGGAATAGCATCAGTGAAGTCAAAAAGTTCTATTACAGAATCCTCATGGAGATGAATCTGTAAGTAGATATGAATTAGTCTAAATTTGTGTTATGTAAACAAAAAAAATCTATCAAACTTTAAATCTGTAACTCTACAAGAAATATACTTTCTAATTTTGCAAAACAAGTCATCTGGCTAGGCTTAAACCAGTCACTCATTTCGAACCCATGAAACAAACTTTCCTCAAATTTATGGAATGAATTCCGTTTTAAAACACTGGATGCAGTATTGACAAATGGGACAGTGTTTCATTCAAACCGATCGTTTATTACAGTTATGTGCAGACATATATTTGTCATTTATCTGTGGCTGTGTTGTGTAGGCCCATTTTTCTCTGTATCCATTCCTGCCTCCCACAAAAGCCACAACCACCTACTAGAAAGGAGAGTTTGAATGTCAATGAAGCTTATTACTTAGCTTTTTTAACTGCCCATGGATTTGATTTTGTTTCAGAGCCAAAGATCAATGCCTCTGATCAGGAGATTTTACCACCTAAAAAGCCACAGGAAGACAACCCTCCCATCACCCTACAGTGTAACCTCACCAACTCTCATAATACCCACCAGGAAAGCTTCTGGATGAAGAATGGAGAAGAGATCCCAAATACAAGAAAAGGACTGAAAAACACAGAGTTGATGTGAGGTTCCTGTTTTGGAATATGTATTGCAAAATATCAGCTGCAAAGCTACAAGACTTGCTCTTCTAAAATCTAACGGCTAACATTACATGCTGTCAGAACAAAACTTCGTATCTCCAAAACAATAACCTCACAGGAGAAGGAAATAACAACTTTATTTTTAATGTATTTTGGGTCATTTCTTTTGGTCCCTTCGTCACGAAATTTACATACATTGTAAAGAGCAACAGGCATTTTTAAATGATGCCAAAAACTGGAAAATGACAAAAATGGAGATACAAGTTTGTTCTGACAGCAGCGATTAGGTGATATTAGCTACAGTTATTTGGTATCTGTATCAACTGTCAGTGCTGTCATCACCAATAAAACAGGCACACAGATAACAATACTAACTTGATACAGTGCTGCTTGAAAGTTTGTGACCTTTTCATTATTTTGTGAATTTCTACATAAATGTAAACTAATTTACGATCAGATCTTCATTTAACTCATACCAATAGATAAAGATAACCCAAATTAAACTAATAGCACAAAAAATAAATATTTTTCATTCATTTATTGAACTAAGTAATCTAACATTAAAGATCTTCGTCAGCAAAAGTATATCAGCCCTGTACATGGACTTAAAGGAATCCCAGCTCATTCCCTCTTTACAGAACTGCTTCAACTCTGTCACGTTGGAGGACTTTCTTGCATGAATGCCACACTTTAGGTTCTGTCCTTAATATTTCTAGAGGATTAAGGTCTGGACTTTAATTAAGTCATTTCAAAACAATTCTTCTGCTTTAACCTTTCTTTGTAAACCAAATGGTGATTTTAAGGACATTATCTTTCTGTAGAACCCACCTTCTGTTGGGGTTCAGCAGTTCATGGATAGATGCCCTAACATTCTCCTGCATTGTATTCTTGATACAATCCAGAATTCATAGCTCCATCAAATCACAGAAAGCTATTCTGCTCCAGTGGCAGCATAACAGCCCCAAACCATTATACTGCCACCACCGTGTTTCAAAAAAAGGTTCTTGTGCTGGAATGCAGTGTTCAGCTTTGCTAAACATAACATCTCCCGTTTAAGCCATTAAGCTCCATTTTTGCCTTACCAACATACCATTATTTCAGTAGTCTTGTGTCTTCTGGCTCTTCCAGGTGGTCTTTAGGAAATTCTACACAGGCAGCAATGTTTTTCCTGGAGGGAAGTGGTTTTCTCCATGCTATAACTCCATACATACTATTCTTATTCAGTGTCTGCCAGATTGGCATTAGCCAGTGTAAGAGAGGCCTGCAAATCCTTAGTTGTTACACTGAGGTTCTTTGTGATCTACCAGAATATGCTATGCCTTAGTTTTGGAGCCATTTCTGTTGGATGACCACTCCAGGAAAGGGTAACAATGGTGGTGAATTTTCTCTATTTGTAAACTGTCTGCCTGATAGTGGACCGGTGAAGTCCAAACCCATGAGAAATAGTTTGGGGACCTCTTCTAGCCTAATGATTATTGGCAAATAATTTTCTGTTATTCCCAGAAATCAAAAAGAGACATGGCATGTACTAACAAACATATGCAGTAAAGACCAGACTTTGATAGTGAAGATGTTTGTTCAAATAGGGCAGGGTCAGCCACACTCACACCTTATTGATATCTAACTGATTGAACCTCCTGGCCTTATTATCACATATACCAAACTGATAATTCTAGAAGTTCACATCCTTTTGCCAAAGACAGACATTTAATGTTTGATCACTGTGTTCAATAAATGTATAAAAGGCTTGTTTTATTGGGTACTCTTTATCTACTGTCATGACTTAAATGAAGATCTGATCATATTATCACATTTATGCAGAAATCCACAAACTTTCAAGCAGCACTGTTATCAACGGTTGATCGCTGGGTGAACGAATCTGGTTAAAAATATCACATTTGGCTGACCAATTGTCAGCCAAGTCACAATTTCAAGCATGTTCAACAGTAACTCAGCAATATTAATTTCAACTTGTGATAAATGACTGGCTCACTGTACATACGGCTAGATTTTTCAAACAGTGAATAGTTCCTAATCATTGTGGGTTCCTCTAAAGGAAATATAATTTTTCCTAGTTGCAGTGAGCATTTTGCACATGCAATATATAATATACAAAGCAACAACAGTCAGTTATAATTTACCATGACATTGTTACATAATATATGATTTCCAAAAGATAATACTGTGATGTAACAAATCTCACCAGGGTTTTACCTGACAATACTTAGCAACTGCAGCCCCTACAAGACCTTTCATAGCCAAGTGTGATGTGCCTGAAAGGCAATATCCTGTCAGACTACATGCAAGTAATTCTCAAGTGACAGTCTTGACTGGAATAGACAGCATCATGCCAGCAGCTCTTCTACACAGCTCAAGCATCCCCTCCATTCTCACAAAGCACACAAGTACAGTACACTACCGAAATATGTCCTCACTGATTGAACTAACTTAATTGGCAAACTGGTAATATTCGTTTATAGCTAGTGCATTATGTGTTTGTTGACTTATGTCAGTTACTAGTTACTGGGTACAGATAGGTAAAGTTTAAAGCTTTCAGCACGCATTATGTATTGTGTCATGTATAAAATGTCATTTAGGGTATGGCTGGTTATGGTTTAGCAATGATATAGAAACACAGATGTACAGTACTGTGCAAAAGTGAGAGATTAGTCTTTCATTTATTTAATTTCTAGTCAAACTGGCCATTGAGTGCAAGTAATAAAAAAGCAGAAAACATAAAAAAGGGGAAAAAAGAACAGGAAACATTTAAAAGAAAATTACACAGAAGCTTCAACAACTAATATAATATTTTTTCAGCACTTAGTTTGTCTACCTTTTTTCCTTTATTATATTTTCCATTATTTTCGGGAGACTTGCTTTCAGTTTTTTCAAGAAATCTGCAGGGATATCTTCCCACACCTTCAAAGTTCAGTTTAGAAGTAGCCTTTTCTGCTTCTCACGATCCAAGTAACAAATTTAGACTTATCAGTCCATAAAACCCTACCTCCCATCCCAGATGTCCAGTTTTGGTGTTCTAGTTTCCTATTTTCCGTCTGTTTCCTTTTCATGTAACAACTTCTTGACAGCTATACATCCTTTCAGAGTCAGAGTGTTGTTTTTTCACAGTGGAAAGATGGACAGAAACACATGAGGGCTTTTTCAGATCTGAAGCAAGAGTGGAGCTTGGTTTTCTCCTCTCTCAAAGATGAAAGCTTAATGTACTTTTCATCTGAGGGTGATAGTTTTGGTGGTCTACTAGGTCTTGTTCCCATTTTCTTTGTATTTTTGGAAATTCCTTTCCCTTTTCTTATGCAAGTGGATTATCTCATACATCATCTTCTTAGAAGTATATCTGCTTTAAATCTCCTTTAACCATTTTAGATGCACATGAGGAAAATAATTTGCAGGGCAGCTTAGGTGAGTTTGGGTAGTTGTTTGTGTGAATGTTAGTGTCTTTTTGAAGGGGAACATAATGTCAGTGGCTGCTTTGGGAGCAGCTTTTGTTGGGAGGACACAGCAGTAGCTGGTTAGTTTTAAGATTAGAAGGATGGAGGAGCTAAAGTGGCAGCACACAAAAGTAAACAGAGGACAAATTAAATACTGATAGATTTGATGTTATACTTGGTTGTTGGATACTGTTGTGTTACTTTTCTGGTTCAATATGCTGCTTGCTTTTCTCTAACACTGAAAAATTAATAACTTGTACTTAATGGCAATTTTGACTGGAAATCTCTAACTTTTGTACTGTAGGTATATTATGCCACATATGCAAGGATTAGAAGGATTTTCTTTTTTTAAGCATTGATGGAGATGTACTGATGCCACCATTTCATTGGAGACACTGATTTCATACACTGAATTGAGCATTTGCTGATATTAAGTACCCATATCAACATTTGTGTTGTAATCACTGCTTTTTGTATTTGCATGGCTATTTGCACATTGGGCATTTCAAAATGTGAATTCTTAGTTTCTACATACATGTGGACTGATTGAACAATGTGTTTTACATACTAAATCAAACTCTTATCTCAAAAAGTGTCTTGTACTGTTCTTGTTAATGTGCCTAAATATCATATTTTATTCCTGAGAGATGAGATGACACTGATGCAATACTGCTTTTTTTTAAGGTACTCAGGGCCAGTACTGATATAGTTAGACAATGCATCTACAAAGTTAAGATGAATCTCAATATATAAAAATTTATTTTCTTTTCTGTTTAAGACTAAGCAAACCAAGGGCGGATGATGCAGGGGAATACATGTGCGTTTACACCTTTGACATGGCCCCCAATGCCAATGCCTCCATCGAAGTCAAAGGTAGGGTATTTTGAGTATACATGCTGTCACTGACGCTTAATATGACTGACAGGAAAGCCCCTCTAGCACGCTCACAAAAACTCCAACAAAAATCTTTCAATTATGCCACACCATGGCAGGCTGACATGTACTGGAACCAAATGTGCTGCTGTGTTTGGACCAAAAGTGCAGGATCAACAAACGCTGAGAGCCACGTTAACTCTACACATTATGGCCCACTGCTTACATTGTAATACATGGATAGCACTCCACCATGTTTTCTCCATGATATAATTAAGAATTTGTGTCTATTTGTAAGTAGGTTCCCTTCATCTGGAAGGCGACCCTCTTAGAGAGAAACAGACAAATCTGACAAGAGTAATTCGCCAGAGCGATAAATCCAGACAGTCACGTATAAAAGTCTAGCTCTGAGTGCACTAGTGCAGACAGAGTGAGATTCAGTCTCATTAGAGTTTCCTCCACAGAGTGGATGACAAAGTGGCCTCTGGACAATGACTGTCATTCACAGAGAATGAGAGATTTCCTAGTTTGGACTTTATATTGACACAAAGAGGCAAATCGCTACTAGAACGTACATTGTACTACAGCAGAGGCTCTGAATCCCAGTCCTGCAAGCCCATTCACTGCAATGCACAACTGGGAAATCAGTAACTGAAAAGGACTCAAAATACTAGAGGCCTGTCAAATTCAGCCGTTATCACATGAGAAACAATGTTCTCTTTATGAATAGGAATTTGCTTTACTAGAAATGTTCCCTTTTGTCATAACTGTAATTACCATCACCATTCCTACCATTCATAAAAAGCATTTTACAAGGGCCCATGTCTTATTTCTATAAACCCTGAAGCCCACTTATGACATTTGTGTGGTTTTATAGCCCAAAACAGTCATAATTCATTTTTATTACCATTTCCAACCTCTTTTACCCCATCAAATTAAACAGGCTAACAGTTTACAATGATGCATATTCAAAACCACATTCTATTACTTTATAATCTCCTTTAATTTAAGTAAAGCATCGACCACATTAGAGCCGTGCAATTTCTCCAGACCATCCCAGACACAGAGGAATCACCCCCTGCGGCCACAGACCTGTGAAACACTGCACAGTACGAGCTTGCCTACATCCTCTTCACAGTTAAGCCAATTTGTTTTGACACCACCATCATGCGCACTGAGCATGCCTGGACCATTATGTCAAGGCTGTCTTAAGCGTTGCCTGGTTGCGTAATGCAATGATGCTGATGTCCGCTCAGCTCTGACTTTGCTGCTTCCTGCCTGGCAGATGACTGGACTCATGCTTCGTGTGCCACACTCCTCATTCCACGAGAGATCTTCCCAGTATGCAAGATAAAAATATTACAGCCTTTTCTGCTTATAGATCTAATCAGCAGCTGAGTTTGTCCCTAATTTCCGATGCATGTGAGACACTCAATTGAAATTATGTAGTTTAATGCTCATTTGATCACAGCTATTAAAAAGATGTCTGTTTTCGACTGACTGGATGGCAAAATACTGGCACTGGGCTTCTGACAATGCATCCGACAAAAGAAAAAAGCAAAAATCCATATAGAGCATCTATGTGACAGACAAGGGTGAGGCCTTCTAATCCACTGCCCAAAAACTGCTCAGGTTGAAAGCACCATGGCCAGCTCTGCTACTCTGCTATCCTGTGCTCCACCCCCAGGCTCTCATGTCCTTGGCACCTCTCTCTCTCCAGCTCTCAGCTCTGAGGGAACAGATGGAGGCTTGTGTGCTGGGGTGGGATTAAGGCCTGGATCCACTCCCAGCCGTTTCTAATGGCAGGAGTTTATTGTCCACGATGATAATCTGCCCCTGCGTATACATGTATTTTGGGTTGACAGTGAGAAATTTGCATTTTTAAATACGTTTTTTTCAGCATAATTTGATTTGGATGCACACCACAGTAAATAGACATATTACAGCTTTGTATACGCATAATCCACATTTATTCGTCTCTGTTATGTGAGACAAGATGTAAAACAAAATTATTAACACTCCATTATGAGAGAACGTTTTGACATTCATCCTGCGGAAGTGCGCGTTATTCTGTATTTCACATACATTTACTATCAGCCTCTGAATGCATTTTCCCTTCTCTGTCGACAAGAGCAAATTTTCTCCGTTCCATATATTGTTTGCTTGGCTCATTTCCTTTCGGTATGGGTTACACATGCTCTTTCCTTGTAGGGGAAAATAAAGAAGGACGGATAAAGTTTCCCTGCAAATAGCATTCCAATACAGCGATCAGCATCTCTGCAATGTTACCTATCTCTTTCTATCAATTATCACAAACACATAGACACACTTCCATTAGGGATCAGCGTTTGGAGGAAGGCCAGAAAGAGAGCGACACAATGGAGAAAGTACTATCTGTTTAGAGGGTAGGCGATTTACTCAAGAGAGAAGCATGTGAGGATAATGCACAGCTAAGCTCCCGCCCGTCATCCTATTCCAACCCCACACGCTCGCACACATACACACAATCCTCAGATGGCACGTGTGCACCATAATTAGAGAGCAGTGATGTCACCCGTGTCCCAGGCCACGCCCGCCACATCCTCCATGTTCACAGCAGAAAACACTCGCTCCAGGCCCCTTCCTGATCCTGCTTAATTGCATGGAAGGAATTACCGTAATTTTAAGGATTAGCAAAAGGCTGCAGCAGCTATCTGTCCACTACAGAGCAGTGTTTAAAAAGAAGACTGGTCGGTAGCCAGGATGTCACATGTTTAGGAGAACATTAACTAAAAGGAGCTTTTACTATGCAACACTGACCAACTCATGTTCTAACTAGACATCTGATGACTCAGCAAAGCACAAGATGTTCCGTCAGAAAGTACAGATAGCCTGAATTGAACACATGGGTTTTCATTTTAATTAAGAATGTGCTTCTAAGCCTGATATCTCGCCTTTAGTCATTTCCATGCCTCATAATTAAGTGGCTTTTTTTCTTTCGGAATGTTAGAGCCTGTAAAACTTCAGAATCACTGCCCATCTAACAGATGATGGTTGAATTAGCATTAAAGGGTAGAATATTGTAACCTTTCAGGGATCTGTGTTTTACACAATTTTGCAACATTAATTATTTTGATACACGCCCTCTCAAAATGAACCTGTGACTCAACAGATATAAAATATTTTAAATTAGGTCACTCACAATCATGAAATTTTAGCTAACAATGAACTGCAGTATAAATAATTTTGATTAAAAACAATTCAAATGGTCCTTTTTTGTTAACTGTAAACAGCTATCAGTACAAGCCTTAAGTGGCCAAACTGGCTAATTATCTTGCTTACTAGCTGTTGACACTCAGTAGCTCCTAAGTGATCACAGACATGGCTTGAGCTCAAGTGGAAAGTTAGAACTTTTGTTGCCTAACTAAAATCCATAATGTGCCTTTCATGCTTTCCTTTATCTACATGTATTTGCCTCAGTCTAAAGGATGAAAACACACCCAAATTATATTCTGTTAGCTGCAACATAAACATATTGGTCTTTTTTTTCACTTTTTTACACCATTTGAAAACTCCAGATACCCTCAATATTGCATCAAAATTTCTTGATGTACGGACTAACAAAAAATCTTGTTACATTAACTTCCAGCTCAAGTTAAAATGTTTTTTTCTTCTCTTACCATTTTGGAGATAAAAGCTTTTGTTCAGACAGTGACGGTATGACTGTGAAAGCTTACAACTGTGGAAAACTCTGTTCAGCTTAAATAATTGTGAATTATATATTATATTCAATTCATAGTTACACATCAATTGTGACAGGCCTGTGTAACATATAATATTGTCATCGTCCAAAAGAAAAAAAAAAATCTCTTTTTCATGTCTATTGGTCCCAAAATTCAACCACGCCCTTAAGGCATTTTTTTTTAACAATTAAAATTGATGTATGTTGTTTGGCTTATATTCAGGCGACTTTCGGTGGTGATTCTGAATATGTTTTAGAATGTTTTTGCCTCTTGTAAAGCTACCATTTGAGATTTGTTTTTTTTTTTGACCATGACAATTTGTAACACGTTTTATCAAATATGACTCCGATTATCAATGTGAAGCTGTAATACATTGTAAGGTATCTTCTCTTCTACATAGCGGCTCCTGAAATCACCGGTCACAAACGAAGCGAGAATAAAAAGGAAGGAGAGAACGCGCTCCTGTACTGCAAATCTGTGGGATACCCACATCCCATCTGGACATGGCGGAAAAAAGTCAGCCAGGGATCATACATAGTATGTACTGTGCTCTCCTGTCCGAGTATTACCTTTATAATATAATAAGGCTAGAAGTAGTCCTTTTAACGGTTAAGTGTAATTCTTTATGATTATATCATAAGGCTAGAGACTATGTATGCTATATTTTAACTATATTTTTTTACAATTAATAAAGAATGATGCAATTCTTTGCAGATTACTCTTCCAATACACATTGTTTTCTATAATTAACATTTTCCACTTTCTCCAGGATGTCGACAACAGTACTGGACGCTTCTTCATCACCACCAAAGACAATTATTCAGAACTGAATATTATAAATCTTGACATCAGCACAGACCCCGGCGAGTATATCTGCAATGCCACAAACATTATTGGATATAAAGAATCAATGTCAATCCTACGGGTGCGCAGTCACTTGGCCCCACTCTGGCCATTCCTGGGTGTGCTGGCCGAAATCATCATCCTGGTGGTCATCATTGTGGTTTACGAGAAGCGCAAGAGGCCAGACGAGGTGCCAGACGGTAGGCAACACAAACTTTTGTCTGTTTTTGCTAAAAATTGGCATGTGTTATATGATAAATTTGAGGACATGTTCATGCAGTAATGTCACAATTTCCTAGGAAATGCTAATTATCTGAAATCCAATGACATAAGCTGTGTTCTTCAAGCCAATGAGGGCATAATATCTCATCCATGGTGATATACACTCATCTCAAACTTTTTTTTTTTTCATTTTTAATATTTAATGTGCAGGTGTTCACTGAGGTTTTTTACATCTGCAATAGCCATTCTCAGTATGTTCAGAATAGATCTTACCGGAGTGTTTACATGTTTGCCATTGAGAAATTAAGAGGACAGAAGCAGTAATGAATATTAATGACAGCTGAGCCAGGGGAGCCCATTGGGAAATACTGACCTCTGAGCTTTAGCAGACATACCTGGTGCATAATCAGAGATCGGGGCGCTTTAACAGTCAGCTTAATCAGGAAAGAAAGAACTAGTTAGCTATGCAAGCTTAAGTGCTTTAAATATCAATTTCATCAAAACAAATCTTAGCAAATACTTCACACAGATGTGACCTTTGAAAGCCTGTGTGTGTGAGATCTTGTAGAGCTTTTCACAATTCTGTATTCACAAATCCTTTCCCTACATATTAGTGGTCGCACAAAAAAAAGAAATAATAACAGAAAATAATCTCAGTAAATACGACAGAGCCAGTGATTCAGTGCCTCAAACCCAGGTCTGTCTCAAAAAGCTAGCAGTCAGGCACAGATGCATGTTAATTTGACCTTTGCAGCTACACATTAGGGCATCTCAGAGCCAGGGGTGGTCTGTAGTTACCCTTTAAATGAGCTGAGTGATGCAATGTTTTATAAAGACAGAGATTTATAACAGATGATTTACAACCTATGGTCTCCATTAAAATTGTGACTATTACAGCATTTTCTCCATAACTGTATTACATGTAACAATGCTGTTCTGGCAGAAAACAGATTTCAAAATCTGTGCCATGTTTCATTAAGATGCTTCAACGATTTCATAACATTCTGCGCAATAACTACAAACCTCTATGTATATTGTAACACATGTAGAACGTGGCTTGGAGTTGTCATGTTGAAATAAGGATAGACATCCCTGAAAAGGATTTTGTCTAGAATGCAACATATGTTGCTCCAAAATATGTATAATCATTTCTACTGTGCATCAGTCCATTTCAGGTGAGCTCGAGCCCAGAGACTTCGGCAGACATTAGTAGTACAGTCTTAAATTGCATTTGTAGACGCAATTTGTCAAAGTATTCCTGGGCCCATGTGATTATATCCACCTCAGATGCACAATGGTTTTTAATTCAGTGCCATCTGAAGGATTAAAGGTCACAGGCATTCAAGCGCAGTTTTCAATCTTGCCCTAAACACAAAGAGGTTTCTCTGGATTCCCCAAACCTTTTGATGAGCGCCGATGTGCACCGCAGAGGGTGAAATACCTTGCAATTGTTCATTAAGCAACATTGGGCCTCATTCACCAACCATTCTTAAGAGGAAATTTCTTCTTAAAACCCACTTACACAGTTTTCACAAAGAGTTTGACATTTGCTAATGTTTTCTTATTTGGGATTTGTCCAAATTTGAACAGAATCTACGCACCCTTAAAAGCACAAAGATGTGAACATTTCTGCGGCTTAAGAACACGTCATAAAACTGACGTAGACATTTTCTTAGGACCTGTCTCAGGAACAAATTTAAGAAAAAACTTACTAAGTTATTGGTGAATGTGGCCCATTGTTCTTAAACAGTTGGACCGTTCACATTTGAGCCTCGATCCATCCTTGCTCATTAAGCCTTTCTCGATGCTCCTTTTAAAAGCATACATGTTGTTTTGAACATTTCACAATGTTCCTAGTCTTAAACTGCCCCTGTGCCAACTCTTTTGGAACATGCTGCAGGCATAAATTTCAGAATGAACGTATGTATTTCCAAATCACAATGATGCTGATAAGGTAAAACGTTTAATACCTTGTCTTTGTACCGTTTTCATTTGAATACAGGTCAAAGCACATTTACAAATCACTGTTTTCCTGAGTTTTCTGGAACTGAAGTTTGAAAACTTTAAGAAGCTATGGGGACAACTGGCCCCCTACAATCAAACAATGTATGGACTTGGAAATTTTTTCATGGATGATTTAAAGCTAAAATCTGGAATAAGCATGAGAGGCAGCGCAGTCTTTAGCATTGCAGACAACAGTGCTGTGGCATTTAAGACACTGAGTGATTTGTTTACCTTGCTCTATGTTAGCACAGTAGAAACAAGTCTTTGCTTTAATGCAACAGACAATTTCTGTCTTTAAAAGAGTCTCCCTAAAGGGTTTATCAGTGGGAGGTGGACATTTTTTATGGCAACATAAAAATTGTTCTACCATTCTACCATACACCAACAATCATTTGAGCATTTCAGATAAACCAGCAGATTATATTACTGATGTTATAACATTGTTCTGTTTGTGAGAAGCATTGTTTGATATAGTGAAAATGGAGCGCTTCGACTCTCACAGGGCTTTGTTCGAATGACAGTGACAGCTCTGAAACATGCAAAATGTATGTCTACCACGCACTGCCAGTCTTACTAGTCTAACTCTTACTTTTACATTATTCAAATGCATGCTAATATTGCAAGTTATAATTTCTAATACAGAACATAAATAAATGTATGACTAAATAAATAACTAGCTGGTTGTGTTGACAAATATTACATTTGTCAGATCTTGAGGTCACAGAATGCCCTTAGCAAGGCTAAACGAGGCCAGTTGTGCTCCACTGGTGGATAAAAGAGTCTGACAAATGTGTACTACAGAAAAGGAAGCACAATGATTTTGCTTGTCCAAATACAAATATACAACATTAGCTTGCAATCTATGCTGCAGTAAGTGAATTCAGAAAATGTGTTTTACAGTTTCAGTTTATGGTGTTATACTGTCTATTAAAATATAGCACCTAGGTGGCTTATGTACTTCGTAATGAAAGCTCTGGCCAGTCAAAAATACACATAACAGTGTATTTTTGTGTTTATTTGTTTATTTGCAACAATTACGATATAATTTTACATCTTACTCAGATCATTCAGCAACACCTCCATGTGGTGAGACACAGGCTTTAATAAACTGGGTTAAAATTGCTTTTGCTTTTTTTCCCCCTTCTTCAAATGGCACCGTTTTCTTTATTGGTGGTAAGTTTGAGAACGTGCATGTCTTTGGAAATTTTAGCTTCTACCTGTCTTCTGTTTGTTCAGATCATGATGTCAACACTCGTTTATCCAAAAATTTGATTGACAACTTCACTTTTATGTAATGTCAACAATATCAATTATAAAAGATTATGGTAGATTCATTTCTCGCTGGTGATGGACACTGACATCTCATTTTGAAAGACCGGCCTCTACTATGTCTGATGTTGGAGTATGCAGCTCTCTGCAACATTCTCTCCATCTTTCATTAGTCTTAAATTGTCTGTTCTGACAGGTGCAGCTTCACACTTATGAGACAGTAACAAATTCTTATAGGAAACTGTTGGGAGAAAAGAGGCAACATCAACATTTTCTGTACAAACATTTTATTCCATTGCTGTCTGTGATTAGGAAACATGCTGATCTAGAGTGCTTACAGTGAAACAGCAAGCAATTTATCTCAAGCACTAATGTGAATGATGATAATTTTAGGCTACTTTTATAAACTGAAGCAAGGAACACCATTATGGCACAAACAGAGATATTAATGGCTCTTTCCCCAACATTACAGCTTGGAGTATGAAATCAGACTGGTTAGGGAAATCCTTTGATCTAGTGAAGGTTATACAGCTAACTTTACATCATAACCAGAAAGCTGAAAAGGAAAATGCAGCATGCAAACCACTGAAACAACTGGAATTTCTTCATTGTTGATTTTTTTTTTTTTTTGCATGAACACTGTGTACTGTTTTGACAGAGCTCTGTGCTCTGAATAGGATTTACCCATGCGAGAAAGAGAAAGGGGGAGGGGTAGATTAAGGTAGATTATATCTGGCCATGGTCTTATCAACAGAATCAGAGATGAGGACGTAATACTCTGTGCTGTCATGCACAACCTTAAGGACCTCACTGTTATTTTACATTTCAAGGATTTTTCAAATACCTAGTATCTAGAGTTATCTAGTAAACCTAGTTTTACTTTTGAATACCTAGTATCTACATATTAAGTATACTGAGAAGCTGGTCTAAGAGATGTTTCAGCAACATTATTAAATGTTCCTCTGAGTTAATGACCAGAGTCGTTTCTGCACATTGCTTTGGAATCCCTTATTTTTTGGCAAAGGGTTTTTCAGTCTCACCCCAATGTAGTATTTCTTACATTTGCTTCATTTAATGGAAATTGTCTTAATTTAAAATCAAAACGGATCAACCCAAACTAATTCAAACAAAAGCAGATCAATATATTCAATTTCGATTACAGTTGTGCTTGGGTTTGCTGGAAATGGTTCAGTGTGTTGGAAACGTATTGCCTGTGTCTCAGTTAGTGTATTACATGAGTTTAGGCATCTAACAAATAACTGCCTGGAAGCCATGCTGTCCTGTCTCCAAATATAACCTCATAACCTGTTTGGTGTAATATGCTGTCGAATGCTGCTGCCCTCAGGCTGTGGATGCATGCTCTGTTTTCACAATCTCATACTAACCAAGTACCTCCATCCGTGTCTAAAATGGTTATGCACAGTCAGAACTTTATGCTTCCTTCTAGGATTTCTTATCTGCAGAACATTTCTATTAACGTTAAAACTGAACCGACTGCAATAGCAGATCAGAATTTGGTGAAGAAATTGCTAGGGATGCACTGATATGGGAATTGTGGGCCAATGTTTTTTTTATGGACATATCTGCTGATTCTGAAATATAAACATTTAAAAATGTGGGAACTGGGATCACATATACCTGGATTGGCATTACAGAGAAATGTAACATTTATTTGTAAGGGGCTATACAGTCAAATGTTAAATTCGGCAAATAAATAAACTATAATTGTGCATTAACATGCAGAAGTGTGTTCCTTGTACACTCTTGGAAAAAAGGTACGAAACCTTCTTGTCATTGGGGTGGTACCCTCAAGGGTACATCTCAGTATCTTTAGTCAGGGAACATAATTGTACCATAATCCATTACAATTATATTTTCTACATACACCCCGTCTCGTCCCCAGGCTTTTTATTTTATTGTTCTGTTTTAAAAAATTAGGTTATGAAAAGGTACAAATATGTACTTTTCACCTGGAAAAAATGTATTTAAGGTACACGATTGGACCTTAAAACCACTGTTGTACCTTTGAGGTACATTTACATTGTTTGTACCTTGATGAACGAAAAATGTACCTGCTCCGTGCCTGTATTTCTAACAATGTAGAGGATCTGAATTTATTTTGACTTAGAAAATCATCAAAACGTAATTTGACCAGAGCATCCAAACTTTTGCAGCATACATCACCGCCCTTAAAGTCAATCAAACAAGCTCTAATGTGATCGACTGAAAGTAAACCTCCTGAAACTCAGGAGATAGTACTGGAAGTGTATTTGTTATGCCACATCTTTATCAAGAAAATTAAATCTATAAGCTACAGAACACATGCCTGCTTTTTGATTAGGTTATATTTACATGCACACAGTAGCTGCAGTTCTTAGTTAACCCCTCAAAATACCAGTCTTAATACTAAGGCTTAATATTCAATAACTACAGGGACTTCAGTACAAACTGGTTGAGCTATTCTTAGGTTATAAGAATGGCTCTGGTCATGTAAGGGGTTAAGAAACTGGACAGAACCAAGATGTTTATATACAGTTGCAGGAAAGACTAGTCCATTTATAGTCCTGTTTACATGGATGCCAGTAGGGATGCAGACATCGATACATAAATATTTATAAAATGTATCTATATTATATATATAAAACTTAAGTAACTTTTAAACAGTGTAGTTACATTTACACAAGTACGTTTGCTTAAGTAAAATACTGATGGATATGTACTTCCCTGAGTACTCATATTATTAATCTACTTTTTTACATTAGGAATGTACTTTTTACTCAGTAACATTTCAGCTGTTCATATTTAGTTAGTAATTCCTCTTTTTGTATTTAATTTCATTATGCTTTGTTGGTGACAACATATGTAAGCTTTGGGGTCAATTATTTGAAGTCATTTTTGAGCTTTAGCACTTTTTCAGACCAAAAAAGGAAGAATAGAGCTTAATAAACTTCACCCTACGCTTCCCCTATACTGACAGATGCTGGATTTACTAAAATAAGTAATAGTTATTTGTACTGGGTTACAAATGCAGTAAAATAAATAAAACTCGTATTTTAGCACAGTAGCCTAGCAATGCCGAAATATTCTGCTTTTTATTCTGCTGCTATCAACATCAATCCGATATCATTGTGCATCCCTAGAATTCGCTAACTGTCATCACATAAATGTGAAATCACTGGCTGGCTCTAGGTTTTGGTGGCAGCTTTCAGAATCTACATAATTCTTGCCTAAAGCTACTTCAGTAGTGCATTAGTACTGCAACTGTGGCACCCTTTACAGATGTGACTTCAAGCAAATTCTTGCAGACTTGCTAGAAATTAAATGTAAGCTAAACTATAAAAACCCCAAAACATACAGATGATTCTCCATTTCATATGCTGAAGTAAAACAATCATTTTTTTTTTATCATATTTGCTGTGACGCAAACTTTACAAAAGAATATCATTACATAAAATGGTAGAATGGAGCACTTAAATAACTGAGAATAAGTTTTAGAAAAACACTGTTCAATTTGTAACAAACATTTTTTTTTTATCTCCTCCCCCTTTCCCCTTCTGTTTGCCTGCCCTGATGAAGATGATGAACCAGCTGGACCAGTGTAAGAGCCGAGCTTCATTTCTAGCATTCAAACACAAAATGCATTATGTTTATCATGACCTAACAAGAAAAATAATTAAGATAAACGTAATTTCAACTTGAATAAGAGACAACTGACATGAATGAAACTAAACCTTTAATCATTTATTATAGAAAGTCACTGTCTAGTATTCCAAAAGTTCTTTTTCCCCCTCTCGCAGGAAAACAAATTCCACTAACAACCACAAAGACAAAAACCTGAGACAGCGGAACACCAACTGAGCAAATAAACTTAGAAAAAGTGAGTACTGCTGCTAGAACAGCATCACCATTGAAGGATGTATAGCTACTGCCAGACAAAACTTTGTATCTCCAATTTTTTTTAATTTTTTGACATAATTTGAAAGTGCCACCTTTACATTGTGTTAAAATTTAATGACGAATGGACCAAAAGAGATGCTCCAAAATTACTTGGAATAAATAACTGTTGCATTAACTTCCATTAAAGGTTAGAAAGTTTTTTTTTTTCCTCCTGTACAGTTACCAATTTGGAGATACAAAGTTTGATTCCAACATTGACAATGTATTTTTTGATAACTGCATTTGCCCAGTTTTCATCAACAGGTCTTATTCAGCAAGCCTTTTAAGGAAATTTACTGTGGTTTTGACCTGCAAAGGTTAGATGAAGCCTAGTACTGCTCAATTTTTGACACAAACCAGCTGTTTCAAACAGCACTGAGCATGCATAGCTGGTACAAATGCTTAAATGGAATATACTACATGTATGAAAAAGGGATGCTTTATGGAAAGATACACTTGTGTAATAGTCATTACATAACAGAGATGCACACAAAAAGATAAAACAAAGTCTGGTTCCCAAACTTTCATATGCACATGTCAATAAGGAACTATGTGACCTGAACCACTCTACAGCTTTCTACATAACAGATCAGAAAATAACAATAAACCATTTTTTAAATAAGCATTCTAACACCTCCCTCCTTAATTTCTGTTCTGCAGAGGACTAACTGCACATCTTGACCGTATGAAGGTATCCAAGGGGAGAAGAACCTCCTGGCCATTTCTAATAAAGCATATCCTGCCTCACTTGGTGAACGAAACAACAGCAGCATAACACTGGCAGAAAAGAACAATAAGGACTGTCTTAAGCATGCCTTATTCAGTCTTATGGTATGTGAGTATGTGTGGGCACAGGTGACTAAATTCATTCAAATGGTGTACACATCATTTTTACTCTGTGCTGTTAACTTTCTCTTTTTTTTTCTTCATGTCATCCTAATGAGGTTATCCTTTTTCATACTTACATATCGTGTCGAATGCATGCAGTAACATAACCTAATAACAGTTCATTCTTTTCTATCGTTATTTATTTGTGTGGTGTTGCATCAAAAAGGATTACCCTACGTGCATTTTTTTAAGAAATTCAATCGGAGGAAAAAAAAATATGTTCACTTGAGTTCTTTGTACAGTTTATCATTGATTCATGGAATTTAAACAAAGGTGTTCTATCTAAAGCTGGACTGCAAGAGCCTAGCTGTGACAGGCAGAGCAGTATTTAATCACAGAGAACTGTCTATGTATTAAATAATTTAAAAAGATGGATAAATGTTATTTATTTTCTAGAGTTACATAGATGTCTTGTACAGGTTGCGCTGTAAGTGTTCAAATATTATAATAGCATATCTGTAAAAAGCAAAGAATATATCTTTTTTTTAAATTCTCTATGTCCTCCAACAAATGTTTCTTTTTAGTCAGATATGATTCTTGTACAGCATGGCTATTATCCTATGCAATATGTATTCATATAGATCTACTGAGAATTGTAAGGTGGGGAGCGTTTGTTTTGATGAATTTCACAGACTAAGCTTTAATGTTGTGGGATCATCAGGATGCAGGAATAGAATAAATGCACTGCTGTAGTTGCATGACTACTCCTCCTTAAGAAAATGGTGTATCAGTGTGTTGCAGTGCAACTGGACCAATATATAAAAGGTGGCACTTGCTGGAGCTAAAGCCATTACAATAATATGTGAGACCAACTGTTCTTTTTAAAATAAAGGCTCCAAAATTATGAATCAATGTGTCGTTTTGGTTGCTTGATTGAACAACTGGAACATCAGCGAACGACTGGCACATTTCCAGGTACATATTTCAGATGTCATATTATGAAAAATCAGTGCTAACACATGTAAGTACTTTTCACTACAGCAAAAACAGAAAAGACAGTACTGTGCAAAACTCAGACCATCCTCCCTGTATTTAGTTATTTATTTTTTTGACAAAGATGCAAATTATTTGTTTCTCAGAAGATATTTCTGAGGAGATTAGATATAAGATAATCCACTTGCATTAGGAAGGAAAAAGTCAAAGAAAAATATGTGAAAATAAAACAAAACTTGATTACAAACTGTTATGGCAATTTTACTCTCTTTGCCATACAGCTCAGTCAGGAAGACCGACTCTACTTGAGGCTCAAGGAAAGAGAAGTCAATTAAGACACTGAGTTATACGCATTCAGTCCAACTCTGGTTTATTGACACAGCTTGAGTAGTATTCATACACCAGTTGTCATATATCCCTACATCCTGTTATTCAGGTCTCTCTAACCTATGATGCACATTTATTCACTACCTCTCTTTCTAACCACTTCCCCATGAGTGTCAAAAGGGCATTTCCTTCTGCACAAACACATAGCCCCTCCTGTTCTTCCCTGTTCTTGTTCTGTCATTAAATTTAGACACAAAATCCAGACAGTATGTTAATCAAGTATCAAATGTCAGACAGTCATGTGCGAAGATTCAAAGATCAGGTTCAGATTCAAAACACACAAACTTGCTTTTTGCCATCACACAAATCATAGAGAAATTGGGGTTCCTAACAAGTGAGCAAGACCTGGTAACCAACCAAAATTCTCATCATCAGATAAACAGAACTTAAAACAGTCATTTTGGAGATATAAGACAAAAGCTCCACTCTTGCTTTAGACCTGAAAAAAAATCAGCAGGTGTTTCGCTGTGGGAAGACTCAACGCTATGGGCCTGAAAGCATGTGTAGCTGTCAAGAAGCTGTTACTGAGAAAAGGGAACAGACAAAATAGAAGAAAAGTTGCACTTGTCCACCAAACCTATCTGAGATGTGCAGTGAGGTATTATGGACTAACGAGAGTAAATCTGCAATTGGGATTACTTGGATCTTAAAACGGAGAAAATACAAACAACTAAGACTGAACTTTGCAGGTGTTTCAAAGAAGCAAGGAAAAATATCCCTGCAAATTTCTTTGAAAAACTGATGTTATTATATTTAGCTATGGAGGCTTCTGTGTAATTTCCTGTTAAACACGCTGCCGCTATCTGGACAACATCTCTAGTATGGTAACTTTACAAAAGAAGTTAAAAACCTTCTTAACTTTAAAAGGGAGGTAATGGAACACTTTTTGTGTGACTCATTATGAAAACTGAACTCAGTGTAAAGAGCAGCTGGTATTTACAATTTATTAAACAGAACAAAAGCATAAATAAATAAAAATAAATAAATACATAAATAACTGTTTTGTCGAATAGCGACAATATGTTTGTTTGTTTCCTGATGCAAACAATGAATAGCTTTAAATGAATCCCTTCATTCTTCAGTACTTAATAACTGGAAGTTCAATACATGAAAGGTGGTCTCTGACTTTTGCACAGAACTAGAAACCATGATAATGATCAATTTTTATTGTACCTCACTCCTGGATCAGCGCTTTCAGCTTGTTCTCCACCTCTTCTACAAAAGCAGGGAAACCACAGTCAAGCAGACAGAGGCGCAATAGGTCCTCCAGTTCACCAGGGGGCAGAGCAAAATGACGATATGCCATGGGCAGGGACAGCCCACGTTCACCCAGGAAATACTAAAGACAAAAGAAATGCTCTTGTTACTGCATGTAAAAATAGGGCCAAGTTTGTGGCAGTGAGCTCCAGGGAAATCTCCTCCAAATTTAACTCAAAGTGACATTCTGCTCTCATACTGTCATGTCCATGGACATCACAAAGATACCTTCAACTAAACAAAATAGTTATTACGTTCTATGCAAGCTACACAGAAAACACCACTCATTATTTAGTATCAATCACTGTGGACTCTGGATCAGTCTCCAGCAGTACCTGAGAAAGATGCTTGATGGACAAAGATTCCTCAGTAACGTCAGAGGCGGCCTGTGGCGCTTCTACTGGAGTCTTAAGAGATGACAAAAATAGATTCATTCATTACAGTCTCAGGTCTCACACTGAGGGGTTACCCAGCCAATCAATAAGCTCATTATTAATTTAACAGTCTCATCTTTTTCAATCCCTTTCATCCTCTGCTTTGTCTCTCTGTCTCTTCACATGTTTCAAATATTCATTTTGGTTCTGAGGTTCAGATTATATTTACTTTTTGCACAAAATTTCCAAAAACTGTCAATCCGCATAGTCAAATAGATATTGCAATAACATGGGGAGGTTCTGGAAGTCACTCTATTTGGCACATTGTTCCAAGAGCACCATCTAGTGGAAGCAAAGTCACACATCACATTTACTCATTGCATAGGCCCCTAGCGAGAAGCTATTTTGCTGGAAAGGCAAAGCACCGCACAGACTGCTATTTTCACTGCTCTAACACAACTGGTCTAGCTCATACTGTGCTTGATGATCATCTGATGAGGGTATTTTAGCGTGCTATGCTGTGGTCTTCTAATACTGGACTAAGACTAATTCTTAGACTAGAATTTGACATGCATAGCCTTTGTTCAACAAATTTTTAAATAATAACACTAATAATATTCATGAGTGACAGTAAAATACTTAATCCTTTGAACTTTTATTTTTCAGTTATTAATCTTAAGACTAATAATTTAGTAACTACTGTGAATTATCTGAAGGGATGCACTGATAGGGGAACTGCGGGCTGATAATGATATCTGAAACTTAATGTACATAACTGCCAATACTGATACATAAACATTCAAGAAACATAAAAATTGATACTAAATCCAATTGGAATAGCATTACAGAGAAATGTATCACTAATTTCTGTAGGGTTACAAATGCAGTAAAATGAATAAAATGCTAATATTTTAGCAATAGCCTAGCGTCCCTTAAATGTTCTGGTCTTCCAGAGTACAATAAATACATCCTTAAATGTCAGTTTGAAATATCAGTTGAATCTAAGCATCTGTCTGACGCTGACTGATCTGATTTTATCATTGTGCATCCATAATTATTTGGCAACTACTATAAAATAAATACGTAAATTATGTAGTTATGTGGGTGATGTACTGAACAGACCATTGAGTTTACGAGTTGACAGCTGTATGCAAAGGTTTAGACACCCCTGGACAAATATATTTGTTGATTTTTGAGGTAAACACAAACTGCAGTTGAAAATGACATTTTTCTGCAAATGTTGTATGCAGTTGAATGTGTTGTCAAGTTACTTTATATCCGATTCATTTTATAAATAGAGGGAAAATAAATAAATAAATAAATAATGTACTGAAATAAAAAAAAAATGAAATAAAATATTCATCTAGGTGTACCCTGTTCTGGTTATGGAGTGCCTTATTCAAGCATATTTTGGTGATTTCTGTGCTTAAACACCTGCTTTAACTTAGCAGTTAGTTACCAAGTTTAGAAAGTGTGCTAGAGCACAGACATCAAACTGTGCTGGTCTCCAGCCCTGGGCTAAAAGAATCCCACTGCTGAATGGAGGCTGAATGGCTAAACAGCTACTACTAGACAAGCTTCTGGTTGTGTTTGAAATAGCCTACTGCATACTGCTCATGTACTGATTGTGCCCAAATCTAGTAAGCAGAAAGAGGGGCTTACTACATACTGCTCAAATGCTGACTGTCCCCAGAAGTCTTAAGAAGGAAGAGGGGCTTATTATATACTGTCCATGTACAGATTAGCCATGTCTCAAAGCTAAGGAAGCAGCTGAGGAAAGGTGCATTCCTCTATTGTTACGCCACTGAAGAATGTCCTGTTTTGTGGGATCCATTAAATGTGGCAAAGAAATGTGTCCTTCATTTCTGAGAAATCAAAGGATGCAGCTGGTTTAACCTTTAAGACCTTCAGTCACATACAATCCACCATGTACAGTCCAAAAACATTTGAAAAACACTGGATATAGCAGTGAGTGGAAGATGCTGTGGCAGTAGTGTTTCTGATGAAATGTAAATTAAAATTTAAACTTCATTTACGTTTTTTTTTTTTTTTAATTGCAAAATTTAAACATGTAGCACTGCCTATGCCAGTTAGCTGTGACATGTTAGTACAGTTTGCTCAGACTATCTCAAACATGCATGAGTGACAGCTGAAGAGGAGCCTTTGTATGCCAGGGATACGAAGGTCTCTGCAACCTCTTTGCAAACACTGTGAGACATGTCTACTGTGCTCAAAAGTAGCAGTAGAAGGAAGTGCTTACTACATATTGCTCATACATACACTTAAAAAAGATAGTTCTTGATAGGTTCTTTAGTAAAGAAAATAGTTCTATATAGAACCATGGACACTCATAGAACCCGCTGCATGATTAAAGGTTCTTTGCATCATGAAAGGGTTCTTTAGAAAGAGACAAAGCACAAAATAGGGTTCTTCTATTGTTAAAAGCCTGACATTGTAACAATACAAGAGCCCTTTTTGGTGCTATACAGAACCCTTTTCAAAATGGTTCTACTTACAGCCATCTACATTCTGAAGAACCCTTTCACAATGCAAAGAACCCTTTAATCATGCAAAGTGTTCTTTGAGTGATTCTGTATAAAACCATTTTCTTCACTAAAAACCCTTGAAGAACCATCATTTTTAAGAGTGTACTGATTTTACCCAAAGGTAGTTAACCGAAGGAGAGGCCCACTACATTTTTTTTTTTTTGTGGATTGTGACCCAAAAGTATCAGGTAGCAGGCAAAACGTGACTAACAAGAGTTTCCACATTAGACCAAAGACATTCTGGCTAAATATTCTAGTATGCAACCAGGGTAATCTTCATAATAAACTGCATGCTATAATGTAATGCAGAAAACAGCTAGCAACAGTTGCTAAACAGAGATTTGAGGGCTAAGAAAATGAGGTGGGTTTTGGGATCGGTCACATTGGCTCAGCCCTTGAGGTTAGTTGAGTCTAGTCACACTTCTGCCCTCTAGTAAAGGACATGGTACATTATGGTAAGTGTGGCTTAGTGGATACTAAACAGCATACTGATGAGGTAGTATGCTGTATACAGTTCACAGTAAGCTATTTTGAATACAGCCTTGATCTTGATCTACCTGTTTACAAAACACCTATTAAATTCACAATTTTTTCTCATGTAACTGCTCTGCTGAGACACTGGGCCTCATTCATCAACCATTCTTAATCAGAAATTTCTTCTTAAAACCCCCTTCTGCAGTTTTCATGAAGATTATGACCTTCACCAATGTTTTCTTATCTAGGATTTCTTCTTGGGTAAGTACAGAATCTACACACACCCAAGAGCACAAGGGTGCAAACAATTCTGCAGTTTAAGCACAAATCATGAATCTGACGTTCTTTCTCAAGAACAAATTTAATATATATATTTTTATCCAACCCCATTTCCAAAAAGGTTGGGATGCTGTGCAGAATGTGAATAAAAACAATGATGTGCTAATCATGTAGACCATATTTTCAAAGGAAAACACTACAAAGACAGCAAATCAAATGTTGAAACTGAGAAAAATTTTTTTTTGAAAAATATATGCCCATTTTGCATTTGATGCCAACAACACATTCCAAAAAAGTTGGGACGAGGGCATGTTTACCACTGTGTTTCATTACCTCTTCTTTTAACACTACTCTCTAAGTGTTTGGGAACTGAGGAGACCAACTGCTATAGTTTTAAAAGTGAAATGGTTTCCCATTCTTGTTGATTTCAGCTGCTCAACAGTTCAGGGTCACCTTTGTCATATTTTTCATTTCATAATGTGGCAAATGTTTTCAGAAGTGACAGGTCTGGACTGCAGGCAGGTCAGTTTAGCACTCGGAGCAATGCTGTTGTAATGTATGCAGAATGCGGTTTTACATTGTCTTCCTGAAATAAGCAAGGCCTTCCCTGAAAAAGACGTTGTCTGGATGGCAGCATATGTTGCCAAAACATGTATATATCATTCAGCATTACTGGTGCCTTCACAGATGTGCATATCACCCATGCCATGTGCACTAATGCATGCCTACACCATAATGAAAACTGACCTTTGAACTGTGCACTGATAACAAGCTGAATAGTCTTTAGTCCAGCAGATGCAGTGTCCATGATTTCCAAAAAGAATTTCAAAATTTTGATTTGTTGGACCACAGGGCACTTTTCCAACTTCTCCTCAGTCCATTTTAAATGAGGTCGGGCCCAGAGAAGGTGACAGCATTTCTGGATGCTGTTTATATTTGGTTTCTTCTTTGCATTTTAGAGTTTTGACTTGCATTTGTGGATGCAGCGACAAACTCACAGACAGTCGTTATCAGAACTGTTTCTGAGCCCATGCAGTGATTTCCACTACAGAATCATGTCTGTTTTTAGTGTAGTGCTGCCTGAGGGCCCAAAGATCACAGCCAGCAAATGTTTTTTGGCTTTGTCCATTACATACAGAGGTTTCTCCAGATTCTCTGAATCTTTTTATTATGTAACGTAGATGATGAAAAGCAGAAGTTCTAGGCTGTTTTGCATTGAGAAACGTAATTCTTGAACTGTTCAACTGGTCTTTCACAGAGTGGTGAACCCTTCCTCATCTTTACTTCTGAAAGACTCAGACTCTCTGGGATGCGCTTTTATACCCAGTGATGTTACAGACCTGTTGCTAATTAACCACCAGGTGTAGCATTACACAACTTTACCAGCCTTTTGTTGCCCCCGTCCCAACTTTTTGGAACGTGTTGTTGGCATCAAATTCAAAATGGGCATAGATTTAAAAAAAAGAAATAAAATTTCTCAGTTTCAACATTTGTCTTTGTACTATTTTCAATTAAATATAGAGTTTAAATGATTTGCACACTATTGTATTTTTTTGTATTTACATTTTGCACAGTGTCCCAACTTTTTTGGAAATGAGGTTGTATATTGGTAACTGAGGCCGATTCTTCTTACACCAAGAACAAAGTTCAAATCTCTCATCTTTGCTTTCCCTACTACCTGCTAACCCCTGTTTCAGAACTACACAACTGTAAACTAACTCGCCCACTGTCCTCGTCTATAAATCTACATATTGTAGCACTGCATTTAGGCTTGGTATACTATACCTGCTTTTGCTGGTCAGTTTCAGTGGTGTGAGTTGCGGGAGGAGGGGCAGGGGGCCCCTGAGTGCCAATCGGCAGGTATTCCTGTAGTCTCTCCACTGCTTTGTTGCAAAAATCTACTGCTTCAGACCTGCTTCTGCCATCAAACTGTAGTCTTATCATACGGCTCTCTCCCTACATGAACATGTGGAGAAACAGTAACGCACAAACAGGCATACAAAATATATAATTATTAACAATGCTTGCACAATGCAAGCCTTCAGGCTACACTGTCTTGCTCAACTAGCATGTTCAATTAATAGGCGTACCAGCTGAAGCTCTAGGCTCAGCGTGTGAATCCCATACCCTAAGTGTCTGTGTATGATCTATCATGTTTACAGTCAGTGCATCAGTATTCATGAGGTACTAATTTCCAGTTATACAGGCATCTTGGAGAGGAGATAATTGGCTTAATTAACAAACCACAAACTTGTTCAGCCATGCATGACTTTGAGCTGAAACTTGAAGGTCGCTCGAAAACAGCTATTCCAAGAAATTTGCATATGGTGATTCTTCACGGCTATAGATGACAGCAAAACAGTGCCTGATTTTAGGAAAGCATAAGCCACATAAACATCCCATTATACAGCCTCTACCTGCTGCCTGCATAGTTGTAGTACAAATTATGTTTCTGCATTACAACTGAATAGAACATTTCACTCGTCAGTGATGAACAAGCTCAATGGAGCGCATTTGTCTCATATCTCACCTTCAGTGTCATGTGGAAAAGCAGGCTGTCTGCTTTTTGTTGGATCTTCAGAAAACTCTGAGCATTGGGAAGAGAGAATCCTTCCTGAACAAACACAGAAAAAAAATCATGTACAGTGACCCCAAAGAATATTTGGATACCAACCATTTAACCATCAGTACCATTGGTTCTTTAAGTTACTTCATGAAACATTTTGTTAAATATTATTTGCTTCAGAGTAAAAAACATTTAGCACAAAGTCAAACCGATGATAGATTGGGGGAAAAAAAATCTACGACTGTGTTGGTGAGTTTGTGCTTACCGTTGGTATCATGAAATTAGAAAGGCATTTCGACTGCAAACCTGCAGAAGTCTGCAAAGAAGCTGCTCAGACGATAACTATCAGAAACACACTAGCCACGTTTGGAAAGAATACTTTGCCAAAAGGAAGATGACAGTCCTGGAATGGTCTTTTTAAAATAAATACCATAAACATCTGAAGAGTTTAATGCCTTTTAAAAGCTACATCACAGAAAGTAAAGACCCAAATTGGTTGTGAATACACTGCCTGATACCTCAGACAGTTACATTATGACAGTTTTGAGAAGGTTTAGGACTACAATATAATTTTAAAATCCATTCATGGTGGAGAGGTACATGCAGAATATATAAAATATATATTAAAGTATAAAAAGTATATATAAAAACTCAGAAGACACATGTAAGTTCACTGGTGATTTTGCATAGCAAATGCAATGGCTGTATTTGTGTTGTAGACATCATGACCTGTGGTTCCTATTACCACCACTGTAAAGATATCCAAGTCTATGATAAACCATTCTTTTGCAATTTATCTTCTTTACAATTAACCATTTCACACTAAACCACTCGGAATGACTTTATTTATCTCTCAATCACTGAATTATGCAGAAAATGTATAATAATAATTTAAAATATATAATAATTAACAATACAGTGCATATCAAATAGATGAGACTCTAAACTGATTATTCAACTAACTGTACCATGCCAAATTTACCAGATATAGGGCATCCATATATCTGGTTAAATATTTCACAAACCTGAGGATTCTCTGTGAGCCTAAGGTGAAATTACACCAGTATTCCAACAGGGGGATCTATTTCCATAGGAAACTCAGTGTCTAAGTCACTTGCCAGACCTGGAGGCTCAGGGACAAGCTGTAATCTCCCCTTCACCACGTGAATGATGCCAAGAATCAGCTTTCCAAAAACATGAATGGCCCGCTGCCAGACAGCACAACTATCGGAACAGCGCTGTGGAAAAAGGCTCAGCTAAAGTTTTACATGCTGCCCTCAAAGCCATTACAGAAAGCATTCTTTGATTATTTTTCTTTTAAATCTACAAATAAAAGAGTATTTCGTGCAATCTTTTTCTCCTTCAAAAACTTTTCCTATTTGTTTTCTAATTCGAAAAATAAATAAATAAAAATAAAATAATACATAATGCCACCTTGCTCCAGGCTGTTTTTACAGGAAAACGAAATTAGTTTAAATAAATAAATAACCAACCAAGAGCCACGGTTCAGATTAGTATGCCAAAATCCCCAAATGGCCCATTAGCTCTAAAATCTTTTAACCCTAAATCTCCAAACATATTACATTTCATTCTCTGTAGAGATCATATGATATTAGGCATTTCATTACTTCTCAAACACACTCTTCATTCTCAGTGCTCTTTGGTTTGTTTTGTAAGTGACAGACTCTAAAACATTAATCGCCTCAACACTGATAGCTTCTGCTACTCAGCATTTCAGACTCAGACGTAATCTGGATGACACACTTGATAACCTCTCTATCCAAAATATTTCGTGTCATCTTTTCAACCCCGGCTAAAGGGAAAAATTCAGAGAAGGATCTGCTAAGCTTCTGAGTCTGAATGCTGCTCTCAGTACTGAAAGCAACCCATGCCATGTATAAAGATTAGAGATGCCAATATATCAATAACCCCGATCCTTGGCTTTCAGAGCTCCCTGTGCTTTGACCTGAAAAGTCAAGATGCCTTGTTAAGCACAGTGTCTCAAAACCAAAGTGCTCTTCAATCTGGTAGCTCCTTTCTACCCAGTCAGGAAGAGGCAGAGGCTATTGGGCTTCAGAGTCCATGATTCTGGCTTACTGTTGGAAGATATCAGAGGCACTCAGAAGCACTTGGCCTGGCAATCCTTAAGCAAGGCAGACAGAGGAGCAAGAGGAAGAGGTGGATTTGGCAATTGAGTCTCTGGATGAAGAGCAACACTATTCTTTCTCTGAATGAACGGTCATAGTGCCAAGCAGTTATGATAAGTTCCACGTATCCTGTCATGTGCACTACAGATCAACAAAAAGCCTGGTATAGTGAATTGTGTAGAATTGTGTCATAGTCATAGTCAAATGTAAATTCTCATGTTTTAAAACTAAAACAAGGCTGTTCTAAACTCATAAAACACCATCCAAAATAAAACACTGAGCGTGTGTGGCCTACGCTGCATCCCTTGGAGAGCTTACCAGCAGTTCTTGTGCCCGAGAGACAAGCAGATGACCAGATTCCAGTACCATCAGCTCCAGCTTGCCTGTGGTTTCACTGGACTCGAACACCTTTAAGAAAAGGAAAACTGGCTCATGTACTCTTAAGCACGATTTCCCAATTCCAGTTGTGATGACCAAACATTACGCTTATTTTTGTGCTTTGTCTCATCTACCTCACCTCATGCAACTCATTAACTACTTAACAAGCTCCTTGTTAGCTGCATCAGGTGAGCAGAGCAGGGAAAACACAAAAAATGTGCCAAGCATTGGGGTCACAGGCACTGAGAATAGGAAGCCCTGATTAAAGTGTTGACTGCTACTGTATCAGACCTGCTACAGCAGTGTTCACAAACCCTGGTTCTGGAGATCTACCTTCCTGCAGGGTGTAGTTCCAATCTGCCACATATACTCGACTTCTTCATTAGTCCTTAATTGGCTGGATTAGTGTTAGGTAAAGGGCAGCAGTATGGGAAAATCCATCCGAACCCAACTTGTTTTAGTTGGAAAGTTGGAATTTCATAATTATTAGGGTGATATCGCTAAATGCAGATGGATACTTTGATAACTGTACGCTTAAGTCTTTCTGTACAAGATGCACTTTCATGTAATTTTCACTGCTAAATTAATGGTAAAACTGCATAGCCTACATCCACTTTTTAAATAAATAAAGCGCTAACCAAACAACTCTTTAACTCCAGTGTAAAGAGCTTTTTATAAAATGCTTGATTGCCATGAGTGTCCATATTTTTCCAGCCCCAAACAGCTGAAGTTGAATGAACACTTTGTGGGAATCAGGAAGATCCAAGCTCTCAACTGTCATGAATGCAGCATAAGGCAGGGGTTCCTAATCCCAGTCCTAATGACTCCCAAACTATGCATACTGTGCTTTGCCTTATCTGGCACACCTGATTCAGCTCATTAACTAATCAAACTCATGGTGGGCTGGGTCAGGAGTGTGGAAAAAGGAAAAGACAAGAAACGTGCAGAGCGTGGGGTCAGTAGGACTGGGATTGGGAATCCCTGAGCTAACGTTAAGGCATTAATTCATTCTAAATCCTAACAGTCATTAATGCTTTAGCCAAGGGGTTCCCAATCCCAATACATACTAAACATACTATACTAATGAATGGCATTCTAATAGCGGTGTACTACTTCTGACATACTACTGAGCATGGTAGTACGCAATTTTGGACGCAGCCTTAAATTTTTAGTTAATTTAACCTCTATCCTCTAATAATTACGTTCTGGTAACGTATTATTTGAAGTCCAATTAACTTTACTCAATAAGTTTACCACATGAGAAAACTGTACAATAGAATAAACATATTATCTATATTATATTATTCTACTGTTCTACTGTTATTTTCTCTTGAAATGAGACAAAGACACACTAGAAGGTCGGCTAGCTGGCGGTTTATTTGAAATGACAGCCAGGATTTCAGGTTAAACTGAGATTTCAAAGACACCGTTTACATCTGAATCCCAGTGAGTCTGACCAGAAAACCTGCATGTTTTGCCAAGTGCAGCAAAACTACAAGATTGAAACACCTAAAAACCTGTGGTATAAACTCACTCCGGTCATAGTTTCTTAATTTATCAACACAATTTGAAGCTGCAGATTAAACTTTGGGGACAGTGTTTGCCTCACTCTCACCTTTAGCCAGCTAACCGAGATGGTAACATGTTTACAGCAAGCTAGCTAGGTTAGCTAGTTTTGCTGAGGAAGAATAGCGTGAAAATCAAGTGGTTGTTATACTTTTTTTGGTTTTATTTATATTCTGCTAAACAAATCAACGAAGTGTTTACCAAATTAAAATACTGACACTATTTTATGTTCCAGCTACTGTTATCTAGCTAGTTTGGCTAACGTAGCGTTAACTGTCTTCGTTTCTTTAGCCAACGTTAGCCGGGTTGTTAGCTTTACCTTCCACGAGCACTTCTCTCCCGTCTCCTTGGCTTTGGGCAGAAAGCGGCCGTACCGTTTTAACCTCCAGACACATTTTGCTTTCGCTCTTTTTCCGGACATGTTTCTACAAATCCTCCTCTCTGGTTTGGACTTCTTTCTCAATAGAAACGGAAATTCTGGAAAGTGTAAAAACACCAGTTCTCGACCAGCTGCTAGAGAAGGAGAAACATCTCTGGCGCGCACAAAAGTCAAAATAATGAAAGTATTATTACTATCATTATTATTATTAGTAGTAGTATAAATAAACCACATATAAAATATGTGCTTTAATTAAACTAGGCATTTTAATACGCCTAGTCTCATTAAAAAATAAAAAAATAAATAAATAAAAAACACATCCCAAACAAATCCCACCCAGAGGAACACCAAAGGAATCTGTAAGCTATTAACCTACATTAGACCTCACTAAATGTCAGAGGATGAAAACATGATTGCATTGTGTTGCTTTTTTTCAATACTTATTCACACAATTTATGTTTTGAGATATTTGAAATACACTGTTATACATTACATTAATGTTTCCCCCTTTCTCATCCATGAAAACAGACAGCTTTATTTTGAACCTCTGTCTAGGTTTGCAGCCAATTTACCTTTGACAGGTCACTGACAGAAAGGTTTAATGGTGCTATCCTAATCCGTCCTTTAAAAAATGCGTGCGTAAAATGTTTGGTGATGCTGAAACGCCACCATTGTTAAGAATGGGAGAAAATCTCTCCGGTGATTGGAAACAGGTGGGCGGAGCCTTTTTGGCGCCCTCGCTCCTATGGCAACGCGATAAATCAGCATCCTCATGAATATTCATGACGCTTGGAGAAGCCTCAGGACAGCGGACGGCTGATTGCGCCGCGTTGTTTGGTATTGACATCCGATCCGGATTTTTTAGGGGCTTTTTTTTTCTTTGTAGGGGGGAGGTGGAGGTGGCTCGGGCATGCCTCACTCTCCGTGACCTCGGCGCGTTCTCTTCGGTCCTGCCGTGCTGGTGAGGTGGCTCTCCGAGCAGCTTTTTCGCCTATGACTTTGCATGGTCTTGATGGAGCTGAGCAACACGGTGCCTTGCAGCAGCAGCAGCAGCAGGAGCGGCGAGGTAAAGCGGAGCCCAGCGGCAGAGCTGCGCGGCAGGTCAGGGGCTGTGTAGAGCTGACAGGTAGGCAGATGCTGGAGGTGGTGCTGATGGTGGTGGTGCATCTAACGCACCGCTGTGCCACGGTGTCATGCGTGTCAGTGTGAGGCTAGAGAGCGCTAGCTATTGGGGGATTCGTGTGGCCACTGACCACAGCAGTTAACAAGCACACAGTGGTGGTGTTGGTGTGTCATTGAAACTGACCGTGTTTGAATGCCCTGATGGACAGGTTGCACTCGTCCATGCGCAAAAGGCTCTACAGTTTGCCCCAGCACATCGGCCACAGAGCTTCGATCATGGGCGACAGCGAAGACGGAGACAAGGACGCGCGCAGGAAGAGCCTGCGGATGAAGGCGCTGCCCTCGCCCGGCGCCGCGGAGCCCCGGAGCGCGGACGGCGCCGTGGCCGAGACGGACGTGGGGCGTGCGGCCAAGGCGAGCTCCAACGGGGACTGCCGGAGGTTCCGCGGCAGCCTGTCGTCTCTGGCCGGCCGCCACGTCCACGAGTCCGAGCCGCCGTCCGAGGAGAAGCGGCTAATCACGGAGGGAGACGCCAGCAGCCCCAGCGAGGAGAGCAGCCCCCCCGGGCCGAGCGGAGGGGCACCAGGGGGCGCAGGCGCGGGGGGCTCCGGCGCTGGGGCTGGAGCTGGGGCTGCTGGAGCTGGAGCTGAGCAGCAACAGCAGCCCGCCTTCGTCAAGCTGGACGGCATCGAGATCTTAGCGGACGATGAGAGGTTTTACCAAGCGGGCTTCATGCACAGGCAGTTCGGGGCCATGCTTCAGCCGGGGGTCAACAAGTTCTCCCTGAGGATGTTCGGCAGCGAGAAGGCGGTGGAGCGCGAGCAGGAGAGGGTGAAGTCTGCTGGCTTCTGGATCATTCACCCCTACAGTGACTTCAGGTAATTACACGGAGTAACTACAGTGTACTTCAGTCATATTAATGCACATTTCAGATCCCAGCCAATGTCATGTATGTCCTAGGCACCTATGTTTATATAGGTTATTGTTTATTTTAAGAACTCACTCTATATCCAAAGTTGCCCCACACCTGTATATTCATATTCTAGATTACATGAAGGTGTTATTTATTTAGAAGAAGAATATTTATACTTTCCATGTGCTGTAGAAATGTAAATACTCTTCAGAGAGTAAGAGAACATGATAGTTATCAGACTAAACCATTAATAAAAAAAAGTAATCAGTAGTCTGTGTTTCTAGTCTGGTCTTTCAGAACAAGTATACAGTTTACATGTTATTATTATTATTATTATTATTATTATTACATTTTATTATTCATTTATTAATTTTATTCTGTCACTGAAAGCCGCAGTGACAAACGAGGCCTCTGCTCAAGAATCATTCATATTTTTCTTTGGCTCAAAATGGTGCTTTGCTAAAGAGAGGACAAGCACACATATGATGCCTGTGAGGAAGAGAGTGAACCCGTCTCCGCTGAATGGCAAATATGTTCAAATCTGATGTCAGTGGATGTGGAAACAGCCATGCGATGAATGTCATCTGACACTGATGCAGAAATCATGAAATTATGCTGGAAATGTAGGCACTCAGGAGCTGCCCAGGCCTCCTGCTGAAGATAAAATACATATAACATTTCTAACAATTTATTACTGAGCTGTGTAAACTTTTTTTAAAATGTATATTTACTCCTTTTCTCTGAATGTGATATTTAGAATGCATCTATTTTTCTGGAAAAAGCTTCCATAGACAATGGAGGTCCCGAATTTTGCATGGAATCCACTCGCTCTCACCCCTTCTTAATGAAGTTGTGTCCTTGAGGATGACATTGACTCCATACATTTGGTGTATAGTGCCCAGATGCTCGGCTTTAGGCATCCAGCAGTGCTGGCTCATATGTACATACGCTTGGGGCTACATGTTTGATAGCTTGAGTGGTGGGGGAATTTGGGCCGGTTCCAGTGCTGCTGTAGAAAATCATTGCCCTAGAAATATCCTTTTGACAGTATTTGGGGATAATGTGATTGCTTCAATCGTATTGATATTGCATAGAATGGGACATGAATATTATGAGTAAATTATGGCTGTTAATGCAAAATTGATTTAAAGTATTTTGTGTCAAAATTATTTAATCATCATAGGTATCTCAGATTTTCATTTTCAGTCTAATTATGTTTTATGTGCGCTTGTTGTGTTGATTGAACGTGACTTATTGGCCTTGGTTTGAATCTGAGGCATAACAGGCCTTACTAAATCACCAATAAATTACATCTTATAAAAAAATATAAGATGTAAAATTTGGGATATATTTGATATATTTTGACAATCTCATGCTCATATGCTCTCTATCCAACATGTTGATGACAGTATCAGTAGCCTCCCTCCCTGTTATACAATACCCTGAATTTCATGGATTAATTGTGGCTTAGTCTCCTCCTACACGTACCTCCGTAATTACCACCTCTTACACCAAGGTCAAACACGGAGAGATGCAAAACAGAAGGAAATGACAATGTAGGATCCTCGAGGAAGTAGCCCAGCATGAGGACCAAAGAACGAGGCTGTAGTCGCTTTATCTCCTCATGCTTCTTACAGCTTGTCTTTGTGTCCTCCTGTTGTACATTATCTGTGTCAGGGGCAACTGCTTAGGCTTCTCTGTGTTGCACCCTTTGGTCCATCCCCTATCACGCTTGGCCACATGATTTTGCAAATACATCTGTCGAGCCGAGCCTCAAAACACGCTTTGGTCTCTAAGTTGCATGTTTTGGTGCGACGATTGCGTAATTAGTATGCATGTGCATAAAAAGTGTCTCCGCTTTTGCTCGTCTCTTCTGCTCGTTGACTCAGTGATTAAGAGAGCTGCAATTAAAATCTTCCCTCTCGCCCTGTCCGCATGTGGCGAATTATCTGTATCACTGTAATTTAGTCATTTGCTTGATGCCTTTACCCTTTACACAGGTCATGGCGCTGCAGACTGTGCGCTCAGCGTAGCTTCTGCTCAGCCACAATACTGCTCTAATGAGCTGAACTGCACTCCAGCTCTCCTGGCTGATGGCACAGCACGAGTCGGACACACTGCCACTTCGTACGAGGTGGTAATAAGAGTAATTGAAATGTCAAAATAGTGCAAGCAGGTTCTCCGCCTCAGCTTTGTGGAGCGACTTTTGGTGAGGCTATTAACACTTAAACTCTGCAGACCTATCAGCACAGCCAGACTTCCATTACATTCCATTCCATACATACTTTACTTGTAGTTTTATTGTAGAGACTGGATAATCTGTAATAGCTATGGGATAATTGGTCTTAATGGAACACTCCCATAGCTTCTCAACATAATATCTATCTGCCACATGTGTAGCATGTCTTCGGTTACCATAAAAACATTTTGATGAATTTCCCTGCACTTACAAGAGAAGAAAAAACAGTCGACTCGAAATATACTTAGAATAGAAGCCATTGGGCAGTTGGTGAATTGTGAAAATAGTTAGATTCTGTAGAATTCTTCAGTATAACGTATTTATAAATTATCAGGGAATTCCACTGTTTTTTTAATTACTGAATAACGTAACCAAAATTATTCAGAATGGTTTTATATGAAATGGTTCATTGTGGCGAAGATGGTGGAGAAACTTAGCAACTTGGATATTCTTTATAGTGGTGGTGATAAGAACCATGTGTTGTGATGGCTACAACACAAATATAGGCATTTTATGTACTATACAAAATGCCCAATGAACAGTCTTGTGAGTTTTCTTATATTGATGATGGTTAAATAGTAATAAATCTGACCAAATAAGGGACTTTTTTGCCTTAAAACGCCACGTGTGTACCTCTCCACCATGGACCGGATTAAAAAAGTACATTTTAGGCCAAAACCTTATCTCAAAACTATTGTAAATCATTGTTAACAAATGTCTCAGACATCAAGCATATTCAGATATTCGTAACCATTTCATGTAATAACTTTATGTAAAATAGCATTTCAGATATCTGGTTCCTATCTCCACCACTGTAAAAATTCTGACTCAGTTAGTTTCTCTAGAATGGAACATTTCACACTAAATGTCCGAACCACTCTGAACGTCTTTGTTTACAACTTAGCAATTTAATAATGTAGAAATTCTGAAAAATCTCTGTAGCTTAACTTTAGTGTGTAAATCTGCATTATTCACTGTTTGAGAGTTTGAGACTTTGTCATATATACTAGAAAACAGAATTATTCAGGAAAGTAAAACTAACCGGAACTACTTTTCAGCTGTGTTTCTCCATTGTACTATAGTTGTCTAAATCTTCAGATGAACAGTTTGGTCATCCTACGACCTGTAACTTTATGCTATAGTAGTAGTTTTCAAATTCATGATATGTAGTCATGTTTGTCCACAGAATTCAGCAACTGCCCATTGACTTCTATTATAAGTGGGCTTTGAGTGTTGTAAGTTGAGGAAACATTTGTGGAAAATGTGTTGAAATTATTCTCCATGTATAAAACAGATGGAAGTTAGAGATTAGGCTAAACATGCTGGAACATTCCTTTCAGACTAATAAGTTTAAATGCTAACCCTGTTTGTAAGTTAATTCCCAACCATTTCATGTACGTTCATGAACTCGGAAGCGAAATGGCTCCCTTACTTTTGAATCAGTTGTGAATGTGACAGAGGGTGCATGCCGCCATGATCATTTTGACAAATAGAGACGTTTGTTGATGGTTTTATATTTTGGTGATACAGAGATATTGAAGATTTTATAAAGTGATCGCGCAGCTATAGCCATGTCTCTATGAATGAAATCCCAAAAGATATTGCATGTTGTTGAAACTGTTTTTGTGGAATGGGAACAAAATGTGCAAAAAATGAAATGTTTTATTAGAAAGGTGAATAACAGGGGAGAGAAGCTGGCAGTGTTTTGAAACAGTTCATCTCTCTTTCTCTCTCCACATCAGACCAGTGGGAGCTGCACATGGAGATGACTGGAGGGATGCAGCAATATTGTCTCATGTCAAGCATTGTATAATCTGAAGTGGGGAGGGAGCATCTTCTCAGGGAAAAGAGGGATTATAAATGGCATCATAATCCAATCTATAGACTTGTTTCCAGAACTACAGCCAAGTGGTTTCTTCCTTTTCTGCTTATTTACAAACTAGCAGATTCCTCTGGTAAACAACTCAGCGAGCAGATCCTCAGTGTGACTGGCCCTCCTTTAGGGCCCTGACACAACAATCTGATGTTAAAAAACTAACGCCAACTCAGGCTGACTGATGATCCTCTTCCATCGCCTTACCATTGCCTCATGTCTTCTGGGAAAAGTTGCATTTAAACACGCCATGAAGTAGGAGTGAGTGATATGGAAAAAAATATGACATCATGATACTTAATAGCATTTTCACTACATGCAATACACATCACGTTATTTAGTTTTTTTTTCTGAGGTTTGAGAAGTTGGAGCAGAAAAAAACCCAGTAATGGCACATTGAAAAATACTGAGTACAATGATCTGCATTCAGCATTTCACATACTGCACTGAACTGTGTTTTTCTCATTCATTGTGTGTCAAGCTTGTTTGCACATGCAAAGAAAATATTTTGATAGTAATTTGTATCATATTGTGGGAAAATTCCACGAAGTATTGTGATGATGCATTATAATTAGATTGGCAACATGTTAATAAAATGATTCAGAGTTGTTTAACCTTTCAAAATCTCAGGTGTATTACATGTAAAGTCTTATTATTCAGTAACTATTGGGACTTCAGTCCAAACTGGCTGAGCTATTCTTAGGTTATAGAAGTGTGTAATAAAACTTTGGGCCTGCTGGTGGGCCCAGGCCATTTAATGGGTTAATGTAAAATGCTATGTTCTAGAGTCAAAAGTGTTCACAGTGGTGGTGATAGGAAGTAGACATCTGAAGAGTTTAGTGCCTCAAAAAAGGCTCCTTACAGAAGGTTATCTCATGAAATGGTTAAAATGTGCCTGAGATGTTGTTTTATGATAATTTTGAGATGTTTGAAAACATGAAGGTTTTGGACTGAAGCATATATTTCAAATCCATTCATGGAGGAGAGGTACATGCAGGGTGTTGCAAAGCAAAATGATCCATAAGAAAACCATTTATTTATTATGTATGTCTGTATTTATTTATTTTTATTTTTAGTACTTTTTTATTTTACCATTGTCAACATCACATATGAAATTCAGAAGACATATGTAGATTCATTGGTCATTTTGGATAGTAAATAAAATGTGTGTACTTAGATTAGACATTATGACCACCTGGTTCCTATCACCACCACTGTAAAGAAGTCCAAGCTGATAAGTTTCTCTACAATGCACCATTTCACATCAAAGCGCTGTGAATGACTTTACATCTCAAAGATAGAATTATGCAGAAATTTTGAAAAATCGGTGGAATTCCCATTTAAGCATTCTTCAAGTGGTTTGTATATAACCTTTGCCTAACTGCTGACTACAACAGTGCGAATCATAGCATAAAAACCATGGACGGCGGTCAGCTACAGACGTTAAACATCAGTCCAACAGCCAGTAGCTGGCTTGTTGTGTCAGGGCCCTTCGAGACTCACCACTAAGAGAGGACCGGAGGGTCAGGTTAACGATAGGCCAGGGAGCACCAAGTACACACTTTAGGCACTAAACCTTCAAGAGCCCTAAGAATAATGCTGTGATTGGGAACCCTCCAGACATTTCAGCACTGTACTGTCTTTAATTCCTTGCAAGCGCTTCAAAAGGAGAGTGTTTCCATTAGAGCTTTTTAGTAAAGGCACCATTAAGCCTTTTCTCTCTACAGAAAAGCAGGCCTGAGAGTCCAATCAGGAAAAGGCTAAGCCTAGTCTTCTGAGTCTGCCCATCACTTCAGCTCTTACAGCCAGGGGTAACTCTCTGCTTCTCCTTTCCCACTATCACCATTACTTCCCTCCTCTCTCTCTCTCTTTCTCTCTCTCTCTCTCTCTCTCTCTCTCTCTCTCTCTCTCTCTCTCAAAAACTGCACTCTTTTTATTTTTTTCCACCAGGCTTTTATTCATCTCGTATAACCAGCCCTGTCTCCCAAAAGGGACTTACCTCTGCATTAAAAAAAGAGAAAAGAAACAGAAAGAGCGAGAGCAAAAAAGAAAGGAGTCGTCTCTCCCCAGGTTTATTTTTCTACCTCTTTTTTTTCCCTGGCTCCAGCGGAATACATTAAAGCGAAGTAGAACAGATTTAGAATACAGAATGCACATTAGGGTTTTACGTTTTTCTGCCATTAGACATCCACACACAGTCGGAGAGAGAGAACCTTGATTTTTCCATTCATACCCATGAAAAAAAAATGTTTTGGGGGATGATAAGTTCTTTTACGTTGGTTCTTTCATTTGTCCTTGGCAAGGTTAGTGAATACTGAAATGTCATCTGTGTAGCAGGGAATCTCTAAAGCCGTGATAAGATTGTTCCTTTACAGTGGCAGATGCTGACTCGAAACTCTACTTCAGCAGTGATCTGAACGTGAGGAATAAAGTCTAAAACAGTAAGAACATCTGTGTCTCTAAACAGGCTAAAGGAAGAGAGCATTCTTTGCCGGTTATATAGAGAAACAAGGACTGGAAAAAGAAAGAGAGGAGAAATCATTTTTTGAATTTGTACTCTTCTAAAACAGCGTTTTTGAGCCAGCTAGATTTGGAAAATACAGTTTTCGTACTGTTGTGTAGATAGATTTTCAAAAATGTCAAAGTCCATCCTGTGATAGGCCCCTGATTGTCATGTGATCTCAGCAGCAATGCTATTGAGTTAATTTTGTGCCAAAAGTTTCAAATACAATTAAAATCCACAAGCAAAATATTGAGTATCAAAATATCTAAAAATTTGTTGCAAATACAAATAGTTAGAGTTAAATGAAACTTATTTTTTCAAAAAGATTCCTGCTCATTTTCGCTCATTGAGGTATAAATCTGTTACTTGTTTTGCCAGATTTTGCTTTCATATTTTTTTCTATTTTGCTGATATATTTTTTGCTTCTTGAATTGCTGTTTTGCAATGTCTTGCTTCTGACTTTTGGCACTTTTTAACAGGGGGCGGGTCTTAGAAGAGGGCGTTTACCTCCACTTTCTGTTGGTCAACTGATTTGGAGTGTCAGGTCTTCTGCATGAAGCATGAACTGCCCCAAGCGTGGCGGAGCTTGTCGTACTGAGTGCTGCTATGAGGGCAGCGTTGTACTGGTATATCTGAGCATATTATGAGAAATGGTTGTCATATTCTTTTAAATTATTAATGTTACATATGTTTATGGGTCCTGTGTTGACCTATCTGAAAATTATTTTGGGCATTGATGAACATAGACGTAGTTGTTCATGAGCCTATCTGTGTCCTCTATGGCTAACAAGGAGAGCCATACTGGTAATGGAACTGAACTGCTTAAATATCTAATGTTAGTTCACTGTATTAATGTAAAGATCAGTGATTTAGAGCAGCGGCATTCTGTAAACGGGCATGCTGAGATACAAAACCTGTTTCATTGACATGGAGGCACTCTGTGGGTAGAAACCAGAGGAGACTGACATAAAAGCTTTTATGAACGCTAGATCGGAAAAGCCAACCATGACATGCAAACTTTGTAGAGGATAAACATTGGTGCCTATTGGCTGTCTCATGGCAACTCATAGCTGGCAGTAATAAGCAATATTTTCTACTCTTTACTGCGTTTATGCCAGTGCTACCACAGCACAGCAGATTCAACAACTCCTGACCCAGAACACCTGATCAGCTTATGAATGATACGATAATCAGTTGATGAGCAGCATCAGGTGTTTTAAGGTAAGGAGTAGTTGGAATGATGTGAAGCTGCAGGTCATCAGAAGCAGTGTTAATAAACAGATTTAAACAGCTGCAAGGCTTGCCTAGTTAGCCCTTTAGCAGACACTGCTAGGTTAGTTATCTGCAAACTCAAAAGATGATACAGCTTCGTTCAACAGCTAAGTTTACCTAAATGCTTCAGTTTCAAAAAAACATTTCACACAGCTCAAAACAGGAGTCTTTGTGTGTGTTATCTCAATAAACATGATCAACACTGTTCATAAGAGCGGACATGTCAGCGCAACCCTCTCTGGCAGTACTACACTCAGTAAAAGGCCTCCGCCATGTTCGAGGAAGTTCATGGCTCTCGGAGTGGGTGTGGATACGTGTTCAGAAAACCTGTCAATCGAAATTTAGTTTCCAATAGTAAGTGAATGCCCTCTTCTAAGACCAGCCCCCTGTTAAAAGGTACCAGAAGTCAGAAGCAAAAGAAGCATATCAGAAGCAAAAGAGCGATTGCAGAAGCAAAAAAGAAATTAACAAACTCAGCAAATACTAAGAAATGAAACCTGGCAAAATCATTTATATCAAAATTATATCAATCATTGATATCAAAATGATTGAAAATGATTAGAAATCATAGTTTGATCTAACTCTCATTATTTGGATTTTTTAATTTTATTTGAAAACTTTGGCACAAAATTAACTCCATACAATACATTCAAAATGGAGAACGACTTGATTAGAACGTCATTGTCCCTTTATCTATCACTGGAGGGTTGCAAGTTAAATTTTCAGCAATGCCACATTGATCCATGGCTGGGAGTCCAAGAGAGCATAGTTGGCCTTTTGAGTAGGTAGGCTGGCTCTCCTTCTCCCCCATGCCTCAGTGCGATGCTAGCCAGTGCAGACATCTGTTAGCTTACATAATAGGTGGTTAACATTCTCCTGCAAGCGTGTTTAGCCCACTGTCCATATGAAAACACTTCAGTTCACTGAAAACCTTATTTTCAGTATTTGAATGAGGTCTGATAAAATTGTATTTGAGAAAGTCAACATCATGCACTTGGTTATTAACTGTTTTCTGTGTGATGAGCTGCTTTAGGTCTCTGAAACAGATGTGGCTGATGACCTGTTAGTGTGTGATCCATAAGATCAAGTTTCATTACATGATGTTATCGACAACACATTAGAGGAGAGATGCAGAAAAATATCTTTGACTGCCATGTAAGATTAATTTGTGTTATTTCTTTACTGTTTTCAGCATCTTCCAAAAGTAGTTTTTGTTAGCAGTACAGTAAATCTTTTGCTGTTTCTTGATAAAAGCCTTTTTTTGGAAAATATGAATGAGAAAAAAGGGTAGGTTTTATATGTAAGAATTATAAAGAACAATTATTCTTTTATTTGTTGAATAAAACATTATTGCCAGAATATCTGCAGGTTTTATTCAATTATTTAAAGTCATAATGGACCAGCTAATCGATTATGCAAATAGTTATTGGTTGCAGATCTAGTACAAAGGAAAGAAAAAAAAGTACAACATACATGTAGCATTCCTGCATACAAGACAGAGCACTTTTATACACTGTTGTATGACAGACCTCTGTTACCAACAGAGCCATCTTTTTGGTGCGCAACCCAACAAACTACCAGTGTACACATTCTAAAAGTATAATAGGTGTTTTTCTGTTGTTTCAGTATCTCAGGGTAGACTGGAAACGGTTTGACAACAATGCAGAAAATATTAAGTGTGCACGGAAAACTTTTTAACATGAAAGTAATGTTTTCTAATATATTACCCTGGACAAGGCATCAGCTATGGCTTCAAAGAAAATTGAGAGAGACTTCTGATGTCATTGTAGAATTCTGCTCTTGTAAATATGACATAGTTCAGTGTTTCTCAATCCTAGTTCTAGATGTTCACTGTCTTGCACATTTTAGTGCTTCTCCTGCCACTTTAACTCAATAATGGGCTGTTAATGAGCTAATTATTTGGATCATGTGTGTTAGGAGCAGGAAAACACAGTAAAAAGTGCAGGACACTGGGCCTCCAGGAACAGAGTTAAGAAACAATGACATAGTTCACATAAAACCTTGCAGTTATCTCTGTCTGGAACCTACCAAGTATGTTTGCATAGATTCATACTGTTCGATTTGCCTAAAACAAATCTTCTGTCTGGCAGTAATTTTCAGCTCCAGTGCTATGCAGCGCGGCGGTTCATGATGTCTCTGTTCTAACACCCATGATTTAAATCAACAGCTAATCATCAAGTCCTTCGTGAGCTAAATCAGTTGTGTTAGAGTGGAGAAACAACAATCTCCATGTGTGGAAATGAAAAATGCTGATCTATTTCCTAGGCTAAGGGTGGACGATATGACCAAAATATGAAATCATAATATTTGAAGACCGTTTTTTCACAATGCACAGTATGTATCACAATATTTGGCATTCTGATGATTATGAAGAAGCTGTGAACAGACAGAATGCCTCAGCAAAACAGTAGTGTACCATTTAAAAAAGGCTATAAAGAATTAAAGGTACAATAATTCAGAGTTTGCACAACTAACAGTTTTAAGAAGGAAAAGGAAGAAAAATCAAACAGTTAAAAAAATCAATATAACAGATTAATGTTTTATATATTGAGCTGTTACTATACACTGAGTATTGTTTACAGACTGTCTAAAATTGATCTTTTTATTATACACATGATTGCTCAGTACTGTAGACACACTGATGATGCTCTTCATATATCAGAAAAGCGTATCATGAGATGATCATGATAACAATAATGTATCATTATTTTGCCCACCCACAGCCCACACTACCATAAAGAACATCAGGGTCTCTTTATGTGGTCTCCTTCACACTGGTCTTCAAACAACGGCTGGCGGCTGCTCTTGTACTTTGATGTACTGTACACACGCACGCACACTTGACTTGTAGATCAAATGACAGTGTGTGATCCTCTCACCAGGTTTTGATTACAGTTGATTGTTGGGTGCATTACTCTATTGATTTGTTTGGGTCCGGCAGACTCCCACTTGTGCCGATTGCTGATGTGTTTGAAAGTGAGACTAGGAAACAAAGAAGACTAAAACCCTCACCTGCCTGATCAGAGTCTATTAGGGCCATATTTAGGCATTCTGAGGTCATGGGCAATATTGGCAAGTCTATTCTGAGGCTCACTGGATTTAACACTGACGTACATCAATGGCTTTTCACGCTTGCTCTCACCTGCTTTCATAATTTTTATTTGGCATCATCCAGAGGTAAGGTTAAGTAAACATAGGCTGAAAGTTCACTGACAGTAGCTGGCTAGTAATGTCTGTGTTAATATCTATGATTGTATACAAGTCATAAAGTAAGCCTCCGAAACACTACAAATAGTCTAAATACACAAATTTCCATCAAAGCAAACATATTTTCTGGTTGCTTTTTAGCCTTATTCCTTGCACAGTCATGCTTGCTAGTGGCCCTGGGCTGCAGACCCTACCCTGCAAAAAATGGTATCTTATCAATTATCTTAAATATAGTCAAGAAATCTAATATGTCTCCTGTTGAGATTGTTGTAAGCTTAATTTAAGATTATTTAACTTATTTCTAGACATTTTTACTTGTTTTAAGTAATTTTATTAGTGGAGAAAATAATCTGCCAGTATAGTGAGATAATTTTACTTAATAAAATGACCTAAAACACAAAAAAATAAGGGCAAAAAATAATAAATGCACAACCGTCTAAAAATGGGAAATATTAGACATATTGACTAGATTTAAGATCATTTCACGTGACAAGAGACCATTTTTTGCAGTGTAAAGCCCACATAGTTTAAAAAATGTGTTTTAAAAAATGTACTTTAACCTCTTAAGTGGGGTTAAAATATGATTTAAATAAAATGAAATAGGATGCAATAAGCCTGGAATTGTAAGGAATTTATGTTTATTTGGACTATTTTTATTGGCATAATCATCATGAAATATTCAGATAATGTAAAAGGCAGCTGATGTTTTCAAATGATGTAAAAATGTTGCCCATTATTTGCCCTTACACAAATATGCAGTACAGTGCTAAAGCCATTTGTTTAGGCAATAAGCATAAGAATAAATACAAATAAAGAGTAGATTGTTTCACATGTATGTCTGTCAGTACCTAGTTTATCAAATCAGTCCTTCATTGAATTAAGTCATGTCTGTTGCTGATGTAATTTAACAATTCCATACAGTAAATGGAGTAAGGAACCAAATCTGTTTTTTATATAACTCTTATAACTCTCCATTTCTTATTAATAATCAATACCTTTAAATGAAACAAACAAAAATGGTATATTTTACTTTATTGTGTTTATTAAAATGTTTTGTAGTGTCTTTACTGCTGAAATCAATAGTTTTAAACAGTTTCTTGGCTGCCTAAGCCTTTTATACTGTACTGTACAGTTGTTTATAATTGTCAAAAAGTTATTATTTCTCCATATTAGATATTGTGACTGTAATAGACTGTGATTGACAGCCATTAGCCCATATGACAAATCTGTGAATATACTGTATATGCAGTATAAAAATATATCTTTTAACAGAGATCATTCTGGCCTTTTTGTCTCTCTCTCCCTTTCTCTCTCTCTCTTTCACCCTTTTTTATTGTAATTTACCAAAGGTAAAGCACAGGATTATGGAGTGGCAAGGATGGACTGAAAGTGGGGTAATAAAAAAAAAAGGCAGTCGTGTCCATCCACCAATATTAGGAGCACACATCAGAGGAGATTATTACAACACAATTTATTTAATGGAGGAGGGATGGGGAGGTGATGGAGGGATGGAGAGAGAGAGAGAGCGCAGGGATGGAGGGATGGGGCAGCAGAGTGATTGAAATAATGCCGGCTGGGTGACCTAGGCACACTCATGTGGACGGGAGAAAGCAGGACACACGCGGATGCTGTCTGTTCAGGAAATTGATGTGTGCGTGTCGGGGGGTGTTTGTGTTTGTGAGCTTTTCCAGGTATTTCATTAGACATACAGGTGCTGTTGTGTCACAGAAAGTGACAGAGGAATCTCTTGGTCGAGGGGGTGGGGGGTTGTGTACAGGGGGGTGTGTATGGCGTCACGCTGCAGCGCGTTGTTAATCCGTCTGTGGGATCACATTGATTGATATGACATTTGAATTTTCATAATGGGAAAGGTCTGCTTCAGCCACTCAGCTCTCTCCAGCGTGACTGTGTGTTTTTATCTAAAGCGTGTTGTCAATAGCAGGTGAACACTGCATTGTCCGCCCTTCTCCATTTTCCCTTTTCACTGTCCTCCACAATATCAATTTATAATCTCTCCAGGAGGACGTGCAGCCCTGTCCACTCTCCATTCGCAACTCTCTCTGTTTTTAACACATTGCAGTATAGCGTGTGTGCCTCTGAGGTTGTTTTCATGCATTTTCAGGAAAAAAGTGTCCTGACTGTTAAGGCAAACCAGAGAAATCAGTAACCTTTCTGACAAAATAAAAGCTCAAAAAACTGAAAGGACAAAATCATGTAGGTGCAAAAGACAAATAAGCAAATTGTTTAAAATCATTTATATTTATAGAAACACTGATTTGTAAAAATAGATATTGAATGGTAACTACAGGCAATACTGGGTTGCCACATGGAGAGGCTTGGGAATGGACAGGCTAACACATTGACATACATACAATCTGGTTTTTGTATTAACATAATTTGTATTTATTCTAATAATAGCATTTATTCATACTGTACAACTATGCCACAATGAGTTGCCAGAAGACCTTTAATGCACCTTCAATACACGTCTCTGGAAGTGAACTGAAAAGAACAAACACCATTCTTCCAAAAGATATTCCTTCAGTTGATATTTTGATGGTGGTAGAAAGCACTGTCCAACAACGTGGTCCAAAATTCCCAAAGTGTTCCACTGAGTTGAGATCTTTTGACTGTGAAGGCGATGGCATATGATTTTCATAATTTTGTTACTTGTCAAACCATTCCCACAGATCTAAATGCAGATGTCTATTTAACGATTCTTGAAACACTAGCCAGTTGAGCAGTCTTTGTGACTGATGCTTCTGCTTCAAACATATATATACGTATGTATTTATATGGGACATAAACATGACTCTGCATGGCAAATCATGAAAAAGCCCCTTAAGTAGGGTAAAAAAGGATATCCATAAGGATGTAATAAGTGTGTAAGTGTGTATTTGAGTCTGGCGTGTGTGTGTGTGTGTGTGTGTGTGTGTATTTTCTCTGCCTCCTGGTCAGATGTGTGTGATTGTTCTTTTGTGTACTAGTGGGAAATATGTCAGTTTCATTTATCATAAGAATATAAATAAAAAAAATAAGTGGACGAAAGATCCTTTTTCTCATTCATGCTGAGGTCGGCATGGTTCCTGCTTTCAGACTTATGTCAGGTTGTCAGATTGACATTTAACCGACCCTTTAGCGGGCCAGCATGGGGGAATCTGCTGGGGAGATATCACTCCAGGTCATTTGGATGTGACACTTTTGATGGGGAATGGTAGATTTCTTTGCTGCCCCCAGATGACTCTTGTACGCACCGAAAGGGGAAAAAAGCCAATGAAAAACGTATTTTGAGAGAATGAAACACATTCAAATACAAAGTTCAACATGAATAATGCTGAATGGCTGATTTTAAACAGCTTGTGAAACAGAGTCTTTGCTGCTTGTGATACACTGTTATCTAGAAAAATAGACAGACATACGGACAAAATTCAGACTAGAAATGGATACTACTGTTGTTTTTAGCTATATGATGTATTTTGTCCATTTTTATAGATAAGGGCAGGCCATACAGTGTTAGAACTCACAAAAGCAGGTCTATTTGAGATCACTGTAGTCAGCATGAATCAGAAATCATTATGTACATGTTAATGCCGATGCTCTTACCGATAAATACATTTTAAAACGCTGCAATTACAGTGACTAGTGTAGTTAGGACATTCCTCCACTTTGCATTTGAAGCAAGGAGTATAAACCTTTCGGCCACCCCAGTTAAGCAAAGTGAGGCAGTCAGCCATCATCAGTAAAGTAGTCACCAGAAGAAATTTGTCTTGAAGGCAGTTACCAATCAGTTGTAAGAGTCTGGTCACAGTGTACTCAATAATCAGCGTATCTCGCTGTTGTAGGCTACATTGCAAGTGAATGCTGGGTCAAGCCTTAATGCTAGTCTTGTTCATTTTAGCTTAATGAGGCAGCAAACATTGACTTTGTACATTATGAAAACAGTAAAAATGGCTACATTTGTACATCAATATAGTACTTTTTTTTTGTTACACGTCATGCCCTATGTGGATCACAAAACCAAAGATTTTAACCAGTATCATAGGCGCTCTTCAGCAGTAAAAAAAAAGATACAAGAAATTAATTAAAAATATTTTTCACAGAGCCTTATCAAAAAACAGGAGCAACATCACTTTCAGATTTTTCAGAGTAAAACTATATTTAAAGATGTAGTTAACTGTTTAATGTTCTTTCTTATTCTTCATAGAATTGTAAATTATGGCCAATTCACACCCAGATTCATTTCCACTGTGTGATGTGTTTGTTCAGTGCTGTTCTGTGAGCTACAGTATATGAAGTAGGCTGTGATAAGATGTGTTAACTATTCGAAATTTTAACTAACTACTGAGTTTGTAGTACTTATCTTGGTTGTAAATGTTTTTGCCAGTAAAACGTTTTATAACGCCTAACCTAACAAGAATTTTTTTTTTTTTTGAGTTATTAATTTTTTCGTTAGCCAAATACAGATAGAAGCAAACAGGTTTGGTAACTGCATTCTCTGTGCACTCCAGCTATTGTATGGATTTGTGAAATTTTACCAACAGCACACCTAATTTAACTGTTTAGTTGTTTATTTGTATTCATTCTAATTAATTATGGCCCAGATTAATTACTTTACATATCATTTTCTGAGATTGCCAAGACTGTTGCACAGTACTGCATATAAGTACCTATAGGTGAAAATAACATATCCCGTATGTAATATATTTGGATCATTCTCCTGAATTGGTTAAAAGTCAGAGTTTAAAACCCCTTTTAACAGACTTGTACTTCTGTCTAAAATTCTTTTGTTTAGAGTGACTCTATACTTTAATTATGTGTATTTTATTAAAACAAATAAATGAACATTCCTCTTTGTCACTAGCAAGACGATAATAACTCCTCTGAACCTTTACAAAATGTTTAGTAGTGACTGTTTCAGCCATGTGGCCATGAGGGACAAAGATGCAGTCTAATTAAAGTGTGGCCTATTTAATAATCCTATGGACTAAAACATTTTGTGTTCTGGTAGTGACAAGAAAACAGGACAGTATTTTTTTATTTTTTTTTTGTAATTTAAGAATAAAGCACCTGATGAATCTAAATATCTCACCATCACTTTAAAAGAAATCAGAACAAAGATCTTTTAAAAACAACAATAAAAAAATAAACAAGCAAATAAAAGTGTAAATATTATTTTCACAATAATGTCAGGGTTTAGTTTTTATAGCCACCTCCCAACAGAAAGTGCCCTATAAATTATGATTTTGTATATATTTAGCTTATTACTATCTAAATCTAAAGCAGTTGTTCAAATAGCTAATAACATAATCTTTGTAAATATTTAAGGTCTGAATACTTAATTAGCATTGTTTATAGAATGATCCATATATATATATATATATATATATATATATATATATATATATATATAATATCAGTTTGAATTGTAGGGCAAATCTAAACATTGGTCCAGTACTAGTACATTTTCTTTTACTAATTACCTGATGAACCAGTATGATTGGGTTTTACGGTGCATCCTTAGTATCACTGTGTATGTGTCTCTGAGTCTGTGTGTGTTGTGGCTTCCTCGCAGACTAAAATGTAAGAGACATATGAGGTCAGAATGCGGCCAGACCCCCGCATACACACTTACACATGCATGCGGAATGGGTACGCACATCCACAAACCTCTCCTCCTCCTCCTCCACCACACACATGCCAGAGTCAGACTCAGACACGCACAAACTGAAGCACACGCACACACATCTCTCCAGGGGAGTCCCCGCGTTTGTAGGCCGTCTGCGGAGACAGAAGGATGCCTTCTCTCATTCACTTATTTGTCATTCAGGTAAATTCTGCCTCGCATTTCATTTTTCCTCAGCTGAAAATAGCCTCATTCCTCAAGGCAGTCAAGAGCCCAGCAAACTCCACTCAAATCGGAATGGATGGCGCTATTTAGCACGCACTCTCAAGAAATGATTGATATAACAAATAGACAGGATAAATCCCTCCTATTTGGTTTAACTGTCCCTCTAAGCTTCTGCTTTTTGCCTTTTCACGCAGCACCAGCAATACCAGCCAATGCAGGCAGTGCTGCGTCCTACATTTCCTTTCATGCTTTATTTTGTGCCGAAAATGACTTCTTAGTAAAGGGGTTTTCTATAAACTGCTTGCTCTTAAGCTGCATTAATTTAGGCAGTATTTTTTTTATGAGCAGGGTGGTCTCATATGCTCACTAACAGTTCCCTTGAGTTTATTTCACTGAATGAAAGAAACAGAAAGTGATGAATTCCATTTCTCTCCATCATTTTCTTCCTTTATCCTCTCTTTGTTTTCTCACCCCCTCTCCTAGCCGCTCTCCTTTCACGTTTGAATCACACGTTGCGTTTTCCTATCTCTTTCTGGCTGCCTCTTTGGTCCCTCTACCTTTTTCTCACCCTCCACCTCCCCCACGTGCTCTCCTCTCTCTCTCTGTCTCTCTCACTCTCTTTCTCTCGCTTGCTCACTCACTCTCTTTCTCTTTCTCTCACTGACCCTGTACCTTTCTCTTTCTCTCCCTCCCTCACTTTCTCTCTATCCCTATCGCTCATTATCCCATATCTCACTTTCTTTCTCTTGTCTCTCATATCCCGTCCTCTATCTTTCTCATGCCCCCCCTCCCCCTCTGGATCTGTATGAGAGGGATAGAGAGGCTTTCACATTGCTCCCTCCATTTGCTGATTACATCACCTGCTAGTGGAAGATAATGGTTGGGGACTGAGACAGGCAGGAGGTGACTGTGTGTGTGTGTGTGTGTGTGTGTGTGTGTGTGTTTGTGTGTGTGTGTGTGGGAGGGAGAGGGTGTATCAGGTTAGCTGCTCATCTGGTCAAGGTACACAGCTTCACACACAGACATTTGTTTTTTATGTCTTCTTAGAACATGAGGAAACATTATTTTATATAAATATATGTGTGTGTGTGTGTATATATGTGTATATATACACACTCATATATATATATATATATATATATATATATATATAATTTTTTAGGAGATATTTCTATTTCGAGATTAGGTATAAGAAAATCCATTTGCATTAAGAAGGGAAAGTCAAAGAAAATAAGTGAAAAAGCTTGAATTTCCAGAACAGGAGATACCAAGAAAATGGAACTGCTAACAACCATGCAAGCCCTGGTAGATTATCGAAACTGTCAGCATCAGATAAACAGCGCTTAAAGCTTAAAGCTTTGATCTTTGAGAGAGAGAGGAGAAAATCAAGCTCCACTTTTATTCAGATCTGAAAAACTCCACAGGTGTTTCTGTCCGTCCTTCCACTGTGAGAAGACAACTCAGCGCTGAGTCTGAAAAGATGTGTAGCTGTCAAGAAGCTGTTACTGTGAAAAGAAAGAGACAAAAAATGTGCTACTAGTTTTTAAGGCTCTAAATAACCTAGCACCCACTTACATCACAGAATGTCTGTGTGTTTATGTTCCAGTACGTGATCTTAGATCTGCAGATACTGACCTTCTGCAAATACCTTCTGTAAAATACAGAAAACGTGGAGAGACTCGTTCAGTTGTTCTGCTTCTAAACTGTGGAACTCAGTTCTACCTTTTATTAGACAGTCAAACTCAGTGCTCACTTTTAAGAAACATTTAAAACGTTTAACGTTTTCGCTGTGTGCATGTGGTCTATTTGATTGTTCCTAAAACTTTTTCCACGATTCAGTAATTAGCATTTATTGTCAATGTGGCATCTCACCATGTGTATAGATCACAGTGTTAAGTTCTTACCTTTGCATATTGTGAAAGCAAGGGATTGTCAAAAATGTTGATTTCTGAGATGTAATGAAATGCTGAAGCTTTGCTATCACTTCCTGTGAGATGAAGAGAACAAAATAACAAATAGGCAATAGTGATCGACTTTTAGCAAAAAAATGAAATGCACTGCTGTATTAAACTGGTTGGATTTTTATTTTAGATGTAACTAAAGTGGGTTTCAAAGCTGCACTGACTCTAGTGCTGCAAAGGGGAATGGATGGTTGATGGACATGAGTTGGTTTAAATTAGTCTACCCTGGCAATAATGTTCTCCGGGTGTGAGAAATTGCACTTTGAGGACAGTATATTTTGCACTTTAGGCGAGTACGTTTTTTTTTTTATTATTATTATTATTATTATTTATTTAAGCTGTCATGTCCCCCTAGTGAGCATTATCTACAAAGACAGATGATATTGTGTTGGAGTGAATGTGTGTTTGTATGCCGCTTCGCTAGCTAATGCATGTTTTACATGGCAGTGAGTTAGAAAGTAGCTGTCACTGAATAGTTAACAGACCTGATGCTACTGAGCTGCAGTCCATAATAAGCCAGCAGAAGCTACATCTGTACTCTCTTGTTCACCAAAGCACTGCCTTGGTGTCTTGCTGCTGTCGCCCATTGTTAAGTTTGGTCCGGATCTGCTCTGTGAATTTGTATTTTTGAAAGGATATATGTGTATATTGTTTAAGGAATTATGTTACTTATAAATTTAGGCGTTATTTTAGAGGGTCTATATCGGGGTTGGCAAACCAAATGTTAAGAAGAGCCATTCTGTCCTTTCAATAAAATTCAAACCACCTTGGGAGCCCATATATTTTATGTCTGTTTTACCATCTTGGCTGTAAATGTCTCAGTGTGTGCTAATGTACTAGTGTAGGCTAAAAACCTTTAAACCTCAGCTCAGCTATAGCTGTTTTTCTGGCATTTCAGGTAGGATGTTTTTATGCTGGAGTAGAATAGTTTTTTGTAAAATGCCAACATTTGACTTTTTACAAGGCTGAAGTAGCTTCTCATTCTCCAGCTTCTTGTCTGAATTTTCCCGTTCCACCTTAAATGTTGCCTGAGGCGCCAGATTGTAACTGCTGCACCATTTAAGGTGGAACGGGAAAATACGAACGACTTCAGCTTCGCAAATTTTTAGTTTGAAAGTTCCTCATTGCAGATTAAACATATCAGGAAAGCAACTAGACTGCTTATAAAGGCAAAAACGTCTGTCCATTCATTTCCAAATTATCGTGTTCGTCTTAAATCTTTCTCTTTACCTTTTAAATCTTTCTCTTTAGCTACTAGCTAGGCAAGATTGTTGTCTGCGTTGCTATGTGACCTGACCAGTGGTATGCACGCCAATTTTTAAGGTTTACGATTGGTAAATAAGCAGTTATACATTAACTCCAGCGTTTAAAAGTGTGTTAGAATGATCAGCAGAGCTTTATTTTACTGCAAAGGAGGATTATTTTATTTTTACCTAAAAATCTAATTCTGCTGTGGAGCCGCAACAGGGCAGGAAAGGAGTCGGAATCGACTTGACAGCTAATAATAATAATCATAATAATAATAATAATAGTAATTGTCATCATCATCATTATCATCATCAACATGATCATCTTGGTATGAATGCAAAATTAAAATCGACCAGGATCAGAATTGGACGATGTTCACTGCTAATACTTGATCGGTATTGGTAGATTTATTTTTATTTCAGTGGATCTATGTACATTTTTTTTTTCTAACATAAGATAGAGAAGGGAACTCGAGTCAGCGACTCAAACTCGAGTCACATGTTCAATTATTCATGGCTCGACTCACCCTAAAATGATTCGTGACTTGGACTCAAGAAAAAAAAATAAACACGAACAAAAACAATTAATTCAGAAGCACCAAACTTAATGCGGTGTCAGTTTTGCTACAGTTATGCCGTGTCGATACTGCGATCTTGTTCTACCTCAGCTCTCAGAGGCATCAAGTTCAATATGGCTTCAAAATCAAGCCTTTCGTTAAAGGGAAACCTTCAGTCTAAGGATTAGCCTACACCACACAATTTGCCCCTTCTGATTTGCCCCTTTCTGGTTTGGGACCCGAACTGATGAGCTGTTCGGATGACCTGGTGGCATGAGAGGGAAAACAAGACAGTCTTTAGGCCCACTGATATTTTCAAATATGATTGATTTTTAGGACTTAAAATGTTCACAAGTCTTGTAATGTGAGACGGTCAGCGATTTAACTCAACCAGTGATTCAATCAACACTCTAGAAGAGTGGAGAATACAGGTGTTGAGTCATGTATGCACACTATGCAAGCAGTGGACTCTGGAGACAGAGGAGCTGCTTGCACACAGGCACATAAGAGCTGTTATGTTTATAATGCATGGACCCAAAAGTCAAGGCACTTTCTTCACAATTTCAAGTCAGCTGCCATTTTATAGTGAACTATTCTCCAGCCCTCATGGTGATGTCAGTATTTCTCAACCCCCTATTCATCCCCAGTTTGCATTTAGGCTGTGCATTAAAGCACAAACAGGCCCAGTCTAGGTTAGCTTTGTTTAATCAGAGATAAAAAGGGAACTCTGGGATTTTGAGTTGCTATTTGTAGCCACAACTCATTTTGTGTGTTATACTCTCTACCTTATTGTCTAATGTGCAAGAGTAGAGTGTAAGATGACCCTTATTAGCCCCACAACGAGGAAGTTTCACCTCCGCATTTTAACCCATCTGTGCAGTCAAACACCACATACACACTAGTGAACACACACACACTAGGGGGCAGTGAGCACACTTGCCCAGAGCGGTGGGCAGCCCTATCCACGGTGCCCGGGGAGCAGTTGGGGTTGGGTGCCTTGCTCAAGGGCACTTCAGCCATGTCCCGTTGGCTCAGGGGATCAAACCGGTGACCTTCCGGTCACAAGGCTGGTTCCTTAAGCTCCTGCCCACAACTGCCTCATGACAAGAAGACTAGACGTTCTGTTGAAAGCTAACATTAAGTTAGTGATGTTAGGATTCTGAAAGTTGTGTAATGTTTGTCCAGTGTAAGAACAAAATGAAGAGCTAATGTTATGTACAGTAAATGTAGTGTTTGAATGAAAGAGGCCAACAACTTGAAATGGCTGGCTAACATGCACTTTAGATTGCTAGCTAGCATACGTGCTATATAAAGTGTAGACTAACCAACACTTTCAAGTTGTTTTGCCTCTTTCCTTTCAACATCGCTTTTACTGCAAGCAGTGCTTCAGCTCTTTCCTTCAGACTGAAGGTTTTTCTATGATGGAAAGCTAGTTATTTGTTAAGCCATTTCGAACGTGGCAGCTTTTTATATGTGGTTAAATTTTGTACAAGGCTATGCTTGCAGCTAATAATAAGACTAAACTAAAATTCTCTACCTAGGACTCGAGAGAGTAGGAGCACAGACACTCAAGATTTGACCAGGACTTGCACAAATTGACTTGTGAACATCTCTGGTACATACTGTGCTGCATTTTAATGCTGTTGCTCTACTTTGCCAAAAGTGTTGGAAAATGTTTCAAATTTTTCAAAGTTTGTGAAATTTTATACCAGTGTGTTCATTTAATCTGCAAAGTGGGGGATTAATAATAGAAATTCATGCTCAGCGCACACTTACTTTTTGATGTGAAACCTTGAGACTGGATTATTTAACCTTTGTGGATTGTACAGCTGTAATACATTTCTTTAGCAAGACGAAACCAAAATGCATGCGACCTTATTGTCACATTTAAATGACAATTCTCTTTTTCCACCTTCCCTGCCTTCTCTCTCTTCTCCTCCCTTACACATTTAGTCAATCCATCTGTTTTCGCCCATTGAAAGGTTGAGAGGATTTAGTTTCTCTCCTCACTCCCCTCTCTAAAGAAAATCTTCTTATGAAAGAAGCTGACAGTATGTTCAGCTGAAGCAGCATTTATCGCTCATAAATTCAGGCACCTGTGTGTTCGAGCTTTGTCTGAGGACTGCATTTGTATCAGAGTGGACAGAATAGTCAGTGGTCTTGCGCTAACAGCTAGCCTGCAGGCCTTGCTCAGCAAGCACAGTGCTGTCAAAGTGGGGCCTGTCTGAGGGCAGGAGGTAAAACCAAGAAGAGAGGCCGGCCCAGTGACCTCATGGTGTGTCTGACTGTAGAGATGTGGATTAGTACTTGATGTTTCAGAAAGTTCAGGCCATTTTGTCCCTCAAGAGTACAAGGTTTTCTGTCTTAAAGAAGTAGTTCACCAAAAAATCCAATACAGTTTTACCCCTTTCTAAATTTAGTCAGCCAAGATGTGTTCGGTGTCTGAAGTTTGTTTTAGTTTTGCTCTGAAGCTCTATAGCTAATGAGTAATTGAAGCATGTACACTAGTAGCATCATATAGCCTGCTTGCCTAAATCGTCACACACTTTTTAAATAAACTCAAATAAGCTTGTCTGTGTGGTTTCTGACATTGTATGATGTACTGTTATCTATCAAAATGGACAGAAGTACATTAGCATTGCTAGAAACAGTGGTAATAACCATTTTGATGTGTGATGTTTGTCCATACTTTTATTTATTTTTATATTTCAATTATTTAACATAGTATCGCGATTTGTTGTGCAGGGTGGTTTCAGGCAGGGATGCAACAATGCATTGTAACATTGTGATATCACTGTGCTAACTGTGACAGTCTTGGAGATGTGGCAAAGCCTTGTGGAGAATGGACATTTTATTAATTATGCCATCTGATGCAACAGCATCATTTGAACACCATACTTTGCGAAAGATCAGCACCGGTCAACAACTCACTCCAGCACTCCTCCTGCCTCCCATCTCTAGTGCTGTTAGCAAGTTGTTCAACAACATGATTATAGTTGTGATTCTTCTTTATTCAGATTTTGTTCAAAGTATTGTGAGAAGATTGAATCATGAACAGAGTATAGTGAATTGAAACGTGGGCTGAGTGTGTTGTTACACACCTAGTGTCAGGGCTACTATAGTTCCGTTAGTTTGTTATTGTTGTTGTTTGTTTGTGTGTGTGTGTGTGTGTGTGTGTGTGTGTGTGTGTGTGTTTGTTAAATTTCAGTTTAGGTTATTTTTAGGAATATATTAATAGTTTTAGTTTTGTTTTCGTTAAGTTAGTTCCAGTTCCTGGGTGGTCTTGGTGATGACTGGTGGTAAACTTTCATGACTTACACTTACTTTACATTAACTAAATTCGCCTAGTAGCTCCAGCGCAAAGCTAACGAAGCTAGCATCAGACACTAAAACGTGTCTTGGCTCGTTGACTAAATGTAGGGGCTATAATTGAGGGGTACAAGAAGAAAATTGAGCAAATTAAATTTTTCAGCAATCTACCCCTTTCAAGTGAACCTTGACTGTTAAGACATGGAAGCCTCAAAATGGTGTTGGTCCAGTATTGTTGAAATATATTTATTATTAAAAGTAGACAAAATTCCTCTCCTGGTAGTGTACCATTTTTGGTTGTCTTTATCCATTATGTGAGGAACAGGAAGATTAATATCTAATTTAGCTCAAATATATCCTTTAGTCTTTCCAGCTTTAGCTAGAGAAGATTATCCAGGAGAAAACGTTTTTTGATTGTCTTATTTTCTTTAGGACTGAATCTATTGCAACAATAAGGCATCATCACGGTGCTACAATGATGACTATACCTATTTTGCCATGTTTTCTTTTGTATTGTTATTATTATTATTATTATTATTAACAAAACATTTCTATTTCTTTTTGAACGATATTTGATATATATTGTAGTATTGGACATGCAGTCTACTTAAAGCCATACGGGTCAGGGATCGCTTTAAGAATCTTTGGTGATCTTTTAGTTAGAAATGTGTGAGGCCTAGTAGAAATGACCAAACATAAAGAGACGCACCCTCAATCTAACATGCACACATACGTGGATACAGGCCAACTGTTCATTGTCTTCCCCCCCGCCCCCCGTAGTTGAGTTGCACTGTGTAAGACAGGGTGCACTGGAGAAGGCTAATTCATACAGGCACATTATGCTGTTACTATCTAATATGACATGAGACAGCATCCGCTCTGTCTCTTTTCCTTCCTTTCTTCCTCCCTTCTTCCCTTCCTCTTCTTCTTCTTCTTTCTCTCTCTGTCTCTCTCTCTTTCTCTCTCTCTTCTTTTCTCTCTAATGTGACACGAGGCATTATTCACAGGCAGATGGCACATCAGCACTTCTGAAGAGGATTCTTCAAACAAACAACAACCTCACAAACAAACAGCGGGCCAGCAAACAACCAACAAGAGCAAGAAAATGCATTATTCAAGAGGGGAACTGCTTTTCATAATTCATATTCATAAATGAGCAGATTTCAGTCACTCAATCAGTCACGTTTAAAGTCAGAGTGAGGGAGCACACACACACACACACACACACTCACACACACACTGCCCTCATTCAGTCAGGGTAGGGTAGAGTGAGGGGAAGCACATCCCTGCCTGTACACCTTTAAATGGCAGACGACCTGTCTGGGTGCCATTCTTCAACCTCCTGTGGAGCTTCTCTCCTCTTTTTTCTTTCTGTCTTTTACTGTCCTATATGTTCCTCCTGTGTGTCTCCACTAGGTTTGCCTGATATGGACAAAATTCCATATTGCTATTAAAAAGATGTTTCAATTGTGATACACATGCTTAAAAATAAAGGCACCAGGGTTCTGTTAAGTAAATGTCTTTACCACGGGGGAAAAATCCTGATGGGAAAATTTTCCATTGAGATTTCCTCAGTTTCTTTGTGGGTTGGTATAGTGTAGTGTGTTCACAGTGTTGTACTGGGGTCCAATCCCCCACTTAGGCCAGCGCCCTACACTATACCAATAAGAGTCCTTGGGCAAGACTCCTAACACTACCTTCTGTGTAATGTGATCAAACTGTAAATTGCTCTGTATTTATTTACATAAATGTAAATTTCAAATTTTAACTCTTCTGTTTCCAACCAAAACTTAACACTTAGAATATTACTACAATACTTACAGAGTTCAGATACAACAAGCATTATGAGTCTTTTTAATAAAAATGGCCTAAAATAATTAGTATTTTTAGTTATCCAAAACTCATTAGATCCTCTCCGAATGCCTAGAAGTCGTTGAGGGTTCCACGTTGACCATCTGAAGTCAGATATTGAAATCTGTATTGGTACTGGTTGTATTGATGTATCCCTACAACATTTTTTGAAGTCTGATATTCATATTACAGCCTTCTGCTATTATCAGTATCACAATAACAATTAACAAGCGATATACCGTGCAGCACTAGTCTTCACAGTCCTGTATCATGTGTTTGTCTTCATCCCGCCTTTCTAGTATCCATGATGCTGGCGTGTGTCTCCATGTTGACGGGTTGGCTACGGGGCAAGGCTGCGTGTGTGTGTGTTCGAGAGAGGCTTATCGTGTAGCTGGAGGCTCTCAGAAGGTGAAAACATGTCACAAATGTCCTCTCAAGGCTCTCAGGGAAACAAGGCTGTGTCTCTGCACTGCTATCCATCTCTCCGCGGAACAGCGCAGAAATGTCAGCGAGTCTGTCCAGAGAGGGAAGATGACTCAGATGCAGGGCAGCGTGTGCATTTGTGTGTGTCTGTTCTGAACAGGAAGAAAATTTGATGAAAACAATTGATCAAATAAATAAATAAAATAAGATGGTGTAATGAGCTGACATCCAATCAGCTACCGTGCACTTAGTATACGCTAGTTGTTGTTGTTTACAAGCTTTCTATATCTGTCTTTTATATGTAGCTCTTCAGTATACTAGAAGTACTAACAACACCCTGAAAAGCACACTGTGAGGTAATTTATCACAGTAACAAATATAGGAATTTTTATGGACAGTTCTGTTTTGTTACAGCCACATTGGCCAAGGCACAATCTTCGTTAGTCTTTTTAAAAACGAAGCCGTTCTAAATTCTTATATGAAAATCTGTTGCTGATTGAAGCTACATTAGGTATGATTTGGGTATTTGGAGACTGTGTGATTGTACACAGTGTGTGGAAGCACATTTTGTAATTGTACTTAAGACCCCTTTCCCAAGCAGATGTTTTTTTTACACAATGATTGCACAGATACACACGAAAGATAACAAAGATTTTACTCATTTACAGGCTTCATTTATGTCGTTATGTCTGCTTTGAGTGTGATCAATGTGTTTCCCCTGTAAAACTATATACTGTCACTTTAATGTATATAAAACAGATGGTCTAAGCTGCTGCCTGGCTCAGTTTAAATCTGGCATCTCTGTTAGTGTTTTGAAAGATGACGATTTAGATATGTTTCTGAGCTTTTTTGCTCTGCTAGGTCACACTACAGCCTGCCACCTATTATTATATGTTCTGCAGGAGAATAACCATGAAGTGTAGTCTTTTATGACTAAGTCTTTTAAGAATTTTATGAATAAGAAACTATAATCGCTGGCAAAAGAGGTTAAAACATGTTGAAAAACTCCAACAATGTCTTTTACTCTAATATCACCCACTAAAATGACCAAAATGCACATCTCTAAGACACAGACATTTTTTTCTGACTATTTTAGTAAGATTTAAGCTAGCTTAATGACTGCAAAGCGCTTCTCTGTAAATTAGCATAGGTCAGCGTACCTAAGCTCCGAGTCTCCTCTCCTCCTTGCGTGGCTTTTTGTTAAAATATTTCTCAATACACATCTGTTATGTGAACGTTAGATGAATCTGAAGTGTGACTGCAAACTAGGCACTCTAGCAGTGATTTAAAAATCTACTTTGACCTGTATTGGAACCAAAACAATATAATGCAATGTTTTATCTTTTCAACTTCTTGTAAATATACATTAATTCTGAAATTGATGCTGGCAACACATTCCAAATGTGTTGGGACAGGGTCAATTTAAGAGTACGAAAATTGTGAAATGTTCAAAAAACTGGTATTGCGATCATGTTTGGATATAAAACGAGCATCCAGGAAAGGCTTAGTCCTTCATAAGCAAGGACGGGTCGAGGCTTGCTACTTTGCCAAAAGTACATCAGCATAAAGGCCAACAGTTTAAAAATAATGTTCCTTGGCCAGCGGTGCAAGGATGTTAGGTATTTAACCCTCTATGGTGCATAATATCATCAAGCAATTCAGAGAATCTGGGGACATATCTGTGCGTAAAGGGAGAGGCAGAAAACCACAAATGAATGGCTGTGACCTTTGACTCCTCAGACAGCACTGCAGTAGAAACCGGCATGTGTCTCTTTTGGCTATCACCACATGGTTCTCAGGAGTACTTTGAAAACCAATGTCAATTAATACTGCATGTCACTGCATCTACAAATGCAAGTTAAGACTGAAGCCATATATCAACAACTTCCAGAAATGCTGCCAACTCTGGACTCTTGCTTATCTGAAAAGGGCTGATGCACAGTGGAAACATGTAGTGTGATCTGACAAGTCCACAGATGCTTTTAGGCCATTTAAAGCTTTAAAAAACAAGTAAAAGAAGTCTAAAAACATGTATATCTTTCAAAGTGGGGGTGAAATGAGTTCTGTTTTTTGTTGTTGTTAAGATCTGTGCTGCTGTATTTTGTACAAGCTGTAGAGGACGGATTGTTTTCTCAGGAAGGCCAGAAAAAAAGAGCATTACAGTAATCAGCTCTGCTTGTAATAAATGCATGAACAAGTTTCTCAGCACCTGTCTGGGATAAAAAAGGCCAAAGTTTAATGGTGTTTCCCAGTTGATTGAAAGTTACTTTAGTGACCATGTTTACATGCAGAATAAAACAGAGCTCAGAATCTAAGATTACAGAGGTTTCATATTTTCAATTTGTAAAATCAAAGAGCATAATTTTAGCACCAATGAACAGTATTTCAGTTTTTTTCTTGGTTTAGTTGTAGAAACCTATGTGATGTCGCAAGTGAGCCTTTAAACAGAGAAGGTTTGAAAATTGATATGTTTCCTGACATCATTTATGTACAAGAAGAATGTACAAGAAGAAAAGCAAATACCCTAAAATTGAACCTTGCGGGACAAGAAATGTTACAATGTGTATTTTTCTGATAATACCATGTAGCCGTAGATAGAGCAGAGAAATCATTAAAATGTCCAGGATAAGGGTACTCTTGCACTAGGATTGGGAAACACTCATCCCCACAACATCCCTATCCTCTTTCTCTCTATCTCGCGCTCTCTCTTGCTCTCACTCTCTCGTCTTCTCCTCCTCTTGCACCATGAATAGAAAGACCTCCACTGTTCTTCTGAGTCAAAGGACATTGCCTTTTATAGCAAAAAGTAAAGTGCATATGATACTGAGCGTAAGGTGGAGCAGGACTGTGTGCCTTTGCTGTGCTCCTCTCTACACAGTATGCTGTATTTATAGAACAGTGTTCCTCCATGTCAGGCTTCCAGTGCATAATAAAATACAGCAGCTGGATCCCTGCATGCTTTGAGTGAAGTGTCCTCCATTAGGAAGCAATATCAGAAGTGGAGAGGACAGAACTGATAGACAGAAGTACATACACAACCCCTTTATAAGAAGAAAACTCAAACTGAAAGCCTCTGGTGGCTTGGAGTGCTGCGCAGACACATGCATTTCTCATGCTCACGTTGTTTTGTAGACACACATATAACCATGTGAGTCTGAGTTCATGAATCAGTTATAATGTGATGTGGTTAAAGTTAAAAAACATATATATATATATATATATATATATATATATATATATATATATATATGTGCACCAGTGTCCTATTTCTGTGCCGATTACAATAAGTAGCAATTACATCAAAATTTCTGCATAATTCAGTGATCATTAAACATGAATGTTAAACATTCAGAGTGCTTTGATGTTAAATGGTTTATTGTAGAGAAACTTACAGACTCAGATTTCTTTACAGTGGTGATACCTACTGTCATATATTTACTTTCTAAAATAACTATTGAACCTGCACGTGTCTTCTGAGTTTTTGTGTGTGATGTTGTTAACAGTAAAATAGTAGAAAATCTGAAGAAAATGCATTTTCTTTGGGTGCCTTAAAGTGGCCTACATGTACATAACTGCCATGAGATGTGTTTTAGGCCAAAGGTTTATCTCTGAACTGTCATAAGACAGTGTCTCAGGCATGCACTGTTTTCATAACCATTTAACATGTAACAACTTTCTGTGATGTAGCTTTTAGAGACAGATGTCTGGTTCCTATCACCAACAATGTCAACAAGTCTGACTTGACATCAAACCACTCTGAATTACTTCTGAGTTTACATCTTAATGGTTTTTTTATGCAGAAATGTCTGCGACATTCCTTTTCAACAAAATAATTGTTGAGCTGAGACCAGTACCTTTTTAAATATAAGTTCACACTGTAATGCAACCATGTGGTAAACTGAGCGTAAGACAGATTAAAACTCTAAATTTATTAATTTTGCATAGCCGTAACATAGCTAATTCAAACAACTGTTGTAAATATTTACATCATTTTTATGTACATATTTTGTATTACTATGCAGATGCTCTTGATCTAGGATCTTGATCTTGATCTGCTTCCAGTGGTAGATGAATGTAACATTGGGAGTCTTGCCCAAGGACTCTTATTGGTACAGCAGTGGTGGTTCTGCTTGGACAGGGAATTGAACCTCTTCTAAGCAAGCTGAAAAAAACATGAAATGTCCAGCACTAATGACAGTCTATAACAATGAATTTCATTACCTTTATGCATGAGGAAGAAGGTCTTTTCCAAAGTGACTTGCAATTTAATCATGTTACAGAGGTAAGCAGTTGTAGTGTAAGAAATGTTACTCGAGAAATGCAATTCATTTTTGACTGCAATTCAAATATCCGACCAATATTAATTTCATTTTCCCATTTCTCAGGACATAGTCAGCTGTTTATGTATTATAATGTTGTACTGTTAATACACCCCTTGTCTTGCAGGGACAGGCATGATCATATAATGAGAACGTCTAGGACAACTATTAAAATATTTAGGCTAAATATGGGCGTGAATGTAGATTTATTTGGGTGGGAACAAACTGAGTGTGAGCTCTAAGTAGGGGGTAATGGTGCAGCCGTCAATATCATCTAAAGAACACAAAGCCTGTCATTAGCCTGTGGATGTAACAGAAGTTAGAAAGGCTGAAATGTCCCACAAAACTCTTAAGCGTGTAGATGTGTGTTGTGGGTGTGTTAAATATAAACCTCTTGCAAGAGAAAAAAATGGTTGTTAAAAGGATGTTAAAAGAGCACAGACTAGAGGAATTTGTGGTGGATTTTAGATGACTAATGACTTGTTAGTGGTGGATTTTGCCCCTAACCTAGATTCATAGTGCTTTCTGTGCTTTAACTAGGGCTGCACATTACCACTCAGAATGCCAGAAGGGCGATTATATTGCCATATATTGCAATTGTGATACGCTTTGTGATGCATTAATAATACATTGGTGCATCACGGGTGAAAATTGACCTGCATTATATTGACCAAAATACTTCAGATATATTGGTCTGCACAAGTACACTGATTCATCAAAACACCCACTGAAACACCCTTAGCTGTGATTGGTCAAGATACTCACAGTACACAGCTTCGAGCACACTGCCCCACCTCTAAACAAGCAAACATCACAAGGGTAGAGTAATTACCTGTCCTTCTCTACCTTGACAACTCCTGCTACGGCTCATTATCAGCGTTTTACAGGGCTCAGATAGAGAAGGAACTCCCTCCAGCCCAGATAGACGTGTCTGCCAAGCGTATGCAGTGGCTTGAAGCTGAAGCTGGAGCTCCAGTCCAGAGCGCTGTTGGGACGGTGGCGAACGGGACGGGAGGACAGACAGCGCATCCATTAGCACTTATCAGAGTCTTTCCCCGGCCCAGGTCTGCTTTGTGTGCGCATAATCTCGCGGCCCAGGGTTTGTGACATTGTGCGATGCAGGAGAATGGCGAGATTGGAAGAACAAATGTCATTACCGGTGTGCACGCTGTTCCCTTTGAAGTGTCTGCCGACCTCTCGGGTTTTAAATCTCAACAGGAGCAAACAGTGTCAGGAACGTCGCGCTAAATATAACGCAGCCTGACAGCGATCTGAAACAGTGGATACCCTTGTTACTTTGAAGAATTCCAATTACTGTCAGTGCTTTGAATGTGTGTCTATGTGTGTGTGTGTGCGTCTACGCTAATCCATCCACAATGTAGCTCAAGCATCTCAGGCAGCTGTGTATGTAATTTACTCTGTAATTAGTGTTTATTCAGTCTAGCGCAATTTGTCCACAAATAGCTGAAAGTTCTTCCTGAAAAAAGAGGCTGGATGTTTGCATCCAGCATGAGGCCTTCCACTCCAGGATATAGCTGTGACCGATTTATCATCTACACCAGTATGCAGGGGCATTGGTGTCACACAAAAATATTGATTATTCATTAGTTTTACAGATATTGATAGCTAACAAAAGTTGAAGTGTAATTTAGGATTTAGATTACTTGCTTGATGTTTCAGATGGTTTTAGTTCATAGTTCAAAAAAATCTCCATTTTAGTGGTGATTTTAGTGGTATTTTATTGGCTGTTTTTTGGCTGCTACAACGCATATACTACCAAAGGACCGATACATTGCAGACAATGCAGAGCTAAGAGGTACATGCAGGATGATGTAAGGCAAAACAGTAACCAAAGAAAACTTTATATATATATATATATATATATATATATATATATATATGAATATAAAACCTCAGAAAACATGTAGGTTCACTTGTCATTGGGATAGTAAATAAAACAGATATTTTACATTGTAGTCATCATGATCCCTGGTTTCGGTCATCACCACTGTAAAGAAATCAACGTTTCTCAACAATGAACCATTTCACATCAAATGTTTACATCTCAGCAAATGAATTATGTAAGAATTCAGAAAAATCAGTGGAATTCCAGGAGTCAGGAGTGCATTGGAGTCAGGAGGTGCCTTAAAGTTTTGACTTTAAATAGTAAGTTAACGGGGTAGATGTGCAGGATGGGTATGGGTAGGTGGAGGACAGAGGGGGGCTTTATACTTGCCATTCCTGGCCATGTCCTTGTTTATTAATTATATTAAATTCAAATGAATATTAAATTACAAAAAATTGTGATATATAGAAAAATGTGAGATATGGGCCCTTTAACAATAAGCAAATTGTAAAACCCAGATGATTGTTATTATTTGATTATCAGTGAACTGATGTTTTAAGGCAACCAGATTAGTAAATAAATGATTAAAATAATGTTCCTGTTAATGTTTAAAACAATGTGTAATGTTCACCCTTTGAAAATGAGTTGTTTGAGGTTCTTTAGTAAAGGCAATGGTTGTATATAGAACCATGACAACTCAATTGATCAATCAATGAATTAATAAATAAATAAATAAATAAATAAAGCAAATGGTTCTTTGCATGATAAAATGGTTCTTCTCAGTGATGGAAAACCTTCTGTATAAACCTGTATGTTCTATAAAGAAACTTGTCCTATGTAAAGAAAATGGTTCCTATATAGTTAGTCATATTGTTAGCTACTGTAATCCATTGAACCTTTTTTTGGTGTTATATAGAAACCTTTTTGCTTAGAGTGTTTAAGAGAACACAAAAAAAGAGCAAAACAGTCCAATCAAAACAGCAATAACAGGTTTATAAGACATTCTTTCAATAGCAGTAGCAGCACTTAGGTAGGCATTAGCCATCAAGTCCTTAACTTTATTAATGCAAACTTAAATAGCATCTAAAATCATAATAGATTGGGAAGATATTGATATTGAATCGACAGCGCTTAGCACTACCAGGATACCAACACTGTGAAACTGTCCAGACTCTGTGTGTGTTACTACTGCAGCTATTGTTTGTTTTTTTTTATTCAGTTTGTTTTATGAGCTGGTTTAAACCAGGGAGTGTAAATCTCCTGCGCCCGCAAGAACAGCTCACAATACAAACCTTCTGTCTCCGCAGCCTATAGAGCAGTAAGAATATATCACCCGGCTCCACAACAAAGCCAATCTGGATTCAATTACCAACTGGACCGAGAGGGCAATTTATAACTAAACGCACACCACACACACCGTGGGAATGAAAGACGTTGGGGCATGCGTAGTAATATGCCCCTTACCCCAGCTTACCCTCGAGAACAGTACACCAGTCAGTATATAAGTAGAATCCAATACCAGGTGGTCCAAGAGCAATTAATCTCAGTGTATCCTGCCAAAGATTCAAGGATATTCATGGATAAAACACATAGTGAAGGATATTTGGAGAAATTGAATTAGAATTAGCATACAGAACGATTATCTGCACAAATGTAGTGCGGTATGTGCTGTATTCTGTTGGTGTATGTGCAGACCTTGGGGCGATATACGTTGTGCTTTGTTTCTAAATTTGGTGCAGAAGAAAACTACATTTGCAATTCCTTGGTGTGAATGCCTTGAATATTCTGTGCATGAACAATCAAATTTGATTCATTCAGCTTGAAAAATATAGTGTACGTGGAGGCATGTGCATAATTAAATTGTCACATAAAAGCGTTCAGTAACAGGACTAATGCAGGAAGTGTACAGTAAAGTGTACAGCTGGAGAAGAAATTTGCATTATAGTCACTATAAAATGGAGCGGAAGTGAAAGAGATATTCATGAGATAATTTTATGTCTGAAATGATCTCATTGTAAACCAGTCAGAGGAGCCACTGTGGCATGAATGCTCTGTCTTCAGTGATGTTTGTGATTAATGAAGAGCTGATATTACAAAGTTGTACTCATCAGCATATAATCAAATGCTTTTCTAGGCTGAGAGGTTCAATTAGGGAAAGCTCAGTGCAGTCAGTGCATTCTCGCAGTATTTCTGCTTTAGGTGTCCAGGCCTTTACAGCATGCGTTTTACTGTAAACTTAGCGTTATGCACTCGTAGGAGCACCATATACTATGTCACTACCAAGTAAGTGTCACTGCTGTGCTGAAAATGGTTCACTACCTAAATAACATCTGTGGTCCTTTGGTGATCTCTTTCCATTGCTGGGCTGAAAAACAGTGGTGAAGTGTAACTGTTAGAGCTAGACCTTCAGTTTGGAAATGCTAATATCTGCCAGCGCCCCTGTTTGAGACTAATGTGTTAGCATTAGGCTAACGGCAAACATTTTTCCCCTGTTCTAGATTTAACATGGACATTTGAAGACATTCCACATTTTAGTTGAAGCTTATAACAAATACATTAACCAAACGATGTGTATGGAGGAGAACTGCCACTCAATAATGTCTTTTTTGTTTCCCAAACAGTAGAAGACACTCCCAAGCTAGTCCAAAATGAATGAGTGATTTTGTGCAAAAATGTAGCTTGTAAATGCCTAATCATTTTTATACAGACAGAAACTCTGAATACAGAACAACTATATACAACATAGGTGTATCTAACAGTGCCTCATGTACGTCAGTGTCTCTCAGCACGTCTGTCTCGTTCAGTGTCAGTGAGCGAGAACCATTTCACTCAGCCAATGAGCTGATCAGCTCACCAACCAGTCAGCATTCAGTAGCAGTTATGCTAGCATCCTGCTGCCCAAAACCTGTTTGCTGTAGAAAAATGGAAAAATGCCAGTAATTTTTCTTTTTTATGTAATACATCCTTCTACTGTCCAAAATGAACAGAAGTAAGAAAAAAGTTTAGCCATTTAGTTCCATTCACTTCCATTCATTATGGATTCACTCACAGATGCCCTCTAGTTTATAATATGATTTGAGGAATATGAACTGTCCCATTAAACTGGCTCTAATATTAACTTATATTTTCCTTGCATGTAGGAGTTTTACAGTGACTCAGTACAGAACTAATGTGTGAGGCCTTTAGTTCAGCTCCTGAAGTCCTAACCAATGGGGAAGCTCACTCAGCCTTACCTACCTAGACACCACAGAGCAAAAAATCCTGATTGGATAATTTCCTGTTGGGAATTTCAAGAAATTAACCCTTTTGTTTCCAACAAAAACTAAGTGTATTATAAAAATACAAACAGAGCTTAAAAACAGCAGACATGATAATTATATAAAAACAAACTAAAAATTGCAGACATTTTTATTGCACAGTAATCACTGGGCCTTCTCTAAAGGCCTAGAAGGATTTGGGGGTTCCCCTCTGCTGATAAATTGTGCAGCAACACAATTTGCAACAGTCTTTAGTCTGTCAGGGAGCTACAATCACTAATTGCAAGGCTGCAAAGTGCGTATACAGTCCTACAAATAAAAGGTTATTTGCAGCACTGCTGTAGAAGAGCCGTTTTTATTCCCTGAAGAATCATTCAGTGCATAGTTCTTAAAAGAGCCAGATGTGCGAGGGTGCATAACATTTTAAAGTTTAATGAAACTCTGCATAATTTAAAGGCTCTATAAAAATTAAGGGTTTGTGTATCCAAGCCAAGAACTGTTTAGAAACCTTTCTGTTTAAGACTGTATGTGGTAGGTGTTTCTGATAAATTAGCCAAAGAGTGTTGGTACAAGGAAGATGTTCCTTTTAAACTGGCAACTAAATTTGAGAAGATCAATTTTAAATAATCTTCCTTCACTCTCTCTCTCTCTCTCTCTCTCTCTCTCTCTGTCCCACTGGTCCCGTGGACGTGACCTCTTATGCTCTTCTCTCTCCAGGTTCTACTGGGATCTCACTATGTTGCTGCTGATGGTGGGAAACCTGATTATCATTCCAGTGGGCATCACGTTCTTCAAGGACGAGCACACTCCGCCCTGGATCGTCTTCAACGTGGTCTCCGACACCTTCTTCCTCATGGACCTGGTGCTTAACTTCCGCACAGGCATTGTGAAAGAGGACAACACAGAGATTATATTGGACCCACAGCAGATTAAGATCAAGTATCTCCGCTCATGGTTCGTGGTGGACTTCATCTCCTCCATCCCAGTGGACTACATTTTCCTGATTGTGGAGACGCGGATTGATTCGGATTTCTACAAAACAGCCCGTGCTCTCAGGATTGTCCGTTTCACAAAGATACTCAGTCTGTTGCGACTGCTGAGGCTGTCCAGACTCATACGCTACATTCATCAGTGGGAAGAGGTATGAGGTTTTACTTTTGTACAGCATCAGTGCAAACCATAGAGTAGTGCAATAAAATGATGTGCAGTAAACTGTACGGTACAGAGCAGAGTAGTGTAGTAACTAGCAGGAATAATAATTAAAGGACCCATATACTACAGTTTTCATGCATTTTATTTTTTTTGTTCCCTGAGGCCTTTATATGTTTGTTATTCTCTGTTAAAAGTTTCATAATTAATTTTTGCATCACTCTTTATCCCATAGAATTAAAGTAGAATTCCCCCTCCTTTTTTTTAATTTCTGCATAATTCAATCACTGACACAGTCATTCAGAGTGATTTGATGTAAAATGGTTCATTGTGGAGGAACTTAATTAGCCTATTGACCTCAAGTTCACTTTTGGAGGTTGCATATTGCATGTAGCTCTTTTCCCCAAGCCAAGAACAGCTCCAGTCTTTTCTTCTTAATCATTTAATATTTTCTTTTTTTTTTTTTTCCACACAAAGCATCGCTGCTATTATGCTGAGGGATATTTGCTTGCATGGCTCCATTTTGCGGCAAAAAAGAAGTGCACGCAAAATGCTGTCATTTTCTTGCATCATAAATTTATCACCAGAAAATCTGTACTGTATAACCGCACAGTCTGACATTGAGTTTGGCCAAGGTTTTATTTGCAGCATCTCATGCTCGCCTACACAGTGAAAAGAGGCCATAAGACTTAAATGACCTATTTTCTGAATTTTCTGACCAGTACTGTGACTGTGATTTAATTTGCGATTATTTTCTTCAAATTAAGGTCCAGGCCTGGGTTTTTTGGTCAAGAAGACCAAAATATCCACTTTTTTGGCATGAGGCTTGAACATGGAATGTAGTGCACCAGACTGCCAGTTAGTTGTGGTCGTGATGTCACAGCACATGGGTGTTTAACTTAAGAGTGTTTATAATAAGGGCTGCAATTAAAAGTGCAGCTGTCGCATTTCAGATTGTAATTTGGATATAAAAATTATTCATATTTGAGCCATAAAATTACCTGTTTTCTGACTAGCTGCCCTGAATTTGTGCCTCATTTAAAAAGCAGTACCATAGGCTTAATAGCTGGATATATTAAAAAATCATTATTTTTGTTACATCACAAAAACAATGAATTTGAATGAATGAACTTTGTGCTGTTTTTACAGCTTAATCTGGGACAGGGGAGTCAAGGGTTCATTTTAAAATAATGGGCCTCATTCACAAACCATTCTTAAGAAGAAATTTCTTCTTGAAACCCACTTACTCACTTTTCACGAAGATTCTGACATTCACCAATATTTTCTCATGTGTGGTTTGTTCTTAGGTAATGTTAGAATCTAAAGCGCACAAAGCAGAAAGAGCACAAAGGTTCGAACAATTCTGTGGTTTAAGATCACGTCAAAAATCTGACATAGACTTTTTCTTAGGACCTTTCTCAAGAACAAATTTAAGAAAAGTGAAAGAGGTGAAAGAGACCCAGTGTTTACATATTACTTCAAACACTTTTATTTACAAAAAAAACAAAGAAATTTATATTTCTTGATATTGGCCCTTTAATAAACCTGTGTAGGATTTTTAGCGGTTGGTGTTTTCAGTGCTTCAGTTCCTCCATCTGGCAAGGAACAACAGGTGGTCCAGGTACTGTAATAAAGTGAAATTTCATTGCGTAAGAGGACGACAGAGATTGGAAAGTCAACTTCTGAGGACAGACCTGCTTTAAAGCTTTTGTTTGGTCAAGGCAGGAAGTGAGGTCTGTGTCAGATTAAAGTGAGGATTAAGGTTGGCCTTCGGGTTGGGATCCATTTGTCCCTCAGAACAAAGTGCACCTCAGTGAGCTGTGTGGAAACAAAGGCTTGGTGGTTATTACCTCCCTCCCTGACTCCATTTCTCCTCTACATCTCCTTCACAAAGATCCTTAGGAATGATAAAGTCCTAGCTATAAATTTGCTGTGCAGCTCATAATGGCATGGTATTTGCCATGGTATTTCGGTATTTAATGATTGAGCAGGGCGATAGTGGATAATTCGGCCCTGTGAGTCCTACATTTATTATAACACTGAGGCTTCTAATGACTTCCCTTGAAAAAGGAGACAGGGACGTTGTACAGAGAATTAAGTGTAAGTAAATGTGCACATATCAGTTTATGAATAAAAAATATATATTCAGAGTGAGTGTGCTAATATTAGTCTATAATTTTGCCTCCTCCCCTGGGGAACTGTGGGAGTGTAATTAAAGCAATAATTAGAAATGTTCCCACATCTCTAGGTGAATCCTTGAGCAGAGTCTCAGAGGCACAGAGTGAGAAGTGAAGCCTCACTCCCCAGCTGGGGCTTCATTTAGTCAGGGCACACTCCGCTTCGTGACGGCATGTCACAGAATCCAGACCATTACCATGTACCAGGACTGTTCCCCATTTAATCTGAGCATTACAACTCACTAATAAGTGGAAGTCATTTCGAAAGCGATTCAGATGTTTGTGTTATTGTTTGTTGCAGTTACATGAATGGTGATACAGAGGGCCAATACCGAAAAAAAGAAGGCTAATTAGGATTGTGATGCTTATTAGCAAATGTATTTCGAATGGCTTATCTTGGCAGATCTTACCAATGAATGCACCACTGAGCTTACATTTTGCCATTTTTAGAGCAGTTGCTGAAGCTAGGCGAGAGAGAGAGAGAGCGAGAGAGAGAGAGAGAGAGAGAGAGAGAGAGTCCTCATCCTTAAAATAGTATTTCTTTCCTAGTCTGGGTTTAATATTGACTTTCGACTCGAGCCTTGACTTCTACTAGAACAGTGGATCAGTCTTACTGGAACTCATGGCACCTTAAACTATTAAAAACTATGAAAAATCAAGCTTCCTAGGGACAAATTTTTCTAATGTTTTGCACTATATTAAACTCTGTTTTGATGTTAACAAGTGACCAAGTGACAACAACCCTTTTACACCCTAAACACTAAACATAAATTTTATAATAATACATATGTAGATGGACATTAAAGCTCTTCAGGCTGCCGCATCATTTAACTGGTTTAACATTTTAACTTGCTAGTTCGCTTGACTAGTGTAGAGGTTTCCATGATGAGCGGATGCCGTTTTGTGAAAACTGTATCTTTAAAATGAGTTATATTTCAAGCTGATTAATCAGTTGAGTGTGATTAGCTTGCTGTGATGAGCTGCCGAGTCTTCAGTAGTTTTCTGAAGTAGCTCCTAAACACGTCTAATGAACAGAAACTAATACGCCTCAAAATATTCCAGTGACTAACAGTAATAATGTAACATGATGAGCTTTAGTGATTTTTGCAAGAGTAACATTAGCTTATTCTGACAAATCACTTACACTGTGAACTGTGCATCCTCAGGGATAGTTTGGCTTATTAAACACCAGCACAGAGAGAAAGCTACTTTTTACTGACCGCTGCTTCAGAATGGACATGTTCTCTTTTCTCATGGTCATGGGTAATGTTGTGCTTCTGCAGACTGCTAAGTCAGGCTTGCACATGTTGTATGTAAACGCTTTATCCTTCGTTATAAGAGGAGTATTTATTTATTTATTTATTTATTTATTTTGGACTATTAGCCATAATTATTATTCTTTCTTTCACCCTCACTTTCCTCATAGGTATGATACTCTAAATGAATCACTGCCCTCTTCAGGCTGAGTCGTTAAGTAACTTTAGGTTGAACATCACTGACCTGATATCAGGTACTGGGGCGATATTGGCAAAAAATGCTGGATCGAATATTAGAAAGGAAAAAAACATCGAATCCAGTACGTATATGCAAAATAATTGCCTTTTGGCAGAACTTGCCATTTTGAATGATAAATATGCCGTTCACATGAATCATGTAGATTTCATGAATTTTTAATTTGGGGGAGGCCGGGGGGGCTTTACTGCCAGCAGAAAATTCTGAAGGAGAGTTCCCCCTCCACCTAATACAGCACAGCAGCAGATCACAGTCATTAATTTTTATTGTCCAATCAGAATTAGAATAGCATTGCAGATCATATTTTGATATTTGAAGCAGGTGATTAGTGATTTGTTCTCTGTAATCGCCAGATGCTACAGCGTCAATTTAACTTGGTAGTAATTTCTTTTATTCTCGTTTGTGGCTACATAAAATTCTGCTGTTAGACTAGATCTTTTAAATTTTGCTAACGTTAACTTTCAGAATATTTGAAAGGTGAAGTGAGCTAACATTAACATTAACCTTTGGTTCATGCAGTTGAAAGGTTTCAGTAGGCCTCCTGCTTGGAATGGAGAACATTAACTTTAACTAGCTAACATTACCAGAGTTTGGCAGCCTAATTGTACTCTGTGATATAGAAAGATACCAAAAACATGAAAAGACAGTTTGAGTGGTGAAGTTGATTTCATTTTCGCATAAATTATTCCTTTTTTCAATACGTTTTAAACAGTTGGTGCAGGTTACTATGTGTAAAATATCACTGCAACAAAAACACTAGTTTCCACTTTTCATCTGAAGCTGATGAACATGCTCATTTTTGGGAATGTCATAACTGTTTCTTCACCCATTTCACCAGTAACATAGTAGAGTAGTTTGAGCATAATAGCCCACTTTCAGACGATCATCATAAGTGAAGTGCTTCAGTAAAATAGCTCATTTTAAAACATAGATTCATAGATAGAGAATTAATAAATATCAGCTAGTATTCAAACAATATTGCTTTCAGTATTGGGAAAAGAAAAGAAGTGATATTCTGCCATCTCTACTTATCTGTTTTGCTGGAGAACATAGCTGTAAACCTGCCGAGAAATACCCCAAAGACAGAACCGTATAACCCCCTCACTCTTGCTTTGTGCTAGCCTTAGCTGTTAGCTTTGATAGCTCTGTGACAGGTATGGGCTCGGCAGTCGCAGCAGCAGGCAGCATTTGCATGTGTGGATGTGCGAAGTGCTGTGAAGCCTGATGTTGGATGGTGGAGACTGGGGGGGGGGTGAGGCGAGGGCTGGGGTGGGATCTGGGTATCAAAATGTCACCCAGGAGAATCTCTCCACCAAGGTCACGTCACCACAGAAGTTTGGAGCCTAGTGTTTGAATAATGAATATGAAATGGGTTTGTGGCAGTGGATGTTGAGGGGAAAAAGTAAAGGGTCGTGAGTGTTCAGGGCCTCCCTTTTGTGATTTTGGAACTGTTTCTGTTGAAACCCTTATAAGAATACTCCAGAGTTTATGGACACTAGAAAACAGAGAAATCAAAAGTAGTCGAATTACTTTTTTACTGTGTTGCTCCAGTGTTGCATCAAAATTCTTAATAAGAACATCTTGAAGACAGTTTTTCACATCTGTCTCATTCTAGCCCTTATATTGTTGTTAGAGTGTAAAAGTTGTAGTATTGTATTAATAATAACTAATAACTGTATTAAAGGTTAATAAACAAGGCAAATCCTGATACACCAATTAATCTGAGCCTCTGTGAATAAAGAGCTCAAAAAGCCAAACAAAGAATGGTCTTACTGGTCATGCTAGTGGCTGAAGCTGGAGAAATAGTGGTCAGATCATGTAACAGGCATAAGACTGCCAGAGTTAAAGAGGTCATAAGTGCTACACAGTTAACCATCAGACAGAGAGAGGCTGCCACGGCGTCTCTGCCACCCCTTCACTTTGACAGCTGGTTCACTCTAATTGACATATTTCACTGGGGTTAAAAATAAGAAGCTGGCCGGATGTTTCCTCATCCGACTCCTTTCCCATAGACAAAGCATTGAGTGGAATCAAATTAGCAGGCATGTTATTAAATCAGATTCAAATGAAAGCACTAATGACTAACCTCTGAGAACAACCGCTGCACCAGATGCTCGTGATGTCATCGTTTACCCTGCAATGTCTACAAGAACAAGCTCTGTGTTTAGAGGCAAGCATCAGGGGGCATGTTATGGACAGATATTGAGAGCATTAATGAAGGAGGTGTTTAAAAAGCTGAAGCACCCCCTCTAGGCCAATAGTGCTTAATAGCAGTGATTAACATCCCCCTCTTTAGGCACATAAGTGGATCTTCAGTGTTTTTCAATCAGTACTGGGCAATATGTCATCTGTAACAATATATCAGTAATGATATCAAACCACAATACGACAATGCAATACGCTAATGATTTTTAGCTTAACAGGTATCAGTAGTGCTTCCATTTGATTTAAAAGAACAGCTCATAGTAGGGGAGAGCAGGGCATAAGTGACCATGGTTGTTTTACAACCTACAACCCCATAGGTGGGGTTAATTGCGATAGACAGAGGGGCAAGTCGCTAAAAATCTGGTAAATTTATACTATTAATTCAGTACATTTCAATGTTGAACCAGATGAGCTTTCCAACTGAAATACATACAAAAATATGTTCATTAGAATAAATATGATTTGGGGAAAGAGACTGGGTGAAAGACTGGGAAATTTATTTTTGACCACAAAAAGCTTTATATAGTACAATTGAGTGGTGGACAGTAACTTCATTATTCTACTTACATACTTTATTCAAGTGTCTATACTTTTTTTTAGACTTCAAATATCATATTTTTTATGCCATTACTTTCTACAAGATACTGTGAGGTAAAAAAAAAATCTATAATATCCAAAAGAATGTGACACACCTCAGAGAAATCAAACAAATTACATATACCTTTCACTAAATTCAGAATTAAAGAAAATGCCATAACATTGTCTGGGTTATTTTTAAATCAAATACCAGATATGACAGGGCGGCACGGTGGCGCAGTGGGTAGCGCTGTCGCCTCACAGCAAGAAGGGCCTGGGTTCGATTCCCGGCTGGGTGACCAGGGTCATTTCTGTGTGGAGTTTGCATGTTCTCCCCGTGTCTGCGTGGGTTTCCTCCGGGTACTCCGGTTTCCTCCCACAGTCCAAAAGCATGCAGTCAGGCTGATTGGACATGCTAAATTGCCTCTAGGTGTGTGTGAGTACCCTGCGATGGACTGGCGACCTGTCCGGGGTGTATCCTGCCTTCCGCCCAATGACAGCTGGGATAGGCTCCAGCACCCCACTGCGACCCAGAAGGACAAGCGGTTTAGATGATGGATGGATGGACCTGATATGACAGGAGTTTCGTTGTGGAGTGAAGTTTTAACCATTTCTAAAACTGGAGACATAAAGGAAAAATGTATCTCGCAGTACTTTTACTTCTGATAACTAAGTGAATTTAAAAGCAAGTGCTTTTGTACTTCAACTCGAGGAAGAATATAAATAGAGCACTTTTACTTAAGTAACATTTCACCAAGCGTATCTCTACTCTCAGTCAAGCACAGGATTTTTGTACTTTGTAACTAATTCTTGACTAACCTGTGCATAAATACTTTGAAAAATGAGGTTACATGGATCTCTCTCAGTGTTTGTTCTGGGTAGGTTAGTTGTAACACTATTGCAACTAGAGGTCTACATAGGTATGAAATCGAAGCCCAAACCCAACCTGTTCCCACAACTTTGAGGTCCGACCTGACCCAGATCACATGGACTAACAGAGATGGACTATCCCAGATATGTTTTAACAGTACTTTTCTTTATTACTAAGCATTTCAGCTGATTGACAGAAAATGAACTAATAAACTCTACAAGGCCGAGTTTTTGCTGTAGCCGACACTGACTTAGCGGACACAAGGAAACACCATTGTATTAGCATTTTTCTGTAGTAGCCACTGCGGAATAGCTGCATTCATGTTAAATGTGTCGCTGAAGAGGTGACGTGCCAGTCATCCCTCTGTCATAGCTCAAAGTACTATTGCAAGTTCTACACTGTGATGTCTGTGCCTTTTATCTGATATAGTGACCAGTGCATAATGTTTCTGCAATGAAGACGTCCCTGATTCATTTGGAATTTTAAACAGTTTCCCTTTAGTGTGTTTTTCTTTTTATTTCATTCATAGTGAACAGTTAGTAAGACTGGCTATGTACAAATATTAGACTATAACACACAGAGAGAGAGAGAGAGAGAGAGAGAGAGAGAGAGAGAGAGAGAGAGAGAGAGAGCATGGCTCGCAAGAGAGAAAATGCACAAAAGTGCTTAAAATGTACTTCAGCATATTCCTTCAAGTCAACTTGATGTTGCATGTGAAAATCAGCCTGATTCCACGTCCAACTCCTTTCAGGTAACGGACTTCTAGTCACAGTTAACCCCGTCATGTAGAGGCTGTACTTTAGCCTGGCTAGCTCTCACTGTGAGTTATTTACATGCTTCAAAATATGCTACATTATAGCCACCAAGACAGTCATTTAAAAAATATAGGTGTGAATTTACCATTTGCAAAATTATGACTGACACTCCTCTCAGCCAATCAAAATCATCTCTAAATATTCCTTTCTCACTTCCTACACTTATGCACGTAATATTGTACTATTATTAGAGTTTGAAGTACAATAGGAAGAGTCCCCTCAGTATTTAACATTGCTTTAACTAACTCTAGTGTCAGCTTTAGCGTAAGCTGAAAGGGTAGTGTCCATTTCTAAAACCTCCTTCTAATTATACATGAAAACCTGCCACAATTATTAATGTACGTGTATCCATAATCCATTTTTGTTGGCTTTAAATTGACCTGCATGCGTAGTTTACCACTTCTTAAAGATGTATATCTGCACTGACCATCTTGTAAAGGCACTTTTATGGTATAAAACCATGTTTCAGAGTGAATCTAAAGAAATATCTGTTCAATTGCTCTCAAAATTATAGATGGCATTGTTATGGGAGTATGAGAATGTGGCCAGACATATCTTCCACTTGAACGTGGTTAACTATGTAAAACTTAGTTATTTTTCTCTGTCTCTTACATGACAACTACATAAACAGTAAGTTTCCTTTCTGGAAGTGTGCTTTCTGACTGGTTAATATTTACAGTCCTGTGGAACGCTCTTTTTGGTGTAATTTTAAGAGAACAGAACAAAGCGGTCCAATCAGAATAAGCTCTGTCAGGCTTGGCAGACCAGTACTAAGGAAGAATGAGTATGTTAACTTTATTAAAGCAAACGTTTTTAGCATCTGATACCATGATATACTCAGAAAGCGTTCTCCTAGCATTATATTCAATGGGAGAAGTTAACAAAGATGACGTTAGTGGGTGGGAAAATGACAGACACTTATGCGAGGCAGTTTGATTTTGGTGTGTGGAGCTTTGGAGGCAGGACCATCTGTATTTGTTTATTGTGCGGAGGCAGAGAGTCCATCTCTATTAATATCGGCATCTGGGAACGTTCAGATTTATGGCTTACGCCGCCCCACTGGATGTGTGCTGGATTTTGAGGGAATGATCCGATATGCCCGAAAGGTCCCTAGGTACATCAGTGGCAGAGAGTGCCTGTCGAAAGCCCGCAGCCCTCCACTTCAATTCTTCATATAATCACACGGTCATAAATATAGAAATGCCACCAATGAGCCATTCTGGATTAATTTTCACACAGTGACCCGGCACCTTGGTCAGACTCTGGTCTTTTTGAGATAACCAAGGGATGAAGAAAAGGTTGAATAGCGTATTATGGGCCGTACAAAGAGACTTTGGCAGTTGCAGTGACGAGTCCTTCAGAAGGCAAATGTGCCTTGTGTGATATTAATACGCTCAGCAGGCCATCTTAAAAGACTCTTACATAAAGAGTATGTAAATCCAGCACACGTCCATGGCTACTCCATGGTAGGAAATGACTGAAGCAATTTCTTTGGCTAAGCCAAGCCACAATACCTGCCCCCCCACCACCCCCACCCCTAACCAGAAACTGGCCCACTGGTTCTGTCCGAATATATGGTCTGAGCTACAATGTGTTCATATGTTCATTTCTTCTAACTGAAGTTAAATGGGATAATATGTTAACACTTTCTTGCTACATAACATGATGAGTAATATGTTACAAATATATAGGAACTTCATAACAGCATAATATAAATAATATAAAATTACAAAACTAGCATAAGTGTTATCTTGATATACACTATATGGACAAAAGTATTGGAACACCTACACATTACACCTACATGAGCTTTTTTGACCTGCCATTCTAAATCCATAGGCATTAATATGGAGTTGGTCCCCCTTTGCAGTTATAACAGCTTCCACTCTTCTGGGAAGCTTTCTACAAGATGTTGGAGAGTGTCTGTGGGAATTTTTGCCCATTCATCCAGAAGAGCATTTGTGAGGTCAGACACTGCTGTTGGACAAGAGGGCCTAGCTCACAATCTCTGCTCTAGTTCATCCCAAAGGTGTTCAATGGGGTTAAGGCTCAGGGCTCTGTGTGGGCCAGTCAAGTTCTTCCACACCAAACTCACCAAACCATGTCTTTATGGATCTGCACTGGGGCTCAGTCATGCTGGAACAGAAAAGGGTTTTCCCCAAACTGTTCCCGCAAAGTTGGAAGCAAACAATTGTCCAAAATGTCTTGGTCTGCTGAAGCGTTAAGATTTCCCTTCACTGGAACTAAGGGGCCTAGGCCCCTTACACTACTCCTCCCAATGCTTGGCATTGTGCATTATAAATATAATTTATGGTAAATAACAATGTGTAGGAGATATTTTGTTCTATGCAATTAGTTGTTGTACTCTGCCCATCACAAAGCACATTAACATAACTACACAGTAGTTTATCTGCAGTTGATCTGCTTTCTGGTTAGTATTTACTGTAAGGGTATATTTGGTTTCATTTGAAGAAAGACAGAACAAAACCATCAAATGTTAAAAGCAATGCCATTTAACAGCCAAATGTGTGTTTGTCTGTTTGATTGATTGGTTATATTTGTAATGCACTTTTGACAATTGCCTACTCCTTTAAGTCAAGCAAAAAGAATTGCTTATGGTTAGTTGTTTGGCATGTCAGTCAAAAGTCTTATGCTTGTCAGAGTTGCTTTTTGGCTACACTGAGCGATGAAACCTACAACACTTTCTGGTAATAGTCAGATGTCTGACTGTCCACCACACCACCTGCCTTATATATGGTTTGTTGGTCGATTTTGGCACCGTTACATTGCAACACTTTAGTTCCTCAATCCATAACATACATATTCATTCTGAAGTACAATAATTCATACCAGCCATTGAATGATAAGTCTTAAGATCGATAACAGAATTATAGGCTTGTAGTTGAAAGGGTTAAAATAGACTCACCCACTATTCACCAACCCGCTATTTCTGCTTCCTTTTTTGGCAGATGCTGGTGTCCATTGTGATGTGGGTTTTCTATAAAGGCACTTGCCAACTCATTTGGCTTGGGTGCAAGAGTAAACATCTGATGGAACAGCACCCCCTTTCTGTGTGGTTGTCTTTGTCTATAAGACAGTAGTAAAGAAGGGTAGATAGAAAAGACGTATCTGGAGGGAACAGGAGCACATAACAAGCAGCTTATCCATCTGTCATTGATAGTGTTGAGACACCAAAGCGCTCTTTTTGAAGCTGCAAGAATGAATTCTAAACACAAGCGTGTCAGTCTGTTCCACTGTGTGAGTAATTTTCTTGGAATTCTCATGGATCAATCACACCAAACATTCATCATCATTAGCAACAGTGACAGCCACCAACAGATGCTTCGACATAGTTATTTTCCCCAGCCTAGACTGGCATATCCCTCATTCAGTGCAAGATGAGTCAGTTTATGCACATAGACTAAACAAGCTGTGTCATAGCGTTATGCTAAAACAATCCGCCTTGGTTCTGCTGACTCTGGTCAGACTCTGGATAACTTTCTGCCTTTTTGTTTGTTGTGTGATTTCTGATGCTGACGTTGTAAGAAAATCAGGGAAAACAAGATTTATTCACAAGATCAACAACATAGACCTGCCTAACAAATCTTTCTCATGTGGATTTAAAATGACTAAAGGAGATATTTCTGAGAAGATTAGATGTAAGATAATTTGCTTGCATAAGGAACGGGAAAGTCGAAGCAGAATAAGTGAGAAAAAGGAGTTTCCATAACTGGAGCTCAAAAAATGATTAAAAAATATTGAGAAAATGAAACTCCTAACAACCACCTGCAAGACCTGGTAGACCACCAAAACTGTCCCAGTCAGATAAACAGTATTTAAAGTGCTTGTCTTTAAGAAAGAGGAGAAAATCAAGCTCCACTCTTGCTTCAGTTTAAAAAAAAAAAATCACAGGAGTTTCTGAACGCTGTGTGTCCAGCGTAGTCTGCCGAATGCGGCCTTAGGTGCTAATGTTACTGTTATTGGTGGTGTCTGTGCTGTGATTTGCTTGTAAATTATTTGTAACAGATAAATTCAAGGCATTGGAATATCTGTAAATAGCTTTTATCAGCAGAACAATCATTGTCTGTGTTTACATGCAAAGATTTTTGCTAATCTGATTGAATACATTCCCATTATAGATTAAGTCTGAGGTGTTTATATGCTCACCCTACTCAACAATGTGATGAAATTCGCCATTTACACGCGCACTACAAGTAATCCGATCCAAAATTATGCGCATGCGTAGAGTACCACTTAGTGTAGACGTTACCATGACAACAAGCATCACGTGAGTCTAGTCAGAGTGAGACGAGTAGCTGTGTGTTACCCGAGTTTTCAACTGCCGCATTTTTGTTTTTAATTGCTTTAAAATTATGGCAGACTCGGGAAAACTTACTTCACGTGTACTTATTAAAGAAGACTTTTAAAGTTTTAAGCATAAACTTTGACATGTAAGTACTAAAAATGGGGCATATTCTGACATTATATAAAAACAAACGTGTGTGTGTGTGTGTATGTGTCTGGATGTGTGTGCGTGCCTGCCCTGTATGCGAGTGTGTTGTCTCATCAACCTCATTAATCAAAACTCAGCTGGTCAGCCACTCTGTGAAGTCAGACCTACTGTGGTCTCCTATCAATTAGTTACAAAGCCTGGGTATCCATCATTTTCACTCATTTTCACTGCGGTTCATCTGTGTGTGTGTGTATGTGTGTGAGAAAATGTGTTCTCACTGCTGGAAAAAACAAAAAAGTAACTTTACAGGAAAGAAAAAATATTCTTAACTTTCAAGTTCAGGTAACAGGAATTTACTGAAAGTCATTTGGATCATTAAAGGACCCTGTTGGTCCATCTCTCATGAATTTTTAAACCAGTGTAAAGGGCACTTGGCAGTTTTAATTTGTAAAAAAATAAATAAAATGACAAAAAAAGCACAATTTTGTTTTGACAGCAATAATATGCAAAATTGGATACTTAAAACTGATAGTAAAAGTTTGTGTGTGTATGTGTTTGTGTGTGAATGTGTTCAATTGTGTTGAGAGTGTGTGTTTTTGTGAGACAGCGCAGAAGCAGAGTGAGAGAAGGAAAATGAGGAGAATCTCTTTAATGGCCTCCATGGTTTTCATGATTTATACATTCCTGGAACAGCCTTTCACCATTTGGAGTGCTCCCACGGACAGAGATGCATTAAACTTAATTCCTCAGGCCTTTAATAATGACTTTATAATAACCCCCATATCAAGCAGGATTTCAGCAATTTACTAAGAGTATTTTACTTTCTAATTGAGCCAAAGTCTGTCCTCACTTTGCGTTGCTAATTTATTAGAATTGAAGATCGAGGAGAGAGAGGGAGAGAGAGAGGGAGAGAGAGAGAGAGAGTCTGTAGATCACTCCTTTAGCTGAACCCAATGATGTGTAATGCCTCCTGCTCTTTCATATTGCCGGTTTTTATCTGGAGATTTGCATGACATTATGCCTGCCTGGATGGAGGGAGTGCAGCCTTGTGTAGGAGTTTACACGTAGACATGTTTCTACATAGACATACACTATATGGACAAAAGTATTGGGACACCTACACATTACACCTACATGAGCTTTTTTGACATCCCATTCTAAATCCATAGGCATTAATATGGAGTTGGTCCCCCTTTGCAGCTGTAACAGCTTCCACTCTTCTGGGAAGCTTTCTACAAGATTTTGGAGAGTGTCTGTGGGAATTTTTGCCCATTCATTCAGAAGAGCATTTGTGAGGTCAGACACTGATGTTGGACGAGAGGGCCTGGCTGGCAACCTCCATTCTAGTTCCCAAAGGTGTTTGATGGGGTCTTGGTATGCTGAAGCATTAAGATTTCCGTTCCCTGGAACTAAGGAATCTAGGCAACCCCTGAAAAACAACCCCATAGCATTATCCCTCCATGTTTCCACTGCTCCAGAGTACAGTGGTGGCGTGCTTTACACCACTCCATCCGACACTTGACATTGTGCTTGCATGCGCCTGCTCGTCCATGGAAACCCATGCCATGAAGCTCCTGGCGCACAGTTTTTGAGCTGATGTTGATGCCAGAGCAGGTGTGGAATTCTGCAGTTATTGAGTCAGTAGAGCGTGGGAGACTTGTATGCACTATGTGCCTCAACACTCGGCGGGCCTGTTCTGTAACTTTATGTGGTCTGCCACTTCATCACTGAGTTGATGTGGTTTCTAAATCCTTCTATTTTTGAATAATGCCACTTACAGTTGATCATAGAATATCTAGGAGGGAAGAAATTTTACAAACTGTTGCACTTCTGACGTCCTGTTACAGTACCACACTCAAATTCACTGAGCTCTGTAGAACGACCCATTCTTTCACAAATGCTTGTAAAGGCAGAATGCATGGCGGCTAGGTTCTTGATTTTATACACTTGTGACAATGGAGCTGAATTCACTGATTAAGAGATGTGTCCCAATACTTTTGTCCATATAGTGTTCATTGACAGTTAACATTGCAAATCAGAGGGGCTACAGTAATAGTTTATGGACTGACTGTTTTTCAGTTGCGAAAGTGACATGCTGCAAATGAGCACTACACTTTAAGACACAAGTTCTTAAAGAGTTTAAGCTTGGTAGAGCTGTGGGTTTATACTCTTGGGCAAACGGGTGCTGAATGTCACAGGGTTGGCACCACTGAAGGGAACATCTTCAGTACTTTTAGTTACTGTACACTTACAGAAAACAGGGTATGGAACTGTCACTAGGGCAGTACCCCTCTTGTTACTGGGGTGGTAAACTCAAGAGTACATCTCAGTACCTTAATTCAGGGAACATAACTGTACCATAAAATTATATTTTCTAAGTTGTATTGACTCCACACACCCCGTCTCGTCTCCAGGCTTTTTATTTTATTGTTCTGTTTTAAAATATTGGGTTATGAAAAAGTACAAATACAAACTTTTCACTTGGGAAAAACATATTTAAGGTACACAGTTGGACCTTAAAACCACTGTTGTACCTTTGAGGGAACATTTTTTGTTTGTACTTTGTTTAATGAAAAATGTACCTGCACAGAACCTTTATTTCTAACAGGGTAACATGTTCTGGTGCAGTTACTTTTTAAGTTGCATACTTTTAAGTTGACTCCATACACCTTGTCTTGACTCTAAGTTTTCTTTAAATGCTATAAGATGTACAGATATGTCCCTTTCACATGTCTTATACTTTTAAAACATGTTTAAGACACAAAATTTGATATTAGGGATCATGCTGTGAACAAAAGTGACTAAGACACTTGACATGACTAAACATTATTATTATTTTTTTTTACCTTCTGAATGGAATCTTTTGGTTAAGGGTGCCAACCTGGGTTTGTTCTCAGAAGCAGCTCTGTGGAGATTAGCGTTTTCTATTTTCTAACACTCAGATTCAGCTTTGCTTATTAGCTAATGAGCTGAATCAAGTATGTTTAATAAGGCAGAACTCTAAAGTTTGCAGAGCTGTGGCCTGGAAGAAACCTAGTTTGACATCTCTGCTTTAGGATGCAGCTCCTGACCAGTCCCTTGTCAGGCACTTACTATAGACTGCATTTATAATATATTACATAAAATACAAACAGAATACATTACCAGAGACTTTTTATGAGATTTTGATACATTGTATGTCCAAAAGTTTGTAGACACTGATTCGTTTGACTTATTCTGAAATCAATAGTGATAAAAAAGGAGTTTGTCCAGCTTTCACTTCAGTAACACTCTACTCTTCTAGGAAGGGTTTACACTAGATTTCTGAACATTCCTGTGAGGATTTGATGGCAACCACAAGAGCATTAGTGAGGTCAGGTACTGTTGTTAGTTGATTGATTGGTTCTGGATCACAAACGCCACCCCAACTAATCCCAAAGGTACTGGATTCATGCGCATTCACTCCAGAGAGCGTAGTTCCACTGCTCCACAGCCCAGTGCTGGGGGGCTTTTTATCCTTTTAGCTGATGCTTGGCATTGGACATGGTGAACTTAGGCTCATGTGCAGCTGCTCAGAGTGCCCCGTTCTATTGGTTATACCTTTCAATGGTGATTGCACAAGCTTTGTTTGCACAATTGAACACCTGCACCAGCAATGGGTGCACCTCAAAGTAGCTGAATTCACCAATTAGTTTTGTTGGTTTTCTAAATGAAAATAATTTAACATGGGAAACATTTAAAGGCAGCAATGTGCAAATCTGCAATTTCTGTTTATTTAAGTTTAACGTATTTGTGGGGGGACATGCAATATAAAATGTGCCATAACTTTTGCACAGACTGCATTTTATGTTTTACATATTCCCAATATGTTAAATTAAGTAAATAAGCAGTAATTATGTATTTCAATGTGCAGATGTCAGTTCTCTGTAGAAGATAGGTCAACTTATAATTTGATGGGGGCGGCCAAACTGACTGTGTGATGTCTATATACTCATTGGTTGGACCATGCAGCCACTGCTGCTCTCTCTGGATGTCATTGATGGAGGTTGTATACATCTAATGGATGAATATAATGTTATTGAGTTATTGTGTGTATTGAATACACTCTAATGAAGCTTATTTTTATCAACTCAAGTAGCTATAACAAAATGCACTGCTTTAAATAGAAAAAGATCTCAAATTTGAGCAAATAAGACATACAGTTCATTGTGATTAGCTACAGAAATCAATGTGATTAATCATGATTAGTTGTTCTAATCATTTCCCAGTCCTACTTATTTCACAACATTTGAATACAGTGGTGGCTTGTCCTTCATGACAAGCAGTGTCTCTTGTAAAGTACATGTAAAGTAGATTTTACATGAGGTCTTTTTTAAGTCTGTAGACAGTGACTCAGGACCGTTCTTTATTTCTACTGTCCAGACTCTCTCCCTGTTTTTCTTTCTGTTCCTCTCTTTTTATTGCATCATGATAATACAATATGAAGAGATAAAGCACGAGATTGACTTTGTCACGCAACACTTCGTAATTAATGCACACACAGAATGCCGCTGCAGCTAGTTAGCATTACAGAACAGCGTTTTACTTCCAGCCGGAGGAGCTGGCGTCGGGCGGGATTGCTTTCCACACAGATAATGTGTTCACAACAGAGTTTGAAAAGAGGGTGCAGCTTTCTGCAAAACAAACCGTCGGCGCGTGCTGGAGCCCAGCTGTGGAGGTGGGGACGGGGAGAGGAGTGTGGGAGTGTGTTAGGTAGATTGAGTGAGAAAGGCGCAGTCGGGCGGACGACTCTGCTCGGATGATGTAAATGCACCCGTGGCTAAACGCTTTGAACGAACGCCGAGAGAGACAGTGTGTGTGCGTGTTGTGTGTGGCGGGGTGGGGGGGTGATTTCTCTGTAGCTTGACGTCTCCTCTCATCCGAGAAGAGAGGGAACTTTCCATCCTGTGCACACTTGGCTCTCGTCCTTATGAGCTGGGGATTGGTATCTCACTCGATGAACAGTCTGCAAGCTGCCTCCATGGCTGCCCATAATGTCTGACATTATAGAATGCAAAAGTCAAATGACATGTTTTGTTGATTTTCAAGGGGAAATTTGAACACATCCTCTTTGGAGAACTTAAATATAATTTTTTTTCTGCAAATTTTGGTGCTCAATTTAGTGCATTTTTTTAAATAAAACACATCATAACATGTAATTATTTCATTTTTGTAATGTTAGTCCAACTGACCAGACATTCATGGACGTAAAAGTTCAAAGAGTATTTATTATTATTCGCATGGGTCAAAGCCAAAACAGCAATCAGTCCGAGACAACAATACCACAAAGGGGAATCCACAGACACAAAATGAGAAACTGGTCATAAACCGATCAGAAGATCAGACAAAGAAATGAACGCTCAGTATGCAGCCGGTTAGGTTGGCAATACTTCACCAAGAACAGGTATTTATACATGGTGAAGTAACAGAGGACAGGTGACAACAGTTCAATAATCAGGTGATGTGGATCTAGGAGGTAATCTGTGATTGGTCGAGTCCAGAGAATCATGGGAACTGTGGAGTGTGGAGTCGAGGGCAGCAGGGGAAGGACCTGAAGGCATAACAATTTTAAATAAAACATAAAATACACATTGTGCCATAACTTTTGCACAGGCCACATATTAAGCTTAGTTTTTTCCTTAATATGATTAACTCAGCAAATAAGCAATAATTGTTCATCAAAACGTGCAGTGTGTCCTCCGTAGAGGATGTGTAACTTATTTTCACTTAGAAAATCAACAAGACGTTTAATTCACCAGTGGCGCCCAAACTTTCTATCATCAGTGTGATAACAAAACCTTGTATCTCTGAAACAGTAACTTTATAGGTGAATGTCGAGTTGGGCTCCACAACATGATCAAAATGATATATTGTAATTATATTGCTGTACAGTGGTATCAAAAAGTATTGGTAAATGTTAGGTTACTTTGTAAAATGTGTAACAAAATGATAGTTTGTTTCAGAGCGAAACACATCGTTTTGACTAAGGTTTCCATGTGGGTTTATAGGAGAACATTTAAATCAAGCATGTACAACCCGAGCCACAAAGGGCAAAGGCAGCTAAGCTAATTGTCAAAAAACAAGTGTTTAACAGACAAAGGTCTGTCTTACAGCAGAGAATGCTGTGTCAATAGCTATGTTCATTTCTAAAAGACAGGTCAAAACAAATAGCAATAGCAGGGACAACAACTTTCAAAATAAGTCGCCCTCTGTGTTGATCAGGGGCCTTAGTGGGTAGGTATTTCTGATAAAGTGGCCACTGATTGGAAGTATATGGTAGGTGTTTCTAATAAAATAGTCAGCAAGTAAAAGTAATAAGATGTTTCTAATAAAGTGGCCACTGATTGGAATTATAAAGCATATGTTTCTGATGAAGTGGCCACTGAATTGAAGCATAAAGTAGGTATTTATAATAATTGGCCAGTGAGTATATGAGTATATTTAGCCCACAATTCAAATTATTCAGAAATTGTGAATGGTGTGATGGCTGTACATTCCCTGCTGCTAAAGTAGCCCATATCTCTTTGAGTGCTGGCATGCATACACAAGAAATAAAAGAAAAAGCATATGGACTGTAATCACACTGGCAGCAGTTGGCAGGTGCTAGCACTGGGCAAGAGAAAGGAAAAGCAGGAGGCAGCATATTCTATAACTGAAGCTGATTTATGAGGCACTTCTGTTGCCTAATAACAATAGAGCAAGTGAGAGTATCCCTCACAGCTATAAGCTTTTAAGCAGTGTGTTTTTAAAGGCCGTTGAGTGGCTTTTAATATGGAGAGATGCAGTTAACAGTGCATGCCATGGCCTCAATGGGATTAAGTAGCTTTAAATTGTGGAGGCCATTAACACCCAGCACCCTTCGTGAGCGTCCAGGAGATTCCCAAGGGGCAGTTATCATTAGGATTAGCAGACCTTGGCCTTCATCAGCATGCTCTCTCTCTCTCTCTCTCTCTCTCTCTCTCTCTCTCTCTCTCTCCATTTCTTCTCTTTTGCCTTCTTTTCACTTTTTTCCCTATTTCTCTATCTCGTTCTATTTCTTTCTTTCTTTCTTTCTTTCTTTCTTTCTTTCTTTTCATTGTGTTTTGATTACCCTGTATTCTGAATACATAACAATAAACTGATCTTGAATCTTCCTGTCTCTCACCCTCTTCTCTGTCTTTCTCCTTTCTTTTCTCTTTTTTCTCTCTTGCTCTTGCTTTTTTCTCTCCTTCTCTCTCATTCTTTTTTATATTCTCTCACCATATCTCTCACCATTTTCTCTTCACTCTCTCTCTCACTCTCATCTATTTATCCTCTCTCTCTTTCTCACTCTCTCATCCTCTCTCTCTTTCTCTCCCTCTCTGTCTCATTCTCTCTTTCCATCTTTTCTTTAGCTTCTCTCTAATTCTCTTTCCATCTTTATCTTCTCTCTCTTTCTCTCTTTCTCTCTCTCTCTCTCTCTGTTCTCTCTTTCCATCTTCTCTTATGTTCTATTTCTCTCTATTTCTTTCTTCTCTGTCTCTGTCTTGTTCTATTTCGTCCCTCACTTTATTTCTCCCTGTCTATCTCTATTTTCTTTCTTTCATTCTTTCTTTCTTTCTTTCTTTCTTTCTTTCTTTCTTTCTCATTGTATGTTTGATTCTGCAAACATATAATAAACAATAAACCAATCTTGAATCTTCTTCCCTCTCATCCTCTTTTCTGTCTTTTTTTTCTTTTCTTCTCATTTCTTTTGCTCTTGTACACTCTCCATCTCTCTACTTCTCTTTGTCATTTTCTCTCCCTTTTTTCTTTCTCTTTCTTCCATTTTCTCTTTACTCTCTCACCACTCTCTTCTCTTTATTCTCTCTCTCTCTCTCTCTCTCTCTCTCTCTCTCTCTCTCTCTTTCTCTCTCTCTCTCTCTCTCTCTCTCCCTCTCTCCCCAGTCCTCTGTTGTTTTGTTCCTCTGTTGTCGTTGTTTAAGAGATTCATTAGTGATGTGATAAAGCCACCTTGTTTCCCAGCTGACTATAAGCTTTATTCTCACCTCATGGCTCTGAAGTGACATTTTACACACGTGTGCACTTAAACACAGTCAGAGTGCACAGATCCATTAGTGACATCTGTAAAAAGAAAGAACAAGAACAGCGATTATATAAGTGTGGTTTGGTCATTACATGCATAGGCTTGTTTGTGACTGAGTACACAGTGGCCTAGAATTGGAAGCAGATTAACAGAAACATAAACTGACCCGTTACAGGACAAAGCTTACACAGCACAGCCAGGAATACGACCTTGAACAGGTTTAAAAGCCTCCAATCCTGAAAGGTCGAAAAAGGACGTGCACATATATTAGCATATTAGCAGTATAATTTAATAAACACTGAAAAAGGTGATGCATTGAATTTATTTAAAATGTTTCAGAAATTCCCACATTAGTATTATTATATTACACAACATTAAATGCTGTAAAACATCTAACATTTAGTTGATGTTAAATATATAACATATAAACATTAATATATTATTTTAGAAAATAAATACAGTTTCATCTTTCAGTTTGGCAATAATTCTCTTAATGTAATGCATTTTATTTGTGTGTCAATTATGTGCACATTTGACTCAATTTGGGAAATATACAATTCAAAGGATGAACTGTAAAGCTATGATGTCTGTTAATACATATGCAGTCATATGCAAAAGTTTAGGCACCCCTGGTCAAATGACGTTTTGTTGAGTGAAAAGAAGGTAATAATTACTGCACATCTTCATGCAGTTACTGTTTATTTGCTGAGTGTAACATATTTGATAAAAAAACCACATAAAACATGGTAAATGTTTTGGCACATGTGATATTTTATATTGTATGTATGTTCTTCCAATACATAAAACTAATAAATAAATTGAAATTGTGCACAGAAAATTGCAGAAAATGCTATATATATATATATATATATATATATATATATATATATATATATATATATATAAGTTTCTTTACTGTAGAGGATGTGTTAACTTATTTTCTCTTAGAAAATCACACAAACATGCTACCAGATGAATTTTATATTATTGAATACAATGGGCCTCATTCACCAGTCACTTGCTAAGTGTTTTCTTAACTTACTGATTGGTTGTATAGTGTAGTGGGTGACACCTCAGCCTTCTACGCTGTCGACTGGGATTCAATCCCCCCCCCCGGGCAAGCACCCTACACTATACCAATAAGAGTCCTTGGGCCATACTCCTAACACTACCTTCACCTACCTGTGTAAAATGATCAAATCGTAAGTCACTCTGGATAAGAGTGTCTGCCAAATGCTGTAAATGTAATTAAGGAAGGTCCTATGAAAACATCAGATTCATGACGTGTTCTTAAAGCAAAGAGTTGTTCACACCTTTGTGCTCTTCAGTGTATGTAGATTCTGTTCTTACCTAAGAACAAATCCCAAATAAAAAAACATTGGTGAATGTCAGAATCTTCGTGAAAACTGTGTAGGTTGGTTTTAAGAAGAGATATTTGGTCAATGAGGCTGATTGATTCCAAACATTTGAATAGTAGTGCACATATGTTTTATAAGTGATAAATCATATTGGAAATTGTACTGTCATAAGTAAAATGCCCTTAGCTTAGTTTACATTCTACCTACTTGGAATCATCTTTACAAATTTCGCCAATTCCACATGAGCATCACATTCCAAAAACAGAACAAGGCTTCAACTTATACAGAGATTCTCCTGCTACATGATCAGAACATAAAATATCTAGTAATATCTACAGTTTGTATAGTTTACTCATAAAAGAAGATCAATAAATGCAGTTATTCAGCTAGAATGCTGGGACCTATTAGGCTTAAAGTGGAAATCACGAATACTGATCTTCTGTTTGTTCCCCAGATTTTCCATATGACCTACGACCTGGCCAGCGCGATGGTGCGGATAGTGAATCTGATTGGTATGATGTTGCTGCTGTGTCACTGGGACGGCTGCCTGCAATTCCTGGTGCCCATGCTGCAAGACTTTCCCGCTGACTGCTGGGTCTCCAAAAACAAGATGGTGGTGAGTGTTTTCCAGCAGAGCCTGTCTTAATCACATTTCACTGGAGTCTGAGCTATCTCATCTTCATCTCATCTGATTGGGTCATTACTGAGCCTCCGTACGACCACAAACTGAGAGAAGAGAAAAAGGCCGTCTTTTGTGACGTCTCATTTTGCTCAGTGTTATGTATTCACATGTTGTTGCAGTCGAAACAAGACCTCATATCTCCAAAACAAGCTTTTTTGTTGCTCCATTCATCATTAAATTTTAACACAAGGTAAAGGGTAACTGGAGTTTTCAAATAATGCAAAGAAATGAAAAACGCTTTAGTGACAGTATTCATCTCAGCAAGTGCTGTATTTGGCAAGGTGTGTTAATAACTCGTCACTAATGATCCGTTCCATTCCTTACTGTCATAACTACATAACTATCGTATTAGTTTCATAGTACTCATTAAATAATCAACAGTAGTTATGGAAAAATACACCTTAAACGTAATAACTGCAAAAATTACTGTAAACGTAATATGGCTGTCATGATCACTCAGTTAAGCTTAATTACTAGATAACAAACAATGATTTACTGAAAGTTGCCTTATTAATGATTATCAATTAATTCACACTTATATGCACAAAGTATGTATGTAAACATACTGTTATAGTTGACGTTGGGACAGAACCTCTCCAATTTTGTTGTCTTTCAGTTTTTGACATAATTTAAAAAGGCCGTTGATCTGTGTGTCATGGTAAAGTTTCATGGTGAACAGGCCAACAGAAATGGCCCAGATTTGCTTTTATTTTTCCATTTTTTACTTCTATATAAGTTAAAGAAGTTTTTCTTGTCCTGTAAAGTTACCTTTTGGAGATATGAGGTTTTGTTCCGACAGCAGAGATATCGGAACAAAACCTTTGCATGAACTTCACAGACGTGTGTGTGTCTATATGTACAGTTTGACTAAAGAAAGAGACTTTTCCATTTCCATTACAGCCCTATGAGTGGACAAAGTAAGCTTCATTAGAGTGTATTTATTACTTGCAATAATTCAATAACATTATTTTCATCAAACATGAACTGGAATGCAGGGTGAACATGACAATAATGATTCATCACAATGGCCCATTCGTCAGAGTTGCGGACAGTCAAATCTGACCATAAATTTGCATTTTTAGGAAAATAATCACACTACACAATCATGTAAATGATGAGATAGTGGTAGGCTGGTGCTTGATTTCACTCACAAAAGCGGATTCATCATTTGCCTCAAATCTCCGTTATTTTCCATATTGTACGAAAGTTTTGTGAATCAGATGCAGAGTAGTTTGCACGTCATAAAATATGCATTCCTTTTTTACGCCATTGTGATGAATAAGGGCAAGAGTAGTGAGAGCGGTGAGCAGTGAGAACATGATGAACAGTGGCTGCAAGTTCGAGCTCCCACACAACTGTAGCCCCCTCACTCTCATTTCACTGTTCTTGTTTTTAGAGGAACTCTGCTGTTGTTTTTGTTAGTTTGCTGCTGGTTGATTTATCCCTAGTTCTCTCCTCAGCCCTGTCCAGCATAGTCTACTGAAGGCATCCTCCAGTGCTAACACTACTGATATTACTGGAATCAGTGCTGTTTTGCCAAATGATACTTTGGTTTCATAAAGAGAGCCATCAATCAGTACCTTTTTTTAATTCTGTCATAGCAAAATACAGCACATGAGCAGCTGGGCTTCAGACCAGATCTACAGACAGTTAAAAGGGTCAAACGGGCAAAATGTGGGAACTCCATTCATAAAAAATGCATTAACTTTGACAGCCATGATACATTTTAATGAAGTCCTTTTAAAGGCATTCCTGCTTATCTTTTTATTATCTAGTAAATTAATTGTTGAAAGGCTCTGCATGATTTCTTATGGTTCAGTTAAGTCACTTTATGTTGTTAGACCATTATTCAGTTGACAAAAAGCAGGTTGATTACCTGATTGCTATATAATTGATAGTGACAGCCCTAAAGTTAATAAACCTGGAAATTGAGGGGTCAAAAATGTTAAGGCGAATACTATTTATTTAAAAATCTTAATTCAATATCAGTCAAGTATTGACAATTTTCCAGTGAGCACCTGTGCTGTGCTTTAATTTTGTCTTATTGTTAGTCAAGTGGTGTAGCATTTGAAGAGGCCCCAGTGCTCAGAGAGTGAGGAGAGAGCCTGGTCTCATTACAAACCCTCCTCCACCTGGTAATTGAGTTCCCTTTACGGTTATATAACCAAGCCGCCAAACACCTGAGGTATGACCCCGAATCACCCGGATGAGAAGGACTGGAGTAGCCAGCCATGGGTCCAGAAAGAAGAGCCTCTCATGACATTTGATTTCTCAGCAGAGTTCATTGCTGAGGCTCAGGAAAGCTTGCTGGCCTCGGAGGAATAATAGTGATATGTTATTACCTTACAGGACAGGAGAAACATCATACAAATCACATCTGAGCTAACAAAGCCGATCCAATTGAAAGTAGGCCACCGAAGACAGGTAGAGCAAATGCACTGCGGCAGATTTGGGATGATGAACGCTGTCATTGAGGAGGTGACCACAGAGGGGCCATTTCCACTCGTTTGGCCTGGTATTTTTAGTCCGGCACACTTGCATTTAATGAATAGCATCCATAATAAAAACTGTTTAGTCATAAGCTGGGTCTGTCCACAAGCCCAGTCATCTAGCACTTAAGAAAACCAGCCAAAAGAAATTATTGATGGTCCTGCTTTCCTTTTCTTACACTACAGAGTTCTTAGGCGTTTCCTGAATAAGGACTGAGCGTATTGCTCTCTTCGGTGTCATGCGCTCATCTGAGGTGCCTGGAGTGTTTTAGATTTTCCTAGGTTTTCCTAACATGGCTATACCATTATCGCACTGTGTCATCATTTCTCCCCCCCCCTTTTTTTGGAAAGCTCTAATAGGCTCTCTTTCAGGGCTTTGCTCCTGTAGAAATGAGTTTGAAAGCAATTTGGACACGTCTCCTCAGGAGAGAGCCGATATTGATTCCACACGGACTTCCACACTGGTCCAAAGAAGGGCAATTTATTCATTTAGAGACGCACCGAAATTTCACATCTTTCTAAATAGCTGACCCACTTTTTTTTCTTCCTGCTGAATCTTTATGTCTCACAGCCCCATTCATTCACAATTTCATTTTCACAGGATTTTCACAGTTTTTTTTATATTCGTCTTCTTCTCATGAAATTATTAAATTATATTATATTATATTATATTATATTATTAATTTCTACTTTGATGTAACATGGACGCATTTAAGCAACAGAGCTGAAGGCAGTCTGTAAAGCATTTCACTGCCCATCTTGTTTGTTGAATTGTATTCCATTAATTTCTGGTTAATTCCAGTTTGTTTCATTGTTTGGCCATCATAGATGCTAACTGAAATGCTTTGAGCAACAAATTTCATGTAGGTCACGCTGTTCTTCAGAATTTGACCATCGGCTGCAAGTTAACTAAGCTTTTGTAAAAGTTATCTTTATTTTTATGTGCTAAAGTAGAAACATAGTAACGGTTTGTGAAGGAAGCTGTTATTATTAGTGAAATTACTGATTCTGTGATCAGAATGAATTGGTTGCTAAACACTAGCAAAAATGAATCAATAATTCTCATCATCATCAGCCTGCATTAGTATTTATTACTCGCATAAACAAACCAACATAATTGTTTGAGCAAGGCTGAAGTTGGCTTTTAACTTGTAGCCATAGACATTAGAAAAGTGTTTTGAAAAGTGCAAAGGACTGGGAAAAAAGTACAAAACGTAACTGGGCTATACATTTAATTCATGGCTAATGATTGCAGTAACCTACAACTGTGCAGAGCTGCGGTTTTATAGTTTCTCACCAAAGACTTTGACATTTTGTTTTCAACAGCTCAGCAGAAACATTCACTTTAGCTAACCTTCCTCTGTCCATTGCTTAGTAACTTACAGTGGACATTGGCATAACATCTATTGCGTTTTCTAGAAATTCTGAGTGCATTGTGGAAGATTGTAGTGCCTTCAGAATGACTCTTAAATTCAACTTTAAGATTTGGGCGGTAAAAATGTCTGACCTCCTTATTAGTGCCCTGATACGAAAATAGGGATCCGCTTTGTCGCTTCCCAACCAATCAGATTGTGTCAACTGCTGTATAGTATGTAGTAAACAGAATCAAGTAGAAAATGCTTTAGGTCATCTTCTCGTGATTCTGTAGCCACCTCACCTGTAAATTTTCACAATACGATTCTCTCAGCAGACTGTTTTTATATTATGAAGGGAACTTTTTAGTTTATTACTAGATAGTTTAACTTTTAAGTGTTTTTCGATTAATGAAGCATGTTTCATTCCCAGAATTCACAGCTATATTATTTGATCACTTTCTTTGTGGCTCTAATATAGCACTGTGTTGAAGCTTGTCACTAATTCACAATGAGAGCCGGCCAGGCTGAAGTACAGCCTCCACTCGGCAGAGTTAACTTCAACACAGTGTTGCAACTAAGCTGCAAGATGAGAGAGGTTCATTTCCCCATATTAATTATTAGCAGTCAATTTTTTTATGCGCAGATTGATAAAAATGTCTTACAGATGTCATAAGATGTACATAAAATAAAGTGCAACATTTTTAGGAACCTGAGAAAATTTTACCAGAAGATTTGCCAGATTTTTTGTGACTGGTACAACTTGCCCCTCCGTCTGTCACAACTAACCCCACCTACAAGGCAAGTTGTGACTTTTGCACTCTGCTTACAGCTGTTGTTCAAAAATGTAGAGGCTGGAATCAAAGTTTCCATTTTTGAGATGTGCAGGTCACTTGTATAAAAAGCATTAATCATAAACTCAAAAACTGTTCAAATGACTTCAGTAAAAACCAAATTGTGCTAGGTTTTGCTCGCTGTCTCTTACTTTGGAGACTTTCCTTTTCCCTGGCTCACAGGGGTGCATCTCAATGACTGTTCATCCATTCAGCTGAAGAATTTGAATTTCGCTGCATACTTAACACGTTTTGTGCACCGGGCTGTGAATGCCACATTATGGGCACACCTGCCGAGGCTGCCCCAGGTGGCATGTACCCTCTGAGACAGTGCTGCTTGAGTGCTAGCTGACCTTTCCCTGTACGCCATCCAGTGAAGAGGCTGTGGGGACTGTGTGTGATAGCCTGTGGCTGTGTGTCTGTGTCCCTCTCTCCCCCCTGCAGAACAATACGTGGGGTCAGCAGTACTCGTATGCCCTCTTCAAGGCCATGAGCCACATGCTCTGCATCGGATACGGCATGTACCCGCCGGTCGGCATGACGGACGTGTGGCTGACCATCCTTAGCATGATCGTGGGAGCGACGTGCTACGCCATGTTCGTGGGTCACGCAACAGCACTGATACAGTCACTGGACTCTTCACGCAGGCAGTACCAAGAGAAGGTGAGTACGAGCTGGCTTGGTGAATGAGAATGCTGTAAGCTCTGTGGGAGGTTAATGGCTGTTGTTTGTAAAAAAAGGAAATCCTTTCGTAAGAAAGAACTCTTTAAAATGTCAAAATATAATGAAAAATATTTTTACATAGAATGAATCTTTTTCTTTTTTCTTATATTATTTATTTAACCAAGTGAAATAAATTCATCTGCTACAGGAGCCACCCTGGTTCATGTTTATGTATGTTGCTGAATTATCACCATTTTTACATATGTTAATTAGCTATATATATATATATATATATATATATAAAATCTGTTGAGTGCTGACTTCAATACTCTAAACCTTCTGTTTAAAGGTGTAATGCTACATTGACCGTGTAGCAAACATGTCATAAAATGCCATGAAACCTTTCTCCAGGGACAGGCCTACTGTCTTGTCATAAATGTGTAGTATTGTATGGTTTCATATACCAAAAATGGGCCTAATTTTAATGCTTTAATCAGGCTTTTTTTCCTACTATGCTTATAAAACAGATACAGTTTGTTAGAGTAAATTCGAGAAGTGTCAACACTTCTTGTTTCGCTATGTTTCTGTGGTATGAGGGATGAATCACTTTGGTTTTCCTTAAAATTAAACAGGCTGTTACTGTTACTGAGGCAGTTTGTTAGACTTAATTTTGAGAAGTGCCAAAACTGCTTCTTCGGTAATGTTCAGTGGTATGATGGATGAATCACTTCATTTTTCATTACAATTAAACAGACTTTTACCGTTACTGATACAGAGTCCTGAGGCTGACGTTTCCCATTGTTTTACCCATGTTTGCAGAATAGTTCAACAAAAAATATAATTTTGCCCTTATCCCAAATATTTAGTGTCCAAAGTTCGATTCTGTAGTTTTATGCTGGAGCTGTGAGGCTAATGTAGCTAACAAGTAAAGCTTATGTACCACTATTAGCATCATGTAAACAGCATGGCTAAATCCATCACACACTTATCTAAAGCCTTGGGTACACTACGCAACTTCCTAACAAGTTATTAAAAGACTGGGCATCTCACACTGATTTCTGCAGATATTTTGAGGGACTGAAATATTGGGGGTCACACAATAAACGACTTGGGAACACACACTACTCAGCCTATAAGTTGTTGCTGAACCAAACTGAACTCATCAAACTCACGCGAACTCAGTCACACTCCTGTTACCAGGAGACGCAAATAAACAAACGTGGAGTGACTCGCTGCTGCTGCTGTTTTCACCGTTGTTTGCGCTGACACAGTAAAGAAGCAGCAGGTAAACATGTTTAATTGAGGGTCATGGATTTAAAAATATGATCAGTGTGATGGGTTTTAGGGTTTTAAATGTACATAAACTCAATTGTGCTCATGCCTTTAACTCAGATCATTTGACTGCTTTGCTCCACACAGGTGACTTTTGGCTATTTTTCTTTGTTTACTTGCTGTATTTTCTACTTTTGCAATCTCAGTTTTCATTGGCTATTAGAGAACACCATTCAGTTTGAGTTATTAACCAGTATACACTACTAGAGTTGAGTCTAAAAAAATCAAAATGATTGATATAACCTGGTCTGAAATGCGACTTGGGAGGCCAAAAAGCTGAGTCTGTGCCCCTCACACACTGCTCAATTCCCTCTACACCTATCGACTCCAGGTGAACAAAAAATCCAGACTGTATTCTAGACTAGAGCCGACCAGCACAGTCTCAGCCAGAATCGGGGTAAAAGTCGTGTAGTGTAACCTCAGGCCTAAGACTGCATTAACATCTCAAATCTTATGTTTGCTTATCTGGTTTCTGACTTCAGACACCAAAAATATCTTGGCTAAATTTATGGTAACTGGAAATGTGGGTTAAACTCATCTTTTGTCAAACTAGTCCTTTAATTAGAGAAGGTTTAATCCTTTAATTATAAGAGAAATTCTGGCCTGATGTTGCTGAAGTTGGTTCTTCTACTGTGAAAACCTTTTGATTCCAGAGTTTTAACTGTAGCCTGGTTTGGAAGTAGGACAGTGTGTGCCGGGCTCACCTGTAGTGGACAGCAGTGCTTGGTGCTCTCCCCTGATGCCCACCTCTCTCTGGGCACAACGGGGGCAATAATAAGTCGAGCTGCCAGCCTGCCACATGGCCCACCATCTGTGGAGAGAGATGGAGGAATGGAAACAGAGAGAGGGAGATGGAGAGAGGGTAGGCACTCCCGCTGAAACGGAAGGAGGGTCATATGGGGACCCCCAGAGAGGTAGACGCAGGCTAGAGGCTGGCAGAAGATTGATGGGCAGAGGAAGAAAAGTGTAAAAAGGGAGACAGAAAGATAGAGAGATGCAGACAGAAGGAGGAACAGGACACTTTTGAGGAATAGAGAGTGAGAGAACTGCGGAGGTCAGAAGCTCCTCCGTAGAGGTAAAGAGGTGCTTCAGAGAAGAGAAAGCGTACAGTCAGCTAAGCCTGTTGATGAAGAAGAGTAATTGAGTATGTGGCTCTTAGTTACCCAACCAGTGATGATGAGGTCATTCAAAATAGCTTAAAGCAAAATATGAGTGGGATATATGCAAGGACATCTACACATACAGTCACAGTATGTGCTTGAAAGTTGTGTGTGTACATTTACAGAAAATGTCCTGTATTTTTAGGGAAACTAGAGAAAAAAGGGGGAAACTGCTGTGGTGACTTTGTAAAGTGCTTTTTCCAAAAGCACCATGTTGTGTTTCTTTTTGGTTTTGGATGTTAAAATAATAGTTATGTTTACAGTTTTTCTTGGAAAGTGCATATACATACATTATCATTGCTGTCAGAACAACCTCAATTCAAAATGGTAACTTTTCATTAGAAGGAAACTTTCTTGTAACATGATGTATAAATATTATGTTCAAGTCATTTTAGACCACTTCTATTGGTCTGTTTGTCATGAATTGTTCACATAATGTAAAGGACAGTTTAAAATATGTAACAACCAGAGACAATTTGGGACATTTTGTTATTACGTATAGGAACTTACATGTATGTAATGTATACAGAGCCTTGGAATGGGCTTTGTAGCACATTTTAGACAGATATTTCAATTTCTCATCTCTTCTGGAATTTGTTTTGACCTTGTTTGTCTACTTCACATTACTGGTTCTATTAAAGTAATGTTTTAGATTTAACAATTGCTATTTACTACTATTATTACTACATATACTACATATACTTACATATGGCCCCACATCCTGACATTGTAGAAAAAGAATGAATGTTTGTTTGTTTGTGTATTTGTATGTGTGGCTGGCAGTCATTCAATGCACAACAATCATTTTCACAGATTAAAGTCCTGCATAGTGCACCAAAGAAATGACACAAAGTGCCAGAGAGAGAGCGAGAGAGAGAGAGAGAGAGAGAGAGAGAAAATTAGGAAGGGAGAGACAGAGAGATTGATACTCGGAAATATTCAGTGAGATGGAGAGACGCAGATAGACCCTAGGAGCTGCCGTTCTCCTCGCGTGACCCCACAGAGTGTATGAGCGTGCATGAAACTCTGAAAATCTCCGAGTGTCCTTGAAACCTCAGAAGGATCTGTTGCAAACCTGAGCTGCATATTTGTTTCATTTTGTTATGCAGTTTTGTACTTCTTTGCAACAAGGAATTAGGACACGCTAAGTAATTGTTGCTGATCAAAGAATAAAACGTTGTGTAGTTTTTCGATCATCTTTAATTTGAAGGCCAGTGAGGGAGTAAATGTGACTGGTGTTCATTTAGCTATTCATTTGTTGAATTCAACAAATCCAATTTCATTGATCAGGCAGGTGTATATGTCTATAATTGTGTAATAAAGGTGGTAAATGAAGTACTAGTTTGCCCTGACACTCACTGAATAAGAAATCAGACAAGCTGTACTTTTCACAGTAAATGCAATTATAGCCTGAGTATGCAAGTGTTTTGTGTGGTGCATTGCACCAGTCTTTATTTAAGAAAGCTTTAAAGGACCCTTATGCTGCATTTTTGTTTTGTAAATTATTTTTTCCCCACTTTTTTCAAGTCTACTTATAATGTTTCTGTGGTTTTGCGTACCAAAAACAGTAGTAATCCATTTTTAAGCAATCATTTTCTTACCTCTCTTTATCCTTTAGAATTAAACAGGCTGTTTTTGTTAATGTGCATTTATGACTTATATAAATTACTTCTGTTTTGATTGGCTGCTCTGTATTGTGGCTCATTCCAAATGCATTCTGGGCCAAAATGTACAAGACAAACTGTTAAATTTTAGACTGAAATCTTCAGGAGAAAAAAACTTCAGCCGCTCCTTTCAAACTTCTGATTTCTTTGGAAAGCTATAATGATCCACTTGCTTCCTGACAGCCAGGAACAGCACAGCATTTAACTGTTTTCTCCACATCTTCTAGTGCAATAACTCTGCTACAGACTATCTGCAGTAACAACACTCCTTATTGCTTACACCTAATATAGCTAAACTGCTGTAGCCTGAATGGCCAGACATATATAAATAAATCCATGGTTGTGACATCACAACCATGAATGACTCTAAAAGAGCTATTTTAGCAGGTCAGTTTTTCGTATGTGCACTGTATGAACTAGGGGAAGAAACTTTAACAATGTGTACCTTCTTTTATTCCAAAAACCAAGGAAAATTTAGTTTTCCATAAAATAGCTGCTTTAAAAAATTCTAGTGCGCTTTGTCCAGCCAGTTAACTGATTGAACACGTGCCTGGTCTCATCTGCTGTCCTGTTTCTGAAGGGCTGGCTCAGCCAAGTGGGCTAACCAGCTGTTCCTGTTCTCAGCAGACACCGCTGGGTCAAACTGCCATCCGTTACCGCGACGCCCATCCCATAGCAACCTGCTCCCATGGCAACAGCACTAACGACACGATTCATTTTGAGCCAGCCCCCTCGGGCCAGGCTGCCTGCAGAGGGAAAATTAGCACAGTAAACAGCGATTAATATTTCAGACCTAAGCTTTTTAATTCATTTCTCTTAGAGCGCGGGTTATGTTGATTAAAGCCAGGGCTCAGACTGCTTCCCCTGGCTTTGAGAGAGCAGAACACTAGCCTAGCGCTCTGAGCAGTGTGCGAGTGACAATATGATATGTTATTATTATTATTATTATTATTATTATTATTATTATACATTAGATCATGATACGCTACCATTTGAGTATATCAGGGGTGTCATCAGTATGTCTAGAACAGAGTTATACCAACTATAGAGAGCCTGTAATTAACAACCAGCGCATAGTAACAAATAGTCGATGTTAGCCTATGATGACATCTCCCTATTCAGTTCATTTCTTTTTTGGTAATTGTTTTTCTTCATATTTTCTTTTTTAATTGCAAATATTAGCTTACCATGAGGGCATAAATGTGGGTGTATTAGGAATGCATGATTCCTGAGTTTTATGACGAATATGACAATTCGAAATTATTTAAAGACATTGTCCAGTGGCTGAATTTTTTAGCCAGTTTTTGTTAGCCTTTTTTTTAAAACCTGAAATGTACACTGGATGGGCTAAATGAACACATGAAACACACATTTCTATACTTTTTATTTCCCAAAATTGCAACATAAATAATATTGTTTGCTCTTTAATGGGCCAAACTATCATTTTAAATTCTTAAACAAATAATCATTTGCCTATTTAATAACATCAGTACAATGAAATTCTATGTATGCAAAAGTAAGAGGCAACTGGCTAGCACAATGAGTCATGCATAATTATGTGGCAGCCTGCCCATCACATGGACTTCTTTATTAAAAATAAATGAGGTCTCCCAAACAGTTTACTCTTTACAGTTTTAAGATATGGATTATTCTTCCATATTGGTTCAAAGTCAGAGCTCAAAGCACATTTCGCACTTTTAACTGACCTGGACTTTAGACTCAAATCTAAATCTTTTGATTTGAGTGAGTCTATATCTTAATTATTTTATTAAAACAAATGATTGAACATTTTATTTTGTCATTAACAGAACAATCATAACACTACTAAAACTTTACCACATGTTTTAATAATGACTGTTTTTGTAGTGACAGATTAAAAAACTCTAGTCAGGTCATGACTTTCAAATACAGCTTTCAAATTTCAGTACTGACAATTCTCAATGTGACACACTGATTTTCAGATTTAGGGTCACATTTACTTCAAAAGAGTAGGATCTGTCTGCTCACCATGTGGCCATGAGGGACAGGGATGCAGTCTCACTTCATGCTCTAAAATAAAGAGGTGTGGCTAAAATAAGGCTCTGCCTATGGACTAAAACTCGTCTGTTTCGGTAGTGAAATGAAAAACATGGGACAGCATTTTTTTTTAAAGTTAAACTTATTATAAATGTAAATCTCTTTTTAAAAAAAACCTAAAAAGATAAAACAACATAAACAATAAGTATCATTTTTACAAGTTCACTTCCCAATAGAAGTGAACACAGAAATTATGTGCATGTGTGTTTATTTTTTAGAAATTTGTCAGGTATGCAGGAACATTTTTGCTTATCAATGCAGTCAGTGTTCCTCAGACATCATTGTATGTCCAAGCTGTTTTCTGGTCAGATTTGTAATGTTCACAATCATGATAGTGACCCTGAAAGGGATATCCCATCACTTCACTGGCTGAGCATCTAGGAAAGCGTGATGCCTCAGAGCTGAGATATGATCTAGAGTGAGGCTAACAATATCAGCTGCTTTCAGCACACACGCCTCACCACACCATCTTGACCTGTAGAGGAGAATCAGAAGAAAGCAGGTTATGATGAAAGGGCTTTGATGTTAACACCAGGCTTGAGGGTTTATAAGCTGTGATTGTCTTCATAATTAGATTTACTGCTAGAGTCCACTCACACTACACCTTCAGAATGGTCTCATGGAGCTTTATACACACTCACACGCAGGCACACACATCCTTCTCACACTCCAGTGGTCAGTGTGGTTGTAAATCTCTGACCTCAAAGCATTATGGTGTCTCAAATTTCTCCATTATTCATTTTGATTTAATTTACTTGGATTATTTTAGACCAGTTCAGAACTGTGTAGATGCAAACCCCATAGACCTAGCTCATAACTCACTCACTCGCTCACCCACCTGTGTTTAGCAGGGTAAAGATTCTCCACAAGGGGAGCTATTAGCACAATTTTGGTGCTTCATAAGAGCAGTGCTTCACGTCAGTGACACTAGGATTCCATCCATGTATTTTTGTCTGTTTTGACATACTGAATAAAAAAAGAGTTGATGGAAACATTAAATAGATAATATAGAACCTAAAAATATCTGCGCTTGCATGAGGTGGATAATTATTGTGCCAGTAAAAACAAAATGTAAGAAATTATGATGAATTTAATTCGACAGCTATATGTAAACCTGGTTACTTTGTGTCCTTGTTATGCATAAATGTGAATAGAGGAACTATTTACACAGTAGTGGAATATAGACCAGAGGTACCCAAATGTCTTTTCTTGGGGGGCCAAAGAGTAGTGCTTGTGGTTGGCTGAGGGCCAAAAAGATTTCTTAAAAAAATAATAAAATTTTTTTAAAAGGAAAATACTAAATGAATAAGTTGTACAATTGAGGCCAAAAGTTTACATAAAGTTTACTTTTTAAAGAGATAATCAACATTGTGTATATGAACTTTTGACCCACTGAAAATCTGAATTAGTGAATTAAAGCTACAAAAACCTGACGCTAATCGATTGTTTTTATATTACCTCTGATGTGAACAAAGCAGATGCCCTAATAGACTTGCCAACAGAAATGTGTGGAGTTAGGGTACATTTCTGTTGGGCCCAGTCAAACGTCATCACGGGCCAACTTTGGCTCATGAGCCCCCACTTGGGCAGCCTTGATAAACAAAACAGTGGACCATGTTTTTTTTCACATTGGAAAATACTGAGCTCAATATTATAATCAATAATAATCTATACAGATGTGTGGATCAATATACAGATCTGTATGGATGATAATTAGCCATGCACTGATAAGCATGTGTCCATGTATTATAGCCAATATCAGCATCTGGAGATGTGACAGTTTGAGTTGGCAGGGTAACACATTCAAAGCCTCACCCTTCAGAAAGGCAGACCGACAAATCTGCACACAAGCTCCTTCAGAATTATTCACATCTCAATATAAGCGAACAAAAAGGGAAACACTAGCAATTGCAACAAAGGCAGCTGGAGGAATTATCATCAGAAAGGGCCAAGTATGATCTAGTCTGAATAGAGCCTTCTATTACAGCATGGCAGTGTGTGTTAAACCCGCTGTGTGTGTCAGAGCGGAGCGGCCCTCCTTTAAATTAGCTTCCTAACGGGGAGGAGAAGGAGACAGTTAGCTGCTGCAGTCTGAGTGCAGCCTAAAATACACTGCTTTGCAAAAATGTTCAACCCTCTGATCTGTTCTTTTTTCTGCCATATTATAAATCCCACATTTTATCTCGGGCACATTTACAAAATCACACATATTTTAAGACATAAGCACATTTTAACAAATATTTTCAAACGAAAATGCGCGCATATCATTAATACAGATCTTATTAGCCACATGTTTACCACTGTGTTGAATCACCTCTTATGTTAACAACGCTCGTTCATTGGAAACTGAGTTAAATATTTGTTTTGTTTTTTTTTCATTTTTGCTTGATATAGTATTTCAGCTTCTAAACTGTTCAGGGTCTCCTTTGTCATATTTTTTTGTTTCATAATGTGGCAAATGTTTTCAAAGGGTGACAGATCTGGACTGCAGTCAAACCAGAGTCAGGCTAGACTTTTTTACTAAGGAGCCATGCTGTTGTAATACATGCAGTATATGGTTTGGCATTGTCTTGCTGAAATAATCATGGCCTTCACTTAAAAAGACAGAGTGGAGGATGCAGCATCCATGATTTTCAAAAAGAATTGCACATTTTGATCCGTCAGACCACGGGACACTTTTTCACTTCGCTTCAGTCCATCTTAAATGAGCTCCAAGAAGGCGGCAGCATTTCTGGATCCTGTTCATGTATGTTTTTTTTCTTTGCGTGGTAGAGTTTGCTTTTGTGGATGTAGCAACAAACCTGTTCACAGACAGTGTTTTTCAGAAGTGTTTCTGAGCCCATGCAGTGATTTCCACTACAGAATCATGTGTTTTTAATGCTGTGCTGTCTGAGGGCGAGAGGTCACGGCCAGTCCGATATTTATTTTCGGCCTTGTCCCTTGCATACAGAGATCTCTGAATTTTGTAATGATATTATGTACCGTAGATTATGAAATCCCCAAGTTCTTTGCTGTTTTTTGTTGAGACATGTTATTCTTTAATTGTTGAGCTATTTGCCCATGCAGTCTTTCACAGAGTCTGAAAGACTCAGCCTCTCTGGATGCTCTTTTTATTCCCAATCATGTTACTGACCTGTTGCCAAATAACCCGATCAGCTGTGAGATGTTCCATCAGGTGTTTTAGCATTACACAACTTTACCAGTTTTCTGTTGCCCCCGTCCCAACTTTTTTTAAATGTATTGCTGGCATCAAATTCAAAATAGGCATATATTTTTCAAAAAACAATAAAATTTCTCAGTTTCAACATTTGATATGTTGTCTCTGTACTATTTTCAGTGACATATAGAATTTGCACATCATTGTATTCTGTGTTTATTTACATTTCGCACAGCTTTCCTGGAATCAGGGTTGTATGTATCTTTTTGTGACCACATAAACAATAACTCAAAACAAGCTCACTTTACGGTGTATATTTCATATGAGGACCGTATGTAGTGAAGAGTGACTGTTAGGTTCTGAAACATTATTTAATAAAATGGGCCATTTAAACATGTTGAGGATGTTTTTTTACATTTAATTTGTTGCGTCTTTCCTTCAGATTCACTTGTTGGCTGTTGATTTTGTGAAAGTGATGAAAGAAACAGTGATAATCATTACTGAGATGAGCAGTAATGCCTGTGCAGGTCGGTGCTAAGATCAGCTGAGCTTACTGAGGATTTTCCCCCCTGCTGTCTAAACTTACAACCGCCAGATCCAATATGTGTGTATGTGAATACTTACGCAAAAAGGCAGTTTTCGTTTATTATTGATTTGAAAAATATTTGCCATTCACATCACTGTTGATTTGGAACTGGCTGTCAATTAAATTTAAAGCCACTGTCAATTTGGTGGAATAGAATAGTATTATGACCAAATGATCAGCATCACTGGCTTAGTATCAGGTCTGTTTGCTGCAGTGACCCAGGTCCAAGCTTTGGGAGACTACTGATGTTACCAGAAAGTGGGACTTCATTTCTTTTATCCTGTAATATCTACCTGCAGCAGTGTTCTTTATTACCACAGTCTGACTAACCTACGTTTTAATGAAATGTTTAAATAGCCTCAGGATAGCTTAGCTGCAGCTCGGGGGCTGCTGACAGTGAGCTAAATGGTCATGTACCAGAGGTGAGTCAGACAGCTTCATCCTGATTCCTCACTTCTTCCATTCATCATTGCCCTTACACACTCTTTTTTCCCCATCCCTCCACCTTACACAGACTCTCTCACCCAGTCCTCTCTCAGCTCCCTGCAGCCATCCTTCCATCTCTCATGCCCTGTGTCACTCCTTCTAGTGCCACTGACACTCCAAGATCAGAAAAGCTTCATATCACCCCCAATGCCTTTCATTCTCTAATCACTAGGGATGTTCCCATCAAAGTTTTTTTGCCCCTGATCCTAATCTGAGCCATTTAACATTCAGTAACTGCTGACACCACACACCCAGTTCGGTCCAATATTTGTATTTTCGTAGATAATACAGTGACACAGTGCACACTTCAAGTACATTATTAAAGTTGGCAGAACCAGTACAGTTTAGGTACGACTGCTAAGGATGATAATGACCTATTGTAGCCTGAACTGATACATATTTTTGGACTTTTTTAACCCCTTAAAACCTTGTTATATATTTATTATTACATACTAATCATTATTCGGTAAGTAGAGGGACTTCAGTGCAAACTGGATAAGCTATTCTTAGGTTATAGCAGTGTGTAATAAAACTTTAGACCTGCTGGTGGGCCCTGGCCATGTAAGGGGTTAAATTATGTTTTCTGATGTTTTATAATGTTTTTATAGCATCTTGAATGCACTTTTGTATTTGTATTTTGTATTTACGCCTCTATATTCAAGTTGCTCACACACGCTCAAAGTGCTCATTTTTCACAGTGTTAAATACATGTGGCTAGTTTAGCAATTTTAACAATAGATGGTTAGTGTAGCCTTTTTCTGCAGCAATTAACTCCAATATTTTTAATTAACATAATTAATGATATTAAACAGGGGTGAGAACCCCCTGCTCAGTTCAAACCTCTCCACAGGCACAGCCAAGACAAAATGAATAGCAGCTTTCTTGATATCCGAAAATCATGTACAACTGCCACAATAGAAAAATGCTTAAACACAATTATTTTTATATAAATGTGGACTTGCTTGCTCACCTATTACGTCCATTTTCTGGTTTTGTTATTAAAAAAAAAAATCCATAGTTCTACTGAGGGACCTCCAAACAAACAGAAAATACATTTGTGACTACTATGAAAAAGGTTAACCTCAGATGTTGCTGATATTTTATGTGGCTGTATGGATGTTTTTATTTTCCACATTAGAATAGTTCCACATGTTTAAAGCTCTCGTTAACTTCGCAAAGTTATGGATATTTATCACTTCTACGACAGTGAATATGGTGAAATGGTATGTGATGGAATAAAGCCACTTTATTTTCAGATTCTCTCTCTCTCTCTCTCCCTCTCTCTCTCTCTCTCTCCCTCCCTCTCCCTCTCTCTCTCTCTCTCTCTCTCTCTCTCTATATATATATATATATATATATATATTTTGGGGGGGGGGCGTTATTATAGTAAAAAACAAAAGTACAGTGTCATATGTCATCAAATGGAACATGGAATAATTCCAGCATTTGTTTATACCAATGTGCCTCAACTGTACACAAATTATTAGTATTATTGTTATTTTCTATTTTTTAGTCTAATTTTTATTTTTTGTTGTTATTATTATTGGTATTATAGATGGTATTGATAATATCATCTATAATATCAGTAATTTGGTTAGTTAACCACAAATCAAACATCTTTTTTCAAGTTGTTAAAATATTACACTTAAATTTACACACAAATACCAGATTTTTGAGTTTTATCATAAAGATATGCCAAAGATGAATTTGAGATGAAGTTGATGAATAACAAAACTGCCTCATTCTGTGATCAGATTTGACCATGTGTAACATAGATGAGTAAGGGCCATTGTGTTTATGCCCTTACCCGTTCCCCAGGCCTCTGTAGGGCTCAAGCTTGAAGCACATGACCATCTACCTGATCCCCCTGGTGTCCTTCCTCTGCGTCCTCTAACTCTGCTGAGTATGTGTCTTAGCCGGCCCTCAATAATAAGGTGCGAGTCTGGAGAGGCTGCCCCGTTTCCCTGGAGGAATTTACCATTTCCTTGCTTCCCTCTATCTCTTGCGACCCCTTTTTCACGTGTTCTCTTTCTCTCTCCCTCTCTCTCTCACTCAGTCTCTCTCTCTTTCTACATGTTGAGACATATTTCACATGAAGACAATCACACTCACAAGATTGAGGGCAAAAACAGACCAGCTCGCTCTCAGAGACACTGATTTCCTGCCCGTCTGCTTCTTCAGCATATACAATAGGGCTAGTCGATACATTCAGGAAACTCAATTTAATTCATGCGCATTTGTAGGAAGATGGAGATTCTCATAAATTAAACTAGGGTGTGAAAATGAATGTGAGTCTGAGCATATCAGTCTGCATGTGTAATTCGTGATTCAACTGCATAGATTTTGGGATACAATATTCAAGTATTCGCTGATTTGACCCAGATAAAAGTCTCATGCTTGGTGTGATGTTTTAATTTACCACCAATTTGTAAATTATTCCTCCAGTCCCATGTGTATGTTCTGTGCATTTTATTTTTTTTTCTTTCAAAATTCTACCAAATTAATCCCAAAAATTTGATCGAATTTTGAATTTGTAAAAATGTGAGATGATCCAGCAGCATTCTGACCTTAAGACCTCGAAGCTAAACACATCACACAGTTTGTAATTTAGTTTATAATTGAGTTTATAATTCAGGTCTTGAATTCTGCACATTTTTGCATTGGTTTCTCAAAGAATATTATGCTTATTAGCTGATTAGATTGAATCAGGTGTGTTAGATTAGTGAAATGCACATGGTGGAGCTATTTATAGTCAGTGTGACTTTGTAATATCCTTATATCAGAAGACTGATATAACAGTGTCACTGAGCAGTTATATCATGTTTTATAACTGCTTATGTAAAAGGGAATTACGCTTTCTGTAGCGCTGTTTTGCAAAATCGCCAGTGCAAATGCTGGGTCATGCGATGTCCGTGACCCTGGCAAATCGTTTTAGCATGAATGTGAAAGCTGTGTTTTCTGCCCGTCGGAAAGCTCTGTTAGCCCAGCAAGCCTTCCAAGCCACCCTATCTGAGCAGAGATTTCTGTACTAGAAGAATAAGAAAGAGACAGCGTGTATATTTTGTGTAGCAAAAGCCTTCAGGACTTGAAAGAGAAGTTTAGGATATATTGCATCATGTTTGAGGTGTGTTGTTGAAAAAGTAAATGCTGTATATGATTTACATGGTAAGACTTCATTTCTTTTTTCTGTTAACTCTGACTTTGTAAACAATTGAAAGTGGACTGAGAGCAAGGCCACTAGATCTTCTCTAATTTAGGTAATCTCTTAGGTGTGACAGTTCCTATCATTTTATTCAGACTTTATATCATCAGTCCAGACACTTTAACTTAAATACACTATCGATATCAGCATCAGAGAATACTGACACCATGAAGCAACTTGTGATGTGCAAGCATGCAGCATGTCAGCAACATGGGTTTATTTTAAACTTCAGACAATTAATAATAAAAATCCTCATTGAAAAATCTGAAAATTAGCATCTTCTTAAGTCTGAAACCATTCACAGGAAGTTATCCAACCTCTAAATGCCATTCTTTCAAGCTCAGTGTGCTCTTGAACACTACTTTTACCATAATAAAACATTTAAAAGTAGAATGATAGAATTGGCAGATAATCAGGAATCAGGTATCAGAAGGTAAAAAGTGGTATTTTTTATTGTATTTTTTGTAGTGAATGTGTTGAGATTCAAAGCAAAAGAAAGAAAATATGAATTTGTCAACAAATGAAAAAGAAACAAATTACTGCAGTTTAACAAGCTAAATTTAAACCAAGCTAAAAAAGTTTAAATGATGCAAAATTGATACATACAAGATCAATTTGTTGCACATTATTTGTTCACTTTATTCTACAGTGTATTGTATAGCAGTAGGTTTAAGCTCAAATGGGATTGTTTGTGTTTCTGAGTGGCCCTAAAACATATTCAAAAACAAATTCGTCTGTTAAGCAATGTCACATATGCTAATAAAGTATTCAAACATATGGTAAGAAGAAATGGAGAAGGAGAAGGAAAAGGCTACAATATGCGAATAAACTCTTGACAAATTGTAATATTTTTAAATATGTGCTGAGTATCCTGACCACTGTTCCAGATGAGCGTTTCTGTGGGTGTTTTGATCAATCAGGTTATTCATGTAATCCAACAAAAGTGCATTATTTAGACAAAATAACACCTCGTCTTTTAAATACATTGCAAGGCATCACAATAGCAATATATAGCAATACAGTCACAATGCCAGTATTTGTTAATATCATGCAGCCCTACCTCCAACTGCTGTGTATGTACGTGTGTGTGTTGGTAAGCAGCATGTTGTGACATGCCAGTCCCAAATGGCATTAGCAGAAAACGCTGCTGATTTGCCTGTGTAACCCTCCTCTCTACAGCTCTAATTAACACTTGGCAGTTAAGGTCTTCTGCTCCTCTCCTGTAATTCCCTCAGCAAAACTCCAACAGAAGCTGCCTTCACTTCATCTGCTTCTGTCTCAGCCCTTATATCTGCACACCGTTCACAGTTCTCTCTCTCTCTCTCTCTCTCTCTCTTTCTCTCTCTTTCTCTATATATATATACCGATCAGGCATAACATTATGACCACCTCCTTGTTTCTATGCTCATGTCCATTGTATCAGCTCCACTTTCTATATAGGAGCACTTTGTAGTTCTACAATTACATACTTTGCTAGCTCCCTCTTACCCTGTTTTTCAGTGGTCAGGACCCCCATGGACCCTCACAGAGCAGGTACTATTTGGGTGATGGATCATTCTCAGCACTGCAGTAACACTGAGTGTGTGTTGCGCTGTTCTAAGTGAATCAGACACAGCAGTGCTGCTGGAGTTTTGTAAACACTTGGGACAAAGTCTGGTTCCATTGACTTACAGTAAAAGTAGAATATGTTTTTCCTTCTTCTGTAAAGTTACTATTTTGGAGATACAAGATTTTGTTCCGATAACAGCGATATGCAGGATCATGACCATTCAAAAGCTTTAAAAACCATCAACACTGACAATACCAATATATCTCTCTCTCTCTCTCTCTCTCTCCTCTCTCTCTCTCTCTCCCTATGTGTATATATATACACATTTTCGGAGCAAAACTTTGTATCTCCAAAATAGTTTTAATACTTAAATTAATTTGTTTAATTTTTGTGCTTGATACGTATTTTACATTTGATGCAAATCTTTTTAGTCTGTAGGAGTCAGTAAGAGGTGTTTGGTCCGGTCTTTGGTTCATTTATTAGTGTCTGCATTCTGTAAATTTTAAATCCTTTTGGCTCAGAGAAACACTTTCTGATAGAGCTGTTTGGTGAGGATGGTAAAGTAGGTGGACTGATTTAGTGGAGCCACTTTTTTATTTATTTTATTTTTTGTGTGTATGAAATGTGAGAAATAACAGCCCCAAGGTTTACTCTGCAGTCTTTTCAGCATGCTTTAGCAGCTTTTTATAAAGACTGCTGTCCTAGTTTTTGAAATCAATAATTAGGCCCTGTGTTCCACATGTGCAGAAGACGCCCTGTAATGATTGTGTGGTTTGAGTCAGAATTTAATGGATGCTGATATTTTGCTAAATTTATATTTGATTGTGTAGAAAGCTCTGTTTTCTTTCTGTCGGAGGATATTTACAGCCAGTTTAAAGCTCCCTACAGTGCTGAGAGTCACACCAAGATAATTGTAAGGGGTTTTGTGCTTTCAGTGTTGTGGGTAAAGTGCTATGTGCTTCCTTTTTCTTTTTTTCTTATTTTTTTTCTCTAAAAGCCCAGCAAGCGCAAGTGCAAGCACAAGAATTGAACACAGTGTATTTCCTGTATATATTCTGTTTTCATATGGAGAGTGATTGTTGAGGCCTGGCTGGAGGGATTCTCAGCAGACAGTAGTGTGGACAGCTTGAGCTGTGTGTATGATTCCACAGTTCCAGCTAACCTGAACTGAAGGGCCTTACATTCAGTTTCTGTAAAGTGAAATTTCCTCAGAGAGGAGTCATCTGAAATAAATAAATGCCCCCTCTCTTTCTTTATCTTTTCCATTTTCTTTTTATTTCTCTCTCTTTTTTTTCTCTTCATTCTGTCTCTCTCTCTCTCACTCTCTTTCTCTCTCTCCTCCCCTACGACTGCTGCAGGTGTTGGTTTGAGCTCAGTTAATGTGTTTTTGTGGGACACTGTGGGTGGTAGTGTTTTGTTTTCAGGGGAATACTTTCCGTGAGTTTCTCTGGAGGAATCAGATTTTCTCTCAAGGCATGTCGTGACAAAATCATAAAGAATGGTGTTAATGTGGAAATGCCCCCCACCCCCCTCACATAATAATACAACTCCTGGAATAACACAGTCCATTATTAGTGATTACACATCGCAAAGCCGTGTGCAACACTATTATTGGTAATATATTTTTTCTCCTTCTTCTGCTTCTTCTTCTTCTTCTTCTCATTTATACTCCCTTTATGTATGAAAATATTAAATACAGATGCAAATAAACAGCAATTGTGTGTTAAGGTGTGAAGAAGTGGGTCCTCTGTAGAAGATTTGTGCTTATTTTCACCAAATCAGCAAAACAATTTATTTGACCGGGAACATCAAAACATTTGTATACAACTGTACATTATTATTATTAGTAGTAGTAGTATTGTTATTATAAGTAGTGTATCAGTTGGCTTTGTCACCCCAAAGCAAGAAGGGCCTGGGTTTGATTCCCCGGCCGGGCAACCAGGGTCCTTTCTGTGTGGAGTTTGCATGTTCTAATCGTGTCTGCGTGGTTTCCTCTGGGTGCTCCAGTTTCCTCCCACAGTCCATAGACATGCAGTCAGGCCAATTAGAGATGCTAAATTGCCCCTTGGTATGAGTGTGTGTGCCCTGTGATGGACTGGCAGCCTGTCCAGGGTGTTTCCTGCCTTCTGCCCAATGACTACTAAGACCCAGGAGGATAGGTGGCTTAGATCATGTGTATTATTATTATTATTATTATTATTATTATTATTATTAAAGACATGCTCAATGCTATTGTGATAATAATGAGTTAAAATTGTAGGTTATAATCTTATAATAGGTCATGATTGCAGGTTATATTACAATGATGTAATGATGTACAAAATCACTGCTTTTGAAGTAGAAATACATCTGTGTCCTGACATCAGCTCCAGTACTGTAGGGGGCACTCCACCAAGCATGGACACCACCACATCTGACATTACAGATTGCTAATGCATGGCTGTCAAATGACATTATCAGTTTGTTTCCAAACATGGTCTGAGTTTACAAACAGAGAGATCATTTTAAGATCAGCAACAACGTACATAGCAGGAAAACTGAAAGAAACAGCACTGCATCTGGACAGTGACGCAACCGTAATTCTCTAAAAATAGGCTTTCAGCAACAAGCTTGCTGGATTAATACTGATGGATTAATTCTAACCACGGCAACGGATACATTTACATCTGAATGCAGTCTCCATAAACATCACACCACGACCACAAAGAGCAGAGATCAGGAGCCTCAGAGTGATGATGAAGAATGTGTGTGTGTGTGTGTGTGTGTGTGTGTGTGTGTGTGTGTGATCTGTGGAAAAGAGAGAGAGAGAAGGCTGGGGAGAGAGCAATAGAGAGCGGAAGAGAAAGATACAGAGAGACAGTAAGAGAGATAGAGAGAAAGAGAGAGGCAGAGATGAAGAGAGAGACATACAGAGATAGAGGGAGACAGACACAGCATGAGAAAGACAGAGAGAGAGAGTTATAGAGAGACAAAGAGAGAGGGAGACACTGTGAAATGGACAGAGCAACTCAGAGAGACAGAAGGAAGAGACACATAATATGTACACACACAAATGTTTTGTGTTTATATAATTTATATCGTGTATTATATTTGATTTAACTTAATTCAATTTTATTTATTTTCCTTATTAATATTACCACTATTAGTATTAAACATTCTATTCATTGCTTTTGCAACAGTTGCTAATTACAACACATGCCAATAAATCTGCCTGAGTTGAAACTGGAAAGAGAGGAGAGAGAGAGAGAGAGAGAGGGAGGGAGAGAGACTGACAGACAGAAAGAGAGAACGACAGACAGAGAAAAAAAGAGAGAGAAAGAGAAAGAAAGAGAGAGACAGGGATATGGGGTAAAAAGCAAAATAAATGTTTAGAAATTATAATTAACTGGCTGACATCTCTTTTGGGACATAAATTATTCATGTTTTATTTGGTAAGAAAATTTGCATGTAATGTTCGGGAGTCAAAAATGGAGAGAGGTTTGGAGAGCGTGGACTAACGGGGGTCTGAATGTGTGTGTGTTGTGTTGTGTTGTTGTGTTTATGTATTTGGACTGTGTGTGTGTGATGTGGGTGTGTGGGTGTGTGTGTGTGTGTGTTATATTGGCTCCCTCCTGGGAGCTGAGAGCTGAATTGAGTTGAGTGACAGACACAGGGCTGTTCCTCTGCCACTGAAAGGTGATTACCCGTCTGAGGCTCATAATGAATGGATTTATCCTGCAGGTATGGAGCGAGACAGACGGGTAGATAGACGAGCAGACAGACAAACGAGCAGACAGACAGAAACCCAGGAAAAGAAACAGTGTTCAATCATTCCAGTTGCTTCCATTCACAATCCAGGACACATTTCATTGCTTTTTTGCTTTTGAAAACTTGGACACCAAACTCTCACTCGAACTACAGCAACGTCTCCGCAGACCAGACATTTCTCACTGATTATCACTCAAACTGTTTATTTTTGAGCAACACCCTACATCTTTTACGTTTTATTGTAGTTCACATGTAACATTTGTGTAAAAAAAAAACAATGGTGTGATTATGTAAATACTTTTGTGCCTTTCATGATGGTATATGTATGCAAAAGTTTGAACACCCCTGGGAAAACAAGCACACATCCTCTACTGGAATAAACCTAAATATGGCATTTTTCTGCAAATGTTAGTGCAGTTTTACTTGCTGAGTTATTTGCTGAGTAAGAACACATTACTCCAGTTTTAGCGTTCTTACACTGGCTTCCAGTGCATTGCAGAATCCAATATAAAATGGCATTGATGGTTTTTAAAGCTTTGAATGTTCCTCCATATCGCTGTTGTCGGAAGAAAACCTTGTGTCTCTGCAATTGAAACTTTACAGGAGAAAGAAAAAACCTACTTTACTTTTCATGAAAGTCAATGGAACCAGACTTTTTACCAAGTCATTTTGGGCCATTTCTTTTGGTCCAATCCTCATGAACGTTACACACAACGTAAAGGCCAACAGGCTTTTTCAAATCTTGTCAAAAACTAAAAAACGTCAAAAATAGAGATACGGAGTTTCTTCCGACAGCAGCGATATTTGTTGTGGACATGCTTTGTATATATGTGCCCTCAAGATTTTTAAGGTCTGCGTCTCAATCACTTTTAACTGTTCCACGGTCTCATCTTAAACAAAAAGGGGATCGTGCTTTTGCTGTCGTTGCATCAAGACTTTGGAATGGACTCCCAAGTTACATTAGGCTCTATCTGTGACTGTTTTAAAAACCAAGCTCAAACCCATTTTATCAATTAGCATTCAGCAGCCCTTGAACTGTAGACTGAGGTCTGTACACTGTTGTGTGAATGTATGGTGGTGTTGTTCGGAAAGTGGAAATGTTTTTGGGGTTTTATTGTAAAGCAATTGATATAAAATATGCCATAACTTTTGCACCATTCAGCAAAAAGACAGTAAATTTGTATTCAAATTTGCAGAAGTGCACTTTCTGGATAGGATGTTCTGGATGTTTTAACATTTTTTCACTTAGAAAATCAACAAAACGTAATTTGACCATGACTGTAAATGATCTCTTTTTCTCATTGGCTGCCCTGCGTTGTGCATTGTTAAAAAAACAGCAACATTCCTCATATCTTCAACATGAATATACAGGCTAAGCTGATATACATGATTTTAAAGTAATTTTGGATCGTTGGATGATCAACCGCTTCACAAGTGAAATGAGGCCAAACTGCTGTAAGCTTAATGGGGGCTAATATTCAAATGTGTCATGGTTGTGACATCATAACCATGATGTAAAGTTGGCTGTTTTTGCAGTTCAGTGTCCATATTTGGACTGTATGAACTAGGAAGTGAAACTTCAGCAATGTTTACATAATACATTAAACTTCTAATTCTTAATCCTGTTGTATTTCTGGATGTGCGGTACGACACTTATGAATGTACACTGGTAGCCCGTTTTAATGGCCATTTCAATAGCTGTTTTTCATGGAATAGACACTCATTGTATCAGATTAGTAAACCACAAATACTGCAATTTGCGTCTGAATGAGGTTTACTCTTCATTTTCATCTGAAACCAGGTAATCTGACAAAGGTGTTTTGTATTTGAAGCAGGCGATCAGCTGCATTGTTTGTATGTGCATGTGTGTGTGAGAGAGCTTAGAATATGATCAAAGGTCAGGAAACTGATTAAAAATCAACAGGCACTTCAAGAGGTGAGCGCTGTGCATGTCTGCATTTGTGTGTGTGTGCGTGTGTGTGTGTGTGGTTTGCAGGTGAGCAGTCATGGCCGATGGTAAAGCTTCATTGGCATGCGCACAAGAACATGGCAGGTCTAGTCTGTTTTTCATTCAGAGAAAGACAGAGAGACGGCTTTCACATTACCAGGCTGAAGTGGCCCAAATCCACTTTTTTGCCTTAATGTGACACAGATCTGATACTTTCAGAGCTGTGTGGACACATTTCAAATCCGATCTGGGCCACCACTATCGCTGTTGTCGGAAGAAAAACTTGTATCTCCAAAATGGTACCTTTACAGGAGAAGGAAAAAACCTACTTTCCTTTAATGTAAGTTAATGGAACAAGACTTTTTTCCAAGTCATTTTGGGCTGTTTCTTTTGGTCTATTTATCATGGAATTTATACTCAGTGTAAAGGGCAACAGGCATTTTCAAATTATGACAGAAAACTGAAAATAATGGAGATGCGATGTTTCTTCCCACAGCAGCGATATGTGTCCGATTTGTAGCCATGCGACCTTAATGAGAACGGTCAGATCATAATTCTTATGTTTTGTTTTTTTCCACTGCACATGCACCGTCAATCAGTGATAACGAGGGAGCAGAACCAAACCTGAAGTTATGGTGCCAGTAAATGGTGCGAAAGCTATGCATCGGACCCTTTTTCGCCTTTGTTTTGCTCTAATAATGAGCAGCTGAGAGCTGTTCAGAGCAAATTATCTTTGCAGCAGAGGCTTGGTCTGCTGGCTAGTTTGTTTGCTGTTCATGTGGTTCATTCACGTGACATTACTGATCAGAATTTGCACCTATGGGTCATTTCAGGACACCGGTTCGTTCACATTATTCACAGATTTAAGTCACTTAGGGCGTCTTCACACTTGTCTCGTTTGGTGGGAGGGGCTTATTACGGCTGGCTTGCTTTCACACACAAGAATTCTATCCAAACTGCGTATGAATTGCGCAATTCCATACTTTTTTGTGGTCAGTAGTTTGCAGAATGGTTGCATTAGCTTCATCCGTTTGCTGCTTTTTATCATCGTCCTTGGATACAAACACTCAAGTGGCAAAATTGAGAGTTTTTATGAGTTGCAGCCATTTGTGCTTCAATGCCTTCTTTTCTCCATATATCTATGAGGCATTTTGTCTCCTCTGCTGTTCACAACAATCCTTTCCCCATCATCACGAAACTTCACTCAAAGTGGGGTTTGTCATAAAGTTTCCCTTGAAAGGAAGTGATGTGATAAGTCAAAGCAGTCACATTACAAAATGATCCAAGTACGCAACCCCACACGCAGTGTCGGAGGTTGATAACTTCCACACACACAGCGGAACGCACCAGAGTTGGAATTGAACCCCAGACCACCAATTTCAGGAGGACAAGAGACAAGAGGTTCTCTGGACCGCTCCTGGACTCGAAAACAGCTTTCGCACTTGACCAAATGTATCAAACTCACAGAGCAGGTGATCCTGGGTCTGGAAAAAAGTTTTGCGGATCCTTTTGCAACATCTGAAAGGATTTATGTTCTAAAAACAGTTATGTTTACATGACCGTTTTCCAACTTTTCTTTATCTCTTAGAGCACCAATCAAACTTTTTTCTTTAGTTCGGGCCGTTTTTACATATATGAAACGCTCCACTCGTACTTGGGACTGCACCAAGTAACTGAACTGTGGTCTGCCAAATATTGAGGGTCTCGGTCCACTTCCAAGTGAACTATGGGTCAGCTCATTGCTGGTGGAAACACATTTTTACAATCCTCCACACTAAACAAGAGAACTGGACACCAGAGCATGCTTTTCTCAGTGCACTTCAGCTGTTCTGTTTGCATAATTTGCTTGTATTACGGTTTCTTGACAGAGGCTCATCGTTCTTGCTTCTTTCTTGCTGATTCTGCTGGGGAGTCGACTCCAAAAGAGTCAATTCTTTGACTCAGACACATCTCGCAGTCAAGGTTAACTCATAATTAATAATGACTCTGAGATTCGAAATGCTTGGAAATGACTGTTTGACTCTGTCACCACATTATTTTAAACATAACGCCACCATTTCCAAAGCTTGTTATTTACCAGTGAAGCCTGGATGTTTTGACGGTTTGGATTGTTTGTGTAGAATGTCTTTGTTTAATGTAATCTGTGACAGCTCTAAAAAGTGGAGAAACTGCGTTTAGGATGCTTTCATTTTCATTACATACGTGTATCTGTGGCTCTGGTGATGTGTTGGTTCAGACTCAGTGGAGTCGAGGACTTGAGTAGCAGGAGTCGAGCGACTTCAGAAAACCAGAGTCGTACATTACTAGCTGCTAATAAAGGCACATGAGCAATAGTGAAGCATTTGATTTTGTCATGTGGCCTGAGGTTGGGCCAGACATAAGATACCCGATTGGTTTAATTCAAACTAACGTATACGTAAACCAGCCAATCATGAAGAGGTAGAGACCAAGTAAGGTTTATTTTTATTATTTCTTTTGCAATACATGTAGACATTAAGCGTCTTTATTTTAATGCAAAAAAATTGAAGGAAAATATGTTGCATTTAGTTCTATACAGCACCAAAAAGGGTTCTTGTATTGTTACAAGCTTGACATTGTAACAATAGCAGAACCCTTTCTGGTGCTGTATAGAACCATTGTCAAAAAGCTTCTATAAAGAACCATATACAACACATTTTCCGTCAGTATGAAGAACAATTTCACCATGTGAAGAACCATTTAAGCATGCAAATGGCTCTCTGAGTGTTCATGGCTCTATATAGAATCGTTCTGTTTACAAAATAAATCCTGAAGAGCCTTTTTTAAGAGTGTAGCTGTAATTTGATGATTTTATTCCAAGCAGTTTTTATTTCTATTGATCCATTCGTGTCTTCAGATGGTATAGAAATGAAATAAAAAAATGAAAAACAGAATAAAAAGGTAAGAGGTTATGAGACTTCGGCATAACTGTGACAATATGTTTATATTATAGTATATAGTGAACAGAAACTATACATGTGCCAATCCAGCAAAACAACACCAAAAAAACAATCTTCCTCTGTTGCTGTGCTATACACAGAGCATAACACTGTCATAATGAAGAGTGAAGAGAGGTCTGTTGTAGATCCACACCATTTGAGAAAAGGAAAAAGAATGAGAGAGAAACAGAGATAAAAGGAAAGACTGTTCATTCAGTGGAAGAATGAGAAGATGTCAGACAATGAGAGAGAGAGAGAGAGAGAGAGATATTCACTGTGAGGTCTATTTCTATTGGTGAAGAATGACGGCAAAGCACGGGTCAAATCATTCCTTTCTTGCTTCAAATCGATGAATGAGAGAAAAGATAGTGAGAGAGGGAGGGGGGGTGGAGAGACGGAGCGAGGGAGCTGGGGGTGATGGTGAATTTCAGATGAATCCTCTGGGAGGAAAAAGGAGGTCCTTTGGGATCCGTTTATCGTTTATTCCCTCATCCCTTCATCCACTCCTTCAGTGTTTTACTGTCACAGTTCCCAGCGCATTTCACTTCTGCACCACTGCACTGTTAAACATTCACAACACTGTTCATTCTTCTGAATGTTCAGCTCAGCAGAGACCTCTATAAAAAAAGAGAGAGAGATGAAGACATTGGGGAAGAAGGGGAGAGAGAGAGAAAGCAAGGATAGATGGAGAGAGGCGAAAAAGGGAGAGAGAGAGGTAAAGAGGGGGGAGAGAGAGAGAGAAAGAGAGATAATGGAAGAGTGAAGAGAAATGGAGAGAGGGGAAAGAGAGAGGGAGAGGGAGATGGAGAAAAAGAGAAAGGAGGAAGGATGGAGGAAATGAGGGATAGAGCTAGAGAGAAGAAACATAGATATAGAGACTGAAAAACAGAAGAGAGAACCTTTGTGTATTATTTATAAAAAAGAGACAGAAGCCCTTTATTAAAAAAGGATAAGAAACCCTTCCTTTATTTATTACTAATTTCTATGAAACAATTTCTATGTGTTCTATTCTAACTTTTATATTTGTTAATGTTATTTACATTTACATGTTTTTTGTTAATCACTTTGGTTAATAATAATAATAATAGTGTGTCTTATTACATTCGTAATAATAAAGCATTGTTGAACTAAACTGAACTAAGCTGAGAGAGGGAGAGAGAGAGAGATAGAGTGTTATTGGTTTAGTCTCTCCTCCTCTTTTTTGACGTCTTTGTGTGCGTCAGTGCTGCTGATGTTGTGATCCTCACACACGTCCAGCGACCTGCTATACACACACACACACATACAGTGTGATGGAGAAAGAGTGGTGGTGTTTTTTCTCTTTTCCCTCAGGCAGTGCCATGGGCAGCTCATCACTGGGTCTTCTCCTCAGGGAGACCCCCTTACCGCCCCCCACCCTGCCAAACTCATTTACACAGTCCCCAGGGAACCAACAGGTTTCTCCCTTTCTTCCTCTCCTCCTTTCTTTTCTCTGACTCTCTCTGTCTCTCTTCCCATGCGCTCCGCTTCTGACTGCTAACACGAAACGGTTCACCTCATCCCCTCTTTCTCTGACACATTTCCCCGCTCTCACGCTTTTATTGGTCTTTTTATGGGGGCTTTCAGAAGATATTAGCGTCTGCTCTGTTTTATAGCGTTGAATGTGGCAGCGTTTTAACATTCTACAAGGCAGGAACCTTCTCTCTCAGGTGAGCCGAGACACAACAGTGACCTCAGTGGGAGAGAGAGAAAGAGAGAGAGTGTGTGCTAGAAAGAGCTTTCTGCACTCTCGTCATAACATTCATCCAGGTCTGTCCACACTATGACAATGTGGGCGATGATCAATGGTAATTACATCATGATTAGGCCTGCCATGGTCATGAAATTGTAGCATTTTAGCTGATGGTTAATCAGCATATCAATAATTCAATTGAGCTTTTTTTTTTTTTACTAACTTTCTCATCAGTTTCCACTTATTTCCAGTTCCATCTGCCAGCTAGGTCTCCTCTATCACATGACACTACCAGGCTGAGAGGGTGAGGCTGCCATGTGCTTCTTTTAAAACACAGAAAGTGCTACCACACCTCATCGGTGGCTGCAATTAACAATTAATTTTTTTTTGTTCATTGTATGACACTAAAGACTTATAAGTCTGAAGTGGCCAAATTTCAGGGTCGTTGCTATGGTATTCCAGGTGGTTGCTAACATATGTGTATATATCACTGTTGTCGGAAGAAAACCTCATAAAATGATAACTTTACAGGAGAAGGAAAAAACCTACTTTACTTTTAATGTAAGTCAATGGAACCAGACTTTTTTACAAGTCGTTTTGGGCCGTTTCTTTTGGTCTTTTCTTCATTAAATTTACACACAATGTAATGAGCAACAGGTATTTTCAAATTATGTCAAAAACTGAAAAACAACAAAAATGGACGTGAGGTTTTCTTCCGACTGCAGCGATATATAGTTGTTTGTAAATGTGTAATGTAAGGGCGACAGCCCTGTGATGGACTGGCAACCTGTCCAGGGTGTATCCTGCCTTCCGCTCCAGCACACTGACACCCCCCCCTCCCGTGACCCAGAAGGATAAGTGGCTTAGAAAATGTGGGTGTGTTTTAGTACCTACTTGTTAAGAACATAGGCACTTTACATGACATGCATAAATATTAAATGAAGTATGTAAAGGCCACAGCCTTTTAATTAGGCCTTTTTATTAGTGTTACTACTTGGGAATAATGCTTCATAATAGTGAAATAAATGGAACAAATGTCAGTTCAGTTTAACACCCTTTGTATCATTACTTTGTCATTCAGTTTTTAAAGCATGTTACATCACCTGGCATAATCCGTTTACAAATATTATAGGACTGCTTTATAAATCTGTTTTTCAATGCTTATGCCTATGTTGTGAAGTCTCTATGTATGTAGCCTTCAGATTACCCCTATTTTACTGGTGCATTCATAAACTTGGACTATCGTAATACCTATCGTATATCATGAATATGGCATCAAGTATAGTAATGTTATATTTTCACCACTCTTAACTAGAGCTCTGGATTGCTAATTAGCCTAAGAAACACACATAATGCAGGCTCATTTGCTCTTCTTGCTCCACTAAAACAATATGTGGTGAATTATTAAATAAACAAGGCCTTCCAACTGCCATTCTAGAGGTGTAACAGCAACCTTTCTAACATTCCCTATAGCCAGCCATGACATTTATTTCAACGCATTCATTAGCCATAGGAGCTATTATTAGTTGGTGTACTTTGAGGGAGATTACCTAATGATGTGACGTGCCAGGATTAAAAAAAAAAAAAAATGAAATAAAATAACAGCAGCTGCGAGTTCAAATCCGAAAACCTGAACCGGTCGACATATTGATCTGATTTTGTAATTCTGTCTTTAATACCCGGCCCTCGTGTGAATGAGCGCAGGGGCCGTGCTGGGCTGAGGCTGTTCCACTGCTTGCTCGGGCTTTGCGTAAGGCCTTTGTTTTGCATTCAGGAGGTGTTTAGTGTGTTTTATGCTCAAAAAGGTCAGAGAGGAAATACGTGCCGGTGTTCAGCATTCTGAAGGCTTTTGATCTAGCGCAGCACACCGGCAGAGCAAGACCTGTTTTTACTCAAACATGCACACAGTTCCTTTTCATGGCCTGCTTAAGCTCATATTAATGCTGACACTCAAGGGTTGTTTTGGGTCCCAATTATAATATAAAGTATCATGACTGCAGTTAGAAAAATGAACCCAAAATTTTAACTTTATAGCAGAAGGAAAAATGTTCTTAACTTTAATGCTCATTATAGTATTTGAACGTCATTTTGGACCATTTGTTTTGGTCGAATCCTTGTGTTACAGTGCACAGTGCTGTGAAAAGCCTTTCATTTATCTAATTTGCAGTCAAAACAGCCATCAAGTACAGTCATTTTTCAGTAACGATTAGATACAATATACTTGCATAAGGAAGAGGAAAGTCAACTGAAAATAAGTGAAACAAACCAGAGTTTCCAAAACTGGGGTGAAAATGGGACCCCTAACAACTATGCAAGACTTGGTAGACCACCAAATCAAATAAACAATCAAATAAAAAGCACTTTGAGAGTTAAAAGAATATCAAGCTTCACTCATGCTGCAGATGTTCTCAGAACAATGGACTGACCACCTCAGAGTCCAGACACACACTAAATACTGAAAAAAACTGATATTGTATTTAGTTTTTGAGGCTTCTGTGTAATTTTCTATTGTCCAAAAGGGCCTTTTTACTGGAAATTAAATGAACAAAGGGTCATATCTGACATTTGCGCAACACTGCATAATAATATAACTATAATATGTTTCCTCTGAATATTTCACTTAACACTGCCAGTACTGACGTCCTTGCCATTCATCTCACTCCATCATTAACCTCCTGTTTACCCTGGTCTTTCTCTCCCTCTATCCGTCCTCCTTTTTTCTCTTGTAGACAGAGTCATGTATTTGTCTTTTTACCCAATCACACTCTTCCTCTAAGATGAGTACAAGGACAAAATCTTCAGCTTTATTACTGAAGCCTTCTTCTTTTCACCTTTTCACTCGTATTTTGTAACAGTGAGCACAATTTTTTTTTTTTATTATTATTTGGATGAGACCAAGTGATTAAATGTAAACAGCTATTACGTCTACATGTTTTCTTTCATCATCCTTAGCTCATCTCATGCATCCTGTTACTTCAAGATATACAGAAGTGTCACCTCTTAATGAGCCAAGCAAGACAGTGTGTGTGTGTGTGTGTGTGTAGACACATATTTGTATTACTGTCTTTGTGGGGACTTTCATTGACTTGTGTATTGCTGTAGCTCAGTAATGCTACACGTAACCCTAACCTTAAGTTGAGCCTCTACAGGTGAACAGTTGAATACTGACCTTCTTAGAAGGTGTTTTATGAATTCACATATGCAAATGAGGTGGTGTCTACTTAAATATGCAGACATTTGCATATTTATATAAAAACAAAAATCTACTTTTTGGATGGTGTTAGAATTAAACTGAGAAAACCAAACACTGTGCACTGCTATTCTAAAATGTGTATAATATAGCATAAATCCAGTTATGAGTAACATATTATGAGGTACTTTTGTAATTTCCTTTAGAATAGGGTTAGGAGTGAACATGTACAATTTCATGAATGCAGACATTCTGGTAGCTGTCGAATTAAAGTATTCTAAAGATTTTGCTTCTGACTGTAAAGAAAAACAGATTTAGAGAATAAGCCTAAAGCAGTATAACCCAGTGAGATCTCAGAAAACATACATCGTTTGTGTGAATGTAGTTATTAGTTATAAGGAATTAGACATATATGGATATTCTAGTTAGATTCTACAGGAAACAGGCTTTTTTAGTGATATATACCAGTATATGGTTGTGCTGAGTGTGGGCAGAGCTAATCCTTAAGTAAAATCGATAACTCTTGGAAAACATAATTAGACTTGAGTTGCTACCAATTGACTAAACATGTTGAAATAAACATATTTCTGTTGAGTTTTACCATTTCTATGATTCAGGAACCAAAAGGCAATTTTTTGGCTCTTTAGCTTTTACAAAAAAAGTGTGATTTCTCTTTAGGACCATCAGATTTTTCAAACTTTTTGATTAACTTTTTGATGTGGTTCTACAAAAACAGTCACTCATTGTGCCATATCAGTTGCTTGGGCCCCAGTCAGGCGGGCTAAGACATACTAAATCTGCTGTATGTTTATTGTTGTTGCTAATGTTGTTGATGTACAGAAATCTGTTCAGCTGTTGAACTGTGTTTAATAAAGTATGCTTTGAAGCACAAATAATCAAAACTTCATTCTGCCTCTTACCTTCTTCCAAAAAGTTTTAATCTCTATTAAAAGAAAAAACCTTTCTCAGTGGGCTTTTATTATTCAGCAGCATTTGGTGAAATCATTAAAAAAATACTCCAGCATTGTAAAACCTAATCTCTGCATCTGTTTCATACAGTGGACCACATATTTACCGCAATAATGTCAATGCATTTCCCCGTTCTTAGAAAAGAACAGAAAATCTGTTGACTGGAAACTCACTTATAACAGAAGCCAATGGACAGTTCATGAATAAGTTGTGGCCACAACTTAATTATCTTGTTCCCACTCCTTACTAAGTTGTGGCCACACATTAATTTTATTTATACAGGATGTCACCTGCAGGGCTCCGTGGAGAAATCAGCAACTGCCCAGTGGCTTCTATTATAAGTGAATTTCAGCTCAACAGCTTTTTACTTCTTCTCTAAGTCCAGGGATATTATTTTCAAAATTGTTATCCATGATAATCGACCATATGCTTCATATGTGGTAGATAGAGATTATGTTGAAAAAAAAGGTTGCAATGTTCTTTTAACTGCAAGAGTTCAGTGACCAGGTCTGGCCTCGTATAAGCTCTGTTAGAGTAAACCCCTCTTTCCTTTATCTCTGTCTCTCCAGTATAAGCAGGTGGAGCAGTATATGTCCTTCCATAAGCTGCCCGCAGACATGCGACAGAGAATCCATGATTATTACGAGCACCGGTACCAGGGCAAGATGTTCGATGAGGAGAGCATCCTGGGGGAGCTGAACGAGCCGCTCAGGGAGGTGAGCATGGACAGATGGAGAGCAGATAAAACCCTAAGCGAATAATCTCTCCCGTGTGCGGGAGGGTGCGGTGATATTCAGCACCACGGTTTATGGCTTCTAGTTGACATTTTTGTATGATGATTGCTGGACATAATTCAATTGATGAAATATGAGGAATGACAAACAAAATGCAGATATCATGGTTTTCTTATCAGCTGGAAATATGTTAATGCATAACATAGACTAGTGATATTCATAGAAGAGACATTGTACTGTAGTAGTGGTGCTAAACACCTTTAAAAGGAGAGTTCTTCAGGTTCTTTAGTAAAGACAGTAGTTATATATAGAATCATGGCAACCAAAAGAACCATTTGAATGCTTTAATATTTCTTTGCATGTTTGAAAGGTTCTTCAGCATGAACAATAATTTGTTGTATATGTTTCTTTGAAGAACGTTTTAAAGATGGCTCTATATAGCACTAAAAAGGGTTCCACTATAGAACCCTTTGGCATTATATAGAACCGTAGCATAGTTTAGTTTTAATCATTTGAGGAAAATGTCTTTTAGAATGTAGTTTATTTTAGTAATTTAGAATTTAGTAATATAATATTGGTGTTAGTCTATTTCATTCTGACTAAAACGGTATACAGTTTGAGTTTGATGAAAATTATATTTTCACTGAAATTGTGCACATTAGACTAAAGAAGTTGCTGTAAAACAATATGCAAAATACAACAAGTTGGGACACTGTGCAAAATGTAAATAAAAAAGAATGCAATTATGTGCAAATCATATAAACCCTATATTTCATTGAACATAGTACAAAGACAACATATCAAATGTTTAAACTGTGAAATTGTATTGTTTTTTGAAAAATATACGCCCGTTTTGAATTTGATACCAGTAACACTTTTCCAAAAAGCTGGAACAGGGGCAACAATAACTGGTAAAATTGGACAATGGACAATGGCAATTCAGGTGCATCAATTATGAAATGTTGTAATCAGTGTTAATCTACAATAATAGTATTCAATAAAGTATGCACTAATTTTTCAGCCAATATAAGAATATCAGTCCAGTTAAAAACACACAAATCCAAAACAATAATAAAACAAAGCTGCAAATTAATGATTAATCACGTTATTTTCTCACCGTTCATTTATTAGTTAATTAAGCATTATGTATTGCTTAGTAACTGATTGAGATGTAAAGTGTTACCAAATAATCTAATCAAATTTAATGGAGTTGCGGCAAACTGTGAGCTTTCATGAAACATTGAATTGTTTCCTAAAGACCTGTAAACAAATCAAATCACTGAGAGAGTTACACTCCTAAACTGCAGAAAAATGAAAAGGCATGATGTCATATTTACTCTAACATGACTGGCTCTTGTTTTGCAGGAAATAATAAACTTCAACTGTCGGAAGCTGGTGGCTTCGATGCCTCTGTTTGCCAACGCCGACCCTAACTTTGTGACGTCGATGCTGACGAAGCTTCGGTTTGAGGTGTTCCAGCCTGGAGACTACATCATCCGAGAGGGCACCATCGGGAAGAAGATGTATTTCATCCAACACGGAGTGGTCAGCGTTCTCACCAAAGGCAACAAGGAGACCAAACTATCAGACGGCTCCTACTTTGGAGGTGAGGAAGCGTTCAGTGCAACAACAGTATCACACATATTCACAAGTACATTATTCTGCAGAGTTTAATGCCTTTTCAAGCATTTATGCTCATAATGGTGGCTTGGTCAAAGCAGCAGTGTGGGAAATTAGCTCTATTACAGGTCAGCCCAGGTTGCTTTTAGTTGGAGTGTTTGATTTTGTCACAGCTGTGTTTTTTTTTTGTTTGTTTTTGGGAGACACTTCAAATAACAAGCACTCATCAAAATTCCAACAGTTGCAAAACAAAAAGCTTCATCTAACTTTAATGTTGCTGACAAAACACAGGGATCGCGGTAAATCTCAGGTGCTGTTTTGGTCTTTCCCAGGTTTGTTTATGAATGATTTATGCAAGCTAGTGTTGTTTTCTGTTGTGACACAAGCATTGATTTTAGATTGTTTGGATAATGTAAGACCTGACACATAATACTAACAGTTCTACTAACCGTTATGTGCACTGAAAAAGGTGATGCATTGAATTTAGTTGTACATCATTTCCACATGGATAAAATATATTACATCAACACGGTTTCATCTTTCAGTTCACCTACTTTTCACAATGATTGTTATGATGTAATCTGTTTATTCAGATGGAATTGAAGCTCACATAAATTCATTTCTCCACTTTTATGATGTACACATTTGAACGCTGATGAAGTGGTATATACATGGGTTTACTGCATATGTCCTCCTCCTCTATACACACCGCAACATAGCCAGATGTAGATTGGTCTTTGTGGTTTTGTGCTTGATTTTAATGTGACCATGACCACAGAGAGCAAAGACACATTCGTCTAATCACAAGTTATATAACCAGCCAATAACCTTTTAAGTGTTATTATGTCTTCTGCCATTCTTTTTCTTGCTATTGTGCTCTGCAGTCACTGATAATACTTGATAATATAAGGTTAGTGAAGGTAATATATTACCTGCCCTGTTTTAGTCTAATACATCAGCTTTGAGATCCATTATATGATTTTATTCTCACATATTTTAATCCTTTTGATGAGTTTTCAACATGCACAGTTGATATATAGGTGAATGCTATTTAACGTGGATGTTATTTTCATGCCAATATAGTGGATTATGTATTATATTCATGTCCTTGTTTTACACAAGACTTTTAGCCCAGGTTTACGTCCATTAGTTGTGGGGTATATTAGAAAATGGAGTATCTTCGAAGGGACCATATCAGTTAATAATCAACATAGGGGGAGAAATTGCCGTATACAAGTTGATAATTAGGATCTTTTTTTTTTTGGTCGTGGCATAATTGGGATTCAAACTCATATGATATGAGGCACTATATAATAGATACAGTAATTTATATAATGTTCCCCCCTATAATAATACAGGCTAAACTGGTGAATCAGAACACAAAACACAACCATGGTAATTACAAAGTATATAAAATGTATCCATATTTAGCATGAGAATGACGTTATAACAATGTTATTCTGACTATAACTAATGACAAGTAAATAAGAGGTATTAAACAAAACAAAAGTATTCTTACATATTTACATTATTAAGACTGAGGTAATTTTTGACTGAGAATTGACAATCCAATCAGTAGTAAAGCACTTGTTAAAGCTACACTAGGTAAGATTTGGAGCTTTGAGACCATCCTGGTGGAAGAACATTTTGTAACATCAGTTATGCATCAGGCACCATCGTGTGAGTGAATGTGCAACAGAAGTACATCAGTAGTGTCTCACAGGAGGTCGAATGTCAGAGGCTTCCTCAGTGCCTCTCTGTGGGTGATCGTCCTCTGCTCTGAATATGAGCCTGTCATGTTATCTTAACTTACTCCCCAAATGCCCTTCCATTTACAGACTGACAGTATATGGTTTAGGCTTCTGTGTTTAAGTAATGGGAACAGCCACAGAGTCGTTTATCTGCATGTGACCCTCCGCTCCGGCGTTAATTACTGCCAGTGTTCACCATGCAGGGCCCCTGGCCTCTCTCTGCAGGAGCCCACCCCAAATAATGAAAAGATGGCAAGCAATCTATCTCTGAGTGTGCCACAGTTAATCAACACTTCACACATGCGGCCTTCTCCCATTCCAGCTAGCTGTCTCTAGCCCATCACTGGCAGCCATATTGGCCAGAAACAGACAGAGAGGCAGGCAGAAAGACACATAGACACTCTTATAAAGTCTAAGGTTCCTAAATGGTTCTTGGCTTGGATGTATGGTCCAAAGAGAGACTTTTAATTAGGATGGAACATTTACATTATGTGTCTTTGTTTTTTTTTATCTTTAAAAATGTTCTACATTCTCGTAGACGTCATTTGGAAACTGACAGTACCATTTAAAAGTTTGGAATCGTTGCTTTCAGTGCTATAAAACTAATTCTGTTGTAGAATCATGTAAAAAATGATGTTGATATGATGTTATTACTCTACAGCTTCATAGGTTTCTGTAGGTTTCTGTAAATATCAAGAAATTTTAAATGCATCCAAAACATGAACAGAGCTGTAGATTCTATAATCTGAAACCTGCGCAGCATTGAGAATGAAGTCATAACCTCCAGAATCCATCCAGTAGTTCTGGGATGAGTTGGAGTGGAGTTTGCAATAGTGAACTAATCTTCCAGCATCAGTGCTTAATTTCACTAATGCTGTTACTGCAGCAAAGGGAGACAAACTTCCTATTAATACCCTTAATTTCAGAAGAAACCACAAAACTGTTGGGCATACCGTGCGTCACTTAAGAGGTCTATTATCAATATTTTAATTTCATCAGACTTTGGATGCTATGATCAGGGCTAAAATAGAACCTTATCTGTACAAAAAAAAAAAAACACAAACTTCATCTATACAGTGGTATTTGTGAACCCTTTAGAACTTTCTAGATTGCTGCATAAATTTTACCTAAAACTTCTACTGCATCATTTTCCAATATATAAATGGCCAAGTCTGATATTTTTGTCTCATTTGTTTCATTTGGTTCTCTTTTTCTATGTTTAAGACTTGTGTGAAAATCTGAAATTTTAGGTCAAATCTATGCAGAAATATAGAAAATTCTAAAGGGTTCACAAACTTTCAAGCACCACTTTAGCACTGTCCTGTGCTAAAAGCATACCGTATTCTTTAATATTTATAAAACATATTTTTCTTTCTATGTACACTGTTATTACAATATCAGATAAAATGATTGTTAATGTAACTATGAAAGTGATTCCAGTTTTTTAATTGTGCCATATTCTATAATGCATATACAGTGCATAGTGACAGTGCATTGCAAGTGCATTGCATCACTACTATTTGATATTTTTTTTGTTTTATTTTTTACAAAATTTTAAAATGCAATTTGCTCTTTACAATATGTTAAAATTTTGGGGGAAATGGATACATAGTAATGCTCCACAATTATTCACAGTGAACAGATCATTACTGTGAAATGGTAACTACTTATAGAAAGAAGAGAAGAGAAAACATGAACATTTAACATTATATATTCCAAACAATGTTAATTTTAAGTAATGTTTAGAGTTAGAAGGTTTTCTTATGGCAGTGCTGCTAGACAGACAGATGCTTGTGGTTGTTTAGCTGTGTTTAAGTGTGACTTCGCCACATGTCTGAATAGGATCAGCTGACACGCTAAATGCGCCACTTTGGAGCCATGTGCCCTCGCTCACATTATCTTTAAGCCCTGGATCTGCAATTATTTCCCAAACGCATTAAATGCACTGGAGCTTTGCGGTGGCGCTGGCCTTTCGCCTGTTATCAGGCTGTTCTATTCCTGGCACCAGTGCAGTGCTGGGAGAGCTGGGAGAGAGGCAGGAGCTGTGGGGAATTTGTTACCAAACAGGAGTTAGCCACTCATGAAATTAATTTATATAACGCCTGTGTGTGTGTGTTTGTGTGTGTGTGCGTGTGTGTGTGTGTGTGTTTGTGTGTGTGTGTGTGTGTGTGCGAAGAGGGGATGTGACAAGTTAAACAGGGTCGGTGCACTCTCTGTGTCTCCCTGAGACCCTCCATTACACAAATGAGGAACTGAGGACACACATACATATCATGATCAGGATTCTTCACTGTAGGAGTTCACTGTAGATTATGCTGTGATGGATGTGAGTGTCCATATGTGATTTGTGCAACACAGTGTGTGTGTGTGTGTGTGTGTGTGTGTGTGTGTGTGTGTGTGTGTGTGGCTCAGTGTGTTTGTTTCTTCATGGAGAACATTCAGAGTTCTTCCTTCATCTTTCTGGATATCAATGATTTAAAAGCACATGCATGGTTTAAAATACATGGTGTGGATTATACAGCATTACAGAGATGCTGTTTATAGAGTTTTGCCACCATGACACTGCATGAATGAGCATTAGGTAAGAAAAAAGAGAGGGTACTAGAAGAGAAGCAAAGGAAAGGAAAGGAAGCAATAAAAAGAAAGGGAATGGGAAGTATATGAATGGAAAGAAAAGTAAGAGAAGGGAAGATATTTGAAAGGAGAAAGGAAAATAAGACATGAAAGAGATGTGACAGGAAAAGACTGAAAAGGAAAGGATGGGAATTTAAGAGAACGTGAAAAGGTGGGAAGGTGTAGAGGGAAAAGAAAGAGAAGGAAGTGAAAAGAAAAGAATGGAATGGAAGGGATGTGAAGGGAAAGGAAAGGAATGTAGGGTAAGGAATGGGAAAAGACAAGAAGGGAAGGGAAGGAAAGGGATGAAATGGGAAGGGAAGGAGTGTGAAGAGAAAGGAGTGAAAGAAGAAGAAACAAATTGGAATTGGAGAGGTAAAGATGTGAAGGGAAAGGTGAGAAGATGAGAAGACAAAGAAAGAGAGAAGAAAGGAGTGTAAGGGAAGGGAGGGAAAGGAAGAGAAAATAAGAAAAGGAAAGAGATGTAAAAAGAAAAAGAACATAAAAGAAAGGATAGGAGTTAATGGAAGGAATGTAAAGAGAAAGGAAAGGAAAAGAAAGGATAGGAAAGGAAGAGAAGCGTAGAGATGTGAAAGAAAATGAAAGGAAAGGAATGGGAAGAGAGGAAAGGGGTATGGACAGCAAGGAATGGAACGTGAAGGAAAGGGTGTGGAAGGACAGGAATGGAGCAGAATGGAAAGGATTTGAAGGGAACGGAAAGTATGTAAAGAGAAAGGAAAAGAGAGGAAGGCAAAAGGCAAGGAAATATTGTGTTTCAATGGACTGCTAGACAAGCATTCATGTGTGTGAGTGTGTGCGCATGTGTATGCATGTATCTGGGTGTTTGTCTCTCAGTGGAGAACGTTCAGAGTTCCCCCTCATCGTTCTGGATATCAATGATTTAAATGCACACACATGGTTTAAAATACGTGGTCTGAATTGCACAGAATTACAGAGATGCTGTGTGTGGAGTGCAGAGCGACAGGCTTGCTATGATGATACTGCATGAATGAGCATTAGCTAAGGGAAAAAAGAGGATACTATAGAAAGGAATGGAAGTGAAAAGGGAGGGAAGGAAATGGAGGAAATGTAAAGGAAAAGGAAAGTAAGAGAAGGAAAGGAATGTGAAAGGAAAGAAAAGAATGGGAAAAGTCAGGAACAGATGGAATGGGAAGAGAATGGAAGGGATGGAATGGTAAGATGAGAAAGATAACAAAAGGATACTACAGAAAAAAAGGGGAGGATGTGTGTGTGTGTGTGTGTGTGTGTGTCTGTGTGTATCTGTGTGTGTGTGTGTGTGTGTATGCTTTGAGGTTCTTTACATGCACACACACACAAACCTACCACACACACTTCTAAGCGGAGGTACCGTGTTATTGTTAGGTAACTGTTATCTTTTTGTCCATGTTTATCTCAGGATAGTTTCTGCAGATCTTGCTCTCTGGATTTGGCTTTTTATGAAGTGTGGTTCTAAGTAGCTGTTCTGAGACATTTGGGCCTTTTTCTTGGATTAGGGAGACTTTTGCAGGGTAGAAAAATCGAATGTTCCCTCTCAAATCTGTCTTGTCATCTCATGTCTGGTCTCCTCTGGCTGCGGCCCTGTCACCCTCAACAAGGTGCAGCTAATCTGTGGAGCACTAAAATGGGTTATGGAGAACTCTGCTATTAACCCCCAGCTCAGAGAGACACACTGAGGGAATGAAGGAGAGAGAACACGTGTGTGTGTGTGTGCGTTTACATACACGTGCAAATATATGTTTCTTGGAAATCGGGCCTGAGTGTGTATGCATGTAAGGGTGTTGTCAACTCCTTTGTGGACACCTTTAAAGTGATAGTTTGGCAAAAAATTCAATTTACGCAGTTTTCCTCTTTAAAACTGCCCAGGGCTTCAGGCCACAACTTACACATTTACACATTACACATTTTCTATGCTATCTTTGGCTTACATAATATAATATGAAGTAACATATTTTAGCAATACACATTTAATTTCACATCTTGTTCTGTAAGACGAACTCCTGTTGATGTGGGTTATGGCAACTTTCATGCACATAAAAGCAAGTTGCCGTGCTAATCACCTACCCTTGTGGAAAAACTTCAGACTGCTAAATGTGCATGAGTGAGTGAGTGTGTTCTTAGTAATGTAAAGTTTTTAATAAATCTTTGCAAGGCAAAGCCTGACTGGTTTTTGATACTGAAACATGCTTGTTGATTGTAAATACAATGTAAATACAATCAATATGTTTCTGTAATTTTCATATGTTTGATTCAAGCCACAAAATTCATTAGCTTGGTGGCCCAGCTTATGTGTTTTCTGACCCTGTATAACATACTGACATCTATGAAGTCAAAGTACAGGCAAAATCTGGGGTTCCAGATATCTGCTACTAATATTTTTAGCTATGCTACATACTTTTATCAATTTCTATAGAAAGCGGTGCAGCATATAATTTTACACTGTTAGAAATAAAGACACTGTGAAGGTACATTTTTCATTCATCAAGGTCTTTTCATAACCTAATTTTAAAAAAAACAGAACAGTAAAATTAAAAGTCTGGAGACAAGACGGGGTGTGTGGCGTCAATACAACTTATAAATATAATTTCAGTGGATTATGGTAAAGTTATGTTCACTGACTAAAGGTACAGAGATGTACTCTTGAGGGTACCACCCCAGTGACAAGAGGGGTACTGCCCCAGTGACAGTTTAGTACCTTTATTTCTGAGAGTGTTCATAAGTGAGTCTATTTAAGATTAACAACTTGTGGTTTGAGGCAAGCATGTGATGAATTAGGTAGCCATGATGCTAACTGGTGGCTGTACGTTTCCCTTACTTGAATATTTTTGATATTTTTACTGAAATATCGCTTTAACCACTATGTTATTACATTGCATGTGTGGAGCATAGTGGTTAAAGGAGTGGAGGGTAATCCACTCATTGTCAGTGTAGCTCACTGTCTGAGTAACTGACAATATAGCCAGTAATATATCCTGTATCTGTGCACTGCAGCTGTGGATGCAGTGCAGACTTTGAGCGGTTGTGTATCAGCAGTGGTGCAGACTGCAGCTCTCTCGCAGCGTTAACGTGCGCATGCTGTAGTGTCAGGCTGGATCAGGCTCGCAGGGTGCCCACGCTCTGAAAGGTTAGTGTGTGTGTCCACTGTGGCCGCTTGGGGCTCAGTGGACGATGGAGATTTGAGCTGACAGAATGGCTCCGAGCGCAGGTGAGCCTGGCCAGCGACGACCTCACGCCACCCATACCTCTCCTACCGCCACACAACAGAAAATAGCCTTAAAGCGATAGTTCGGTCAAAAAACAAATTTACACAGTTTACCCTCTTCTCCCAAATGTAGTCAATCAGCCAAGAGATGTTTGGTGTCTGAAGTTAGTTTAGTTTTGCACTGGAGCTGTGAAGCTAATGTGCACTACCACTCAAATGTTTGGAATCACTTGTTATAATGATAATTGTTCTTCAGTAATAACTTATACCATGTGGATATTTTGATGCTCAACAGGCTGTTTTTTGTTACTATGTCCTCAAAACTGATATATGAAGGGTTACGTTCCAAAATGCATTTTCTTTTTTTCATCATATAGATTGTTGGGAGTGGGCTCTACACGTAAAAGAAATATCAATGCTATATCCTGATTAATATCATCTTTATTAGAGAAAAAAAATGTTTTCCATCAGACATCAACTGCTATTCTTTTCAAAAACTTGTTAGAAACAAAATTGGTACAAATGGTCATACAACGTGAAACTTTTCATATCTAGGTTACCTCTGTTCTGATTGGCTGTCCTGTATTATAAAATGGATAGTTCTGGTCCTAAAATCTGATTGGCTGAGCCAGCGTTCAAAGGCTTTGTAAAATCCACAATATACCACAGCTATGTATCTATGTAACTCTGTATCACTGCGCCACAGCACAAAAAAAAACCCTTGTGCTGTTACTGGAATAATCTTTGACTCTAATGCTGATCGCATGGAGCACCGAGTGTACTGATGAAGTAAAAACCTGTTTTTGTTTAAACCGAGGGGCTGAAAACTTATTTTCTTTACTAGAACTAGGCTGGTCAGCTAGCCAACAAGATAAAAGATAGCAAACATGCTAAACAACGCCAAAGTTTAATATCACAGGCTTGAATTAAAGTACTCACGATGTGATTCACTGAAAAACGGCAATATAAAAGTCTAAAGAACATCACCTCAATGTCTTACACGCTTCAGATGTCCATGTTTCAGTACCATCAAACCCAGGCTAAATCCCAAATGGCTCCATACTCCCTGGCTTAATAGTGTGCTGTGTAACATTAAGTTTAGAAATTCTAGCTTCTGCTGTCAAACAGTGTATTGCTTGTCGAGTATGAATGTGGATGAGTCCCAAATGACTATTTTTTAGTGATATTTTGCATTGTTGGAGTGCAGGGGTCAGTATTTAAATTCTAATGTGGCTAGTGCACTATGTAGGGAGCAGGGAGCCATTTGACATTCAGCCCCAGCGTGAGGAAAGTGGCGTCGTCAGACTGGCAGAAGACTTGTGGTGGTAATTTGGTGACCAAAAAAGACTTATAAAGCAAAACAGTGCTGTGTTATCATATATTCACTGTTATACAAAAAATAAGTTTTAAAAACATCATGAAATGTATGCAGTTTACGGTGATTGGTGACCAAACATTCTTCTCCTCATTCAGCGGTCAATGGTTGCTTAGCAACGATGCCGTATTTTAAAAGTACTACATTTCTTGGCGGAACACTTGTGTATGTCAATTATTATTAATAACTTAAATAATTATCTAAAACATTGTGTATTTTGAAATATATTTTAAGTTGGCCACCATTTTATAAAAGTGACATGAGAAAATCGCAGTAACCCATGTCCTCTTGTGGCTTATTGCTTTGATACTCCTCGGTCCTGACAGAAATACTCCTTATAACTTCATTGTGAATGGGCGGAGCTAAAACACTGTAGGCTGAATAGGTGGATATATGTAATGGAGTTTTTGTGACAAAAACACTGAATTCAAAACAGCGTTTACATGTTTGGACTGGAGAGTAAATGGTACAATTTGGGATTTTGAAACTTGGAACTTTTGTTTACATCCTTTTGTTTGTGTGCTACATTAAAGGGTTTTATTCAAAAAGGCACAGAAAATTTACTTTTGAAACAGGCTCTGTAATTATTTTAGCTTCCTAAAAATAGTTTGAACACTACCCTCATAGCTCCAGTGCAAAAATGAAAAAAGCAAACTACAGACACCAAACATGTCTTTGCCAACATTTGGGGTAAGGGGGAAACTGTATAAGTAACCAATTCTGAGAATTTGGTTGATGACCCCATTTACCCTCTGTGGTCTGAGGGCATTTTATTGATTTTTGCATAAATTCCTAAAAGCACCTCTGAATGCATTTGTATACGAGGATACCCACATGTTATATATCAAAATGTTCAGAACAATCTCAGCTCTCTCTGTAATTAGGTTCTTTTGACCTGGAGCACCGTGTAAATTGCTAATTCAGTCCTAAAGCTGAATATTTGAAGTCCGGTTTTAGAAATTCTTTATAACACTTGTGAAAACATAGGTTCGCTCATAGGGATGAATTAATTTTACTGCTTGAAATGGGTTTACCAAAGTCTTAGATTCAAAAAAGTACTAGAATGTATCAATAAAATCATTAAGTAAGTGTTCTCCTTATTGCTGTTTTCCAAAACCGCTGCAGCAGTTTTTACACACCATTTCTCATCTGTGTCCGAGTCAACTGAACAAAAAATGAAAGGTTCCGAAGTGATGGGTCATTCCTTAGTGATTCCCCAAGTGTCCATTGGTCATTTTCATGCAAAATATAGACACATGAATCCACCTGTTATAGGCAAGAGGCGGATGATGGACACACAAATCCACTAGTTACACATGATGAGAGGCAGATGACGGGTATCTCAGCTTGTCTTCATTGGCTCATAACTCTGGATGTGAGTCATGTGTGATCTTGTGATAGGATGGATTCAAAAGGGCAGATTCTACAGATTCAGGAAATGTTTGAACCACGTTTCTGTGCTGTATTATCTCAAACATATTAATAGAAAAACTGTGATATATCTAATTTGACGAGCTGTCACATTTGTCAACCCCAGAGGGTTAAGTTGTTTAAATCTGCAGTGTGTGTATGTGTACACTGAGCATAGAGCACATATGAGCGTGTAGAATTGGTGCTTGTGTATCTACCCTGTTTTCTATCACTGTGTAAAAGATGCCTTTATTGTTAGATGCACTGTGATTTTTTTTCCACATGAGCATACAAACTCATCCAGAGTGCATTTTAGATCAGTAAGGGCTATTATTGATTTATCAGATTTACGATTAAATAAAACACAGCTGATGTGTATTTCTGTGTTTTCTTGTTCAAAAAGTAATTTGTGACACAAACTAAATAAGAACAACAGCATTCAGATGTCACATGATGAACTGAGGAAAGCAGATTAAACAGCAGAAATAGCCACATTTCTGTGTCAGCCTTAAAGGGTTAAAGTCACAGAATAAACAGCAAAATTACCAACAAACTAGATTGCATATCAAACAGAAATCAGCAAGATAATTTTAAAGAATGATAGTGTAGCCTTTTTAAAGGCTACACTATCATGCAACTAATATGACTTAGCCCTCACGAACCCACCTTTCCTGTCATGGGAGGATAGCATAGTAATGTTTGTGGCCTGTTAGTGAAAAGGCTCGGCAGGGGGTGGGACGATAAGACAGTGATGGAGCTGGAGCACATGCAGCACGCTGGCAGGATCCAGCACTCTAAGCCTGTTTAGGATTTCATGCAGGATTTTTTCTTCTGTTATTTTGATGAGTCACTAGGCGGGCTGAGTCAGAAACGCACAAGAGTTCTCGTCCATAATGCTAATGCGAATGATGTACTGCGGAGGGAAGTTTGGGGGCTAAGCAAGAAGAGACTAGAGGTCACGGTGACTTTACAAAAACAGAACGAAATAAATCTGGTGTCGCTGCCGAACGTGGCCTGCAGGCAAGATCTGATCATGCAGAATGAAAGCAGAGAGAGTTTAAGGCTCTGAGACGGAGAAACTTTACAGTGCTGGCAGGAAAAGTGGAATCCTTTCTTTTTTGAATAAGTTAAAATAGAAATGTCACCAAGTGATAGTATTCAAGTAATTTAGATTAGATTAAAAAAGTTTTTTTTGTTTTTTAATATAGATAATTTTTTAATCCAGTTTCTGATCATTTAGCCATCCTTAGTTCTGGGATGCAGTATCGGAACCTTTAGCACCAGAAACCTGGTACTGTGCTTTTTCCACTGTGCTTTTTCTACTAGTCCAGTACAGTTTTCACTGTGCTTTTTCTACCAGTCCAGTTTTTTAGGCACCTGATCAAGATTGACACCAACAGGATCTAATGGTATGCGAGCATGTTCTCCTGTTCCTCCTAGTAACGCTTACAGCTAAAACCAACAAAAAATCAGAAATTTATTTAATCTTACAGGTGAGGAAAAAGTCACTAGGTACTACTGTATCAGCAGTAAGTGCGCCAGAATGTAAAGTACAATGATATGCTGATAGATTTTTTTATAATGATTACTTTGTAAAGAGTTTGCTAAGGTGGCGTAAGCTAGTTGTGAAGTTAACTCTAATGTTATTAACATTTATGTCTTCGCAGAAGAAGTGTTTTTACTCGATTCAACACGTTCTGCACAGACCAGTGCAGTATATAATTTTATATCAGCCATTAAGTTAAGCTGAAAGTGAATTTGACACTTTAGATTAGCATAAAATGACCAAAAAGACAATTCACCCATTTATGTCTTTAATCCAGTTTAACCCAGAGACTTAAAAATATACAACATAATTGGACACTGTAGCTAAACTGTTTGGTCAGTTTTGATTTTGTTTTCAGAGTTCTGCTCAGTGAAAATCTAAGAACTGCTGCAGTAAAGGAAATTATAAACTTCCAGTATGGGCATAAATGGGTTAACTCATTAATCACGGCTATTATGCTGGTTCCAGTTGGACAGTTAACTAGGACTAGAACTGTATGTTCCATTGTTATCTATATCGGTTAGTTCTTGTTTGCAGACTGTCTTAATCAGGCCCAGATCATCAAGTCATAGGCGCCTGGGCACAAGGGCCGCTACCTGGCTACCTTTTTTGGTGATGATATTTTTAGGATATTGTTACATGAGAACTGTGCAGCATACTAACTATGGTTTTGGGCACATGACTGCTATAAACACATGTATTCATTGAATTTATTTATTTAATTTTACTTTAATTTATTTTATTTTATTTTTTGGAGGAAAATGTTTTAATGTTCATACCAAGCTGCACAGTCTGGGGCTCTAGAAACAAACCTCCTCAATGAGATTTTTTTTGTAATGATGTGAAATATGATAGTCATTTATTTGATGTCATCCAGGGGGAACTGTCTTGACTTGCGCTGGGTGCATAAAGACAGTATTAGGTTGCCAACAATATATTTTCCAAACAAGCGTTGTCCTATGGTATGAAATGAGGTTATAGTCTATTGCTGACAGACAGCGGTGCGCTTATCATATCATCCAACACCTACAGTGGTACAAAACAATAACAACATGAACCCAACAACCAATGCAACACTTGATCTACTTATAAAGCATCAATTCAAATCAGACTGCTGAGATGTCCATAACAAAGACGCCAGTAAACGTAAAAAATGAAACCATCGAGAAACCTAAGCTCAGCACACTGCCACAGCAGGAGTGGAAAATGTTTTTCTCTTACTTTTGGTTACTTTATGCGCAGAAGTACACAGTGTGCAGATCACTGGCTGACATTTTTTATTTGTGTTTGGCTGTGGAAAATGGGCATCCTCTACTCTGGAACCTGCCGGGGGATCAGGTTTTACTTTACTGATCAGGCTCATCTTTTGAATATGTAGATCTTCAGATTCGAAGAGCGTTCACATGCAAGCTCACTGTTAAAAGAAGCTGAACGCTTGACTGAGGTAATGGCGAGTAGTGTAATGGTTCATATGCAGTGATTGGAAGAGAAAATGAAGTGGCTATTGAGGAAAAACATGAAAAGCATCAGGATTATGATCATGAGTAACTCAGTGATGTGGCTTAAATAATTTTTCTGCGGTGCTGCTAGTGATGTTCCCACTGTGAGTCAACACAGCTATTTAGATTTTCTCATAATTGCTTGCGAAGGCCCACTAGTGGCTCAGGCCCCAGGGCACATGCCCGTAAACCCATTGGATGATCCGGGCCTGGTTTCAGTCTATTTAATGGAGAGCTCCAAGCACTCACCTACAGAGCGGCTCTACAGTACTTATGTCAACTTTTATGGTGTGTGTTTGTGAGTTTTTCTAGAGCTTGAAATATTTGTCTGAACATGAGCCACCCGACTGTTCACACTCACTGAGTTCATGTCGTTTCGAAATATATAAAATCTGGGCCCTCACAACAGATTTTTCCCTGCTTTAGTATTTTTTTTTGTTTTTTGCATTTTTTTATTGCCCTCTCTACTGTTGTTACCTTAAAACAGTTTTTAATCTGCCATTCTGGAGAGAATTTAGCATAGAGATCCACTAGGCTCATGCTTGTGAGAAAATGGATGCATGGTGGGGAAATAAATCGGTGAATCGAATCAGGTTTGCTGTATCAGCACAGCATGAGAACAGCACACCATGGGCCGTTTAATCAGACTAAAAACATTTGGGATGTTATTTTAAAGCATTGCTTGATGAATATATCCATTCAAGCAGAATATACATTTCATATTGGACAACTGATCAGGTTTTATTTTTATTTGGGTTGATTCTGATCATCTTCAGACAAAATTTGTTGGGTTGGGACAAAATTTTCATAGGCTCAGTTTCAGATTCAATTTGAGCTCAGATTCAAATAAAACAATATTTTTTCTCACCTGCTGGTACACAGTGATGTACTCAAAACCCTGTAGACTTTTTATAGAAGACAAATGTTACATTATGATCAAAGGTCATTTTGAGAATATGGCCTTTTAAATGATATGATGAATTGGGCTTAATATGACCAGCGACATGAACTAGCAAGGGGAAAAAAAAGGTGCATTTTGCTTTCTGGGTGACTTTAAGGTGAAAATACAGATATGAGATTTAACTTTCTCTGATCTGTATATACAGTAACCCAGTATGTACACTACCACTCAAAACTCATCAGTGCAAAAACGTCTCATATTAAAGTTTTTGTTCTTTTATTCAATTCCAATATTATTATATACTAATGTGTATAATATAGTTTTGAACAACATAAACCAGGCACCTAAAGTTATTTATTCAGTATTATATGTTTAGGAACTGCAAGATATTAAATGATGAATATGGTATTATAATTATCTATTTATAGTAGATACTTTGGGGCATATTATATGAATTGCAAAGAAATGCAGCTTTCTCAATCATATACAGCTCTGTTCATCATTCTAGATTTTTCTTATAGGTTATTTGAGTTCCCTACAAATTATTTAAGTGAAGTTATACATTCATGCATTACGTACCGCTAGCTTTATATTAGAATCATTTCATACCAGTATGTAACAAATGATTTTATTTTATTGAAAATATTCATTCCAGTTTGAATCATGACCACAAACTTGTGAGCATAGTGTACATTATGCTATACTTTAATCCTACAGCTTTAGTACTGAGCTTGAACTTCACATGCCACTCAGTATCAGGGCTTCAGTTCACTTTTGTAACGAGGTTCAGTAGGTCTTGCTCTCTCTCTCTCTCTCTCTCTCTCTCTCTCTCTCTCTGTCTCTCTGTCTCTCTCTCTCTCGCTCTCACTCTCAAGCTCAGTGTCTCATCTCGTGTGTGCTGGCCTCAGCCAGAAGAGACCCCCGGGTGGAGGGGATTTAGATGAGCTGAGAGCTGCTCTCCTCTTCGGCAGGGATGTGGGGATTACCCAGGGCACAGAGATACCCCCCCCACCCTTAGCCCACACAGAGAGCAGGGGGACACCAGAGTATGGCCCACAGCACATATGCTGCAGAAGATCAGCATCCCCAAAACACATCGCTCACGCAAACACTTACTCACGCATTCACGCCTGCACCGCCAATCACAAGTTAGAAAAAAATCCATGAGGCATTTAAATAGTTTAGCTGATTTGTTTTCAAAACTTTGCAATGAAATAAGAGCATCTCTACAGTATTTGCATAGTTTATTTACAAAAGCATAATGATTGTATTAAATAATAATGAACCAAAAATTGCATATTTTTCAGTTTCCAGATCTCATTATGCCATCTCTAGAAGGCCCTGGGGGTTCTCCACTGTTGATTTTCGTCTTGGCTTGGCTTAACCCATTACATACGTCTATAGCCTAAGAACAGGTCAACCGGTTTGAATTGCAGCCCCTGCAGTTATTGAATAATAAGTCTTAGTATGTAAAATGCCTGGGATTTTATTCTGGATATTAAAATTGTAATAACGTCATTATTGATGCTATCCACAGTGCTGTTCATCAAGTGATTCTCAACAGCAAAACAGATACACCCCTTAAGTGTTCCTCCAGAAGCTCTGCCCCCCAAATTCATGAACGCACATTGTCAAGGCAAACAACACTTTTTTAGATCTTCTTGGCCATAAAACCCTTTGCAAACACAGAAGGTAATGTAAGTAACATTAGCTAGCTAGGTTGTGGGTTTACAAGCTGTCACTACTTTTGCTACCACAAGCTAAACACAAACATTAGCAAGCAGGACAAAACAATACCGATCTATTGATTCTGTGAAACAGCAAAAATAAGTTAATGTTACCCACCTGTCAAGCAGAAACAGAACAACTGTTCCCTTTTAATCCCTTTTCATTCATTTCTTTAAACAGCTGAAATCAGCTTCTTTTTCAACAGTTTCTTGTTCTAATTCTCCCATTCCACCTTATATGGTGCAACAAGAACATTCTGCTGTCTCATGGTAACCATTGAAAAAATTAGCCTACACAACCAGCACAGCTAAAAGGACATAACAGTCCTCCTGCTTCATGGATGAGTTTTTATATGTACTGAAAAGGCTAAAAGGGCTGACATATGATTGTTTTGTAGTTCTCAAATTTATTTTTGTTTTCAGTCCCTGCCAAAGCCATAGGTTATGAAGCTAGTGCAATGGAAGCTAAGCTAAGATTAGCACTCAGATGCTAACTTCCTAACAGAAACAAATCCTCAAAGCTATGAGCACCATCCATGTTAATTACAGCTCTACATGTTCACACAACACATTTACAGCGTAATAGGAGCCAAGTATGTAATATACTTCAGAAAAAAAAATGGTTTTCCTTAGTGAAATATGATATGAAAAATAAGATATGAGGAGGCTGAAGCTGGCTTCCTATTCGCCAGTTGCTTGTTCAGATTTTCCCATTCCACCTTAAATGGTGAAGCAGTTTCATTCTGGAGGCTCACCCTGATAGCAAGAGGATAGTGCACCACTTCTGGACCACTGATGGCAAAGTTGGCGGTCCACTGGCGTTTTGCACAGCGGTTTACGGGTGGCCCACCAGTGGTTACACAGAGTCATAGATGAAATTCCACTAATCATCACTCATTTTCCATTTACAGTTCAGTTTACTTATTTTTCCTTCCTTCCATTCTTTAGTTATACTTTATAAATTAGTATAGCAAATCATTTTAATCTAGCACAGCGTCAGCAACACCATTTTCTATAAAATCATTTAATATCAGGCCTAGTTATTATTTTTTTTCTCTCAGTTGTTTGTAATGTTTTTCTAAGTTTATTTTCCAAAATAAAAGTCTCTGTGCATTTAAAATCTGTTTGAGGAGATTAAAAACTAGTTAGAGCTTGTTTGCAGGACAGTAATCTGGGTGGTCCGAGCAGTAGCAAACAGTCAGTGGAGTGCCGACCTTATTAACCCAGCTCGCTATCAGGGCAGGCTCATATTTTTTATGTCACTGATTATGTCACTAAGTAATAGAAATATCAGCTGATCACCGATCACATATTTGGGCTGAAAATGGGCCGATACCGATACGTAGCCAAACGATCCTTCTCTGATCTCTAAAAATTGCAAATCAAAGCTGCCGATGTTCTCAGAACAATGGACTGACCACACATCATGTGTCTGGGATTACTTGGATTGTGAGAAGTAGAAAATGCTAAGAAAATTACTAAGACTGAACTTTGAAGGTGTAGAAAAGAACTGAAAAACTGAAAGCAAGTCTGCTGAAAAGAATGAAAGCAGTTATAAAGGCAAGAGGTGCACACACAAAATACTGAAAAGAAAATGGTATTATGTTTAAGCTCCTGCTTCATTTTCCACTAAACATGTGTTCTGCTTTTTCCTGATGCTGAAAAATGTAACTTGTACTTAATGGGCATTTTAATGTAAAAGTAAGTAAGTGAAGGGTGGTCTCTTTTGCACAGTACTATGTGTCGCTGAAAGAAGGAGGCATGCACTCATGAAGCAAATGACACACATACATTCGCATACAAATGGGCATACAGACAGCCACTGAACGCACAAACTGGACTCTAGTCCATGCAAACCTGCAGGATGAGAAGTGTGTGGGGGAGGTTGCTTGTTCAGGAGTCAGATGGAGTTTGCAACATAGCACACTTAGCTAGTCCTGCCACAGCACACTCAGAGAAGAACTTAATCTCTGAAGTCCACCTGAGTCCTCCTGGAACCCCACCCCCCACACTGGGTACACAGAGGACAGGTTTGGGCCTCGGTGAGGTACCGTCAGCCCCAGCGCTGCCAGAGTGGCCCCGCACTGTGGCCTGTTAAATGGTGCATAATTCTCCTGATCCGCCATGACGGATGAGGTCTGCCAACCCTCTAAGCTCTGAAAATGGCATTAAGTGCTTCAGCTCTGGATTACAGAAAATTCACATTTTTAATGCAAAAAGAAATTTTAAAAAATCAGGCGGTGGGGAGCTGGACTTTTTTCTTTGATAGAAAGTTCCCATTTTCAGTCCTCTGAGATGTGACAGGAGCAAGAACGAGGCGCGGGCCTGAGCTGACGGTGCTGTTTCAAGCTGAACTCTCATGCAGGGAAAATAAGGAGACACTAATCTTCCTGTACAGGTTCATAAAAGGTTCACACAAAAGACCGAGACATTGCATTTACATTATGTCCCTTCAGATGCTGCAGGAAAGATTTTCCATTATGCTACATTAAAAAAGGTAATGTATTGAATTTACTTGACTCAGATGTCTACATAATTTCCACATAAATAAAAAAACATAAACACAGTTTTGTCTTTCAGTTTTGTACTTTTGGCACTGTGTTGATGTAATATATTTTATTCATGTGGCAATTATGTATTTACATAATGCACATTTGAAAGCTACCTACATAAGGACTTCATAACACATGTATAGGTGTTGAAAAACATTTAAAAAAATTTATCAGTTTATCAGCTTCAGTATTCATTGTGTAATGTGTGCTTGTGTCATTGTTTGTAAGATGATATTAGATGGTTTGTGAAGTAAACAACCTTATATTGATAAGGCACAAAATGTTAGATCACTTTATTTGGAGGGGCATCAAAACTAAACTAAAAATGATATATGACCTTGTGTAATGGCCTCTGTCTGTCACTGCTAGGGAATAATGCTGTATAACAGTGTTGTAAATGGAACAAATGTCAGTTATTTTAGGTTAAAGGCCTTTATGTCAATATGAAGTCATTTACTTCATAAACCATCTTGCAAATACTGACATAAGCTGTTCATAAATACTCAAATATTGCTTTTAAATACCTTATCCAGTGCTTGTGCATTTGTCATGAAGTCACTAAGTATGTGCCCTTCAAATAATGTTACCAAATATTCAACTGTGTGTCAAAAAGTAGCTTGTTATTAAACAGTTCCACTGAGAGATGCACCATCACTGAAAAACACAATGGACTGGATTTTCTTAGTACTATATCAGCGCATTTGCACCAAAAGTAATTAAACAGAGGACAAAACTGTGTTTATTATCATTCATGTGGAAATTATGTACACATTTGAATCAAGAAAATCAGTACATGACTCAGAAAAAGAGCAAGTCATACAGAGTAAGCCATGACATTTGTGGTTCTTCCTGTGTCTGTTGTAGAGATCTGTTTGCTGACCAGAGGAAGGCGTACGGCCAGCGTGCGGGCAGATACATACTGCCGCCTATACTCCCTGTCCGTGGATAACTTCAACGAGGTTCTGGAGGAGTACCCCTATGATGAGGAGAGCCTTTGAGACAGTCGCTCTGGACCGCCTCGACCGCATAGGCAAGTCTCCCTCAAAATCCCCTCCCTCCTCCTTCCTAGAAATCTGGAGTTATTGTCATTTTGTTATATATTTGATTTTCTTAAGCGTAATTACAACATTGTTTCCAAAAAGTTGGGAGGCTGTGCAAAATGTAAATAAAAACAGAATGCAATGAGTTGCAAATCAGTTAAACCCTGTATTTAATTGGAAATAGTTTGGAAATAGTACAGTAACAACATATGAAATGTAACTGAGAAAATTGAGAAATTTAATTTACTTTTTTTGAAAAATATATGCTCATTTTGAATTTGATGCCAGCAACAGGGCGGGAGCAACAAAAGACAGGGTAAAGGTAAAGTTGTGCTCTAATAAAAAAACACCTTGTGAAACATCTGACAACTAATTAGGTTCATTAGCAACAGGTCAGTAACATGATCGGATATAAAAAGCATCCCAGACAGGCTGAGTCTCTCAGAAGTAAATATGGGGAGGGGTTCACCACTCTGTGAAAGACTGCATGAGCAAAAAATTCAAAAATAATGAAAAATAGCAAAGAACTTGGGAATTTCATCATCTACAGTACATAATATCATTAAAATATTCAGAGAATCTCTGTATGCAGGAACAAGGCCGAAAACCAGTATTGGCTGGCAGTGATCGTCGGGCCCTCAGACGGTATTGCATTAAAAACAGACACGGTTCTGTACTGGAAATCACTGCATGGGCTTAGGAACATGTCCAAAAACCACTGTCTGTGAACAGTCTGTGATCCACAAATGCAAGTTAAAACTCTAAAACACAAAGAAGAAAGCATATATAAACAGGATCCAGAAACGCCGCCACCTTCTGTGGGCCCGAGCTCATTTAAGATTGACTGAGGAGAAGGAGAAAAGTGTCCTGTGGTCTGACGAATTAAAACTTGAAATTCTGTTTGGAAATCATGGACGCTGCAGGCTAAAGAGGAGAGGGACCGTCCAGCTTGCTATCACAGTTCAAAAGCCAACATTTGTGATTGTATGAGGCTGCATTAGTGCGCATCTGTGAAGGCACCATTAATGCTGAATTGTATATACAGGTTTTGGAGCAACACATGCTGCCATCCAGACAACGTCTTTTTCTGGGAAGGCCTTTATTATTTCAGCAAGACAATGTCAAACCACATTCTGCACATATTATAACAGTATGACTGTATAGTAAAAGTGCTAAACTTGCCTGCCTGCAGTCCAGATCTGTCACCATTGAAAACTTTTGCCGCATTTTGAAACTACAACAAAGGAGTCACTGAACTGTTGAGCTGCTGGAATCCTGTATCAAGCAAGAATGGGAAAACATTTCACCTTTAAAACTACAGCAATTGGTCTCCTCAGTTCCCAAACGTTTACAGAGTGTTGTTAAAAGAAGAGGTGATGCAACACAGTGGTGAAGAAGCCACTGTCACAATTTTTTTTAAACATGTGCTGGCAGCAAACTCAAAATGGTCATATATTTTTCAAAACAATACAATTTCTTAGTTTCAGCATTTGATAACTCGTCTTTATACTATTTTTAATTAAATATAAGGTTTAAATGATTTGCACAACATTGCATTCTGTTCTTATTTACATTTTTCACAGCGTCCCAACTTTTTGGGAAATGAGATTTTACTTATAATGTCAATGTTAATGCATTAATGAAACATTAGTACATTAAATTAATAACGCTACCCATTTTCCACCCTGAAGCCTGGCTACTTTTGCACTGTATGTTGCTGTGACTGTCACCCTCTCATTCAAATACAGCTTTTAAATGGCAAGTTCCATCGATATCTCTCTTAATAAACTATGTTGCCAGCTATTACAATGCCATGAATTTGTTTATTACCATAGTACATTGAGTCTGAAGTATCATTCTAAAGCAAATCACACTGCTGTTGCCAGCAATATCAGTAATTTGGCAGACTATGCTGGACAGTGCTTGCAGGAGGCACATGGATAAACCAACTAACAAAAGCAAAGTGGAAAGCTCCAGTTCCCTCGATAGCCTCTATTCTAACAAGACTCCACAAGCTGTATGAAAGAGAGCGAGAGGCTACAATTGCAGAAGAGTTGGAACTATTGACTGGTTACATGGTTTATATCGCTGCTGTCAGAACAAAACCTCATATCTCCATTTTTGTTGCTTTTCAGTTTTTGACATAATTTGAAAATGCCTGTTGCCCTTTACATTGTGTGTAAATTTCATGCTGAATCGAGCAAGAGAAATGGCCCAGAATGACTTGGGAAAAAGTCTGGTTCCATTGACTTACATTAAAAGTAAAGTATGTTTTTCCCGTCTCCTGTAAAGTTACCATTTTGGAGATATGAGGTTTTGTTCTGACAGCTGCGATGTGATATTTATGTATTAGTTGTAACATGCAGCCACTGTTGCTAACAATGAATCTTGGTGAAGTAAAATGAAAATTATAAAAATAATATGATTGAATTACTGAAAGTAATGAATACATTCTGATAAAGCTTATTTTGACCACTCAGCTATAACAAAATACACTGCCTTTTTAGGAAAAATTAGCCATTTAAAATCCTTCTATATTATATAATTACTTGTAAAGTAATGAATTAGATTCTGCACAGACAGGTTTGATTCTGCACTTCTGACACTTTTCCATATAGTTCAATTTCAAATGACAAAAACATGGCAAAAATTGTTGCACACAACAAGAATGTACACACAATGAGGAACATTCATCAAATTAAAATCATAATAGGCTATCTCCTCTTCTTACAGGCACAAATGTGAAAGTTTAAAATCTGTATTTCCAATGCAGTTTCTATCTTTGTTTCAACAAACTTCAACAAACATTTGCAAAACGTTGGTAACATTCTCCTGGAATTCACCAAACCCAGACTCGTCCCATTAGACTGCATGAGTTTGCGTGGTTTACCACTTTGTGGCTAAGCTCTTATCCTAACACCTCAATTTTACAATAATAGCACTTACAGTTGACAGGGGCAGATCTAGCAGGACAGAAACTTCACAAACTGACTTGTGGCAGAGGTGGCATCCTATGACAGTGCCATGTTTAAAGTCACTGAGCTCATCAGTACGACTATATCTACTGCCAGTGTTAGTCTTAGTCTATCGATATTGGATATTTTATCCATCTGTTAGCAATGGGTTTGCCTGAAACACCTGACCTCAATAATTAGGAGGGGTGTCCTAATACTTTTATCCATATAGTGTATAAGTTGTATAGGGTATATAGGAGATATAGAATATCGTCACTGTCCAAAGAAAAACATATATCTCCAAGATGGTAACTTCACAGGAGAGGGTGAAAACTTTTATTGTAAACAGATTTTATTCCGAACAATTTTGGAGCTCGTTGTTTTTGACAGCGATGATATAGGAATCTGATTAGCACTGGAATCTGTTTCCGAATAGGAGGGTACTTTTGTTAGATGCCATATTTAGCACCTCTTACCTGCTGAAGTGTGAAATGTTGACTGACTAGTGGAAATTAATTTGTAGGCTTTGTTTGTGCATTAGGTTTCTGAGTTTCCCTGGGTTTTAAATGAATCATTGATTAAAAAAACATTATTTTATGGTAGCATAAAATTTACATATATATATTTACAGTAAATGTGAAGATCAGGCTCTGAGATTGGCATAACTGGTACAGAACCATGCAGTATGTTCATTTAATGCCTGACTGTGCAGCGTAATTTCCATCCGTCTCTCATGTTCTCTGCCTCATAGAGCCAGACGGCTGAGGGCTGAGACGCCACAGAGGCCGGCTGTGTTAGTGCTGTCACTGAGGCCCGTGTTTATCTGCCACCGCAGGGGGCTCAGACACCCTTCACAGTAAACACTGACACCTAGCACAACCAGCCCACACAATGCCGCACAAACAACAAACTGAATCATTTCACTGCAATCTAAAACAGTCTACATCAGTCTGCGGCCTGGTTACAAGTGAGGACATACTGGAGTGTGTTTCCTGAGTATGACTACAAATAACATGAAAAGAAGGGACAAGAAAAATCTTTCAGAAACTAAATACCAGCTCCAGCAGTCACAGCACATACGCTTGGCCAACGCAGTTTGGGAAGTGTATGGAAACTCTAAAAAATCTAATTTCCCACTTACTCCAGATGTAGTAAGTGTAGTGCTTCTGTGGTTTAGCGCTAGAGCTATAAGGCTAACTTTGCTAACAAACATTAGAAGTCAATAGTCACCCAATCTTTTTCCCTGAATACATCCATGAAACCTCTTTTTACTACTTAAACCACATCAATCAATTTACTCTAAACTACAAAAATGAATACTGAACACTGTAGTCCGCCACTTTAGACAACAGGTGGCCAGAGTGTCATTCCCTATTGTGTGCACGCACATTTATAGCTTGTAGTAAGCTATTCTATGTCCTAAACCACACTGACAAATGTACTTGACCTTAGCCAAGACCTGGATGCAGCTTGAGTGGGTTGAGTTTTCTGAAAGTATCTAACCCCTTAAAATCCCAGGCTTATTACATACTAAGGCTTATTATTCAGTAAATACAGGGAATTCAGTGCAAACTGGCTGAGGTGTTCTTAGCTTATAGAAGTGTGTAATAAAACTTTGAGCCCGTCGGCAGGCTGAACGAGGTTAAGGAAACGATTTGGGTGACTATTGACTTCTTGTGTTTGTTAGCTGAGTAACTATGTGGAAAATTTTGTGAATTAGATTTTCCACCAAACTTTTTCTTCAAAGTCAGTGTGAATCATAGTGCGCATTCTTTTCATTTGGTGACATTTCTGAGTGAAACATGGGGTCTCTGAGCGAGCTGAGTGTTTTCTCTGGATGATAGGTGGGGGTAGTGTGAGGGGGAGGTGAAACATGACATTATTGGTTAGTATTATTTTTTTCACACCTGCTGGTGCACATTGACATGATCAAGACATTTAGGAGACCAGCAGAAGTCATTATATTCAAGACAAAGATTACAGGAATCATAAATTATGCTTAATATGACCAGGGACATAAACAAAAGATATAAACAAAACAAAGGTCAGTTTTGATTTCAGGAAGACTTTAACCTTTACATTGTTTGACATCAGAGATCGTAGTTTTCACTGGAGATAAAAGCATGGTGTAATTTTATTTGAATAGGTTTTCAGCTCATTGAAACAAGTGGAGAGAGCTTCTATCATGAGTGCAGATTCAAAACCATGAAGATGAAGTAGTAGAAGAGAATGTTTTAATATGATTAGAATTTGATTTAAAATGATTGCTGTGCAAACAGTTGTTTTTTGGAAAGAAAAGGTATTCTTACCATCTTGTCATCAGAACAAGCAGAAAAAAGGTGCATTTCTACAGCATGTAAATCAAATGTAAACGTAGTGCATTACGTAACTAATTACTTATGTAATTCTGTAATTACGTTGAAATAGTATAACAAAACAACAGTAACTCTGGACCTCTGAAAATTGACTGCAGTTTTATTACAGCTTGACGGATGTTCCCTGCTGATCTTCATAGCTGGCTTTGCTCGTTCTCCTTTCCAACACAAATCCAGCATGTAGAACTCACCTTTCTCTCTGGCAGAGTGGACTTACAGACCGCAGACCTCACTAATTAATTACAGCATTAATGGATCTGATGCAATCTGCTGATCTGTAGTGGAATGCGCTGGGGTTAGCGCGGGTCGTCCAGTGGCCTTCCGCCTGCAGCCTAATCGCCACTTTCTCATATCAGAAAATGGCCACCCCGATGTGACTGCTAATTCTGTTTCCACTGTGTGCCCTTGGTTACTTTGCAAACATTTCATAGATGATGTTTCGATTATTCCTAATGGTTTTTGCTTAGATTTTCATTCAGATGAAAAATTTTAGCATTCAGTTAATTATATAGAAAGTCTATTAGCTTGACTAGTAATGACAAAAAGAATTTGTCGATATCTAATTATAGGAAGAAGTCAGAGCAGTTGTTGCAGTGCATTACGTCCCCTTCCCGTCATTGTGGAATCATTTTTAGTGTTCATATCTACTTTTCCGTAGTGTGATAGAGTTAGCGTGATAGTGTGTCTGCCCTTCAACCAGCCCCATGTTATAGATCTGCCATCCAGCAGCTACCAAACATGGAAAAGTGCCATGCGTCTGACTAGCCTGTGTCTCTCCTCCTCCTATCGGACAGCACCCTGCGTTCGAGGCCATGTTTACTCGCTGATTTCTCTCTCTCTGCCTTATCTAGCCCTCAACAGTAAAGACTAGTCAAACACAGACTGCTTGCCTGCAGGAGCCATCACACCCCCTACCAGGCTGTGCTATTTCCACACAGGCTGTCCCCCTCCCTGCTATCAGCCCCTCAGCCTGGGGTTCTTCCCAGAGCCATGGGCTTGCTGAGCCTCTACTGCTGCTGAAAGAAAGGGAGTACAGAGTAGTGTTTGTTACAAAAGAACAGAATGAAAGAAGTATTTAAAATGAGCCCTGATCATAGCTATTCCTGCTTCGTGTACTTTTTAATATTCAGCGTGCCACCTGAGGGTGAATAATGTCCTTTGTTTAGAGGTTATTCAAAAAAGCCATGATTATAATGAAGCTTTTTTTGTGAAGGAGGGAAGCTCTTTGGGCTAATGCTGGAGGGATTTAACTTGGATTTCAAATAACTCATTTACCAGGTATACATGTTAGTCAATGAGCCAGAAAGACTTATTAATGTACACTTGAAACTACTAGTTCATGTATACAAAGCTAAGAAATTACAGATTTCATCTGTATCTGCTGTGACTCGGATATAGTTTGTGATATATTGTCTGACTCTGGGTTTTCTTTTGTATCCATTAGGAAAGAAGAACTCCATCTTGCAGCATAAGGTCCAGCATGACTTGAATTCTGGCCTCCTGAACTACCAGGAGAATGAGATCATCCAGCAAATTGTGCAGCACGACAGAGACATGGCACATTGTGCCCACTTGATGCAAAACCAACCTCCTCCTGCTCCTCCATCACCTACTCCTGTCATCTGGGCCCCACTTATCCAAGCCCCCCTACAAGCTGCTGCAGCTACAACGTCAGTTGCTATTGCCTTGACCCACCATCCTCACCTGCCTGCCACTCTCTTCCGCCCTTCAGCTTCTGTTTTGGGCTCAATGAAAGACCCTCCCAGTCGATTGAAGAGGTTCCAGGTTGTACCCGCGTCAGCAAGTCCAGGTTCAGCTGGAGATTCCCCTTCCAGCACTCCTTCGAAGCCTCGTACCGGAGCAGACACCCCTCTACTTGCGTCCTTCCGAGCACACCACTCAACAGGGCCAGCTGGGTCAGGCAGTACCAGCCAGCAAGCCTCCAGCACCAGCAGTGGTTCCCAGCCTGGAATTGGCAGTGCTTCTGCATTCCCAACTTCTGGCAACTTCTCCACATCTGCATCCCCCACATCAAGCACCGCACAGCTCCATCCTCCCCCAAAACACAAGCAGCCCTTCCTCCAGAGTACTCCACCACTGACCAACCGCCTCCAGCAAGGCGGAACAGGTGGAACGGCAGATGGCTCAGGTGTTGGAACCTTGTCTGGGGCGGTAGGTGGGGCAGTGGGTGGTGCATCATGTGGAGTGGCCTCAATCGGGTCCCCTGGGGGCGCATTAGTTGGTGCGACATGTGGTCTTTTGACCACAACGTCTTCAAATAGTAGCCCTCTTGCCACAGGATCATTCAGCCATGCTCCCAGTCAACATCTCCATGGTCAACAGTCTCAAAAACCCACACAGATGGGCTCGCTGCAGCAATTTGCAGGTGGGGGTGGTAGGACTTCTAGTGTGCTAAACCTCTTCCATACACCCCCGCCTGGATCCCCATCCTCCAGCCATACTCACATTGCCCAGGCCCCTGAAGGTTCACCTTCATCAAACACCCAATCCACCTTGTCCAGCCTAAGGTCCAGCTTTCTTCCCCAGTTGCCTTTAGAAAGGTCAGCATTAGCTTCACTAGCTCAGTATGGCTCGGCTAATGCGTCCCCCTGTTACACTCCGCTAGCCCCTAGCCCTACGATTCAAAGTCCTGTAACTGGAAGAACTTTTCACTACAGTGACCCTTCCAGTGCAACAGGCTCCCACAGTTCTCTGCTCATGCCCCAGTCCTCTTGCCCTGGCCAACTACCAGGCCACCACGCCTCTGGGACCGAATCTCCTTTAAGCCGTTTCTCTGAGGATATGAAACTATTATCCAGCTCTCACCCCACACTAAGTGGAGAGGTAGCCCAGGCTCTGGGTCATCACTCGTCCACTCGATCCACCATGGATCCTGGCTATTGCCTCTCCCCTTACTCTTCCCCAACACTGACACCCAAGCCTTGTAGCTCCGTTTCAGGGCACATTGCTCCCCCAGTACAGACTCCTCCCGGGTCACGGCACCACATTCACTCCACAGGGACGTCGCCCTCGCTTCCACCTCGGAGGTCCTCAGAGGCCCACCCTTCTGAACTAGAACCACTCTGCTCTAAGCTCCCCTCCAATTTGTGAGGCTAGATCACACCCTCCTGCTCACCCTGGACTTGTAACTGAGTAATAACAACCTTCTTCTGTGTGACACTTTTTCTTTCTTTATCTATCTATCTAGACACTGTGTTTTAATCTTAATTATTTTAGATATCTAAATATTACTGTGATTAAAAAAAAAAGATTAAGGCTTAACCAGGTTAAATTAGAACTCTAGATTACTCTTCTTTTGTTTTGCTTTGTCATTCTTTCTCTTTTTTACTCATTAATATATATGTGGAGATATATATTTAACAATATATGTTAATCAATTGATAGGAGGGTGTGAAACGCTACATATATAAACATTCAAGGAGGTCCATGCCAAATTCATTTGGTCAGTGCGTTTGAAATGGACAACACAGAAGGACTATTTTGCAGGAATCTATGCACTGAAGCCTGCATGTAAAAAATGACTCTTTTTCTGTGTTCAGATCTACCTTTTTAGTCACGTGCTTCGGAAGAGCAGATCTTTTATCACTACGCCCTATCCAGGATCACATATTGCTGATCCTTAAATGTATCTATTGGATTGTATGTATTTATTCACTGTATAAACTTTGCAAAACCTTCCAAGTTGGAGAAGAGAATTTAGGCAAACCAAAAAGATTTTTCTCTTGAGTAATTAGTACACTTTTTGGCCTACACCTTGTTGATTGCTGTTTGAAGTATTGTAGTAATATTTGAGTGGGCTTCAGGTCCTCTACATTAGGGAGAACAGAGGAAGAAGTTAAAGATACAGGGAGTCTTCAACAGTGTCCTAACAAATTCACTTTTGTCTTCCAGGTTCAAGTGGCAGGTTGTTGGAGGTGAATGGCATTAGACTGATGAATGACATGAAAGCCCCTGTGTGTGTATGTGGGTGTGCTTGTGTGTATGACTGTGTTTTCTGAAATGGCTTGATGCAAGCAACAATCTTGTTGGACTGACCAAGATTAGATTTGCCTTTTTACAAGAAAAAAAGAGAACTTCCATCAAAGCCTATGTGTAGATGGTTCTAATGAAAAACATTTTACACCTCGTACTAGTTTTACAGAGCCAGCAACAAGTCAGCATTACATGAGATTACAGGATGTAGCATAGATGTTTTTCTTTCTTGAGTGATTTATTTATTTACAAATATCTATTTATATTTATTTGTGCTTTATCATCCATAGCTGCTAAAGGATCAAATTAAGATATCAATCAGATGAATGTACTGTATGAATAAACACTATCAGCATTAGCAGGAGGATGCTACATCAAATGACTGACCATGAATAAGCCTGCACAGTAAGATATGAGCTGAAATTATGCATCTGGAATAAGAATAGATGGGTCCCTATCAGGGTCACAACTTTCAACTACAGTGTCCTTTTGTGATTAAACAGCCTCGCAACTCCCTCATGACACCTGACCTTAGCTTACCCTTAAAGGTTTGGAAACAGGAGATCACAGTGACCACAGCATTGCTGTCCCCATAGCCAGCTGCCAAAACAAGTTAAAAAAACTGTATGTGATTGTTAAGCACAACTAGAAATCCACTTACATACTAGTTATAGCATTAATTTAGTAGTATCCTATTATTAAGAGATTTTTAAAATATATACAGTAGTAGTGGGCGGTATGTCAGTTAATCTGCTACACCAGTAGAATTTCTTCCTAAGGTATTAGTTTTGTCACAGCCTTTATACCAGTATGCCAGATGATGCAATGTACAGACAGTGCAAAAAAGGTTGGTCCATTTGGCTGAATGCCAGAGTCAGGGATGTTTCAGTCACGTTGAAGTGAAAATAAAAATGCAGAAGTTGATCACCTTCTACTGTGTAGTCAGTTGCAGTCTGAAGTAGTTGTTGTCAAGCCAGCAGAGAGTAATATTAAAACAACAGCCGCTCTCTTGGGGTTGGCCTTTAGCTGCGGCCTGGTCATCGAAGCCAGCAGCATCGCTTCTTATCTGCAGTTGATAGCATTAATAACTTGTAATTTTAAACTAATTCAGCAGCATATGATGCTAGATATAAACATGAGAGTGTGGGGTGCATATATGAGACAAATTACTACAAAAATTCAGATGTGAAACAACATTTAGCACCATTTTCACCAGAAACAGAGAAGCCACTGGGTGCTTACATGTATGCGATAAAGGTTTATCTATATATTGTTCAGTTTTGTTTTTGATATTTTGCACAATAAAAATGTTTCAGATTTACTTGTTGTTAGTTATTAAATATTGTTCCTATTAGTAAAGGTCCATTCCAGAATAATAAGCCACTGTTAACCCACAAAAATAGGTTTACTTAAGCATCTAAAATGGTTTTATTTGGAAAAAAATAAATAAATAATGGATCATTTATATTTGTCCATTCATCATGAAATTTTAGCACAATGTAACAGTAGATCGCTGCTGTCGAAACAAAACCTGCCTTATATCTCCAAAATGATAGCTTTCTAGGAGAAGGAAAAAACCTTCTTTACTTTTAATGTAAGTCAATGGAACCAGATGTTTTTCCAAATCATTTTGGGCCATTTCTGATGGTCCATTCATCATAAAAGTTATAAATGCAACAGGCATTTTCAAATAATGTCAAAAACTGACAAATTATCTGAGATGTGATGAGATACAAATTTTTGTTGCGACAGCAGCAATATATATCCAAAAGTTTTATTTAGCCACCCACCACTAATAAACAGTGTATCTCATCAATTTCTTTTCAAAAAGTGTAACTCTATTAGCCAGTAACTCCAAAAACCAATTCACCATTGTGTGAAATTCATGTCAAATAGTCAAACATGGATGGTCCCAAATTATTAATTATTTGGAGTAAAATAAAATAGTCTAAAATTACTTGGTATAAAATGCTGTTACATTAACAAACACTACTGTTCAAAAGTTTGGAATGACTGTTTTCAATAAAATAAAACCAGTTGTGTTGCAGATACATAAATGCATTAAATGTTTCTAATATAGTGATAATATTTCATAGGTTTGTAGGAATATTCAAACAGTTTATAGGTAGTTGTAAAAATTAAGACATTTGGCTTTTTAAAGACATTTTTATGATGAGTGGAGTTGTACATAAGACCAAATCTCACTGATCAAATAGCTATTCTTATTACATGACAAGAACGTATACTATGAATAGATACTTATTTAATAACATTTGCAGTTTTTCTACCATGTCTACCAAGTTGTTGTAAATTTTAAGCAAAATAATTGGTTTATAGTGTTACAATATTTCAATCTACACTGTATATGTTATTACTGAGTAACAATTATTAATGACAAGTGATTCCAAACTTTTGAATAGTATTGTATATTAAACTTAATATTTGGTTTTTTTTTATCCTTTTCTTCTCAGAAACATACATTTTTCACAAAGAAATAATAATATCCGCACTTGAGAAAACCTGACCTGCGTCAAGTTCACAAGTTGTGAAAATCTTTTCAACTTTTGAGCGGCGAGCGATGCTGGCAGAGAGGGAGGCACAAATACAAGGAGACACTGATGTATTGAGGGGGTGATGTGTAGCGACAGACAGCCAGGGGCTTGACATGTAGACGAGGACCCCTGTGGGCTACTCAGGATGACGAGCTTGTAGCAGGGAGGCCTTTTGAGGCGGCTCTACAGCAAGTTATGATTGTCTCTGAGCACTTGCGGAAATTTCATGAGGAGGGCAAGTATTGATTGCATTATTGGACACAGCTTTGGGAGGTTTCGAGAGCTAGTTAGAGAGTTTTTTTGTTCCGACTGAGAGAAAAAAAAACAGCTTAACGCACCTCGGGGGTCGATGGCAGTGGAGGACTCAAATCTGGCAAGGCTGCAGAGAAAGGCACAGAAAAAGTGAGAGAGAGTGATTGATTAGAGGGTAGTCTGACCCAACCGAGAAACCTGGTCATTAGCAGAGATAAGGACTGCAGTGCATCAATAAAAGCAGCGAGCAGCTGTCAGTCAAAGGCGGCTGTCACTCTGGGCCTGTCTCTTGTCTCAGCTCCCACCTCTCAGACCATGAGACTCACTCACACCCCTTCATGGGATAGTGTAGACACTGCGGAACTCAAAAGTCCACATTCGAACTTAAGGCTAACTTTCAAGGGCCCATATCATCGAAAAATGGATTTTCATTGTCTTTAAAAATAAATAAATAAGAAAATGATGAAGTATATAAAAATTGTTTTAAGTTATAAAACATACTGCTCACTCCCCACTCTGCGTCATCCACAGAATCTGCAAAAACAGCCCGTACTGAATTATTGTTTTTGTGACAAAGCCACACAAGCCAGCACATGTACACTGTAAAAATACTGTAAAGTTCAACTCAAAAAAAGTTCTGCATCTTATTTAGGTATATATATATATATATATATATATATATACACACACACACACACACACACACATATATATATATATATATATATATATATATACATATATATATTTCAGTTTTCAGTTTTTGGGTTCACAGATATACAGGCCTGCAGAATCACTGGGGTGTAAACTTAAAATCTCCTGACATTGGGAGGAGTGAAGTTATTTCAGATTGTTGTTTTGTTAACTTAGTGTTTATTGTTAAATGAGCTTAAAATGTAACCCCAGCCACAAAAACTAAACCTAAATTAAATTGCAACCATTGGATATTTAAGTTTTTATGTTTTATGAATCAAGTATTTTATGTGTTGGACTAACATTAACATGTAAACCTAACATTGGAAGCAACTTTAAGGGCTCACAAGCGATGCAACTTTCTAAGTGTTTACCACAACATCAGAAGATGGGGAGACTGTGAGATTCTAAACCGCAGTGATGCCCCAGCTACTCAATACTGGAAGCCTGAAAAGAGAAAATGCGTGGTGGGATTATGTGATGGAATGAGTGCCAGGTAGTGGGGGAAATTAAAATTATATATTTATTTATTGTTTACCTAAGTAAGATGCAGAACTTAAAAATGTGAGTTACGAGCACGTTTCACTAAACTAGGAAGTTTGAGTTGAGTGAACTTCATTGTCTTTGAGTTAACTCAAAAAACCTACACTTAGGCCCACTCATTCAGGTAGACGTCATAAGGATTGTTTTAGGCCTGATTTTTGAGCTAGTCATGTCAAATTCTGTAGTCAGCGTTATGCCCATATTAGGAAGTCCGGTTCCTAAGATGGTTTTCTCTATTACAATATTCCAAAGCCAATATTGCTTTACAGACATCTTCTTCCGATTGTTGTCAGATCCTCCTAATTGCAAGGTTGTTAAGGAATCAAAATCCAACTACAAGCTAACACTGCTGCACACTGAATTGACAGCATGAGAATGTAACCTCACCAAAAAATACATAACCAGTAAGCTTCGTCAAATGTGGTAATTAAGTTGTTTTAGCAGTTCGAGTAGCTGGTGTTGGTATATAACAGTGTTAAAGTTTAACCCCTTAAATGGCCAGGACAAAGTTTTATCACACACTTCCTAAGAACCTAAGAATAGCTCAACCAGTTTGCACTGAAGTCCCTGTAGTTACTGAATAATAAGCCTTAGTACGCAATAAGCCTGGGATTTTATAGGGTTAATAATAGACTTACTTTCATGTGATGCAATTTCAGTGTGCAGGAGTGTGAGCTTGCTTGTTGCATGTATGTAGCATTATTCTGTTTAGTTCTAAGGGATAAAAAGAGATTGGAAAATATTCATGTAAAAACAAATTACAATTGTTTTTCATGCATAAACACACACACTAAAGTGGATTTCATGGAAACTAAATAAGGTACAAGAAAAGTCTAGGAATAGGGCCCTTTAAACCTAATCCCAAAAGCTAGTATGTGCTTCCCTTTTGAAGTTAAGATTTATGAAGGAGTCTAACCCTAAGCTTACAGCCTACATCTTCTCCAGCACTGACCTTAACACTATAATCTATCTGTTGAGTCAAAAAGACCCAAAAATTTCCCATCATTGCAATTCACCCATAAAACTACACCATCACAAACACCCATACATGCACTTTAGCTCCTGCAAGAAGCTGAACTTGGAGACAATCCACCTGGCAGCGTCCGACTTTCAGATTCATGGTGGTTTTCATCGCACAACACAAAGTGATTCCAATTGGGAGTGCTCCCAATTTCGGCACCTAATCTGGGCTGCTTTTGTGCTGTGGTTCCGAGTCATAAGGGAGCGCTCATGGAGCGCTGGTGCAGACAGTAATGAAATCAGTCTCGGTGATTGAGGATTAGATTTCACACTAACAGGGTTGCCTCTCGGAGACGAGAGGCGGTTGGAGACTGGTTTGCGTGGTGACTGGCACCATCAGTACTGATTTGTGAACCCAAATTCATTTTGGGAGCTGTGACTAGCGGAAACATGCTGGCGAATGTATGTGTTAGCATTATCAGCCTCAGTAAAGGATGCGTTTGAGATCTAAATGGCATAGGTTCAAAGGGAAAAGATGAACTGGCCTTATCCTGCATTAGCCCTGCTTTAACCCCAGACAAAATAAGATGCATACTGAAAACACAAAACACTGTGTTTTTTTTTTTTTGGAATAAGCTCACAACATATAAAAATAAAGGCTATATAATTTTATAGAGGACCCCTTAAACTGCTGGGATGAGTTATTCAGTAACTACTGTGAAACTTTTTCTGTAAGTTATGTAGTTATAAGAGTGGTAAAGTCTGGAGCCACATACAGGCCTATACAGTTTAAAGGGGAAATCCACCAGTTTTTTTTTTATTTCTGCATAATTACGTTGTTATGGTGTAAAGTCATTCAGAGTGGTTTGATGTGAAATGGTGCATTACTTTACAGATTTCTTTACAGTGATGGTGATAGGAACCAGGAGTCGTAATATCTACATCACATATATAGCCGTTTTATTTACTATCCAAAATGGCAAGTGAACCTATACGTCAAGTAATGTTAGCATTTTGGGTTTTGTTCTGACAGCAGCGATATGTAACTTGACAGCCTGAGTGACTTTATATCTTAATGAAATTTTGGAAATTTTGCTAAATCAGTTGAATTCCCCTTTAAGGGTCTTGCTTTGATGATATTGAACCGTCAGTAAGGTTATGAATCTGGATAATAGCTTGGCAATGGTGCAGGATCAGGAGCTGATTTACATGGTTGAAATAGAAAGGGCACCCAAACTTTGTGAAGTTAATCTCATAAACCCAAAATTATAACTCAGTTATTAATCTCAAGACTTATTCATTAACTTCTATGATTTATGTCTTAATTACTATCAAATGTGTATTGTTATAAGAATGAGGAACTGAAGTTTAGGCCCACGTACAGGCCCATAGATTATGGGGTTAAAGATCGATAGGTCACTGAGTGTTATTTTGGTCCTGGGCTGATTTGACATGTGCAGGTAACTTTTCCCAGACTCTGGGAGGAATGTTGTGTCTTGGCAAGACTCCACACTCTAAACTCACTACCTTCAAATCAGCTCCTGCGGAGCTAAACGTACCCCCACAGGGTCGGATTGGATTCCATTTACCTCTGTAAGATTAGATAACTCTGATTCAACACTGGCAATTTGACTGTGTAGGCCTACTGCTAGACTTACAGATTAAAAGATTAGGTTGTTTTGGCTATGATCCATTTATAGGCTGGCTGAAAGGGTGCTGGTGTGTGTCAGTAGGAATAATCCTGAGAAAGGAGTGTGAATTCACAGCGACTCGCCGGAATCTTCCTGGCCTCGGGTGGTTTTTGACAGGGGGCAGATGAGGGCTCATACTCACTGACTCCCTGCTTTTCTTGGCTCAGTTTTTCAAACGTATATAATTTACTCATTCAAGCATAATGTCAGTTATTAATGTTGATGTGTATTTATGTAAACAGATTTCTATACAGTATATACATATATATATATTTCCATAGAACTTATTTATTTTTCTGTATTCATTTTATGTTTTTGTAGTGGTGTTGTTTCATGACACCATTTCAGTGTTTAGAATATTTATCATTAATGGTTATTGTTAGCATTGTATTTTTTACATAAGGGAATAGTGGGAATTTATCCAGCTGGCATTTTATTTTTTTAATTATTTTGTCCTAAATTGATGTGACAATGACAAAGTTGCATTGCTGTCATACTCAGACACCCACAAAAAGGTAGCAAAAAAAAAGAGAAAATCACAAAAGTCTGTGAGCAAAAGGACAATATATTAGAATATATCATTATATGATTTTTTTTTATTGAAAACTATGGGAAATAGCAATAAGTCTGATACAGAGGTATGTTGAGTTGAAGTGCAGATTTTTTGGGGACAGTTCACTCACCTCCACCGCGTAGCTGCACTGCTGTCTGTGGCTGGCTTTGTTGACGGAGGCCTCTACAGAAAGGACTGACGATAAGCACACAAACTGGATATCATTAAAAAGTATCAAATAAAACAGAATTATTCTACTCCTGTGTCTTCTTTTCCCAGCATCACTATGGCAAAAAATGATGTTCATTGTACATACATACACTGGACATACAAAGCCTTTATGTTTAAAGCCGTTTATCTGAGCAGTAAGAAATTATTTGTTCAATAAATACAGTCATATGCAAAAGATCACGTTACTTGTTTCGTTGAATTTCTAAGTGAAAATAAGTGAACACATCCTCTACAGAGAGCACACTTCTGCACACTTTAATGCACAATTACTGGTTATTTACTGAATCTAATACATTTGGAAAAAATATAAAATCATCCATCATCTAAACCGCTTATCCTTCTGGGTTGCTGGAGCCTATCCCAGCTGTCATTGGGCGGAAGGCAGGATACACCCTGGACAGTTCGCCAGTCCATCACAGGGCAGACAGACAGACATACATATACAATCACACACACTCACACCTAGGGGCAATTTAGCACGTCCAGTTGGCCTGACTGCATGTCTTTGGACTGTGGGAGGAAACCCACGCAGACACGGGGAGAACATGCAAACTCCACACAGAAACGACCCTGGTCACCCGGCCGGGAATTGAACCCAGGCCCTTCTTGCTGTGAGGCGACAGCGCTACCCACTGAACCACCGTGCCGCCCTTCAAAACATAAAAATATAAAATTATGTTTTCCAAAATTTTAAACTCATCAAATAAATAGAAACCGTGTCCTAAAAATTGTGGATGTGTTAATCAGCAAAGCATGTAATTTGACCAAAGCTCTCCTCAAGGAAGTCCAATATTTACAGTTACCATCCTACATCTAGTTTATCTGATCAGTCCTCCATTAAATTTAATCAAGTGTGCTGCTCAAGGATTTGCAATGGCTGGAGTGCACTGAGAATTCAGGAGCTGTCATTTTTACTGAGATTGTAATTTTACTAGATGTTTATTTGTGTGTATTCTAAGGTTATAATATAATGTTTTATTGACAAACCCCATTTACTTTACAAGATAAATAGTTTTAAATAGTTGGTGGTACTGTATATGGTATGAAATGCTCGGAAGTACTGATGAACTTCAATATCATAATATTTTCTGAAAATACACTAGCAACTTCAAAAGTTTGTAATCACATATTATTTAATTAAACATTTTGGGGAACACTAAAAAGTTATTAAATAATAAATAATATATTTTAATTATTTATTTGTATTCATTACTTCATACTTTATCAGCCTGAGATTTGATCACTGCGTTTTAAATATGAGTAATATTTGTACAGTTTATTCTCAACATTATACAGCATTCTCAGTTATTATGTAATTATTTACAGCTTTACAGATGAAAATTTGAAGTTGTAGAGTATTGATCCCAAACCACTAAACTGTACTCCAGGAAACAGGGATTTGTTTACTGAGATAAACACTAACTGATCACTTTCTAACTAACTATCTCTTTTAGATTTCAAATTTATAGCATATTTAAATGTTTAATAAAATATTCAGAAATGAAAATATTTGATAGTTGCTTCCCTAAACTGACAATCACCCTCACAGTGTGGCACCAATTCCAGTGTATGTGATATATTTCCCAGCATTTAGTGTATATTATGGTTACAGTATATAGAACATACCATACATACAATAAACAGCATATACATGTATATGTTATGGTTACATTATACAGGGTACCCCAGTAACACACCCAGTCACATCCTGGTTCAGTTCATTCTCATTGTAATGCAATCCATGTTTCCATTCTTTCTCTCACTCTCTTTCTCTCTCAGCTATGGCCAGTCCACACCTCTTACCTGCCCTCCACACACACACACACACACACACGCACTTCCTTTTGTGATTGTAAGGAGACACATGAGATTCAGCAGCTTAGGTATGGCATTGGCAGGCAGTGAAAGCGGAAGTGTCTACCTCTGCCCCCGAGAGCACTCCGCCATCTGCCTAATTAGAATTCCCCCTTCAGCTAACCTTCCCTTACTGCCACACCAACTCATTCACACTGAAAAGCCTTTGTTTTAGATTGTCTATTATAATTACCGAGGATTCTCTTCAGGTGACACTGGGCTAGCTGAGGGGAGTGTGTGTGTGTGTGTGTGTGTGTGTGTGTGTGTGTTTTTGTACATTTTCAGGACACAAATGTCCAGACTTTGTAGGAATATCAGAGAAAAACAGGCCTAACATATAATATCAGGACCAATACTTTGTAAAGAGCCTTTTAAGAAAATGTTTCATTGTTTAAAAAAAGGGTTTTTCATTGTTCTTTTTGGTTATGCTTATAGTTCGTTTTATTGTTATTTCATATAGATAAACATTATGTAATCTTATTACATAGGTAGTTATGTGTACTCAGTACAAATAGGAGTTATTATTGAGCTATATGTCTGTAATTGCATATGTATATGTACATTTAAGACATGTCATTATTATGTATAAGGCACAGGGATTAAGCCCATTCTTGGACTACAAAGTCCAAGTCCAAAATATCGCTGTTGTCTGAACAAAACCTCATATCTCCAAAATGATAACTTTACAGGAGAAAGAAGAAAAAACTACTATACTTTTAATGTAGGTCAATAGAACCAGACTTTTTTCCAAGTCATTTTGAGTTGTTTCTTTTGGTCCATTCATCATGAAACTTACACACAATTTAAGGCTCAACAGGCATTTTCAAATTACGTCAAAAACTGAAAAATGGAGTAAGGTTTTGTTCCGACAGCAGCAATATATAAAACACACATGGTACGCATTGTTATTACATATAGATAATTACAAATATATTATACTGATGAGGAACATTATTATTACACATCGGTGTGTATAGGCGTGTGTGTGTGTGTGTGCGTGTGTGTGTGTGTGTGTGTGTGTGTGTGTGTGTGTGTGTGTGAAAAAGACTCTTGTCTGCTTGTGAGTCTTGTCCCGCAGGCAGCCTTAACAGTGTGCCACACTGCAACAAGGTCAAAGATCCAAACAGTCACAGGCCTCCAGACCTGAGTCAAAAATAGCTTCAGTAAGCTTGAATGATTGGGGCTTGTCCTGATAGATAGCTTGCCTTCCCTCAGCCCCTTTTGGCCCAGTGATTGTAGAGCTGAGATGAGAAGGCACAACTGGAAAAGATCAAAATATTGAGAATATCATATTGGGGTTTCCAGTAGTGCAGAAAAATATGGCATTATTTTCCTCCTATTTTCTGTCATGCCTACATCTACAATCTTGTGTTTGTCACAAGTATTAATTATTTACTTCACACTTTTCTCTAAAACATGCATAATTAAAGCATCACCAGCTGAAATTATTAAAATATAATCCTACAAATGTCTGTAAAATAAAGTTGCGCATAACTTCAATAGCTCTGCTGCTACTAAACTACTACTACTACTACTAAACTAGCACTCATATTACTGCTACCACTTAACTACTGCTACTAATAAGCTACTACTACTCCTGGACCACTACTAAACTACTTCTACTACTACTATTAAACAACCGCTCATATTACTACTGCTATTTAACTAGTACTACTAAACTACTACTACTAAACTACTTCTACTAGTACTGAACCACCACTCATATTACTACTACTACTACTTAACTACTACTACTACCACTCCTTCTATTACTACTTATACTACTAAACTACTACAACTTAACTACTACTAGTATTAAACTACCAATCATAGTACTACTACTACTACAACCACTGCTACTACTATTACTACTACTGCTGCTGCTACTAGTACTATTTGCAACACTCATAATAATAATAATAATAATAATAATAATAGAAAAAAATAAAATTGTTAAATCTAAATAGATGTTTAAAAATAATGCATAGAAGACAATTTAGTGACTGGACCAGCAGACCCTATTTATTCTCAAAGAGGCTGAGAAGAAGACCTGGTCCATCTGGTGTGTCTTGGTGGCTTCATTATCACAGTAAGAAAAATTCTCAGTCAGTAAGTGGCTACTTTGTAGATACTTTCCACCAATCACATAGCATTATGGCACACTGGGGGTGGAGGGAGGTGGCTCTGCTTTTGACTAACACTGCATGGTTATGAACTGTCTCTAGGCTATTTGCGGATGGCCTGGTGCTGCTGTCTTTTCTGGAGCTGCAGGGATTATCTGCCTTGGGCCTGTTTGGGTCAAACGATACAGTAATGAATCTCCCTTCACTGCCATGTGAACTGCAGGCCACAGCCTTGTCTTCTTCTCAGCTCTGTCACTCCTTTCCTCATTTACTCTCCTTTTTATCCAGAATCTTTGCTCTCTTTTTGTGAGAATGACATCTAGTAATAGAGAGGAAAAGAAAAAAAAAACAAAAAAACAAATTAAAATGTTTTCGTAGTGCTGTTTCAGGCTACACAGGATTAGGATGGATTTTGGCCATGTTTTGGCCATGTAGGCTAAGTATGCTAAAGCAAGTCAGAAAGCAAAGCAACGACAAAATGTTGGGGAAAATGAAGATGCGAAAAAAAAAAAACTTGACACAGCGATCCTTGTGATCCGTAGATTCTAAAGTGATTTATATTTCAGCTGATTTGTATTTTTTTTAACAATCTGAAATCAGTGGAGATGTTGGAGAACTTTCTCATAGGTTGAGGTCAGTGCTGCTGTGCTTTTTGGCAGACGCTGCAGTAGTGCACTCTGACATTCAGTAACTACCACACATCCGTATTAGAGCTTTCAGCTTGCCGTGAAATCCTGCCACCAAAGCCTTCTGACATCTGCCACTCGCAAATGCCGTTTGCGTGCCAGCGGTTGGCATTTTTGCTAACGCACGTTTGCACTACATTATTATTCCCATCATTGTTAGAGCTCCTGGGACACTGCTGGCATATGGGTCGATGACATTGGTTAAAAGCAGGTTGAAGGCCTGCTACCCTACTTCTGTGGATTATAAAAGGCCTGAGTGAAGATAAGGACAAAGGGATTTTTGCTACTACTCAAAATTACATGCTGGGCACTTTTTGTAATACATGATGTCCCAAAAGCTAACAGGGTACTGGCCCTGACTAAACCTTCCCTTTCCTCAGGCGGCCTCTTAAAATCTATGCACAATGCAGGGTCAAATCTGTGGTTGTACTTCAAGTTTTGAGTTTATGTATCTGGAGCAGGATCAGAGCTTCATAAAACATACAAGATACTTCACAACACAAAGAAATAAAGGAAGCAAACAGGCTAGACATTGTTTTTTATCAATAAGGTAATAAAACCATTTGCTTTTATTACACATTTAGATCTAGTTTGATGAGAGCAAACTTATCAATTTTTTAATACAAAATTAGCATCATTCTTGTCAGTTTAAATGAACTTACACATTGAAGATTGTCCAGGACTATTTTAATGGAAAAATGTATTTATTTTGAGGAAGAAATACATCATTTTTTACACCATTCATTGTTATTATGATTTGTATGCCATTCTGGAAATAGTCAAGGCCCACTCGTTTATTTCATTCATTTATTTTTTTAACCCAATTTTTTCCCTAATTTAGTCATGTTCAATTACACCCAGTTAGGTTTTTCTCTATCATCTGCTTCTAATAAGGTGGGTCAAGGCTGGCAAGTGAACCCCCCCACATTTTTTCATACTGCTGCTAAGGCAACATTATTGGACAGCTCAACACGCTTGGAGAAGACTAATAGACAGCAGTGCTGGCAAACATGACCCTGAGTGATGGGGGAAATGGAGGGCCATCCTACCCAACCAAAAAGAACAAGCCCAAATATACTCTCTTTGACTCCTGCCTACAGATGGATCAGGAGCCAAAGCTCACACATTTCATTCCTTATCAAAATGGTGTCAAACCTTTCAGGTGTTTGAAACACTTCTTTGGACTAAAAGACTAAAAAACAGTTTTTTACACACAACTTGGCACAAGGTTTTTTTTTTTTTATATCCAAATGTTTTTTTCAAAAACCCATTACAACTGAAAAACATTACAAACAGAATGGTCTATCTTTACTATATCGGAACAAATGAAGTGATAGGAACTTACATAATCATATATAACTTACATAACTTACAAACTCTAGCAAAGAAAAGGAAATATGTTGCAGGTACAGTAAACGCTTCCTCTACCTCATCTGTTTTATGCAGCCACTTCACACCTATTGTTCTCTCCTGCTTATACAGAGCACTGGACCCACAGTAGACCATCCACTGTTAAAATAACTCCAGAAGTAACACCTTCTATAGATGGTCAACACCTGGTTAGAAATTCAGCTGAGATAGGAATCAGCTCTTATTAGCCCATTTACATTCATTCAGTCTGCAGTTTGTCCATATAATTATTATATTTTCTTAGGCATTGAATGTAGTCCATTATAGTATGTGTGACTTTGTGCAAATTCATACACAATTTATTTTCATGTTAGGCTTCAGAGTGAAGTGTAACAGATTTGTAATAATGCATGCAAGCATTTGACAATTGAGCTACAGTAATATATAGTTTTACTAAAAGCTAAGAGTGAGTGAGAAGTGCATGAAAGAATTCTGTAAATAATTGCACACTGTATTCAATCAATGAAAAAATTATTGAATATTTTGGTCCAAGTCATTTTTTGGTCATAGTTTGGTCCAAATAAAGTGTTAAAGTGCTGAAGATATTTGAAAAGGAGAACACAGTATTGAAAATGCATGTTAGCAATCGTTAAAAATGAATAATATTTTGAAAAAGAAAACTATCATATCATTATTAAGGCAAAACTTGCTCTTCATATAATGCACTTTAATAAACATGAAGCTGAGTGTTGAAGCTAAATACACCCAAAGTGTTAGCAAGTGCCTGTTTATGTTAACCAAACTTTGCAGGTGTCTTTTTTACTAAGTCAAAAATAAGAAAAAATGTTCATTTCAAAAGAATTCAAGGTGTCCCCACACTTTTAACAGGTGTAGGTATGAAGGACATGAAGATTTTGTGGAAAATTCTAGGATTAAAGTCTTGGATCAGTTCTATGTCAGTTCTTTCTCCCCACATTGCTAAAGTCAGGTACTCTGAGTGCTTTGGGTGATAATGTGAGAAGAACTGTTCAAAAGGTACAAAAGGAGGACAGTCATTCTTATAAAATCCAATTCCGTCCTCTTTGACAACTGATTGGCGAAACCGCTGGACCGAGATTCACACAGATGATGTAACAGGGTGACCACACATGAGAAATGGGCCTGTAGAGTCTGGACCAAGACGAAACCTGCCAAATGCAGAGCGGGCACTTAAATACTTGAGGAAGCTTTGTGGATGTCTTTGTGGAGGAATTTACCTGTACATTCTCTGCATTTATATTTCAAGAAGGGTAGAAGCCTCTGAATGTCCTTCAAGCCCTCCTCCAACCTTCTAAGGGTGAGAGGGTTAGTTTCATCTCACTGAGTCATGTGAGAGGAGAGAACAGCATCTAAAACAGGGTAATACATCTAAAGAAGACAAGACAACCTGTCCATTTTTCATCACTGTCATAAAAACACACTGTATCTCCAAAACATTATAAGAGAAGAAAGAAACATTCTTAACAGTTGATTTAACTTGAAAATGTTGAATTTTGTCCATTTTTTCAAATAATTGGTCCATTGGTCACACAATAAAGGAGGCAGGCAAATTTAAATTGTCCCCTTGGAATTACAAGGTTCTATCTGACATTTTACATAAGAGGACCAATTAGGTTCTGCTTCTTTGTCATGTCTAGGGATGCAACGATTATTCGACTTTGTAGATTAAATTGACGACCAATTAGTTGGCAACTAATTTACTAGTGGATTAGTTGGTGATGTCTTTACACTTCTTTCTCATGCTCATTAGGAATGTTTTGACATTACAGATTACTGGAGAGTTGTCAAAAGTGCGAAGGCAGCCTCAGGAACAAAATCCTAAAAAGTGTGGGAGCTAAACTCAGAAACAAAGGTTGTCAGTTGTGCTACTTCTTCTTGCAGTTCTTTTAAAAAGTCTTATTGTCTTAAATGTTATAAATATTAAGCCATAATTAAATAGTAAACATTTGAACTGATAGGGTCTTAATTACAACATAAACATTGATTTTATTCATTCATCCATCTTTTCTTTTTCTTCTTTCTCCCAAAATCCAACAATTTGTTGCTTTAGAGTCACATTGCTGATATAAAATAAAAGCTCATACTGTCTTTAGACTGACCTGCTATACTTACTTGCTGGGACAGTTAATTACAGTAGCTGGTTGCTGTCTAACTTAAAGGAAACTTAAACTAATGGTTCCTGCCTAAAACTGACCTCTGCACTGGACAAAATATTTAGCAGTGACCTTTATACTTCATCTGCAATCTTTTTTGAATAATAAAAAGATGATTTCTCCTAAAACAAGAATTAAATGTCTTAAAAAAAATATATAACAAATAAAAAGAAGTGTCACAGAAATGTCACAGAAAGCATTACATTGAACTTTCTGATAATGTAAACACTCTGTTACAACACTAATTTTATGTTTTAAAATAAATTACAAGTAAACTGTTTGTGTCCCTTGGAAATCATTGTTTCTTTTCATGTTTTGCCAGATAAAACCTTGTAATTCCAAACAGGAAGTGAGTTCTTAGGATTAGAAGGTTCTGTCTGCATTTGACTGTTCCAAAAAACTCATTTACAAATTTGATAGGATTTTGATATTGTACATTTCGAATACGTTTCGGGGGTCTGCCATTTTCATGGATGAAAGAGACGTGTTCCACGTGTTAGTTCTGCTATTTGGAATGCAAAATCTTTGAAGCTCAATATCTCAAAACTGCTCAGAATGCAGACAGAACTCAAAATGGTATTAAAAATAAGAAAAGAAAAAAATGTGCAAATCTTATTACAAAATTGGTTCTCTTAAGACCAATTAATTGAAAAGTTCTTTAAGGAAGCACTCCAGTGGCATCACTTCAATAAAACCTTTTTGGCACCTTTGTTTTTAAGAGGGCATGACAGTGATGTTTGCTTCTCTCATTCGATGAAAGAGTAAGAGAAATGAGGATGAAGTACATTCATCTCAGCAAGAGGGATGCCACCATGGAGAGCATCATCTGTAGTCTGAAACATAGAAAGAGGCAGCTATTTGAGAGAACTGAGACATGCTAATATGACAAGGCAGCAAGAAAATCGTAAAAAAACATCAGCCTGATATTTCCAGGCTTATCCATTCATTTTTCAGCATCAGGAAAAAAAAACAAAAAGCATAAATTGAACAGAAAATTACACAGAAGTCTGAACAGCTAAATATATATAATTTAGTGTATCTTTGTCTTTATTACAGCTCCGATTTATTTCAGGAGTCTTGCTTTCATTTTTTTTTCTTAAGAAATCTGCAGCGATCCTTTTTTCATCCCTATAAAGTTCAGTCTTTGAAGTTGGTTGCATTTTCTGCTTCTCACAATCCGGGTAGTCCCAAACACATCCAGTGATGTTGAGGTCTGGACTCTGTGTTGGTCAGTCAATTTTTCTGAGAACACCAGGAGCTTCTTTGCTTGATTTGCAAAGTTTATACTTATTTGTATTTTTCCTTTTCTCAGTGAGGACTTCTTGACAGCTGCACATCCTTTCAGACCCATAGCAGTGACTTGTCTTCTCACAGTGAAAAGATGGACCAAAACATCTGTGGATTTATTCAGATCTGATGCAAATGGGGGCTTGATTTTCTCTTCTCCCTCAAAGATGTTTAAGTGCTGTTTATCTGACGATGACAGTCTTGGTGGTCTGGCATGTGTTGCATGGTTGTTAGGTGTCCCATTTTCTCAATATAATTAACAATTATTTGAATTGTTCTGAGAACAAGTAGATTATCTAATCTCTAATAGCCTCAGATGTATTTCCTGAAAATAATGACTAGTACTTATTGACCATGTTTTATCTGGGAAATACTAAAGGAAAGGTGGTCTCCGATTTTGCACATTAAGTTGTGCGTTGGCTATAAGATATTATATTGTTTGCTGCAGCCTCAGTGTATTGGAATTCTGACCTGTCCATAGTGATTTAAGCCATTTATTGATATTTATTTGTTTGTGTGTGTCTATATGTGTGTTTACAGGCTCTTTTATCAAACTCCCACTTAAATAAAAACAAGCTATCATGCTGATAAACAGAGTCTATGTATCAGATTGCAAAGTCAGAAATGATGAAGCTGCTTTAAAAAAGCACATCTTGTGAATTTCAGACACTCATTACTTTAATCCTCTCGGGTCAAACTCATCCAATTTATTCTGAGCCTCTTGGTCTATATGCAAACACAGTCTCTGAGTGTTGGGTAAGGAAAAGGAAGCAGAGCAATAATCTACTGTAATTAAACTTGAGTGCGGAAGCTGCTGACAGGCCCAAAGACTTCTAAATTCTGAACTCATTTCAGAGACAAAATGCAGACTCAATGTAAGTAAACAGTAAATTCTGGGTTGAATGTGTTGGCATCGCATCTCAGAGTGGGACATTTGAATATTTGAGGTGCTATTTAGAGTTTGCTTAAAACATCAAGCTCCTGTCAGCAGCAGCGAGATGGAGAGAGAGCGAGAGACGAGTGTGTGTTGCTGACAGATGTGTGGTCACAGATGTGACACTTGGAAAGATCTCTTTATTTGGATCTTCCTCGGTGGTGGCTGCCGATGGAGTCAAAAATAGCTGCTGAACTGCAGAGAGAGCGCAAGGAAACAAAAGAGCTTCAACTATCGAACCAACTCCAGAGGAGAGGAGAGGAGAGGAGGAATGATACAAGAAAGGAAGGGGAGAAGGTCAGGGAGTTTAAAGCAATAAACCTCTGTGGACATGTTGTCATTTTGTAGTTTGCCATTGGCTTTTGTTTTTCCATGTTTTGTATTTGTAATTCATTCTAAGTAATAAAATCATTCCTTGTAGTTAACATAAAATGTTCCAAAGCTGATGTGTTTTGTCCGGTGCACATTTCCCCGAAATGTATCTGGGTCCTCTAAATGAACCCTCTAAAGGTACCTAGCCCCTTTCTGTAGGTGCTCTAGCTGAGGTTGGTACAGTAGCCTAAATCCATGAAAGTATTAATACTGGGGTAAAATACTGACTCAATTAAAAGTGCCTTCCCAAAAACAACTTGAGAAGAAGTACAAAAGTATTGGGCCGAAAAGCTTATTAAGTACTGAGTAACTTACAGAACTGCAGGGGTCTTCAAAATGGGTTGCCTTTGCATTTTATGGCTACTGTGAAAAGGGGTTAGCCAGATTATGAAAATTGCTGCATGTAGTTGGAGCACAAATATTGATACATATTTGCTAATCTGGTGCTCTGAAATGACATCATAAGACTGGCAGCCTCTCCAAAATACTCAGTACAGCAAGCTTTGTCCAGCGTGGTGGTTAAGAGCCTTTGGCGGTAGTGTGCTAGTTATATAATAAAATATAATGTTACATAATAAAATATAATAGTGTTGAAGTGTAGCACTAGCTGAACTTTCCTGAAACATCAATCAAATATACAGAAGTGCTGGTCACATTTACAAGTGGAAAACTAACAACGAGGTTTAGCTAACAACTAATAAAAGCTACCAGTTAGCATCATGCTGACTGCTTACTGAGTTGTTAGGTAATCTCAAACAGATTTTATTATATCATTTCTGATGCGGTATGACATACCGGTCTCCACAAAATAGGTTGCGCAGCTGAAAACAATAGTAGCCGTCATCCTGAAGCCTTAATTTGTCTGTACTTTTCTCCAAGTTTATAGCTGACAGTGTGTCAAACAGTGTCATAAAACACATAACCAAGACTATTTGAGATTACTTAACAACTGATTTAGGCATGCAGTTTGTGTGATGCTTTTTGTTGGGCTGTAAGCTTGAGTGTTCGCTATATTAGCCTGGCAGCTCCAGTGCAAAAACTAAAGAAGCAAACTTCATCAAACATCTTGGCTTTTGCTGAGCCATTCCTTAAAGCAGGGGCAGCTCTTTTACTGCCCTGTTAGATTTAGTTAGATTCTTAGGTATGAATAAAATAATCCTCATTTGCAGTAAAGTAAAGCTTTGTTGATCGTTCTAACACAGTTTTAGCAATAAATGGTCTTAAACACTGGAGTTAAAGTAGCCTATAACTGCTGGTCACATAGCAACACAGACAACATTCTCGCCTAGCTAATAAAGTTAGATAATGAAAATGCAAAGAGAAAGATTTAACACGAACATCAGTAATTTGGAGATGAATGGACTTATTTGCATATATAATAACCCTGATACATTTAATCTGCAACGAGAAACTGTCTCACACATTAAAAAGTCACAAAGCCGAAGTCAGCTTCTTGTTCGAATTCTCCTGTTCCACCTTAAATGGTGCAACAGCTACGTTCTGGCTGACTTTGGCCTGGTAAAAAGTCGAATGTTGAGAGATATTTTACAAGAAACTAGCCTACTTTTGCGGAAACGTTTCCTGTTGGAGATGCGAGAAAAGTGGCCATAAACTAAAGCTTAAAGCAAAGCAAAGTAAGTCTGCATTTTCGTTTATATATTTTAGCCTATGCTAGTAGCACATACTGAGACATATTTATAACCAAGATGGTAAAATGTTGAGGCTCCAAAGGTGGTTTGATTTTTTGTTGAAAGGACAAAATGGCCCCTCTTCTTTGCCGAATCCTGCCTAAAAGAAATAGAGCAGCTGTTGTAAGGAAACTATGTAGGGGGAAAGTGTGGTTTGCTAGCTCTACACTGCTGAGAGCATGAGAGAGAAAAATGTAGGGTTGTAAACTGACACTTGTTTCTTGTTCCAAAACAAGGCAGAAATAATCACAAACACTCTTTTTATTGTTCCCTTGTGGGCTTGCACTATTGGCATCTCAGCACTGTTTTATTTCACTCATCTGTTCTGTAGTGTTACAGTTACAGCAAGAGGCACAGCTGAGCCATTTGCAGCCATCAGTACAGCCTGCGGTGGCTCTGGGACCTTCGAGCACATGACCTGCATTTTCCCTCTTTATTTAACCGTGAGAAGATTCACAAACACAAGAACCTTTGATGTTCTAGCCTTAAGAGTTGGAGGGGGAGTATGTGTTTGTTTAGTAATACATAATGTATCAGAGAGAGAGAGAGAGAGAGAGAGAGAGAGAGAGAGAGAGAGAGCTGTGTGCTTTTTCTAATCTTGGCCTAACCATTGGGATTATACACAAACAGTTAAAAGTCTGAATTTTATGAATGTTATGAGTCGACCACACCGACGTTCATTAACAGTGAGTCATTTATACTCCTTTGTTGTCTGATCTCCTTTTGTTGCCCAATGTTTCTCTCTCTCTCCCTCACTCTCTCTCCTTTTCCATTTCTCTCCTTCTCCTGACTCTGACTCTCTCTCCTTCCCTCCATGTCTCCTTCCTCTTCCTCACTGTCCTCTAAGTCTGTAAGACTTTCTCTATTGGCTCCTCTCTCACTAACTCTTTCTCTCCCTCTGTATCTCTCTATCGCTCTCTCTATCTCTCCATTTCTTTCTACCTCTTTCTATCTCATTCCTTTTTCCTCCCACTCTCCTTCTTTCCATCCTTGACTCTCTCCTTCTCTCACTCACTCTTTATCCAGCTCTCTCTCTCTCTGCTTCTCTCTCAAACTCTCTCTCCCTCTTTTCCTTTCCCTTTCTCTCCTTCTCCTGACTTTCACTTGCTCTCTCTATCTGACTCTCTTTCCCTCCTTCCCTCCATGTCTCTTTACTCTTTCTCACTGTCCTCTATCAGACTTTCTTTCTATCTGCTCCTCTCTCACCAACAATTTCTTTCCCTCTGTCTCTATCAAACTCTCTATCTCTCCTTCTTTCCATCTCACTCCTTTTTTTCCTCTTTCTCTCCTTCTTTCTTTCCTTGTCTCTCTCTACCCTGTCACTGCCCTCTCTGCCCAACTCTCTCTGTCTGCTCCTCTCACTAACTCTATCTCTCACGTTCTCTTTTTCTGTCTCTCCTTCCTTCCATCTCTCTCCATCACACTCTTTCTCCCTTCTCTCCCTCTCTCCTTCCATGTCTCTCTCCTCTTTCACTGTGCCCTATCTAATTCTCTCTGTTTCTTTCTCGCCTTTTCCATTTCTCCCCTTCTCCTGTCTCTCACTTGCTATCTCACTTACTATCTGACTCTCCCTCCCATCATGTCTCACTGTCTTTTATGTCTATAAGACTTTCTCTCTCTGCTCCTCTTTTACTAACTCTCCCTCTATCTCCCTCTATCACTCTCTCTATCACTCCATTTCTTTTTTCTCTTTACATCTTGGTTCTCTTTTCCTCCCTCTCTCCTTCCCTGACTCTCTCCCTTTCTCACTAACTCTCTCTCTCCTTTTCTCTTTCTTCTCTCTCTCTTTCCCTCTGTCTCTGTCATCTCACTCCTTCTCCCCCTCTCTCCCCTTCTCCTTCCATGTCTCTCTCCTCTCTCACTGTCTTCTTTCTCTTTCTCTCTCTCTCTCTCTCTCTCACACACACACACACACCCACACACACAAATTCTCTCTCTCTCTCTTTCCCTCCATCTTTCTCCATCTCACTCTCCCCCTCTCCGCCTCTCCCCCTCTCTCCCTCTCTCCTTCCATCTCTCTCTCTCTCTCTCTTCATTTACATATCCACAGAACTGTAAAACTGGGCAATTTTTGCTTTGAAGTAAATGAACTGCTGTAAACATTATTTCACACAAAGGCAGAAATGAGAGATTCACTCAAGTCTGAAATATTTATATCTCGCTGTTCATTAAAAACATAAAGAATGTGATACTCAGTTAAACCAAGGAACACACACAAACACACACACACACACACACACACACACACACACACATACACACGCACACACTGAGCTGAATGAGGCACGACATTTCTGAATGTCTAAGTGGATTTACAAGCCTAACTGAGCTCTCTTTGAAAAAAAATCACTGATTAACTTCTATTATGGTATTTTCCCTTTGCTGTATTAGATATGCTCTCTTTCTCAGTCTTTCCTCTCTTTTCTTTCTTCCTCTCTTTTTCATAACCATCTCTCACTTAGTCTTTTATCCCTTCCTATCTTCCCTCAATTCTTTTTTCTTTCTTTCTGTGTGCCTGTCTCTCTCTCTCTGATGGCTGTTTTATGAGGCACTGTGACTAACTTGCTGTGTCCAATCAGAACGCAGAATGCCCAGCGTTGAATTACTTAGACCGCAGTAAGGGATTCGTCCAACGGTTTCAATAATTCCTGCATAAACATAACGCTTACAAATCCCCATGCTGTGGCTCTGTAGGCAAAGGACAGAATTGGTTTCCCTCTGTTTATTTCTCCTCCCTCTCTCTTCCTCTTCTGTGAATGATTTCAGGCCTGCGTGTCCAATAAGCTCAAGGCATGTGGAAGAGCCCTCTCATCTTTCTTTCATCTCCATTCTTCAGCATATTCACTCCAGATACAGTGCAGAGACCACACCTCCTAATATTATCATCAATCATAAATGGGTGCGTGCTTGGGGGGGGACGTGGTTCACACCGAAAAACATGATGGTTTGAATTTACTTGATTGAAACGAGTACATCATTCCTACATTAACAAAACATGGTACATCAACACAAGCATTGCCGAAAGTTCACGGAAAGACAAGTTATGTTGCTGTAATAGATTTAATTGCTGTGGAAATTATGCACACATTTGAATAAAACAAAAACAGAATACAATAACTTGCTTATTTTTTTAAATAATGAATAATAATTATTATTAATAATAATCATCATCATCATCTTCATCATCATCATCATTATCATCACCTTTAGGTACATAGTACCTCTCATACATGTAATGCAGCTCAAAGTGCTAAAAAATCAGATGACTATTGAAAGTATTTATTTACACAAGAGTATGTCAGCAACTGTAATATAATTAAGACAAGCAATGGTAATGTAATATGTAAAAATATGAGACATAAAAGGAATTAAATAAATGCAATAATAATGAGAAATATTCACTAAAAGAAAAACTTTCAGGGTGACTGCACTGCTTAAGCAAATCCCAGGTATTGCTAGATTGTAAAATGTTTGCTGGGTTGTTACTTTAGCACTGGTAAGTGTTATAGTATCTTTGGTGGTTGCTAGGGTGTTGCTAAGATATCCCAGGTGGTTTGTAGGATGTTCCAAGGTGTTGGTAGTGTGTTTCAGGTGGTAGCTAGGGTGTGTCTAGGCAGCTATGTTGTCCAAGGTTGGTTATGGTTGCTAAGGTATCTCTGGTGGTTGCTAAGGAGTTTCTATGGGTTGTGAAGGTGTTGCTGGGTGGTTGACACATGGTTGCTAGGATGGAGCAACTTTACTTGTATCATGTTAACAATAGATGGGTGCACAAACATTTGACCACATAGTTTTGTCATTTCATGGACAACAGCCTCTAAAGTTTACTCAGAATAGTGCAGTTAAGAAAAAAACATTCAGTGAGCCACAATTCTGTAGAAAGAAATGCCTTGTTGATGAGAGAGGTCAACAGAGAATGGTCAGACTGGATTGAGGTGACAGAAAGGCAACAGTAACTCAGATAACCACTCTATACAATTGTGATGAGCAGAAAAGCATCTCAGAATAGACAACATGTCGAACCTTGAGGCGAATGGGCTACAACAGCAAAAGACCACACTGGGTTCCACTTCTGTCAGCCAAGAGAAGAAAGCAGAGGCCATAGTGGGCGCAGGCTCACCAAAACTAGACATTTGAAGACTGAAAAATGTAGTCTGGTCTTGATTTCTGAGTTTAGTGCCAACAGCATGAATCCATGTACCTAATCTATCTTATATCAACAGTCCAGGCTGGTGGAGGTGGTGTAATGGTGTGGGGAATGTTTTCTTGGCACACTTTGGGATTGTTAATATCAATCAATCATCGCTTGAAGGCCTCAGCCTATTTGAGTACTGTTGCTGACTATGCACTTCACTTCATGGCCACAATTTACTTATCTTCTAGTGGCCACTTTCGGCATGATAATGCACCATGTCACAAAGCAAGTTGTCTCAAACTGATTTCATGAACATGACATTGTGTTCTTCAGTGGCCTTCTGAGGAACTGGATCTGAGAACATGTTTGGGATGTGGTAGAACAAGTGATTCACAGCATGAAAGTGCATCTGAAAAATCTGAAGAATTGCATGATGGAATCGTGTCAACATGGACCAAAATCTCAAAGGAATGTTTCCATCTTGTGGAATCCATACCAAAAATAATTGAAGCTGTTTTGAGAACAAAGGAAAGCCCTGTCCAGTATTAGTATAGTGTTACTAATAAAGTGAGTGTATGAGATAAATATCTGAGAAGAAGAATATAAATCAGATAACAATCATGTTGTGCATTGCATAGTAATGTGCAGCCACTAATAAAATAGCTATATTAACAATGCTAACATAGTTACATAAGTTAAACTCTTACACCTGCATTCGACAAACTCATACATACAAACTCATACAAGCTCATACATTTGCATGTGTATAAAGTGCATGAGTTCACATTTCAAAAGTGCAGGTGATGTGCTTAACCTCCTGCAGTTCTTCGCTGATGTAACGGGCTAAATGGGATGGCACACACATACCGCCACAGGCAAGTTTTGCCAAGGAAAGGAAGATAAAAATATCACCATCCAAATCGCACAATTAAACTTGCTTGCAGATGGTTGCAGAAGTGAAACATGTTCCACACTGCCCTGCACTCTGTAAGACAGTTTTAGCATATCTACTGATCTAGGCACAGCTAATTCAGCTGTCAGAGTATGAAATAAAGAACAGGAAAACTGATATAATGTCTGATTAGAGGGGTAGAATACATCCATATAGATATAAAGGAGTTTATAAAATGTCCTAGTTGCCAGTACCAATACTTTTAAAAGTCTTATGAGCATAATAACTCTCAGGTTTATCTGCAACAGTCCTAAAAACAGGAATCTCAATATGAACTAATTTATCAACACCATTTCAGATCCATGACTAAGCGTCTTCTCAGTTTTGATGCTGTGAATAACTATTAGCACTTTTCTCCGGGCCAGATGTAGCTCATGTCTTCTATTTCTCTAATGTTACTTCTCATAAGGAATTTTAGGAGAATCACCATTAAAGCCCCAGTAAATCTAAGTGTAGTTATGTTATAAGTGAAGTATGGGGGGAGGAACATGCCTGAAACCCCTCCTTCCTCCAATCTAAGGCCCTATAAATTCACATCCACCCCTTCTGTTCCTGTGACGAAGGGTTTGCAGTCCCCACCGCCACCCCATCTCCTGTTCCTCAGTCCTACATCAGTGCTGCTACAGCTATGAGAGGTGTCTGGCCTTCTAGCTACAGGCAAAAGCTGCCCAGAACTCCAGCACAAGCTCACTGAGTTTCCCCCCCTTCCTCAATCAGTCTTCCCTCCTACTACCACCATGTTGAATGCATGGTCTGAACTCACACACTGCCTGTTTTCTGGGTAGGTTAATGCTGTGTACAAAGTATGTCCTATGAATAATTTTGGCTGATGTATTTTGCCAAAATTCTCCTTTTTTGATGAAAACTGGACATTCCTAATCTTGGCTCACACATACGTGAGCTGTGTCATCACCAATCACAAGGCTGACGTGGCCCATCCTTCCCACACGGCTTTAACAAAACTGTGCTCCACTGCAGTCTCTCTGTCCAGCAGCTCCGCGTAACTGAACAGTCAAGACAGCTCATCTGTCTGCTTGTCATCTGTCTGTCCATCCATCCATCCATCCAAACATTTGTTTGCTCAAATGGCCGCTGTAGCATTCCCCTGGACACTCATCCAGCAGTAAAGTGAATAATAACTTGACTTTCTTTAAGGCATTGCCATGTAAACGCTGGATAATGTTTGTAGTGAATTATGGACACAGTGAGAACAGTTTACAACCCCACCTGCATATGCAGAGCCCATCAGACAGGAGGATGTCAACTGTCAACTTAATAATAATAATAAGAAGAAGATGAAGAAGAATTTGTTTTTTTATTAAAACGTTGCGATTGTATATGTCTGTGTGTCTGCCCTGTGATTGACTGGCGACTATTCCAGGTTGTTTCCTGCCTTACGCCCAATGACTGGTGGGATAGGCTCCAGCTCCCCCCCATCTGTGTGAGTCTAAGCCTGTATTTACCCATCCATTGATCTATTACTGTAAAATTGTGCTCTTCTGTGAATAACTGGCGTTTTAATATATTTACTCAGTTTCAATGATTATAATAACCTAAAATTAAGCCTGTCATCATATACATGCACGATGCCCCATTTCACTATCCAATACAAATACAGCTTCACTTGACAAATCTATTAATATTACATCAAGAATTTTATGTAAAGATCCACTCTCTTAAGGAAATATCAGGATTGTCAGACACAGTGGTCGTTTCACCTCTTTTAACCTCCCACCTTCTCTCTCTCTCTCTCTCTCTCTCTCTCTCTCTCTCTCTCTCTCTCTCTCTCATCCTTTCTCTCACTGTCTCTCTCCATGTGTTGATGTCCTGCGAGCAGACAGAAGTGGTTAGATGTCTTTTCTATCATGTTAAAACCTCTGCTGCAGATATGGCTGTCTCTGTTGGTGCTGTCTGCGAGTCTGTCGAGTGGCGTCTCCATCATTAAAAGTGCTTGTGAGTGTTTATGAGTGTGTGTGAGTGTGTGTGTGTGTGTGTGTGTGTCTGTTGGAGGGAGGGAGAGAGAGAGAGAGAGAGAGAGAGAGAGAGAGAGAGATAGAGAGAGAGAGAGTAGAATGTGTAGTGGTGCAGACATGTTCATCTGAAGAGCAGAAGCAGAGCACCATTATGAGGCCATTATATAATCATTATGGGCATCTGCACAGTGTAACAGTCAAAGGCTTATCCTCTTAGTGTTCTCTACACACACGAACACACACACACACACTCCTGTTCGAACCCTACAGGTCAAACTCACATACATACACTGTCAGGACGGGATCATACATTTGCCCCATACGTATTACATATGTAAGCATAATGATCTATCATGTTTTTTTTTTTTTTTTTTTGCTTATGTTTATGTTTATTTACAATTCTGCAGTTTGAGAACACGTCATGAATCTGATGTAGACTTTTTCTTAGGACCTTTCTCAAGAACAATATTTGCTGGTCGCCAATGATTGGGGAGAAATTTGGGCAAAGAGGCCAAAAAAACATTTTATTAGGGATGGACCATTTTAACAATTTTTCCCTTCGATACAGATACCCGATCCTTAAGTGCTGTGTGATACTGAGTAGTGATACCCATAGTAACTCTATCTAACCTAACTAACCTAACTAACCTAAGTAAATGTTAAATAATTTTATTGTTCAAAATAATTAAAATCAGAACTGAAAAAAATTAGTTTAGATAAACCTGTGGTCAGTGCATGTAAGCACGCACCTGCTTCTCTGGCTTGTCATAAATGGTGCTAAAAGTTCTTTCACATCCAAATTTCTCAAGTTATTTGTCTCATACATGTGTCCCAAACACTCGTGCTTACATCTTCAAGCGTCAGACTCTGTTGTAGTTCAATAAATATTACAGTCATTCTCATGCATTGTCAGTAGTGCCTTGAAGCAACAGGCCATGAGACCACACCGCTGCATGAAGCAGCAGAGAGACAGAGCTGCACCACAGCCGGGCCTTACTGCTGTGCTAACGGCTAAAGGCTGTCAAGAGATCAGAATTTCCTTCCTTCCATATGTCTTTCTAATGTTCACTCCCTCAATAACAGCCTGGACTAACATAACATAACTCAGACTGTCACTACCTACACAGCAAAAGATAAAGAGTTATGTAAATAACTGAAAGAAGCCTGGCTCAGCTGCTCAGGTATGGGGCTCCTGGTAGCATGTTTAACACTGTGTGTTCATTGTTAATTGGCTTATTTGTGGAGTACCAGTGAAACTAATACCTTAGGGAGAATCTATAACCCAATAACATTACCTTCCCACAAAATACTGGCATTACAGATTTTGCCATGAGGCTGAGCTGCTTGTAAACTCACACTGCCATTAAATTCCATTTACTGGCACGCACGTATGAATTAGCGTATGTGTCAGAAATTCTATTCCGTCATAGGTATCAGTATCCCCAATGCCTGTGCCGATGCTGTATTTAAGTGCCATGACCAGCACCAATATTGATATGATATCAGTATCCATATCGGTGCAACACTAGATTTTACAAAATTAAGGTCATTAGGCGCTGTAGGTCGGCCATGTTTTGCTGTTTCTTGTAGTCAGGATATTTTTCTACCTAGAAAATGTATAAAAAGAAACAGACTATCCTGTTAGGGACCTATACACACACACACACACACACAAACACACACACACACACACACACACACAGAAGTTAAGAAGGTAGAGGAAAAAGCCTGCACCCCTGTGAGGCTCTGCCTCTGCCTCACTCTCCAGCCAGACTGCTGCTGACTGCAACATGGAGTGACAAGCCCTTCTGTCTCTCTCTTTCTCTCTCTCTCTGCCTGCAGTACAGACTGCGCGTGTGTTTGTGTGTGTTTTGTCTGCACCGAGGCCAAACACACATTCTCAAAAAGACATCGAAAGGATGAGAGGCGTTTGCTATGACAGCGAGACAGTAACACCATACGCTATTGGATGATCTGCTGAAGCAGAACTATGGCTGCTTTTTTGTTTGTGATTGAAGAATACAAAACCCCTCTTTTGACCCCTCTTCCTTAATCAGAAGCAGGACCAGGAGGCCAGCCTTGCGTCTGTAGCATTTTATTTCTTTGTTGTGTGCACGGTTCACAGACGCCATGCTGCCCCGCTCGACATAGACAATGGCTATGTTTATATAGCCTGGCTCAGACATATTGTTGCCTGGACCAGTGCCTAATTAGGTACAGAAGCAGCTATAGTTCCTAACCTATACACAGACAGCTAGGAATAACTGATCACAATGTCATCCCATTGTTGTCTCATGTACAGCATTTACATATAAATGCAGCATTACATATAAAGCATAAAATATAGCAGATCCTTCATGCCCCCCTTTAGAATGTACGCTGTGAGATGTATGTTCTAGCTGGTGTTATCAATCTTTTCATCCACGCATTCAGAAATATGGCCAGTACTTTACACCCTTTGACACAGTTTCATTGGTTGACTAAACCATCTGCAGTGAACAACTGTAAATAGGTCTAACATTAAAGTGATGGTTCAGCCAAAATTTACATTCGTGCAAATTTCCCCTTATGTCAAATCTAAACGATCAGATGAGACATGTTTGTTGTCTGAAGTTTGTTTCTTTAGTTTTTGCACGGGAACTATGACAATGTAGCTAACAAGTGATGGCCGTGAACTTGACTATGTGGTGTCTGATGTCTGTTTGATATGCTGTTTATTATAAAAATGGACCAAAGCATGGACAAATTTTGAGCTTCTATTGCTGCTACTATTGTTTTAAGTTACATTCTTAATAATAAAGTACCAAAAAGAATTCCTTGGAGCGATGCCACAAAAGAACCACTTCTGATTCCATGAAGAACTTTTCAGTGGATGGGTTTTTTAATAAACCACTCACACACATTCCCTAACAAACCTCTGTAAGTGAGACTTGTAAGTGAAAACAAAGAGCCGTTTTAACATTTAAAAAACCTCAACAGAAAGCTTTGAAAAGTTTTTCCCTAACCTGTCTGTGCAGGTCGACACCCATTTAGGAACCTTTTTATTAAGAATGTGTGCTGCATACTTTTGTTCATGCTTACATGATGTCAGAAACCAACATAAGCAAGTCTACTTGACACTACTTAACAATTCAGTATGATGCAGTTTGAAACAAGTACAGGGATGCGGGAAATAGTGCTGCTGAGGGGGCTTCAGCACTTCCAGACTTCAGAAATGTTGAACTGCAATGCTTAAAAGTAATAAGAGGAAAATTTAATTTAAAATATTTTGAGCAGAATTAAGACATATGTGTGTTTTTTTTGTTGGATACCTACAGGACATCACCTAGAGATGGCTGCTATGCCAGCAGTTACATTTTGAACTCTTTTGAACATTTTGTCTCTAAAGCCAAATCCATGCTTTGACTGGATCTGCTGGATGGTGTATTTTGTTCTGTAAATGGCTACCAAGTGACGACTATAAGCTAAAATAAAAAGCTTGACTATGGACATGACACAAGTGGTTTCCATGCCTCTTATCAGCAATGTGGTCAAGGCTCAGCTCACTTGCATGAAGTCCGTCCAGCAAGAAAAGGAATAGAGAGAGCAGGGTGTGCATCATCAGTTGGTGTTGTGTCATTTTTTTGTGTATCAGCTGTTTTGTCATATCTCACCACAATATAAAACACTATTATACATTCTGTTTCATTTAAAATATCCAAACAATACACGTGAAAAAAAAAAAAACATACTTTTTAGCACAACATCACTGTTTATATCACATACATGCTGCTAAAAACCAAAAACACATTCTTGCATATCTGGACAAACAATAACGATTTAGGCACACAGTTTGGATGATGCTAATTAGTGGCTATACATGTCCATGATTTCTTAGCTACATTAGCCATGCAGCTCCAGTGCAAAACTAAAGAAACAAACTTTGGTCAATAAACATTTCCTGGCTGATTGAGTGAATCTGTGATGGGGGGAACTTGGCCGAACCATCTTTTTAAATGTTCTGCTGACTTACTGCACTAAACGCAGCCGGTAAACAGCCTCCTGCAGGTTTAAGCAGCTGAGCCGGAGATCAGAAAGTTTGTTGAAATCATAAAGTCATGATGTCAGACACAAACAGCCGTGGTCCTGTTTAAGTCGGTATGTGTCAGCGGGGTGAGCTTTAGCGGCTAAGTCAGCAGTGCTGTGGAATCCTCCTCCATCCTCAGCTCGGCCTTTCTGCACACACAGATAGGAGAAACTCACCCAGACATGAGCCAAAGAGCTATTTCACTCCTCTCTCAACTCCCATAGCACAGCATTCATCCCTCGCTTTTTCTCCATCCAGGCATTAGCAGTGGAGGAGGAAAGGAAGCACATATTGACCAGCATCGCATGCACCATACTTCTATTAGAACTGTGCTTCTGTTAGGGGTCTATATAGCATTCAAGAAAGACACACACACATATATACTCACACAAAGACACTCAGTATTCCAAAGATTTAAAACAAATTAAACAAAAAAGGGAAAGTTCATAAACAAAGCAAGCTAATAATGCTAGACAAAGCCAACAGATAACGCTTCTTATTTGTTAAAGCAGTTGCAGAACTCTGTTGTTTGTTTTTAATAACTTTACTGGGTTTATATAGTAATTCTTGGTAGTTGTTTTATCATTGCTATGAGGGTGCTATGATATTTCAGCTTGTTGTTATGGTGTTGCTTGGTGGTTGATAAGGTGTTGCTAGGCTGCTGCTATGGTATCCCAGGTGGTTGCTAAGGTGTTGCTAGACTATGCTATGGTAATTATCAGGCAATTTACTGCACAGCTTTTTTGAGTTATCTCAACTTTGTTTAGTCAAAAGTTCTCCCAACTTACATTGTTAGTACTATATTCCAGTTCAGGGCAGCACGGTGGTGCAATGGGTAGCGCTGTCGCCTCACAGCAAGAAGGGCCTGGCTTCAGTTCCTCGGCTGGGCGACCAGGGTCCTTTCTGTGTGGACCTGTGTGAACCTAGCGTGTTCTAGGTGTGAATGTGTTTGGATGTATATGTCTGCCCTATGATGGACTTAGCAACCTGTCCAGGGTGTTTCCTGCCTTCCGCCCAATGACCGCTGAGATAGGCTCCAGCACCCCCCCACCTACCCAGAAGGACAAGTGGTGTAGAAAATGTGTGTGTATTCAAATCAACATTTTGTGTAACAAGTAATACGACCTCCACTGGACGCACAAAAGACATCAAGCTGTAAGACTGACTCTCCTGTTAGAGCTCTACAGTGTGTACATATTGACCAGCATCACATGAGCACACGCATGTGCACACACACACACACACACAAACACACACACATACGTTGAAATGTGGTGTCTGTCCATAAAGTGGTACATTCCGGGTCTGAGACTGAATGACTTATTGCACCACGGCTCCGTTTTCTTCTCTTTCTACAACACATTTATCATCTTTCACTCACACACATACACACACAGACATACATGTGCACATGCACACACATACCCACACGAGACACCCCCTCTGCTCCCCTGTCAAACCTGTCGTCGCGATGACCTTGAGACTGTGGTGAAGGTGTCGCATGAAATTCAGTTCCACAGAAAAACAGCATCTCACCTTCCACACGTGCCGAGCCTGAAAAAGCTCCAGACCAGCGCTGATAACACACACGCTCCTACTTTAGCATACTGCAGACACACTGTTCAGCCAGACGAATGTGGACTGACAAGATAATCAGCAATCCAGTGCCTGAAATATTCAAATGATTATAGTTATTAAAGAGTCCATATTCTACGTTTTTCTTCTATTGTATTTTGTGTTCCTTAAAGTCTGTTTAATGCGTTAGTCAGAATTCATTTTTATATGAATATCTTCCAACCTCCCTTTAAATCTTAGAAATAAATGGGCTGTTTTTGTAACTGTGTCTGTGTCTGTAAGACTGATATATTGTCGCTGTCATATAAAAACATGTCTACATCACTTGCTATTTATAATGAATGTACCAACAGAGATGCACAGTCCAAAAATCAGTCCAAAAATCACTTGGAAAATAAAATCTTGTTGCGTTTACTTACATTATAAATTAAGAATGTTTTTCCTTCCTCTTTTAAAGTTGCCATTCTAGTTTTGTAAGAACAGTGATGATGCATATATGACCCTGAATTAGCTGAAATATAAACAGCCTTTTCAGACAAAAATCCACAGGGATGTTGGAAAAATAAACTTCAATCACTACTTTACAATGTCTGGATTCTTTATTTAGAGAGAATGATTATATGAAGGAACAGCAATCGTTTTCCACATATCTTCCACTCCAATAACTGTGTTACATACAGTCTGCAGAAACAACATTCTTTATCACATCACTGTGAATGGGTGAGGCTAAATTATTGTAGGCTGAAAGGGGAATTATATGCAAAAGCATTTATAGCTGTGACATCATAAATTGAAAATGGGATGTTTTTGCAGCTTACTTTCCATTCATGGACTTCATGGATTTACATAATGCATCAAATTCTTTTACCTGCAAAACACAAGAAAGGAAATGATTTCCCATGAAATGTCCATTAAGAACATGAATGCATTGTCCAGAGGACAGGAAAATTGTTCACCAGAAAAAAAAGTTAAAACAAATACTACAATTTAGAGCACTACAAAGTAGAAAAGGTTAAAGCGTAAATTATAAATGATAATGCATTTAAGATTCATCCAAGGGAATTCACCTATTTTGAACACTTGAATGCATTTTTAAATTATACAGTATGTGTATCTGCGTTGCTGCTCCCTTGTTACTGAGCGTTAACATTGCATATAAGTACTAGCATATTACCACGCTGCAAAAAAGACCACAAAGTGTTAAATCCCTGTGTGTGTATGTGAGTGACTAGCCACCTTCACACTCGCGGTCACGGCAGCATTATAGAAAGCCCAGTGACAGGTCACGTAGTGCCACAAATGCTTCAGCTCATCTCTCTGTGACAAAGGAACACAGATAGTGACGGTGCATGCAGTTTTAATAAAGAAGTCCTGGAAAAGGCAGAGAAAGAGATAGAGAGAGTTAGAGAGAGTCCCAGTGGCCTGCAGTCTGCCCATGTCATCCACCTTCATGTCCAGGCCAGTGCACAACTAAAATTAGAAAATAGATAGTCCTGATTGTAAAATCTGATTGGCTGATTCATGATCAAAGCTGTTGTAAATACTAAATGTATACATATGCAAAGGTTTGAGTGCCCTGGCCATATTACATGTTTTGTTGCATTTCTAAATGAAACAATACAATTCTGCATATAATTAATGCACAGTTACTGTTTTTACATACCGGAAAAAAAACCTAAAATGTAGCTTGCACAAAATTTTTACTTACAACCTGTTAAACTCTAAAAATTGTGCACCACAATAGCAGGAAAACACCACATTTAAGTTTGTTCTTTGTAGAGGATGTGCTAATTTATAATTACTTAGAAAGTCAACAGAACATGTAACTTGACCAGGAGCGTTCAAACTTTTGCGTATGACTGTATGACTGCACACATCAATTTAATTCTGCATTAATGTGCAAGGTAAATATAGAATAAGCTTTAACTGTCATGTTGCTTGTCAACCTACTGTTAAGGTAGAATTCCATTGAATTCTTAAAATGTCTGCATAATTCAGTCATTGAGATGTCATTCAGGGTGTTTCATGTCAACTTGTGAAGAAACTCAGACTTCTTTGCAGTGGTGATGACAGGAACCAGGGCTCACGATATCCACAGCCATTTCAGGCACTCCTGGATATTTCGTTTGTACTCAGCATTTCACAGTATCACTAAAAATACTGCTTTTTTGTTTTTAAACAAAGATTAGTATCTGCAAAGTTCTGAGAAAGTCACTGCTCTCTTAGTTAGTCAAGCTTTCAGCTCAAACTACCTGGTAACATCAATAATAATTATTTAAACACCCTTAATAGTTCAGTAGTACAAAGGAAATTTTAGAAGCATTAAGTGTTTTCCTTTTTTTTTACAGTTCAGTACAGGAATACATGTTTGAGAAAAAATGCATGCAGGCCAATTAAAAGTGAAAAAAAAAATGGATTCCGGAAGCTGTGTTTACAGTAAACAAACCAGGGAAATCATTTAGCCACTCAGCACTCAATTGGCAGGTTTTCTTGTCTAATAAGCAGCAGGTTTTAGCAATGGAAGCTGCCCCTTCATACGAGCTGTTAATAGTTTTGAGATTAAGCTGTGTGTGTCAGGCATTAAACACTCTTCAGTAACACCTTCTACCCTCTCCCAGTCTAATAATCCTGACTAATTTACTGCCACTATTGTTCTCACTGCAAGTTTGTTCTGTGGAGTTCCGTCAAAGTTTTCTTTCCGCTTGACTCAGGAAATAACATTTAGAGATGATTGTGATTGGCCGAGAGGCGTGTCAGTCATAATGTTGCAAATGATCAATTAACTACTTAGCTACATAAATAGTTATATTCACTGGTATAAAATAAAGAGCGAGCATCACTACTTGATTAAAAATGAATTATTATAAATTATTAACAAATATGAATGTGACTCATCTTTTATCCCAGCACCCAGAATCCATATCTGTCCTGCAATTCTCAAGGACAGAGGCTCTGTTTGGAAGTTCCAGAGAGCTGTAGCACAGTCCGCCCTGCCTCACAGTTCTCAGAACACTCAGCCTCACTGCACTCGGTACATTCTGCCTCATCGCGCTCAGTACAGTCAGCCCCATACTGATCCTCTCTCAGTACACTCCGCCTCGGTAAACTCAGGCTGGGTCTCAATTTGGGAACTTAATTCAGGCACTATTATTAAACTATTGACCTGGGATGCCCAATTCTGGTCCTGGAGGGCTGCGGTCCAGCACTGTTAGATGATTTACCTGCTCAAACATACCTGATTACACTCATCTGTTAAGTGCCAGGCTTATTGGGTGTGCTTGAGTAGGGAAACTAGCAAAGAGTGCTGGACACTGGCCCTCCAGGACCAGAGTTGTGAACCCCTGATACACTATTTATTTCACTACTGATCCAGTTTGGACTTTTTGTAGGGTGGTATCATCACATATCAAACACTAATGTTTTGCAAAGGAAAATGACAAATTACCTAACAGTACCTGAAATTAATGACCAGGCTCACACCTGAATAAGCTCCATACAAATGCTCTATCACAGAAAGCACCTCCTTGGGAACAAGTTTTGAAATGTTACTGGTCTGCCCTACCCCTTTCCCCTCATGATCATCTATACCTGTGCCTGTTGTATTAACCAGTTTGTTTATATATTTTCTGTGTTCAGCTTGTCTGACCTAAAGAGCAAAGAACGCCCTTAACTGGGAATTCCTTCCCAATTAGGATGGTGTTCTGAACTTTAGGTTCAGCATATGAACCTATATGTGTCAACATGGCGGCTCATACCGTCATACCACTTCCATACTTTTCAATTAGATTATTGTAGTATTTGCTTTAGATCAATTAACATATAGACGCAGTAGTTCAATCTGTAACCAGCTACACTATATGGACAAAAGTATTGGGACACCCCCTTAATCATTGAGTTCAGCTGTTTCATTCAGTCCCATTGCCACAGGTGTATAAAATCAAGCCTAACCTGAAAGAATGGGTCGTTCTAAAGAGCTCACTAAATTCGAGTGTGGTACTGTAATAGGATATCACTGTTGCAACAAGTCAGTTCATGAAATTTCTTCCCTCCTAGATATTTCATGATCAACTGTGAGGGGTATTATTGAAAAGTGGAAGTGTTTAGAAACCACAGCAACTCAGCCATGAAGTGGCAGACCATGTAAAGTTATAGAGTTTAAACCTCCTCTGGCATTAATATCAGCACAAAAACTGTACGCCAGGAGCTTCATGGCATGGGTTTCCTTGGCTGAGCAGCTGCATGCCAGCCTTACATCACCAAGCACAATACCAAGCATCAGATGGAGAGGCGTAAAGCATGCCGCCACTGACTCTGGAGCCGTGGAAACATATTCTGTGGAGTGATGAATCAAGCTTCTCTACCTGGCAGTCTGATGGACAAGTCTGAGTTGGGTGAATGCAGGAGAATGATACCTGCCTGACTGCAAGTTGAGGGATAATGCTATGGGGATGTTTTTCAGGGGTTGGCCTGGGCCCTCCAGTTTTAGTCAAGGGAAATCTTAATGCATCAACACACCAAGAAAATTTTGGACAATTGTATGCTTCCAACTTTGTGAGAACAGTTTGGGGAAAACCCTTTTCTGTTCAAGTATTACTGAGCCCCAGTGCACAAAGCAAGGTTCATAAAGGCATGACTGGGTGAGTTTGATGTAGAAGAACTTGACTGGCCCACACAGAGTCCTGAGCCTTAACCCCATCGAACACCTTTGGGATGAACTAGAGCAGAGATTGTGAGCTAGGCCCTCTTGTCCAACAGCAGTGTCTGACCTCACAAATGCTCTTCTGGATGAATGGGCAAAAACTGCCACAGACACTCTCCAAAATCTTGTAGAAAGCCTTCCCAGAAGAGAGGGAGCTGTTATGACTGCAAAGGGGGATCAACTGTGTAGATGTACCAATACTTTTGTTCATGCAGTGTATATATCAATTTATGTTGACCATAGATTTGCTGCTTTGAGAAGGTAAATACATCATGCATGGTAAAGTTATCACTCATGTCACAAACATTAGATGGCTGGCTTGTCGCTATCAGTGTCTGTTTTCATGGAGGCATCCAAGATTTTCCTGAACATGAGCTCCAACTTCAGATTTATGCCGAATGCAGCAGTAGCTCTGTGCCCATATTCATGAAGCGTCTCAAAATAGAAGTGCTAATCTAGAATCTGTTCTTGTTAGTAAGGTCATCAGAATTTAGTGAAGAATCTGATCCTAAATCAGCACTCCTACTTTGAGAAGTTTTCTGAATACAGGGTCTGGCCTTGGATTTGGAAATCTAAGCCCTGTTTCCTACTTTGTTCATGTTATCTCTTTCCCCAGTGTTGCCTTGCCTGTTCTGGTTATGACTTTATCCTGTCTTTGTCAGTTTCTAGTATGGACAAGCCTATGATGGGTCTATCTGCCTCTGTCTTGACCCCTGCTTCTGGATTTGATTGTGATTCCTTGCTTTATGGTTATATACAGATTACACACTTGTATCTCGTTTCATGTTACAGAAAAAAGTGCCACATGGAAAATAGACTCTATTGTGTCAGGACTGCATTGTTAAATCATTAAAAAAGGGGAATAGGCCAAATTGCATACAATGTGGACAAACTGCCATCCAGTAAATGGCTGTCCTTCCAGTTTTCCTTGCAGCATCTCCACTTTTTCTACCTGTGGTAGCTAAAATGCTCCCTTATGGCTTAGGACGTGGTTCACCTCATGGCTGGAGTTGCTTATCAGCCTGCAGTCTCACACATTACTCGGACAGTGGCCTCATATACTGTGTCTACATCTGCTCCAGTGCCATATGCTGTGCCCGCAGCTGCTCTTCTCTCCAGGCCCAAACCTCAGGCATAGCTCACCAGTCCTGAAGACTCTGCCCTGCTGCCTGTGGACACTACACCAGTCTTGGGTTCCCCTGATCTGTCAGACCTCTAACATTCAAAAGAATCTAGATCTTCTACTGTTATAGCACCGAGCCTCAATTATTTGTGCCACTGTGGACTTGAATCCTGGAGGATGTTCCAACAACTGTCCTGAAAAGGGCCATGTAACAGCCTGACTTTTTTCCAGATCCTGGTCCAGCTCCTGATTTCTTACTTCACACTGCTTCATTGTCAGCCATATCTCTTGCCCCTGTGTTGGTCACTCTTCCTATTCCAGGTCCACTTACTGTCTCAGTCCTTGGACCAGTTGCTGTCTTCTTGCTCCAGGTTCAATGTCTGTCACAGGTTCATCTCCAGCCTTGGGTTTTCTTGTGCTTTTGCTTTCATCCTCAAGCTTGTCCTGTTTTTTGAGTGCAATCGTTGGGCATCCCAGGTGTCTGTCCCTTGGACGTCTCTTGTCTCAACCCTTGGACATCCTAAATACACATCATTTGGTGCTCCACCCTCAAGCAGCTGCTGTGCTCATGCCTTTTCTAGTTCCCACACTTGTTCCTACAATTGTCCTTGGTCCTGGTCCCTGCTACTCACTTTTTCAGACTAGATTACACCACTGCTCACTACTCCTTATCTTTTGCTGACCTTAGGCACCAAGGGCTGAGAGAAGATTGACATTCTTTATTGTTTAGGGAACCGAAAGCTCCCTTGGCTGTTCTGACCACAGGGAAGTCCACTGGGAAAGGGGAGGGATGCAGAGGAAAGGGCATTCCTACTCACTTACCAGTCGGATCAGTCAAACCACTCATCCACACACAGACAGTGGCCTCCCATCCACATCTCATCATCTGCCCTCCTCTCTATCTCCCCACCTGTGACATCACCCCCCCACACACAAAATAAAAAAAAACTGTTGAATTTGGAGTAGCAGACATTCCCATAGCAACCAGGTGCTGCTGTGGGCCTGAGCCTCCAGCTCATTTACATGCAAATTGCCCAGCTGCTACCTTGTCGCTATGACAACGGCACACAGCTCCCAGAATGCATCAGGAGGAGAGACAGAAAAGGAAGAGGAGGGCCAGCAGCCCATAAGCATTTCCCCCCTCACACTCTACAAGGATGTGTTTACCATTATCAGAATAGTATACACAACGTTGTTCTGGATTTAATGGACTATTTGGAGCTACAGGTGGGCATTTATAAAAGATAAAGTGCAGGGGTCCAGGGACTAGGTGAAGAAAGAACTGCCACACAGCTTCATCAATTCATCAGTTCATGTTGTCTGTAGATGGGGAAGTGATGGAAAAAGAACAAAAATAAATATCCATCATAATTTTAATTTATGTTATGAAGGATAGACAATGGGCCATCTGTCTATTGAACAGCTGACCTAGTTCTTGTTTGATAGTTTGTTTGCTTGAAACTTCATGTAAGCTTCATGCTTAAAATGAGCTGCCTTCTATTCAGTGTTTTTATTGCAGGTGAAAGAAGTGCAGTAAAGTAAAAGTGCAGCGGAATAAAAGTGCAGTTTTACTGTGAATGCACACTGCCACCTAGTGGTAAATATGTGCAAAATGACAATCCATGTGGAAAAGTGGGTTGGTATTTACTTGAAATGATCAAAAAATTATTTTTGTGTATGTATATATATATATATATATATATATATATATATATATATATGCATACTATTTTAGTAGCTGTAACAACACTACAGCTGTAACTGTGATTCCAGATCAGATTCCAATGTTAAAGAAATGTTTCACCAAAATGTCTAGTGTACACAATTTTCCCTTTATCCTGGGCATAGTTAATCAGCTAAGACATGGCTGATGTCTAAAGTTTGTTTTTTTTATTTTTCCCCTGGAGCTACAATGCTTAAGTTTGCTGAAGAAGCAAACTTCAAACACCAAACATATCTTAGCTGCCTGACTATGTTTAAGGGGAAATTGTACAATAACTCTTTATTTGGAGTGGTTCTTCGTAGATAATTAATAAACTCTGAACAGAGTAAACACATCAACGACATATCAGTGAAGTAGCAGTAGTGAATCATCTGAATACACTGAAGTAAATATCTTGTAGATGTTCTGTTGATACATTACTTACTTAAAGTAGATGTGTTGTTAATATGTTACTTTCATTACGCAAAACATAACCTTACCCAACCTCACCCAAAACCTAACCCTAACCCTGGCCCTAATCCTAACCCTAACCTTAACCTCAACCCAAAACCTAATCCTAACCCTCATATGTCTTTGACATGTTACTGAGAGTCTGTTAAGTGTTTCATCTAAAAGGACCACTCAAAATAAAGTGTCACCAGTTGTACAAATTAGACTTTTTTGGTGAACCTTTTCTTTAAAACAGCAGAGAACAGAATCAGTGCTGCAGGTTATGCAATGCAATTTGTCTGTGCAAATTTTAATACACCTGTTTCAAGCTAGGTTTTTCATTATTATTCATAAACTATAATCTAATCTATGCTTTTACATTTTAGTGAAATAGCAAGGAGAGACAGCAGTGGTTGTCCATGCATACTATAAATACAGCAAGCTTTTGGCACTATTTCTCTTTTGGACGAGAGCAGAAATGGCAAAATACATTTAATTGAGGACGTTTTTTTTCAAATGTTCATTCAAGTCACTAGAAAAACTGGCTCTTAACTGACCTTCAAATACAAACACAGTTAAATGCTACTAGTCGTAAGATGTTTCAGCATGGTGTGTTTGGAGGAAATTGCATGAAGCTGATCTGGCTGGTAGAATCACTGCAAAACATACTATCATTAAAAATTAAAGGTGTAGAATTAAGGAAGATATTAGCCTGGACCAAAAAACACTGGAAACTGAATGTTTGCAGAAGGGAAGTAGGTTTTATGGACCAATGACTCAAAATGTGCAGTATTTGCGTTGAACCACTGCGTTGACAAGTTTGGTAATCCTTCACTCTTCAAGAATGTTAGTGGGACAAACTAGACAGAAGAATCACTGCAAAATAACCCACAAAATAGCCCTGTGAAGATCTTGTTAAGATGAAGAATGATTATGCTGAAGAGTTCAACATTTAGGTAAAACTGCCTTATTGTAATGTATTTTCAGCCTAGAGAATGTAAAATGTTGACAGTTGTGTAAATAATATATACTTTAACAAAATGTATTGTCCTGTGAGGATATTATATTTCACCAATCTATCTTTTATATGGCGATACACAAAAGTACAAATTATATTTTGTCCATGTTTTGTTGATTTTCTAAGTGAAAATAAAATAACACATCCTGTACAGAGAACACAGCTCTGCACATTTCAATGCATAATTACTAACACCATTGAGCTTCCTGCTGTACAACACTGTGCAAACCTCGCCTGCAGGCCACTGACCCTCCTTGTGATAGTGCTGCTGCACAGACACGAAATATTTAATCATAGATATTGCTTCACCTGCTTTCCCCTTCTCTGTATTTTAACATTTTGTACTAATGGTAAAACATCAGTCTCTGTTTGTCTTGCTCTTTTGTTATTGTTTTGCTATCTGGTCTCAACCAGAGGGGGATGAGTTCTCCTTTTGAGGTTTGGATCCTCTAAAGGTTTCTTCCTCTTGCTCTTAGGGAGTTTTTCTTTGCTACTATCACCATTGGCTTGGTCATGGAGGCTTGGACCTAGATAAAGCTGCTTTGCCTGTTGTGGAAAGTGCTATATAAATAAAAATTGATTCAACTTTTGTCTATTTATTTACTGAATTTAATATATTGGGGAAAAATAGGTAACACTTTATTGTAGGGTACTGTTTATAAGGCTACAAGACACCTACATAAGCTTGTCATGACATGTTTATAAATGCTTATTCCAATAGGCACCATCTGCTCTAAAGGCTACTTTAGCTAACTTTGATCAAAATTGGCAAATGCAGCCTTTATACCAAATTACACCTGCTCGAATAAGCATTTATAAACATTTACGGAGGGTTATGCCAGTTGTCATGAAAGCTTATGTAGGTGTCACATAGCCTTTTGAAAACTGGCCTTCAGTAGTTACTGAAAAATAAAATATAAAACAATATTAAATATAACATCAATATTATAAAATATTATAAAAACAATATTATAAAACAATATTATAAAATATGAAAACATTAGTAGTGTTACTAAAAAATAAAATATAAAACATTGCCTGTGCAAAAGTTATGGCACATTTTACGTTTTATGTTTGTTTGTTTTTTTTTCAATATATTAAAGTCAGCAAACAAATTAGAATTGTGCATTCAATTAGAAGAAAATGGCATATTAAACTTTGTTCACTTACTTTTACTTAGGCTGTTCAAACATTTCCCTACAACTGCACCTGTATGCAAGAATCAAGTCTTTCTGACATTAATGTACAATAGCTGAGATAAATCATAGAGCGGTTTGAGCGCTCAATTTTCTGGCCAGTCATCGTGAATGTTACAAAGTTTCTGTCTGAGTGCTGTACTCTGCAGAAACTGAGAAGAACACTGACCTCTGTTTACAGCTTGGCTGCAGATTATTAGACATGGCCAGTTAGGACTGCTTCTGTCTGGTCTGTGTGTGTAAACACAACATTGCTGCAGCAGTAAGAAAAAGAGTGTGTCCCTAAAAGATTTTCTCATCTCCTCTGGGTCAAATGAAGGAAGAGGAGACAAGAAGCAAACACGACTATTAGTTCATTCTCCTCATCATAACATACAGTAAAGTTACAGATTCAACTCATCAGCTTATTCCCAAGCCCTTCATGAGGTCCAAATCAGGTGTTAGAATAATGAAATGCTAAAAGACATGACAAACTACATACTTATGCTAAGTAAAATTTGCACTTAGGCTACATATGTACATACCTGCAGAGGCTACACACTATACAGTAACAGTATACAGTAATTTCCTCTTACTAAACTCAGTAAGTTCTTCTTCATGGTCCAAAAGCTGCTAGGAATAATCTGCCTATGTTTACTCTTAATCTCAATAGTTTCTCAATTGCACCTGGCACATCTGTAAAAAGCATTGGTGTCACGATCGATCCCGATCTGGCCTTTCAATGAGCATATTACCAATATTACCAGAATAGCTTTCCTCCACCTGCGTAACATCGCTAAATTAAGAAATGCACTGTCGCTGCAGGATGCAGAAACTTTAGTTCACGCCTTTATCACGTCCAGGTTAGATTACTGTAATGCTCTGCTTTCTGGTTGTTTCAGCCAAAACCTTAACAAGCTTCAGTTAGTCCAGAACGCTGAGCCAGAGTTTTCACCAAAACCAGGAAATTTGACCACATTAGCCCAATTTTGTGTACCTTACATTGGTTGCCAGTTCAATTCCGCATTCAGTACAAAATTCTTCTACTGACATATAAAGCTTTGAATGGCCTTGCTCCTCAGTACCTCAGTGACCTTATTTCCTACTATCAACCAACACGCCCACTTAGATCACAAGGTGCTGCTCATTATTAGTACCCAGAATAAATAAAGTTACGTCAGGGGGAGGAGCCTTTTCATACAACGCCCCCCAGCTTTGGAACAGCCTACCAGTCTGTGTTCGGGACTCAGACACAGCCTCCATCTTTAAGTCTAGGCTAAAAACTTACCTGTTTAGTTGAGCCTTTGGTTAATTAGTTTTCCTGTTAGAAAAAGGCGCAGATCTGGGACAGAGAGTCCTATGGTAATCTGGGAATGTTGGTGCTGAACTTACTATCTGTCCCCCTTATCCCCCACCCCCCCCAGCCCCCCCTCTTTCCCTGAGCTGAGCGGCTGCCCGTCCTAAGAGGGTCTGATGTGAACACCACTCAATCACGTCCCAGGGGGATCTGATGCGGCTGGCGCATTGTACAGAAGTGCAAAACTGTATCCACTTATACTGTTTTGTGTCTGTGCTGTTATCCGGTGTCGACCAGAGGAGGATGAGTCTGGTTCCTCTCGAGGTTTCTTCCTCCTGTTGAGGGAGTTTTTCCTTGCCACTGTCGCCAATACTTGCTCACTGGGGGCCTGGACCCAGATTCTCTGTAAAGCTGCTTTGTGACAACATCTGTTGTAAAAGGTGCTATATAAATAAATTTGACTTGACTTGACTTGACTATATGTATATGGGCCTACATACATTTTGTGGCCAAAAGTCTGTAGACACCTCCTGTTCATTCAAACTTTCTTCTGAAAGCAAGGGCTTGTTCCCCTTTTGCTGCAGTTACAGCTTTGACTCTTCTTGGAAGGTTTTGCACTAGATGTTGGAACAACAGTCACAAGAGTATTATTGATGTCGGATGTTAAGTCCATCCAAAAGGTTCTAGTTGGAGCTCCACCACTCCACAGAACGCAGTTCTGCTGCTCCACTGCCCAACGCTGGGAGGATTTATACCCCTCTAGCCACCGCTTGGTAGGGGCATGGTGATCTTAGATTCATGTGCAGCTCCTCCAGAGCGGCCCATTTTACTAACAATGCTTTTCTATGAAGATTACATCTTCAGAGCACATCCGATAGCCTGCATCAGTATTTGGAGGACCTTAAAGTAGCTGGATTCACTAATTAATTTTTTTTATTTTTTTTTATTTAGAAAATTGACAAAACGTCATTTGACCAGGATTGTTCAGGATACTTTTGGACAATTGGTTATTCTATGAAAAAAAGAGCCATTTGAAGCAATGTATACAAAAAACAAAAATCAGCTAAGTGTCTTTAAAGCTTAAATATATGAATTTAAAGTTAATTCTTAAGACAGTGTACGAAAAACATTCAATGTCAGTGAAAAAGATATGTTTTTTATTTATATGTCTTATTTTCACATGAGTGAAGGTCTACAAAATAAAAGTAATTTTAACATAAAAACACTGCTCAAATGAGTATCTGTGTCTGTATTAACAACATATAATTTAATTAAAACATTTAAAAAATAATATAATACTTTAATAATAATTTGTCTTACTGAGTTTTGCTTTCCCCTCTGTCACTCTGACTTATTTATTAATAAAAATTATGTACTGTCATATTAGGTGACATAATAAAGAGTAAGTGATCAAGAAGTGTTGCTTTTATTCAACATAAATTTTCTTGTCCTTATCGAGGTCTGTCAGGATTTTGCAATTGCAATTTTGCAGTTTTCACAAAAATGTCATGCAATGTACTGTTGAAAAGGTTAAAACGTTTGAACCTTGACATCAGAGAACATGCTACCTTACTTTGCATGAAATATCCCACCCTATCACATTCCCTTCACAAGCTCAGTATGATGGTTGTACACACAAATATGTGATATGGTTACTGAGGTAGTCAAATCTGGTTGGTGGTAAAAACTGTGTTTTTTATAAAATGAAAAATTTTCAAATCAGCATAAACATTTGACACAGATCTTGTGTAACGACTCTTCTATTACTGGTCCTGGTATATCTAACCAGCATGTTGCTTTCCAAACTATAGACTCTCAAATGTACAGGAGTAAATGACAGTCTGAGCCTGAATTCAGGTGTTGGATGAGGCCCTGCATGGCTAATGATTCAAGGCCATGCTAGCTTTACTCACTTTTATGCCGAACGTCTATTCAGAAAAGCTCCCTCCTTTGTGCAGCATGTTTTAATATGCAAAAGACTGTTATAAAATCAATGAATATGCAAATTAAGTGTTGCATCATTCAGAGACTCCCTGCATTACTTAGCATAATGTTCACTGGCAAAGAGTTGGCAAGATTTCTCGAAGAAATCTTCCCCAGCTCATTTCAATGTCCACTGGGACAGCACTTTTGGTAAACATTTACAGGAGCAAGGAGACTTTGTCCAGCCGTTCTTGTATAAATTAGCCAAAGAGAAGCCCAGATGGGGAGGCAGCTGTCCATTTCTACTTCAGAACTCAAATACGTTATCAGCCTAGCTGTCTTTCTACTAGCATGGCTACACGGTGGGGCATCTGTGGAGCAGGAAAGATCAGCCATGACTTCAGCGTGGCCATGAAAACCCTGCCAGCAAAAGAGCACCAGGTACCTACCTTCTCTGCACCTAATCTCCATACATATACCAATGCACAGCCCTCAGCTGATTACTGGACTGCATGTGTCTATTTGTTCCAGATAACAGCGGTGGCTGCAAGAAGCCTGGAGAGAGCACGAAAGTTTGCTGAGACTCATGGCATCCCCAAGGCTTATGGGAGCTACGAGGAGCTGGCTGATGACCCAGATATTGGTAAACAGACTCTAGATGACAGACAATGATTGTAGTTTGAAGTTTGACATTTGCTGCTTTCACATTATTTGGTGGGGTATTTTACTCAGTACATTGTTTGTCAATTGTCATTGCAATAGTAGATTTTGCAATATTTATAATGGATACTTACAAGCAAATGAACCCTTTAACAAGTCATGCTTTTTTACTGTTTGCTGTGAACATTCACAGGTTCAGATGAGTGCTTATGTGAATCCAACAAATATAAATTATTTTAGTCAAAATAATGCAAGCCATTCTGCAATCAAGTCACATTATTGATTTGCCAAGGCATGTTAAATATATACTGCAAGTCACTATTAGGCCTAGTGCTAATGCTAAACTCTTTCTGCTAGTGCCTCTATGGGATTCTAGTAGTATGTTAGTGCAATCCATATTAACACTTTTTGAAACTTTTGAAACTTAAAACATGTAAAAAAAATTCTATGTTTTATTTGAAGCTTCTAACAAATATTAGCACAGATTTTACCTTTCAGCCAATGGCATATGCTGTGTGTGTGTGTGTGTGTGTGTGTGTGTGTGTGTGTTCGAGGATATGCAGTGTTGTGTTATTTTGCCTATGTGTCTGTTTTTTTAAATGTCTGTACATACACTCCTACAGATATCGTATATGTGGGTGTCCTTCACACTGAGCACCTGAAGGTGGGTCTGCTGTTCCTGAATGCAGGGAGGAATGTGCTGTGTGAGAAACCCTTTGCTATGAACCTCAGAGAGGTCAAACAACTCACCACAGCGTCCAGAAGGAACAACGTCTTCCTCATGGAGGTACACCCTCAAGTCTTCTGTAGGATTAAAACCTGTAGTTATATCAGTATATATCTGTAGCTGATCAGTGTTGAGATGTATATCAGATGGATTTTTATTTTATATGACTGAGTCATGCAACTGAATAGAACAGATTAAAGTGTAACAAAAATGGTGTATTAGGGCTAAATTGACGTTGTCAATGTAATACTTGATCTTGCATGTTGTTTAAAACTTAAATAGAAATTTACAAATAAGCCATTTCCAACAAAATTAAAGAGGACCAGACATTAATTGGATGGACAGACACTGGCCCTAATTAGTGCTAACTGATTGCCCTGGGATAGTAAATTACTGTTTTGCTTTAAAACGGATGGATTACCGTTATCACTGTTCACAAACAAGCAAACATGAAGAGAGCAAGGTCCAGATGGCCTTTGTTCACTTGTTAGTTATTAGCAGTGATGTTCAGATACATTAACATACCATTTCTACATACATTTTAACCACCTCTTCATTGTTTATATCTAGAATTATGGGCTCACAATGAATATATAAACATAAATTGTCTGCATTGTGAGCTTTATCATGTTATATACATGTAATAAGAATAGTATTAAGAACAGTTGTAACTGGCTGCTGTAAATAAAGCCCCTGTACTATAAAGTAAAATGGTCTGATTAACTAGATTAGGTTAACTTCTATAAAGCTTGCTCCCCAATATTAACAAAATTTAGGCTACATATATGTTCCTCCCTACAAAATTTAGGGAGGAACATATACTGGCTAGCAATTAAATTACAACACAAGCACGTGCCTTATTGTTAGCACTTTGCCAAGGCTGAGATGTTAATAACTTGATTAAGACAATAGAGATTCTTTACAGTAGATATGCTATCTACTTTAGCAAGGAACAATGAGAAGATATTCCTCTGACAGTCAAACATATTGGCACATCTTCCGCCGAGGAGAATTGACCATGTGTAGAAGACAAAATATCCTCATCAGCATCCAACATCGTATCAGTTAGCTCTAGTGTTAGCTCATTAGCTCATCTGAAGAGACAGCCTCTGTTACTTATTTGACACAAATACCTACTGATTTCCTTTGGCTGTTTTCAATGATAAAAAAAACATGCTACTGAATTCTTTAGCCTCCCAACACCAGTGATGTTACCTGAAAAAGGTAAAGCAAGGCCTTACGTTAATTTCTGCCAAAGTCTGCTTTTCTTTTTTCTTGCGTTTGTGTTTTCTTTCCCCGTGGTTAACTAGATATCGATTCATTAATTCTCACAAATACAGCCTAATTTTTAGATGAGTGTTTACCTGGTATCATGCAGCTTGAGGCTAGAGTGTGATCAGTTATGTATATATGTGTGCAGCTTGCACAATGTTATTGTAGCTATCCGTTACATGTTAGCTACATTAACATCATAGCTCCAGTGCAAAATAACAGAACAAACCACTTTTTCTCTCTCTCTGTGCTTCAGGCTCTGTGGTCCAGGTGTTTTCCAGTGTACACTGAGGTGGGCAGGCTGCTTGCAGAGGATGCTGTAGGAGATGTAAAGCTGGTGAAAGCTTATTTTGGCTCCCCTCAGCTCCACATCCCCCGCTCTGTGGAGAAGGGGCTGGGAGGAGGCGCTCTGCTGGACATCGGAGTGTACTGCCTGCAGTTCGTACTGATGGTGTTCAAGGGGGAGAGACCAAAATCTGTCCACGCCACAGGAGTGCTACTCGACTCAGGTAGGAGGGTGAGGAATGTCTATAATCATTGCAGTCTGTTCTGAAGGTTGACATGGTTGAGAAGTCTGTGGGCAAACTTAATAATGCTGAACTGTATTAGTGTTTACTGAATTATTCATAGTGGTTACTGAATAAAAGGCCTTAAGATGAATATCTGAACAATAATGCCCTAAACTTCTTGTTTAAGGGGTTAACAAAAGTGTTTTTATTAGCTCCTGCATACTTTTCACAATTTTTTTCTGTTCTTATGTTTTTCTTATATCTAGGAAATAATGAAACAATTTCTAACAGTCAGCCCTCTGACGGAAAGCTTCATAAGGCCTTCACATATCACCCATTAATGCAAGCAGGACAATATGTTAGGTTTTGTTTTTAATGTAATCATGTAGTCCTGTAGGGCAGATGGAAAACATAGTGGATAACTGCACAGGTAGTTTAGTGACTGGTCTAAACTCACTATATTCATCAATGAGCAGTTTAAGACAAAGATGTGCTTAAAGGGGAATGCCCTTGATTTAAAAAAAAAAATCTTCATAATTAAATCAAACAAAAATGATAAATGCAAACAAAGTGATTCAGAGTAGTTTTATGTGAAATGCTCCATTCCAGCAAAACTTATCAGGTTAGAATTGTTCACAGTGTCGGTGATAGGAACCAGACGTCTGAAGAGTTTAAAGCCTATAGAAGCTACATCACAGAGAGCTCTTACACAAAATTGTTACAGATACACTGCCTGATACCTCAGACATTGTTTTAGAATAGTTTTGAGATAAGGTTTTGGCCTAAAATGCATTTTAAAGTCCATTCATTATGTCAGTAAGTCAGTAAGTTTCTCTACATTGAAACATTTCATATCAAACCACACTGATTGACTTTGTTTACATCTCAAAGACTGAATTGTGCAGACATTTTTGAAAAATTTGTGGAGTTGTCTTTAATTGACTGTGTATTTTGTACTCTACACACACATACATACATTCTACATCTGGCTATTGTTCCTGAGGTCATCTGAATTTGAGACCCCTGCTCAGCCAATATTACTTTGTTAATGTTTGTTGAGTAATGTTTTGATGTGTTCTGGGTTTTTAAATGCTTGAATATATCAGCAACAAAGGATTAATGCATTTCTTAAAACTTACTGATCATTGTCTGACTCACTCTACTTTCTCAGGAGTGGATGAGTCCATGGTGGTCGTTCTGAAGTATTCACGGAACCGGATGGCATGGTGTGCTTTCTCCATCGCTGTGGCTCTCCCCAATGATGCCATCATTACTGGCACCAAGGGCACCATCAAAGTAGGCTTCCTTTAGTCTCTTACAATGCTGACTTCTTATTAAGATATTAAATGAAGACCGAATGCTCAGTAATTACAATGAGTAATTTAGTCATTTCTAGGAACGTAATTTGCAAGATATGTAGTTATGAAACTGAGGAACTGAAGTGTGGGCCAACATATGGACCCTTGCAGTTTAAAGGGTAACACTTTATTTAAAGGCTATTTACATAGGGACTCCATGGCACATGCACAAGCAATGAATAATGTATTTATAAAGCAATACTTACACATTTATGAACAGCTTATGTCAGCATTTGAGTGACACAAAAAGTTTTATGAAGTAAATGACATTCTCTTGACATAAGTTGCTTAAACAAAAGTGACAGACATTTGTTTCATGTCATATCACTATCATGACATATCATTCTCAAATAATGGGACTCATAAGGCAGACACCTAGTAGACACATAGGCTTCATATACCAGATTTATGAAAGATTTGATTACCTCAGTTGATAATAACCCCATCTATATTTCTACTTCAGTACAAAAGTACAAAACTACTTGCTTATAAATGCATTTATGTATCAAAAATAAACATAAAGTCAGTTATTGTATTCTTGATAACCAATTACCATTAAGAAGACATATGTCTACAGTGACACAGGTTTCCTTAATAGAAACTGTACTGCATTATATTGCATTGTAGTTTCTTTAGAACTGATTTATGGCATCTAGGCCTCTAGCTTATGAGCTCCAGAGTGCACTACGGTGCTGATGCACTACTTGATAAACTGAGTTGGTGCTACTGAGTTGGTGCTACTTCGTGTTGAGGTGCAAATCGCTTGCATTCAATAGAAATGACACCTGCAAAGAAACCACTGTTTAATGTTGGAGAGGAAAGACCTAGAAGGAAAACAGAACTTTCCCTTATTCAGCATACTTTGCCCTGTTGTTGTTGTGCATATACTCAGACCGCTTAGGAGTCCAAGAGCTAGAATAGAACCTTTTTCTTGGTTCAATAAGTAGAATATCAGTATCTAACTTATTCCTGAAGTAGAATATCTTGTGCTAGGTTTCTTACCCCATGCATTGCCCAACCACTCTGGAGGTGAATGGGAAGCAGACTCACTATCCTCTTCCAGACCCCTCTCTGCCTCTCCACTTCACCAACAGCACAGGGCTCCGCTATGAGGCCGAGGAAGTCAGACAGTGCTTACTCAAAGGTAACAGAGTTGTACCTTACTGTTTTTTTTTTTTCTTTACATCCTCTCAAAGGAATCAGATCTATTTTATTTTACTGTTTCGTGCAGTTATTGTGTTGTACTGCTTGTGGTGTTATGATGGTAGTCTATTATTATTTAATTCTAATTTGTGTAAATTGTTCAGACCATGCCTTCAACATGAGGTGGTAGTATGAGGGAAGACTGACTGAGGGAGTGGGGAGAACTCTGAGAACTTGGGCTGGAGTTCTAGGCAGCTTCTGCCTGTAGCTTGAAGGCCAGACCCCCCCTCATAGCTGTAGTAGGACTGATGCAGGACTGAGGAACATGGACAAGATGGAGTGGTGGTGGGGATAAGGATGTAAATTTATAGGGCTTTAGATTGGAAGAAGGAGGGGTTTCAGCGATGTTCCTCCCCCCAAACTTCAGTGATAACATAGCTACATTTGTAATTTATCGAATGGCCTTTTCTTTTATTCTCCTGTTATACAGCACTTTGACCAGCTTTTGTGCTTCAGAAATATGGACTGTTTTTTTGCAATAATAATAATAATAATAATAATAATAATAATAATGTTTATTTATAAATCACTTTTTATTTGAATTACAAAACCTCAAAATGCTTTACCCATTAACATAAGAAAAAAAAACAATAAAAATTAAATTTAATGAAAAAAAAAAGCAAAACAGCTAGACCTTTTGGTCCATGCAGAACTTGAGTGAGTAAATGTCTGACTGAACTGTCTAATGTCACATCAACCAAGCTAACAGCAGTCTGTTCTGTAGGCCTGAAGGAGAGCCGCAGAATGACCCTGGCAGACTCCGAGCTGCTTACTGAGATCATGGACGAAGCAAGGAGACAAGTGGGCGTGGTTTTTGATCAGGACCATCAGTGAGGTTGCAAGAAGATACACTGATTACAATTTACTGAGTAGGCCAGCCAAATACCACAAAACAGTATACAGTACACAATGCACTGTTTTCATACAACAGAACTATAGTACTGCAACATACTGAAATGATTGTTTATTCTAATCATGTCTGTTTTATTAATATACACATATACAAAGATATTAATTAATGGACTGTCATTACATTCTGTGTTTCTTTGCTGTCATGCTAGCTATAAAAATATAATTTAAAAATATATATCTTTAAAAGTGCCTAAGGCTCTTTATACCCTCTCTGACCTTACAGCACAGTTCCTCTGACCCAGATTAAACCTAACCTAGACAAAATAGGATTTTTAAGTGTGAAGGGTTAAGACTAGGCTTAAACCATGTCCACAAAACTGGCTCTTACGAAAGTCTGGAGAGGTCATGAGCTGTTATAATTATATAGAATTTTCTGAATTGTAATCCTGAGGTAACAAGTTAATTATCTTGTGATCTCAAGATAACTTTGTAATCTTCAGATCACAAATAATTTACTTGTTACCTCAAGATAACAACTTTTGTTATCTCAAGAAAACAAGATAACTGATTATTTTAAAATAACTTAACTTGTTATCTCAAGATAACAATCCAGAAAGTTATAACTACCTCATGGCCTCTCTGGACTTCCGTAGGCTCTTTAGGTCTTGGTGCATTATATAAGGTTATTGTTTTGGAACACATGCTAATTCAGTGCAATTCCTTAAATATCCTGCCGCTAACTTGCTAAGTGCACACATGGAAAGGATTTCAATTCAACAAACAATACTCTGTAGGATTATAATTACAACATGTGTGCTGATAATATAACATGGTGCATAATATGCTAGATTATGAGTAACTTCAGCTCATTAACTCAAGGTCAAGAGAAGCAGCCAGTACCTTTGGAGTGAGTCAACAGTCATGTCGTCTACTTACCACTGCTATGCCCTTCAGCCTCCTGGATTAAGGCACTTAACCTACAAGTGCTGCAGTGTGACTGATCCATGCTTTCGGGATAGTGATGAATAAAACATAGATTTTCAGAATGACTTTATTGACACATACACTCATACACACTGCATATGGAACTGTGTGCATTTATAAATTAATGATACAGAAAAAAAAACTGTAAAAAAGCAAAAACAAACAGTAAACAAATATACACAGACCAGCCACTTCATTAAGTACACCTTCTCTGCGTGCTAGTGTTTGAAAACATGGCAAAAATGAAATATAAGGATTTGTCCTGATATATATGTATACTTTTTCAGATCTGAAGCAAGAGTTGAGCTTGACTGAAAAGCTTTAAGTGCTATTTAGAGTTTTGTTGCTCTACCAGGTTATGCACAGTTGTTAAAGCCCCATTTTCTCTTTATATTTTAATTATTTTTTGGACCTTCAGTTTTTTCATTGATTTTTTCTCTGACTTTCCCCTTCCTTATGAATATGTGTCACTGCACTCTCATAAAGATGGTTCTTTGGTAAAGACAATGGTTTTATATAGAACCCTTTGCATGACTAAAGTGTTCTATGCATCGTGAAAGGTTCTTCAGATCAACTTAGAATCTTTTGTGCATGGTTCTATACACAGCCTTTTTTGAAAAGGATTCTATATAGCACCAAAAAGTGTTCTTCTATTGTTATGATGTCAAGCTTGTAATAGAAGAACCCTTTTTGGTGCTTGTTTAGAATCTTTTTCAAAAAGTTTCCATAAAACCCTTTCATGATGCAAAGAACCCTTTAATCATGCAAAGGGTTCTTTGTGTGCTGCTGGTTCAACATAGAGCCATTTTCTTTACTAAAGAACCCTCAAAGAACCTTTTTTTAAGCACATATATATATCGCTGTTGTCGGACGAAAATCCTTGTTAACCTACTGTAATTTCAATGTAACAGACTTTTTTCCAAGCAATTTTGGGTCATTTCTCTTAGTCCATTCATCATGAAATTTACACACAATGTAAAGAGTAACAGGCATTTTCAAATTATGTCAAAAACTGAAAAACGTCAAAAATGATGATACAAGGTTTTCTTACGACAGCAGCTATACACACCCACTATATATATATATGTATATATATATATATATATATATATATATATATATATATATATATATACATATATATATAGTGTGTGTGTGTGTATAGCTGCTGTCGTAAGAAAACCTTGTATCTCCATGTTTATATATATATATATATACATGGAGATGTATATATACATAGTGTTATATAGTGTGTATATACATATATATATATATATATATATATATATATATATATATATATATACACACACATAGATGTTATTCCACTAATATATAAACAGTTCCTGTAGTCACATTTGTCTTTTCAGTATGTTTTAGAAAATAATTATTAACTGTGCCAAAATAATGGAAACATCAGTGAAATTTGAGATTTCATAATTAACCGAGTCTTAATGTGGCTCTGTGAGGCATACATGCACCAGACAGATTTTCGAGTGCATGTCTTGGTGTCTCAGAGGAACCTCTGTGCCGTCTGACTCTGAGCCACTCTGTGCAGAAAAAAGCAACATGACCTACAATAACAACTCATGTTTGTCGCCCTCTCGTGGCGCTCCTTCAATCTGGGGATCAGAACATAGAAAGCCAGAGAAGATCCTCCTTTCACTTCAGTGTGCGAAGTCGCCATCATGGCAATCAGGTGGGGGATCTGCAGCGCTGGAAAAATCAGCCATGATTTCACGGTGGCACTGAAGACCCTCCCTCAGGAAGACCACCAGGTAATGCACACACACCTGGAGTGACCTACACGTTCCCTGTTGCTTATTTAGGGCACATGCACCTCTCAGGGAACTCCATAAATAGTCTGGCTTTAGTTTGCAGACCAAAGCATGGTTCATGTAAGGAATATATACAAAAGTGACCTCATTAGACAGCAGGCAGGAACTGTGTTAATGCAATGCATGTATGCAATCTTCGTGTTGACTATTGCAGCTAAAGTTGCAGCCTACACACTTTGACACATTCTAACTGAAATGCAGTCAGTAATTTATCTCATGTAGTCAAGTTTCTGTAACTTTAAATGGGTCGTGCTCACTGAGCGCCTTCAAGTAGGTCAGTGCAGATTGTTCATCCAGGTTATCGAAAGGTTTGTCAGGTGTCCTGGATGTGCATGTAGATCAGATCAGAAAGAGCGTCCGCGTCACCTGAATGTGTCCCACAGTATCTGTGTCACGAGCTTGTGGGCGAAGCTGAAGTCAGACTTTTGGCCTGAGGCGCCAGAATGAAACTGCTGCACCATTTAAGGTGGAACGGGAAAATTCGAGCAATAAGCTGGAGATAAAGAAGCCAACTTCAGCCTCGTAGCCTGTAAATAGAGTGAATTTTAGTAGGTTATCTGCTACACAGCGCTCGCTTTGGCCAACATTCGCACATGCAGTTTATAAAAGAGCACGAAACTAGGTTCTTGAAAATATCAAAACGATTAGTCTGCTTTTTAGCCGTACTAGCTACTTTCAGCCTTAGTAGAACAGTTCGTGTAAGTTCTTTGTTTTGCATCGTAACCTTTGCCGCAGGGCTGCGTCCGAATAGTTTAATACAACTTCTTTCCCTCCAGTGTACCTGATCTGTAGCGCATGTTCTCAATATAGAAATATAAATAAATTGGCAGAGCTGACCAACAGGTAAATCCACATGACTATTGGATCAGGCAAAACTAGATAGGGAACTATGCGGACGCATTGTAAGTCGTACGCCCTCTCGCAATGCATCATGGGTATTGTAGTTTGTGCCGCCTGCTCAGAGCTAATTGCATTGAAATGTTTCACCTTTAAAACTACAACTCAAAGAAGTTGCGAACCGAAGTGAGGAAAAAATTTGCATACTATTAATTGAATCTTGATCAATCGATGTCCTGTTTATGCATCCAAAGAACTCAACGATAAATTGTTTAGAATCAAATCTTACGATGTGTTTAATGTTGTAGGGTGCGCTTCAACCAGGAACCTGGATACAGTGCTGTTTTGATATGGATGGATGGATAGATGAATAATTCAATAAATCAATGACTGACTGACTGACTGACTGACTAAACAGAATGTACATGGGGTGGACAATATTTTATTGTATTGTGATAAATTACATCAATACTGGAAAATATGTTTTCTAAGCATATCCTGGATAAGGTCAGTACTTAAAGAACACTGACCAGCAGCTTGTTTCATTACAAAGAGGGCATAATTAGGCCGCTGAATAAAAATAATTTAAGACCACTGGTGCTATTTTTGCTCGTTCCAATTTATTAAACCTCCTGAAAATGAAATACTGTGAGTCATATTGCGTATTGCAAAAATACCACATGACAGACCGATACTTCCTAGCTAAGCTATAAGATTTTTTTGGAGATTTTTTTCTAGATTTGTTGCCACAATACTTCTTATGTTCAGAGCTGTAATATCTCTGATATAACAACTTGTTTGCAAGGGTTTTTTTCTCTGTTGTTTCCACACTACCACACTATAATAAATGCATAGACCAGCTAATAAAAACTTAGCTTCTCTGAAATTTGAAGGTTCTGCTCTGCCAAAAGAAGAGCTGTGAGATTTGCGTTGATCTACAGGTGGTGGCTGTGGCAGCACGGAACCTGCAGCGCGCTGAGGAATTCGCCCAGAAACACAACATCCCCACGGTGTACGGCAGCTATGAGGAACTGGCCAGAGATCCCAACATCGGTATGGACAGTAGCCTGGTTAGTTCTTTCCTTAGTGTGAGGGTTCTTGACTGTGTGGATCTCTCTGGTACACTGTATGTCCAAAAGAGACTCATCTTCTAATTTAGCTACTTCAAGTACAGTCATTGGTGACACACATGTTTAGCTTGTATAACATCCATAGAAAAGCATTGCCAATAGATTGGGATGCTCTGGAGCATCTAGACATGAAGCCACTGTGCACAAAGCCAAGCATTAACCAGAGGCTCACAAAGTCCCCCTGGTATAGGGCTGTGGAGCAGTGGAACTTCTCTGGAGTGATGGAGCTCCATCCAGTAGCTTTGAGATAAGCTGGAGAGTGAAGTACCTGACCTCACTGATGTAAGATGTATTGCATCTAGGCTATGGATTTCTTGACCTAGTGCTTAGTATTTACTTGCTGGTCTGCAGAAAGCATGAAGCAAAATAAGATGGATGGATGGATGGATAGGCCCTGTTGACCCTTTAAATTAATGTTATGATGATGTTGAAGTTGTTATGCACCAACTACCACCGTCTTCATCATCATTTGCAGATGTGGTGTATGTGGGCACCATCCATCCTCATCATCTTCCAGTGGGGGTCCTCCTCATGAACGCAAAGAAGAATGTTTTGATTGAAAAACCTCTGGCTATGAACCTGAGAGAAGTGCAGGAGCTGGTGGCCACAGCAGAGATGAATGATGTGTTCTTGATGGAGGTAAGTAAGTATATCATAGATAATATATTGTTATTAAATCACAAATTGGATGCTTGAGTTATTAAACAACTGATGTAACTTATAACCTACCAATCTGTCTGAAACAGGTATTAATATGCTAGTCTTTTGTACAACAGATTTGTGTGATCAGTAGTTACTGGGCAGCCTAGAGCAAAATCAGGAAGCTGTGTGGGAGCTTCAAATACAGCCTGTAATGCCTATCATTATTTTTGTAGGTTCAGATACACAAACGCTCATCAAAATATATCTGACTTCATTAGCACTCTTGATTCGGTAGCACTCTCTATTCTGATTTAACACCTTTTGTTAAAGTGTCACTTTCCCACCTCTCTTCTTCCCTCCAGGCTGTGTGGACTAGGTTCTTTCCAGCCTCATTGGAAATCTACAGGCTGCTGTCCCAGGAGGCTGTGGGAGAGGTGAAGATGGTGCGAGCGGATTTCGGCGTGCCCCTCCTGAACACCCCTCGTTCAGTGGAGAAGGAGCTGGGAGGGGGAGCGCTGCTGGACATTGGCATCTACTGCCTGCAGTTCGTCCTCATGGTGTACGGTGGGGAGAAGCCTGAGTGCATCCAGGCCACCGGAGTCTGCCTGGACACTGGTAGGTGCTAGTAGAGTGGAGCAATAAGCAATGAAAGGTTGTGTGTTACAGTATGTTTTATCATTCTTAAGGGTTGTTGTGAAGTGAAACCCCTTAATTGAGTTAAATCACTGAAATGCACAGTCTGTAGTGGTTTATTGCTTTTATGAACCAGCAATAAAAAACAGTACAACAGATATACTAGATGTCAGTAAATAAATTAATGTATTATTAATATTAATCGTAATAAACAGTTCTTTCACCAAGCAATGTGGTTAGTTAACACCTGGCTCTGTAATTTGATTATTCTGTGAACAGCACAATTTTAATAACTTGCCACATTAATACACAGTTCAACTGTTGCAGTCTTGTGTTTATATAAAGTATCTTAGAACCGCTTCTGAAACGTGCATTAATAATTACCATATGATTACCAACTGGGCTAATTTCTATTGACTTAATAATAACTTATGATAAAAACTATATTCTGCACAGAGAGCATGTAACACTGTTAACATCCAGTGGTTCTCCACTTTTGTCATCGCAGTATATCAGTTGAAGGCTGCTCACCACATCAGTGTGAATGAAAACAGCCTCCTCTTTTGGTCCTCTTATTCAAAGTTGCATATGATGCGTTTTGACTTTGGGCCTTTTCAGTTTATGCACTAGTCAAACCGCAGTGCTAGCATTGCTCTGATTTGCCTGGGTTATTAGGCTGGAGGTCTGTTTTATTAGACTGTTGACTTGGTTGCAAAGGTTTTGCTGTGTACTATGCAGCACTACCTACTATAATGAGTGACTAAGGCCTGTTAAATTTTGAACTGTGGAACCATAAAAGATATGATTGAAATTTAAAAAGCCTTTTACCTTCCTGAAGGGTTTGGTTCTAAAACGGTTTTGTTTATTCTGGTCTTACATGTAAATATAAGGAAGTTCATATATTCAGTGCTGCTTCACCTGTTAAATGTAAGTTAAAGAGTGAAGTTAAAGAATAATACAGAGTGATGTGGCTTCTTGCAGTAAAGAGCAGGACAGTTAAATGACTCATGTTTTATGGTTCAGAGAAAATCTGTCCCAGTTTAACATTTAACATGACTCGGTCAGTCCACAAAGTATTATGATTAAATATACTGGCAAAAGGCACAATGTTCCTATCTGAAAAAGTATCTCTGCAGAAACTACAGAAACTCAAGAAACATACTCTAAAATTCAAGCCTTGAAAACATATTCAAAAAACTTCATAAGGGAGAGATTAACCTTAGAAGCCATGTGTTAATATTGTCATTTTGAAATATACTTATTTACATTATATAATTTTATACAATTTTGCAATTAATTACATAGGTATTTACATGATGAATTACTTTTACATTTTATTTATGTTCTATACTGACAGGTTTGACTCTGCACTTTTGATTTTATTCCATGTGTTTCAATATGGAGAAATGACAAAGGTGCAAAAATGAAAGGATGTTTCTTAGTTACACAGAACAAGACTGAGCAAAACCTGTCATCAGAATCAAATCATAATAATATAGCTTCACTTCTACTTACAAACACACTTTTCACTGAATTTCTCTGCTTTTTTTCAAAGAACAACAAGAGATTATTGATATAAAAAGACAGAGTGCCCTTGTTTTTTGCTGGGTAACCCAGCTGACCACACCAGTCCTGTAATACCTTAAAATATATTGTGATGACCTGCTGGACTTATACTTACTTATACTTAAATGTTTCCCCATCGCTGCTGATAAGAACTCACCTCAAAGCCTCTCCTGTAAAGCTTTGGCCCACAGGAACTCCTTCATCTCTCTATAGCAGATCATACTGGACACTTTGCTCCTGTTATAGCTGCTAGCCATGATTACACCCCCACATATAACCCTTATTCCTTCCATAAGTATAAAGACAAAATCACTTTAACACCAATTGTAGATGCTGGAGGCTCAGATAAATTTTGTCTTTGCCCTCTTTTTTGTGCTGTTTTGGATGTGCTAATTATAGTACTCTCTAAATCTTCTCCCCTTGAGGTACTTGCTTGTTGCATTTAGAGCAGCTGTGCTTTTACACTGAAAAAGTAGTGCATTGTGAGTTTGTACCTCATTTCCATATGAATAAGAGATATTACCTCAACACAGTTTTGTCTTTCCATTTATTTACTTTTGACAGTAATTGAATTTGAGAGTGTTTGAACAGAAACATCAACAAACAGTGCTGGATCAAGAACTTCTAGTACCTGGACACCACAGCTTAAGTCACGTTTTTGTAATTGTAATGTCTTTGTGTGCATTGCAGGAGTGGATGAGAGCATGGTGATCACACTGAAGTTCTCGCGGGGCAGGCTGGCAGTGTGCACATGCACAGTGGCTGTGGAGCTTCCAAACGATGCCATTATCAATGGGACTAAAGGAACTATCAGGGTAAATAGTAGGTTTAGACAGAGATTGTTTCGTAATGAAGTGTTCTGCTTTTGATTGTATGATGCAGGACATTCGTATAGTTCTTCTTAAAGGGCAATTCTGCTGAGTTCTAAAATTGCTGCATAATTAAATCGTTGAGATGCACACAAAGTCATTCAGAGTGGTTTGATGTTAAATGCTCCATTCTAGAGAAACTTAAGTCAGAATTATTCACAGTGGTGATGATAGCAACCAGACGTCTGAAGAGTTTAATGTCTCTAAAAGCTACATCACAGAGGATTATTACATGAAATGGTTATAGGAATACACTGACTGATGCCTGAGACATTGTTTTTAATAGTGAGATAAGTTGTGTTTTTTTTCTTCATGGCAGAGACGTACACGCAGGGTGTTGTAAAGCAAAATAGCACCCAAAGAAAATTAATTTCTTTGAGGTTTACAACTATTCTACCATTATCAACATTACATATCATTGCTGTGGCATTTGATGAGAAGCAGACCAGTCGAAATAGTTCAAAATTACTTTGAAAAATATCTTGCGTTACAAGTTAATAATGATTTTTCCTTCTCTTGTAAATGAACCATTCTGGAGACACAAGGTTTTGTTGTTACAGCGTTGATATAAAAACTCATGTTGGTTTGGGTAGTAAATAAAATGGCTATATTTGAGTCTGTAATTTTCTCTACAGTGAATCACTTCATGTAATACCACTCTGAATTGAATCATTCATTGATTCAATATTGAATGAATTTGTTTACATGTTAACAAATGAATTAAGCAGAAAAAATAACTTTGAAAATTCTGTGGAATTTCCCTTTAATCCTGCTTCTGGCAGCCCATAGCACTGCACTGCTTTCAAATATTCCTTGATTCAACACATCTGATCCAGCCCATCAAGTGATTATGGACCCTTCATGAGGTGGGTTGCGGCAGTGAGTAGTGAAAATGTGTTGTGGGTTGCCAGGAGCAGGACTAAGAAACACTAGTTTATTATGATGTTATATTTGTCATAATAAACCATTTGTCATATATGTGACTCATATATCTTAAAATTCATCTAAACATTTTGTGAAATGAACACTACCTTTATTATGCTTTTGTTATGCTGCCATTTATAGTACAGTGTGGAGCTGTGATATATGATGATATTACTTTTCAGCTATATTTGATAGATAATGGACATTATACCTATAGTACAATGTCCATAAAATATCAAGTTAATATTTACAGTTCTGTGTAAGGCTTCCTTTAGTGTAATTGTATCTGAAGACCATGGCATAAAATAGTCCAGTCCGAACAAGCTCTGTCAGATTTCTAGGACATTCTTTTAGTATAGAGATGTAGCACTCAGGAGACAAGTGTTCATTAACTTTATTCATTTGAGTGTATTAACTATATTAATAGTAACTTAAATATTATTTGATGCCACGTAAAAATATGGTGATGGAAAATCATGATAACACTAAATTGAATTTTATCAATACTGCCCACTCATAGGGCAACATAGTAATTAATTGTGCAGATAAGGCAGTACCCTGTTTATGCAGACTGATGCTGGTGGTGTAATCAGTGTGTTTGTGTTTTCGAACAGGTCCCTGCTCATATGTGGTGTCCCACATCGCTGATAGTGAATGGTAAAGAGACGCCATACCCAGTACCTGAGCCTTATCTACCTCTAAACTTCATCAACAGTACTGGCATGAGATATGAGGCAGAGGAAGTCAAACAGTGTCTGCTCAAAGGTGAAAAAATGACCACCAAGTGTGACACAGACACTATTATTACGTGATGTATTAGGCAAGTTAACATAATTGCGGTACTGCTGAGGCATGAACGCAATCATCAGCAGGGCAGCATGCTGTCGCACTCTCATAAGCATAACAAATATTCACTGTGTGAATTTCCCTTTGTCCACTGCATTCCTTTCCACTTAAACCAGACTGAAATGACGTCCTGTCAGACTGGGACTGCTGGAATCAAACCACATAAGACAGTGGTTCTCAGTCCTGCTCCCTTGCCTTGCAGATTTTAATGTTGTCCATGCTCTAACCCACCTGACTCAGCTCATCAGGTCTTTAATAAGCCCTTCTTTAGTTGTACAGGGGGTTTCAGAGCTACAAAACACAAAATGCTAAACAGAACCAACACTGAGATCCACAGATATAAATGGTAGCAGTATTGTCGACATGTAATAAAGCAACCACTAGATGGCACACGGAAGCATTTTTTTGGTTCTACAAAGTATTTGCGGGGGTGGAAAAATCTTAAGTGACCACTTCCCTTCTATACTTATCCAGTTTAATCCAATTATTCCCAGCTATCTGAGTAAATGAATTTTAGACAGCAACTACAGTACTGTTTAAAAGTCAAATGCCATCCTTAATTTATTGAATTACCAGTTACTCATTTTAGCATTAGCATCATATTTCACATCTTTTTGGGAGACTTTCACTTTGTCAGTAATTCAGAAATTTGTAGGAATATATTTCCACACTTCTAAAGTTCAGTCTTAGAAATTGGTTGCATTTTCTGCTTCTCATGATCCAAGTAATCCCAAACACATTCAGTGATGCTGAGGTCTAGACTCTGGGTGGCCAGTCCATTGTTCTGAGAACAACAGCAGCCTCTTTGTTTGACTTGCACATTTTCTTTTTTGTCTAACTATTGTTAAACTACAGAGTCAAAAGTTGCGTCAGTTAATCAGTTAAACAAAAAATAAGAAATAAAAAATAATGCTGTTCAACAGTTAGTTAAACAATAAACCATCTAAATAAAACTGACACAGCAGAAAATATAATAATGAAAATATTATATGTAATCTCTATTGGATCATCAGGTTCTAGCATGTGCAAAACATCAAAGTTAAGCTATATAAAAGAAAATAGTTGTTGATAGTTGAGATTATAAGCAGCAAGTATGAGTCACTGCATGATCACATTGGTCACAGTTGTGACTATGTGCATGGTTACATCTCCTGTGAGCATGATATAAATGTAACAGTACAATCTTATTAAAAATTCAATAACAGATCCTTTAGAGATTACATATATCCAATATAGTAGATGTATCTGTATCTGTTCCAACATGTTTAATGTGCTCCTTTGTGTAGATCTTGGATGCAGACGTCATATTTCTCAGGTGCATGCTTGAAGTAAACGTCTCTGGTGATGTGATCTTTTATACCAAACACATTGTAATTAAGTTGATAGTTGATTGTTCAGTAGAAAACACATTAAACTCTTAGAGCTTCACAAACTCTACAAACAGAATTGAGTTTAAATGAGTTCAGTATTATTTTGTTAGATTTGTCCTTTACTCAAGGATTATTCAAATTGAATATGTGTCTTTCTCCATTTGCAGTGGGAAACCATGTCACAATGGTTGCGGCTTAAAAAGATGCTTAAAATATTAGGCACAGCTCCAAAAGTCACTATGTACATTTATACAGTCGACCTAAGATTCATTAATACTTTTCCCTTATGATTTTCCTGATTTCTCTTTTTTTATCCTGTTTCATCGTCACTCTGCATATGTAAAACAGCTCATCACAAAACCAATTTTCAACATTTGAGAAACCATTTTTAATATAAAACAATATTTTTAAGAGGTTGAACTGTCAGAGATTTTGGTCACTGGTGTTATCAGGACTCTTATATTACATTTTAACACAGTATTTTCAGCTCTATTAAACTGCTTCTTTGGGTCAAGGCCCGTCAGGGAGGAAGCATCTCAAGGCATGAGAAGGCGAGTCCACACTTGCTCACTATATTTCTTTAATTTTTTAAAAATTTTGTTTATCAGGCATCACATAACTTCTGTGTGTCACCGGTGTTATGTGCTTTAATGGCTGGGTAATTAAAATCTTATCAAAACAATGCCATATTATCATTTTTATTACTGATTTTAAATAGTTGCACAAGGTCACCAGACCGGCAATGAGCCAGCCAATTTACAAAATCCTCAGTTTTAAACAGAATGTCACTGGAGTCACAGTCACTGGTCTTACACTATTTTCATGTAACACCAGTGACTGTAAAATACGTTTGGAATTAAGCTCTCCTTTTGTCCTTTTCATTTACACCTTCAAAGTCATTATGATGTCTCAAAAGCCCTGAGATTTTTGTTCCTCTTGCCGGTCACTTCCCACACACTTTATTGTGTAATCAAATTCATATCAATTAAATGATATTGCCCACAACCATGCTAAGTGCTGTCCAGTAGTTGCTACCCCTCACACCACATGCTCAAAAAATATTTCCTTTATTAATTAATTGCTTAGCAGGCTAGCTTGTCATGTGGTTTGAGTGTGATCAGCTTGTGGTCAGCACAGCTGAGGATGATGAGAAGCAGGAATGCAGCATGTTGCTTCAGGATGGAGACTGAGTGATTGATAATGCTGTATAATGCAGTGGTATCGACAATATAATGTTATCTTTGTATGCAAATACTTCTCCTTATCAGTTGGCCTGTCACAATTATTGCTTAATCACCTGATAGAAATTATTTGAGCTGATCACAGTGAGTTGACCGCAGTTATTTTCCACAGTTGTGCTTTCACAGACAGAAGGTGCATTGTGATCTGTTCAGGTGAGGCAAATAAAAAGAAAGCAGAAAATGCATTTAATGAAACACATCACTGGTCTTACAGAAGTTAGACCTTCTTGGTACTATAAACACCTTTAGAGGGCAGCAGTGAGTAATGTTTGTTGTCAGTTGGGTCTTTTGCCAGTTGAGAGCTAATAAGTATCGACAGCTAGGATGTAAGCTAATCTGTCAGTGTGGCCAGTTTAAGCTTGTACTTTAACAGTTGCATATAATAAACAAAAACAGTTAATTCAGCTGTTTATCACAAAAATATATGTGGCATTTAATCGTTAGCTAGCTTAGACAGATGTTGCTAAGAATAACCTTGAATTAGTATAGAACCTTTACATCATGTGGACCTTCTTTAAAGTTTCTTTGAACTTCCTTCACACTCACACATCATATATAAGATCACCAAAAACCCCTTTTGGCCCCTTTATTACTGACTCTTAACTTTATTTGCTTTCACTTTTTTACTGTTATGTCCGTGTAGCCATGTTTAAATGTGGAAACTTCCTCTTTTAATTCTTCTAAGACTTTTAAAAAGTACCAAGGGAATAAATGCCCTTGTTTGAAATTAAACCATTGTAAAGTCTTTTAGTAATCATTTGGTTCCTGACTTTGATGTCTTTTCCCCCTAGGACTGAAGGAAAGCTCTAGGATGTCTCACGCTGACTCGGCTCTACTGGCTGAGATTATGGATGAAGCCAGGAGGCAGGTCGGGGTGGTGTACAGCCAAGACCGCCAGTGATCCTCTTCTTCAGCTGTTTTGTGGTTTGCCACTTGTTTACTTCAGTGCAATAAAACCAAGTTAGATCACTTGCTTCTATCTGTTCTCTCTGGATTTGACTCTCATGTCATTTGATATTTTGGCTGTTCTGTTACTGCATAACAGCAGTTCAAAGGTGAAGATATGGTATTCTTTAAGAGAATGAAGTCATGTCAGCAGTTAAATAAGATGGTAAGATGGTTATGTAAGTCTCATGTATTGTCTCAGCTACGTTATGGCTGTAATTCTTTTGTTCTTGTGCTTCATAAAATGCTGCAGCATTTAAGATAATACTTGAACTCTGCTATACTTTGGCCTTATAAGCTTCCTTAGTACAAAAAGGCCTTTAGGTGGAAATAGAAAAGGTTGGATATTATTGTCTAAGCGGCTTTAATACATTTAAAATGTTTTAACATAGTAAATCTAGCAAGTCTTATGCTCAGTAGCACAAAAAATATACATATATATGTACTGCCCTGGACACTGGTGACCTGTGAAGAATTCCATGCCTTCTGCCCAACGAGTGCTGGGATAGGCTCCAGCACCCAGGAGGATAAGTGGCTTAGAAGATTGATTATATATATATATATATATATATATACACACACTGTAGTCCATCTGTTTCTCTGTATAATTTGCCTTATTCTTTACCCTGTTCTTCAGTGGTCAGAACACGTGCAGGACCACCACACAACAAGCGTTATTTTGGTAGTGAATCATTCTCCACGTAGTGCTGGTACAAATGGATCAGTCATAGCAGTGGTGCTGGACTGTGAATAGTCCACCAACCAAAAATATCCAGCCAACAGAGTCCTCTTACCACTGATGAAAAACTAGAGGATGACCAACACAAACTGTGCAGCAGCAGATGAGCTACTGTCTCTGACTTTACATCTGCAAGGTGGACAACTATCACTACCACCACCACAACACTGTAGTGCTGAGAATGATCCACCACCCAAATAATACCTGCGCTGTACTGTGGGGGGTCCTGACCATTAAAGAACGGGGTAAAAGGGGGGCTAACAAAGTATGTAAAAAAACGAATGGACTGCAGTCTGTAATTGTAGAACTACAAAGTGCTCCTACATAGTAAGGGGAGCTGATAAAATGGGCACAGATTGTAGATACTTGAAGGTGACCTTGTACTGAAGTGGCCAGCTGGTGTATATATAATGTGCAAAATTCAGAGACCACCCTTCATTTATTTAATTTCCTGCCAAAACTACACATCCATTTTTTCATACTTTGTCTTTATTAGAGCTTCTATTACTTTTGGGAGACCTGCTTTCAGTTTTTCAAAGAAATTTGCAGGAACATTTTCTATGCTTCTCGTAAACACCTCCAAAGTTCAGTCTTGTGCTGGAGGTTTTTGTGTAATTTTATGGCGCTTGACATCAGTGACACCATGAGACATTAGTAAATTTAATTTACAATGTTTTACTTTTAGTTTAGGCTACTTTACCCACTCCTACATGTAGTATATCGTATTGACTCTGGAGACAAATGAACTTGTGTAGAATTACAGTGTATATTGTGCTAGCTCCATTTAAATGTTTGACTTGTAATATATCTGAATGTGAGATATTTCAATGAGGCAACAAACAGATGTGATAAGTGCTCTTCTCTTTAATAGATTGATCTGGTCTTGAACAATACAACAAGTTTGATACACTTTTTTTTCTCAACATCTTTAAACCCTAAACCCTAGCGTCACAATCAGAGAAGCAGGCGGATATAAGGCTACACACACACTCGACTTACACTGGAGCCGACAGACGAGCGAGAGAGTGAGCACAAGAGGACAGGAACAGCAGGAGAGAGAGAGAGAAAGGGAGGAAGAATTGTGGTGGACCATGCCTGATCGTTCATCTCTCTCCATTCTTTCAGACATAAGCAGCTCTTTCTTTGACCAACTCTGTGATGGTCATCTCTTTATTGCCATCAAAAATTTGACCCAAATGCTAAACAAAACTTAAAAGGGCTTTCAACTACTTTCTCACTCTCAACACACAAATTAGCAGAATAGAACTAAGATGGGCATCCAACATCATTTCTTTTCTCTTAGGTTAGGAAAAAATATGTGTGTTATATACTGTGGCATTGGTTGCCCCAAAACCCAAACATTTCACAACTCAAAAGTCAAGTATAATACAGGATGTAACATTGTCTACAGTAGATGTAGGAGTGCAAACACTAGCACAGTGCAGAAAGAGCACACACAGAGTAATAAAAGCACACAGAGACACAGCTAAGGTTACAAATGGGTCCCTCTGTATTCAGTCATGGTGAAGGAAACTGGAGAAGCAAGAGCTGTAAGAGGAGCCACTGTTCGCTCTATGGCCACTGGAGTGTTCTAGGAGGATAATATCGATTGCAGGACAAAGACAGTAGCTCTGTCGTACAGCTCTCTTACCCTGCATACTAAAGCAGACATGCAGAAAGACAGCCCAGACTTAAAGCTCTACTGCCTAACTTGCATAAGGAGTGATGTACATGGTCGTTTGTGAGCACAACATTAATAGAAGACTAACAGGTTGGCACATGTGCCAAAAAAAACTGGAGAATGCAACTAAACAAGTATAATTAAACCAACTGAGAACTTTTGTGTTGAAAGAAACTGTTGCTAAAACTGGCCCTTTTGCAGTAGAAACCTTACTGATGCTGGGGTGCCAGTCTACTCAACCTGCCTGCATGGGGGAAAGTGGAATGTAAGGACACAGGGAAGGATAGGTGGATGGATTAAGGAGTGGAAGGGCATGCCCACGATGTCTAGGGCACTGGGACCACGCGCATGGTGTTGGTGAAACCGGAGCCTGGACGCCAGCCGGTCAGCACGATCACCACGTCACCGGACTTGAAGAAGCCTCGGGCCTTGCCTAAAAAGCAAGAATCAAAGTAGGTTAAATAGGAAGATACACTCTAAACCATCGATGTCCAATCCTGGTCTTGGAGATCTAGCACCCTGTAAAGTTCAGTTCCAACCCTGATCTAACACATTGGATCCAGATAATGAGGCCTTTAGGGGCATCTGAATATTAGAGCAAAGTGTGGAGCTAAAGTTCTCTAGATCTCCAGGACCAGGATTAAGTAACTCTACTGTAATTAATACAAAAAAAGTAGTAATAGTAGTCAGTCAGCTCAGATCAGCTTTTTCAACTACAGAAGAACTGAGTTAGTCCTGGGTTACCACCATGGTGCGCTGTATGGTTTTTCGCCTGGTGGAAATCCTCCCTTGGGAAATTTCTCATTTCACTGAACGACTTAGATGGATGAATGAGATCCATGATCTCAAATATGGCCAATGAACCACATCCCAGATCAATTCTTCTATTGGCATCCATGCATTACTTTGGATACAAGTTTCCTAGCTTGCTTAGAAATTCTGATGTGAGACACCCATTGTTCTCTTTAACCTAATTTAGGGGCCTTTTTCACAAAGTAGGGTTTCTTGTTTATCCAGCTAACATCAAGCTTAGCTTGATGATTCAGGTCTTTTTTTTGGGTCCGTTTTTTTTCCTCTTTGTGACAGTTGTGGCATCAGTCTCGTTAAAAATACTGGTTTTCAGTAAAGGAAGCATAGATATCAAGAATATAAAGCAATTACCATGACAACAAGCGTTAACACTGGCGGTGGCAACAGTACTGCTTACCACTATACCACTGCATTATAATACTATACTACATATTTACAGTGCTATTTATATAGGCTGCTCAACTACTCAGGTTTCCAGCAATTGGCTGTGGTTAAAAGAGTAGAAAGAGTTGTAACAAGAGTTATATGGTTACATTTGTAAAGCTTAAGCTTGGTCGAGAATCATGAGTTGAATCTGGTGTGTCAGAGCACAGAAAACCCTAAACTGCAGGGTCTTGTAGTGCTCCTCTAGTGCCCTCTTACCAACTTCCATGGCGAAGTTGACTCTGAGGTCCACGTCCTCTGCCCACACATCATGAGCAGGTTTGTTGTAGAACACAGGGAAGATGCCGCGGTACAGGTGGGCCTGGCGGGCTGTCTGTCCATTACGGGTCACCGCAATGATGGGTGCGCGGGGGCGGTACCGAGAGAGCAAGTGTGCAGACCTGGGTGGAGACACAAAATCCTACAGTGAATCTGAACGGTCAGGAGGTTCTACCAAGAAGAAATAGAGGTAAAAAGCAATGGCTGAAAAAATGTTCCATTTCTTACTGGTGTCACAGAGTACACTGTACTGTACCGTACTTGGATTATATCTACTACATGTTTAACATGCAAAAGTTTAATTCAATTAAATTACATTCAAAATTTAAAAAGACAAAAACACCACAACAGCTGAATTAAGAGTCAACTCACCCAGACATACAGATACAGACACATACATTTCAAGGACAAAGCAGTACAGCAAACAATCACAGTGAAAAAATAATAAAGATTGTTGACACTTGGAGCAGAAAACCTGCTAGACCAACTACCACTATGTTTTCCCCTCTTACGCAGCCATACATGATTTATACTCAAACACTCGGGGGGAAGAGAGAGAGCAAGAGAGAGAGAGTTAACATTATCTAATAAGCATTAACCTTTTTACATCTGTGATTACCAGCAATAATAAAAAAAAACACCATGCTGTAATTTTACATTAAAAGGCCCAAACTCTACATTTTTTCCCTGAGGTCCACTAATAACATTTGTGTGGGTTTATGTACAAAACAATCCTAGTTCACTTTTAAATCATTATTTTCCAACCTTTATTTATTCATTGTTAACAGGGTATTTGCACTTGCTGTTTTTGATGCACCTTTAAGACTAATACATGTAAATGAGCTCTGCTAAGATTGGCTGTGCTGTATAGTGCCCTATTCAAAAAGCAGGCCTAAACTGCTAAACTGCTGAAGGGCTAAATAGCCAGTTATATGTATGTGGTTTTCGTGACATCACAAAAATTGTTAATTGAGTTGGATCTTGGGTTGTTTTTGCTGCTTAGTTTCCATATATGGACTATATCAACTGGGGAGTGACTAGTATATATAATATAGGTATAAATAGCAATACTAACTCTAAATGACTTCTGTGTCAGGACCTGAATGACCATCCAGACCAGGTGCCTCAGCCATTTCCACCTGCCCTGTCCCAGCTGTGTGGCTGGTCTGCTCTTACCTTCCCGACTTGGTGAGAACGATTATAGCGCTGGCACAGCACTTGAAGGAGGCCTCAACGGCGCCGATGGCCACGGCCTCAGACGGGTCGTGGGTCAGTCTAGAGGCGCGCCTCAGCCCCTCAAACAGCTGTCGATGGAACATGGCTGCCTCTGCCTCTCTTGCAATCTAAGTATATGTGAAGGGAGACAGCGCCAACCCAGTGGAGAAAGGTGGATTTGGCGAAGGGAGGGGTTATACTCAGTCACACCAACATCTCACACACTGTGCGCGAATGAGAGAGAGAGATAAAGCAAACATTCCATGTTCCAGTCCCACCAGTAAAAAAAATTACTACTACTAGTATTATTTATTTATTTTAAAGCACCTCATGACTCCTGTTAAGCAGGTTGAAGTGAATTCGCACTGAATTCACTTTGTGTGCATTACAGAAAGGGAGAAAACTGACAAACACACCAGCAGGATCTCATGAATGAATGTATGAACGTTTAGAGCTATGAAATAGTGGTGCTTCACATTAATGACACTATGTTAACGAATACCTCTGAAAAGGTATCATTTTAATCAGTGGTGGATGATCAATTTGCTGTTGGGCTGAAACATGGTTCAACATTTGGCTCCCTCTCTCTCTCTCGCTCGCACTGCCTGCCTGTCCCTACTCTCTGCTCCCTGTCTGGCTTTCCACAGACTCTCGACCTCTGGCCTGCGTCCTACCTGCCGGAGCCAGTGAGCACTATGAAAGCGGGGGCGAGGATTTTAAAGGAGGCTTCCACAGCCCCGATGGCGATAGCCTCAGCAGGGTCGGTGGAGTGAGGGGTGCATCGGCGCAGGTCCTCAAACACCTGCCGGTGAAACATGGCCGCCTCCGCCTCCCGAGCGATCTGATTCCACCATGCAGAGGCAGCACACGAGACAGCAAGCAGAAGAGAGGAGAAGGGAGAGGGAGGGAGGGAGGGAGGGGGAGAGAGAGAGAGAGAGAGAGAGAGAGAGAGAGAGAGAGAGAAAGAAAGAAAAAGAAGCGGACAAGTTGGTGCAGATGTAGAGACACAGCAGGTAAAGAGTGGACGCAACAGAGAGGAGGAGATGGATGGCAAGACGGAGGAGGGAGAATGGTGTGGAGCAGAAAGACAGGAAGAATGAAAGGAAGGAATTAGTGCAAGTGTTAGATCACAGAATACAGAGTAATAAGCAAAACAAAAAACAACGTACATGTTAAAATCATCTCAGATCCACTTCACGTAGTCAGCCATGCAAGAAGTAATTTTTCCCCTCCCATAATTTGTGCCAAACACCAGCAATCATATTTTATGACCACCTCATGTGAAAAGCGTTCATAACCATTAACCAGATTTGTGTTCAGACTTTGTGGCTGAATAGAATTATAACATGCACGTCTTAAAGAAAGAGAGCAATTAAAGCCCCAGTCAAGGCTGAGGTGGTGAGTTTTTAGTATCTCCATAAACAGATGACAACAAAAATACTACACCACCACTGAAAACGTATGTTTATTACACTCTATTAGCAAGTACAGAGTGATCTGCCTTTAAAGGAATGGTTTACCAGAAAATCTAAATTTACACAATTTGATGTGCATACTATGCATTTATGTATTATTTATATTATTAGATATATTATTTATGCACAAATAATATGTGCAAAGCTAAAGAAGAAAATTTCAGATAAACATGTTGGCCACTCGACTACGCTTAGAGTAAGAGGGAAATTAATTTTGGGTGAACCATTCCTTTAAAAGTAATAGTTTCACCAAAATTATCTTAAAAACACTAACGAATTAGAAGTTAGTGCCCCCCCACCACAATTCTGTTAGATAAGGGTAAGTGGAGCTAAGGGGGGAAAAAAAAGAAAAATACAGAAGCTAAAGCAAGAGTAAGACAGAAAGTCAGAAACTAATGCAGAACAGAAAAGCTGTCACTGTTTAGGTAACACAGTGAAAAATGAATGTGGATAGTTACAATTGAGACAAAGATTATTTTGAGATTATTTTGCCCAACAACACTGGGCATTCAAGGTCAAGGGAGCACTCAGGATGCACGTGGTAGAAGTCCTGACCCTTCCCTCTGGACTGCGTGGGTGACTCAGCAGTCTGAGGGAGTGCGACTCAGGAATAAGGAAATGGAGTAGAACAGGCTAAAAGAGTTCTGGTAAGAATACTTGTTAGTGGGAAATGTGAAAGGTGAACAGAGAGTAAAGGCAGCCAGCTCCTCATAACCCCAGAATGTTTACCAGTTGCTATTAGGCCTTAACCTAGCATGTAGTTCTGATACTGGCCCTACTGCTTAAAAAAATGCACAAAATTACATTCATAAAATGAACAAGGATAAATAACATCAACAATAATAGAGTAAAAATAGCAAAAAACAACACCAGCAATTTTCCAACCTAATCTGTGTCTGCTGCATTTGTACCATATGGTCAGTTAACAGAGACAATAAATTTGACGTTGTCCTGTATTATTAATTAAAAAAAAACACTAACTCAAAAACACTTAATAGAAGCCAATGGACAGATTCACCACCGATGCTGCAAACAGAGATTAGTATGGAAAACACTTCAGTATTTTTTTTAATATATAATTAAGAAAAAGTGTGTCAGTAGGGGGCGCTCTCACCATGTGCTGTGTGCGCACTGCCTCTAGAGGGTAGTCACCCTTTGCTGTCTCTCCACTAAGCATGATGCAGTCGGCCCCATCCAAAACTGCATTAGCTACATCGCTGCCTTCTGCGCGTGTGGGCCGGGGCTTCTTAATCATGCTCTCCAACATCTACAAACAAGGACAAGAAGAGAGTTTCACAGACAAGCTCTGCAGAGATATTTACACAGTCATGTCTGAGGTATTTCTCATGCTCTTGATGGATCAAAGAAAACCTCCAACATCAGATCAACTGACTGTGATGCACATATACACAAGAGCAAGGCTAGACATTCTGGTCCCCCTTGTATCATTTGATCTTTAACATTTTAAACCAAAGTAACAAATCTATCAGGATGTCAGCATTAATTCGAAAGTACTAACTGAGAAAAGATATGAAAAACTCTTTTCAGTGCATTAGAAATGAACAGTTATCATTTAGTATGATAATGCACATCAGTGTTGTTTGTAACAAACACAAGCTTCTCCATGGGCAGCATTCCTAATTGTTTTAAGCATGCCACGGTTCAGCCTCGTCTTAAAAAACAATCTTAATCCAAATATTTTAGTAACTTTCGGTCTGTTTCAAAATTGATATTTCTTTCTAAAACACTTGAAAAATTTGTTTTCTCTTAGCTGATGTCACATTTAAACATTTCAGCCTGGTTTTAAAGCTCTTGATAGCACAGAGTCTGCTTTGCTAAAAGATACAAATGACTTATTGCTGGCCATTGATCTGAAAAAAGATGATGCTAGACCTTAGCACTGCCTTTGACACTGTCGACCATGGCATCCTCATTAAACATCTTAAACTCATGGCTGGTCTAAGACTGCTCTATGTAGACTGGTTCAGATTTACCTAAGCCTACGATTTACCTACTTACCAAAGCAATAGGATGTTCACAGTTAATGTTGAAAATTACTTTTCCTCTACTACTACCACTGGATGTGGGGTAGTAGGTAGTATGTCTGAAATACAGGGAGATTCACTCGAAAGAGGCCCCAAATATTCTGTAATGACTCTCGCTAGGACGAAGCAATCTGAACAAAACAAACTGCAATGTGCAGTTTATAATAATATAATATTATAATAACTTATTATAATAATAAGTTTTAACCAACATCTATATAATTCTAGCCATGTTATACAGCCCCTGTGTACCTAAATCAGTCAAGGTTTCCCCTGCCCTCTTTTTGCACTCTGGCACACAAAGGAACTCTTGTGGCTGACCACTGAAAGAAAAGAAAAGAAAAAATGAAAAACAGACACCTGACCTGTGTTGCACAGGTGACTGGCTTGCCAGCTCTATTGCAGCGTCCAATCATCATCTTCTGAGCAAGGAAGACCTTCTCTGTGGGGATCTCAATACCCAGGTCTCCACGGGCAACCATGATGCCATCACTGGCCTCCAAGATCTCATCAAACCTGCAGGGAACATTAATTTCATAATAATCACCAATACAAAAATAAACAAGCTGAATAACAAAAACCTTGACAAAGAGATCATGAAAGCCGCATATGTGGTACAGTGGTGGTGTTGTGCCTCTCACCTACGGACTCCCTCATGGTTCTCCAGCTTGCTGATGATTTTGATGTTCTTGCCCTTTTCTCCCAGCACCTTCCTGACCGCATGAACGTCAGCTGCTTTGCGGATGAATGAAGCGAAGACCATGTCCACTCCCATGTCCACTCCAAACTGCAGATCCTTGATGTCCTTCTCAGACACAGCGGGCAGATCCACAGCTGCTCCAGGCAAATTTACACCTTTCTTGCTGCCCAGAGAACCCCCATTCTCAATCTCACAGAGCAGGTAGTCAGAGCCTAGGAGAAACAGGAGAGAAAGTACCATAACATTTCTTGATGGATAAAAAGGTGTGCATAGTCATTTGGATTCATTACTGGACACAGGTGCTGTCTAATTACGTTGCACTTCACCTTATTTGTAAATTTACAATTCCTTATTGATAAGGAATAATCTAAACTTCCTGCTCACCAATTTCTTGGACTTGGAGAGAGATGAGTCCATCGTCAATATAGACCTTGCTGCCCACCTCCACAACCTTAGTGATGTTCTTATAGTCCAGCCACAGGACGTCCTCATCACAGTTCTCCATGTAGGAATCGTCCAGGGTCACCTTGATCTTGTTGCCCTTCTTCAGCTCCACCTCAGCGGTGCCACTCTGCCATGAGATATATATGGAAAGGTTAAAGTCAGACCGAATTATAAAAACAGTAATATAAAATTAACATACTGCTGTAAATATGACCCTAAGAAATAATGTTATATAAAAGCACCTTATAATGAAGGACATAAAAGCTTTCAAATTTTACATATTGACCAGAAAAACAATAACTGAACTGTATAAAACTGTATAAAATAATATCATCCCCAGACAATCATTGCAAAATTTCCTATAGCTTTTATAGGGTTTCCTGTAAGTAAGAGTTTACTTTAATGTTCTTACCCCCTTGATGAGTCCGGTTCTGATCTCTGGGACCCTTGGTGTCCAGAGCGATGCCAATAGGGCGGTAGTGAATGCTGCCAGGCTCAAAGCTCTCACACGCCTCACGGACATTCTTTATGGTCTCACCGTGGTACTGTAACACAGAGAACTTGGTCAGTACCAGGGTTACACAGAACCGAGAATCGACTCACTGAAAATAGGAAATCATATTTGACAGTTCTCAGCTTTATGAGTCAGTAATCTACCGTTTACCTAAAACTACTGGACTCTGCTAAACTTTAGATGATATTAATTCACACTGGCCAATATCAGTTGTCTACATTTTTAACTCCTTAAAACGGGTATCGGTCAGAAAAGTGTTGTATCAGTGGCCCAAAGTTGTAGGTTAGTAAAAGAAAGTGGTCAAAATTCTATATAAAGTACACAGGACTGTGACATAACTGTCCAAATGTACTTCATTGCTCATGGTCAATTCTCATAACATTGTGTTCAATCTAAATAGCTCCATTTAGATAACTCAGACTTTTATTGTGCTTTGCCAATGTAAACTGCCACTGTCAGTTCACCTGACGGCCAAAAGTCTTTGCACATCAGCCCTGAAAGGTTTGGGTTAGGTCATGAGCACCTGGGTAGGTTCAAAGTGTCATGCCATATCAGGTCATTTACTGTCAACACAATGCCAACCCGGTATTATAAACTCAGTCAGCCTAGACAAGCACAGCTACGTCTAGTACACCCATGTAATTAGTGCTGAAGCAGTTAAATAACACTTAGTGAGAAGATAACATTTAAATGTTATTTAAAGTGTAGATACTGGCTAGTGTTGACGATTGGATGAAGGTTGGATGACAAATGAAAGCCAAAAGAGTGTCCACTCGATGTGGATAACAGTGATAAATCAGCACAAACCATTTAAAGAGCAAAAGCCATCCAGGTGCATGGAAAACACTTTTGTACTGTGAGGTTATCAACATCACTATCTGGCGGCCTGAGACCTGAATTAGGTCCATTAATGACTGGCAAGACTTTCTGTCCGTTACATCACCTACATAAACTTGACTAAGAGTAATCAAGATGATCTCACCAACAAAGTCAAGAACGTTGGCAGAAGATGCTTCTGTTTACCAGAAACACAAGCATAGTGCAGGTAGGGGTGGGTGATATGATGAAATGATATCATTATGATAGTTTACATAACAACTACTCTGAGCATACTGTGGGTATAAGCAGTACGGAAAACTGACCAACCTGCGTATTTCATTAAAAAGAGGATCCTTAGCAGCACATCTGTCTGTATTGTACAGTGTTGTCCAAGAGATCATATTAGCCCTGCTTAATCGGATGTAGCGTTGTGCAATATGAGACATTCATTGTACTCAGTTTTTAGTAGCATCGTAATTGTAGCACAAATGCCACATTGTGTCTGTCTCAACTTATCAGTCTTTTTTTCTGAGAATTGATATGCATCATTGAAAATATCAAGTATCAGAAAATCTAATTTTCGCCCACATTGACTGCCATTTAAAGACAGTACAATCTGAGTACGTTTTCTATTACATACTTAGAATGAAGTAGCTGTTAGTGTAAATGAGTGCATTGTACTTTAATTAAATTATTAAAATGGAGCTGATTAAACGACACGCATCAGCTAGCTATGCTACATTAGTTACCTTGGATCGATTAGTGTTGCAGTGGAGAACAGTGGGTTTTGTTCTATAACAAAAGCTTCAGTACAGCTGTAAGTAAACTATGTTTCATAGTTTTGTTCTCATGCTCCTCATCCATCCCAACAGCACAGTAACAGCAGGAACCACACTCTAGGCTATTTCCACGAGCGCACGTTGTGTGTTGTTGAAGTCTTTTTGACTGGTTGAGCTGTTGTATGTCCTCAAAAGCCAGACATTCACTGTGCGATTTTAGAATTATTGTTTTTTGGTTATACATACTGTTTGAAAACGCTTGGTCCATGCTACATGACAAACCCCCTTAAAATAAATCTGTTTCATTCAAAATAACATGCTGTGCACTGAGCACTGAGCAGACATGCTAAGAAGCAGCAGCTTGGCTAACCCACTGAAATGTACATGGAAGAACAATATAGTCTCTACAGTCTATTTTACAAAGACATAAAAAAATACTGTATTAACATTTATACCTTCATTCAGTCAAACAGATTAAAGTCATTGTATACGGATGTCGACTTTTTCCCCTCCGTTATGCTAGCCTACATGTCTTCACCTCCAGGAGAAGTTTATGTATTATTTAATAATTATATTTTTTATATTATTATTATTATTGAATGCCTATTTTAAAGGTAATAAATCTAATTAATAACATATGTATAAGTTTAGAGTGTCTGCTATTTATTTAAATGTAGAAATTGTGACAACTGAGAACCGACAATCACCTTTGACAACTCACTTTTGACAAATGACAGTCATTTAAGAACTGTTTAACTAAAACAATTTTTATTGTTGAATGAGTATTGGTCACACAACGTTCATGTCCTTCAGGACCTACAGTATTCCTTGCTGGCCACATGTTTCTGAATTGTATGAGGGTGCTATACCAAAGCAGCAAGTGACTGGTTCAGAACAGATAAGGCAGAATCCACTTCACACCATGACTGAAACAGAGGTCACTCGGGCTCACTCTTTACCCAACAGTTTAGTGGTTTTTTTTTGGGGGTGAGAAGAGATAAAGCTTTGGCCGAGCAGTGACAGAGAGTGTATTTATAGTGGCAGCACTCTCTAGATTAGCTTCTCTCCGACACTGTTACACTGTCTATGACCAGTAAGCATAAGGGAAGTACTGCTGGGTTCATATAAAGCTTGATTTATGGTATCTGGTTACGTCAAAAGAAAAACTGAGATGAAAAGAAAAATCCAAACCTCATGTGAACCATGGGAGAAGTTCATGCGAGCGATGTTCATTCCAGACTTGATCATCTCCTTCAGCGTTTCAACTGAGCGGGAGGCTGGCCCTGTGGCAAGAAAACATACATGTATGTGCATGCAAAGAATGTCGAGCTATATATATATATATATATATATATATATATATATATATATATATATATATATATATATATATATATATGATTGGAGCCATATACATGCTTTCACCACCACCACCATAGTCAAAACCTAAAGAAAGCAATAAAAAAAGTTAGCTACTTAAGCCTATTAGTACTGACCAATGGTGCAGATGATGCCAGTGTTGCGGGCAGTGGTGGGTTCAGAGTCGATGTCCAACAGGCACATGTGCTCCAGGAAGGTGTCAGCCATGGCAGCGTTGAGCTGCTGGGTCTGGATGAAGGCAGTGCCCATATCCTGAGCCTTTGAGTGGGGCATGGTGAAAGCAGAGTTGGCAGGTAAAGTCCTATAGCAGAGGCAGAGAGAGAGAGAGAGAGGTACATGTAAAATGGCATAGACTGGTTTAATAAATGTTGGTGGTCACGCACAGGGCCAAACGATTCGTTCAGAGCCACAATAACTGCATCATGTTATAAGTTGACATATACCAGACACTTAAAATAGTTCCCATATACTCAGTAAAGTTAGGACCACTTAGCATTTCATTGCTAATTAACGATTACAATCGTGTAATCTATGTGAAATTTATTTATTTTAAATGAATAAAGGGTTTTTGTGCACAGATCCGTATTTCAAAACTAACAGTTTCGCAGTACTGGTTTAACTTCTTGTGTGTTTTCCTGTGAGTCACACAAGCTTGCTGGCAGCCGCACTTGGAAAATGCAGTAATAGTTTATTTGAAGGCTACCTACACTTAGGGAATCACAAAACATACAAAAGCAGTGAATGCATATTATATATCAAAATCTCAGCTTTATTGGTCAACAGGGGGGGACAAAAGACCATTTGATACATGAGACTCCTGAAAAAAAACCAAGACCACCCAAAACACTCTATGGCTCAAAGCATACCACCAAATCTAAACCATTACCACCACGCCAACTCTAATATATGGGCTTCAGTTCCTGTTGTAACATAAATAAACCCACTCTGTGGTAACTACAGTGAGATGTTGTGTAAAATCATCCTTTCTGGTGCAATAAAAGGACCGACAGGGAGGGGGAAAAACAGGAAGTTATACACTTCCGCAAGCTTCAGGCAGAACCAGATTATAATTATTCCTCCAAAGTTCAAGATCGTAACGTTCTGCACAGACTAAGAACAGACTTTTGCTCTCACTTAGTCCTGTTAGTCTCACCCTGTGCGCAACATTAGAAACCATATGAACAGGGTCAGGTTCCTTAGTGCTATTCTCTCAATACATTCTGGGACAATAGTACGTGACAATCAGTAGTGCGAGACTGCCTTACTTAGTTTAAAAAATAAATAAATAAAAACAAAGGAGAGGAGGTACATTTTATGAAAATAAGGGAAAAAAAAAAAATAACGTCAGTGTCTTTAGCTGAACAGCTCCGTCAAGGATGCTTCATATAGAAATGAAACCGCCGCAGAGCCTCCTGGTGCTCCTCCGCTTCGCGGCAGCGGATATAAATGAATGTCTGGTCTTTTGGGGTCTGCTTAAGCCTAACATGGACATCTGACCAGTCGCTTCTGTCTCCTTTCGTACCACCTGAGAAGCCACCATACTTGGCCAGCTGTGTCAGACAATGCTGCCATCAGGACCTTGTCCATGAAAAAAGCTGTGGACCAGCTGGTAGTGAAGCATGAACAACTGTAATATTTTCTAAATCTCAGCAGTGTCTGACGATTGGAAGAACAAGAACACAGGCTGCACACAGGAGACAGTGGACGAAGCTGAGGATTGCTTCTTATTCTCATTTTCCGGTCCACCTTAAATGGTGCAGAAGTTGATTTCTCATGCTTTGTAACTGCTGTACCATTTAAGATGGAATAAGAAATTTGAACAGAAAGCTGCCCAATAAGAAACAAAACTGTAGAAATTTAGACATGAAACAACATTTACCTTCGCTTTAACCAGGCCTGCAGCGCTACTGTTAGAAAGCAATACTGACACAGGTTCATCTATTTATTGTTCAGTTTTGCTTTTAGTATTTTACATAATAAAATATTTCAGATTTATTGTAGTTGTTGAAAATGTACTTCTTAAAAGGTAAAGGGACATCCCTGAATAATAACCCACTATTAACCTACAAAACAAGGTTTACTTAAGCATCTGAAATAGGAAAAATTATTATTATTATTATTATTATTATTGTTAAGAGCTTGTATCGTTAAGAGAGAGGGTGAGGACTGAACACAAAGACCGCATGCGAGACAGAAATGCAGACAAAGCTTTTTTGCTCCTATGACACCTACAGATATCTTTATGGCATCCATCCTACCATAAAAGATCATCATTAAGAAAAATTCTACAACTAAGCATGAACAGCACTGATGTTAAGGGCACACTGCAGTGTCCAGGGACAAAAAACGACTACAGTGCAAGTTCAAACATCCTGGAAAGTACTGTAGATTCCTGTAATAGCTACATTCAGTGCAACAGACTGTATCTTATCAGAAGGCCGAATGTCACACAGGTCAGGAATGAGCTGCTGTAGAGAGGCTCAGTACCACAGCTGTTACAGAAGAGAGTCTGAAGAGCCGCCAACAGGGCAGTGCATGACCCAACGGTGGTTTAGCTTTTCACCTGTTACATTATACAGCCAGCATGGAAGCTTTCACTAAATGTTTTAAATGTGTGAACTAGAGGTGTAAAATGCACCAGTACATCTAATGGCAGCGAGTCCATTTTGGAGTTTCTGAAGCAATTATAAATGTAAAACAATGGTGAGCACAATCTGTGTTGCTATTTGACGATGTTAATAAAGTGAGACAGTTAATAAAGTAAACCAACATGTAGCATAATTACACAGGACATTGTGCTAAATAGCTAGTTTCTTCCTGCTTTTGATGTAGCACTTAATTTTTATATATTATATAAATAAGCAACATTTTTTTTTTTAAATGTAAGAATTTAAACAGCAGTGTGGCCCATATAACAGTATATATTACTTTAAGATGTTGATGATTATTATTATATAGTTTACTTAAATACTATAACTCCAGTGTAAGAAGCTGCTGCTGCTAACTATAAGTAAAAATATGATGAAAATATTTAATGTTCCTCTTCTAAAACATCGTACACATGCACACTCCAACACACACACTCTTTGTCTGAGCCTGTGTGACCTGGATTCATCATCTTAAAGGCCTTTCTGAGAGTAAGAGAGGAGATTAGCCACAGCACGCAACCGCGCTGCACGTCCTCAGCCACGCACACCCACACACACTGCGTACCTGCTGCACGTGAAGCTCAGGTGAAACGCAGCCAATCAGCTTTGTTCCCACAAAGACACGCAAAGTCATGAACTGACCCAGAAACCTCCACAACGAATCAGGCATATGGATGAACTACTCGGTCAGACTGAACAAAAAAAATAAATAAATAAAATAATAATAATAAAAAAAATAAATAAAAAAAGACGTCTACATATTTCTTTACTGCATCGGATATTCAAATAAGGCATGTGTAGTTTGGAATTTTTTTTTTCTACAAACATAACTGAGTTTGTGATAAAGAATGACAGAAAATGCTTTCACATAAGCAGCTGATACTGTGCTTCACATTAAGCAAAATTCCAACATTTAAGCAAATGTACATGTGGGACCATTTCCAAAAAAAGACAAACTAACTTAGAGTCAGCATTCTTTACAGTGGTGGTGATAAGAACTAGGGGTCATAATGTGTATGATACAAATATAGCTGTTTTTTGGTGTGTGTGTTCATATGATATCTATATCTATCTATCTATAAAATGAAATTTGAAAAAATGGTGGAATTCCCCTTTAAGTAGCAGTAGATACTACAGCTCAGAAGCCTGCAGAGCGTGCTGTCCCCGCTGCTTTGACATAATTAGTGAGCAGAATGAGGTGTCTCTAAGCTGGGGAAAGCACCCAACGTGCGTGGGGTTGGACAAACCTAGTACACAGTTTTCAACTTCCCTGAATTCAAATCCTCATATGACCGAAAGGCCAGTCATTTTCAGAGAGGTTTACATCACGGTCTGTGGTTACCAATGGCAACCACTATTCCTTCCACTGCGGTTCGGGCGGTGATGGGGCGAGGGGGCTGAGTCAGTGAGCCGCTGTACGTGAGGAATCTCACATCAGAACGAACATACAGCGCGCTGCTTGTCTCTGACTCAGTTAGGGATGTAAATCTACACCCTGGTGTGCGTGTAACCCAGCCAAAGTAAAATGAGGAAACGCTTATTCTGACAGGAAATGGATAGCAATAAATACCTGAGTTACTAATCTGACACACACATGCACAGAGAGAGCCCTACAGCTACATATACTATATAAGACGAAATAATGGCCTTAAAGTAAATGTAAAGCATGTATTACTGTCTTGATGGTGGTATTGAAAATGAGTATTTGAGTACTTGTTCAGAAACACCAAAATCAAGTAGCAATGATTTCTGGACCAGTTCTGCTGCTGAAGTTGACACTTGGGTTCACTCAAGCCTTTGACATTTCACTTGAGCTAAAAAAGTTATAGAACATCTCTTAAATGGAGTCGGGGGGGAAATGAGGAGGCAAAGTTTACAGCATGCAGAAGCTCTTCAAGAGACCCAGGATACAAGGGCATGGCGTATTAGCCTGTTGCCCTGACAAGAGTACTGATTATCTATGTTCAGGGAGCTTTCATTGCCAACCTGGCAAATGCCATCGCTGAGGAGTTTCCAAACGCGAAGCATTCGAACAAAAGCCCTTTTGTTAATTCAATGACGCTGGTCAAGGACACAGGCTAGTCTTCATTCCAGCCATCATGAGGTCCACCAGGACATCTGGATCTGGCACAATTTCATTATGGAACTGAGGCAACTTGGAAGTACACAGTGTGCCTGTTTTATAACCTTTATAATAATCTCTGGTTATTTGATTCGATAGATGAAATACTCAACCCTAAAACAAAACTGCTGATTGCAGCATGTTGAGCAGGTAATACTGCTGACTAGACATCAGAGCTGAGAAGGATATGACTGGAAAAGGAATGGCATATGACTTTATACGATTACCAAATGACTTATGTGACCAAGGTTAATTGCATTCATCAAGAAAAGAACAGAATTCAGAATTACCTTGCTAAAACATGGAGCGGGCAATATGACAAAATATTACCACAAACTTTGCTGAACACACCGCAGTAGAGACACAGTAAGAATGCCGATTCGATATTTGTTTAGGACACACAGTGTCATTGTTGTGAAGCACCAAAAGTGCTTATGGCACCCCCTTGTGGAAGATCTTCAGTCTGCTAAACACGAGTGAGTGAGTTCAAAGCCAGGTCCATGAGGTGCTCTGCATCAAGCAATTACACCATTTGGATGGCTACATTATATAGGTATATATAATATAGATATAACTGTATTTTGCCAGAAACCCCATAATAGCTCAAAGCCTGAATGGGGATGTGACTGATCATAATGCTAACTTATGACAAGAGAGCTATTAAAACTGGTTTGATTCCAAATCTGAGGTTGAAACAAACAGTTTGCATGTAAATGTGAAAAAAAAAATACTGTTAAAAATATCATAGAGATAGAATTATAGTCTCTAATATGTGCTTTGTATATCATAAAAAAAGTGTTCAAATATCTCAATTATATATCTTTGCCACATTGCCCACTCCTTATGTTATGTACTTTATTGATCTTTCAAGGGACATTTTCCATTTTGCTGCTAGGCTGGGAGCAGTGCAGCATTGCCAGCAGAGCAGCACCACCTGGGGCAGTAGGGCATTTAGTGCCATGTCCAAGGGCACAACCAGGAATACCCAGTCAGTCCTAGGATTTAAACCCACAACCTTCTGGTTACTGGCTCACCACTCCTGCCACTAGGTTACCGGCCACCTAGCCAAAACACACTCCAAGCTGACAATTCTACATTATCAGTCATCAGATCCAGCTTATCAGCATTTCCATGGTACCCATATCTCTTTGCTCCCCCATACCATGACATCATGCAGCTGACACACGCATGCCTGAATTTTGGACCGCACTGACTTTATAGCATGTCTATTAATCTTCTCCTACCACCACACGCGTACACACCTTTTCCAATAACCTTATACACGCACCAACCCTCAGATGGCCTTTTCAAACCCCACCCCCCCTTTAACCTTGGGTGTTCTCCAGGCCAAGGCCACTCACATGACCTAGATTAATCATAACTGCTACCTACAATCTCAATGACTCACACATAAACCTCTACACATACCTGTAAATCTTTCTGCCTTTCTGTGACCCATAAAGGTACCTGGCAGCTAGCAGAGACCTCCGAAGCAGCCCCAGTGTGAGCAGTGCCCTTTCCCTGCTGAGGCCTGCTGAAATTAACCTGCCTCTTCCACGCTGCGGGAAGGCCTGAGCGCTAAATCCTCTTCTCTTAAGATAGGATAAACTACGCAAGCCATACACATACAAACTGCTTTCGATGAGCAGGCCTTTCCTAACGCTCTCGACCAACATGAGTCAATGGAGATGTTAACCCGTTTGGCACTGAACACCACAGCTAAGCAAGACCACCACAACTAGATCACATTACAGGCACTAATATTAGCAATGGGCCTCCAATAATAGTCTAGGCTAGAGAAGAATCACAGATGCAGTGATAAATGTATGATGACTTTGTTGCTATGTAACACTGGGCATCTGGTGGAGCCCACAGGTGGGTACTGGATGCTCTACTGTATTCAGGAAGGGGCTGAGAAAGTTACTAGTTTTAATAATGTACAGTGCTATTAAACTCACTGATAATCATACAGCTTCAAATTATGATTTTAACAACTGCATACAATGAATCTGAAAGTCAAAAATGACCTTTTTATTAACCTTTGTTCATGTTTCTGGTCATATTAGACAGGATTTATTGTATCATATTTAGAAGACAAAATTGTTGTTTTTACATATTCTCTTATTGTTGGTCTCTGGGTTTTGATAACCTCACATCATTAAAAAGAAACGCAGGTATGATAACCAATATGACCAGTAAAAGATCTTAATCTTTTGGGATTAATGTTCAAAAAAAAAATTATTTATATATATTTGTGTATGTGTGCGTGTATTATATTACATATATACATACATATATACATACACACACATATATATGTGAGCAATGAGCATTGGACTGGACCATACTGAAATAAAAAAAAAAAAATACATTTCTCAGTAATCTTCTTGGATTTTGCCCCCCAATTTCTATGTTTTTGACATAGGCATCAGCATCGACAGTACAGTTTTAAAAAGCAACATTTTGAGCTGCATCTCCAGAATGAGAACTGCTAAACAGACTTGACATTTCTGCCAGCAGTGTTGCTAACGCTACAGTGACGCGTTTTAACGTCAGGCCTAATAATAAAATGCTGGTTAAAGAACCAACGTCGAGAGGCAACAATAAATAATCTAGCACTGCATTACAGTGAGTAACTGAGCAGCTTAAATCTTTTAGTTTTCTTGAAGATGGGTGGCTGCGTGAGCTACAGCTGTGCATTTTGCCAGAAACCACATAAGAGCTCAGAGCTGAACAGGGAAGCGACTGACCACGAGACTAATTGATGACAGCTGCGATAATAAGTTTAAAATCCCAAATCTGAGGTTGAAATATATTGCATGTGTCTTCAAATAGACACTTGCAATAAAACGAATAAATGATTGTTCTAAAAGTCAAAGAGGTTGTAGTCTCTAACACAGAACAACCCCATCCCCTGGTTGTTGGGCGACCCCCCCCCCACAGATATCAATACGTTTCACCTCCCCCTCCCACCACCCCCTCCTTGCTAACTCTGAGACCCTCCATCATTTAGATTTCCGATTCACGCTGGCTTTAAAAAGTGACGGTGGAAGTAAACAGCCTACTGCTTCAACTTCAAGCTGAGCAAGAATGACAAATGCTTGTATTTTTATAACCTAAACAGTAAACAGTTGTAGTATAAAAATTCATATTTAAACTGCAGTTTATTTGGGTGTTATCAAGAAATGAGAAGTTTAATAAAAAAGTCAAAGAATCAACCCAATACCTGTGGTAAAATCATTTCAGTATGTATTATTGCCTTTGAAGCATTTTCAGTGTCTCTCAGCAATACAGTGATAATTTTAGTTCAGCTGACATAATAGCGAATTTTCATTGTCCCATCTCTAAATACGGATCAGCTGAAACGCATGGCCTACTGCTGCACCCCTGCTGCAGCTGATGAAAGCACAGGGCCTGTACGCAGCAAAGACAACGTCTGCATCAGACTCAATGTCAAAAGGTCAAAGCAGAGGGAGAGATTAGTGACGTACCAATCTGGCACTGATACTAATTGATAGATAATAGATAGATAATAAATGATCAGACATGACCAATCAACATGCAGTACTGTGTTTTAGTCATGAGGGTTAGGATATTGCAACAGCGCAATCTTCTAGAACTATAATTTATGCAAAGTGCTAAAAAAACTATACATATGACTGTCTCCACTACGGTTTATTAGCCTCTACAGTATGCTTATTAAAAGACCACTGATATTGAATTTATACTCTGAGTTCAGTGCACCCCCAGAAGAAACCCGCAACTCCATTTTTTACTATTTTATCCCTCATTCATTCTCTGTTCTCTCCACCACTCTGTCATTACAATGACTAACACCTACTCAATGGCACTCCCCACCTTGGGCTGAATTGACCGATTTGAGTCACTGCAGAGGTACACGTGCTACATTTCCTCTAAGTAACTGACTTACTGCACCTGCGTTTGCTTTAGTGGTGGATTTTGAAATGCTGCTTTCACTGAAAGGGAATTTTTCAACAGCACATTCGGGCCCAAACTGCCATTCTGAAACATTTAGCAGGAACATCAGTCCTTTTCTTGAACATGTAGTTTGTTCTTCAAAGCACCAACACCCACAGCTACCGGAAAAGCACACTTCTTTAATAAATCTGTCTGAGTGTGTGTTTGTATAGCTGGGTGGAAGTGTGTTCTGCTTCCTCCCTCGCACTCTGAGGAGCCAACAGAGCCAATTACATAATAACGTGCTTTCCCTGCCCACAGAGACAAAGACAGCAGTGCTTAACTCTGCTCTGAAGGCAGGTGTGAAATCCAGGCCTGAGGGCTCAGATTTTGGCATCAGCAAATAATAACAACAAAATGTATTTATGTTTTCATTTATTTATCATTATTACTCATAGTGTTTCCCAAGCATGTTAGAAAACATGTGACCTTCTTTAAGCTTGATTTATATTCTAAAAAAGATCTGATTTGAGGTTAGAATGATTACAGCTGGGTATTATATTTTTTTCAATATCTCGAGACCTTTTTAAATACAAATATCTTGACTTGGATACCCATTCCTGAGTGATACTTTGGTCAGTGCTTTCTTTTAAATTACAAATCAAAAGTGGGTGTGGCTTAAACGCAAAATGAATGAGGTTCTGCATGAGGTTCTCAAAAAGCACTGAAGTAAACAGTACGCATACAAATTATAATTAGACAGCCAATCAGCAGTCTAGGTTATGGTTGTAGTGCTTTTTGGCTAATTGATATAATTAAATTAGTGAAATTTGGTTTTGAATGGCATTAATTATTTATGATTACTGAAGCTATTCAGTAGGTACCATAAAAGTACTGAATATATCTAAGGCCTAGTACTGATGAACAGTCAGTTAAGTCAATGGAAAATGTGTGGGTTTCCAAAGACCAGGGCTAGGCCACTGCATCTCTACTGAAGGGACAGCAGACTGCAGTCAAAGACACAGGCCTGCTAGAATACACTGCAAACCCCAGTTCTGCACATATAACCCAGAAACAACGAAAGAGAAACATAATATATAATTGACATCACAGGTTTACATAACCAAGGGCATTCCGTTAGTATAAATAATTAATATTGAAATGACTAATTAAACTGCTTAATACAGTTTTTTTCTAAGCTATCCAGACTGCAATCGTGATCTTTTAACAGAAGGATGCTTATGTTAGGTGAACTAGTGCGCAGGGCTAGGTGAGCGGCGCAGATGCAGTGCGGCGGATATGCTTGAAGTCACGTTCACTCTGCGCCACTTTTCCCCCAGCGGAGAGCAGGAGGAAAAATGAGACATGTACAAGCAAACCAGTGGAAAGCAGCCAAACGACTGGAATGTAATGTTTAGAGAGCTGACCACACCTTTCGATGCCGGCAGTGGCTGAATTTTCTGTATAACGTTAGTGCGGCACTCAACTAAAAACTGCGCAAAACCATGCGGTCTCTTCAACACTGCGGAAGAGGCCATCGCACTGAAGAAGCAGGTTGGCTAATGTTAGCACGCAGGCCAGGAAACAGTCATCTGGATGCAGCCGGCTGGTCTCCCCTCTCCAAACAGCCAGCAAGGTTGGAGATCTTGGTACAAAACACTAACAGTCTGTCCTTTTTCTTAATGAATCACCGCGCAGGCAGAATCACTAACATCAAATGTGAAAGTCATAAGCCAGGGGTCAAACACACACCTTTCTTTTAAGAGCTCGCGTTTTTAATCGACTTATCAAAACAAGATCAGTCTTACTACACAGAAAGATACCCATCGCTACCACGCCAAAGAAGTGAATTTATAAGTTTAAGTGCAGATAATGATGGTTAGGAAGGTCTTTCCTGCTTACCTCCACCAAGTGACCGTGCTGGAGTGAAAGATGCGCTGCTGCCGCGCATGCGCTTGAAGGTGATCCAACAAACCCACCGGCACTACTTTCGGACAGTGTTCTTGCGCGGAGGAAATGTAGCACCACGTGTTTACGATTAAAGTACACGCAAAAAATACATCGAACGGCCAACATATAATATAAATCCTCTCCAATAAATTAGTTTAAACTTAATTTATACCAAGAAAAAGAACTAAAAAGAACTCACTGTCTGCTCTGCTTTTCGCAAGTGGAGTAATATCTGTGGCAGAAAAAAAAGAAGTAGTGCGGTCCTTTAGCTGGCCAACCAGCAAACAAGGTCGGAGTGATGCTCTGCACCAGCAGGGAGGATGAGGATGAGTTGCTCGTATTCATAAAAGACTTTATGAAATAACTTAAATAACCAAATGACACAGCAACATTGTGTCGTGATGTTCCTGAATTATTGCGCGCACAAACAGCTGTGAGGGTCCCTGGTCAAAATATTTGAAAAACAGTGACGTGGGCAAAGTAGTGGTAAATTTAAGGCCGTATATATCATTTCCAGTGTGTTAAACTCGGTAAATACATAGAAATTATGCATTATGCACTAAAATTAGCAGAGAAAATGTCATATTTAAGTATGTTCCCTGTAGAGGACGTGTAATTAAAAAAAACACCTATGTAATTTAACTGGGGGTGTTAAAACTTTTGACTTCTGCATTCCACTGTATATCCAGCAGGATGCTGAACATGTGAACTTGGTGGGTTTTTCAGTATAAGTGTAAGGCAGCCAGAAACAAGGAGTCATTTAAAAAAAGAATTGTAGTAATACCATAGAGATTTATATGGGATTTCTATAGGAACCTGATAGTAAATTAGTATAGAAATGTATAGTTTATTACAGGATATTCCACAAGTATCACAACAGTCTTACAGGGAGTGAAGATATTATCATAAAAGTATAACCAGTACATCACCAGATATTTTATTTTCCTGACTCTGACTTTGAACATTCAGTCACTGGTGAACTCCTGTAAATCTGCGATGCCACTATGGCCGTTATAAAAAGCGGTACACTAGAAACTCTATGTAATGGAATCGAACTGAACGTGCTTCTATGTAAACCCCCCCTTTAGGTGAGAGACGCACCAACAGGCACGTACGCGCAGACATGCGTAAAGCTCTCCATTGTATATCCATTATCATTCCAGCCAGTCATCTCTTCCACTCCGTCTAACATTAAAATACCTAGAGGTGAAGCGGACTTAGTCAGGCATTCGTGGCATGTGTTACTCCACCATTTCCCCTGCCCTTTTTTCTCCCCGACTGCATCCTTCCAATAAGCGTGCTATAGGTTCACCCTCTATCCAAACTCAGACACCTCGCCAGTGGTGGTCTGGCTTATGCAAACAGCCTGTTGTTTGTGGGTCTATAGTATAAGTTGTTATGCAAGATGAAAATCCATTAATATACTTGTTCAGTTTTTTGTTTCTGCTCCGTTTTTCCCTGCATGATCTGTTGCTCATGCAGGATGACTAGCTGCCTGTTCTGTTTTCCTCTTTTTCCTCTTCCCTCTTGCTTCAAGTCATTTTCGCTCCAAAAGCGCCCTCTAGTGTTAGATTGCAGCACTGCGGTTGCGTAAGAGCAGCCATTTTACTTTTACTCTACATCACGTGACATATGATCACCCTGCAAAACCAGTATTTTGTCAGTTTAGCTTACTTAACATAAATCACATTCTGATAATAAGGAGTATCTACAAGAACCTAGTCTACACCTCTGCGTGTCATATGGAAAGTCTAAAATCTAAGGATGTATTTAAGGACACAATCCTCTATCAAGAAGCCTCAAACTGCAGTGTTAAAGGGGAATACCACCACTTTTTTACTGCCCAATAATTAATTTGGTATAATGTCCACAAAGTCATTCAGGGTGGTTTGAAGTGAAATGCTCCGTTCTAGAGAAACCTATGTTCACATGTATGTATGTAGGGGTGGTAATAGGAACCAGCCGTCTGGTGAGTTTAATGCTTATAAAACCTCAAGAAAGTTATTATACGAAACAGTTACAGACATGCCGCCTGATGTCTGAGACATTGTCTAGCAACAGGTCATGGTGGAGGGGTACATATAAGGCACTGTGAGGCACAATAGTCCCCAAAGAAATGGTGTGCTTTTTCATTTTTTCCACTATTGTACTATTCTCAACATTACATATGAAAAGGCCAAAGACGTGCTGGTTCACTGGTTGTTTTGGATAATAAATAAAATGGATATGCATCCTGATTTCTGTCACCACCACTGTAAAGAAATCTGAGTAAGTAAGTTTCTCCACAATGAACCATTATACATTAAACCATTCTGGGTGAGTTTATTGACATCTCAATGATTGAGCTTCAGTCACAAAGCCTGCTTAACCGGATAGTGTTTCAGTAGACACAGTGACTAAGGTGACATATGCATTCGGATCTATCAGGGCTTAACATTTTGATCAAAAGAGCACATTCAGTGACCATGATGCTCGTGCATGAGTGAGATACATTATATTGGCAAACAATTGTCCAAAATGTCATGGTCTGCTGAAGCATTAACATTTCCCTCCATTGGCACTAAGGGGCCAACCCCTGAAAAACAACCCCATAACATGAGCCCTCCTCCACCAAACTTTACAGTTGGCACAATGCAGTCAGGCAGGTAATGTTCTCCTGGCATTGGCCAAACCCACACTCGTCCATCAGAGTGCCAGATAGAGAAGTGTGACTCATCACTCCACAGAACACGTTTTCACTGCTCCGGAGTCCAGTGGCGGCGTGTTGTACCCCACTCCATCTGACTCTTGGCATTGTGCTTGGTGATGTAAGGCTTGCATGCAGCTGCCCAGCCATGGAAACTTGTGCCATGAAGCTCTGGTGCACAGTTTTTGTGCTGATGTTGATGACAGAGGAGGTTTAGAACTCTGTAGTTATTGAGTCAGCAGAGTGTTGGTGACTTTTATGCACTATGTGCCTCAGCAAGCCCGCTCTAACTTTATGTAGTCTGACACTTGATGGCACTGGCTGAGTTACTGTGGTTTCTAAACGCTTCCACTTTTCAATAATACCACTCACAGTTGATTGTGGAATATCTAGGAGGGAAGAAATTTCACAAACTGACTAGTTGCAATGAGGGCATCCTATTAGAGTACCACTCTCAAATTCAGTGAGCTCTTTAAAATGGCCCATTCTTTCACAAATGTTTGTAAAGGCAGACTGCATGGTTAGGTGCTTGATTTTATACACCAATGGGAAACACCCAAATTCAGTGATTAAGAGGTGTGTCCAAATACTTTTGTCCATATAGTGTATGTAAGGAAGAAACAGAATTCCTTAAGTGACTGAGAATGTCAGTGCAGGACATGATCAGATGAATGCACATTTGAGAGTTCAGTGGTGCTAAAACCACAGGCACTAGAGATGTGGAAAAAAGTGATACGGTCAGATTATTCGTGCTTCCCCATATTCGTCACAAGTGGGAGAGTGAATATGTGGTGTACACCAAGAGGAGGGTACAGGCTTGAATGCTTAACCCGTACAGTGAGGGGGTCAGGTGGCTTTGTTATGCATCGGGGGATGTTTTGCCCACATGGTTTTGGTTCATCTGTCCCCTTACAGAGAAGGGTCACTGCAAATCAATAGTTATTCTGACTGATCACCTTCATCCTATGATGTAACATTTGTATCATGATGAAGTAGTCTCTTCCAGGATGACAATTCCCCCATCCACAGGACACAGACGGTCACTGAATGGTTTGATGAGGATGTAAGTGGTGTAAATCATATGCTATGGCATTCATAGTCACCAGATCTCAACCTAATTAAATATCTATGGGAGATTTTGCTAGTATATATATGAGCTTGATATCATGTATATACTATATATACAGTATGTATATACTACATACTATGAATAGAATATAGTGCATGCACTAGTATATATATTGTTCAGACTTGTTTATCCTGAGGCAGGAAATTACCTTCTACAGCATACATTCTACCTACAATCTGAAATTTTCATCTTAAATTAAAGCACATAATTAGATTAGAGTTTAATGTCAATGTTGGAATAAGTAGCACGTATTCTGAAGCATGCCAAATGCACTTTGAATACATAAAAAAGCTACACCACCTTCATCGCCTTCAGTGTTTGCCTATATCCATTGCACATGCAACATTGCCCCCTCCTGTTTACAGAGGTTACATACTAATAATTCAACTCTGAGAACTTATGGAGATCATTCAAATTGTTTAGTGTGAATCAGCAGTTACAACTGCTGACTCATGTAATTTAGCACTTGGTGGTCAGTTTATACATTTTAGACATGTAGTCCAAATTAACTGAGAACCACATCTTAATATTTCAGGATGTTCAGCTTTCATGCCACCGGCTTAGTTATAATCAGATAAAGAAATGCCACATAAGGCCTGCTGCTGGTACAATCGATATGATACATCCACTGACTCAGGTATTTGTACATTAGTGCATTTTTTATTGCTTGGATGATTGCATAAGGAGTAAATTATGGTGTTGTTTGGGGGTGTAGGCCTTTGCCGTCACCTGAAATTATATTATAATACTTTCATGTGCAGACTTTACCTCTTGTTTGTTTGTTTGTTTGTTTGTTTGTTTGTATTCTCAGGTAAAGGTGTATGGTCTTACTTACCCGGCCTTCACGACACTGGTGCTACTGCTCCCACTACCCATGTTGGCTTGTCCTTAGCTTTGGTCAACTCAATATGTGCTTCTAACCTACTACGAGCCCTCACTCTCACTCTCTCTCTCTCTCTCTCTCTCTCTCTGTCATTCCCACCCTTAAGGTGAGGGACAAACCTACAATCTAATCAGCCTATATCATCAGAGCAAACCCCTGCCTGTCACTCTACATTATAATCCACCAGCCAATCCCATTGCAAATCCTTTGGGTATGGGAACTCCACATTGGCTGCTGGATTAATGTGTGTTTCTTCTCGAGTGTTTGAGTAACTAAATATAAATTAAATAAAAGTAAATAAAATCTAATTTTCAAGTGCTTATTTTAGCACATTTACTGTACTTTGCACTGTGTACATTTTGACCACGCCAGTCAAAATGGCCGTTACTCAAGAAGCTGATACTGAGAAAAGGAAAAGGACAAAAAAGAAGAAAACTTTTAAATTAAACATATAAGCTGCTGTTGTTCTCAGAACAATGGACTGACCACCCCAGAGTTCAGACCTCAACATCACTGAATGTGTTTGGGATTTCTTAGGATGGTGAGAAGCAGAAAATGCAACCAACTTCTTAGACTGAACTTTGGAGATGTGGAAAAACATCCCTGCAGATTTGTTTGAAAAAGTGAAAGCAAGACTCCTAAAAAGAATGGAAACTGTTATAAAGGCAAACTACAAACTGAAAAAATTGCTGATGCTTAAAAATAACTTGTACTTAATGGTTGTCGAAATTGAATACATGATAGATAGATAGATAGATAGATAGATAGATAGATAGATAGATAGATAGATAGATAGATGCATGGATGGATGGATGGATTGATGGATGGATGAAAGATAGATAGATACATAGACAGACAGACAGACAGGCAGACAGACAGACAGATGGATAGAAAACTTTATTGATCCTAAAGGGAAATTGCACTGTTTCAGGTGCAAGGCATATGATTGCACATAAACTTACATATGAAGGGTGCTCTCTGACTTTTGTACATAATGTATATGAATTTATGACCTACGAGCTTCGCACCACTGTAAGAATGCTGATTGGAAGATTTTTGAAAAATATTCAATTGCAGGAAAGAGCTATAGGTCCCCTGTGCAATGTAGATGAGTGTAGTTATTTACTTTTGAGAATCAGTACTGTACTCAGTACTCAATGTGTCCTTTTCATTATTCCATTAAATGGCACAAAATTATCCAGACACTCCTTCTAATTAATAGATTGAGCTGCTTCAGAAGAAACATTGTATAAGCAGGTGTCTACAAACCTTTGGACATATAAATGTACATTGTAAAAGAAAGAGCACTATAGAATACCTACAAGCGGTCCTTTTCTCCTGTGTCAATGTATAATTGACTAAGGCGGCCTTTTTAGGCAGAGTATGAGGCAGCATACACTGAGTGATGTCACGTCACACTTATGAGTCATCTGTGGCAGGAGCTGTGTTAGCCTAGAGGCTAATCTCTCTCTCTCTCTCTCTCTCTCTTCTATCACTCTGTCCCTGCCACTGAGGTCACCTCCTACCTGCTCAGGGGCAGAACAGACTCTAACCAGGGTAAACTCTGATTAGACATAAGAGTTAATCATAAGAAACAGTATAACTTTGAACATGTTGTTTGTCATAATGAGCAGTCTAAGGGCTTCTTTGCTGTTTTCTGAATGAAACAGATCAGAATTCAAATGATCTTCCAAAAGTTCTGCAGAATTACGTGTTCAAGATGTAAACAAAGCCGTTCATAGTGCTTTAATGAGAAATGCTCTGTTATAGAGAAAATTACAGACTCTGAATCGTTCACAGTGGCGGTGATAGGAACCAGATGTCTGAAGAGTTCAATGCCTCTAAATAGATATGTGCTGGGGAGGTGTATTCAGGGCCTTGTAAGACAAAACTTTAGATTTACCACTATTATATGTTTACTATGTCTATTTTATCATCCTTACATATAAAAACTCAGAAGACCTGTATATGTTCACTGGTTTTGTATAGTAAATAAAATGGTTATATTTGCATTGCAGATATGGTTCCTATCACCTCCACTGTAAAGAAATCTAAGTCAGTGAGTATTTTGTTGTTTACATCTCAGTGATGGAAGTATCCTTTAAATAGCAACAGTCTTACTAAAAAAAGCCTTAGTTTTCCTCATTCTGACCAAAGCACATGCTTGAGGGTAAAATGTTATACCCTTTTACTGATGTTATGAGCCCACATTAAGACACACTAAAGTAGAGACGCACAATAGAATAATGCATTTGGCCATCACAGTGACAGGGTTTCCTTTTTTTTTTTTTATCTTTTTCTTACTTTAATTTTATTTTTGAACATTATGGCAATGCAGAGTTACCATATGTACACACTCAGATGCACATCAAAAGGTTCAGTGTAGGGAAAAAAATGTTAAAATGCTGTTAAAAATGCTTAAAATAATAAAACCATAAAGTAAGTATCTTAAAAAGAGAATCATAATGCTTTAGTGTTGGTTGAAGCTGAAATACCATGTAGATATTGTTTAAAGTTTTGTTCAAAAATAAAGAAAAGAGGTAATTTAATGTTCACTGTACTTTTCTGAATGTGAAACTTTTTAGATCAGAAAATTCTACTTTTCCTTTTCTTTGCAGATATCATAAAAACAAGGACATCTTTGTAGTTTAATCATTACAAATGCTTTAGTAAATAAATAAATAAAGGTTCTTCCAAACAATAACAGGGATTTTCTATATCACCATTATTTTCCCTTGTTATATTTCCTTTTTGTTCATTATTTATTTGTTAGACCAACATTGTTATTGCCACATGCAGAACAATAAAAAAAAAAAAAAATAGTATGTTTTTAGGAAAATAAAAATAAAAAGGGGTCTATATAAATGAACTAGTATCAGAAAATACATCTTTACATAGTTTTAACATTTTTATGTATCTTTTTAATATAAATAGCTTTTGTTGTTGTTTAGCTCTTGGATCATACAGATCATTGTGCTGAATTGGTTCAACTGATTGCTTTGTGTGATCCTTTAACTTAATTATGTTTATTTTCTTAAAACAAATGATTGAACATTCTGTTTTGTTACCACTAAAACCAGATGTTCAGTAGTGACTGTTTCAAGGAGTGAAAATTTTTGTTTATTTTGAAAATAACTCAAAAACACTCGCCAGTTCATGACCAGCAAACACAGCTTTGAACAGTCATACACACATGAAGTCATAATATTTTCATTTTCCTTAAATAAAAAGTTTCCTGAATTGGAGAAATATTTGTTTCGGTAGTGACATTTCATAATGTTCCACACTGATTTACAGACTTTGGGTCACATTTACTTCCAAATAATGAGAACTGCTCACTATGTGGCCATGAAGGACAGGGATACAGTCTCACTTCCTTCTCTAAAATCCAGTGCTGTGGCTAAAATAAGGCTCCACTTCCACTTATGGACTAAAACTTGTGAGACAGCATTTTTGGAATAAAAATTATTTTAATTTAAAAATTAAATCTAAAAAAGTATTATTTTCACAAGTTGAAGGGGTTAGGGTTTGGGACAGCCATCTCCCAATAGAAAGTAGCCAATAAAATATGATTTTGTATATGTTTAGCTTATTACTATCTCAAATAATGCATTGGGTTAAATAGATCATAAGATAATCTTTGTAAATATTCAGTGCAGAATGGCCCATATATGTTAAACGTAAAGGAAAAACAATGCAACTTAGGGGCGGAGTTGCTAAATTTCTGTTTGTGGATATAATACTTGGCAGAAAGCATGAAAAAATGAATCACGTACTCAAGGCAAACATTATTTTTTCTCCTCTCGAGCAGTGAGGCAATCCAGTCAGCTGTGGGTCACGTGACTCCGGCTGCTGCCTCCCACTGCGCGTGCGCGGCTCGCTCTGTGTTGTCAGGCAAAAAATAAAGACAGCGCTGAGAGCAGCTAGATCTGCAATAGATAAACACACACACACACACACAGAGCCGAGCCAGAGAGAGTAACGGAAAGGGGATACAACATCAAAATGAGGACAGCATCCTTTGTAGTGCCCTTGCTTTATTTCTAAGATTTTCTATGTAAATCGTATCTGAAGGCATCATCATCATCATCATCATCACTGTGAACCAGGAGAGAGGGGAGCCATCGCTGAAGGAAGGAAAGTGTCACGAACAAGGGATCGCAGCTCCTTCTCCCTCCATCTTTCGGTAAGGTAAGAGAGAAAGGGATGAGGGAGGAGGAGAGGGGGTGGAGGAGGGGTGGATGCCACCATCTCTGTTTTTTAGATCGAGTTTTAAGAAGAGAAAGGTCAAGTCTGGGGCTGTATCGGTATGTGACAAACCTAAGGGGCAGTGGTGGGTTGGGGGGGCGGTCAATGGGGATGGTTCTGTGCTTTTTTTTTGGGGTAGTTGCTAAAACATAGCAGTGCATAACAGTGCCAGAAGGGGAAGGACGAGGGGAGGGGGTGAAATGATGGAGAGGATGTGAATGATTTGGCAGTGGGTTAACGACTCCAGGTTATGAAACCTGTGCTGTTTGCATTGTGTGGAATATTTGCATAATATACTGTATGTCCAAAAGTATTGCGCCATCCCTTCTAATTCAGCTGCTTTAAGGTGCATCCATGGCCGACACAGGCGTTCACTTGCACACAGCTTGTATTATCTCCATAGAAAAGCATTGTCAGTAGAACTGGACGCTCTGGAGCAGCTGCACATGAGCCTAAGGTCACCATGGCCACTATAAAGCCCCCCCAGCATTGGGCTGTGGAGCGGTGGACCTGAGTTCTTAGCACCTGTAACTGGAATGAGTTGGAGTGATTTCCTAACATCAGTACCAGATCTCACAAATGCTCTTGTGGCTGAATGCAATCAAATCCTCACAGCAGTGTTCCAACATCTAGTGTAAAGTCTTCCCATAGGACTAGAGGCCTAGAGACTGTAACTGCAGCAAATGGGGTGAAAACGCTCTGTTAATACCCTTGATTTCAGAAGAAACCTTATAATTTGCACATATAGTGTATATTGTGAGACAATAACTGTGGAGATCAGAACAGGATCACCACTCATCCCTAGACTTGTAAACAAACATAACGTGATGACTTTAAAATGAGGCTCTGATGATGTCACATGAAGAGAGCTGAGCAGTTAAGGTTGAAAGAAGATGGCTGTAATGTGGAGAGAGAGTCCGAGGATAGGAAAGAATGATACAGAAAGAGAGAGAGGAAAGGAGGAGGGAGGAAAGATAGAGAGCATATACTTTTTAATGCTACACATATTATAATTGAATGATGCTGAATTCACCACGGGTAAACATACCTATGCGTGTATGAGTGACCTGTGGTTAAGGCAAGAGATCAGCAAAGAACTGCAATTTACCACTATATAGTAGTGTCCTAGACAAGCTTGTTGGCTTGTTTGCACCTACTGAATGAGGTTGCTGATTCCAGAGTGTGCTGAAAACAGAATACCGAGAACTGTGGTACAATTCTGTTATGTTCTGATCTCACCACAGTACAGATGCACAATTATATTGGGATCATATCTGTACTGGCAGAAATATGCTTAAAAATCAGCATCAGACAGATGTTTGGATTTGACAAAATTGTGATATTTTAAGCTGAGGGTTGATGGTGTATTATTGTACTCTTGGAGCAGAATGTTTAGGAGTTATTGGGCTGCTATGCAAAAATATCTGCATTTTATTCATTTCATAGTATTTGTCAAGCTATTCACAAAATTGTTATATTTCTCTGTAATGCTGATCAAAGTGGATCTAATCCCAGTTTCTACATTTTTGTAAATATTACATCAGTGTACGTACACTCTCAGAAAAATAGGAACTGTATTGGTAAATTTTAGTCCCCCAAGGTACAAACAATATAAATGTACACTCAAAGATACAACATTGGGACCTTAAGGTACACTGCATTCACTTTCTCAGGGGAATGGTCCAATTCATACCTTTTCATAATGTAACTTTTTAGTAAAATAAAATAAAAAGGTTGGAAACAATAGAAGGTGTATAGAGTCAATGCAACTAAAAAAACAAAACAAAAACATGTAACTGTAACAGAATATCGTACAGTTATGTTCCCTAATTAAAGTTACTGACAGTGTTCCCCTGAGGGTCCCACCCCAGTGACAGCGCTTCTGCCCTGAAAGGTACTGTGAATGTGCATTAAAAATATCAGATATTGGTGTCAACCCACATCTCATAATGTATTTCCATTCAGTTTAAATTTACACAGCCGATGTACATTAAAACTTTTAAACTTGACTTTGCTTACACAGCAGCACATTCAGAGACTTTGGCTTTGCCCCACTGTGCCACCATGTTTTCTATCATTATATAAAAGAAGCACCTTACTGTCTTTATTGGGGGATGCACTGGGGTAGTTGGGGGGGGCTTTTTTTTCTTTGAGATTCACGCTGTTTTTTTTGCAACAAAAACGTCATAACTGTCACTCAGCTCTGCTAGCTTGGCTGTTGTTTCGACATGTACAGTCAGAAAGATCCAGCACCTCCCCTTTTAGAAAGTGATCTACTGTTAACTGGCAAGTGTGATTCTCCCATAACCATCACGAAGGGTTACACACAGTGCATCCCTAGTTTAAATGCTTTTGCTTTAGTTGAGCTTGTAGACTTATTTGCACCTGCTGAATAAGGTTGTTGACTACAGAGTGTATTGAAAACAGAATGGGAAACCTACAGTAACTCTTGTGGCAAGTGGAGGTCAGACTGAAAAATTGTGGTTTAATTTTGTCCTGCTCTATTCCAACCATAACATTATTCTGGTTCTGGTTCAGTGATGGATGAATTCATATTTAAAAACCAAGCACAATCACACAAACATTCAACAGGTGAAAGTTTTGTTTTATTATGTTTCACTGTATTGTCCAGATGCTTAGAAACATGACATTAATGGGAAATTTATGGCAAAATGTGTTGCTTTCCTGAATATTACAGATAGCACGATACCACTTTTTTCTTTTTTATATTGAAGATAAAGAAATCTTGAGTATCAGCTTTACTGATACCAATCATATGTTTTTTTCTTTAAAAATTAAGCTTTATAAGGAGATATTTTAATTGGAGCACTTTACTTAAAAATGATTCAGCATTTTCTGATTTTGACCCGATATCAATACCCATTGATCCTGAAATGCCATCTCTACTGGTTATTATTGGTGCCATAACATAGTGCTGTGTTGGTAACAAAATTTGCATACTCAGTTGACTACTAACCATCTAAAAAATAACTGTAGTGATCAGATATTGTCCTAATACTGTTAACTTCTGAAAGGCCTTATATGTGGCCCACAGTTCACTTTCTTACTTTTATAACCACATAAATTACATATAAATTTCATAATAGTTAATGACTATTAATTAACTAATCATTTATAGCTAAATAAAAGGCCTGTTTAAGGGATCAAATGCATACATCTTTTATAATAATGCTACAACATTATAGATTGAATAAAACTCAGAACACGCACACACTCCCACATTTCACCATGATTCATGAAACAGTGACACAAACCAGCGATGTCTGTTGCTAGGATACATCTCCACAAGGTGGAGAGTCAGTGATTAAGAGGACGGAGAAAGAGAGCGATTATAAAGTGGTGTGATTAGGCAGAGGAGAGACAAAACGCTCTAGGTACCGAAATACTGATTTAAAATGAAAATGGGGGGTTCAGTTAGCTTTACTATCAGTTTAAATCACATGTAAATTGAGTTTAACTCATTTTTTTTGCCCTTCCATGTCATGAATGTCCAATTCCTCAGCCAGCACACTTAAACATACAGATGCAAAAAAGACTTATTCACAGCAGTGACGTAGAAGACCCTTTTGGTTCCCTAACGACCAAGAGTGAATGGTTATTTAAAGAACCTTTTGTGTAAATGAGATGTTCAAGGGTGAAGAACTTTTTTAAAGTCTCAAGAACCTCCATGTGATGTAACTGTGTTACACCTATTAATTTTTTTTTTCTCTAGAACTGTACACGCAAGCTAAGAACCATTTTGGGGCTGAACAAGATGTGAGGTTCAATTTGATGCCATTTGTTTTGCTTTACTTTACATATTGGTACATATTGGTACATATTAGACATCAATGTACTCTGAGGTTAAATAAAGGTTGATTGATGGATTGGTAGTTCAGTTCAAATCTCCAGGGCCACAAATTGGTCCATGTTCCGTAAAGTTGTATAAAAAGCTCAAATTTGACCAACTTTAATGACGTACAAACTACTCTGCTTCTCATTCATGAAACTTTCGCATTTGATGTGAAAATGAGCAGAGATTTGAGTGCAAATGCTGAATGAGCTTCAGTTCGTGAAATCAAGTGCAAGTACCTAGTTTACATATAATTTACATGCATGTGTTTTGTATTGTTTTAATTTTGTGGGCAACGTCAGTAGTATAAAACAAAAGCACACTGTAATATGTCTTTAAATGGAACATGGAATAGTTGCAATATTTGTTTATGCCAAAATGCTGGTAAAATAAATGCATCCACTTTTGTAGTGGGTCGCCGTGTGCACAAATTATTAGTATTATTGTTAGTTTGTATTTTTATTCTATATTGTTATATATTTTTATTCTATATTGTTGTTATTGTAGATGATATTGATAATAGTTTTGGTTAGTTAACCACGAATCAAGCAATTTTTTTTAGGTTGCTAAACTATGACACTCATATTTATACGCACTCCAACCAGACATTGTTTAATCAAAGAGGTACATCAAAGATGAAATTGATGAAAATCAAAACTGTCAGCGATATCTGCGTGTGCTCGTGTTAAGATCAGTTTTGAGTGTACGCAACTTTGACGAATAAGGGCCATTAATCCTATCAAACCTATGGTCTTTCTGGCAGTACATTCAGAGGCTTTGGCTTTGTCCTAAAGTGGTACTGAGCTTTCTGTCACTATATAAAAGAAGCATCTTGCTGTCTTTACTGTTGGATGCACTGTGACAGTTAGGGCTGGGGATTCAGACTGATTTTTTTTTCTGAACGTTTTTGGCCTTTTTTGCAGCAGTGGTACAGTAATAGCATTAGTAGTGTTGTAACTGTCCATCAGCTGTGCTAGCTGGCTGTTGTTTGGATATGTACCAGCAGAAATCTCTTGTTCTGCTGGTAAAAAACGATCTAAACTAACAAAAACTTCTTTGTGTTTATGTGGTGTCAGTTTTGTGAAATCATACAAAAAAGTCTGCCTTCTTTTTGATCAGATTGTTCTACACAGATGTTGATGATGTAGTAAAATTGACCACTTGGCCATTTTGAGGCTTGTACAAAAGACAGACACGTAGGGTACATAAAACCATCATGTATAAACTTGTTAAAAGGTAGTTTGTGGCACAAACAAAATAAAAATATACAAATTTTCAACTTTATTAGATCATATTCTTTACATAGCAAGTAAAAGCAACACCACCACTGAGATATCATGTTCATATCATAGTAACAGAGAAGTGCAGAAGCAGCGGGTTAATGAAGCATTTCTGTGAGTGTACAGTTTTAGGCAGCTTGTCTCGTTTTCATCCATAGTCCCTGGGCTGATAGAGAGAAAACAATAGCACCAATCAAGACACATCAAATGACATGAAACAGCTAAGATGCTTAGAGCAATATAAGACAGTATGAAAAACGCAGCACAATGTGAGTTATTGAACTAATTTAAGAAAAAGAATGATGTGCATAGTTTTGGATTCTATCTGTTTCTTTGTCTGCAGGCAAACAGAGAGAAACAGAAGGCACAGAGTTCCAGGCTCCACCTGAGCAGTGTGTTCTTTGGCTTTGGGTTTTTGACGTGAAATGGATGGAAACAGTTTAACCCTCTCAGAGCTGCCTCTGTAAATGACTGATCCAATGGTAAGACTGCATCTTCAATTAGGAAGTCAGTACACTGAGAACTTTCTGAGTCTTCTTTTGGTATGAAACGAGCTGCAGAGTGTGTGCTAGGTGATGGCTGCTTTGTTGTTAAATATATAAATGTGCTGTCTTTTGCCTTTGAAAGCCCAGACAAACTCTTCAGGGAGCTGCTTTAAAGTGATAAATGTGTGATGACTGTTGTCTGGAAGAAATAACTGTAGCTGACAGTTCTTGAAGCAGCAAATAGGCGACGTAGCTCCTCTCCAGTTATTACGGCACATAGCTCTCTCTGTGTCGGTCGAGCGACTCTCAGCTCACATTCGAATTCATACCCAACGAGGGTCCGTTTAGGAGGGTTAAATTGTTAATGCTGGTTAAGATATGTGGGCATTAGAGACTCATCTTTAAAATGGCTGGGTGTTTTCCTCAGGACATCAAAGGCCAGTGCTGGACGGATGAGGAATCGGATGGGGAGAATGAGCCGGAGCAGTTCATGTATGGAATTCAGGTACAAGCTGCTGAATAAGCAAATTAGGTCATATTTGCTTTTTAACTTTGATTAGATTTTCATGCTGTAGTCCTGCAGTATGATTGTAATGTTTAAATGTGTGAGGACTAAATAAGACTAGTATCAACACTAATAATTAACTTGTAATACACTGCAATACAATAATACAGTTGAACCCTGTTAAGTTCTGATATTGTAATCCTTCTGTGTTCATTTAATATTCATTTTTTTTTAACAGTTTAACTTAAAGTATGGAAAGGGTCACCAGTAATATATGCACTATAGTAGAATCTGTCCAGTGGGACATCTGAGCTACGAACATGTAAATAATGTCAATGTCATTATTCACAACAGCATAAAACAAATTTATTCATGTATGATTGCCCTAGCTTTATTTTTTTTTTTTCCCTCTGTTTTGAATGATAGCCCTTCCTCTGTCCTGATGCTGGAAATACAAGTCCATGTTCAAATATATAAATATAAACAGTCAAATGATTAGATGCCCCTTTGATTTCCCTGTAGTGGTGCTCATGTGATTTGAAATCTCATGATAACATGCAGGATAATAACTCCTAATCTCTGAGTCAGATTTCCCTAAAGAGTTTCTCCCTTAGGCTCAGAATGTGGACAGATATCTAGTTTGGGCTTAAAAGCAGTCACTCAAAAATCTGGCAGTACAACATGTTAAAGATTACAGAGAGTTTGATAGAGGATTACAGACATGTTTATATATATGCTGCTCTGTATTTGCATGGCTTGGTAGGTAAAGACACAAATGTTTCTGAGAAGCAACATTCACTATATCTTAGTAGTGGTTGACATATATAGTCGTATGTGGTGCGCATGGCTTTGTTTTCACTATCTCAGACAACTTTATCTATCACCTCTCTTACCTTTCTAATGCAGCTCAAGGGGCTTTTATAAATGCATGTACGAAACAGCATAAGAGAAAAACAGAAAATAGAGAAAATAAAGGCACTGCACACTGAAGGAAAACTAAAATTAAACAAAAATTGTAGAAGAGGAAAAAGTATTTCTACAAATAATAATAAAATATGCAATCAAATAAATAATGTAGGGAAAACAGTAATAATGAAATGAGTAGAACATGCAATTGAACATTTTCAGTGTAAGGCCGAAGTGCATGAGTTGAACATGACTAAACCTGATGACTAATCAGTTCTCCAGAACAGTGTTGGTGCTACAGTACAGGGTGACCTCTGAGCGACAGTCTGAAGGTGGGTGCTTTAACAGCTCTGTGTTCTCCTCCTCATGCAGGGCAGCTGTGCAGCTGATCTATATCGGCATCCTCAGCTTGACGCTGACATCGAGGCTGTGAAAGACATTTACACAGAGAGTGCTGTGTCTATCAGGTACTGTGAAGCTATTTTTGTGTTCTTCCCTAAACATTACTTCATTAAAATGTTTCGCAGTAGCTTGTCTACATTTCCCATCAAAGTTTGGAGACACCCAGCTAAATGCTTTTAGTACTAATGAGAATGTTTAAAAACTGAGCGGGCATATTTGGGAGGAAAACAATATCATATATATAGTGCTATTTGGGAATAAAGCCAATGCCCACTCATTTTATCCCCATGTTGCAATATTATCATCAGCGTTTAAATACTTTCAGTTGAAATCACCTTTGGACTAAAACAGTTTCAGTGTATATGATTTTACCAATAGCTTGTAAAAAACTATTAAATCATTATTTAAGCAAAACCTGCAGTTCACGTCTAGGAAGACGTTTGGAAAACTGGGTGTTGAAAATATGCACAAATTATTAGCAAATATCTGTATTTTGCAGGGATTATTTTTGTTACTTAATTGTAATTTAATTTAAAAAACAAAGAAAATCCAACGCTACTCTGAAGATTTCAAAAAAAGGCATAGTGCAGTACAGTAATGTGCCTTGGGCATCTGAAAAAAATTGATGTAAAGCAATTTGTCTGGGCAATAAGCATTTATATGTTAAGAAAAACGCTACATTTTAAATGAATTGTGTTCTTCTGTGATTTTAACTGTACTTTGATCCTAACCATATTCTTCTATTCAAGATATCAATTACTTTCAAAAACAAAAAACAAAAAGGTTTTATTAAAAGTTTTTTTTTTCCTGTCTGTATTTATGTTTGGCAAAGTCAGTTACAACTTCATATTTCAGAGTGAAATTGTCGGTTCTTTTGCTCTGTTGGCTATTGTAAGCTTGAAAACGTGAAATAATTCTCCTCTTTTGTTCCGAATTTGAACAGAGAGTACGGGACAATAGATGACGTGGATATTGACCTTCATATCAACATCAGTTTCTTGGATGTGCGTACTCTTTCTTTTCTGTGCCCTGTGTACACTCACAGAATGGCCTGTAGACATAAGCATCGGTTCTTTTGCTGTAGAAATGATTGTTGTGCTGCATTTTGTGTTGTTTGTAGGAGGAAGTGGCCACAGCGTGGAAGGTCATTCGAACGGAGCCCATCATCCTTCGACTCCGCTTCTCCCTCTCACAGTACCTGGATGGACCAGGTAATCAGGAGTGTGTGAAAATGGGTGTGTCTGTGTGTGTGTCTGTGTGTGTGTGTATGTGTGTGTGTGTGTCTGTGTGTGTGTGTGTGTGTGAGTTTAAGGTTAGGATTAGGTTTAATGTTAATCTTCATGATGGTTTCTGATTCTGGGATCTGACAAAGGAAGTATGGATTTTTTTTCTTGTTATTGGTATTGAGTTGCTGTAAATTATCTATTAAATCATAACTATAATGATGATTTAATCATGATTTTATCATGTGCCCTTTCAGTAACTTTTAATTTCTGTTAATAGAGTGTGTGTGTGAGGATGTATATTTGCTGTGTGAAAATTCAATTCTGAGGTGAAGGTGTGAGTTTTGGCGTTTTTCCACCGGGCAGTGCGGTTATAAACCTGTGATTTTGCGTTTTATCATCATTTCAATTGACAGGTGAACCATACTGTACTTTAGTAGCCAGAATGTATGGGTGGAGCTAGAAATAGTGCAGACCATTGATTGGTCAAATGCAGTTGCACAAAATCACCACTGCCATCCGACGACCATGCTTAAAAAAAAAGCTTTAGTTTTTGAGTTAAACAGTAAACCAGAACTGGAAGCTTCTTCATTGTTGCTGCTGTTGTTTGTGTTTACCTTTAACACTAGATTCACACAAAAAAATCATGTGACTACATAAGCACTGCCTTCTTTTGTGGTTCTGTTGTGTGGTGGGAAACAAATACAGGTACTTGGCCAGGGTACTAATAGTTGTTGGTCTGGATATGTAACTGTATTGTACTGCCTGGTAGGGTTTGGTTTGGTTTTCTTATTGGAAACAGTATAGGCAATTACATTGAATACAATATATAAATATATATAGTATATATATATATATATATATATATATATATGTATGTAGTCCAGGACAAGGCTAAATCCATGTCTGGGAAACCAGCCTCCAAATGTCCAAAAGCTTGTAGACATCTGCTCAACATTTCTTCTGAAATTGGAAATTAATCACGAGTTTGTCCACACTCTTCTGAGAAGGCTTTACATTACATGTTGGAACATGGCTGTGAGGAATTGATGGCAGCCACGAAAACATTAATGAGGTCAGCTACTGATGTTAGATTATTAGTTCTAGATCACAATCACAAATGCCGCTCCAACTCATCCCAAAGATACTAGATGGAGCTCCATCACTCAGTTCCTCACAGGGAATGCAGTTCTACTGCTCGACAGCTTAATGCTGGTGGGGTTTATACTCCTGTAGCTGGTGCTTGGTATTGTGCATGGTGACCTCAGGCTGATGTGTGGCTGTTCAAGGGCACCCCCTTCTATTGGCAATGTTTTTCTATGAAGATTATGTAAGATTATACAGTTATGTGTGTGCTTTGAATGCCTGTGTCAATAATATGTGCTCCTTAAAGTATTTAAGTTACTAGTTAGTAATTGTTATTAAATATGGGGTATCTGAATACTTTTGGACATGTAGTATACATATGATCTAATGTTCTGACATTGTATAAAATCCGACCTGTGTGTGTCCTTGAGTTCTTCTCTTGTTGTAGACTTGTTAGTATTAGTAGATTACTAGAATTAGTATTAATCATGATTATCTGTCACAGAACCATCAGTGGAAGTGTTTCAGCCTTCTAATAAAGATGGGTTCAGCCTCGGACTTCAGCTGAAAAAGTGAGTCTTTCTGGTTCCTGTGATGTATTTTTGGTGCTTATTTGACAGTACAAAGGCAGCATAAATAGCAGCTTTCTGTTTTGTGACTCTTAAAATTGCAGCATCAGCTTTCCCCCCTGCCTTTTTTGAAAACTCTTGCTGAAATAGTGAGATGCTTTTCGGCTGCTCTAACTGTGTCTTTTCCACCAGGATCCTGAGCACATTCACCTCCCAGCAGTGGAAGCATCTGAGTAATGAGTTCCTTAAAGCCCAGCAGGAGAAGAGGCACAGCTGGTTTAAGGCTGGAGGGACCATTAAGAAGTTCCGTGCAGGCCTCAGCATCTTCTCTCCCATCCCCAAGTACGACAGTCATTTCTGCTTTCTTATTGCCTTTAGCCACAAGCCTGCTGTTGTATCGAATTTCAATTTATCAGGCTGCAGTTACAACACTAAGTAATTACAGTAACATTTAATATAGCTAATAAAACCTGAGAGGTTTGTTTGGTACAGCTGTATACCTTTTTAAAGGGTCCATATCACAGAAAACTTTAATTGTAATACATTTTTTTCCAAATTTCTGAATAATTCAGTCATTGCAATGTTAACCAAGTCATTTACAGTGGTCTGATGTAAAATGTGGCATTGTAGGGAAAATCACAGGGTCAGATTTCTTTACAGTGGTAGTGGTAGGAGCCAGAGGTCGTAATGTATTAGCTATCCAAAGTGACCACATATCCTCTGAGTTTTTATCTGTAATGTTGATAATGGTAAACTAGTGTTTAATCCAAAAGTGTTTTTTTGGGAATTATTTTGCAGCCCCTTAAATGTTCCTCTCCACCATGAATGGTTTTAAAAATATTCTAAGCCCAACATCAGGCAGCATATTATGACCATTTTATGTAAGAGCTTTCTGTAATGTAGCTTTTAGAGGCACTTAACGCTTCAGACGTCTGGTTCCTATCACCACCACTGTAAACAATTCTGACTCCGTAAGCTGCTCTTGAATGGTGTTTTGCACATCAAAGTCTGAATGACTTTGTTAAATGTCTTATACGATTAAATTATGCAGATTTTTTTTAAATCTCTGGAATCGCCCTCTTAATTGTAATGAACAAATCTCCATGTGCCCTTTTACTACCTCTTTACTACCTTTGTAAATAGTGCAAGTGTTTGAACATGTTTATTTGCTTTGTGAAAATTCACCCTGACTGTGGTCGTTTCCCCAGTTCCCCCAGTTTTCCACTGATCCAGGACACGGTGCTGAAGGGCAAACTGAGTGTGCCCGAGCTGAGGGTCAGCAGGCTCATGAACCGCTCCATCTCCTGTACCATGAAGAACCCCAAGGGGGAGCTGTTCAGCTATCCCCCAAACAGCCAGGTCAGACACAAAGCCTTTCTTTCTGCACTCACCCCTTACACACAGCTCTGTCCTGCCTGCTTCTCCAGTCCTCTTAGCTCCTCTGACCAGTGGGGGGCCCTGCTCTTAATTATAGATCAATTCTGTCCTCATTCCTCCCAGAAACACTTGTAAGATGTTGAGTACTGAAAGACAGCATGATGTGACTCCAAACCAGGCCATATGCACCCTAAATGTATTTTTTTTCTTTTTGGCATATTAGCAGTCTTTCATATCGTGTAAAGGCATACAGAACACTTTATGAAGGCTCATTCACTAGTTTATCAGGTACACCTACCATGCTCAGTACGGCAGTGGTGAGCCATGGCTGTTAGAGCTAGGCCTTCAGTTTGGGATATAAATGTCACACCTCAGTCAGAAACAAGGAAAAAACACCTTTATCATATTTACTGCCAGTGACATTTTTTTCTCTTACAAAATTGGTCCCACCCATTGGATTCAAAAGCTGATTGGTTGATTTCACTGCTCCTAAGGATGGTGGTGATTAATCCGACATGTTAGACCTTCCGTCGAACTCCTGAAGGCCCAGAGATCCTGATTGGACAATTTTCTGTTAAATGTTTTAAGAATTTGACTCTTTTGTTTTCAACCAAAACTTAAAAATGAAATAAGAGTATTACTACAATGCAATACCACTGAAGATTCCCCTCTGCAGCACTGTGCAAAAGTCCATCAGCAGCACACCTGATTTAATTGAATGAAGGATCAATTAGCCAGTAAACTATGGTAACTGGGATTACTGGGCTTCCTGAAGGAGACAGTCTAACTGTCTAACTACTCTAGCTATTAAGCTGATAAAGGACATAGTAAGGTACCTGATATTCGGATAATTATTCAGAGTTACTAGTAAATTTCACTACAATGTCACATCTTTAGGCAGGAATGTAATCTGGAAAAAACTCAAAGTCCCAGTCAGTTATATGGGGTAAAAGGAGGTACAAAGACATAAAAAGTATATATCTGCCTGTCATCCATCTGTAAACTGAATCTGGGCTGTAAAAGAAAGCAATGATTTCATTTACTTAGAGATTTTTATAATTTACTTCTCTATCTAAACATGTTACATTACCCTGAAATTAAATATGATGTAATTACCACCTTGTTATTCCAAATAATTATCAGATTATGAGATATTTTACTGTGTCCTTTTTCTGTGTGGCAAGAATCTTCATTTCAGTGGAATTTAGTTAAACTATCTTGATACTTACCCTCCCTTTTACCCAATATAGTTATACAGCACTCTTTGTAGCATTTCTATGTAATTTAGTTACATTGTCTTGGAATTTACCATCCTGTTAGCCAAACTTATCTGTAGTTAACCTCACACTTACCTGGTTAATACATAGAGTTTAAGGACCTATTAAAGAAAGAAGTGTTTTAATTTGTATTTATTGTAGTGTTAGTGTTGTCCTTTTTTGTTCAAACAAACACATAAGTCCTGCCCAAATAATTAGAGTTACATCTCATTTTCTAAAATGGCCTGAGACTATCACTAAGGTAGTACCATCCAGTCACCGGGGTGGTACCTTTCAAGGGTATATTTCCAGCACCTTTAGTTAGGGAACATAATTGTACACTCTCAGAAAAAAAGTATGAAACTGTCACTGGGGCAGTACCCCTCTTGTCACTGGGGTGGTACCCTCAAGGGATCATCTCAGTACCTTTAGTCAGGGAACATAATTGTACCATAATCCATTACAGTGATATTGTCTAAGTAGCATTGACTCCACAATTGGATCTTAAAACCACTGTTGTACCTTCGATGGTACTTTTACATTGTTTGTACCTCGAGCGAAAAATGTACCTAAACGTTTATTTCTAACTATGCACAATATTCCATTGCATTTTTTACTGCATTGGCTCTGTGCATCCTGTCCTGACTTCAGGCTTTTATTTTACTTTTTTGTTTAGGAACAATTTAAAGTTAAAGATAAAACCATGTACCTGAATGTAGGGTCCCTTTAAAATAGATATATGTTACACAATTGGATCTTATGGACAAGTTCTTACTTTTACAGTTACATTAACTTTGTCTGTACTTTGGGAGACTAAATGTACCTGGACAGTACCTTTTATTTTTTACAGTGCAGATGCACTTTGTAGATATACATATATTGTCCCCTGATACACTTATGCTAGCACAGCACACTACAATGCAACTACCATGTCAGTGACACTGCTGTGCTGAGAATGATCCACCCAAATAATATTTACTCAGCTGTGGTCCAGTTGTGGTCCTTTTCCACTGATTGACAAGGTGATAAATTGGTCAACAGATGAGCTACAGTCATAAATGTACAAAATGCACCTGTATGATAAAGTAGCCAACGAGTGTAGGTGCGAGACAGGTGTACTTAATAAACTCAGCCTAGTGTTCTGCGTGGATGTCCCTTCTACAGAGAGTAATAGGCTTGAAGGTTTTGTGTATTTTCAACATTGCGGAACTGCAGATTTCCAGTCAAACCTCTGCTGAATAAATGACAAAGGTTCATGAGCACTTTCATTCTTCAATTTAAAGTGCCCCCTTCAGTCTCTCCCCAGCCTCTCTTTCCCCCTCGTCTCCCTCTGCCTGTCGTGGCTGGCTGGCGCCCTTTCCCATAATGCTTTGTCTCCATTGACCCATCAGACTGTGGCAGTCCCGGCGGGCAGGGCCCCTGCGCAGATTACCACGCGGCAGCTGATTGAATTGTTTTTCTCATCCCAGGCGGGCGGACACTGCAAGAACATCCCCACTCTGGAGTATGGTTTCTTAGTGCAGGTACAGACGGCTCTGGCCCACCAGATTCATCTCTGTTCAAGCTTTTATACAACAACGCTTTCCTTTCATGGTGTTGTTATTAATCATCGTTATCGTCAGAAAGCAGGAAATTCATTGCACAGTAGAATAACCTCATCTTCAAGCATGGCTTCTTAGTGTTCTAGCAATGGGACTGATTTCACTCATGCTGTTAATGTAAGAACGGCTAATTCATCAATAAATATGCATGCCTCATGCAGCATTAATAATATATCATAACCCAGCAAATTCATTAGTGATGTGGCATTACAGTAGTTATCTCACATTTAATTTACTCATCTGTGTTTGTGATGTAATGTTTTTCCAGATTTTGGGTGTAGTATATGAGCTTAAGATGTGATAAAAGGACTTTACACTTTGATAAAGACAGACAGTATGAGAAATGCTAATAAAAAATATGCTAATAAACAAAGAAAGCAGTGATTAGTAAATTCAGTTTGAACTGTATTAGTTTGAAAACAGTAGAAAATATGGTATTTGGTGTTTTAACTTATCTTTGTTTCCTTGTTTTTGTTGTAAATAAAATTTGATGTACATTCCAAAAAAATTGGGACTGTAGCATATTTAGTGTCACATCACCTTCCCTTTTAAGAACACTTAATAATTGAGGACTGATCCAGTTTTCAAAGACATTTTCATTCCCCTTTCTATGTTAGACATGTCTTCTGCTGTACGGAGCCATTGTTATCTTATTTTGCGCTTCATGTTTTTAGCAGCAGAAAGATCTGGTGCCAGTCTAATACCCCACTCTCTAATTACACAACCATGTTGTTGTAACATGTACAAAATGTGGCTTGGCTTTGTCTTGTTTACATTAGCATGGATGTCCCTGAAAAAGATGTTGTCTAGAAGGCAGCGTATGTCGCACCATAATATGTACATATCTTTCAGTACAAATGGTGCCTTCACAGATGTGCGAGTTATCTGTGCCATCTGCACCTCCATACAATGACAGACTCTAGCTTTTGAGTTTTAAGCTGGTAACAGTCTGGATAGTCCTGTTTTTCTTCAGGCTGGTGAACAATGCATCCATTAACACTGTGAAAGGTTGACTCATCAGACCACAATACATGTTTCCACTGTGCGTCAGTCCATTTCGGATGAGCTGAAGCCCAGAGAAGTAGGCGGCATTTATAGCTATTGTTCACATAAGGTTTAAATCATAAATTGCATTTGTGGATGCAGTGACGTACAGTGTTTATTGACAATGGTTTGTCAAAGTATTCTCATGCCAGTTTTTAATGCAGTTGTGTCTGAGCAGTCGAAGGTCACTGGTTTTTCAGCCTTTTCCTTTATGCACAGAGATTTCAACAGATTCTCTGAATCTTTTGATGATGTAATGCAGCCTAAAGGGTGAAATAGCTAAAATCCTTGTAATCACATGTTGAAGAATGTTGTTCTTTATCATTGCTTATAAACAACTAAGCCTTTCCTGGATGCTCCTTTTACACACGAGAATGTCATTTATTTAAGATGTTTTGGGACATTTCCATATTTCAGTACGTCTTAAATTGACCCGTCCCAACTTTTTTGGTATGTTTTGCAGGTATTTACAAAATAAATTAAGTTGGTATAGTAAAATGTGAAATGTCTTGTTGTTGAGCTATTTTTTTGTTTCAATACAGTTTTTATTTTCATTACAATTTTTTTGGGAATTGAGGTTTGTAGAATGGTAATGAGCACAACAGAACAGAATAAAGGTACAGGTGTAGCAATGTAGCCAGCTACAGAAACAGTGAACAAAATCATTAGTCTATACATCCACATTCAACTCCTTGACAAAAGCAAAACAAACTTCAGTCCACATTGCTCCCAAGTGTTACATGATAATGGCTGTGCCCCTCCAGACAAATGGCCCAGTTTCCTGTAAATATGTTCAACAGTAATTGAGTTGGTCCTGAGTATAATGCTGCCATAACTTTATCTACCCCAAACAGAATGACCTACAACAGAGTTTTGTGAAGTAATAACGATTAGAAATCACACAGAATCCTTCACTGAATTACTGAACTATTTAAATCTATAAAAATCTGATTGTCCTGCATGACATTGTGGACATTTTTTTAGCTCTGGTGTCCTCCAGTTGTGCAGCTGTGAGCACTACAGCATGTCCTGTTTAGTCACTGTTCCCTTCACCAATTCTTTTTTTCTCGTTCTCTCCTCCCAGATAATGAAATATTCGGAGCAGCGCATCCCCACGCTGAACGAGTACTGTGTGGTGTGTGATGAACAGCACGTCTTTCAGAACGGATCCATGCTGAAGGTGTTACAGACATAACACACTGAAACTTCCTGTGGCTCGTACCCATTCAGTATATCGTCGCTGTTGTAACAAAATCTCATTTATCCAAAATAATATCTGGGAATTCCACTTTTTTCTCAAAATTTCCGCGTAATCCACTCATTGAGAAGTGTACAGTCATTCAGAGTTTTTTGATGTAAAATTGGTTCATTGTAAAGAAACTACTGGCTCTTTGCAGTGGTGGTGATAGGAACCAGGGGTTGCAATGTTTATAGTGCAAATACAGCCATTTAATTTATTTTCCAAAATAACTGGTGAACCTACACCTGTCATCTGAGTTTTATATGTAATGTTAAAATGGTAAAATAGTGGTAAATCTGAAAGAAAAAAATAGGGGGGTAATATTTTGACTTACAACACCCTGCATGTGCCTCTCCACCATGGATTTAAAAAATTTCAATTTTAGATCAAAGTCTTAAAACTGTCATAAAACAATGTCTAAGGCCTCAGACAACAAATTCATAACCATTTCATATATTTCTTGTTCCTGTCACTGCCACTGTGAACAATTCTGACTTGATAAGTTTCTCTATAATGGCACATTTCACATCAAACCACTCACAGTGACTTTATTTATATCTTAACTGTTTAATTATAAAGAAATAGAATAAGATGGAATTCCCCTTTAACATTAATGTAAATTAATGTTAAGATTTAGAAGTAATTTTGGGGCGTTTATATTTTTTCATTCATCATGAAACACAGCTGGCATTTCCAAATGGTTTTAATGTGTAAAAATAAGAAAAAAAATGGACATATGAGGTCTTGATATGACAGTGATGTATTACTGTATTGTATTAGTGTCCAAAATGTTGGTGATTTAAAAAAAAAACATGGATTTGGAGAAACGTTACACCCCTAGTAGCAATGCATTAATCATCATTTTTATAGCCAATTCTTATTCCGATTTCTCTACAGCCAATTTTAAATTCTGAAATGAAAAATAAGTTGCTTATTTAAATAACATGAATTAAAGAAAGTGCTACAGCAAATTTAAGAGGAAACTGGCTATTTAGTACAAGACGTCATTCATAATTATGCTAGGATATTTTGATATAGGCATAGCAGCTGCATAGAAATACAGCGCAAGTGCACTTACATGCCTCATGTTATATGCCTCATAAAATTGTAACACAGATCGTCCAAAATAAATATAAACTGGCTAATTGCATGTTTGAAGCCAACATATACAGATTTTGAGTGCATCACTAGTGTATTGTGTAATAAAAGAACTGTGTGTGCATAACCTCAAAAATTAATAATGATAACATGCAAAGTTGTTACAACATGCTACTTAATTTTCTTTTCTTGGTAAAACATTACAGTGTGTCCTGGAAATGTGATGATACTGTAAATATGGGTCTGTTTACATCTTACAATAACATGCGTTTTTGATGACTGAATCACTTAATCCACAATCAGAGGTGGTCAGTTGGTGACAGCATTTAAAACGTGTAACACGTCTTTTTTATCATATGCAATTCTTCTTGCACACTGAGCCAATGAAAGTGTCCAAGCCAAGCTTGTTGACTCATAACAGGGAAAAAAGTAAAACAGAAACAGTGAATGTGTTGATGTGCTTTAGACACGGGAAAAGTACATTCAGATCTTGTCTGATCAAACTGGATGTACGTTTGTGAAAAGTGTAGCTTGATTTTGGCCAGAGTGTATCCAGATGCGATCTTGACATGAAGCACAAGTTAATGCACGGTGTAAACAGGCTCTATAGGATTGTAACACAGCTTTTCTCCTCTAATAATGGTGGTATTTTGTATGTTTGTTGCAGCCTGCGGTCTGCACCAGAGAGTTGTGTGTGTTCTCTTTCTACACACTGGGAGTGATGTCGGGGGCAGCAGAAGAAGTCGCTACTGGAGCTGAGGTACACACACACAAGCGTTCTCGCATTTGAGTTTTTCAAGGACACTTGGATCTGCTGTAGTTATACAGTGGACTTCAGTGGAAAGGACCAGTCAGGTTACATTCAGAAAGAGAAATGCCAGAAAATGTTTACTGTAGGTTTGGCTAGAAGCAAGTAAATGACTTACATTTCAATCACGCCTGCTTTCCTAAAATGGAGATTCCAGTTTGATGGTGCAACATGCAGATCGAGCCAACAGAAAGAACAGTAAACGTGCAAATTGGGTGCTGTGTGCTGTTTGAAAGTCTCTGTTATTGCAGCACCAAAAACAGCCTTTTGAGATAAGGATTTTAGAGGCCTGTTTCAATTGGTACAGTTCATTGTTGCGGTTAAAATGAATTGTATTGAGTTCCGTTGTGCTCTGTGTGCTGTTTTTTAATGTTGTGGTGAAGGTGGTGGATCTGCTGGTTGCTATGTGCAGAGCTGCTCTGGAGTCTCCTCGTAAGAGCATCATCTTTGAGCCCTATCCCTCTGTAGTCGACCCTAATGACCCCAAAACGCTCGCCTTCAATCCCAAGGTGACGGACCATCCTTTATGTTTTACAGATGGCATGTACTTTTTGCTGTATTTTTAAGCAAGAAATGTGACCACATTAACTATGCAAACAACAGTGCTTTATTTGGATGAGGAAGCTTAGCATTTGTTCACTTCGTCATTAATCACTCATTCTTCTCTTATTTTCTCTTGAACACTTCCTGGTTGCATGCTATGTGTCTCTCTATGGATGGGTGGTCACAGAAGAAGAATTATGAGAGACTGCAGAAGGCACTGGACAGTGTAATGTCCATACGAGAGATGACCCAGGTATGGCAGCCAGCTACAGCACCCATCAAGGCCCAGAACCTTTCAGTTTTTTCTGATATGCGTTTAGGAAAATTACTCAGATTGTTTTGGGTTAAATGAATGCTTAGCAGTTACATTTAATCTGTGAATCTGTCTTTGGTGTAACTGCTCTATGGGTGAATCTGTCTTTAGTGTGACTGTAGAAAAAAGTGAGTCTTTCTTTGGTGTAACTTTGTGAGTATCATTGCTATAATTGTACTATGAGTGTGCCTGTTTTTGGTATAACTACATTATGAATGAGTCTGTCTTTGGTGTAACTATACTAAAGGTGAGTCTGTCTTTGATTCAGCTATTAAAAGGTGAGTCTGTCTTTGGTGCAGTCTTTGGTGTAGCTATACAATGAGTGTGTTTACAGGGATCATATCTGGAGATAAAGAAGCAGATGGATAAACTGGACCCTCTAGCTCATCCTCTGCTGCAGTGGTAAGTGACAAAACACTGGTAAAACTATTTTTACTACTGATGCATTTCATTTCCTATAGTTCAGAGTGCCTTAAACATGCACTTCACACTCTTACTCTTTGTGTTCTTTCGCTGTCTGCAGGATAATATCCAGTAACAGGTCTCATATCGTCAAACTGCCGCTGAGTAGGGTAAAGTGTCTTTGTTCTGCTGGTAGTGGAGAAAATGATTTGATGTTTTAATATTTTGTATTAATGTCTTTCTAATTTTTGTTTGCTTGTGTACTTATCCATATGTCTAATTTCTGATTCTCATTTGTTTCTCCATCCTTCCACCTGGGTAATATTATATCTGAGCAGCAGCTGAAGTTTATGCACACATCCCATCAGTTCCTGCTCCTGAGCAGCCCGCCTGCTAAAGAAGCTCGATTCCGCACAGCCAAGAAGCTCTACGGCAGCACCTTCGCGTTCCAGTGAGCCCCTCTTTCTGCAGTACACCACCATCATATTCCACAGTACAAACTCAGCACTCCGAGATATAAAACTACTGCAGCTTCGAAAATTTGTTTTGCTAGATGTACCCCAACCCGTAGCTGTGGACATAAACGCATTTGAAACAAGCATCCACTGATGTTTCTCTTTCCGATAAACAGTGACTAATCACACTCACTAAATCTGAATTTAGAGCTTGCAGACTCTGAATTAAGTGTGTATATTTAAAAAGACTAAATTTAGTGTACATTTACTAAATTTGAACTTAAAAATAAGTGCTAAATTTTGCTACGCTTAGGCTCTCAAGGGATGTATGGTCTTTTTTTAATAGTGCAGCTTTGGTGTTTTTAGACTGCAGTGTGCTGCAACCTCATTATGACCCTGCTTTTCTATTTTAAAAGATGTCCTGATACAGTAATGCTAACTCTCTCAAAACTTCCCAAAACAGCCAACAAAGACTTATATAAATAGCCTGCTCTTTTTTAGATGCAGAATATTTAGAATACAACTTCTAGTTATTGATCTGTAAAACACATTGATGTTGAATGTGACTGTCTGGTTTCTTTGCTTTTATACATGAGCAGGGGCAACATTTATGGAGTAAGACCCTTCACTCATATACACATTCCTCTCTCTCTATCTCTCTCTCTGACCACTCTAGTGGTTCCCATATAGAGAACTGGCACTCTGTTCTGAGAAATGGACTAGTCAATGCCTCTTATACCAAACTGCAGGTATGTAAATTACATCGGTCAGCTGATCTAAGACGCATTTCCCCATTGGACAGCACTTGTCCCGCCCTGGGTGCAAGTTGGCTGTCCAGCTGATCCATTTTGACAGTAACGAATGCCAGGTCCCCTTGTGCTGTTGGGCTGAAAGGAGGTGAAACTTTCTGGTAACAACATTTCCTGTGCTGACAGCAGCTGCTCCCATACACCTTGCTGTCCCAAACTGCAGTGGGTGTTGGGTCAGCTGGGGTCAGGGGTTACCATTAGGTTTCACAGGGGGTTTTAAGGGAATCACTGAGTGTTTAGGTGGATCTCAGGACACCCGTTACTCTTGCTTAGCTGACTACACTCTCTGTGGAGTACCTACGGATGTGGTAAGAAGTGGGCCAGCTGTACTGTATGCACCGTTCCGCTGTACCAGTCTCTCAAGTTCCAAGCTAGACCGGTTTGTTATTTATGTATTTAGACAGAAGTAATACTTACACAGTTGTCCTTGGAAGCAACATCGAATACAATCCTGGAACTTTATCTTCCATGTTCTGCTTGTACATTACACATCCTTCATTCCATATTCTTACTTTCATCTTCTTCTCTGTGAAGCTGTCACCTTCAATGCAAAAAACTTCTAGTCAATATATCTAATATTTCTCCATGTCATGGTGTAAAAATATTAAAATATTACTTAATCATAGACATTTTGAGTATTTTTATGTATGAAATTTTCTCATTCTGTTGGCAGATAATTTTTTTGCTTGTCATAAGGCAAAAGTATCTGCATTATGTTGTAAAACAAGCAAAATAACCTGACAACAGAATGGCATTTTCATTAGATAAAATTGCTAGCATAAAATAAAGCAAGTAATAATGTCTATAAATAACTTTATTAATCTTATCATTTTCTTACAACAATCTCATAATGAAGAATATTAGGTAAATTGACTAGATCTATGGTGCTTTCACTTGCCAGTATATCATCTTTTGCAGCGTTGAGCCCTCGTTTAGCTTAGTGCTAATGGACAGCGGAATCGCTTTTTGTTCTAGGTCTTTACACTTAACCTCATATTCACAAGGTTCTGCTTGTCATCATCTTCATTGTCATCATCATCATCCTCATCTTTTTTCTGTTGACTTTTTCTACACACTCACACTTTGTACCCCAGCTTTGTCTTTCTGCTCTTGTTCCTTCTGCCTTTTTGCTGTTCTTGCATGTCAAATTTTACTTCATAGCCAGTTGCACAACTTGTTGCTGTGGTTTCATGACTTGATAAAAAGAAGGATCGTGATGAAAATCCTTGTCTGATATAGCCAACTTACCTTGGATACCTCTTCTTGCTCGATGCTCTCTTCTTTGTCTGTTTCTTTCTGGCTCTCTTTGTTTGGCACACACGAACAGTGGGGGGAAACAAGTATTCATACACTTTTTGTTCTTTAATGTACTTCCAGTGCATATATCCACTTCAAATATATACACATGATGTAGTTTGACTTTGTGTTTTGAATTTGTGAAGAATTTGGGCAAATCAGAACTCTTTTGGAACAATGTGCTCTGGTCAGACAAGACAAAAACAGTACTCTTTGGCAATAATTCAGCTTGTTGGATTTGAAACAAGATGGGTTACACGTATGATCCCAAGAAGCACCATAACCACAGTGAAGTACGGAGATGGGAGTGTTATCATAAGGGGCTGCTTCTCTGCAAATGGCACTGGGCCATTAGATGTCGTAGCAGAAAATATGAATGGCCAGAAGGACTGGTACATTACAGAAGAATTTCATTGGACAAAAAAAACTAGGGAGAAGATGGATGTTTCAACAAGACAGTGACCCCAAACATACAGCCAAAATAGTTTAATGCTGGTTTCTGAAAGAGATAGTACTTGTATAGCCTTGCCAATCTCCTGACTTGAATCATTGAAGATATATAGAGGATTTTGAGCATGCCAGTCCATCAGAGGGACCCTCGTAGCCTTGGAGCGTTGAAGACAGTTTGCCAAGAGGCATGGGCCAACTTGAACCACAAAAAGCTAAGTACTTTTTACCATAGATATTTCAATGCTGTAATTGCCACCAACAACTTTGCAACAAAATCTGAATATTTGTGTTTAAAGTACATCATTATATGTGTAAATTAGATGTTTATATACACTGGAGGTCTGTTAAATATCAAAAGCAAAAAACACTGAATACTTGTTTCCCCCCAATACATAGTCTATGTATGTGTTGATCTGGCAGCATGTAGTATTGCTGTCCCAGTGACTCTCACTTTCTTTAACCCAAGCTGCATGGGGCAGCCTACGGAAAGGGCATCTATCTCAGCCCAATCTCCAGCATATCCTTCGGATACTCAGGTAGGATCACCAGATGACATCATGCCCCTCTGCACATCTCTTGCGCTCACCCATCATGTTCTGTCGAGCCTGTGCTGTTGCAGTGGTGCTCATGGATGTGTCGCACTGGGTGAAAGCTGAACGCAGCCATGCTAAACTTTACCTTAAACTCATCACATTCCTTCCTATTAGCTGGTCATTGTTGGTGGTGGTTGCTGGTTGTTGTGTGATGGTCTGTCCATTCTTTGGATGATAATAAACTGTGAGTCGTGCTACGAACTGTGAGCTGAAAGTCATAAGGCATCCCTCAGAGTGACATCACAGCTCAAAGCTGTTTGCTCAAGGACTTGCACTGAAGAACTTACCTGCAATCCTTCATTACAACTGCATTCTTTCATAGCAGCTGCTGCTGGGTTGGGCAAACTAAAGACTGTAGTGCACTGCACAGTTTTTTGTCAAAATATTTATGTTTAAAATGCATTATTAATTTCAAATATGATAAAATTTTATGCATGTGAAAGCCCACATTGTATGCGTATATAATCAAGCTAGTGTTAGCATGGTGGCAAATTTATTGTTGTTTCTAACCTGCTTAGTATCAATGAGCAATAACAATGTAGTACATATCAGTAATGTAGCAATTAACTCTGGTGTCATGTTACATATTATGTTGCATGTTACATGTCACATATTAATCCCATAGTCATTTAAGTAATAGAACATGAGAGGGAGTGTGTTATCGCAAAATAACATCACGGCTGTGATTTGGTCGCAAGCATGAGCCGAAGGCGAGTGCTGTAGAATGTGGCATTTAATATGTTTTAATGTCAGCGATTCCTTCCGCCAAATTATAGTTCCTTAACAAGCAGCTTGTTGCTATGTCAGAGTAATGAGCTCCGCTCACCCGCTGCACAGTCTGCTGTGAGCCTCACCTTTTGAAATTCGGACTGAGCCATAAAACTGCTGCAATATCAAGTTTAGCTCAGTTTTGTCTTTTTTTGCTAAATGAATATTAGTGTTGTTTTGTTCCAGCCGGTGTGTAGAGCAACTTCCAGCCCATTTTGTTTGGTGAATTGTATTCGGTTCATTTCTGGCTGATTCCAGGTTGTTTAGGTTTCTTTCTGTCAGAGCTGCCCACGGAAAAGCTGCTCAGTGGTGATGACAGTTTGGGAACTTAGTGTAGTCTCATCTTCAGAGTCTGACCAAATTGGCTCTCGGTGAAATGTGATCTTAAAAGTGTCCATTTTCGTTTCCGTTTGTGCGCAAAAAGTAAGAAGTAAAAACTTTCAAATGGCTTGAGCGTCTGCTACAGCTGTCAAAGTCGTTGCTTAGTAACAGTGTCTCAGCGGAGTGATACAGTGTTCGTGAAAAAAACGTGATGTTATGGCGAAATAACAGTATGGTTAGAATGCTTCTCAACCAATCAGCTTGCGTGGCCGGATCTAACTGGTGTATGATTCTGAATAATTCATAATAGGATTCGGTGATATGAACATTTTGTAACCAATACCAATTTTAAAATCAACCTCAATTCTTCGACTTCGTTCGTTGATGTCCTTGTTCATAATAAGCGCAGTTCATCATATTGCTTAAAAAATTCTTATTTTCCCATAATTTTCTATAAAGTTTGTCCAACCTGGCAACAGTTACTGGGCAAAGCGTGATCAGTTGTGTGACAGTCACAGTCATAATGTGTTAGTAGATGCCTCTTTAACTAATATCTGAAAATCATTGTCATTTTAAGTGAGGCTTTTTGTAATGTTTTATGTTTGAACAGTATCAAGGCAATATGTTCTTACATAATCTTTTAGTTATTGTTATTTAATGTTAATGAGTTATTGTTAATATGGTATTGGTAACTTGTTATTGATTGATATCATCAGCTGGATTGCTTCCCTATCATAAAACCAGTGATTCATGTTCTTCAAAGAATGTTCCAATAATTCATGTTGGGTGTTTGAAACATCTTCCATGACAAACTGTTATGACTAAGGCCATATTATTTTAATCAGCGTTGTATATTTTAGAAAAATAATATTTCACAAGCTGAATCTTGTGTTCCGTATGTGTGATCCATTTATCATGTTGTGTACTCCATACTCCATCATGTGCTTTGTGATGCATGAACTTAAGTAACATATGTGAAATAATTTACCAGATATCACTAATATTGTTTGATCTAATCTCAGTTATATGTGTGTGTGTGTGTGTGTGTGTGTGTGTGTGTGTGTGTGTGTGTGTTTAGGGATGGGTAAAGGACAACATCGAATGCCGACTAAAGATGAACTAGTGCAGCGTTATAACCGTATGAACACAATTCCGCAGGTAAGAGATTTACATGTCACAGCTCTGTGTGTCGGCCCACGCTTCATTCCCTCACTACATGAAACTACATATAAGTTTCATAGTACTGAATAATTCAAAATAGGGCTTGACCAGTATAAACACTTATTGAGCAACTCTTATTTCAAAGAGCTTAAAATTTTGATAATTTTCATCGATTTTATGCTATGTTGCGCTCACACTAAAAGTTTGGATACATTTTATACCTTTTTGTTATATTTCTGTAATAAAAATGACTGTCAACTTATTCTTGGCCCATGCTACAGGATAATCGGACCAATTTTGATGCCAACTTGACTGTGCCTGCAATTGCAAATTGCAAATCTCAATTTCAGGCTTGTCTTAAACCATTGTCTTCCCAGATTATCCTGTGGGGTGGGGTGTGTCTAACCCAGTCTTTACTCCTCGGTCTACTCACAGTCCAGTCAGGGATGCCTCAATTTTGAATCGTAAATATGCCATATTGAAGACTCTACCTCTCTTTAAGTTTGGAGGAAACGCTGATTCTCTCATATGAAATGCGCATGTGGAAGACTATTAGCCAATGAGAGCCGAGACAAATGGAAAGATAATATTTGTCTTCTTCACTGATGTAATATTGCTGATTTCCACTAGCACGTCTGAGGCAATTGCCTATTAAACATATTGATAAGATGTTTAATAAACATTATGTATTCTTATCAATAGAGGTGAGTAATCCAGGCCCCAAAAAGCAAAAATCCCGCCCCCCCCAGGGATTTGTTACAGCTGCCTGGTTTCTCTCCAGCAGCAAAGGTGTTCAGGAAGTTGGAACAAAATCCTGGGGAGAATGTTTACATTCTGGAATGTTTACATTATAACACCCTGCCAGTGTTATAAAAATAATTTTTTACTTTACTGCAAAATGCAGAGCAATCTGTGCCTCTGTGTTATCAGCTTGTTTTGAAAATCAGCTTGTGTTTGTTTTGAAATCACATCTGTTCATATGAGATTCCAGATTGATCGGAACTCCAGTCTGTAGACTACGGAAGTCCGGAGAGGCCATGAGATAGTTATAATTTTCTGTATTGTTATTTTGAGATAACAAGTTAATTATATCGAAAGTGTTATCTTGAAATATCAAATCACTTATCTTGTTATCTCGAGATATCAAAAGTTGTTATCTTGAGATAACGTTATTTATCTTGTGATCTCAAAATAACAAAGTTGCTGTCTTCAGATAGCGAGTTACTTATCTTGTTTTCTCAAGATAACAGAGTTGTTGTCTTGAAATATCGAGTTACTTATCTTGTTACCTCAAGATAACAATCCAGAAAATTATAGCAACAGCTCATGGCCTCTCCGGACTTCCGTAGTGAACTGAATTTTAAATTGTGTGGTTTTTTGTTTAGCTGTGAAGACTGAAAGAAGTGCAAAATATCTGTAAACTTTGTCGTTATGTGAGGGGTCTCTCACATTTTCAACAATGGTTTGTATTTTATTAATCCTGTACTCGGGGGCCAGATATGAGCAGTATCTATAAGGACTGCCATGTGAGCACGAGACCAGTATGTTTTCAGAAGTAAACTGTTCATTTCAATTTAATACAAGCCACTTTGGCAATACCGATAAATCCACGGGACCTCAATATTGACTAGTATCGATATTGGGCAGTCAATATATAGGTCCAGCCCTAATTGTTAGCAGCTAGCTACTTAATAATAAGCGTTAAGACTGAATAGCAAGCTTGTAGTTTAAGGGATTAAAGTCTCTCTTTTCTCTTCTCACAGAGCCGGCCCATACAGTCTCGCTTTCTGCAGAGTCGGAATCTGAACTGCATTGCGCTCTGTGAAGGTGAGCAGCTGAATCGGTGCCCATTATAGCTCTTCAGGAGCAGTCTGCACCTGAGAAACTCTGTGTGACATTTACGAGACAATTCAGGGCAGATTCTGCTTTAAAAGTGCCCTGTATTGCACCAGTTGTGCTTATGTGACAGAATCAGAGTCTGGGTTTATGTGAATTTCATCAGGATTACACTGACTTAAAACAGTGTTGATAGGTTGGAGTCTTCGCGGTACTTGATATATGTTAGTGTAGATTAGTGCAGGAGATGAGTTATTCCCTCTGGGCTGAAGGTTGTGCAGATAGTTTGCAGGTGTAAGAAGAAGGCCTTATAACCAATTAGCTTGTAAAACCTCCCTGCTGAAAAAAGCCATAAAAACCATAGAAGTGTTTCTGTTGGTTCCTGATTATTTTTTTGTAATGTGTTTTGGCTTTTTGAATGGGTTGATATCACAATGTAAAGGATCCTAATGGTTTAACAGATGACCAATGGCTGATTCTAAATGCATTTGATGGCTTTATGATTAGAAAGCAAAACCACCATGTCTCTTTTCAGCAGGGTTCTAAAAAAATAACTACTTGTTAAGCATAAAATGCATTAAATATGCATACAAACATTGCAGCACAGAGTATGAAATTTAATGTACAGAGTATAAAGTTCTGCATTTTGGCTGTAATCTTTGCCACAGTGATCACATCAAAGGACCTTCAGAAACATGGAAACATCTGGGTGTGTCCTGTATCCGACCATGTGTGCACACGCTTCTTCTTTGTGTGAGTATCTGTGTGTGTATCTGGCTGTGTGTTTACAAAAGTTGAGAACTGCTGAATTGTGTGTTTGTGTAAGAGTGTTCATATCCCAGAGGGCATGTGAGCAGTTACCAGGTGGTACAAGGAAAGTTACTGTGAAATTTGATTTACAGAATAAAAAATAGTACTTGATATTAAAAATATATGACCAGGAACAAAACCACGAACCAAAATAAAAAGATAAATAAAAACTGAAGTTACACTGATTTCTAGTGTATCACAACAGTGATGCATTATGCATGACATGCACCTCATCTACAGTTTGGCTGGGCAGTATGGCAATGTTTATCATTATTGTGAGGAATTACATCAAAATACAACACAATTTTTTGTAAATTAGTCAACACAAAAGCATTGTCAATACTTCAGAGAACACTGACCAACTGCATGTTTCAGTATAAAAAGACCATAAATAGTCCAGTATAACTGGATGTAGTGCAGTACAGAGTGTGGAATTAGATAAAAATCATTGTATTCATAGTTATTAGGTAGTATTTTTCAAAGCAGCACATGGCAAAAATGGCATTTTTCTGCAAATGTTGTTGCACAGTTTCTGTTTATTTGCTGATTTTACCATATTTACCGTTTACATTTTTTTTTTCATATTTTACATTGTAAATTGTGAAATTGGTAAGTCTGACAGTATTTTTCACTCACAGTAAAAATAATTGTCAAAAACAAGTAGTTGTAAAATAGATAACCATTTAAAGTCAGCTTAAAAATAGGCTATTTCTGCTGTTTAATCTACTGTTCTGCATTAATAACATTATTTCGCCATGCTATAGCATTTCAGTGCTGTTGATCTATCAAAGCCAAAATGTAAACATTTATTTTGTTGATATTACTTCTTTTTTGAGCGAACAAACACATGAATAGGAGTGAGGAATGGAAGTCTGGACCCGTTGGGGTTAATATCAATACAATTGAGGATTGTGCTGGATAATGGGATTCTGTAGACCAAACAGAACATGCTGTAGGGGTACATATAACAAACAAACAACAAACTACTGGCTAAGAGGTTGTACAGCATGTCCTGTGTATCTAATATCAAGCAGCCTCATTTGTGAAAAAAAACTGTGTGAATACACAAGAAAATGGCAAGTAATGTTGTTTGTAAAATGGACCTTTACAGAAGCTTTCAACCAGACTCACGTACACTGTAAACACTAGATTTGCTAGTAGAATGTGTGTAGCCAGTTAGGAGAGCTGCATGCTATAGAAAGGAGGTCTGAATAATAGGCTATAATAAAAAGAAAACAGAAAACACCTTTGCTTTCATTTCTGTTAATTGCTGAGGTTACTTTCATTTTTCAAATTATTATTAGTTAATTAGTTATTTGATACTTGACCAGAGAGCAGTTATTTTGCACTAAGTAAAAAAAAAACATTGGATGTCTTTCAGAGATTGACGCTCTTTCAGGAGCAGCTGTAAATTTTGTTCCCACTTACAAACATTTCAAGACACTTTGATGAATAAGGAGATTTGCATAAAAGGTGTTTGAACAATTTACACAGAAAGTCATCCTGTTTTTCTTATGCATAAGGCCCAATGGTTTGAACATCTCTCTCTCTCCCTCTCCAACTCTCTCTCTTTCCCTCTCTCTTTCAGTTATGAAGATGGTCAGGTGGGAGATGCTAACATTAACACCCAGGAGCCCAAGGTGCAGAAGGAGATCATGCGTGTGATTGGCACCCAGATATACTCCAGCTGAGAGGGGTTTCCTGGGGCCGTCTGCAGGGGCTGTAGAAGAGCATCCTAACCCTCGCTGCAGAAACAGCCACACATCTCAGCTTCAGCTTGACTCAGAAAGGGGGACGGGCAGAAGAGCTGAGTGTCTTTCCCTTCTCTTTCTTCCCAATGCTCCTCTTTCTCCCTTTGTTCTTTTTCCCCTCTCCTGTCGCGTTCGTGCCGAGGGTTGGACGGGTGTCCCCGCCCCCTGCTGCGTGGTTTGTGGCCTATTTGGGGCGGCTGGGCCAGTAGGAATTTCCTCCTCCTCCTCCTCCTTCTCCTCCTCTTCATCCCCAGCGGGAAGTGAGATTAAAGAGTAACGACAGAGCAGACATCAGCTCTTTCCACTACAGAAGAGTCTTTCTAAAACTGCGCCCACGGATACTGCGGCGACTGCTAATGAGTGCGGGAAACTTCACATGACTCCACCCACACTGCTCCAGGCTCCGCCCCCACATGCCCTCAATCCCTTTTAAGTCCATCAGTCAAACTGCTCTGAACTTGCCTCAGTATGAGGTCGAATTGTTTTTGTCCTTTTACCCATATCGTTGACTTCTGCTGGACTCTTCATAGCTCCCACATACTTGGCGCCACTGAACATTTATCATTCCGAATATCCATAAGGAAAAAACAAAACAAAAAAACAAAGTAATCTAAAAACGTTTATTACATTGTTTTTTTTTCCCTCTCTGGATAGTAAGTGATGGATCCCTCATGCACCCTTTATTGTGTTTGTAAGAACATTATCCTCTTGATCTGTTTACTTTCATATTCTTTGAGTAATGACACGTATTAATATCCAAGATGCAGTTATCTCTGGAGTTGCTTTTGTTCAGCGACTCCTCCCGGTAAAATCAATTTCCTGTTCTTTCGTCTCCGTTGCGCGGCACGACAGAAACACGCACACATTCGCGCATAGACTCAGTAGAAAGATGTTTACTGCAATTTATCAGACTGAGCATGGATGCCTGTGCTGAAAAATGAGTGAACAAAAACATATTATTGTTCATATTTGTACTTATTCCTCCTAATCACTGGATTTTCTAAATACATTATGTTGTGGGTGGGGGGGGCGGAGACTCAGTGGGGGGATGCTCTAAGACAAAGCAAAATGTTCTGCACCTCTTTTATCTCTATCTAGTTTGACATTCCTTAATGGCTGTGATTATTACCACACGGCCTACCTCTTCTTATTTTACAACTGGACAGCCTCTTCTCCTACAGACGTTCTGTGAAGAGTCTAGGGTCACACCCTCTCTTTCAAAACCTGTTTTGTTGCATTCCTTCGGCTTGCCCTGATAGTTGAAAACGTCCTGCAGCCTGCCTGAGTGTACGTATGAGTTTGTATATTCAACCAGTGGAGTTCATATCAGATGTTGCACTTCTGGAAAACAAAAAAAAAAAAAGATATGCAGTCATGGCTGGTCTCCTGCAAATGCACCTTCACTTTGATATGCCCTTAGCTCAGTGTACTGTCAGACATGATGTAACTTAATGAAGGACTTAATGAATGTTGGAACAAATCTGGAGGCTTTTTCTTTGAAGAAATAAACAGATTGTGTATAGAATGTGAGTATTGAAGGCATAAGAAGAAGCAGTTTTGGATGAATATCATCCCTGTAGTTCTCTCTCATGGTCTCTTCTTGGTTGTGCTTTTACCAGGCTGGCCCCGTACCTGTTCCTGCTCTTCTTGTATGTCAGTGCTCTGTGTAAAACTGATGTTACGAAAGCGGCGACCGAAAGAAGGAATAAAGAGAGATTTTGCACAATTTTAGATACGTGCTTTAATTTATTTGCCTGTATTTAGTCATATTTGGTGTGCTGTTAGTTGGGAATGCTGAGATGCATTTGCTCCTGTTTACCTATAGGGGGCTCTCATACCATACAATACACACCGCACTTTCAGAAACCTTGGTTCTCAGAATGGTGTTTGTACAGCAGGAGGGTCTACTGTGAAGTGGGTAGGGGGGTCAGAATATGCATCCTAATAACGCACAGGGGTTGCAGTATAATACATGCTGTGAATTAAGTGCAGTTATATTTAATGCCACCCAAAAATTTTGTAGGTTACTCCATGTCAACCTACGTAAAGCTTCTTCAGTCACGTCCATGAAAAAATATTCAAGCAATAGCGTCAGCGCTTAGGTATTTTTTTATGTTAATTAGGCCTAACTGTTCTCATTCAGAAAGAAGCTTCAGTGGAATACAATTAGTCTCAGAAAAATATAGGTTTTATAAAAGCTAAAAAATGGATTTTTACTTGTGATATCATGTTTAACTCATGACATAGCATTTAATGCAGACATTAATCATTTATTGGATAGAAATGTAGGATTTCACAATATGACATAAATGAACCGCTTATGGACATTTATGAACATGAAACCGGTTGATTTAAGGTAAAATATTATTCTGTCTTGTAGTATCACTCAGTTCGGCTCAGTTCAGTCAATCTGTAAACAGTTATACTCAATATTTAAGATGCAGTTTAGATCTTAACGGGTAAAAGTTTAGATCAAACATGAAACATAAAATTACTAAAACTTGCTTAAATTTTTTCATGAAAATCCATGACATGCATTGGCGTGATCTCAGATTGAATGGTTTCCACTGTTCTGTTAAAGGCATTCTGAGATACTCCTCAAACAGATGATCACCAGTAAAAAACATAAAATAATAAAAAAAATGTGTATTTAAATTGATTTGTCTTCAAAGAAAATTAGCAACTTTGTGTGTAATGTTATCTCTGCAGTCTTGTTTTAAATGCAAAATGAATATTGCCACTTCTTCCTTACCACTGTATTGAAAATGTGTCATGTTGAGGAAACATTTGTGAACTGTTAAACTTTCAAAAGTAAGAATTCTTTTGTGATTTTTTTTTATTTCTTACATATTTTTTTTCCACTGTTTGTTCCTGCCAATCATTACCCACTATTGAACTCTCTCTCGTTGCACATCTGGGATCAGTTTAGTTGACTTGTTTCCTCCATAACACATCTTTTCAGACTGACGCTCAATGCAAAATCAGACAGCTAACTGCCCGATTCTTTACATGTGACCCAATAGACAGAGATCAGCTTCTCTCTGATCTGACAGAAAGAGAGGACTCCGCCATCTGTAACTCATTTTTTTCTTTTTTTTTTTTATCATTTTGGTTTCATTATTTGTCTTTTTTTATCTTTTCCCTCTACCTTTATTAGATGAGGAAACAATAGAATGTAACCCACAATACAGTCAGCTCCATAATTATTGGCACCCTTTGTAAAGATGGGTAAAGATGCTCTCTGTGTTAAAAATAATATAAAATATAAATGAGAAAATGCTTTAGTTACATTTTGATCTTCCTAGGATTTGTAGGGTGATAATTGTGGCACGTGAATTTAAAAAAAAAAAACAGGTTTTGATTTCTCATGTTTTCAGTGTGAGATCGAAACGTGCCAATAATTATGTAGCTGATGGTACATGGTATTTCTCAAGCTTTAACATTGTAAATCATAACATGCCTTGTGTTTGCATCCAAACCTCATGATATCATCTGGGTTACACATAACATGCACATTTTTCTATTTGTCTTCAGACATAGCTGATTTGGCTGTGAAAATGTAGTGTTATGAGTTAAATTGTGCATATGAGTTAAATATTCATTCATTCGCAAAGCACTGTAGCTGAATGCGTTAGTAGTTATCTGTCCTTTGAGTAAGAATGATGAAGGTATCAGTTTGAGAACAGATGCTTATCATGGAGCCTGAACCTTTCACAAATATTCCGTAACAGTAGACCCGATCACTAGAGAAACACAGTCTCCACTCTGACATTGCTCTTGTCTTCCACATTCTTGCTTGTTTTACTCAGAGGGGCTTTAGTATCCCAGTTTGGAAAGCTTGTGCGTGGGGGGGAGAGATCACACAGCTGTCACACTCTCCTCCATGATCTCGCCCACACAGCTGTCTCTCTGGCACATGCTGGAGGACCAGCAGGCCCTCAGCACAAATACTGCCTTAGAGATGCCTCCTGCTTCCTTATTGGAAAGTCATAATCATGAAGTCTTTGCATTCAAGTGCTTTGTAGTAAAAAAAAATGGTTTGCTAGTTTGGTTAGATAGTTAGCTGGCCTGATCTTTGTTTGCTCTCTGAACATTTTCCCTTCCTGTCAAAATTGGTTGTAGATCCAGTGATAAACAGATGTAAGCAGATGTCTAAGGCCTAACAGTGACTACTAAAATAAGTTGAATTTAGAGAAATAAAGAATTACCCACAATCTCTGACCACAACAGTTCTTCAGGAAATGGTTTAGTGCATCATGAAATCTCAAATTCCACCTCAATTGGATTTGATCTGATTATTTTGTTACGAGAGTTATTATCAAAAATATACTCGATACACAAATGTACAGATGTGACTGAAGAAGCTAGAATTCCTAAAAGAAATTGTAAAAATGTGTCATAATCAACTTATTACGATGTAAACAGTGAAATGCTCCATTCTAGAGAAACGTAACAAGCCAGAATTGTTCACAATAATTGTAAACAAGTGTTCCAAATGTCATGAATGATAGGAAACAGGCATTTACAGCATTTGAAAGCTCCTAAATAGTGGGAACCAAGAGGCTGCTTTTAAGAAAATGTAAGCTAATATATTTTTAAATTAATATATTTAAACAGGCAGGTCATTATACAGCATCATAATACCTAAAGCAAACAGATTTCTTATCAGATTCCAAACTATTTTACCATTGATGTTGACTTCACAACATCTGGTTCCTATCACCACCACTGTAAAGAAATCCGAGGTGGTAAGTTTCTCTACAGTGAACCATTTCACTTCAGACAACTCTGAATGACCTTATTTACATCTCTATGATTAAAATGTGCTGAAATTTTGGAAACAATAGCTGGAATTTCTCTATAAGTTTGAAAATAGCTTGAAATTATCATTCCATCAGTCCATGATTAGTGAATGCTATTACGATCGTTTTGAGTACAGGTGTCAAGCTCCAGGCCTCGCTGGCCAAAGCACTGCAGACTTTAGCACACTGCTGTATTAAACACACCTGATTTAGCTCATCAGCTAATTAGCAAGGCCTGCATGAACTGAATTCAGAGCGTTAGATGAGGGTAAATGCAAATATCTGCAGCACTTTGGCCTGGAAGGTCTCCCGTTTGACATGCATGGTTTAGAGCATCTTGAAATTGATGCAGTTGAGTTTCTGCCGTCAGATCCATGCGTCAGGATGCACCCATGCATTTTACACCCGCAGTAAGCTGGAAATTTATTGAGCTTGTCAAAATTTCCAGCTGCAATGATGAATTATGAAGAAAATTCACAATAATTCCAACAGCACAGACAGCAAAAGCCCAGTACGGCTTCTAACACTGCACTTCTAACACTCAACTCTCCATTAGGGGGAGCTCTTGTGCTGTAAAATATATGTCCTTAACAATGTAGTTTCTCTCTCTCGCTCTCTCTCTCTCTCTCTCTCTCTCTCTCATCCACACACACTGTGGGTGCTTGTTTTGTTAGATAAAAATGGGCTGACATGAGGGCGCAGGGTCAGAGCAGGTGCCTGCCCTCTCTGCGGTTACGCTACACTCCTCCTCTCTCTCTCTCCCCCTTTCTCTCCCTACCTATGCAATCAGCGCCAGTGCTTTGATTCAGCCACAAAAGGAGCAATTAGGTGGGGTTGTTTAATCACGCGAGCGGCCAACGGAGAGATGCCTCTTAGCTTGCATGGGGCCGGACAGCTCTGACAGAGAAGGTCAGCTTTATAACAGACCACCCAGGGGTCTCTCCGTCTCTGTCTCTGTCTGTCTCTCTTTTTCTCTTTTTTTTTTCTTTATTTCTCTTTCTTTCTCATCCTCTATCTCTCTCTCTCTCCTTCCATGTTTCTCCTTTTCTCTCTCTCTCTTTCTTTGTCTCTCTGTCTCACTCTCTCTCTTTCGCATCTCTTAAAGCTCAGGTGCCATTGCTGATCTAACTGCTTTATGTGGTTTTATAATTGTTAAACTGATTTTGTAAAGTTTGAACCACTTGAAGATACAACTATATTATCCTCTCCACCTTCCTTCTTTTTCCTTTATTTTTTCCTACAAAAACTACATGTAGTCTTTATCAGTCATGGTCATACAGCTGTCATGGAGTTTATGGGCTGACTTGATAACTTCAGAATCATTAGATGGATGTTTTGATGCTGTCCAATCAAAAATGTAGTTTTATCAATAGTAATCCATATAAAATACCAAATTAGAATCTATTTTCAAAGTTGTCCCACTTATTGCAAGTACATATTTGTAAAAACTAATATAATTTGGATTACATTTAGTCCTTTACTAGCCAACATAGATAGATAGATAGAGTAGATAGATAGATAGATAGATAGATAGATAGATAGATAGATAGCAGCTTTACAGAAAAAAACAGGTCCAAGCCCTCATGAACGTCGCCAATGGCGACAGTGGCAAGGAAAAACTCCCTAAGAGCAAGAGGAAGAAACCTTGAGAGGAACCAAGACTCAAAAGGGGAACCCATCCTCCTCTGGTTGACACCAAATAGCAAACAATAACAGCAGAGAATGAGATTTGATCATACGGTATAACATACGGAAAAAGGGGAAAAGCAGGAGTAGGAATGTCTATGTTAGATAGATTGATAGATAGATAGATAGACAGACAGACAGACAGACAGACACCCAATACCTAATGCTGGGGGGCTTTATATCGTGACCTCAGCTGTTTGGCTTCTTTGGAGCATCCCCTTATATGAGTCAGTGCTCTTCTGGGTAGTTTATACAAGCTGTGCACAGTTGAACACCTGTTTCAGCAATAGGTGCACCTTAAAATACCTGAAATCACTAATTAGAAGGGCTGTCCTTATTCTGACACAGTGTAGATAGACAGACAGAAAAATGTACTTTATTGGTCTGTCTTTCTATGGTGACTGAAGTGGTCAGTCCTCTAAAATTGCAACCTTCACAACCATCTGAGGGCTGAATGAAACCAAAGGGTAAAAAGAAAACTCATAAAATTACTCAGAATTGAGCTATAATGTCCTTAAAGTTTTCCTTGAAGGTTAACATCTAAAAAATGCAAGAATAAAGCACCCTCCTGCACACTCATTCTCCCTCTCTTTGTCTCACTCGTCTCTCGTTGGAATGATTGAATATGTCTTTAATTCTTCACCTCAGGCAGTGAAGGAGAGACTGAGAGGACATGCTGAGTTCAGAGACACAAACTCTGAGCCATAAGCGGTGACCACAGAGGGAGAGCGTAAAGAGCATTGCACACATATGCACAGTTAACAGCTGGGTGGGTTATGTCTTGTGACACCGTGATGCTCTGTGTCCTTCTGTCTCAGTAACATCCAGAAGATACAAAGAAATAGCTGTTCTGTACCCAATGCATCTTCATAATACAGAATGTTTGGGGAAAATAGACTTGTCAGAGAACAAGAGTCAAATTCGAAACCAATCCAATGCCTTATTAAGAAGAGCTCACAGTAGGGAGAGATGGAGCTCGTCAACATTGTCTGACATACTACAAGTCTGTCTTTAGCTCACTGATGTATGTTTTAGAGCAGGGGTGTCAAACTTCACCTCTAAAAGGGCCATATTAAAAAATAGCAAAAAAAATCCATGGGACAGTGAACATCCCTCTTCATCTCCGCCCCTTTTCTGATGCCGCTGCTGTCTATCCAACTTGCTCTGTTTTGTTTCATAATGGTACTTAATGTGGTATTCCTTTATTATGGCCACACCATCTCTGCAAATGAGACCAATATTAGAAGTGAAGGTATTTGAGCTCCCACCGTCTTGAAATCCACAGCGTTCACTGTCCACTTCTCATTTTTGAGTGAACTATGTGTTTTTTTTTAGCTAGCTAAGTGTTTATATTGGTTGGACTCCTGCTGAAACATGGTTAGTGTGTCTGGTGATATGACTGGTGAGGTAGGATTGAGGTGTAACCACTGTCGCATAGATTGCTGTAGGGGGGGATGGGGGTTGGAGCTCACTTCATGTTGCAGTGCATGTTAAGGATTATGGCACACTGTGAAATGGGCTAGTATTAATAGAAAATGAAAACAATTTCGTGGGCTGGACAGGATCGTGCTATGGGCCTGACTTGGCCTGCAAACCTTGTGTTTCACAGATGGGTTTTAGAGCCATATTCCTGTTTGCAGCAGAATTTTGCCACACCAAAAGTTCAACAAGTAGTCTCCGGACGTAATGAAATCATGTCTGCCCCATGAAACCAGTGGTCACCTTGCCTTCCTTTGAAAGTTTCAGAATAATTTTTACTGTTACTTTTTCAATTAAAGTGATACTTAAAGTGAGATACTGTGTTTTAGAAAAGGAGACCCCCCTCTCTCATGATGTTAATTGAAGGTGGAAGTAAATTTTGGAGAACTACAAGTGTTTTGGGGAATTTGGAGCTCGTTTAACAAAAAACTACATCACTGATGCCACCTAGCACCACAGATGTATTCATTAGCCTTTAGATCAGTGGCTAGCAGTCAGAATTTGTTGAGCACTGTAGAGATTTTCAAGGGTTGTGTGATAGATTTAAGTATTGCATGCTGCGTATTGTAGTAATTGAATACTGATGGATGAAAACACTGATGAAGCTGAGAGGTACAATGCTACACTACAGAATACTGCATAACATATGTTATAACCCCATAGGTCTAGGGGATCCTAAAAGAGGTCATACATAAAAAACATAAGCCAAACGCCAACCCAACCACCAGACCAAACACCATGAACCCAGATAAAATCACAAAATGTCAACATATGTTCCTTTCATCAATCAGATCTGAACTGCCATTCCTTAAAGGCAACATAACAAGAGAGCAGAAAAGATGCGATATAGTACGATAATATAAAAGGAGATAAATGTCTTTCAGGGGAGAGCTAATGCCGAAAACCAGCTAGAAACAACATCAACTAACTTACCTAGGATGAAAAAAAAGATACAAACAACTATCCTGTCTCCCTGAGCCAAACCAGGAGAAAATGTTAGCAAACAAAACAGGGCACTCACCTCCTACTGTAGAGGAGTTACGTGATTCATTACAAGAAACATCAAGGCTAATGAAGACAGGCTAAACTAAAGTGCTGGGTTTGATCTGGTCAAAGGGAGAGAGGATGGCACAGATGCAACACCCCTTTTATAGCTGGAGCGCCCCCTGCAGCAGCCAATCTGAAGTTTTCAAGTGCAGGTCCTAGTAAAAGGAGGAACACAAAAAAGAGAAAGACAAGAGGGCAAGGCAGCAAAAACAGTTATACGCACCCTAAGGGTCATAACACACAACAAATAACATGTTAAATAATTAATTTAGGCCAGAATTTTACGCTTCTTTAAATAGGAAATGCACAAGGTTTGTTAACATCTACGTGCTAATGGATATGTTTAGCTTCAACCCTCAACTACATGTTCATCGAAGTGTTTTCCTTGGTATTAAGAGCAGGTTTTAAATAAATAATTATTTTACAGCTTTGTTTTCCAAACTAATGTTAAAAGCACATGTTGAAACACTTTTGGCCAAAAGGTGCTTTAAAGATGCTGATGAGCATTGACATCACAACAAGGAGATAAAATGTGTGACCTATGGCTTTGTTCCCAAGCTAGCACTGATACTAATACAGAAACATTTGCATGTGTGATATTGTTTTCCTGGCTTTAGGCTTTGAGGGGTTATTGCAAAGTGACAAAGAAAATGACTAAATAGTTCTTAAAGCATGTTGAGAAGTTCAGTGTCTCCAAACTTTTGACAGAAAACAGGACTGTTTCTAAACATATGGGGACCCTGAGCAACATTTCACTTGCCTCCCTAGTCATATTATTTTGCATGTCAGAATGAAATATAGTTAATTCTTTTCTAATAATGTCATAATGTCTATATAAATAACAGCACTAGTCTGTTATTTACATCTTAGCCAGCACTGCACTGACCTATAGTGACCTCTTCAGTACAAATAATTCCTCAACTGGGTAAGGGCACCATTCTCTCTCTCTCTCTGTCTCTCTCTCTCTCTCTCTCTCTCTCTCTCTCTCTCTCTCTCTCTCTCTCTCTCTCTCCCCCCCTTCTCTTCCTCACTGCTTTTTCCTTTCATCACATTAATTTCTGATTTTCACTCTTCTCCTTCTTTTTTTTTCACATTTTGACTACATTAATTAGATTTTTTTCTCTTTCAGTCTTTTCTGTCGGCTGAGAGTGAGTTGCTGAAATTATCTGCCTCTCACTGGAAGCCGAGGAGGGAGGAGAGGGTTGATGATGTTTTTCTCCTTCTTTCTCTTTCTTTTCTTTTAATTCGTTTTGCATTAAATCTCCTGTCTTCAGAGACAATCCTAATTCCTTATTATTTCCACTTCACAGCACCGATGACATCCGCACATCAGCAAACTTCACACCCGCCAGACGCATTCTCCACTCGTCTCTCATCCATCCTTCCACTCCTCCTCCTCCTCTTTCTGTTCTCATCCATCCGCTCCTTTCCTCTTACCTTCATTCTCCTCATAACTGATGGGTGGATTGATACTGAAGTTTTGATACTTGAGATCCTGACGCTTCCTTTGAAAAATGATTCTTAAAATGTTTGCTTCAAAGTGCTCACATCATACATTTTTCTTTTATTTTTTGTGCACAATTCAGTTTTATATGACCATTAATTATGCGGTAAAGATTTTCCAGATTGTTATCCTGAGATAATAAGTTAATTATCTTGTTATATCAAGACAACAGTTATCTTGAAATAATGAGTTAGTAATCTTCTTATTTCAAGAAATCAAAAATCTTGAGGTAATGAGTTAACTATCTCGTTATCTTGAGATAACAAAGTTGATATCTTGAAATAATGAGTTAATTATCTTGTTATCTCAAGATAACAAAGTTATTTTGAAATAACTAGTTAAGATAACAAGTTAATTATCTTGTGATCTCAAGATAACAAGGTTGTTGTCTTGAGATCACAAGATAATTAACTTGTTATCTCAAGATAACAATCCAGAAAATTAGCAACGGCTCATGGCCTCTCTGGACTTTCGTATGATATGAAAACGTGCAGAATGTTATGTATATCACTGCTGTTGGAACAAAATGGTAACTTTACTGGAGAAAGAAAACACATACATTACTTTTAATGTAAGTCAATGTAACCAGACCTCTTTCTAGACCCATTCATCATATATATACTGAAATATTGAAATGAAAATCAGTGGTATCATGTGTTCCTACTGCTCATTCCTCTATTCTTGTTCTCTCTGAGCTGCAGTGATGGCTGTGACTTTTCTCCCACCTGTTTAGGGAGTGAATGCAGAAGCTGTTGGGGGCTGATGGAGGAAAAGAGCAGCAGTGTGCTGTTCGCTATGTTCACTAAGCGAGCGTGTATTCACTCTAACACATGCTCCATTCCATCTGTCAGCCAACCAGGCAGCTGTCAATCCACTTCTACTGGGAGAACGTTCAAGGACAACGACATGCTGAAGACTCGCCCTGCCAAAACACCAGCAACCCCCCCAACACAGCTCTTACTCACACACACACAGAGGGGGGGGGCAAGGGAGAGAGAAAAAGAAGGAAAATAGTGAGAGGAAGAAAGAGGAAGAAAGATTGAGTGCTAGTGAGAGAGAAGTGAGTGAGTGAAAAGAAAATGAGAGCTAGTGAGAGAGAAAACAGAAAGGGAGAAAGGTCGTCAAGGGAGACAGAAGAAAGAAGAGAGCTAGTGAGAAAGAAGAAAGAGGGAGAGAGAGTGGGAGTGTAGTTGAAGGGAGAGGGAGAGATAGGAAGAAGGTAGAAGATAGAGAGAAGAAAGATTGCGAGCTAGTGTTAGAGAAGAGTGAATGAAAAGAAGAGAACTAGTGAGAGAGAAAGGGGGAAAGGAGAAGGATAGAGAGAGCGAGAGAGAGAGACCTAGTGAGATAAGAAAGAGAGAGAAGAAAAAAGAGCTAGTGGAAGAAAAGAGAGGAGGAAAATAACAGAGCGCGCGCGCAAGACAGAGAGAGGATAGTGCCATTCTCCAGATGAGGGTTAATATCTGTTGAATGTTTACATATTAGGGCTGTATAAGAATAATAATAATAAGTAGGAAATGGTTTTGTCAATAGTACATCAACAATACATAATCAGCAGCTTCTAATGTAAATACATACGTACATCATCTAAACTGCTTATCCTTCTGGGTCGCAGTGGGGTGCTGGAGCCTATCCCAGCTGTCATTGGGCGGAAGGCAGGATACACCCTGGACAGGTCGCCAGTCCGTCACAGGGCAGACAGACAGACACATTCACACCTAGGGGCAATTTTAGCACGTCCAATTGGCCTGACTGCATGTTTTTGGACTGTGGGAGGAAACCCACATGCAAACTCCACACAGAAATGACCCTGGTCGCCCAGCCGGAAATCGAACCCAGGCCATTCTTGCTGCGAGGCGACAGCGCTACCCAGTGCACCACCGTGCTGCCCCTAATGTAAATAAAAAACCTGCTAAATGAAATTTATACTGTCATATTCAAATGTTTTGTTACTCCTGTTCAAATTCACTTTTGTTGATTTTCTAAGCAGAGAGCACATTTCTGCACATTTTAATGTACAATTACTGTGTATTTGCTGAATATATTTTCTGTTTTTTTTTCCAATATGTGGAACTCAGCAAATAGATAGAAATTATGCAATACAATTTGCATAAAATTGCCTTAATTAAAGCTGCACTATGTAAGCCTTTTTATTGAAAGAAATAGCATTACTAAGTCAAGAAAAATAAAAAAACATGCTAAATTATGGTGTGCGCGCACTCCTGCGTGTTGCCTGTAGAGACTGAAATAATATAATTTAATTTAATTAAAAAAGGTCAGATGCATCAGGTCAGATCTGGTGGGAGTTTTTCAATCCACATTATAGGTCTTTATGTATTTACGTCACACGTTTTGGTCAAAAAAGAATTCACATCACATCAACATTATACTGATGAAAATATGATGACAATAGCAGATAATTCTCAGAAGACACGTCCTTCACCATGTTTTGACTGAGTTCTCTTTGAATACTCGCGCTCACCATTGTCAGATTTATCCGTTCAGGGAAGGGGTCCAAAGGACAATCCACTTTACAAACTGTTCATCTGCCTGTTGCATGTGTTTACACATTTCCACCAGAGAGGTCTCCAAATCCCCAAAACTTACCTTGTGCAGCTGTACGTTTGTTTCCATGTCATTTGACCAGGGGTGTCCAAACTTTAGCATTCACCTAATGATAAAAGGAAGCTTTTAAGTGTTTTTGTTGTTTTAAGATTAAGAGATGTGACTGAGCTGTTTCTGCTGGTCTTCTTTGATGCTGCAGTGAGACAGAGCTGCTAAATCCATGGCAGCGTGCTGAATTTCCCCAGAGCTGAGGCTGGTCCATGTGTGAAGGAGCTGAGGCTGCCTCTCAGTGCCCACCTCCCACAGCGCTCGCAATTTCAATTACCCTCCTGTAATCTGACGGCTCCTTCAAAATTCACTCTCCAGCCCTCTGTCTGTATGTGTATGCGTGTGGTTTTGTCTGTGTTTTGTAATCTGCATGTGTTTCGTGAGATAGCGGCAGTTTGCACCTTTGTTTGCCCTTGTTTCTTTGTCTCTTGTTTTCCTGGTGATAGCGTGCTGTTTGTTGGATTATCTCTCCTGATCTGCGAGTGCAGGTGCGTTTGCTGTTTCTGTGTCATCACCGCCTGCAACAATCATGCAACACAAATCAGGAAATAATTAGGCCTCGACATTTTTTTCATCCTTCATTTATTCAGAACGTTTGTCAGAAAGGTTTTACAACATAATTTACACATGAGGCCTTATCCAAAATAAATAAATAAATAAAATGCACAGCTCATACATACCACATACTTTACTACACTGTTTAAAATTAGAGGTCAGCACAACTCAAAATGATATAGTAACTGATTACATGACTTTTCTTGAGTTGACTCAACTTGAGGACACAAGAGTTCACACAACTCAAACTTCTTAGTTGAGTCAAAAGTTCTCCTCTATCTCAGTTAGGTAAATAAAATGAGCATGTTTTTATACTCAGCTTCCCCACTAGCCAGGACTCTTCATCACACAATCCTGCTAGACATTTTTCCTCTTGGGTACACACTTAGGGATGGCTATAGCATTGCTGGAGCTCAAACTCACAACCTCCTGTCAGGGTGAAAGCTTAGTCCACTGCACCACTCAGGAACACATAAAGCAACTCAGATTTTGTGTCTACAAATGTTTAATACACTGGAGAAAATATCTGTTGTTTTAACTTTAAAGCATGACATTGTCTCATGTGGTGCAACTGTCTAATAATTCATCCTAACATCAGGAGGTTGTGAGTTTGAATCCCAGCAATACCATAGCTGTCCATATCCGGAAATCCGAGAGGAAAATATGCCAGATGGGACTGTGTGATAGAAGGAGTGCAAGCTAGTGGGAAAACATAAAAAATGAAAAAAAAAATGTCCAGAATGATGAACAGAGCTATAGATTATTCTACAATTACTGGGAAAGCTGTTTAACATTGGTAGTGAGGTTATGATACAATTTTGAAAAGTGGTGAAAACTCAAACAGAATACTAATAATTACAGTGTATTATTTATCATTTAACAACTTCTTTATGCTCCCAAAAAGAGCTTCATTTATTAAATATAACATCTGAAAATACAGTCTGGTTTTGAGCTTATAGTAGTTCAATCCTCTGTGTATGAGTTAAAATTTAATAATTATGAATATGACGAATGATTCCAAACTTTTAAGTATTATTATACAATATGTATGGTTTCATGTGTTCACTGAAGCTTCCAAAGTTTGGAATCACTGTTTTCAATTCTATAAAAGCAGGTTTAATATAAATAATTGAAGTATATTATTTATCATTCAGTGATGTACAACATTGTTCAGCCATTTTGCTATAGAGAACTGCTGTACTGTAGTGCTCTCTCTCTCTCTCTCTCTCTCTTTCTCTCTCTCTCTCTCTCTCTCTCTCTCTCTCTCTCAGACAGAGACAGAGTGACATTCACACACTGTTCTCCTGCCTGTAGGCCTGACATTTCTGCCGAGCTTTGATGACAGTCTTTGAACAGAGATATGACTGTGTGTGTGTGTGTGTGTGTAGGGATGAGATGCTTCTCTCTTTTTCGAATGTTTCCTCATCTCTCGTCATACAGAGCTTTCAAAAACTGCCTCCATGGCTCTTCTCTTGCCTCTCTACTGTCCTGCCTCATTGTCACTGAATTCCACCCCTACCAGAGCAGCAGAGTTTGAGTGATTGAGTTAACTCTAATGACTGAACGCTATAAATGCAGGCTGTAAATCTATAGATGGCAAGTCGTGTCATAGATTTTCATAAAACAATTCAAACAAAAATGTTTAACATTTAACATTAACATTAATCTGACATTAAAAAAGAATAAAATAATAATAAATAAAAACTGCTCCAAATATATTTGTATAGGTTATCTGAGCTGCAATCCTGAGAGTACTATTTCACTTTAAAACTGCTAAACAGATGAACTAAAGTAAAAAGTCAGGCCCTAAAGAGGTTGATGTGGAATGACCCTATTTCTCTTTGTTATGCTTATGATTTTTCCAGTAATCTGTTGTTTTCAGTTTCCATATGAGCATCAAAAACACAGTATATTTTTTTTTTCTTTTCATTTTGCTTTTACATCATTGCTAATGCCCAAGCATGGAGCGACACTGTTTGGTTGTGAGTTTAAGATGTTGCCCCCAGCCAGTCAACATGGATACATAGTTGCATTACTGACCAGGCCAATGGAGCCAGTGCCCAGAGGCCTCTGACTGCCTGGGATAGACCACAAGGCTTGAGATGGGCCAAATACTTAGGACATTAGAGAAACAGTAAATGTACAAGTCTAGCCTTTGATTATGCACAAACAAACAAGAAAGCAAACAAAAACAAACAAACAAATAAATATAGACTTGTTATCTTTTTTTTTAATTATTATTTACTCATGGTATATTCCATTTTCCCCTTTTCTGTATGTAGGACTACTTCTAATTTTGAGTTACAGAAGAAATAATGATTGAAATCTTGCACAAAAATCTTCACATCTTACACAAAAACTGTAACACTGTGAACCCAATAGCATATTTCCTATTAATAAGACTAATTTTATTTATTTTCAACACAAAAACGACAAACTAGTTTCCAGTGTTGCTAAAAATGGATCTTCCTTTTCAGGTTCTGTTTTCTTCTTCTTCTTCTTCTTCTTCTTCTTCTTCTTCTTCTTATTATTATTATTATTATGAGCATTAGCATTATTAGCATTATTATTATGTTTGTTTCTTTGTTCTGTTTTGTTTCATTTTGTTGTATTTTGTTTTTTGTGTTCATTATGCATTATTTTTGGAGTACAGGGGGCCTCCAAAGAGGGTCCTTGCAAGATCTGGCTCTGCCAATCATCATTATTTATGTGTTGATTCTCTGGGGTTGTAGCACAATCAGTCATCTGAAATTTATGATGTTGTCGTCTAAAAAGTTCAGTGCTGGAAGAATGTCTCAATAAAGAGGATTCTGGGTGTATAGGACATGCATGTCTGGGTGTAAATCCCATCGAAATAAATAGTGTCAATTACTTATCTAACAGAAATTGCATCATGATTGTCATCGGCCTATCCATACTGCACTGCTTATGTCATAGCAGCTGTTGCCAGGTTGAGTATGCTTTACTCTCTAATAAGAGGTCTACCGAGAACTCGACCACTCTACCGAGCTGGACTATTTTGTTGTAGCTAATCAAAAGGCAGTTTGGTAAAGACAGAGAATTTACCACCATGTTAACACTAGCTTGATTGCTAACATATCACACACAATCCTTCCTAACAGGGCGACCTGTCACATGTGTACAGAATAAACATGATTGGAAAATATGGTCACCCTATAAATGTATATAAATACAGTCTCTTATTAGGATTAATTTATTTTTTGCCATTGTTTTATAAAGTTCAGGTCAACTATGTGCCAATATTTTAACCCTTGTGTGATTTTTGGGTCTGTGGGACCCACTGTCACTGTTAACCAAAAGAAAAAAATGATGTGAATTATTATTATTTCAACCTCAGACTCCTTGGCCTTTGCTCATTTTCTGTGAACAACATATAAAATAACACATTTTGAATGATTCACACTGTTCACCCCCTACACATTTATATTACACATATGGTGTTGGGTGAAACCGTGGGGAGTATAAGTGTGGAGGTGCTTGTCCCTTCACTCTGTTCTCCTACATGGCCTGCTGTTAGTGTGTGTGTGTGTGTCTGTGTGTGTATGTGTTTGTATATGTGTGTGTGTGTGTGAAGGTGGACAACATGGACAGGCTGCTGACTGGCTACAGCTGCTAAAGGAGAACCCTACGCTGGACACTTGTGATATTTTAAACATCTGGTATTTTTACGTGAATTGTTACGGCTGTATTGAATAAAAAAAAACAATGATGCAGTGTGTCCACCAGACCACTGAGTAACAAAAACATTAACATCACACAAGGATTAAGGAATACTAAGAAAACAGGCCCACCTAAAAAATGGACAAGCAGATGATCTCTGCATTTACAGGTTAACCTCAATGCTGGGTGAGTTGATTTTAATCTCAATACCCCAAATACCACCCTCATCACCCCCCTTACCACCTTGTCAACAAATGCGTCTGTCTCAGTGCCACAGCTGCTGTGAAGTGTGTGGAAAAGTGCACACTGGGCACCTTACTCTCTCTCTCTCTCTCTCCTTTTCTCTCTTACTTTCTCTCACCTCACACATTCTCTCCTGTTTGATTCCTGAGCTGTTTTGTAGTTCTGAATTGCAGGAAAATGCTGTTGCTTGCAGAAACACGGAGAAAAAAGGTGAAAAATGAAACGTTTGAAGGTGAAGGTGATGATTTGTTTGCCTGTGTTTTGGAGCTGGTTTGCCACGACAGGTTTTTGTTGCGTAGTTTCTGCTTTTGTTGGAAATGTCAGCCGAGTCACTTCTCACGTACTGGAGTGAGTGTCTGTTCATAATGAACCTCATACAAGCCTGCTTAGTAAACTACTGCACTTTCACACAGCACGACACTGAGCTTTCTCTTTTTAGCTTTCTTTGACCTTCAAAACATGCATCCTTTTGTTGATGCATGAGTTCTGTGTGAAATTGCACATAGAAATGTTTCTCAAACAACTTTTTTATATCATTTTCATTACCGAATTCACCTTAATAATGGTTGTAGGCCTCCAAACAGTGAAAGGCTTCAAATGGATTTTTTTTTATCTTGAACATGAGCCGTATACAAGTCATGTACAAAATGATCTCCCCTCTGCAAACAGGTGGCACTGTAATAGGCAGTGAAATACATTTTTTACTTCTACATTTGTATTGCTTTAAACTGCTGCTCATTCTTCTTGTCATTTTATCTCTTTTCCCCTTTTTCCTGTTTTGTCCTTTTCTCTAGTCACCCATCACCTCTCCATGCTCCCTTCTCTTCTTCATGTTTTCATTCCCAACTGTGTGCTCTTTACCTTTCTCTCTCTCTCTCTCTCTCTCTCGCTCTCTCTCTCTCTCTCTCTCTCTCTCTCTCTCTCTCTCTCTCTCTCTCTTTCTCTTTCTCTCTCTCTCTCCAGATCGATCCCCAGCAGGGGCTGCAGTGCTCCTGCTAATTGAAAGCCGATCTGAGGCCTGAGGCAGGGCTGAGAAACAGCAGCTCCGGGCCTTTAAAAGAGCCACCGACACGACATACTAAAACCACTGGCTTGGAAGAGGGAGAGCAGAGGTGTGAACGAAACCCACAGGACCAAGACTAAGACAAGAAATATGAACAAGAACAAGACTGAGAATAGAAATGTGACGTCCCATTTTCTCAGAGACTCCACCAATTGAGTATTATTGAGTATTGTATGTCTCATCATACATTTGCAAAGCAGTCATATATATATATTTATGTAAAGTAAAGTATGTGTTTTCTTTCTTCTGTAAAGTTACCATTTTGTTCCAACAACAGTGATATAAATAATATTCTGCACGTTTTCATATCATACCAAAGTCCAGAGAGGCCATGAGCTGTTGCTAACAGCTTGTTGTTATCTTGACAACTTTGTTATCTTGAGATCACAAGATAATGAACATATTATCTCACGATAACAAAGTTATTATCTTGAGATAACAAGTTGACGAACTCATTATTTCAAAATAACAACTTTGTTATCTCGAGATAACAAGGTAATTAACTTGTTATCTCAAGATAACAACTTTTGTTATCTTGAAATAACAAGATAACTAACTTGTTATTTTAAGATAACAACTTTGTTATCTTGAGATAACAAGATAATTAACTATTATCCTGAAAATTATGACTACTTTATGGCCTCTCTGGACATCCGTAATATCATGTCATATACAGTGAAGTAAAAACAGGTCCTCTGCTGATGCACTGCCTCCCGTGGAGTTACACCCCAAAGGGAAATTAGCCCTGAATCACTTTTTGTCTTTGACCTGTGATCTCACATCCCATCATTCCTGGAATTCCTCTTTTCATCTTTCTTTCTATTCTCTCTTTCTTTCACCTTTCCCTCTCTTTCAGCCTCTTCGCTCCTCTTCCTTGTTCTGCTGTTACTCTGTTTCAGTTTTTCATTCGTACCTTCTATCACAGAGTGATTGAGTGAGAAAGGAACTGGGACAGAAGGACTGAGAAAACAGAGGGAGAGAGAGAGAGGGAGAGAGAGAAAGAGAGAGAGAGAGAGAGAGAGAGAGAAAGAGGGAGCGAGAGAAAGAGAGAGAGAGAGAGAGAGAGAGAGAGGGAGCGAGAGAGGGAGAGAGAGGTTAATTGGATTGTAATTATACCAGAGGTGATTAATTGATAGCATCTGTAAATTTGGATGTTTCTATTGTAAATGTGACAAATGAGTGCACAGGCAGTGGAGGACAGATGGACTTTGGGTGGCTCTTTTACACTGATCTGAGATCAGTTTGACTTCTTTTTTGGTAATTAAGACTAGGTGGTCCCTCTACACTGATCTAAGACCAGTTTTCCTTCTTCTATGTTATTAACACTGGGATTTAGATAGATTTAGCTGTAGATCCTTGTAAATGCCACTGAGCTGTTCAGAGCAGGATGTAATGCAGACACTTCTAATATATATAAGGTGACAATAAGGTGTTTTGAATTGTTTGCCATAGCAACTGTTTCGATTTTGTTAAAGTCTGGGAACTTTAACTTATATACTGATAACCCACCAGAAAATAATGCTATAGAATTCCTACTTCTATGACCCCTAAAGACATTTAATTTAAAGCAGCACATGGGGCACCTCTACTCACAAGTTAGGTCACATTCTGGATCTGGTAATAGCTAAAGGTTTAAATGCAAAAGTGTCCTTCATCTCTGATGTTTTAATGCTGTTTTACTGAACAAGCAGCTGATGGTAGGCATTAACACTGCGCTACCCTACAGCCCAGCACAGAATGACACAAGTAACCCATCTCTAAGCTAAAGAAAAAAACGACTTATTTACAATAAATACTTTAGAAGAGACATTTATTGTAAGTAAGTTGTTGTAAATAAGTCGCTCTTGGTGCTTCCCAAGGGCCTCCTTGCATGGCTACTCTGCATGGCCGTGATTCCTGTGCTCTTTTAAGTCAGTATAGAAATATGGAAGAAAGTGCTTGAAAATCATTTAAAAACAGGTACATTGATTAAGAATCAGTTGAGAAGTTTGAAAACATTTATAATAGTGCATTGAATACAGCTCTGATCTGATCTGATCTGATCTAAATGCTAGATTAAAGGAAACTCGACATTTTTGCACAAGTCAAATAAAAACTAAAAGGCAGGTACATTATGATATTCTCAAAGAGCAGATCTCCACCTACAATAATGCTATGAAAATATCCAGACAGTCCTACCTCTCTAGTATAATTAATAAACACTAAGATAATACCAAAGTCCTTTTTTCCACCATAGATAAACTAATTAACCCTAACTTTTCTGTTAGTGTGTCTCATAGTGAGTTGTGTGCTAAAATTTGCAAAAGAATTTGCAATTCACTTTCAAAATAAAATGGCCTTGATAAGACAGAACGTAGCAATGACAATGACAATGTATACATATAACTGACATATCAGACCTCTGACACACATCCTCTCTGCTCTCTCCTTCGGGACAAACTTAACTGCCAAATTAACTGAGTGATGATCAATCACATTATTTATATGTGGCACGGAAATTGATTGTGTCACGCCCACATTCATGCATTAATATTTAACACTGGAAAGTGCACTGAGTGGATCGATAAAAATGTTATCACTTTTTTAGGATGAAAAGCTATATATTCAATATAATAATAGGCTGCTATGAGGCTCAGAACTGGCCTATAACTCTGCATACACTTTCCCTCCTTACACATCACACTGCTTGTGTTTCAGCGATGTGCCCCCAAAACAGCCGACAGTTTTCGAGGGAAACGATTTGGACCACTGTAATGAAAATACAGTGTTAACCAAAACAGTGCATGACTAATGCAGGTTTTGAAACTATATCATTAAAATAAAAAATGCAAAGTCAACTACAAAACTAGCGCACATGAGTCTTTACTGTGGTCAGGGAAAATCTTTGTTTTTTAAAAATATTTGCAAATGTGTGAACAAGGTCTGAAGTATGACTGACTACAGACAAAGTTCAGAATTTTTTATTATTATTATTATTATTATTGTTAGAAGGTGCAGATGTGAAGTCCTGACTTCCCGCATCACTGTCAACAGATGCTTTTCCAGATGCTTTAAAAAATGCTCTGGTGAAGCCTTTACTAAAAAAGAGTAGCATGGATCCGTCCATAATAAATCATTTTAGACCAATTTTAACCTTCGTTTTTAAATAAAGTCTTAGAAAAAGTTGTTTTCACAGTTACTGAACAATTAAGTGCATATCTAATATTAAACAAGTTATTTGAGAAGTTTCAATCAGGTTTTCATTCTTACTGTAGTACTGAGACAGCATTGGGCCATGTTGTGAATGAACTGTTGGACAAAATATTGGCCTTGTTGGATCTTAGTGCAGTTTTTAATACCATTGATCCCAAGATTCTAAAATCCACCATCCTTAAAACTGGGTAGGCCTCTCAGGCAGTTTTAGAATGGTTTAAACCATATAAAATGAATATACTTGGTTTCACTGGGAAATCAAAAAAAAAAAAAAGAACATTTCTTGTGGAGTCCCACAAGGTTCATTTTTAGGGCCTTTGCTTTTCTCTTTGTACATGTTACTTCTAGGTAATGTCATGAGGAAATATAATACCAATTTTCACAGCTATGCTGATGACAAGCAATCATATAATTCTATTCCTTCTGAAAATCAAGACTATGTTGAAAGGGTTACCAGTTGTGTGTCAGATGTTTCTCAGCGGATGTCACAATGTTTGCTACAACTAAATAAAAAAACATCTGAAATACTGAATCTTGGTACTAAAACTTTTTAATGAGAAGATAAGCTTTATATACCAAACCTGAAGTATGAGACATAGGTGTAATCTCTGATTCTGAGTTCTGCTTTATTCTGCATATAAACACAGTCATTAAAGTATCTTTTTATTATTTGAGAAATATTGCTAAAGTCTGGCCTTTTCTTTCTCAAAGCGATGCAGAGAAACATGTTCATGCATTTGTTACAAGCAGAATTGATTAGTGTAATTTTTCTAAAGAGAACAATCCATTCTCTACAACTCATACAAAATGCAGCAGCACGAATCCTAATAAAAACAAAAAGAGAGATCAAATCACTCTCATTTTGAAAGAACTGCACTGGCCACCTTTATCTTTCAGGATAAATTTTAAGTTCTGCTGCTAGTGTTTAAGGCTCTAAATGATCTAGCACCTGCTTACATCACAGAATGTCTGTGTGTTCATGTTACAGCACATGATCTCACATCTGCACATCCTGGCCTTCCGCAAATACCTTCCATAAAATACAAAAAAAATAAATAAATAAAAAAACCTGGAAAGGCTATTTCAGTTATTATGCTTCTAAACTGTAGAATTCAATTCCATTAGACAGTCAAGCTCAGTGCTCACTTTTAAGAAACTTTGGAAAACATAACAGCATTTAAATAACATTTTACAACTCTTTGGTGTTTATCTTTTTAGTATACTTTGATCTGTCTTATGTGGTTTTAAATCAGTACTCATAGTGTCCTCTATTACTGTTAAGCTTTCTCATCTGTCTGTAAGGCACTTTGATCTGCCACTTGTATGAAAAATTCTCTATAAATAAAGATTATCTATGGCTGCTTCGGGGTGTCACATTCTATAGGTCAGTGCTTTTCTATAGAGATTATAAAAGCGGTGTGTGCACAACTGAAGACTTGTATCAGCACCTTAAAAAAGCTGAATTCACTCATTAGAAGGGTCTGGATAGTTTAAACATAGTGTGCTTTTCGCCAAGCTCCTTAAGTTTCTCCTGTAAATATGTCTGCAGTCAGTCAGTCCAGGTCCACTGTGGTAGGTGGCTTTCATAGTAGTTTAGTTGAGTTTAGTTTTATTATTATGTGTTTCACAGCCACCTGATAAAACAGACTGGCATACATCTATACATTTAAAAAATATATATAAACATCATAAAAATATGTAATTTACAAAGCACAAACACCACACCTAAACAAAACATATCTAGCCAACTTTAGCAACAGATCCCTAATAAATATACCAAATATATATTTTACTATTACACATATCACAATCTATCTATAACCCATGTTTATGAACAAGTCCTGTAAGGGGAATTAAAATAATAATCAGCCATTGCCAATGGAATATTAAGATAATGGCTGTTGTGTATAATCCTTCCTGATATCTCTTTTCTAGAAGGTGGAAGCCAACCTAGAAAATTGCAGAGATTGAGTGAACTTTAAGCAGTTCTCGCCTTTCCTCAAGGGAGAGGATGCCCAGGGTGTTTAGGTCATGGTAACTAACCTTAGATACTCCAAGAATAATGCAACATACCCTCCTAAAAAGAGGCGTGCCATGAATCAATAATGGACAACTTTGAGGAGCTTCGTTTTGCAAGAAGTATGCTGGGCACTTTGGCAGAGACACCACCATTTCACTGTTTAACGTGTTTATTTGGAAAATAAACAATGAATACCTCCTAAATGTAAGATGTTAAGTCTATTATTCAGTAGTACTGACTAGTAGTAAGCACCAAAGCTTACAGGTTATCTTATATTTAGGTTCATAAGGGGATGAGCCTCATGTTTGAATTTTTCCATTCAACCTTAAATGGTGTCAGTATTCTGGACTCATTTTCCAGTAGTCATTGAACTTGTCATAAAATGTCATAGCGTCACCTGCATTAGTGGAGTATCTGTGACAGGCAAAACGACACCGCAATCAGTATGCGAGCTTGTAAGCTCGCGAAGGCAGTTTTGGCTTCGCGCAACCCTCGAGAATTTCATTTCGCAAGAAGTATGCTGAGGCCTTAAGACCAAATCCAAAGTGTCAGGGCTACATGGTCATACCAATGGAGGTTTTCAGAGGCACACTCCATACGGAGTGCTATGTAACACGCGAGATGGCTGTGCAAGTGACTGAAGAAACCCACAAATGTGAATATTTTCTCCATTACAAATTTTGATATCCATTGTATTATCTCAGTGTCATTTCAATGTATTATGGTCCTTTTCTTCATTACAAGCATAAAAATCACTAAGAGTATGCTGATATCTCCATCGCTAGCTAGCTAAAATTCAAACTGGCGAATAGCTGACTTCAGCTTCGTATTACTTCATATCAGCTTCGTGGGCAATAATAAATAATTGTCGCAACCCCCTCTTTGAGGGCATATGAACCCCTAAAATTAACTAAAGCCCAGCAGTGAGGTTGCTGAACTTTACCATCCTCTGCTGTCACTGCAGACTGGCAGGGTCGCCTACAGAGGACCGCTAGTAGCTGTTAATGAAGTAATGTTCTTTTTTATTTGAGGGTCCCATTTTATAGGGGAAGATTTCAACAACTACCTCTTGTAACTCAGTCCCAAGGGGCAAGGTGACACTCGAAAACAAGGGGTAGGGGTAAACATAAGAAATGAGATTGGGCCTAAGTCCGGCATTCCACACAGGGACTGCATATAGTATAGTAGTAGTTATAGAAGTCCTTATGAAACTTGCACTATTTTGTCATAACATATCTAAATGCATATACATCCACCATGCAAAGCTTCATTTTATGTGCTATCTAAAATCCTTCTTTGAAATAAGTCTTCTAGTTCTTTTTGAAGCACACCGTGATAAATTCTTGCTTTTTGTCTGTATCTGTTTGTGTTAAGCTGTGGTTGACGTGCTCTAATGTTTTTCGCTCTGATTAATGTGAGACATGACATGGGGGCAGTATGCCTATGCCAGGATAAGGAGATTTCATTTCTACCACGCTTTGATGCTTCTTGGTTTTCATGTTTTTTTTGTTTTTTTTGTTGATATCCTTCCACATACACACAAACTGGTACACAAAAGACAAGTTTCAAGCTCCACATCATAAGAGTAACGACAGCATTCTCTTATCTTCGCTGCTTTGGGAGGAAAGAAAAGCATGGTGCATCACAAATGCTGAAAAAACAAAGATTTCTTTTTTTAATCTCTACTGTGTGGGCAACACAAGATATAGGCCACATACTAAACAAAAACTATATGCCTACACATCGTTCTTAGTGTGTGGTTTTTACTCGTCAGAACAAATTGCTCATTAATTGGCGAGGGGGAATAAGTTGTCTGGCTGTGTCGCTGGAGCATGTGAGGAGCGCTGCAGAGGAGGACCACATGAGGCTGGAATTAAGCTAATCAAATAAGCCTCTAGCTAGGCCCTATCAGACAGCTTCAGACTAGAGGAACAGTGTACCCACGTCTCTGAATTTACATTTCATCTCCCCCCCGGGAAACACACTCTGCCTTTCTCTCCCAGAACAGCTTAGAGCAACATGGAGAGTGAAAAAATGAGCGAGAATAGAGAGAGACATTTATAAAGATCCATACATATTGTAGCATCAGCAGACAGTAAGACACAGGGGTAGCCATGCTTCTGCTGCAAGAAGAGGTCTTTATTAAACACAACAACAGAAAAGCCACATATAGAACACCAGCCTCGCTGGGGAAGTCACCACTAGCCACACACTTCACCCCAACAATGGTCTTCCCACACATAAAACCCTCAGCCCTTGTCACTAAACAACACAAGTACACATACAAATAACCTGAACTAATAAGCAACATTAAACGCACAAATGTGTGTGTGTGTGTGTGTGTGTGTGTGTGTGTGTGTGTGTGTGCGTGCGTGCGTGCGTGTGTGTGTGTGTGTGTGTACATATATATACCATTGAGAAACCCCTTGTGTCCTATGGACGGGGGCATTGTCATCTTGGAGGAGACCACTCCCATCAGCACAGACATGTTTCATCATAGGACAAATGTGATCAGTCAGAATAACTTTGTATTGATTTGCAGTGACCCTCCACCCCCAAAATGACAAATGGACCCAAACCATGCATCAAAATGCCCCCACAGCATAACACAGTCACCGGCTTCCTTCCCCATGGGCATCCAGAATTCAAGCCTGCACTGTTCTCTTTGTGTTTGCTGCACATGCACTTTCCCACTTGTGGAGAATATGTTGAAGGATGAATAAACTGACCATATCACCTTTTCCACATCTCTGTAGACTTTCAAATGTGCATTGTCTTTGTAATGAGGGTTTATACACCGCACCCTTTCTATAATATCCCTCTGTATGTAGCTGTGGATGGACTGTTCTGATCCCAACCTGCATTTACATTCTCAGTTACCTGAGGAGTTCTGTGTTTACCTTACATATCACACTAATGCACAACCATTACAGTCACTGAATGTACACTTTTCTTCAGATTTTCCAGCTCTGTTTACTGTCTTTCCCATCGATCTAAATGCAGATGTCACTTTAGTCACTGCTGTTACTGAAACACTAGCCAGTTAAGTAGTCTTTGTGACTGAAACACTTTTTTATCTGTATACCAGTAATGAACCAACTTAATACTTTTCCTCTGGTCATCGTCCAAAATCAGGATAAAATGGGTCTGCTCAACATTTTCAGAGATTGCTTAACTGTGTACTCATGCAGTACACCTATATGAAGGCATAAGTAAACATATGGAAGTGTGAAGTTGCTTTTGTTTCAAAACCTCCTCACTAACATTTGTTCAGTTTGGGTTTTTACACCATTTGAAAATGTCAGCTGCCTTTGACTTTGTGTGGACATTTCATGAAGAATACAACAAAAGAAATGGCCCAAAATCTTGTTAGTTTATCATGTATTAAAAGTACACATGGGGTTGCACACAAAAGTCAACTATTTAAGCAATATATTTACTATTCTGTGCTGTGGGCAGCTGTCAAGTAGTCGAGGAGAGTGCATGAGTGCTGTAATGAACTTCAGCAGTGTAAAAACACTAGAGAACAAGCAGGAGGTGATAAAGTCCATTAAGCAGTATTTTGTTAAACACAAAGTGCAAACTATTGTACTAGTGTGGAAATAATATACAAGGTGTAATCAAAAAATATTTTTCCAACATTTTTTTCAGCACAGCCATTGTTTTTTTCTGCACTTCTGCACATTTTAATGTACAATTAGAAATAAAATAAAACAAAATGTGGCCTGTACAAAAGTTATGGCACAATTTATGTTTTATATTTTTTCAATATGTCAAGTTCATCAAATATATAGAGACTGTTCACTAAAATTTGCAGAAAACGTCATATTTAAGTGTGTTCCCTATGGAGGGTCACATGCATTCGAGTGGAGTTTTGATCATCAATTTGTTTTGAACAATCAAACCAGCATTGCTAGTGATGGCCTTCATCTCCAGAAGAGAGGTGCTCTAACGGAAGGAGTGCTGAAGAGATGAGAAAAAAAAAAGCCCAAACCCCCCTCCCCTTCTACATCCTACACTCATCCGAGAGCCCTCAAAAGGGAGGCTCCAGCACCACTACTGCTCACAGCTCTGATTAACCACCTGTGCCTCTAAACACTCCAGCAAGCTAATACAAAACCCAGCCCGGAGCCAGAAGCAACGACTAGATCAGAAGTGATGCAATATCAGACAATATTACATGGATGGGGTGATGCTTAGGGTTCTACAGTTCTCTTGTATTTTATTGTTTTTTCCCTTCAAGTAATCTTAAAGTGTTTGTAAACTTAAATAGTTTTATGTACCAAATTCAAGCATAATTCGTGTTTATCTGACTATGTTCCAGCTTCTTTGTCCCTTTAGTGAAACAGACCGTGCTTTTAAGACTTATGTGTGTAAATGACCTCTGTTCTAATTGGCTATCCCCTTTACAAGTGCCCTTCTTTTACCTCTTATCTTATCTGCTCTAATAACTCTACTACAGCCTGTCTGCAATGATGACACTCCTTTTAACATCACTGTAAATAAATGGGCCAAATTGTTACAGATTAAATGGTAAGGTTATATGTAAATGTGTTCATGGTTGTGTCATCACAACCATGATGAAGTCAAAACAGAAGCAAATTTGCAAATCAAACAAAGAAGCTGTTGGATAATGAACTGGCCACCCCAGAATCCAGCCCTCAGCCTTATTAAAAGGGTTTGAGATTACTTAGTTTTTATGTCATTTATGTATTTATTTAACTCTTTCATGTTATAATAATCCAAGGCATCCTCCATTAAACTCAGTAGATACACTGAATAAGCCGCTAGCCACTGTAAACAGTGTTGAGTGGAATCTAGTCCCCTTTATTCACATAAAACAAATGCACAAACAGTTCTACAATGCACTTTGTTATAAAATACACTATAAAAATATTACAACAGGATGAGATAAGTATTAGTATCGGTGCAAAATATGGAATTTCTGTATTGATGTGGTCCATTAGAAACAGCTATAGTAGTGCAGTATGCAAATAAGGTCAAAATAATTTGTGTGTTTGGATTGGTATTTGGGGGTGGTCGAATGACATATTTACAACCCCCCAACCTCCAAATATGCCCCGGAAATATGCCCTGGGTCCTATCTGGAGTAAAGGCCTGGTGATTGTGTCTATGTACGTGTGTTAGTGTGTATCTCATCCATCTATCCATTTTCTCTTCTCATTTGTCCATGCTGTTTGTGTTTACTGTTTACTGTTGTTGTCCTCTGATACATTTGCCGACAGCTCTAATTTCCATTACGAGTCCTCAATTAATACTCAGAAACCCAATTATTATGACAAGGTGTCTAATGTGGGCTGGTAGACTGCAGAATGAATTGTGACGGGGTGTACTTCAAAACGACTCTGTCTCTCTCTCTCTGCTCTCTGCCTCAATCTGTATCCCTCTCCATACTACAATATATCCCTCACTTCCTCTCTCTCCCCTCTCACTCTCTTACTTCCTCTCTCCCTTTTATATTTTCTGTCTCTCCTTCCCCTCTCCTTGTCTCTTTCTTTCTCTTGCCTGCTCACTGCTCACTCCGTTTTTCTTTAAATCTCTCTCTCTCTCTCTCTCTCTCTCTCTCTCTCTCTCTCTGAGGTCTGTGGTGTCTAATGGGATTACATGACACACTTCATATTGTACACAGACCCCTGGGCCTGAAACTGACCTCTACCTGACCTCACACTCCAAAAACACAGGGTCACTCTATCCCCCGAGCCTTCATCTCTCTTTGCCTCCCTCTCACTCTCTCAATCTCACCCCACCTCTCTTCTTCCTGCTCACTGCTTCACTCTTTCTCGCTCTTGTTTTCTCTCCCACTCTCTCTCTCTCTCTCTCACGCTCTTTCTCTTCTCTAACTTGTGCTCCCTCTTCTTGACCTTCAGTGTACTTTTTTCTACTTTCTTTGTGCTCTCCTCATGAATAATGACCGCATATAATACTTTTCTTTCAGCGGCTGCTGTTGCTCCTTTTCTCCATCTTCTCTCACTTTTCATATTTTTGTTCATTTTCTTCCATTTTCTGTTATTGACTGGCTCCCAACGACCCTCCATCAGGCACAAAGCACGCTATTGTTGGAAAGCCAAGCAGAAAACAACCCTCGTCTTCACTCTCCGCCTGCAGAGTAACACTTTCTCTCTCTCTCTCTCTCTGTGTCTCTCTCTTTCTCTGTCTCTCACACACACATACACACACACACACACACACACACGCACACACACACACACACAAAGGAAGTGTGTGAAAAGCAGTAGGATGTTAATTGTATTAATAGTCAGTAATGAGAGGCTAATGCGGCCTCTCCTCAGCTGCTACACAGTCCTGTCCAGAACACTGTCCTTTTCTTTACAGTGCTGAAAAAATTTAACCCTCTGTGCTCCACAAATGTGTCTACACTTCAAATTCAATATGTTTCTCTATTTTTGTGATAATACAGCACAGAAATACGTTTCAAACGTTACCTGAATCTGCAGAGTCTCCCCTGTCGATACCATCTTATCGCAAGATGGTAAATGACTCACTTCTGGAGTTATGAGGCTATGAAGAGGGGTTGAGATACACTTCATCTGCCTCTCACCATGCGTAATTGGTAGATTCTTGTGGCCGTCTACATTTTGTATGAAACTGAGCAGTGGACACTCTGACTGACCCATCACATGAGATACCCTTCATTCTTCATTCAGTCGACAAGAACATGTGAAATGGCGTGCAAAGAGTTTATAGCCGCTGCAGTGGTTTTGGAAAGTAGCAACAAAGATAATGCTTTTTGATATGAAACAAATGAGTATCAAGGGCCCATATTATGGAAAACCAAGTTTTCTTTGTTTTTTTTTTTAATAGGAATTTGATGTACTATGTAAGCACCAGGGATGAGCAATTTCACGTCCTTAACAGGCACTTGTATTAGCAATGTGTAATAATAATGTACATATCTACTCACAAATACTAGCAAAACTGCCATATTTTACAGTCCTGTTAAAACATAAGATCACTGTTTTCCTGATATATGTCTATATGTGATAAAATGTAAGTAACACTTGAATAGTTGTCAATGATGTCACAGCCATGAACATATTCACATACAACTGCCTATTCTGCTGACAGCAGTTTAACCTCATTTCACTTGTGAAAGGGTCAGCCAATCATAACAGAGGTCATTTACATACACTAAATGTTTGTAGACATCTACTCATCCAACATTTCTTCTGAGGGTATTAATAGGGTGTTTCTTCCCCCTTTTGCTGTAGTAACAGTCTCTACTCCTCTGGGAAGAGTTTATAGATGTTGGAACATTTTTAAGGACTTGATTGCGTTCAGCCATTAGAGCATTAGTGAGATCAGGCACTGATGTTGGACGCAGGCGCTGGGCATGGTGACCCCTGAGTGGCCCATTATATTGGCAGTGCTGTTCTAAGGAGATTATACAGACTGAGTGTGCACAAATGGAACACCTGTATCAGCACAGGGGCCATTTTTTCAGGAGATAGTTCTGAGGAGATTGGATGAAAAAGAAGAAATCAAATAAGTGAAAATAAGTGAAAAAAACAAGACTTCCAAAACTGGAGTTCAAAAATGATTAAAAGATACAGAGATAATAAGACACCAAATGACTGTGCAAGACCTGGTAGACCTTCAAGACCACCAGATAAACTGCACTTAAAACTCCAGCAGCATTGCTGTGTCTGATCCGCTTAGACCAGCGCAACACATACAAACACACCACGACCACATCAGTGTTACTGCAGTGCTGAGAATGATCCACCACCAAAATATCCACCACCAAATAGTACCTGCTCTGTGAGGGACCATGGGGGTCCTAACCACTGACCTAACCACTGAAGAACAGGGTAAAAGGGGGCTAGCAAAGTATGCAGAGAAACAGATGGACTACAGTCTGTAACTGTAGAACTACAAAGTGCACCTATATAGTAAGTGGAGCTGATAAAATGGACAATGAGCGTAGAGACAAGGAGGTGGTAGTAATGTTATGTCTGATCTGTGCATATATATATATATAGCTATCATGCAATACACTTTTATGTATGCACGTGTGAACGTCATTCAAATATTTCTAGTTTTAGTTCTCAGGGAAGTTGTAGTCAGTTATTCATAGTCAGTTATTTATGAGCTATAACTACTTCTGTGAGTGATATCGTTACGTAAGCTCCGACCCGGGTTAGGTTCTTGTGTTTATGATAGTTGTAGTCCATCAGGTAATATGAAGAATAGAGAATAAATCCAAACGTTTGTACAAAATTTTGTTTGTACAACTTTTTTATTCTAAAAATATTGTTAAAATAAGCTGAATAAAACAAGCTGATTAAAAGTCACATATTAAATAAGACGTATGTTTAGGTGATGAACTACTTAGTTTTCCACTTTGAAATATAAGACCCAAACCATACATGCATTACTGCTGGTGTAGGTTTTCCATGCTCTCAAAGATGCAGAAAAATGCTACCTGAGCATAGTGTCTGCTTGTGGGGAATCTAAATTATTCAGGAGAAAATTAATTATGTATACATTTCACAATCATTTATTTATTTATTTTAATTAATTTTTTTGCGAAAGTGTACAGTACTGTAAAAGCATTTAAAACCACTTAGTGGAAGGTAACCGGATATGTGGCTTTCCTGAATAAAAAACTTTGCTAGAACACATGCACACCATGCACGGTTTTAAAGGGGTGACCGGTGTGGCCAGTACCCCACCTGAAATCTGATTGGTCAGCCCAGATGCCGTCCCAAAATTTCTGCCTAGTCACTGGCTTCTACCTTGCTCTGGGGCAGGTGTTCGTACCTTTTAGAGTAAAGTTGTTTCGCTGTCGGCTAACTCAATTCTCCACAACCACCACCCCAGCCCTCACTGACCCCACCCTGCACATTCACACTGCCACCCTGCCAAAACTCCCCACCACCCCTTTGTGACATTTTCTAACTGCCACTGACACCCACACACATCAATGCTCTTACCTCCTTTAGCAGTAATTCATGTGCAGCGCTGGTGCCTGTCAGTCAAGTGGATGTAGTAGATGTGTATTTCTGTGTATGTGTGTGGGTGTGTGCATGAAAATTATAATTTAGAATAAACTGGCATAAGTTAACGGCAGATTTCAAAATCTTAAAATTTCATGACCAACATGTAATAAAACAAGTAGTAGACAATACTACTAAATTTCAATATTTTACTTACTTTTACTCAGGTTGGTGACCTGAAAAAAGTAAAATAAATAAATAAATAAAATAGCAAGCAGGGCATTAGACATGCATGCTGATGATTACTCAGTCTGCTTAAGCTTGGCCTAAATACACAGCTCACCACACACATGCATGCGAAGTCTCAGCTGGTTTTTCCTTCTATTTTCCCCTTTATTATTTTAAAGAGTCTGGATGTTGGAATTGTTCTGCCGTTTGATTAATATAGCCTGTCTACAATTAGTATTCCTCTCGGACTGAGCGCAGTGGCCGTTACACATTGCAATGATTCAACGTCTTTATCCGAGTGTTAAGTACCCTTCACGCTTGTGCACTAATTAATAACGTTATCACCCGCCATTAAAACGCCTATCAAATCACCCTGGACTGAACACTGAGCACCGCTCGACAGGAGAGATATGTCAGAACTAAACAAGAGGTTAAACTGAGAGAGAAAAAGACTTTTATTCTAGTCTCTCTCTCTCTCTCTCTCTCTCTCTCTCTCTCTCTCTCTCGGATTGGAATAGTGTACTATATAACATTTTTTAATTAGACACTAATAGTGCTCTTCTGGATTATGTCGTGTGGAAATGCTATATATTTATCTCTTTCCCTTCTCTTTCTCTCTTTGCTCCCTTCTTTTTCTCTGTCTTTCTCTCTTTCTCTGTTGCTTTCAATGTATCTATGACCCAAGTCTCTCTATCTCTCTCTCTGTCTTTCTTTCTCTTTCTTTTTCTTACCCTCTCTATCTCCTTTTTCTTTCTTTCTTTCTTTCTTTCTTTCTTTCTTTCTTTCTTTCTTTCTTTTTCTTTTTTCTTTCTAGCATTTTCTCTCCCTCTTTTTCTTTATTTCTTTCTTTCTTTCTTTTTCTTTCTTTCTTTCTTTCTTTCTTTCTTTCTTTCTTTGTCTCTCTCTTCCTTTTTTTCTGTCTTTCTTTTTTCTTTTCCTTTGTCCATCTCTCTCTCTCACTCCCTCTTTCTTTCTTTCTTTCTTTCTTTCTTTCTTTCTTTCTTTCTTTCTTTCTCTGTCTCTCTCTTCCTTTCTTTTTGTCTTTCTTTCTTTTTTCTTTTCCTTTGTCCATCTCTCTCTCTCACTCCCTCTTTCCTCTTTTCTTTCTCTCCTTCTTTTTCTCTTCCTATGTTTCACATTTCTCTTGTTCCTTTTCTCTCATTCTTTTTCTGTCCCGCAACTCTCTCTTGTTCTTTCTGCTCTCTTTTTTCTTTCTTTCTGATTTCTCTCATTTTGCCTTCCTCTCTCTGTCTTCCTCTCTCCCTACCTCTTTTGCTCCCTATCTGTCTTGCTCTCAGTTTTTTGTCTCACCCGAATTCCCATTTCTCTCTACACCCCCCCCCTCTCTCTCTCTATTTCTCTCTCTCTGTCTCTCAATTCAATTCAATAAGCTTTGTTGGCATGAGCCTATTCAGTTATAGTATTGCCAAAGCATCATCAAGAAGGAACAAGAAAAATAAACATTTAGAACATTTAGAGTATAAGGGTATAACATATAGAGTACATTTGGTAGAAAAATAACTATTACAAGAATCACATAAAAGAACAGTAAAAATAGCAGTTTGGACATAGCAGTTCTCTCTCTTTCTCTCTCTGTCATTATGTCTCTTTTCTCTCTCTACTTATTTCTCTCTGACTTACTGTTTCTTTCTTACTATATATTTCTCCATTTCTCTTCTTTTTCTCTCTATCTCCTTCTTCTTCTCTGTTTCTTTCAATTTCTCCATGGCCCGAATCTCTCGCTCTCCCTCTCTCTCTTTCTGTCCCTAATTGAGAAAAGACAGAGAGAAGTAGAGTTAATTAATTGAAGGAGCGCAGAGGGAGGTGAATGGGAATAATCTACAGAAAGGGTAAAGTCACAGATGGCTTTGAATCTATTACACTGAGTAACAGGAGAGCTGTAGAGGCACTGCTGGTCTGGCCGTTACTGCAGCTGCAGTGTGACTGAGTGGTATCTCAGTCATACTCTGGGCTCTTTTAGAAATGATGATGCCTCCAACGATGCTAAATCTTCATGATTTGCCCAGTCCGGACTTTGACCCCAAGTCTAGAGTTATTGTAGTTTAGGTCTGCTGTTTAAATGTACTTGCATTATTAATTACATAGTTAATGCCATAATAAATTAACAATACATTTAACTCTTCTTCACAGTAGCCATGAATACAATTTCTGTCTGTTTTGGAGGTCCCTCAGTTGAACTATGCCTTTTTTTCATCAATAACATTGATATAATATATGTAGATGTGATATGCGATAGGTTATAAAGGTTATATGTGAGATGTGAGAGGTTATTTTTTCCATTTGTTTTGATGTAAAAAAAAACAAGACTGTATACACAACTACAACTTCATCTAATTCAATTCATAATAAAATATCTCAGCTTTTACTTACAAACACAAATGTGGTATCAATTCAAATTCGGAATCTGTACTTTCCACTTAATGTCTCTGCTTCATTGGATGAGCTACAACTAAAATTTCATATAAATTGCATAATTTTTGTCATTGCTGGTGGTACCTGCGGCTAAGGATTAATCACTCCAGCAGGGCATACGTATGGTCTGCATATGGCCTCTAAACATTTACCCATCACTCTTGTTTACCCATAGAGAAAAATGGCCTAGTGTAAAGATTTCTATCCACAGGCTACTTTGAATGCATTCTGCTTCCGAGCTTGATTGTAAGCTAAAAAGCTGGAAAGACTTAAGAGCAAATCAAACAGTTTTTTGCGTGATATAGTGAATGCAAAACAGAATTCCGCTGAAAATGAGGAAGGCTGTGCTTTTTACTTACCGCGTTATGAGAGGCGGTGTGTGCACTGGAGCAACGAATGTGCATGTGTGTGTGTAAGCTGTGTGGGCTCTGTGTACGGGGAGTGTGTTTGTGAGTCATTGCCATCATCTTCAAACAGCGTGCCGCTCTCACGCTGCACAGCCAAAAGCAAGAATGTTAAACATAGACTGGAATGCCAAGCGGAGTCTGCCATAAACAAGCCCATTTACATTTTATAACAACAAGAATGAGTAAAAAAATCTACACTTCACCAGCAGCCTCTCATAGTGAAAAAGAACAATAATTTCTTACAATAATTTCATCTCATATCTTTATTTTATATCGTTTTCATAACATCTGCTACACGATAGATAGACTTCATAGTTTGATGTTATTATGTAGAACCACCATAGACTACCATTTGTGTGTACGGTATATATATATATATAATATATATATATATATATATGTATATATACATATACACACATATATATATGTATATATATATATATATATATATATGTGTGTGTGTGTGTGTGTGTGTATATAGCTGTTGTCGGAACAAAACCTTTCATCTCCAAAATTGTAACTTTACAGGAGAAGGAAAAAAACATACCTTACTTTTAATGGAAGTCAATGGAACCAATTTTACCAAAAGTTATTTTGGGTAATTTTCTTTTGGTCCATTCATCATGAAATTTACATACAATATAAAGGACAATAGGTGTTTTCAAATTGTGTCAAAAACTGAAAAACGACATAAATAGAGATATGAGGCTTTGTTCCGACAGCAGCGATATATTTATTTCCCCATTTCCAAAAAAGTTGGGACGCTGTGCGAAATGTAAATAGAAACAAAATGCAATGATGTGCAAATCATTAAACCCTATTGTTTTTTGAAAAGATATGCCCATTTTGAATTTGATGCCAACAACATGTTCCAAAAAGGTTGGGACGGGGGCAAGAAAAGGCTGGTAAACTTGTGTAATGCTAAAAAAAAAAATACCTGGTGGTTAATTGGCAACAGGTCACTAACATGATTGGGTATAAAAAGAGCATCTCAGAGAGGCTGAGTGGTTCAGAAGTAAAGATAATGAAGTGTTCACCACTCTGTAAAAGACTGCGGGCAAATAGTGCAACAATTCAAGAATAATGTTTCTCAATGTAAAATAGCAAAGAACTTTTGCTTTTCATCATCCTCAGTGCATAATAACATTAAAAGATCCAGAGAGTCTGGAGAAATCTCTGTATGCAAGGGACAAGGCCAAAAACCAATACTGTCTGGCCGTGCATTAAAAACAGACATGTTTCTGCAGTGGAAATCAGTGTGTGTTATGCTGGTATGAGTGGATTAGACACAGCAGCACTGCTGGAGTTTATAAACTCCTCAGTGTCACTGCTGGACTGAGAATAGTCCACCAACCAAACATATCCAGCCAACAGCGTCCTGTGGGCAGCGTCCTGTGACCATTGATGAAAGACTAGAGGATGACCAACACAAACAGCAGCAGATGAGCTATCATTTCTGACTTTACATCTACAAGGTGGACTGACAAAGTAGGAGTGTCTAATAGAGTATAAAGCCTGTGAAAGTCTCTTTACAGAAAAAAAACACTGCACAGTTTAATGTACAACTACTGTTTATTTGTTCATTTGTTATGCCTTGTTCATCAGTGGTCAGGATTAGTCAAATTTTGACCACAGGTTGGATATTATTTGGGCAGTAGATCACTCTCAACCCAGCAGTGACACTAAGATGTAACACCAATGTGTTTGATCCACTCATACCAGCACCACATGCAGTGCCATGTTAATGTCTCCGCTGTGTCCATCACCCAAATAATGCCTGGTGAGCAGCAGTGCTCAGGAACTGGGCAGTGGTGAATGGGGTAGGAAGTGGTTGATAAACTACCCATAACAAAAGACATTTAATCGTATTTGCTGGTTTTTGTTCTATAGCAAATGTTTTTGGCATGTTTAAAGGGATGCTTCTTGCTGTTCACTCCCAAAAATGACTCAATATTTCAAAAACACAATGCAAGATGCCATAACACTTGTCAAGTGAGGGAGTGGTCTGAAGAGGAGGAAATTCAGGTGATGCAATGACTGCACAATCACCAGAGATAAACCCATTGAGAACTTGTGGGACTACATTGAGAGACGTGTGGAGAAGAAATATCCACTGTGGATGATGTGTTGACAGCAGTGAAAATTGGGTAGGAAGTAGTTTCTGTTCATTAAAAAAAAAAAAACTTGATACAGCAGAGTGAGGTTGTTATCAAGGCTAGAGAAAGAGCTACAAATGTGAATAGCTAGTTTTCTGTTTCTCTGTTTCATATAAAGGCTAATAAAATTCCCTTTGAAAAGTCAATAATACTTCAACATACAAAACATACTGCCTTGCCTTCAAATTCACTGAAAATAAATTCTTTACCTAGGTGGACTCTAAACCTCCTCTCTTACCACCACATGTTGTATTAGCTTGTAACTGCTTGCTACATATAGTCATGAGTGAAAGTTTGGGTGCCCCAGTCAAATAACATGTTTTGTTGATTTTCTAAGTAAAAATAAGTTTAACACATTCTATACAGTGAACATGCTTCTGCACATTTTAGTGCACAATTACTGTTTGTTTGCTGAATTTAACAAAGTGGGGAACAAATAAAACAAAAAAATGTGACCTGGGCAAAATGACACATTTTTAGATTAGATTTTTAAATTAAACTCAAGCAAATAAATAGAAATTGAGCATTGAAATGCCATGTGTTCTTTGTAGAGGATATGACTTATTTTAACTTAGAAAATCAGCACCACATGTATTTGGACCCTGGACATTATATAATTTATAATGTTAAAATACATGTTTTGTAACTGAAAATAAAATAAAATAAAATAAAATAAAGCAAAACAAAAAACAGTGACAATTCTTTAGATAATAATTATACTACTACCACTACTACCACTACTACTACCACTACTACTACTGCTATTACTACTAATGCTATATACAAGTTCTCTCATTGGCTGAGAGAGTTAGGGGGTGGTCGGGCAAATTTCTGGCAGGCCAAGACCTTGGTCAGCAGGTTCCACCCTGGGCAGCTCTGTTCTATGGCTTCACTCCAAAGATGACACCTTTATATTAAGTGTGTACACCCTGCAGATGAACATCTTTACCAGGTCATTATTTGTCTGCAGACGATCAGGAGCAGCGATGTCTTTGTGATGCCTGAGGAGCAGCGCATAATTCATATGCATGCCTGAGCCACACACGATCCCTACACAACATTAATTAGTATCTGACTGAGCTCTTTCATTTCACATTTCACTGACTAATGACTCTGAGATCAGCCCCTCGTTAATTCCCTGGTTTACCTGTCATTTCATTTGTATAATTATTCTTTAATTATTTCACTCACACAAGGCGCCTTTATCGGCATCAACAAAATCTCTACCATGACATTACAAACCAGAACGCAGAGCGAAACATAACAGTCTGTTTTTGCTAGGTCAGTCATTAATGATACTTTTGCATATAACAATAGCTTTGCTGCGAGCCTCAGTGTTGAGAGAAATGGTGATGTTGTTGTCACTTTCTAATTAAATAGTTGGGGTATAGTGCATGTGCTGTGACAACACAGTGTCACAACACAACTTTTCTCCTTTTCTCCTACAGTAGGATCCATTTACTGTAACTAGGATTGATGAGAGATCCTCCACCTCAAGGCTGCATGAGCCGGTTTCTGCCCTGTGCATCAAAACCAAGAAATAATTAACAGTTTGGCAATGTCTCTGCCCTTTCTCCGTGGGGGTGGATATTTATACAGAGACGCTACTCCAGCAAACGAGGAGTGCTAGCTTGCTCTGGGAGACCCAGGGGTTGGCAGCCAGAGAGGATTCTGGGATTCATTAGTTGCCAGATACGGGATGACTCATGGCGGTCCCAGTGACCTCTTGTTCATTTGTCTTTCATTTATTCATTCCTTCGCTTTTACTGGATGAATAGTTTTTATGAGCTGTGCTTCAGAGAAAGGCCACAGTGTCACTCGCCAGAGTGGGCAGTGTTCAAACTGAACTGATATCAGCTGTAAACCAATAAAAAATACCCCAACATCAAAGAGATTCTCAGAATCTCAAATCTCTGCTTCTAACTACACTTAAAATAGGAACCAAGGGAGATGTTTGACTTACAATTGACCACTCCATGTTCTGCCCACAAGTATGTTCCTTTAGAGCAGCTTTTAGTAGATTGGACTGAACAGTAGCAAAAATCCCATTCAAGTCAATGAGACACTGTAGCACAACTCTTAAATACTCTCAAAATACTTTATAAATAGTTGTTATTACCTTGAAGTAAATAATACCCAAAACAACACTTGCAGATGTTTTCTTAATTCTTCAGTTAATTGAACTGAAAATTAAAAAAAAAACAAAACTGAAATATATAGAAAATGCTAAAAGTAGTATTTTATGTAAATTCACCTAAAACTATTTTTCTATATTTTTAGAAGTGTTTACATTTGAAGTAGCAGATTTTAAATTATACTTTCATATGCTGTAATGACACTTAAACATGTGTTTCTTAACATAATAAAGCTTAGCAATATTTTTAATTATCTTCAACATAAGTGTATCATTTAGAAGTATGCTTTAAGCAATGACTTTTCAACTTTGGTACATTTTAATAGCATTTTAGTTGCTATTATGTGTACACAAAGATGTATTTAGACACACCTAAATGTTTAGCTTTTTTATTTGTTGAATACATTTAGGTGTATTCATTGATATTGACATGACTTAAAGTCTTCCTTACTAAACATTAGAACCTACTGCTTTTACATACATTCATTGAAAGATTCTTGGTTTGATTAATGTACAGATGGTTTCCTCCTGATTCTGAGCTGAAAGTCTGATGGACATAGCAACAGTAACTAAGGAAGGTGAGACATGTTAGGACTATGAACACTTAAAGATCCATTTGAAGGCCTGAGTTGTTTTATCGTTGGTAAAATGGATCTTCTCCATGATTTTCTTTAAAGAACCATTTTGCAAATATAATTCTTAATGGGAACAAAAAGAGTGCTGCTATTCTTCCAATGTCACTTTTTGGGACTATATAAAAACTCTTCAGTAAGAGTTTAGAAAATTGAACTATTGTTAACTTTGCAATACCTTACCAATGTCTTTTTCAAACATGGTTCTTTATGGATCCAAGAGCAGTTATTGCTCTAATAACTTTTTAGGCACTTTTTTAAAGTATGCCTGCTTCTTGTGAAGTAAAAAATAAATATTTTGCAAAGCAGTATTGAACATCTGAGCATAAATAACTACTAAAGCAGCACATAATGGCTGTACTTATTAATATGATATTTTTAAGATGTGTAAGATGTGTTTATTAACCAAGAAGAACAGCTGCACATATTTCTTTTGTGATATTTCAGCACCATGGACAGCAAAAACCAAGCTTAGCTTGACTTGTCAGTTTTGCCATTTTTCAAACAGCAAACAATTGTATTTTAAAAGTCAGTAGTTATATTCAACTATGAAGACTCAAAGAACCATTTGAATGTGTAAGTAGTCCTTTGTTTAAACTAAACGTTTAAATTGTTGTTCTCCGTGTTGCAAAGCCTGTTGCGTCCGGTTCTTTGAAGACTCTTTTTGAAAAGTGCTTCTTTAGATCACCAAAAAGCGTTCCCCTTTAGTTAGAAGTTATAGAAACTTTTTGGTACTGTTTTAGTACTGTTTAACTCTTTCTCAAAGAGTTAAGGGATTCTTACATTAGTGTAGACCTTTAAAACTTTAAAAGGTTCTTCACACTCACAGTTTCTTTTTCAAACATGGTCCTTAGGGAACCAAAAGTGATTCTTTTATGGCATTCTGAGTGGCAAAAAAGTGGATTTTTTGGAAACATTCACAAACACCTAGATGTGAATAACAAGTAAAGAAGCATATGATGGCTCTACTTGTATTTAAAAAGAAATTTCTGTGATTTTATAAACCAAAAAAGAACAGCTGTACATATTTTCTTTGTGATATTTCTGCACCAAGGACAGCGGCAACTAGATTTAACTTGACTTATGAGAATTTTACGAATGGTTTTAAAAGTTTGTATATGCAGAATTCACTCTGTTGACCTAAATTGAAATGTGTGGCATAATTAAATTGAGCTCATACAACATTTTTTTTTGGGTGGAGTTTCCCTCCCGCTTCTGCCCTTCTGTGAGTACTACAAGAGACGAGCTGTGAAAGCAAATGATGAATTCAGAGACTTTATCATTCTCGGAGGGGGGGAAGGTCAACAGTGACCTTGTTCCTTAGATAATGTTTGTGTGTGTGTGCATGCGTGTGTGTATAAAGCTTTCGGATCCCCATCCACTCTGAAATAAACCGGAGAACTGTCAGTCCTCTTTTAGGTAGCTTCATGAATATCAATGCCATCTGCTTCTGGCAGTCTCTTTCTCACTGTCACTCATCCTCACCCCATGACAGCTGCTGGAGAAGGTTAAAGCCTCTTTCATTTACCATAAACAAAAATTACTGGCACTTGAGTAATAAAAGACATTAAAAATATTTTGTTACACAGTCTTAAATGTGAAATAGAAATGTTTGTGTATGTTCTGTATGACCATCTACAGCAAAGTTTACCCTTACACTATTCATTTGTGTATTTACACTGATTGCTGAAATCAAAGGCACTTCAGAGGTTCCAGAGTGGTTCAGCAGAATATATATATATATATATATATATATATATATATATATATATATATATATATATATATGTATGTATGTATACATATTATATGTATATATATATATATATATAATGTGTGTATATATAATGACAATCATTATAAAATAAAGTTTGGGCTGGGTGAACTGTTCTCTCAGTTAACTCAAGAAAGGCTGTGTAAAAAAATTACTTTACAATTTTATGTTGAGCTTATTTTCCATTTTTTACAATGAGATGCACTTTGTAGGTTTACAGTTACTGTCTGTAGTCTATCTGTTTTTTTTTGTTATTATTTTTTTTTTTCACTAAACGAAATGCCAAACAACACCCCCTTTCCATTCCCCACTCACACCTACATGGGACAAAAACAATCATACATACAGCACAGGCCACTTTAAGCCAGGTGCAACACATTGCCTTGTGTTTAAATTTCATGATTAACAAAAACAGAATTACTTGAGAAATGTCTTGCTCTTGCTCAAAATGCCTTGTACCATTTTGGAGATACAAGGTTTTCTTCCAACAGCAATAATACACTCATTATACAGCTAAGCAAGCACTTCACATTGGTTATGTCATGTTCATTCCATGGATGAAATGTTCTTGGGGCTGCATTGTTAATTCTTGTGGATGATAGTTCCAGATAGAAGGAACGCAGCCCATCTGTTGATGCACAATTTATCAGCCCCCTGTACACCAATCATCAGTGAAATTGGACCCCCCATGGGACCACCATTAACCAGATATTATTTGGGTGGTGAACCTTTCTCAGCACAGCAGTCACACTGAAATGGTATCTAGGTAAATGTGTTGGTGCACTCTTAAAATAGGGTCTATAGAGTGTTACCAAAGAAACTACCTTTGGTTCTCCAAAAGAACCATGTTTGAAAAAGACATATATATGTGAAAACCCCTTTTAAACCTTTTGAAGAACCATTATATCTACACAAATGTCTGTCAATTTATAGGTTTTCTCCTAAAACTGCACTATTTGGATGTTCTCTATTCTATAAAAAGGTTCTACCCACTCACACATCTCATTTACAAAAATGGTCTATGACCATCCACAAAATGTTTAAGACAACCAGCAGTAGTTGTCTTATGACATTGCACAAAGAACCCTTTTTTGGACCTTTATTTTTAAGAGTGAATTTATGTATCAAGCACAGCAGTGTTGACCAATGAAAAAAGGTACTGTAGGTAAATTTTTCTGTAACCCTTTTCAAACAGCCATAATTAATTTTTACATGAACATTTACCAACCTCTCTTTATCCTTTAGAGTTAAACAGGCTGCTTTTGTTACTGTGACTTTAAGATTGATATATGTAAACTAGCTCTGTCCAGGGCTGAAACACTCTTTATAACATCAGCATGAATGGGCAGGGCTAAACCACTGTAGGCTGAATTATCAGATAATTGTAAACATGTTGATTTTGGTGACATCACAAAAATAATTAATTCAATAGTTTTTTCAGCTTAGATTTTATGGATAAACTATATTGATTTGGGAATGAAGGGCATGTTCTGAAAGTTTAATACATCAAACTAAAAAGTGAGGAAAATTCAGTTCTCTTTTGTTTGGGTTTAAAAAAAAAGAACGGTCATAATTCTTTTTTATGTGACCATTTTCCAACCTGTCTTTTTTGCTTCAAATTGAACAGACTATTTTGTTAGTGTGCCCTCAAGACTGATTTAAGGAAAGAAGCTTTGTTCTAATTGGCTGTACTTCATTTAAAAAGCAGTCCAGGGCAGAACCATTCCTTATAACTAAAGGCTAAATAGGCAGATATATGTAAATGTGTTGATTTTTGTAATGTCACAAAAACAGTTCATTCAAAATCAGCCGCTTCTGCAGCTTAGTTTCCATGTATGGACTGTTGAGTGAACTGTCAACAACTGCTTTAAACCTTCAACCCTTTAAAATCCCACTCTTATTACCTACATACAGCTTATTATTCAGTAACTACAGGGACTTCGGTGCAAACTAGTTGAGCTATTTTTAGGTTATAGAAGTATGTAATTACACTGGTGGGCCCTGATCATGTACAGGGGTTACCAAAGTTTACATACCATGTTGAGCACTTATAGTTTAAATAAATAGTGAGGAAAATCCAGTTTTCCATTAAATGGACCCTTTCAATGTGTCACAGTGTTTAGATGCACTGTTCAACAATGTGAGGACAATCTAAGGAAAGCTTGACGGTATCACTAAATAAACTCTTGAATTCTAGGCTTATTATTTAGATATTAATCTAAAAACATATTAATTAGTAACTAATATGAATTATTTGGTTACTACTTTCACACTAAGTGAGGAACTGGATTGTGCAGCCACATTCAGACTCTTGGGGTTTAAGAAGTTCAGCAAGAGAAGGCTTCATTTGAAAAATGAGGCATTTAGGTTTAAAACACCAGTGCTCAGATTATGTGGAAGTGGAATTGTATATATAAGTGTTTGGTAGCCTATATGTCAGATTTGCCATTGTGTTCTTGCCTCACTGTTGCGTGCGCTCACTCCAGGGACTCGCATTTCACGTCTTTGCAAAAGTGAATTCTGACTTACCTACATAGTCTATATCTCTCAGCGCATTCTGACTCCAGCTGCCAGTGTTTCGTGTGACTACAGTCTCTCTCCTCGGCTCTTTCAGCTGTACAGGTGCTTTGCTTTTACACCAGCCTGTAAACCCCATCATCTTCTCTCACAGTCCACACACCCCCCCTCCTCTCTCTGTGCCACAAAGGCAAGTAGGAGACGACATAAGACCGAACAGCACTGCGGAACCTGCATATCCTCTCGCCAGACGTTTTGGAAATCTTCACAGCTGTGCAGGCATGGCTCCCCTACTGAGAAAATGACAAAGCGGAGGAAACAACAACAAAAAAAACTATCACAAGCCCAATAAGCATCACAGAGGCGGAATTAGCAATGCCTTTATGAAAATGAATGCCTGTGATGGTATTGACAAGGGGCCTGTTGAGCTACCCTGCTCTGCTCAGCTCATAAACTTGGCAGGATCTCTTTATAAATGATCTACAAAACATGGTTAGAGGGGAAATACATATAAGCTCACATGTATTTGTGTGTGTGAATCAATGGTAGCTGCAGAGTCAAAAATACTGCACGCCCCAAAGAGATTCCCTATTATGATACTTTATTCTGTTTTCATATATACTTTGAGACTATCAGAAAGAACCAATATCTCTTCTCAACTATGTATTACTCTATGTCAAAAATATATGACATTCATTACAGTAATTAATGCAAATGATTTAAAACAAAATCCTCTTAGTACAATAAACAATATTTAACATGGTTCTCTCCCATTCAATACAGCATGATGTTAAAATTAGCACTTAAAATCCCTTTAGATGTCTACAGTAAAACAAACAAACAATCAAAGGGGCTAAAAAGGTCTTTGGAGTGGATTTTTAGGTCCTCTAAGGAACCTTTCAATTGATGGCTCTTTTACCTCTTAACATTCTAGGCTTATTACTTGCAAATTTTTATTATTTATTAACTACTTCAATGCACACAAATTGAGCTTTTCTTAGGTTATAGAAATGTGTAATAAAGCTTTGGGCCTGCCAGCTTTGTAAGAGGTTAAAGAACTATTTTTGTAAATGAGATGTGAAAAGGTGAAGAACATAATAAAATGTTCCTCATACTCAGAAATCTCTTCTTTGAACATGGGTGCAGAATTTTTTTTTTTTATTGATTTATTTATTGACAGGAAAGAAATTGATATTTCGGATAAGTTTGCAAAACAGTGCTAAACATCTGGATCAAAAAAACATTTCTAAAGACATGTAGGCCTACTGGGTTAACCAAGTTGACCAAGGAGAATTGCTTTAAATATTTTTTTGTTGTATTTCAGCACCATGGACGGTAACAGCAAGGCTTAGTTAATGCTAATGTTAATCCTCCAGTGTCACCTTTTGGGTTTGGTGTACAAGAACAATCAACAGTACTGAAGATAAAAAAAAACATGCTCCTATACACTCTATTGAGGTACTTTTGAACCAATATGGTAAAAACAAAATGTCTGTATTAATAATGAGCTGCACATTTTCTCTAATTCACAGCCCCAATGGCTTTTATGTAGGAAAACAGAGGGTCAGACAACTATAAATGCTTCTGGGATTTTAGCACCATGACCAGCAACAGTAGGCCTTTCCTAATCCTAATGTTCCAGTAGAAATTTAATGGCCTTACACTGTAAAAAAAAACCCCCAAAAAAAACAAAACAAAACAAAAAAAAACTTTAAACTGGCAATTCTAAAATACCAAGTTCATTGGACATCAAATAGCAAGTTAACAGAACACAAATCATATGTGTTACACTGAGTAGTTAACCCAATATTTAGATTTGAAGGTTAGTTATTTTAAGGTTAAAACTCCAAACCAGTTTTAGAGTGTATTTATCTTTTCTCCATGTAGATGAATGCACATAAGGTTTATACCAATATTTATAAGGTTTCATGGGTTTTGTGTGCAAATGTCAGAACTAATTATAGCCAAATTTCCTGAAAGACAGGAAGATATTGTATCATTATTCGAAGCACATGTTAATGTCAGATTGATGTATTCATGTATTCATGATTAATAATAAGAAAAATACGACCCCCTAAACTGATAGGCCTAATGACTTTGAGCTCACCGACCACTGTTAACAATGGGCCTGTGCGATTTCAGCACCATGGACAGCAACAAGTAGGCCTGGCTGATGTTAAAGCTCCAGTGGTGGCAAAAAATAAGAGATTTTAAATAAATGTAAGAACCTTTTGTCTTTTCATGCAAAGATTGGATAAATTATATCCAAAAAGTGCCAAAAATGTGATTATCGAAATATCATCTGGTGATTTGAACCACTGCGTTAAACTGGGAATACGACGTAACAAATAAGGACGGTCAGATCATATTTAAGAAAGGAAGACAAAGGAAAGAATACTGGTGATGAATAAGGTTTCTCTCAGCCTCGAACACTCCGCGTGTCCTGTCGTTCCCTCTCATGTCCCAGGCTCCCTTTACACAAATGTTTGGATTTTCACTCCGCCCCCTCCGGGCCCTGCGCTCATGCTGCGCTGCGATTGGCTGATCCGCGGTCTTTATGCAAATTAGTCCAAAGGGGGTGTGGCGTTTGGGGAGGCGGCGTAGTGAAGAGCCCTACGAGCTGACGTCACACGGCAGAGTGGCAACTGACACGCGGGGAAAGAAAAACAGATTGGAAACGACACGGAGGATGACAAAAATAAAGGAATAAAAATATAAATACATATAAGAGAGATAGAGAGAGAGAGAGACAACGGAGAAGCGAGTGAAGTGAGCAGGGAGAGAGAAAGACAAAGAGAAGGGACAAGAAAGAAGGGAGAGTGGAGAGAGAGAGAGGGAAAGAAATAAAGAGAGGGAGTGTGCAGTTTGGAGGTAGAGGAGAGAGAGAGCGAGGGAGAGAGCAGCTTGTGTGTATGTGAAAGAGGAGGGGGGACACAGTGAGAGGGAGGGAGAGAGAGAGAGAGAGAGAGAGAGAGAGAGAGAGAGAGAGAGAGAGAGAGAAAGATGGCTACAGTCACGGCGAACGGAGTGCAGCAGGAGAATGGCTTCAGCACCACGAACAGCTCCAGCAGAATGAACGGACTCAGCATTGGGCAGAGCACCATCCCCATGAAGGACCACGACGCCATCAAGCTCTTCATCGGACAAATACCGCGCAACCTGGAGGAGAAGGACCTCAAACCGCTCTTTGAGGAATTTGGGAAGATATACGAACTCACCGTGCTCAAAGACAGATTCACAGGAATGCATAAAGGTCGGTGAGAGCGCTGCTTTGTTAGCTCTTTAATCTCCAACCAACCCGTACAAACCGGCAAACCCCAAAACCGGTCATGACTGTGAGTGGCGATGGGTGACACGAGCGATATAATAGCGCGAGCGGGAGTCCAGCATGCATTGGACTGCTCTACTGATCTGTATATGTGTGCGTGCGTGTGCGTAAGTACATGTGTCCATGCTCGCTCCTTCCCACGTCCACGTGAATTGCTACTACTGCCCAAAATGCTCGCGAGCCCACCATTCTGTTTACTCAGTTTAAAGGGAAATGAGGCTTGATATGAAAGCAGCCATCGTGTCTGTTTATTTTCGCTACATATGTTCTGTTTTGCGTTCACTTCATAAATAACAATCATTTAGAAATATTTGACAATATTCATTCAGCAGATTCAGATAACATTTCTACATTTTTCCCCTCTTGAATCACAGCTGAGTTTTTTAAAAAAAGACTCTGAATTTTAAATTTTCAAATTTCAAATTTAAATACTAATTGTTTTAGGGGATTGCCTTGTTTACTAAACAACCCCCCCAATAAATAAATAAATAAATAAATAAATAAAATTTCCACTCTTCCAGTGGGCACCAAAATGACCCATGCACTGACCCTTCCTCAGTTCCTCAGATGAATCCCAGATTATCCCATGTAAATCATACATTAATCTTTTTAAGTCAATGTTTGAAAATGTGTATACCTTCTGAAATTAAACAGCCAGATTTCAGTGCCAAACTGTCAAACGGCAGGAACTGTTAGTGACCCGCCTAGAAAGCTGGCTCTGATTAACGCATTGGTAATATCTGCGAATGAATAATGAAGTTATTTTAATAAAAACACTAATTAGGCCCATCAGTAAGTCAATTCAGTGCTTGCCATGAGGCATCCATCGCAGTGCTGTAGGCCTGCGAGTTATGATTTCAGATCATTTAAATATTTAATACTCTCATGTCATTATTTGGGAATTGTTCTTTAGAAAAGTGCGCAGCCAGAGGTTCATTTGCCCCGAGACATGTGAATAACACTAATCTGCATTTTAAACTTTATTCATTTCCCATGAAATCTTGACATTTTTTTCATAGTCTTTGATTTTTTGAAAGGGTCTGTTTAAAACATCTCCCTGTATGGATCTCTTTTCCAGCAGTGCGTTCAGTTCAGAAGTGATTATGTTTATGCCCTGTTCCCTACAGTCCCTACAGCCTCCGCCCTCCACAGTCAAAATTTAAAATTGCTGCCATTCAGAAATGCTGCTCTGCTTCTGCACAATAGCTGACACATTTATGTGAACAGTTACCTGAAGTAACAGTGTGAGGAGAACACGAGCGGCAAACCCAGTGCTGACATTCAGTGACAACCATATAATTTACCATTCGCATTCATTTAGTATAAACTAACCCCTTATTTCCTTGAGTTTTAGTTATGATTAAGTTCAAAGTCAACCTGAAATCTAAACTGACCTTGTTAGTTCATGTCTCTGGTCATAAGCATCATATCGTCATATCACATCACATCACATAATTTTTTCCTTGTAATATTTGATCATAGTGTGGTGACTTTTTCCTGCCTTGAAAACATCCTCCAAGTTTTGATTACATCACCATGTACCAAAAATAATATTAACCAATAATATCATGTTTGACTTCTCACCACATCACCTATCATCTCAGCTAACTCAGATGATCCTCTTTGACACTGTGGTTCATTCAGAATTACAGTATGGAAGGAAAATGCATTACGATTTCCAATTCACATTGATTTTAAAGTTTAGGAGATGTCATCAGACACTAAATGAATAACACTTCTATGATATACATATTTAATAAACTTACTGAGAGCCTGTTAAGAGACATTAAAGGTAGAATATTCAGAAATTTAAATACAGTTATGGTCATGGTTTCAAAATCCCTAACGTCCTGTATAATGATATAATAGAAAATCTTAAAGATTATGTATAATGTTGACATATTAGCTAGCTAATGGACAACAGACGAGCCAACTCATCAGCCAAGTCTGTCACATATAATTAAGTGAAAAGAAACAATGATGACAGTTTATTATGTCTGCGGTCATTTTGTACACTACAAAGACCAGGTTCTAAAATATAACGGGTATTTTACTATTCTACAGAATAAATTGTACTGTACTGAGTACTGCTGTCATATGCAAAAGTTAGGGCACCTCTGGTATTTATTAACATGTACTGTTATGTTTCTAAATGTAAATATGTACACATCCTCTATAGAGAACACACTTTTGTACATTTCAATCCACAAATGCTGTTTACTTACTGAATTTAACATATAAAAAATCTTGAAATGTGGCCAGTGCCAAAGTTTTAAAATTGAGCAATAAAATGTGCAGAAAATGGCCTGTTTAACTCTGTTTTCTGTAGACTATGTTTTAACTTATTATCACTTAGAAAGTCAATAAAATGTAATGAATACGGCTGTACATACTTACAGATGTACACTGACCAAAATGCAATGCAATATCTAGTGAAATAGTTCATGTTGCTGGTACCAATGGGACTTTTTTTGTCATTACCTACCTTAAGATATTATTATTATTAATATGTTTCTACCTTTTTATATGATGCAACTTCATTCTCAATGTTTCAAAAACATTTCCAGTCATTAAGGACTATTTTTTATCTGCTTCCAAGCTTTTTATTAATTATTTGAAAGCTATGAATTTGCGAATGACTTACAGAAATTAATTTACACATGTATCTAAAATTGTGCTGTATTTTGATTGCTGAAAACATAGATTTCAAGCTTTTCAACAATTGTGTACATTAGTTGGTCCTTTTTGCCATTTAACCCTCTCTCTTTGTCAACATATTTGTATGAGTTATGACTCTTAATATATATTATTGCACATCTGTACACATTAATAGTTGGCAATAATTATGTACACACAAGTTTTAGTGAGACAGTAGAACACTGGCTTTTTCGGTTGTTGAAGTTTGTAGATCAAAATAGCACTAGCATTCAGTTTCTCTCATGGAGCGCCTCACTGTGGACTGGAGGCTCCCTGCGTCACTCCAGCTCTGGTAAAGCTCCGGCTGTCAGTCACTCCCAGGCTAGTCCACTATGATCTATATCTCGCCCCCATCCGTGACTCAGTGATCGATTAAAATAACACTCTGGCTTTGTTTGGGCCTGTCCTCAATCGTCTATGAATGTCAACAGGCAGGAGCTGTTTGTTTCAAGGAGAATGACATCGCAAAAGCAAAGAGTTTGACTTTTACAGTTGTTCTCCACTGTAATAGAAAAGAAGTGAGAACTTTAGGACTGTGCCTGTAGACCTTGAGCCTGTCTGATGAGCTGGAATAGCATGTGACAGTCTTTTCTTTATGGTATTATACTGTAAATATATGACTCAGTCAACAAGCTGTGTTGTAGGCTAAAGATCACAAAGCTAGTTTACTCTGAAATATTTTTAGAGATAGTAAAAGTGTTTGACTCACAGGATAACTTTTTAAATATGCATTTTACCCTTTCAGATGCATTTTGTTACTGCTGTAAGAAACCTGGTAACACTTTGCTTGAATCCTGCTACAGAATATAAAAATAATCGTGCCATAACCAGGTAATTGCAGATTACATCACATACTATTTTTTGTTGAGTGTACACTGGTTGGCCATCATGACATCAAATATTATGACATGGATCATGACAATTACGAATAATGGTAACACAACATTGTTACATTACTGAACATAATCTGTCTTGACAATTCATGACAGTTTATGGCATATCCAACATTTGCCTTGACATGTTTATGACATAGTTATATTAATGGTTATGTAGTGGGGTTTAGGTTAAGTGTTAAACACCATATATCTACAATGTAGTAACTTTACAGGAGACAGTCTTAACTTTTGTATATTAATGTAACAAGATTTTATTGCAATTTATTTAAGACTATTGATCAATTCATCTAGAAACATTCACAAAATGTAAAAGCAACTGTTGTTTTCGAGTGGTGTAAATAAACGGGGGGTATTATTTCAGTATAGGAAGACATTATAATGGACTGGTTATGCCCTTGTTAAGCCTTATCAGCCCAGCAGCTGATAAGTACCAGAATACCCATTTTATTGCTTTATTGAGCAATAACAAGGGTGAATTGAACATTTTCTAGTATACTTTTATTTGTGTATTACACGTCATAATGATTTTCACAACACTCATTAATTTGAAGGTGTGGAAAAACATCCTTGCAGATTTCTTTGAAAAACTGGAAAGCAAGAATGGAAACTATAATAACTCAGGACTCATTAATACAGAAAAAACTGATATTGTGTTTAGTTGTTGAGGATTCTGTATAAATTTAGTTAAATATATATTATCTCTTTTTTTCTCTAACGCTGGAAATTGTCCTTAATGGCGGGTTTGATTAGAGAAAAAAAAAAAAATAGTAAGTGCACTGTACTCTACATTCCTTCAGTGCAGTACAGCTAAGTCAAACAATGAATTAGCATTTGTAGCACTTCTTGTAGTAATTAAGACTCTATGAGCGGGCCTGGCATGGTCATTTTAGCAGTACATGGGCAGTGAGGACTCAGACAGCCAGGCCGTTTGGTTTTGACCCACTGCAGGTGAACGGCCCCCAGCATCCATCACCATCCCTCGGTGTGTATGCGTGTGTGAGTGTCGTCCTGCCTACTGGTCCAGCTCTCCATCTGCTGGCTAGATAAGCGCCACGTCTGTGGGGGGCAAATCTTTCAGCTGACTGTAGTTATCTGTCAAATTTTAGCGGCCACTTCCAGCGCACACAAAGGTCCGCCACGGTGGGAGTTAGCCGGTACTATGCAATGTTTAATTTTATCATTCATTACCCGTGCCCCAGTAGCCCCATATAAATGATGTAATTGGTTTTAAATAGCTTTACAAATTGACTCTATCACACACAAAAGTACTGAAATGTCAAAGGAAAGACTGTAACTCTGGAGTGATGATTCTGCCGCTTTAATGAGGCAGGTTAGACAGTGTGCTGCATAGAGAAAAAGCTCTGTGAATTGTTATTTCTTCCAGTACATTACATACATTTGTCTCTTTCTGATTTGCTCCGTCCCTTGTTCTGATGAAGAGTGACACTTCTTGGCTCAGGCAGTGTTGTTGCATAATGTAGCTGAATTTATTTGACTGACAAATGAAGCTCTTATATTCGCCGTAATGTAAGTGATTTTCTGTGTAGCACAACAAATTATGAACATTTACAGTTATTTTTCCTGCATCCATTATTAACTCAGACTGGGACAATCAACATAAACAGGCTCAGCCAGTATTTTAAGCTCTGAGCTTTTAGGTAGAAGTCAGATTAAAAGGATTTCTCTGTAGGACATATGAATAAGGAACGTATTACCCATATAAGCTTACACTACAGTTTGGAATCGCTTCTCATAATAATTATTGATGCTATTTTATTCAGTGATATCTTGAATCGTGTTAATTAGAACGCTATGAACTAGACACTAGAAGGCACAGTCGTAGCAAAAGTTAAGGCACCCCTCATCAAATGACTTGTTTTGTTGATTTTCTAAGTGAAGAGAAGTTAACACATCCTCTACAGAGAACACACTTCCACACTTTTTAATAAACTATTACTGCCTATTTGCTGAATTTAACATTTAAATAAATAAATAAATAAATAAATAAATAAATAAACAAATGAATAAATGAATGAATGAATGAATAAACATGACCTGTGCAAAAGTTATGGCACATTATATACTTTATATGTTATTATTTCCAATATGTTAAGCTCCATATATTTCCAAAATGTTTAGCTTTATAAATAAATAAATAAATAAATAAATAAATAAAACTATAATATGCAGATAAGGGCCTTATTTAAGTTGGTTCTGGTAGAAGGTGTGTTAACATATTTTCATACCAACATATTTGGAAAATCAACAAAACATGTATTTTAGATGTTTCATTCACTATTTCCACCTTTCTGGAATACCAATAATTGAATAAGTGATTAATAATGTACTTTAATTTTGTATGTACCGGCATCTCTTGATAAGTCAATTTTCTTATAACTTCACTTATCTTCATTGTCATTGTTATACAGCTTTCATGATCACTATGTAATCTACAGCTGTGTTCATCATTCTGAAGACACCTACATTTTTACAGCTTCCTAGTTGAAACCTGTGAAGTTGTAAAGTGGTATTCATATTATAATCATTTTTATATCTGTATCTCCAACAAATTGGTTTTATTTTACTGAAAAAGTGATTCCATCATTGAATTGTGGACCAGGTAATAACCTGAGATCAGATAACGATGACTGTAAGGTAACTTCTCTTAATTGAGTGAGTCATGATGGCCTTCAAGTGACCTCTCTCATCATTAGCTTGACTTAACAGCAAGTCCAACAGCTTATCTGATTGCTACAACAGCAAAAATGTTCAGCACCAGATCCAGCATTTTACCAATATTACCAGTATTCATAGCTGAATCCAGCAGGCAAAAAATCTCTGTAGAATGTAGTTATGCAAATAATAACTGTGCGGAGTGCTGCTAGGCTATGTAATATAATATATGTAATATAGTTTCCTCTGTGGTTCCTTTTTGAGAAAATGCACATATCTCAAATATCACAACACTGAAACTCAGGCATTCATGTAGCCCTGCACTTAAAGGGCTTTTATTCAGTAGGGCTCAGGCATAAGAACTACTGACAGTCAACTTGTTGGAACTAAAAAGATCAAGTATCAATAAGGTTTGGCTCAATTTAATCACATCATTTCCATTAATAAACATTTAATTGGCTAAGGCATTTACACAGAGTTTTGCTCTCACAAATGAAAGAGAGAGGAAGAAAGAAAAAGCTGCAACTTTATATCTAACACCTACTGAATAACATTTTTTAATGCTTATACAGCTATAATTTTTTTTGAGGATGAATGGTGGGTCCTTGGAAGCGTTTCCTAACAGCAAGAATGATTCATTGAAAAGCAGTACAGTCACTTTGTGTATTCTGTTTTGGTTTCAATTGAAAAATAGTGTCCATTCCACCCACTATGAGTTCCTCTGGGCTTCTGCAAACAGAACTTGATGAGTCTGAGCCAACAGGAACATCAAGAAGGTGCCTGAATGATGACAATATTTGAAGAGCCTCTAAAATTGTTCTCACTTTGTTGAAAAAAAGAAGTCGATGTGCAATGTAAGCATTGTTGAAGTCTAGAAATGTGCCATTACAGTGCACGTATGAAAATTAAGCTACACACCCATTCCATTTTAAATTCATCATATGTGTGATGTCACAACCAAGACTAATTTACATATGACCACATATTCAACCTACAGCGGTGCACTGTCATTTTACTTAGCTTTATTCCAGACAGTCAGAACAGAGAACATTTATGTAGCATTGCTGTTTGAACAACACTGTGTATTTATTTATATATGGAAAGCACCAGCTGTGTTTTACAGTTTGGACTGACAGAAATGATCCAAAGTTACATTGAACAAAACTATTACATTCATTTACATTAAAAGTTAAGAACGTTTTCCCTTCTTTTGAAAAGTTAACACTTTTGGAGATATAAAGTTTTGTTCTGACAGTGATGATATATGGGTCTTTGGTCCATGACACAGTAACAATTTGCCTCTCTAACCCTGTGTTCACATTAGCAGGACATAGAGTGACAGATAAGCAGTTATTTCATATGGGAAAGTAGAATTTGTAGACGAGTTTAGTGATGAACAGCAAGCCACACAGCAGTAGGGCAACAAGTGACAAATCAAGTTGAAATTTTCTTAACTTTATGCCAATTAGGTATGACAGTGAAGGGCCAGTCTAAACAATTGGCTCCAACAAACTCCTTGGGCAAGTTGTAGACACAGGTGTTAGAGTTCTCAAGCCATGGCCCTCTGCTTTACGTTCCTGTTTCCAATAGTATTGCACAAACATTGAAGAGAAACTTTTAACCTTATACTGTGGTTCATACTTTAAATAAAATAGTGATGCATACATAGTAGATGTTTTTTACATTTTCTTATCAGGAACTGGACAGTGTACATACAAGAGCAGCCTCGATACACACCCACAAGAGACAGACTTCAGGTGACATTAGCTTAACTTATGGTTAGGCATAAAGAGAGTTTAGAAAGTCATCATGTGAAAATGAGTTATGCCTGTTTATGGACAGATTAAGGACAGAGGTGTTTATTTATTTAGGGAATATAAGAAAGTAAGATATGAGACAAATGTACAACATAGTGCCTTTAATTAAAGTTCAGAAGGAGCATATTCAAATTACGTATTCATTCATCTCAAAAACACTGCAGTGAGTATTTAAGAAGCTTCACCTACTTTGATAATTCTTCTGATGTTCCACTTCTATCTACCTGCTACAAAAATGAGAATATATCTATATCTATCTATTTATATTTATCTATCTGTCTATCTATCTCTGTATGTGTATATATATATATATATATATATATATATATAGATACACAGAGATAGATAGATAGATATAGATATATTCTCATTTTTGTACTTTGTAGATTGTTGATTAAAACATTTTTTATCTGAATCATTGATCTTTTGCTTTATCAAATTTTCAAATTATGCATAATTTGAATGTAAATTAATTCAGCTCTGTTCAGGAAATTTTTTATTGTGTTACAACTATTGTAGTTGCATCTAATGCAAATGAAGCCTCATTTCAAAAGGATTTAAAATTAAAATGCCTGAAAGTTTTTTTTCCTTGACATCTTTCATTTTGATGTTTTTATTTATTTAACCTTTGAGGTTTTACACAGGCATTTTAATGTAGTTTAAGATGAAATAAAAAAAGCACTAATTAAGACTTTTCATTTGATAATCTTCAATAGTTTCTCCAGAAGCTATGGCCCAGTGATTAATTGCTGCAGTAGCACTTATTTAGACATTATTTTTTCACTTATAACATTTTTGTATATTATAGATAAATAGACACATTGATGGATGGAGGGAGGGATGGATGAATGGATGGATGGATAGATAGAACTTTATTCATCCTGAGGTAAATTGTGTTGTTACAACAGCAAGAACAACACAAACACATATAATATGAATAAAAGATCTCAGCTTCTGTATCTGTGTGTTAACTTAGGTTGCTGAACATTGTGGTTTAGGACACGGTTTGAGGACTGAAATGTGCTGCTGACAAAGTAGGTTACTGGATAAAGTGCAATATGACCTTACATTAATATCTTTCTTAAAGTACTGAATGTGGATGAGTCTTGTTTGGCCAGTATATGACCTGGTACAATTAACTCTTACAAACTCATCACCAAGCCTGTATCCGCAGTATTCAGAATGTCTTCAAGTTATTGCCACGCCTCCCTCTGGCCCGGCAGAAACGACAGCCAACGCGGCCGCCTCGGACTACAATTACCAGAACCCCTCGCTCTATCACATGACTAATGACTCATTCAGATCCGCCTATCAACGCTCAGCTTCTTCGGACTTCTAAATCACTTACACCTGTTTCTCTGTGTATTAATCAGTCTGTTTACACCCACACTTTGCGAAGGATCCGCACCTTGTTGTGCATACCGAGCGGTTCCTTCTTGTCTGTTTAACCGTTTACGTGTATGAGCTGTTTTCCGTTCATGATCTTGCTTTTTGTCTTGCCCCTTTGCTCAGTTTTGGATCTCTGGTTTGTTTTGACTGGGGTTTGGATCCCTTTGGCATTAAAGCTCGTAAATCAGGCCTCGCCTGCGAGCGTCTGGTTCCGTCTGCCACCGTTACAGTTGTCTGCCTCTAGATTTGGGCACCAATACAAGGCAATCTAAATATTGTTTTTATTATTATTATATTATTAATAACATAATTCTTGATATTGTTGATTATTTAGGGTAATCTACAGCTCCATTCATCATTCTGCACATTCTTGAAATCAGTTATCTTTTATATATTATAATACATTTCTTATTTATTTATTTCTATTTTTACAACTTTCTAATATCTTACTAAATATATGTAATTGTGTGCTTGTTTGTTTGTTTGTTTTGTATATTTATGTAGTTTTTGTTGTAATGTTTAGATTTATGTTGATGTAGAAAGTTGAATTTTGAGCATATGTAGTTCTATAGAATCTTTGAAAGTGAATTCTTGTAGAATTTTTTAACTCTGCATTTAATTTTAAACAGATATATCTGTTTACATTTTATTGAGAAATGGAGAAAAGATGTATTAAGGGCAAAAATATATAAACATTTCTTTTTCCTCTTTTGAGTACTGTAAGGCCTGTAGAGATGAAGCAGTTCATCTGAATACTAAAACCAGAGTGTCCTTCATTGACCTGCTGTGTGGTTGTTTGTGGCTCTGTGTTTTGCAGGATGTGCCTTTCTAACTTACTGTGCCAGGGAGTCTGCACTGAAGGCTCAGAGTGCTCTTCATGAACAGAAGACTCTGCCTGGGGTACGTTCCCTCTCTTTTTCTTTTTTCTCTCTCTTTCTTTTGGTGCTCTCTCTCTCTCTCTCTCTCTCTCTCTCTCTCTCTCTCTCTCCCCGCATTGAGCCCTTAATAATCAAATGGGTTCCAACCCAAAAACAAATAATATCCACTGCGGGTCTGTGTTGTTGGAGTTGATTGAACATGTGCTGTGCCTGTTCGGTCTCTGTGCTGTCTGATCTTGCTATTCTCTTTAATGATTCTCCATTAGGACTCGCCTGTTCTTCATGCAGGCCTGGGTAGTGGGAGTTGTGCTGCTGCTACAAACTCACAGCATTTCAAAACACACTGAGCTGGATTTTAGCTGAAAACAGTCCTCATTACCTCACTTTGCTAGCAAATCAAGACTTTATCCCATTTGCTCTGTCCACCTCATTTTTGACACAAATTATAGAAATACAACAAAATATATTTTAAGCAAACTGGATTAGTTTTATCTGAAGAAGTTCAGTAACATATACAATTTTACTGGTCAGTTGGTACAGAATAAAGTATCTTCCTAATTTCCCCAAAGTCCAGATTCTCAAATTCTTATAGGTAGTTCTCACTGAAAGGTCATAGAAAAGGTCATGTCAGCATTACGTTAAAGGACACACTCAATAACAGTAACAACACACATGTCTTACATGTATTACACATTGTAAAAAATAATGATTCAGTGTTTTAACTTTAAAAAGTAAGTAATCTGGTTCTCTTACAGTTTTAAAGTTTATTGAACTTCAAAAAGTAAGTTAACAGAACGTATAGCACACATTATTGTTCTGAGAACTTGCTATAAGATGTGTAATGAACTCAAAATTTTAAAGCAGTCAGGTTACTGGGTAACACTTAACAGATTATCAGTAACACATCAACAACATATCAGTGAAGCGTCTGAATACATTGAAGTAAAAATCTTGTAGATGTTCTGTTGATACATTACTTACATTAAGTAGATGTATTGTTAATGTTACATTCATTACACAAAACCTAACCTTACTCAACCCCTAATCTTAATCCTAACCCTAACCTTAACCTCAACCCAAATCCTAATCCTAACCCCTCTATGTTTTTAACATGTTACTGAGAGTCCGTTGAGTGTTTGTTTCATCTAAAAAGGACCACTCAAACTAAAGTGTCACCAGTTACTGCCACAATTTTTTACAGTGCAGAAACCTGTTCTCTCTGAAGTGCAGATTCGTACAGAGTTAATTTCATAAAACTCTTTGGAAGAGCTGACTAATAATACAAACTATTGAAATATAACAAAATATATTAAGCAAGCTGGATTCACTTTACCAAAAGTTTAATGATGTACAGGATTTGACTGGCTAATTGATAGTATGAGAGAAAGTATTGTAGAAATTCCCCAGATTCTCACAGATAGCCTGGACTGAAAGGTCATAGTCATCATTACACCACAGGACACACTCAATAACAATAACAGCACACATGGTCAAGTTCTACCATGGCTGAATAGGTTATTCATCACTTGAGTAGCTTTTTGAGCTGCTACATTTGTACTTCTGTTCAAGTTCTGTCTTTTAGATCATTTTGTGGTAGCCGGGTCTTTAGGACTGGACCACTCGTACATACAGGGGTTAAAATTGGGGTTAAAGGTGGTTAAAAATAGCTGTATGAAACAACATGAACAAAATAAAAGCCTTTCAATCTGTCACACAGACTTGCGGTGTAGCTTCGTTATTGTGCTTTCATTGGGGCAAAGCAACTTCTCCAGCGTCTGTCTGCTGTTCGCTGACTGGATTCTGACACACCAGTCTTTCTTCTGTTGCCGTGGCAATAGAGCGGCGTGACTAGGATGGCAGCGAATGTCTTGTATGTGCACGCACACGCGCAGCTTTTGTCCACTGAAAGCCTCAGCGGCTTCATGCATGTCACAAGCTGTCCAACTAAATGCTCACTGGTGTTAAAATGGATCATCAGGTTTGGCTCAGTGCCGGGGGAAAATAAAACTACCCAGGCTCGGATGGAGCTGCAGGCCAGACCCGGCCATAAAGGCTAATGCCGAGCTCCACCCTGCTACATCTGAGGACACAGCGCTTCCTGGCTTTAGAGGAACACAATCTGATGGTTTTGTGGTGACAGCAGACACAGAGCAGCATATTGAACACGAGGTAGTGTTTCTCTCTCACCGTGAATCTGCCTTTGCCCAGCCTGATTCAAAATGTTTAATTCAGCTTTATTATGTCTCCCTTATCATCAGTTTTATAAATAGAATGGATTTTATTGTTGTTGTAGAATCAAAACATTTCATTCTGCAGCTTTTCAAGTATGATACTTAGCATTAGGCAGAAATATATAAGATTATTCATACTAGCTAAGTTTAAAAACGTTTTGGCTTTTAATAGTCCTGGAAGGAATTTTGCAAAAGTAGTGATACTGATTGAATGAGCTAATTTGAAAAACCTAGGCTTGATATACTCAGAAAAAAAGGGCACTGTACAGGTATGTTTGGTCCCTTAAAGTATAAATAATACTGTACCCTTAAAGGTTTATAAGATCCAATTGTGTGCCTCAAATAAGTATAAAAAGGGAACTGCATGCATTTTCACACACACGTGTACCCTGTCATAAGTCAGTGCAGCTTAAAAATTATAATAAAAGAAAAGTAAGAATGATTACCATGGAATATTGTACCCTGACTAAGTATACTGAAAATGTACAGTTGAATGCAAAACTTTGAACACATTTTGCTGAATTTCTCAGTCAAAATAACACACCCAAGAACAAACCAAGCATGTCACATTTTAATGCACAATTTCTATTTTCTATTTCTATTCTATATATATTTCTATTTAGTATAACACATTGAAAATAAATAAATAATAAAATGCTTTTTGTGGAGGCCATATTTATAGTTCATATTTTTTCACTATGCTAAATTCAGCAAATAAACATTAATTGTGCATGAACTTGTGCAGTGTGTTCTCTGTAGAGAATGTGTTAACTTATTTACACTTTGATTGATGAAACATGTAATTTGACCTGGGCACCCAAACTTTCACATGCAACTGTATATTTGAGAATAGCACCCCAATGACAGCATCTGTAGAGTTTAGTATCTTTAAGAAGTTTAGTACCTTTCTTTCTGTGATCGAATATAAAACTAGGCTGCTTCTTTAAATATTGCCTTGCATGTTGGTTGTGAAGTGGCTAATATTAAATACATCAGAAGTGCATATAGCATATTTACTGTATGTGAATTGGGATGTGATGAGCTCTCAGTGGTCACTAATTGCTCTCCTTGTCATACAACTTTTGTCCAGTCCTAGACTTGATATATTTAAACATTTCATTTTATTTTACTTTATTTATGTATATATATTTTTTAAGAAATGCAGCTTTATTTTTAATCATTTTAAACCTTTTTTCTCTAATGTGTTTATAGTGGACTCTTCTTTTGACCACTTGTAGTCCAACTCTATTTAATATATTTAAGCTTCTTTTTCTTTTCTTTTCTTTTCTTTTCTGAAGCTCCACAGTGCTCAGGCTTGTTAACAGGTTCGTTAAGTGGAGCTGTACAGACTCAAAAGCCAATTAAAGCTCTCTTGTAGAAACAGAACTGTCTGCATCTCTCTCTCTCTCTCTCTCTCTCTCTCTCTCTCTCTCTCTCTCTCTCTCTCACATTCCCTTATTCTGACCCATCTGTGTCCTCATCTCCTGCTCTCTCACTGCAGTTTTTGATTCTTTTGGTTCTTCTTTTGTCGAGGGTTTCTCAGAAAGCCAAGCTTTTTCATAAATGAGTCACAGGAAAAGATTGTTAGAAGTCACCAAACCTGCTCCCCCTGTTACTGGCTGACACTGATTATTCTCATGTTTGCAAAAAAACTTAGTAAATAGAAATTAAGCACTAAAATGTGTTTATTATGTAAGTGTGTTCTCTGTAGAGGATGTCAGTTTATTTTCACAGAACATGAACATGTAGTCACATCAAGGATGTTTAAACTTTTGCGTATGACTGCTTATACACTAACCAAGCACTTTATTAGGAACACCTGTACACCTACTCATTCATGCAATTATCTTAACAGTCAATAATGTGGCTGCAGTGCATAAAATAATGCAGATATATTCCAGCGACTTCAGGTAATGTTCACATCAACCATCAAAATGTGGAAAAGGTTCTGCAGATGGAAATGCCTCTCTTGATGAGAGAGGTCAACAGAGAATGGCCAGACTGGTTCAATTTGACTGTAAGGCTATGGTAACTCAGATAACTACTCTGTGCAATTGTAGTGAGCAGAAAAGCATCTCAGAATGCACAACTCATTGAACCTTGAGGTGGATGGGCTACAACAGCAGAAGATCATGTCAGGTTCCACTTCTGTCAACCAAGAACAGAAAGCTGTGGCTGCAGTGGGCACAGGCTCAGACTGGTGATGAATCTCGATTTCTGCTGAGGCACACAGATGATACCATCAGAATTTGGTGCAAACATCATGAATCCATGGATCCAACCTGTCCTGTGTCAACAACCCAGGCTGCTGGAGGTGGTGTAGGGAATATTTTATTGGCACACTTTGAGATCACTGATACCAATCAATCATTATTTGAATGCCACAGTCTATTTGACTGTTGTTGCTGACCATGTGCATCTCTTCATGGCCACAATTTAGTATCTTCCAATGGCTCCTTCCAGCATGATAATGCAAAGTAAGTCATCTCAAACCGGTTTTGTGAACATGATAATGACTTCAGTGTTTGGGATCCAATAGGACACCTTTGGGATGTGGTAGAATGGGAGATTCACAGCATGAAAGTGCACCTGAAAAATCATGTAAAAAAAAATAAATCAAATTATCAAAACATCTTGTGGGAGCCATGCCATGGAGAAAAGAGGCTGTTTTGAGAGCAAAGGGAAGCCCTACTCAGTATAAGTATAGTGTTCCTAATGAAGTGCACAGTGACTGTAAATGTTAGTACCTATATGTAATAATATGTCTGATATGTATTATATACACATAAGTGGCTATATGTAAACAGTATGTCTAATATGTACTATATACATTTATTTATATATATATGTGTGTGTGTGTGTATATATGTGTATATATATATATATATATATATATATATATATATATATATATATATATATATATATATATATATGAAATGTGTAACTTTTGTAAAAAGCACTTTTTACATTTTTCTTGTCTTGACTTTGTAGGTTAGTGTTGTTTTTTCTGGTTCTTCTAAAAAGTAAGGATATTTCTGTCCTAATGAACTCATGCACATGCACCCCTCACTAGAAAGTACACACATACTGTAAGTGTGCACCTTTCTGCTCACAGGTGTGTTCACACAGGAGTCATATTAATTGACACATTCAGTAAGTGATCTTCATCCACATTCTGAGCAGGTTCATCCTTTTTCTGCCTCGCGTCAGTGCACCGGTAACCGGGGCAACCAGGGATTCGGTCTGCCAGACGCTTCAGCCCAGCGTCAGCTCAGATTGTGTGTGTGTGTGTGTGTGTGTGGAGGCCAGAGTTGAGCCAGGCTGCTCTTTTAAAAATGAGTTGTGCTCCTGTGAGCTCTGTTTGTCCTGCATTGCATTCTGGGTAAAAGGCCACGGTCCACAAAGAGCATGTGTGTGTTATTAGAGAGAGAGACAGGGACAAAATGAAACCATCGATTATCATTATTTTCTTCATTTTCTTTCTTGCCCTTCATACTTTCTGTCTTGCTCACTCACATGCACATGCACAAGGTCTTATAGACCCACACAGACCTTGTACCACGAATCATACAGACAGTACAAAGAAGACTAAAACATAATCTCACTAGAGGCTAACGACACAGGAAAAAATGTTGCTTTGAATTCACTTGAATCAAATGTGTAGATTGCTTCCACTTGAATACAGTATACTACAACACAGTTACAGCTGTTCATTTTGCTTACATTTTGGCAAGAATTGTGTTAATTTAATGTAGTTTATTCATGTGGAACCGATGTACACGAAACAAGTAAATTCAAACACTTTTATTAGTTTTATTAGTTACTTTTTTCAAGATTCACTGAAAAACAAATAAAAACAATCAATCAAAATCTATAGGATTTAATTTAATCTTCTGGGGGCTAAGGGCATTGTCTTGATTTGTGCATCTTCTTGAATTTGTCTTTAATTGAGCTTGAATGTATGGTCCTAGGAAAACTTTTAATTAGTATAGAACCTTTTACATTACATTATATTAAAGGTTCTTTAACCTCTTAAAATCTCAGGCTTATTACATACTAAGGCTCATTATTCTGTAAGAACAGGGACTTCAATGGAAATGGTTTGAGCTATTATTATAATATAAGAGTGTGTGATTAAACTTTGGGCCCGCCGTTGAGCCTATGGCCATGTAAGGGGTCAAAAGAACTTGCTTTATCAACTTCAGCGGCTGTAAACTCTTTGTAAACCATCTCACTTGTATCTCCGATGTTGGCTGAATGAAGAATGAAGCGTACGTGATGCGTCAGTCCTTAGGGATTTTTCAAGTGTCCATTGATCAGCTACATATAAAATGTAGGCGGGCACAAAAATCAGTCAGATGACGTTTATCTCGACCCCTCTTCATAGCCCCATAAATCCAGTTGTGAGTCACATATGATCTTATGATAAGTTGGAAACGACAGGGCCACTCTACAGATTCAGGTGTTTCTGCACTGTATTATCACAAAAAAGGAGATATAGAAACATCGGATTTGATGCACAAGCAAGTTCATGGGCCCCAGAGTGTTTATTCCAACCAGTTTAAAAGAACAAACATCTTGGTGATGCTACAGCCATCTGTGGCTGGGAGTCCAAAAGAGCACAATGGGCCTCGCTCTCTGGGTGGGTAGGACGGTCCCTCCGTCTCCCCCATCACTCAGTGGAATGCTAGTCAGTGCAGACGTCTGTTAGCTGACGTAACAGATCTGGTGGTTGGCGCTTTTCTCTGAGCGCGTTCGGCTGTCCAATGACGTTGTGTTAGCGATAGTTTGAAAAGATGCGGTGGCGCTTCACTGGTGTCGAGGAAGCCTGTGCTAGCCTTTGCCCTCCTAGCGCTGGTGGTATCATGTGATTGGAAAAGTCCTAATTAGTGGGTGGAATTGGAAACAACAAAATTAGAGCGAAAAATGGGGAAAAAATAAAAAAAACAAAAAAACATCCACACTTTGTTCAGGTTTTAATATTGAATTAATATATAACATTAATATCAATTTTGGTCAGTTTTTCAGTTAAATGCAAATCATCAGCTCAAGTTGCTGTTCGTACTTCTATGTGTGTTCATTTGTTTTTGATTGTTTTGTAAATTTCTCATTATCATGTTTAAGTATTTAACCTCCTAAAAGGCCTGGGCCCAAAGGCAGGCCCAAAGTTTGATAACACACTTCTTTAACCTAAAAATAGCTCAACCAGTTTACAATGAAGTCCCTGTAGTTACTGAATAATAAGCCTTAGTATGTAACAAGCCTGAGATTTTAAGGGGTTAATTTTATCACTGTGTGTGCATTAGATAGTTGTTACTGGTGGTTTTGGTGCAGTTAAATGTAATTAAAAGATTGTTTTAAAACTAGCATTAATCTCTTACCTGTCCAGGGCCTGCTGTCGGGCCCAAAGATTTAATATACACTGCTGTAACCTAAGAATAGCTCAGAGGGGCGTGAGTGTTAATAAAGTTTGTTTAAAGAATTCAAGCTCAATTAAGAGTGTATTTGAATTTGGTGGGTCTATTTCCTTTCTTGAGTATTTTGCTCTTCAGAGTTTGGAGCGGCTTGTGAGTCTCCCAGGCCCAGTGTTTGCTCAGATGTGGAGAAAAAGAGAGAAAACACAGAGAGAAGAAGAAAACATAGCAGTGCTGAGTTCAGCAAAGCTCAGGCAAAGCCATCAAACCAGACTCATCAAATAGAACACTTAATCACACATCAGTTAGCACACAAACTCTTTCTGTGGCTCTCTTGCTCTCGCACACTGTTTCTTTTGCTCTCTCACTCTCTCTTCCCTTCTCTCACTCACATACACACACAGAATTAATGTTTTTTTGCTGAATTTAATGTATTAAAGGAACACACACACACAAATGTGACCTGTCTAAACCTTGTATTTTACATCTTGCTTTTTTCCAGTATGTTAAACTCTGTTAAAATTTGCAGAACAATGTCACAGTTAAGCATGTTCTCTGTAGAGGATGTGTTACTTTACTTTCACTTAGAACATCAACAAAACATGTCATTTGAGTGGAGGTGTTCAAACTTTGGCATACGACTGTACTTGCACATCCTTCTCACATTCCTAGTCCAACACGCCTGTAGAAACACACATACACACTGCTGCCCCTCTCACAGCGGCTCCACAGCGTAGCAGCAGAGATTTAAGTTAGTTAGACTTTCTGCATATCAATGAGTCCATCTTAGGGGTCAAGCTGAGGACAAGTGTAATTAACACACACGCAAATACACACAGTATAACACAGTACAGCTCTGGCCTCCTCACCAGGACAGAGTCTTCATCAGCATGTTGAAAGGATTAACTACGCTGCACTCGTCTTATCAGAGCCCACATTTAAGAGAGTGACCTTGCTGCTGTTTACATCCTGATTAAAGGAAGGAGAGAGAGAAAGAGAGAGGAAGAGATGCAGTGGTCCAATCAGACGAGGTGATTCAGTGAACATAGCAATTGCCTTGTGAAACTGTGAAAGTTACAGTATTGTTTGGATGGACTGTTCAAAAGACTATGGATCACAGTTAAGAGGTGCTATTAGGCATAACTTCATAACTACATATGTTAACTTGAATCTATTATTAAGAGTAAAAAAAAATCACCTTCTATTAGATAGTCATGCTCAGTGAACTCTTTAAAGAAACGTTATTATTATTATTATTTTTATTATTATCATCCAGAGGATGGTATTTCTGGCTTATTACTGACGCTTAAAATGTTTTGGATAAAGCTGTGTAGAAGACCAAACTCAAAGAGGCAGACATTACTACGCTACACTTTCTCTGGGTTACTGTCTTTCATGACACTCATTTTACTCACTCATTCATGCTTAGCAGGCTGACAATTCTCCACAAGGGGGTGCCATTAACCCTTGTTAATCGTGGTGCTTCACACTAGTGATACTGTGTGTCCTTGTTGATCATGTAGTGGTCGTTCACTCAAAAAAGAACATTTTTTTACTTGTTTCAAATATATTTCAGTGTATATTGTAAAAGATATGTATTTAAAAGTTATAAGTTACATTAAATTGCCTGTGTTTGAAGCGTATTGTATATAAACAGTGCAATGTTGCTGGGCTATAGGAGCTCAGCTCTAGGCAGCTGTGTTTCAGACAGCTAAAGTGTGTTTTCACAGCGTGATGTCTGAATGACAGTGTGCTCGAGTAGTTTGGAGAAATGTTGCCCCCCCCCACCCTTGACTGATAGATGTGCCTAACCGTGTGTGCATGTATGTGTGCAAAATGAGGCTAGAAACTGTTAAAGCAGAGCAAATGCATGCTGGAAATGCATGGAAGTGAAGAGATACGACAGACTCAGATTCAGAAATAACACAGAGACTAACACTGTACCACACACACAGTCATGAAGTCACACTTCATCTCCTAACACTTCAGAGAGAGAGAGAGAGAGAGAGAAAGGAAGAGTGAGAGAGAGCAGAAAGAAAGAGTAAAAGAGAGAGAGAGAGAGAGAGACCAGAAAGAAAGAGAACAAGAGAGGGAGTTGAGGGATACAAAAAGAGTGAGAGAAAGACCGAGAGAAAGGGACCAAGAGAAAGGTCAGGGCAGAGAGAGAAGAAAAAGAAACATAGGAAGCAAAAAAGAAGGGGGAGAAAGAAGAAAAGAAAGAGAAAGAGGGAGTGAGAGAGAAAGAAAGAGAGGGAGAAAGAAAGAAAGAAAAAGGGGGAGAGAGAGAGGGAGAAAGAAAGAAAAAGGGAGAGAGAGAGGGGAAAGAAAGGGAAATGGAGAGAGAGTTGGAAAGAAATAGAGGAAAAATTAAGAGAGATACAGAAAGAGAGAGAAAGGTAGAAAAAAGAAATAAAGAAAAAATAGACACAAAGAAAGAAAGAAAGAAAAAGGGTGAGGGGGAGAACGAAAGGGAAATGGAGGGGGGGAGAAAGAAAAAGAAAAAAGAAAAAGGGAGAGAGAGTTAGAAAGATAGAGAAAAAAGGAAGAGAGATACAAAAAGAGAGAAAGGTAAAAAAAGACAGACACACAAAGAGAGAGAGAGAGAGATGGAGAGAAAGGGGAGAAAGGGAAATGGAGAGAGAGAAAGAAAGAAAGAAAGAAAAAGGGTGAGGGGGGAAAGAAAGGGAAATGGAAAGAGTTAGAAAGAAATAGAGAAAAAAGGAAGAGAGATACAGAAAGAGAGGGAAAGAGAAAGGTCGAAAAAAGAAAGAAAGAAAAAAGAGACAGACAGAGAGAGAATGAGATAGAAAGAAAGATAGAAAGAAAAAAGAAAAAGAGAGAAACGGGAGATAAAGACACACAGAGGGGGAGAGAGGTAAGCGGAGAAAGAAAGAAAGGGGGAGAAAGAAAGTAAAACAAAGAATGAAAGAAAGAAAAGGGAGACAGACACATACATGCACATGCAGAGGGAGAGGGGGAGAAGCAGAGAAAGAGAAAGTGAGAGACAGAGAGGCACAAAGAGAACGAATAAAGCTAAATTCACACAGGATTAAATTAATGAAGTTTTCAGTAATTATTAGTGACATCAGTGATTATTACTGATGTTGGTTTTCCTCTCATGCAGGATCACCAGCTCAGTAAAATCTATTTTCACTGATTCTAGGATGCGAGTGCTGTCTGAGTTAAACAGTTATGAGACTATAAAAGCATTTTAGACTCATATCAGTATAAATGATCATGGCTGGATCAACCCTTACAAGTCAGGAGTTATTGCTTTCATTGTGTTATACTATCCACCTGCAATCATGTTATACTTTATATTACATATCTTATAACATGGTTAACGACAGATTTGAGTCTGCTCTTTCTGTTTTTTTTTCTATTCGAAATGACTAAAACATGGAAAGAATGTAAAGGCTGTTTTTTCTCTCTCTCTGAAATAACGTTTAATCAGTTTCAAATCATGATAAAATGCTTCCTCTTCTACTCATGAGCACAAATGTGATCTTGGTTTAAAGTTTAGAATCTGTTCTTTACACATGATTTCTTTGCTTATTTCAAAGTGATATGAGTACAAAATGATTGATATGAAATTACACGAGGCTATTGTTATTGCTGGTGATCTCTCTGACCTCTGTGGGTTAAAACTGCGTTAGAGCATTAGGCAGCTGTACTCTTGCAGGCTGCGGAGGCTGATTTTAGTGCTTTTCCTCCTTTGACACACCTGGTTACACACACGAAGAGCTCAATAACTAGCTGATGAGATGAATGAGGTGTGCTGAATTGGGGAGAACACTTACAGAGCTATGGTACAAACTCATTTTCAGAGAGTCTCTCAGGGACCAGGCCTTAATGCCAATGCAAGCACTTAATTGACATTTTAACTGTGCATGTGACATTATTACACTGTTCAAGGACACGCAATGGTGTCTGAAATATCCTGTTGAAGTGAGCTATTCTTTTTATTAGACCCATTGCTTGGACATTATTATAATCATTGTTATTATTATTATTATTATTATTATTATTATTATTGTCTACAATACTATTTTGTCAGCATGTGGTGCGTCCATCTTTTCTTTTATTATAGCTTCTATTCTCTCCAGGAGACTTGCTGTCAGTGGGATATTTTTCCATACCTCCAAAGTTCAGTCTTGTTTTCTGCATCTCACAGTCCAAGTAATCCCAAACACATTCAGCGATGTTGAGGTCTGGACTCTGGAGTGGTCAGTCCATTGTTCTGAGAATAGCAGCAGCTTCTTCGATGTATTTGCAAATTTTCATCTTTGTCTGTTTCAGTAACCACTTCTTGACAATTACACATCCTTTCTTGACCCATAATGTTGAGGGGAAGGATGGACAGAAATACCTGTGGATTTTTTAAGAGCAATTTTAGTGGTCCTATTTTTTGTTTATCTTTTGAAAATAGCTTCTGTAAAACTGATATGTAATATAGTTATTAAAGTGAAGAATTGAAGGGGGCCTATACATCTATTTGTAGTTTAAGGGGTTACATGCATTGTTTACAGACACAATACTAGAAAACAAGCTCAAAAACTGTCAAATAGCTCATGATTCGTTTTTGAACCTGGGACTTTAATCTGGAACTTTTGGGAGTAAAGGTACAGGGGAAAATGAAATGGGCTATGCAATATCCAAGTGATTTAGTGTGTTCAAAGTGAACTTGTCCTGTCATCTAAACCTTTCTCCTTCTCCCGGGGCTGTATTACAGAAACTTCTTAAATCTGAAATCTTATCTTATCTGCTTAGTCACCATGACAACATTAGTTAGGACTGAATTTAGGACAGAAGCTATTACAGAACAACAGCTCTTAAGTTCAGAATCTTATCCATTAAGTCCTGATCAGAAAACAGCATTACAGAAACATTCTAACTAGACTAAATCTCCTGAATTCTGTCCTAACTTTAAGATAAACCCCAGAGCTGTCTTACCTTCTGTTTTACTGTCTGTTTCTATTGTTTTGTGCAGTGTCAGGCTGCACAGTTCACTATAACCAGCATAATGACGCTACATTTACCTACACTGAAGACTGTGCTTTGACTTGAGTTTTTTTCTAACAGCGTTTTAAAAGCCCCAGACGCTGCAGACTCGACCTCCACTGTCCCCTCTTATTACCTTCGCGTGTTAATGTTGATGAAAACTCGACAGATAAAATATTACAGTGATGGTGGAGAATAAAGAGGAGACAGAGCTGACCGTGTGTCTGTTTTATTAGGAGGAATAACGTTAGCACGTTTAAGTTAAGACAAAAGATAGGAAGTTTCTGTAATACGGCCTCTGGTTACAGAATGCTTATTGTACAGTTTGCACCAGGGCTTGCATGACAGATTTTTCAAAAGTTGACAGTTATGTGATGAATTAATAATTGCTGATGACATGAATAAAACCACAGAAGAAGGGATTATTTTGCAAAAAGCAACTTTATAAATTTAACTTTAAAAATCCCTGATAAAGCCAAACTCCACAGGTTAAGTGCACCATAATTCAGTGAAAATAAGTGTAACTGATTTCAAATGTTTCAGGGTATTAGGAAGTTGTGCCCCTTCTACAACAACACATGACTTTTTATTGAAGTCTTTGGGAAACTGGAGATAACGATGATCAATATCTGATCTTTGAAGCACTGTATATCGTTGTTAGAATGTTAAAATGTAAAAAAAAAACGTGGCTGAAAACGTCCAGTACTGTTTGACCCCTGTCCCCACACAAACACTCTCCCTCTCTCTCTTGTGCTTTCCTCCGTAGCAAAGCCTCGTCTTAAATCCCCCTTAACCCAGCATAGGCAGCTGTCCTTAAAACGCCATTATCTACAATTAGCTCAGACACCTGCCCAAGCCTAACAGCACACACACGTACACGCCTGTCTGAAATATCACACCTGGCCTGCTGGGATTACAGTGTGCTCCTACACCTGCCCCCGAGCCCCTCGCACAGCACAGAGCGAACACAACACGGCGGATTAGAGACGGAGATTAGTGCAGGATTGTGTGTCTGTGTGTGTGTGTGTGTGTGTGTGTGTGTGAGCGTAGGTGGTGTGGAAATGATAAATTAAGTCAGTGTGTTAGGTACAGGGTTTATATGCGCCGCAGCTTTTCTGATGAATGAGGGAGGGTAGCCCACTCGGAACACCTGTAATGCTCTCTGTGCAGGTTACTCAGGCTCCGCCCACTCTGTGACACTCTGGGTAAAACTTCAGTGTGAGAAAGAGAGAATTCTGGACAAAATTATGGACATAAATATGAGAGAGTGAGAGAGAGAGTGTGTGTGAGAGAGAGAGAGAGTGTAAGGAGAAGAGAGAGAAAAAGAATGGACAGAAGGAAAGAGAAAGAACAAGAGAAAGAGGGAGTGAGAGAAAAAGGAATGGACAGAGAAAGTGAGAGGGAGAAGGAAAGAAAGATACAGACAAAGAGAAAGCGAGAGGGACAGACTGGGAAAGAAATGGAGAGAGAAAGTGAGAGAGAGAGAGAAGGAAAGAAAGAGATACAGACAGAAAGAGAGAGGGATATACTGGGAAAGAAATGGAGAGACAGTAAGAAAGAAAGAAAGAGATACAGACAGAGAGAAAGATAGACTGTGAGAAAAATGGAGAGAGAAAGTGAGGGATAGAGAAAAAGAGAGTGGAAGAAAAAGAGTACAAGATAGGGAATGTGTGAGAAGAATGGACAGAGAAAGTGAGGGGGAGAGAGAAGAAAGAGATGAAACAGAGAAAGAGAGATGGGGTAAGAGAGCAAGAGGCTGAAGGTGCGAGAGATGGAGAAAAAGAGGGGATGAGAAAGAGAGAGAGAATTGGAAAGAGAAAGTGAGGGACAGAGAAATAGAAGAAAGAGAGAGGAATCAAGAGGGAGAGGGTGAGATGGGAATGGAGAGAGAAAGTGAGGGAGAGAGAAGGAAAGAGAGAGAAAGTGAGGGACAGAGGAGAGGGAGAGAGAGAGAGAGAGAGAGTTGAGCTGAGCTGCTGTAGGTTGTGGCTGCTGATGCGGTTGATTGACAGCGATGGCTGATAAGGAGGTGCGGCGAGAGGACAAGCAGAGCTGCTCTGAAAGATAAGAAACAGATTAACAGAGAGAGTGAGAGAGAGTATACAGGAGAGAGTTGCAGACTCTAATGTACAGAAACTTTAGTAAGTATGTAGGAAACGTAGGAACAACACAAGTCTTTGTTCACATACTTGCTGAATTGAGGGTAAAGACTGATTTATACTCGTGTCTGTGAAGCTGTGAATGTGCAGGTGTTACACACAAACATTCACATAGACGTCAGTCAAAATACTCACAGATATCATGATCATAACTGAATGTACAGAAAACCATCTACAGCAAACAAAAGTCTTGCCTTGGACAAAAGAATGATAAAAGAAGCAAAGTACTGGATGTGATATAGTCCTGGGGCTGTATTACAGAAACTTCTAAAGTCTGAAATCTTATCTGCTTCGTCACCATGACAACTTCAGTTAGGACTGAATTTAGGACAGAACGTGCTACAGAACAAGTTCAAAATTCTCATCCTAACTCCAGATAAGAAAACAGTATTACAGAAACATCCTAATTAGACAAAACGTCCGATATTCTGTCCTAACTTTGAGACTCCAGAGCTGTTTTAACTTCCGTTTAACCGTCTGTCCCCTTTTATTACTTTTGTGTGTTAATGTTGATGAAAACTCGTCAGATAAAACATTGCAGTGATGGTGGTGAAAAATGAGGAGACAGAGCTGAACGTGTGTCTGTTTATTAGGAGGAATAACGTTAGCTTGCTCGGCTAAAGCGTTTGGGGAAATGAAACTGGAGAGCGGCGACTCTGATGAACAGCACAAAGCATTGTCACAATAATATTAACCTTCAGTTTATAAGATTCCTAAATTAAGATTGGGTTTGCTTCTCTAATATGGATTTGTGCACAACTATAACAGTAGCAACACTTTTTGTTGCTATATAGATCCATTTTTAAAAGGTTCTAGAAAGACCAATACAGCAGCTTTTCTATCATTGAGAAGAACCATTTAAAGATGTTAAAGAACTGTTTGTGCATTCAGTAGTTTTGAGTTGTCACAGTTGAATATAGAGCCATTGATTGCAGAACCACTTTTTGAGGGCATATACTGTGAGCTGCTGTCTTTCCCTCAAAATAAGCTGTTAACTGTCAGTATTCGCCCGAGTCCTCGTCAGGTGCCACTCAAATCACGTGGGTTTTGTAGCAAGACAACTCAGCTTGTATTTGGACTGACTTTGACTGACTTTGGGCTGACTTGCTCCCAGCAGTGGTGAGGATTCTGCTGGAGTAAACATACCACTGTTTAAGAGAAGCAGAAGGAAAACTACCAAAGAGAAGCATCAGATCAGTCTACACCAACCTCAGTCTTCATTTCTTTAAATACAGAGAGTGAATTCCAAAACTGATTCAGCGTCTGAGGCTCTGGGAAGAGTGTGAGATTATCAGTGTTATTATTGAAATATGCTCTTAATAGCAAAAGCACCAGAAAGGACTCTGATATGTTGCTATAAGAGGCCTACTTTTTGTGCCCTAAAGAACCTTTTAACCAAGGTTATTACAGTTTGGAAATTAGAATTTATTGTTATTTTTAGTTTATTTATTTTTATTTTTTATTGTTAAGTTGTAGTTTAGGTTTCTCTTATAGTTATGGTTGTAGTTTTAAGGATTAATAGTTTCAGGTTTGTCTTAATTTTCTAAAAAGTAATACTTTTTAGTTTTTGTTTAGTTTTTATGTAGTTTCAGTTTTTAGTAGACAGTAGGTATTTAATAAGTGCAGAATAAAATGCAGTACACCAAGCTCAGCTTGGCTCCAGCTTTCCATGAAGAGAGCTAAACACAGAAAGATCCACTTCTAAACTCTCGTTTACATACTGAAAAAAAAACAAAAACGTAAACTTGTATTATTATTATTATTATTATATTTCATCAATTTTGCAGTGGACATTAACATTTTGATTTTATTTTTGTGTTTTTGAAAACTGATATTTTTTAATTTTTTTAAACTGTTTTTTTAAACTGTTTTTTTGTTCTAGTATTAGTTTTGGTTAAATAGAATAACTCTTTTTAACATTTCGTTTGTTAAACAACTTTTTGACATAAATGAGATGTGAGTGTGAATAACCGTTTAAAATTTTAAACACTTAAATGGCACAAAGTTTTATTACACACTCCTATAACTAAGAATAGCTCAACCAGTTTGCACTGAAGTCTCTGTAGTAACTGAATAATAGGCCTTCGAATGTAAGAAGCCTAGGATTTTAAGGGGTTAAAGAACCGAAACATAAGGTAAAGTTTCTATACGAACCGACCACTTAAATGGTCAGGAGCCGCTGCTGTGCCCAGGTTTTTATTCCTCATCCAGCTTCATTCCTTAGCCAGTTTGCACTGTTTTGTATGTAATTAGTCAGCAGTATTTCTTAAGATTTACTTTCAGCTTTTACCTCCAAATTTCCTTCCAAGCCAAGTATTATTTAGGAATATTTAGGAGTTGCTCTTGTTAACATTTGAATGCAGAAATGCTTCTTCTGCTCTCTTTGTAGAACAGTTGGTGGCTTTGATAAAGAGAGCAAACTAGATCTAGATACCTAGCTAATAAGAAAAAAAGATGGATGCATGGTTAGATGGATGGATGCATGGATAAGATGGATGGATGCATGGACAGATGGATGGACTTTATTGATTTGGGTGCTAAGGTAGCAAAAGAACAATGCAAACACACACACACACACACACACACACCCTCACACACCTACATACAGGAAAGATCTGTTTCTATAGATTAATAATCCCGGTTGGAAAAGAGTCTAATGGATAAAAGCAGAGCCATCTAATCCAATAAACGCATTACCGGAGACTTAGCATTGCATTAATACCGGTCAATAATCTGCTGCTTCATTAATCAAGTCCTTAAGTTTAAATACATTAATAAAATTTGATCATACTGTTTAATCAATACAGTCTGTTACCTGGGGAAAAACGGCACACAGCTCTTTACTTTTACTTTGGTTTGTCTCTCTGCTCCTTACAGTCTGAGGGATGAAGGGAATGTAAAGGAGCTGGAATTATAAAGTTGTTCAGTTCTGCACAAATGTCCGGTGTTGTAAAAGCTGTGTTCATTGGTTGGAACAAAACCTGGAGAAAATGCTAAATGCTGTGGCAGTTTTATTTATTGTGTGTTATAATTGGGCTCTAGTCGTTGAGTAGAAACACCATATTACAACCATTTAAGTGAAATGTAATAAATGAAATTTAAAACAAATGTTCTTTTGTTGAAAAAACAAACAAACAAAACAAAAACAAGTGTTTTATGGTTATATGTCATACATTGTTAGCATAGCCTCTAGAGAACATTATTCAATGTAAAATCATATTCTAACTTTTTAAAAAGATTATATATTCTATTCTTGTGTTTTATATTGTATTATTTAAAATATTTGAATATTTGTTTTCCACTGTGTGCATTCAAAGCATTTCTTCCTCAGTGCAGCAAACTTAATCTGGGAAAGTAGGGCAGGCAGCTACTTTGCATTTCGTATGAATAATGTCAATATTATACCTCTGCTTTTTGCCTACAAGGAGGCGGAATATTGATGCGGATGCCGATTCTGAACTTTTCACCCGCAGCTTTTCTGGAAAACACCCAGGGAAAGCATGCAGCAGGTCAAATGAGTCTGTAGAGCAGATTTATCTATTTACCCAGAGATGCTGTTTTGTCATTAGAATGGCTGCCAAATGCAGGTTTGTTTATATCAGGTACTTGTAATGTCTGGAAAGGGAATCGCTGTAGAACTAACAGACTCCCGACAGACTGGGCAAACACTGCAGCTCAAAATATCAAATAGTATCAAATATAGTCCAAACTTCTTCTGTGTGCTCATCTTTTCTCTCAGAGGATTCAGTGTAAATGCATGAGAATGACAAGCAGAGCAATCGAAGGACGTTTTAATGGGATTTTACAGGAGCTCAGTGTGTAACTCTCACTTATGAGGATCTTTTGTGTGAATCAAATGAATTGTAATGAAGGCAGATGGGATTTTAGCTCTACTGGAACCAGCTCTGATTCTGTCTTTACCTGCTTGTAGGCTGTCAACCCAACAATGTACAAATTCTCTGATCACAAATGTGTTTTGGTGTTTTCATGTCAAATCAGTTATTTATTTATTAGTCAGTCATGCCTAACACAGTTCAAATAGTCTTTTAGTTGTAATGATATAAATGTGTCAGTTAGCTACAGGATTATTTCCTTCTGTTGTCCCAGAACAGGTTAAAATTTCAGAATATGTTCCCATTTCTAAGTAAATCATGTGTTGAACTACTTAAACCCAAACTTTAGTATATTTATTTGAGCTTTTTCTTATCCCAACATGAGCCAAAATTACAGTGATGTTTACTAGCATTAGTTTGGAAGTGTGGTCAGATGTTCAATGTTTATTGAAATCCCATGGTCAAGTTTTTGAGCATTACATTATTTTAAAACAACGGCTCACTTGAAGGGGTAGGGTTTTCTTTATTTCTCAAATTACCTAATCAAAAATGTATTTTCAGCAGCTAATAAGCCACCTGACACATTAAGTACTTAGTAATGTTTAGTAATGTTTTTGTTATTGTTGTTTATAAACAGGGTTGGGATGTACCAGAATATGTAGTCAGAATATACAAATTAAGTATCTGTATTCAGTCCAAGTTGCATTTTGTAAAGGTCGCAATCAGAACATATTTACCTTTTACATTTTTACGATAATACTTTTAGAATACTAAATTACTAAATTTAAATAGCATCTTTAAAAGAAGCATCAATGTTTGTTTACTACTTTAAAATCAGTGTGCAGCCTATAAAGATGTACTCTTTGGAAGAGACAATAAACCACTTGTTTACAAACACTGGAGTTTTTGCTAAAGCCTAAGTAGACTAATAAATCAATATGATTAGGCAGTTATTAATCTCAGCATTACAAAACTAATAGTACAAATAGTAGCGGACCTGTTCACGAGCATCAGTGTTGTGCTGGGCTTACATAGTTACATAACTATCTACTTTATAGTAAATTTGCAAAAAAATGTTATCAGGATACAGCAAATTGTTTGCTTAGTTCACGCGTTGGCAGTGGGACTATATAAGCAGCACTGGACAACAGGCGACAAGAGATGAAATAATGCTTAGAATTTTGTAACTTCACTTAAATAAGTGAATTTTTCATAAAACGTATCAACAGAAGAATTACATGATGAAAACAGCCAACCAATAACAGTGAGGAAGAGAGTGAATTAAATAAATATGACCATCCAGATTGTTCCCAGTGTAAAGTTCAAAAGCCAGGGTCTGTCAGGGTTTGGTGGGGGGGTGGTATTAGTGGGTAACCTGCTCATTTGTGAAAGCACCATTAACACTGAACACATTTTGGAGAAACAAATGCTGCCTTCTAGACGCCATCTTTTTCAAGGATGTCCATGCTCATTTTAACATGACTACACCAAGCCACATTCTGCATGTGTTATAACAGCATGGCTGCATAATCAGAGTGTGGGTGCTAGGCTGGCCTGCCTCCCACTGAAAATGTGCGCAAAATACAACAGTGAAGTTGCACAGCTGAAGGCTTGTGTAAGACAAAAATGACCAAATAGTCTTCTCTCAAAAAATATATTGTTTAGTGTCTTCAGTCCCCAAATGATAGTATTGTTAAAAGGGAATGTCATGCTTCCATAATGAAGTTTATAAGGCAAAACCAGAAATATTGTGTTTTATACCTTTTTCAATTTAATCCAAGTCAGACAGAAATCACTAATTTCTGTTTTCATTAGCATTTCACACACTGTCCCAACTTTTTGGAATTGAGTTTGTATATATTACTTCTACATTACATTACTATCCATGTTACAAAAACATTTGGAGTGTTGATTTCACAGAAAGGGTCTGCTTCAAGGAGCATCCAGTTACCTCATATGGGAATGTGCCTTTATTCAGTTTATTAAGTAGACATCAACATTGCTTCATTCAGAATGGTCTTTAGAAACAGCTGTTGCTGTAAAACTCAAATTAAAGCCAAACACACATAGCTGTTGTTTCATCTCATTATATTCAGCAATGTTGTGTTCTTCCATATGTTTGGAATCCACTGAGTATAATATTTTTTTGGGGGAGGGGGGGGGGTCAAGGGGTTACGCAACACAAACTATGTTTTGGGTGGGTCACAGCTGTAAAGGTGTGTGAAGCAGTGCTGGATACTGTTTCTACATTTGGCAGTTTCATTTGAAGAGTCTGAGAGTAACAGAGGAGTTCAAGCCTTACATGTCAAGAACAACATCTGATAGCCAATCAGTATTGCTAGTTCATCAGCAGAGAATAACAGTGACCCACAGCTATGTAGTTCATCAGATTTGCACTAAATGTTTTTAAATACAGCAGAGCCCAGAAACGAGGCACTCACCTGCCCTGCTATTATAAATTACACAGTTCGCAGTAGCTGTCCCTGGGGAATTGTGTGTGGACACAGAGGATGCCGAAATTCATGGACTGCCCCTCCCCCATGCCTATGTTGCGTCTCTGAAGACTTGATAAAAGGAAATGAATAAATAAATAAATGTGTTTGCAACACTTATTTACTATACTTATTTGCTGATGACATTGTTCCTTTTAATAAAAGAACACTTTAATAAGTGTTTGTTTTTTATTTTTTTACAAAAAAAAAGAAACAAAAGAAACAAAAGTTTAGGCGCCCCTGGCCAAATTATGTTTTGATTTTTTTTTCAGTGTAGTTATTATACCCTCCACAGAAAACAGACAGCTGCACATTTTATTGCACAATTACTCTTTATTTTCTGAATTTAGCATATTAAATAATAATAATAATAAAATTTGGTCTGTGCAAAAGTTATTGCGCATTTTGTATTTTGTTTTTTTTTTCCGATATGTGAAACTCAGGAACTAAATAAAAGTTCTGTATTAAATTTAGCAGAAAATGCCTTAACTAAGTTTGTTCCCTACAGAAGGTTGTATTAACTTTTCAAGTAGAAAACCAACAAAATGTGTAATTTGAAAAGCAGTGTTCAAACTTTTACAATTTGACTGTATGTCAGTATGGAAACCCCAACTGCAGGAGTACTTTTTCTAATACAGTTTTATATTTGCTGTATATATTTGCTTTAGCCTCCTGATGTTGACCTGCCTCAACTTGTCACAGCAAATTTGCACTCCTGCGTGTGTGTGTGTGCACACGAGTGTGCGCATTAACTCACACCTGAAGCTCCTAACAAGGATGAATGGCTTCCTCCGTCCTCATGAGCGGCCATTTTTCCTGTGTATTTCACCCTCTCCCGCCCTCCTTTCACCATCCCTCGCTCAGACGGACCTGTGTGTCTGGCAGAGATGTGAGATGTGCCATTACGTGACTATTACCGCATTCTCGCTGGCTGACAAATTATGGCCGTGTGGTGAATGGTGAGCAGGCAGGCCCGGCCCGGCCGCGCTGCTGTGCTTTGCTGTGCTTTGCTGTCAGCCGTAATGGAGCTAAAGCCGTTATCAGAGGGTATAAGCTGCTCCTGCAGCTCCCCAGACCCCCCAGCTGCTGCACCGGCCCCAGCCCACTTCCTCCTACCCGCGCTGGCCTTGCTTACCCAAGCATGGATAATACCTTATTATCATCTCATTTCTGTGTGTAACTGATTAATTAGCAGATACTTTTTAAGGCTTTTAAGCACCACCTCTGGCCCCTTTTAGCTTTTAAAGCAGCCTGAGCTTAGGCTGGAAGTAAGGTGTTGGGGTTGAGCCGGAGCGGAGGCTGAAAGGTTGGCGAAGCTTACCTCTAGCAATCTGAACGCTAATGTTTTTCATAAGCTTTCATGATTTGGAAATAAATAAGTAAATAAAAAATAAATAAATAAATAAGTGTGCGATTAAAAAGAAAACAAATGCCCAGATTTGGCATGCAAGCATAATTTTGCATTCCCTCAGGATATGTAGGCACTGGTGCACAACAGAGCCTGTGTGAGTTTTCTTTTTTTTTCCCTTTCTGTAATGTAGGGAAAATAAGTTCTACATTATTAACATTTCAAACATCTGAACAGGACAGAAACGGCTTGGCAGAGTTCCTGGCCTTTTTGTACTCTTCCGTTCCACAGCCCTCGTTAGCTCGGTTTCCTGAATGTTTGTTTTCCCTTTTAGAAAGAGAGTGAATCAGTAACAACAGGAACGTCAGGACTGAGGATGACAAAAAGTGCAACATTATTGTCTCCTATTATACTACTGAGAACAATTCTGCATGGAGTCATTTATTATAATGAGGCTGGAGTTGCCGCTGACCCTTAGGCCTGAGTGACTTACCCTCAAAGGCGCAGCATAAAATGTATATATCTGCAACATGCACTTGTACTGTAATCTGAAGATAATATTAAATTTTGGGGATGCCCCAAAATTTCTGACACAGAAACGTTTCAGCCAAAAATGGCCAGTGGCATTTTCAGTTTTTGGCTGAAAGAGAAAAAAGGGTGAAAAATTGTGATTAAGTCAGAATAAATATGACTATAACAAAGTGTCAAAATCTAACACTTAAAAAAATCTTTTCAAAAGACAATGAAGATATGAAGTAGTTATTAAAAATTCTGTATGTTTCCTTCCTTCTGATGCGCTGGTAAACAACGATAATATCTGTCTGCAGAGCCACAGTTTCACGCCAGCATTTTCACTCCAGCAGGCACTCCATTCAATGCATGAGCTGACACCTGTTTTGGCTTTTCCTTAGTGAGTTTTAGGCTAATCAACACTTTTTCAGTTTTTGAACAGGAATTTTTCATTTCAGTGCATCAGTGATAAATTTATTAAGGCTGTATCTAATCATTCAAGCTATGCCACCTACAAGTTGTGTGTGTTTGTGAGACAGAAGGTTTAAGAGATGCAGTGAAATAGTGGAGCTATCAGTAAGCTTGTGACAAAAAGAGAAAATGCAGGTTCTGTGAAGAGGATGAAGCTGTGTTCTTTCCCACCAAAACATTCTACCTTGGTGTATTCCAGCGCAAAGAACAGAAATAGAAATAATAACAGAGAAAATCAATCTCTGAGGAGTCTCTAGGCAAATGCTGAAGAACTGAATAGTGATATTCTGCTGAAATAGTGTTGTTCTATTAGTAAATATTCTTTTATCCTCCATCTAGCCACTACGACTGGTGCCACTATCCAAATATTTTTTCAGTAGGTCTTCGAGGCCTATACCTCTGTCTAGCCCCTAAGACTGCTGTCATGGTTAAAGAAAATCTCCCATATCTCCATCAGTACACTGTATGCATTTTATTTTTGTGCCTGCTGCAAAAGGCTTAAGGCTTAGTACCTTTGGCCCTCGGTCTGATGGTCTGTTTTGGCCTTATGAGCTTTTCTTCATAAGCCCAAACATCTGCCTCTCCTTTCCAGCTCCCCCCTTCTCACCCTCGCCATCGCTCCTGTACTAATCTATTGATCCTTCATGCCCTGCCTCGACAGGACAGGGCATGGAACAAAAAGGCACTTATGTTCCTCTTAAATGAGCATTGAAAGGCTTAATTCCCTCTCCATCAACCTCCCTCTACCTAACACTCACTGCAGCACATCTGGCCACAACACTGCCCTTCAGCTGAGAGAGAGAGAGAGAAAGAGAGAGAGAGAAGGACTGCAATGCCCTCAAGGTCTCATTGCAATTAAAAGGCACCAGAAGTATTAAAAAGGCATTAGAGGAACTGGCAGGGTGTCTGAGCCAAACACGTCTAAGACCCTGGATCACCCTCACACACACACACTTGCTCATTCGCTCACTACTCACTCTCCAATTATCAAATCAGTCATACATGCAAAGTACTCAAACTTTTACCCCCTTCTTTTTTCTCTCTCTCTCTCTCTCTCTCTCTCTCTCTCTCTCTCTCTCTCTCTCTCTTTCTCTCCTCCTTCGTGTCTTGCCTCTCTCTCTCCTTTTCTATCTTTCTCTTTTCTCTGTCTCTCCCTTTATCCCTCTCCATAACTCAATTCAAGGTGGCTTTATTGCTGTAGGTGTCTCAAATACAGTGTTTCTAAAGCGTATAACCTTTAAATCTGAAGATGATCATACAGTCAAAATAATTACAATAATATTGACAATATTAGACAGAGCAAAGCATAATAATAAAAATGTGAAAACTAAAAATATTACAAGAAATTTAGCTCATTTAAACATTTATCAATAGAGAGATAAAACTACATATAGGATATTATAGTTCTCTTCATAAAGCAGAGTGATGTCATTGCATTATTTTTAAAGTTGTACAGGCTTTCAGAACCTTGCAAAAACTCTTATTTAACATAATAAGAGACTTTTTTTGGTCAAAATACCTGCATTTTGAGTGTTTTATTAAGTTAAAATTGTATTTATTTTTATGTGTGTCAAAGGTCACAATGTTAAGACAAATCTTTTTTTCTGTGTGTGTAATTGACATAATTTGCAGCATAGTATCATAGCATTTTAAATTAAAAATCCAACATTGTTTAGTGACTCGAAACAAACCGTCGCAGTCCATTATGATTCATTCACAAATTTTTGATAAAAATAGAATTGTCAGAGTTAGAATTGCCACAGTTTCTCATTGAGTTCAGTGTAATTTTGTCTAACTTAGCAGCAGTAGCTACAAAAGAACACATTTGTGAGTGGGGCATGGATATGTCAATTATCATATCTTAGATAAATAAAGCTTATTTTTCTTCTGATGTTTTTCTTTTATAATATGTTAAATGTGGGGTAATGGCAACTGAGTCTGTCTGAAGTTCACACAGCTCAGAAATCTGATCTGACTGATCATGTGGGTTTAATTGGACATGTAGTAAGAGGAGGAACACACCATAAGTGAGTCTGACCTCGACTATAAATAAATGACCCACGTTGCAAACACCTGAGTGGGAGTTAAATAAAAAAAGCCTTATTTAGAAAATACAGCCACATGTGAGTGTATAGGCCTATTTCAATGCAAAGTAGCAGTGCTTGGAAACCTCAAGTGAGATTTAGCAAAGATCAGAGTGTAAATGGCCTCGTCAGATAAATTTAGCTTGAGACGAAAGTAATGAGGAAACACACACACACACATACACACACACACACACAGTAATCAATGAACATGCTGACCCAGACATTTACCATGATTCACTGATATTGTTCCCCAAAAAGTAAGTAAACAATCTTCAATGTACTTTCATCCATGTTTTCCATTATTTCATTGCCCATAGAATGCATTAATTGGTATTTATTTATTTATTTATTTATTTATTAACATCTTAAATGGCCAGTGCCCAGGCCCAGTTTAGTTGCACACTTTTACAGCCTAAGATAGCTTTCTAATAGTTTAGAAATAGAATAGAATATAATAGAATAGTTTGCGTTGAAGTCCTTGTAGTTACTGAATAAGGAGTCTTAGTATGTAGTATGTCTGGGATTTTAAGGGGTTAATAGAGAGAATATCCCATGTGGGGGAAAAAACACAAAACTTTCCAGAACTGGTACCTACTTTGTCACACCAATTTTCCTAGCCTACTTGCATGGACTATTTATTCTAGGCTACTAATGGTGTTTATTTAGTTGCACCACAGTGTGTAATTTACATGAAACTGCCACATAAAATCAGGGCTTTTTGATGCTAGTCTTGACATGCTCTAGGTCATTCTAATGTTTTTATCGCTGTACAAAAGATTTTTTGTTTGTTGTTTTATGTTCAAAATACTACTAGTTTTCCTAAAATGTAGAGTTAATTGAATGTATAATGGCAAGTCAACAGCACAATAATCTGGCTTGCCTTCTGTTAACTTAGTGGTTACAGTGAAAGGCAGCAAAGTACTGTACTTAAGTTGAAATATCACATCACTTTTACATTTCGAGTCATAGATAGAAATCACTATAAATGCACAAATGCCCAAACTTTCTTTGGCATTTCTGAAAAACAGTGCATCACGTCGTCAAAGCTTATGTTTCTTATATACTACTTTTCAACTGTTTTTGTAGTTGAGATGCTGTTGGGTGTAAACAGTGTGTTTGGCTTCATTTAGAAATCTAAATAAACATCATGATCCCAGCTGAGGGCCTGTGGCTAATGTCATTTCAATATCAGCACTCAATGTCACTGCACTGGCAGATTCACTGAGGGGGGGAGTGACCAGGGGAGAGGGAGAGAGAGAGAGAGAAGAGAAGAGAAAAGATGGGGTAATTGTGGGCTGTAATTCTGTCTTCCTCAGCTAGCGAACCTTTTTTACACAACGTCTAGGAAAAGATATTTCATTTTTTTCTGTCCATTACATTCTCCCTTTTCACCCCTCTGCCTTCACTTCTGTCTGAATCAGTAATATATGAGGATACTTTCCCACATATCTGAATGGGGAGCGGGAGGAAGAGACAGAGGGAGAGAGATAAGGAGAGAAATAGGGAGATGTAGCAATGGAGAGAAGAATTAGACGCTGGAGGGCAAGGGGAAATACCTGGGAGAGAGGGCTGATGGGGTAGCAGAATAAAACTGGCCCAGGAAAGGTATGGGGAAAAGTCTGTATAGGCGCGTCTGTATGTGTTACATTTTTTTGCATGTACTGAAAAGCTAAGAAAAGCAGTTAGCTTACAATATCTGGACGATCAGAAGGATCCTGACTTTGTAAAGTCATTTTAAAGTTAGGATTAGGCTTATATGTAATCTGGCTTAATTGTGTTTTATGTATTTATGTACAATATATGGAACATTATATTTACATATAGCTGCTTACACATATTTATTACATATGAGATATATTATTATAACAAGTACTTATAAGCACAGTTGTATCCAAAGTTTGGGCATCCTTGGCCAAATTAAGTTTTTTGTTGATTTGAAGTGGGAACGGATGGCCTGGATTGCAGACGGGCCAGTTTAGCACCTGGACTCTGTTACTAAGGAGCCATGCTGCTGTAGTACATGCAGAATGTGGTTTGGCATTGCTGAAATAAGCAAGGCCTTCCCTGTAAAAGACTGGATGGCAGCATATGTAGCTCCAAAACCTGTATATATCTTTCAGCATTAATGATGCCTTCACAGATGAGCAAGTCACCCAGAGCATTTGCACTAATGCACCCCCATACCTAAGCCATGCTGGCCCTTGAAATGTGCGCTGATAACAAGGTGGGTGGTCCCTCTCCTATTTAGCCCAGAGGATGTGGCGTCCAAGATTTCCAAAATGAATTCCAACAGGACACCACAGGACATTTTCTACTTCAACTCAGCCCATCTTAAAAGAGCTCGGGCCCAGGGAAGGTGGCGGTGTTTCTGGATCCCATATATATGACTTGCGTTTGTGCTTGCAGTGAACTGTGCTCACAAACAGTTTTCGGAAGTGTTCCCTTGCAGTGATTTCTACTAAAGAATCATTTCTATTTTTAAACAGTGCCACCTGAGGACATGAAAATCATGGCCATCCAGTAATGTTTTCTTGCCTTGTCCCTTGTATCTTTAATGATAATAGATGATTGAATCCTCAATTTCTTTGCTATTTAAAGTTGAGAAATGTGACTCTTCAAGTGTTGCAGTGTTTTCCTATGCAGTCTTTCACAGAGTAGCGAACCCCTCCCTGTTTATTATTTATTAAAAAGGACATACATTTTTCAAAAAACATTTTTTTCTAATTTCAACACACGCGCGCACACACACATACATATATATTACAAGAGACACATATTCAGGACCTATAAACAGTTGCATATATATAGAGTGCACATATATGTTAAGACCAAACATACTGACAAAAACAAATGTGATTGTGCGTGTGTGTAATCTTCTTCATACCTCTTCAGCTTTCCTTCCCGCCCCTTGTTCCTCTCCTCCTCTCTCTGCATGCCCTCTCTCAGTGACAGTAATTTGACGGGCGGGGAGTTGACACACTGGAGTTTTTTGCTGGAGTAAGTGATTGTCAGGCTGGCAGTGGCGGGCTGCCTCTGAGTGGCGGGCAGGGGGCCTGAGGTGTGATCCGTGAGCTGTGATTGGATAGGAGAGTGATGGGCGGACAGACAGGCCTTTGAGGGCTGGCAGGCTGGTTGTCATGGCCTGATTCATGTCCCCCAGAGGGTCCCTGAACGCTCGGAGAGACAGAAGTGGACCCCACCGCAGTGGAAAAGGTGGCAGGTGTGTGATTACCACAGCAAAGGCCCAGAACCACACACGCGCACCTTATCACTAAAGCAGGACCCCTCATACACTTTGGGTGTGTCTCATCTTAATGCTGCTGACCCTTCAAACCCTGCGGTGTGTGACAGCAGTGGCATTTCACTGCTTTGCATTTTGCATCTGCTGTCAAAATATGATTCGGGTGAAAAGTGAAGTTAAGTTTTGTCGTCAAAACTTTGCTCGTCTGTCATTCTTGTGAAAGGCTCCATTTGCACAGTTTATTGAAAGGAGTACGCTGTATTTTATTGTTTCTATTTGGAGAGTTGAGGAACCCGCACATAAGGTAATGAATAAAAAAATGAGGAAGATGCTGTCAAAATAACGGATATCACTACTTCACTTTGTTTTTGTTTTTCTTTTTTTTTGCTCTGGTTATCTGGTGTGCTGGTTCCTCTGCCTTTAGTATATATAGGAGATGGTTACTTTAAACTGATGCTTTTAAATCAGTCAACATATTAAATTGTGATTGTTATTATTTTTGTTAGGAAGTGTTATAGTGTTCTTTAAGAATAATTTCTGTGGTCCTTCATGTTAGCACTGATAAAATTACTACTAAGACTACTACTAATGATAAGACCATTCTTAAATCCCTTTTATATTCTTGCATCCCATCCCATTTGTTAAACCATAAATACTACTACTACTACTACTATTGCCAGTACTACTACTACTACTAATAATAATAATAATAATGAATAACCATATAAAGTGTTATAGTGTTTGTTTAGAATGATTTATGTACCCCTTAATGTTACCACTGATAAAAATACTACTAAGACTACTACTGATGATTGATAAATGCATTTCACATTCTGGCATCCCATCCAGCAAAGAAAGGAAGAAGCTCAGAGGAAGGAGAGAAAGAGATGGGGAGAGAGAGAGAGAGAGCTTCTACAAGCATAGTTTTGGAGATCGATCTTAGAGGAAGGATATATGTAATCATAGGCAGGCAAAGTTAATCAGAATAAAGCTTAGAGTCAGAGAGAGAGAGAGAGAGAGAGAGACAGACAGAGAGAGAGAGAGAGATTCTCTACCTGTCGAATGTTTCTTCTCTCCTGAGAGAGTGGTGTGTACCACGGCTCAATTTGCACCTGTTTTCTTTGCTTTAAACGCTGCTGATGCTGCGTCTCCTGTGAGTACTAATCACCACACACACACACTCACTCACATACATGGACAGGTTAAACTCTTTACACAGCAGTTAACATCTTCCTCAATGTTTCTTTATCACACCTGACACTGAGAAGCTCAGCTTTACCTGCAGACAACTCAGCAGCTTTAAAAACACACTGATTAACTGAGCACAAACACCCTTATGAGTGTCGCTGCTGAATCTCAAAGTGTGCTTTCACATTTCACATGTTAAACCTGTACTCACTGTCCCCCTTGGATATGTGGGTGTGTGGCAGCACACAGAATTTCAGGTGGAAAATTGTAGGTGTAAATATGGACCGTTTAATATACCTCCGGACAGGACGTGTTTTGTTGATTTTCTAGGTGAAAAAATGTGAACATGTCCTGTACTGACAACAATAAATCCATTTTAATGTGGAGTTTGTGTGCAAATTGTAGTGCAAAATTTCTATTTATTTGCTGATTTTAACATAAAATTAGACATGAAATTAAAAATGAGGCATGACTTTTGCACAGGCTACTTAATGCTTTATTTCTTCCCCAATATGTTAAATTCAACAATAAACGATTATGAATTATGTATAATAATGTACATACGTGTCACTTAGAAAATCAATAGTACTTTTACATAGATACATAGATCCCCAACACAAAATTTGAAAATAATTAAAGTAATTTGATTACTTTTACTTTTGGATTACTTGTCTTCGTAAAGTCACACATTAATCAACAAGAAAATCTTTATAAATTAGTGATGATATATAAATGGTGTGATTTCTGTATGTTACGTTTATAGAAATTGTAGACAATAAAAAGTAGATTCATTAAAACTTACAAATTTATACATTTACAAATTTGTGTGTAAGTGAAATGTAAACTACAGAGATAAATATTTAGAGAAACGACCAAATCTAAATAGAACAATACATGGAAATGTTTTGTTGCAATTGGAACAAAGCTTTGTATCTCCATAAAGCTAACAAGAAAAGGAAAATAGTTCTTAACCTTAGATGGACGTTATAGAGAAATGATTTATTCCAAGTAATTTTGGATAATTTTTGCTGTTCCTTTCATCATGAGATTTTGACACAATGTAAAGAGTAGCTGGCCATTTCAAATTATGTCGATGAGCTATCATTCTATGGGCCAACTGGTAGCGTGTTAATCAGATTTCCCTTAAATGCCAATGCCTAAAACACTCATTGGAATATTGCATTGGACCCCTGAGAAAGAGGAAACAGGCTCCTTCACTGAAAGTAGACTTTGTGTTCCCATATTTACTGAAGGATTCACTACAGAGTGAAGAATGCACTAGCTGATTGTCTAAACTTAGTGTGAGAAGGTGAATGTTTACCACCAATAGCTTGGTGCTAAAGTAACACTGCAAATCATATAGTGGAAACTGGTATTATTGTAATGGTGATAGTGAAGGTTTAAGTTGTGGAGATGACCGCAGAAAGAAAATCAGAAAATCACCAGATGTGCTATGGAAAAGTGGTTTTAATTCTTTTAGCAATCACCTGTTTCTATAATTTTGTGTATGTCTCTTTATGGATCTGTAATATAGTTAGTTTTTTTGCATCCTGATCACATCACATTGTTATATGTATTCTATTACTGCTGTAGTCTGAGTGCGCAAACATAAAATACATTGACTGAAACATTCACATTTAGTGATGGCTGGGATGTGGGGAACTTTCAGTGTGGTATGTGGGTTATGGGCTTTTGTTTGTATGAGAAATTATTTTTTAAATGATCTATAGCAGTCTGTCACAATGACACAGTGTGTTTAATCTATTCCCGTCAATTCCCAGATTCCTATGCTAGTTTGTTTGCAGTGAGTGGCCTGATTGGTCATATCGTTGGTTAGATCGTTGCAGAATTAGGCAGTTCAACATGAAGAAGCAGAGGTCAGGAAAAGTTCAGTTTTATTGCTTTAAGAATAAATGCATGGGACTGAAGTGGATTTTAAAACAGTGTTAGGCTAATGAAAGCTCTTTTGCCTCATGTTAAAAAATAAATTGGACCATAGTCCAACAGGGCAAATGTTCATAATCTCTGCTCTTTCATACTTTCCCAGCCAAAAAACTGTTTCTTGCCAATATCTGCTCTAGCAGACAGACTGGGGTGTTATCACGCCCCCCCGCCCCCTCATCCAAATCTCAAGCTTATATAATTATTTAATCCAATAATCTACTTCTTCTCACAAACCCTCCTGTCTGGTCTCAGTGGTTGTTCTAACGAGGTGCTCCAGTAATGGGCCCTTAATGAGGACTCTCTCTTAACGAGCTTTCCTGCTTCTTAACGAGCGCTCGGGCCTCCCCGGGTCCGACAGCATCTGTGCTTGCAGTAACGGGCAGATAACTGCCTCCTCCAGCCAAACTATTGACGCACTCGCACACACCGTCATGCTACTGTACGAATGCATAAATACACACTTATCCCAAGTTCTTTATCTATCCTATAGAGACGTGTCTGCCTTTCTCTGGCTTTCTCTTTCTCTCTCCTGCCATATGTTCACCTAAAGAGCATCTAAAAGAGTGGAGAGAAAGCTCAGCTCCCCCAAACTGCCTGTAAACTTTGGATTTTAGATTCGGAGCCAGATTTGTCCTTCGGAGAACAATGCAGCCAGGCATTAGGAGGCTGATGGCTTGATATGATGATGGCAGATGGAGATAGTGCACTTTTATTGTTCCCGCGTGTGTGACGGCCTCTCTGATGGAACACACGCCGCTAGGATAGGGCCTTAAAAAGAGCTCCAGCATTTCAGACTTGGACATGTTGCCACAGAGTGGTCCTAATTAGGGCTCCGAATGTGGTCTGCCGAATTCCAGTCAAAGCGATACTGATTCGCCAGAGGCAGCCGGCGCCACCGTGCCTCCACAGCAAATTTTTCAGGCACTTAAAGTGCGGATTGAGCTCTGTTACAATTGAGTCCTGCCTTGTTTGACTGATCTGAGGAGTGTATCAGCTTCAGTGTGATAGATGATTACCTACAGATTCATATCTGCCTTAATTCATGCTTATCAAGGTGTGGAATCATAAGAGCTGAGGAAATGGAGAAGGAAGACACTGGCAGAGGATAGCGGCATAGAAGCTGAATACTACTGGAGACTATTATGGCCTCCAGAACTATTGGCAGCCTTTCTAAAGGTTAAAATGAATCCAAATGCATTCTCATATGAAAACCTTTTTTTCCTGTTAATTATTTATTTGCTGTTTGTTGTTGGAATATTTAGGACACCATTTGATAATATGAATAGACCCAAAATCACATGGAATAAAACACTGGGCCTCATTCACCTTTATCTTCTTACGTTTTTTCTTGAATTTGTTCCTGAGAAAGATCCTAAGAAAAAATCTACATCAGATTCATGCTGAGTTCTTAAAGCACAGATTTGTTCACACCTTTTTGCTCTTGAGTGTGTAGATTCTGTTTTTATGTAAGAACAAATCCCAAATAAGAAAATGTTGGTGAATGTCAGAACCTTCGTAAAAGCTGTTTAAGTGGTTTTTAAAAAGAAATTTATTTTTAAGAATGGATGGTGAATAAAGCCCATTATTGTTTACTGTTTTTCTCAGTTGCTAACACACATTTAAGGAAACTGGGGTCAACTTAATCTTCACAGGTTCCCCTGCCTGGGTAAGCACCCTACACTATACCAATAAGAGTCCTTGGGCAAGACTCCTAACACTACCAGGCCTACTAGTGTGAAATGATCAATCTGTAATTCGTTCTGGATAAGACCGTCTGCCAAATGTAAATGTTCTGCGCCATCACTTTCTTAGCAAAGCAGAAATGCCCCTTTGCAAATGTGTTACCATATGGACATTGCTTTCACTCATTTTTCACTCACTTTTCCAAAACACTTGCAGTTCTCGCAGAAAAACACAGATGTTCATTCACTCTCAGAAATAAAGGTACAAAACTGTCACTGGGCCAATACCCTTCTTGTCACCGGGGTGGTACCCTCAAAGGTGCATATCAGTACCTTTAGTCAGGGAACATAACTACCATAATCAACCTAAATTATATTAGTTGTTTTATATTTATAAGTTGTATTGACTCCTTAAACCCCGTCTCATCTCCAGGCTTTTTATTGTATTGTTCTGTTTTAAAACATTAGGTTATGAAAAGTTCTCTAAGAGTTATATTCTCTAAGAGTTATATCTTTCTTAAGCACTTCTGGAACCCACATAGCACGCAATTGTTAACTCGGCAATCAGTTGTCACCAGTTGCTGCCTTTAAGCATAGATAAAGGAGGCTGTAGATCGCCTGTGATTATTCAGAAACTTTTGTTTCTGCTATTAGCTTTTTACAGTGTGGCATGTACTGTGCACTGAAATGTATCTCTAGTAAAACTACTCAGGAGAAAAGAATAGGTTCCTTATCATAATATTCTTAAACCTTGTCACATTGTAAAATTATTTACAGTAAAATACCAGCTGATCAAACAGCATAGACATACAGCACTAATAGAGGGTGAATAGGTTTAAATTGAAACCTGTATTTTGTGATTTTTGGTTGTCATGTGACTGAAGGAATTTCCTCACCTGATTGTAAGTTGCAGTGTTTGATGGAACAGTTTGCTTTTGTGGTGTGTGTTTGTTTTGTGGGAGTCAGACTGTTTTATAACGAAGATGTATTATTTTTTGGCCAACAAGCCTCTGTTTAGCATCATGTGTAAATTGTTTTGACAGAATATGGCTTCTGAATGGACAATCATATTCTGAGAAAAAAAACTGTAATGTATGGTAGTGCGAGGCACAACCTAATGTGGGGTTAATGTAACATAGATATTCAGGTTCAAGTAGAATGTGCCTTTGATAATCTCTTCATATTCCCATAGCACTATTATCTGTGGATTTTGACAACAATCAGACCTGGAAAATTTATCTTCTTTTCATTCACTGTTTTCAAGTATTTTTTATTTACTGAGTTATATGTATTAGTCACATAGTTCAAACCTGTATTGTTTTAATCATTCTCTTGGTGGCTGTACTACAGCACTATTTTAAAGAGTACAAATAACTCAGTAAACAGTGAGAGATTTGGAGGTTGCTTGATTAAAAAATATTAATTTTGCTCAAATACTTTTGAAATTATTTAGCAAATTAAAAGCAAATTGTAGATTCTGTTCTTCCCTAAGAACAAATCCCAGATAAGAAAACATTAGTCAACGTCAGAATCTTCGTAAAAACTGCACAAAACTACGATTTTAAGAAGAAATTTATATAAACTTAGTAACAGTTGGTGAATAAGGCCCATTATTTACCTCTGTGTCAGAGATACAGAGCAACATGCTACTTATATTTTATTTTTAATGTTCCACAGTGTTAGACAACAGTGTATAGGTTTAAGGTAAATTTTTCTCATACTATCATAGTAGCAGAAAAACAAAGACATTTTTATGTATATATCCTTTAGTATTCTATATTGTTTAAATTTACCAGTAATTCATGTGGGCTCTGCACATGCACAGCAGGAATAACAGTAGTCTTAACAAATTGACAAATTAAAGATTGTCACTAGATGAGACTCGACAACTGTTTATGGAAAAAGCCGACTGTACGGCTCTGCTTTTCAGGATACAGGTTGGCTTTGTGTCTGAAGCTGTTTGTTTAGTTTGTTTTTAGAGGCAGAGCTGCTGCCTGTGATGTGGATTTCATTTCAATATAATTGAATCCTCTGTGCTTCCCTGTGTGGGGCAGAATTTGGTTAGGCCAGAACCTCCCTCGCGCTCTCTCTCTCTCTCTCTCTCTCTCTCTCTCTCTCTCTCTCTCTCTCCCTCTCTCCCTCTCCCTCTCTCCCTCTCCCTCTTTCTCACTCTCTCTCTCTCTCTCTCTCCCTCTCCCTCTTTCTCACTCTCTCTCTCTGTTTCTGCCTCTCTGTCTCTCTGGTTACCATGGCTCAGATTTGGTTACCCCAGTCAGAGTGGAGCCTGGACTGGTCTCCATGGAAACTGTTCCTAATTACCTTGTTTATTGGAAATTAAAGATATAACATATAATGAAACAGAGAAAGCATTACCCTGATCTGCTGTCATTAATTTCAGTACCTGTCTGCTCTCCCCTCAGAGAGAGAGAGAGAGAGAGAGAGAGAGAGAGAGAAACTGGCATTAGCATAAATATGAATTTTAGTCAGCTGGAAAGCACTTGAATGTGGAGAGGAGAGAGAAATAATGAAAAAGGTGTGTTTTCATTTTCTCCTCTATATTTTGAGCATCGGGATAAATAAAAAAGGGGATGGTAGCTGTGGCGGGAGGATGGAGAGTGAGGACGAGTGTGGGAGGCGGCTAAATGACTGTGTGCGGTAAAGTGGAGTGTGTGTTATGGGGGGTCGAGGCAGGTGGGTCTTGACAGCGTGCAGTGTGTGTTTGTATACGTATGAATGGCCAGAGACAGGTGGAAGTTGAGAGGGTGCAGGGGTCTTTGTTAGGTGGAGGGGCTGTCATGTTGCTGTCAGGCAGCAAGCACACTCTCCCCCCTGTATCCCAACCTAGTTGTTCACTGCCTACCCACATCTCACCCCATACCATGACCCCCTCCCCAACTTTCAAACACACACATACACACACTCTTGTCCACCCTGCTGACTTTGCCATGCCAGTGGACGTGTGACCTCACCCACAGGTCACTGCGGTTGTAGAGAACTCTCACAGTGGCAGCAGCACAACCTGAGAGACTAGGAGCTCTACCTGCTGAAGTCTTTCTCTTTGGTCAGTTTCTCTTCTCTGGAAGCAGCGTCACCAGTGGGGAACCCATCAGAGCCTTAGGAGAAGGCCTAATGATTTCTGTGGAATGAAGAAATACAGCTGCATTCTGCAGTTTTAGTTCATTTTTGTTAATACTAGAAAGGCGGAGAGTCATTTTGATCTTCATTTTTAACTTTTGACATATCTACTGTTCCCTGACTTTTGCTAAATTAGTGGAAATTTTAGTTTGACACTGTTGTCAATATTAAAAAGCACAAAAAAGTTCTGAGCCCTTCTACCTTATAAGCCCTTTCATTTTTCCTTTTTTATTTTTAATTTTACTTTGATTTTTAAACTATCCTATTTTGTTTTCTAGTTTAATGTTTTTTCTCTTTTAAATATATTGTTTTAATCATGTTTTAATTATGTTTTTAATTTCTATTCTAATTTATTATTTCTTTTTTTTTGAAGAACTCTATTTTCTGACTCTGAATTTTCTCATTTGTAAAGCTCTTTGAATGACAGCAGTGTATGAAAGGTGCTATATAAATAAACTTGCCTTGCCTTTTATGGTAATTTCAACCATATACATGGAAATTCACTGGAAAGAAAATACAGTTTTTCCAGTGAATTGGATGCTATTTCGACACCTATTATTCAGTAGTCTACTCATATCTGGGTAGAAATACTAAAGGCCTAATTTTGACCATGTACATTAGACAGCATATTGTCTCTGTGGGCTTTTCTTTTCTGCTATTCCAGTGAGTTGGATGAGTTTTAGCTGCAGTTATTCAGTAGCCTTCTCACCTCATCTCATTTACCTCACAAAATATCTGGACAGAACTGGCCAATAGAGAGGATAGGGCTGAAGATGATTGCTTTCATGTTCACATGTGAAGAAAAATCATTTGAAATCCAGTGTTTACAGAAAAAAAGACTTAATTTTAATTGCATAAACTTTGTTGTCAACTAATGCAGTGTGATTATTGAGTCATTAATAATGATAAACAAAACAGTTTAAATCCACCACTTTGGCATTTCTAATGACATATATTTTTTTTTTTTCCATTTATTCTCTGTTGTGGTATAAATAAGCTTTTACTATGAAATATTTAACAGTCACAATGACCTCTATGGCCATTCTAATATAGTTATATAGTTGTAGAATGTTAGTCTATCAGTATTTTGCTTACAAGTACTGTATTAATACAAATATATAATTAGTTAAGTTTTGGTCAAAAACGAGGGTTACATTCTTGACATTCTGTGATCTTTCTTTCTTTCTTTCTTTCTGTTGCTCTTTTGTTCCATGGTATCCAGGTAGATCCAGACAAGTAAGCTGTCCCATTGTTTCCATTGTTAGAATATCAGTAGCTGAACTGAAGGCTTAACATGTCAGATTAACCACTAACACAATTAGCAACTGACAGTGGAATGAATAACAGTTTGATTTCCAGTGAGATCAAATCTGTGAGGGAAAAAGACATGAATAGTAGACTGACAATGCGCTTTAGTCAGTTGTTGGACATGGAAAACAGCAGCAGCTCTATGCAAGGAATCTTTTCGGAATAAGTCACTGTAAAACTGCTACACGGTAAATTATGTGTTAATGTCTTTAACATGCTTAAATTTTTTAAGTTTAATCTAGAATGACCAGATCGCCTAGTGTAGTGGTACCCTAGCCTCCCATAGTGGTGCTAGCAGAAATTAGCAGAAAGGTTTTTTTTCTTGTTTTTGACCGAGTTCAGACATTTGTGGCCAATACTGACCAGTAACAATCTGCCATTGAACCTCCATCTCAGACTTAACTGCTACTTCAACTATTATCTCCCAAAATAAGCAACTATATCTGCCACAATAGAGATGATTATTTCACTTCATAAAAACATCTTTAAATCTGTAGGATATCCAGAAATAAGGTGAATAATCTTAAAATATTCTTATATCAATCTCATAATGATGAAATAGTAAGATATGTTAGCTAGATTTAATATACTTTCCACCATATTCTTTTTGCAGTGGATTTTGACAGTATGAAGAAAACTTAGCAGAAGTTGTGTGAAACTCAAGTGCAAACTCAAACCGTGTGTGTTTTAGAGATACATGTAATGTTTTTTCAGGAAACACTCATGATATTGAAACACATTTTTCAGATTATGTATAAAGAAAGCTTTCTATTGAGTTGTTTGTGTGGTGTAGGCTAACTCGTAGTTTGGGTGTCAGCTAGCTAATGTTCTGATTTAACTTCCTCCTCTGCGCACTGTAAAGAGTTCCACCACCGTCTGCTGTCCCATGTTGATAATGTTGTTTCATTTATTTTGTTGCTGTTTTCTTTTTCCTCTGCTTCATCTGTTCCTTTATTATTTTTATAATACTTATATACTTAGATTGTTTTCTTTTAAGGCACTTTGGGCAATGACAATAGGTTTTTAATGTGATCTATAAATAAAACTTATTTATTCACCAATTTACTCACTTACTCTACTTACTGAATTTCTTTTTTGGGTCAATGAACAGTAGCAATGCATCTCTTTTTAACTCAAGCAGTTCTCTCATTATGAACTAACACTCCTCTGACTTTTGTGCGCTCTGCATCTGTTTCTGCGTTTCTTCCAAACGAGCTTATCCTCCTTTCCCCAATGCTCTAATGTTCAATCTCAAATGACCCACTGTGACAAAAAGCAGTGAGAAACAGCACTGTTTCACTTTCCCCATGCTGAACATCATTTTATATACAGCCACATGCAAAAGTTTGGGCACCCTTGTTCAGATTGCATGTTTTATTGATTTTCTAAGTAAAAATAAGTCAACACATCCTCTAGAGAGAAAACACTTCTGCACATTTGTAATATACAATTATTGTTTTTCTGCTGAATTTAACATATTGTGGAAAAAGAAAACACAATATGGCCTGTGCATTTTTTTTAATATTTATTAATTAAATAAATAGAAATTATGCACAAAATTTTGCAGAAACATGCAGTATTTAAGTTTGTTCTCTGGGGGGATGTTCCAACTTAATTTCACCTAGAAAATCAACAAAACATGTCATTTGACCAGGGGTGTCAAACTTTTTCACAGGATTATAGTTCATCATGGTTCAGTCTTGATATGAGAGGAGAATAGAATAGAATAGATTACTTAATGGACCCTAAGAAAGGCAAAAATTTCTCTTTAGAACTGGACAGTTTTTCAGATCAGGTCTCTCTGATTCGCAGAACATTTAAAGATAGAATAGAAACAATGCACAGAGAAGGAAGGAGTTGAGAATGTAGTTTTCTCAGTTTTATTAGCTCTTCTGAGACTTTATTCTTTCGGTCTTTCTGTCTCTGGAGAGCAGAGTCTCTAAGCACCGTGTTCAGAGTGGACACAGAGGCTCAGGGGAGAGCAGCTGTGTGTGCGTATGTGTTTGAGAGCGCAGAACTCCCCTCAGCCCTCTGAGAATCGCTCCCTCGTTTCTCTTCCTCCTACTCACACGTTCCCATTGCTCTCCTTTAGGAGCTCTCACTGCACAGATTAATGTAAAGAGAACAGATCAGAGTATGTGAGAGGATGTGTGTGTGTGTGTGTGTAGATTCGCAGTGATGATTCCGCTGTAAAGGATCTTCCTGTGCGTAGTGTGTCAGCGACAGTGACAGTGTCACGTCTGTTGAGTTTTATTCAGTGAGACTTCGCCTCAGTTTGGGCGTGCGGATGGGAAATTGGAAGTGAAGACTTTGTTGAAATATTAAGGAGAGCGCCGTTCATCTTCTCTTTCATCCTCAGCTGGAGTTAAATGAAGTCAAGTCACAATCTAACAGATGCATCAGTGGCAAAACAAGTTAGGACACTCGAACAACAAAGTAAGAGTAAAAACTGGTAGGCCACTTGTGAAGTTATTGGCAAAGCATTTTTAGCTTGAAGAGATATTCAACCATCCTGTTTGGTTTTGAATGATTTTTCACTAATGAAATGGCAAATGAAAAGTAAAACTAGTAGAACAATGCACAGTTAGTTGTGGGCAGTAATGTGTAGCGTAATGTGTTTGATAAAGCCTAGTGTCTGATAAAATAACAGTGTACAAACAGCCATAAACCAACAATCTATTTGAAACTCTGATAAGTGACAGACTAAATATAACTAATTTTATGTTATTAAAATATTTTGAGAGCTGTAGATTGCATTGTTTTGTGCTTTCTTTTTTCTAAACTGCTGCACATTGACTCAATGACCAATTTAAACCAAATTGTTGCATCCATTTGTACTTGATTTGGCCACTTGTACTGGAAAACTGCAACATTTATGTAAGTAGAAGAGAAGATTTGAATTTGCTGAAGAGTTAGTGTGTGTGTATATATAGCTATAGTGCAAGAATATGAATAATACCTTAATAAATAAGTAAATGAATAATATCTTGAACATTTGTGCCATGTTTGTACCAAATCCTGAAAAGGATGGAAAAGTGCCTGAAAGTGCAAACTCAAACCTGCTAATAAAGAATATAACTTAATCCAATACAATTCATCATAACTGTGTAAATAATTATATAATGTTGTATTTTAATTTAAACAGTGTAGCAAAATAATAACTCTGTTATAATGATTCTGTAATAATTCTATCGCTCTATGTTAATCTGTAATGGCATAGCTCACTTTTAAATGACTCCAGCAACAATCTAAAAAGATCAAGAAATCTGGACTGGAGTCGGTCCAGACTTAATTTCTAAGAGGGTGTCAATCTTAACTCTGTCTTGACTTGGTCTTGACTGCCTTTAGACTCTGTCCTGACTTGATCTTGTTTAGTCATGTTCTTAGACATGTCTTGGACTTGATAAGTGAGGTCTTAACTAAAGCCCTAGTGCACTTTTTTTTTCTTTTTTTTTTTAATAGAGAGCAATTTTGAACACACCTCCTGTCTATCCAGTTTCTGCCCTGTTTATGATAGCTCCGCCCCCTTGTTATTCTGTTCACCTGTTTCTTATTGTTAGTCCTTCTCCATTAGTCTGTGTTTCCAGGTGTTTCAAGTGGCTAATCTCTGTGTATTTATTGCCATTGTGGCTCTTTGTTCTTTGATCTTGAATGTCAGATGTCATTTTTTGTGTATGTTTTGTGTATATATACCCAGTGTTTGTCTTTATTGAGATTTTCTATTTTACTGCATACATCCTGCCTCAACATCTCCTTCATGACAGATTTGCAAAGCACCCATGCATTTAAGGGTTACACCTGGGGTAAGCATTAGTCTTTACTTTCCCATGACAGTTTCCTTGGGTTGCTACTAATCTTGGTGCTCTTTTCCTCTTTATTTCTCCTTCTTGTGCCCATGTCCTTTTTACACCTTGATGCTGGGCTGCAATATGATTAATAATGCTTAGAGAAGCGTCTCTCCCACTGCAGCCTAGACTTAGTTTGTGTGTGTGTGTGTGTGTGTGTGCGCGCATGGCCTTTAGACAGTCAGAGATGGCAGCCATGATGAAAATAAACACATCTATCAGCTCCTCCAATATTAAAGCCCCTCTGATTTCATCATCTCTGTTCAGACAGTGAGCGAGGCAGAGAGAACCAGCAAGCGAAAACAACAACCAGGAATAATATGCATGAAATCCAATTTGAAAAAAGCAATAATTAGATTTACCAACATCAGAGATGAGATTTGATCTTTAGATTATAAGTCTAATGAAGTCCTGCGATATTGGCCCGATGTAAATGATTAACAAAGTTCTCGGCCATAAATCTTGTGGCAGATTCATATTGCAGAAACGGAGGGGTGGGGGGTAAATGTGCAATAAAGCTTGGGACGGGCTGTTTTTGGTGAATGCGGCAGTAGTGGACAAAGTCAAAATGTATCAGGCTAAAATGGGCAGAAGACATGCACTGAATAGCTTTGTCCAGAGTCCTCCAATAGTCAGTCAACAAGCAGGGGTCAATAAATGAAAACAGGGTTAACCCACAATTAGAAAAACAGAAAAACAAAAGAGCAAGAGTCAAGTTGCTGGACAGAAAGGAAAACTAGCAAGATGGCAAATGGCAAGACTTTGCATGGAGTGAAGCCAAACAAAGCAGTGTATGGCTGCATTCAGATGGTGGAGCTTAAGAATAAATTAATAAATAAGAAAACACATCTGAAGCATGAAGAATCTGCTTGTGTCAAGTTTTGAAAAGCAAAAAAAGGAGCAGAGTGGATCTTTATGAACAGTGTAATGGTGGGAAGCTCAAAATCACATCACACTTAACACTAAGTGGATAGACTAAAGAAACTAGCAGTAGTGGCACTTCTTTTTGGAGGAGAAAGACAAGGATAAAAGATTCATCAGGTTTCTTCTTTTGTTCATTCATTCACTCAGCTCATGCGAACATAAGCAATGTTAGCAAGTGCTTTGAACACCACAGTCAGCAAGAAAAGTGCCACAACACTGTATTCCTTCATTAAAGTAAACTATTCTATAAGCTACTGTGGTGTGAAGTACTTGTCATCTATTTTTTTAAGGTGTTTTGGCAAACATCAATGATGGCAATGTAGAGAATAGTACATATGCCAGTGAATTAATTCAAACTGAATATTATTTTCAATCACAATCACTGGTTCAATTTTACCTGCCCTCTGATTGATAAATCAAAGTGACACAAGACAAGTTGACCGTATCTGCTTAAGTTAAACATTTTTTCAACTTGATCCATGGAGATTCGCAGTAATAAAAATAATAATAAATGAAAAAAGAACCTTCTTTACTACCCTAGTGTATAATGGCTGTTTGGGTGAAATATGCTCTGTGGTCTAAACGCAAACTATAGCTTCATTTTAAAAGCTAGACTGTGGTCTAGGTGGGCTGTATTTCTAGTCCACTATGTCGGTGAAGGCTATTCCAATCAGTAAGATCCCTTAAATACAGCTGAGAAATTCAACATGCATGCTGATAATTTTTGAAGACACCATCACAGTCATCTGAGGGCCACAAATGTTAGTGTCTGACCAGAAGAAAATTCAAGAGAACTACGGGCAGATGAATCCAACCACCACACACAGTAACATTTAAAACACTGTTTATTTAGTTTAAGAGGATGTAAATTGATTGCAGGATGTAAAATGTACCTGCTGTCAGTGAGTTGAACATTATTTTCTCCATCAATTTTGTGCACTGGAACTCCTTTCTAATGACATGACCAGAAGACCTTACTACTGAGGACCAACCTTTCTTGGCTGTAGCATAACTTTTGGAATGCAGCTCTAAAATACCAGAGTATCCAGCCACAGGTGTGTGATGAGGAGTAGGTGGAACCAGGGTGGAGCTGGAGCTGATGGGAGCCGATGCATTAGGCTCGTATTTCATCAAAGAGCAGAAATCACTTGGTCAGCTATTATTATGCAAAAGGCAAACTCCCAACAATGTTACATTTTGGAATATAGTATTTTCTTTGTTGTTTTTGTTGTGTTTGTTGCAGACTCATTGGGTGTGTGATTGAATTCAGGCTTTGCTATGGGTCCGGTCCCTCTGGGAGGAAGCAGAGCTTTGATAAAATAATGGAATGATGTATTTTATGTTTATGGTGGGGAGAGAAGGAGCTCAGGAAGCAGCATTTGAATGCCGAGAGCTAAATTGCTTCCTACTGTTGAAACTCCATTGCTTCTCTGGCCGTCACTCAAACACAGGGAGAGATCGCTAAAAATAAACAGGACAGGCTCGGTGTCATGGCAGCTTGGAGGGTTGTGTGTGTGTTGGGGGAGGGGGGTGTATCGTAGATTTGTCCTCTTTCTTTTAGCAACATGCTGCTGTTGCTTTAAAGATACAAACTTTTGGCCATGTATTGTGACATTTTGGCTGTATTAATGATTATACGTTCAAAACAATGGTGCCAAATGGGATCTAAAAGCTTACTTTGGAACAGTTACCAATATTTTTTAATGGATTTTTCTCAGTAGATATACAAAAGGAGGCTGGGCTCTAAGGGTGCAAGTATGACCTTCTTAAGCCTTTAAATTCCATTACATTATTAATTTTTTAATAGGTATTTTAACACTGCTAAAGTAAAAAAGCTCTGTTCAGAAGCTCTGTTCGGTATATCAAGCAGTAATGGTCAATGTGATGGCGGGCTGCTGGTCTAGTCTCCTGCAGAGAGCACCATGTTAGTGGCCACGGGAGGCGACTTCCAGCCTGTCAGTGCGGAAGCTGAAAGGGCTCTTGGGGGGGGTCACTTTTAATGAGCAGCTTTATGTGTTACCCCCCGGGTGGGCTTTCACCGTTCTCTATAGCTCTGTGTGATATTTCAGCAAAAAGAAGAGAAAGAATAGGAGAGAAAGTCAGGATTTATAGAGAGAGAGAGAGAGAGAGAGAGGTTAAAGCTAAAAAGAAGTGCTTAATGTTAGATAGAAGGTGAGCTGAAGTTTTGAGGGACAAAGTGGACACATGAAGATCAGCAAAACTGTCAAGTCATTTCACAAATCAGTCAATTATTCCTACTGAAGATATTTAAGAACAGGACATTCTGACATTTGAGAGAGGAAAAGAGTTTGATGCAGCTGCTTTCATGTTTTTACAGGCTCTTAATGTTCTGGGTATGTTGGGTACATTAGGTGACATGAAATATTCACATGGTGTGAACGCTGTTCTCCAATAGTGGTTTCTGCAACACCTTGGCATCTGGGCAAAAAGGAATCGATTATACTTTGTCTCCTCAGAAAAGCTAATGAGCTAACAGCGCTAACCAGTGCCAAACTGGATGCTGATGAGGACTGTCTGTCTTCTACATGAGGTATTTTCTTTTCAGTGGTCATTGTTCTTTGTCAGAGGAATGTATTTTAACTTATACTGGACCTAGCTAACATAGCTAGAGTAGCCAGCCTAGTTAGTGATACAGCTGCACTATCTAAGCTTTTCGGTCATATCATTACCAGTGTGTCCCTAACAGCACGTCTTTAACATGTCCTTAACAACACACTTTCGCTCAGGCACTCGTGTTCCAGAGTAGCAAAGTACATTCGCAACTATGAGCAAAACCATTGTATTTTACTGAATTGAGATTGAGATTGAGGTTTGAATGACCTCTGCGCTTTCAGCGGTCAGTTGCTCCCTCCTCATTGTGCTGCTCTCCATTCTGTGTGCCATGCTAGCTTAGCTGGAGGGCCGTTTTTCTCCGTCCGTCCTGCCCTGGCTCTGGGCTGGAGGAGTGTTGTGTTTGCTGTCACCTCACCACCTCACACTGAGCTCAGCGCTGCCCGATTCAGACTGACAGCCACTCTGTGATCGCACAGACGTGGGGGGAAATTGGGATTTGAATGGCCGTCTTGATGCTCCTGACTGCTCGCTTTTCCGGGGCCACTGCTCACTTTAACCGCCATCATGGGCTCCTTTCAGACAGCAACCAAATGCTGTGTGAATACACTCTGGAGATACACTGCCCATCAAAGTTCAGCAGGAGTAAATCTTTATTGTCTCTTCCAAAGGGAAACTTGGCTGCTGCATAATCAAAAACGTGATATCACAACGTATAGTGTATACAAAACTGAAACATGCAGTGTATATTACAGCATATACTGTTTTTAGCATTAACAAACTTTCAGCTCAGCACCAACAGCGGCTAAGGCTCTCAAAATGAAAACATTTTAAAATGTGGGGTAGGGGAAAGCAGAGCACAACCTGATACATTTTGCTAAATAATTTTTAAAGAATTTCAGCAAGATTAATGATTTTTTTTTATGCAAGCAACCTACGCAGCTTGTCTACAAATCAATTAAACTTTATTTCGAGTAGTACAATTTGTGAACAATTCAGCTGTAAGTAAAGCGAGTGCAGATGTTACAATTTACCCCACAGGCCAGGTTAATTGTAACAGTCTGGTAAATAAATAAATAGATGTAATTCAGTTCTATGTTGTTTAAATTGGACAAACTTTTCAACCTAATACATAAAAATATATGCATCAAAATAAAGATGAATGGTGAAAGAGACAATGTCAAACATAGCAAACTAACCCAACCACTGGGAGGCTGTACTTTAGCCTGGCTTGTTCTATCTTTGAGTTATTTATATGCTTCTAATTTGTGCTCTATTACAGGCAGCAAAAGGGAGATTAAAACAACATAGGTGTGACTTCTGTGATTTATAACACAGCTCAGTAATCAAGTTACTTTTATCGTGCAAAAACAATCTTCAGAGTGAATCTTTAGAAATATCTATTCGATTGTTGCTAAAATTCTCAGGTGATGTTGCTACGATAATGACCAAAAAATGACCAATAGCATGTTTACTTGAACCTGTTCAACTAACTGTACTCCTAAGCTGATGGAAGAATGAAAAACTTAAAGAATTATAAAACATGAGAGAGATCCTCTGATATAGACAAAGTAAGGACCCCCGCTGGTGACATCCTGAATAAATAAAAAAAAAAATGCTTGGCCACGACTTACGACACGAGTAAGGCATGGGAACAAGGCAATTAGGTTGAGGCCACGACTTAGTAAGGTGTGGGAACGAGATCCTAATGCATGGCCACGACTTAGTAAGGTGCGGGAACAATATCCTAATGCATGGCCATAACTTAATTATCTCATTGCCACACGTTGTTAAGGTGTGGCCACGCATTATTTGTATTTATATTGGATGTCACCAGCGGGGCTCCATAACAAAGCCCTATGTAGGATACCATTTTCTAAAAGATGTGACTGTTTTAATGAGTTTTAATAAATAAGAATGTTTTCTTCATAAGTTTCTAATAACTTCATATTATTATAAAATTACACAGAAATCTGTTTAAGTCTTGCCACAAAATAAACAGAAGAACCCACAAGAGTATATATGGAATGGAACACCATACTCCACACCTTTTATCCCCTTGTTGTGATGTCAGCACTCAAAGCTTTCAGGTGTTTCAACGACCTTTGGGCCAAAAGTGTTTCAGTATCTGCCTTTAACAAAAGTTTGGAAAAGAAAACTGTCAAATCATTTTTTAGAGAAAACCTGTTTCTTCATACTAAGGAAGAGACTTTGATTAACATAAAGCTGAGCAGTGGGCAGTGTGTGTCCAAATGATGTGTTTGTGTCTGTACCAGGTTAAATAATAGTTCTTCTCTAAATGAGAGAGATTTTTTTTCTCTCTCTCTCTCTCTCTCTCTCTCTCTCTCTCTCTCTCTCTCTCTCTCTTTTCATGATATGCCCATCGGTGTAGCTACTCAGAGTTGTGTGCTATTACTCCATATCTTCCTAGAGCTTGCTCGCTCCCCTCTGAATAAAGAGTGGATATAGAGAGAAGGTGAGCTGGAGAGAGAGAGACAGTAAAGGGCTCTTTGTTGCCAGTCTCTGTGTGCAGAAGCCCTGTCAGCCAGCGTCAGTGGCTTATTCCTCAGCCTCCAGGTGTTTACCTGCAGGCTCCACATCCCTCCTGAGGAACACATCAGTGTCACACAACTAGCTGCATCCCTCATCGATGGCCGTGGGGTGTGTGTGTGTGTGTGTGTGTGTGTGTGTGTGTGTGTATGTGCTTGTTTTCCTATATGTTTCAGAACAAAACAAAATAAAGACACAGTACACAGTCGAAAACAGTAACCACCAATGTTTCAGTAAATTCTTACTACATATAGTTATGTACATGTATTCAATATATATTAAGGTGTATTATTATTGCACATAGGTGCTTATATAATACATATGGGAAATGTTATTATTGCATAAATAAAAATCAAAAACCACTTTTTAATTTATTTGAATTTCAGTAAAAACAGCTGGTATGTACATGTTATATAATTTTCTTCCTTACAGAAATAGAAAATCTTATATTCAATAAACGTCTCCTTTATCCATTTGTAAATGTTAGTGTCTCTTTGAAGGGGATCATAATGTCCATGACACTGTTTGGGAGCAACTTTTGTTGTGATGACTCAGCAGTAACTTGTTGGCTTCAAGATTGAAAGGATGGACGAGTTAAAGTGTCCGTAAAGTGTGCAAAAGTAACAAATTAAATATTGATAGGTTTGACATTATATTTAGTAATAGAGTTTAGTAATAGAGTCTGTTAAATATATTTAAATATATATATATTTAATATTAAATATATTGCTGCTGTCCAAAAAATAAAATTAACTAACTAAATGAATAAATAAATAAATAAATAAATACCCAAAATATTTACAGGAGAGGGAAAAAACTGACCCCATGACCTGGCAAAGTATAAAGACAAACATTTGCATGTGTGAGTATCTGTGTTAACAAGTGTTTTATGTATTCTTTTACTTGAGAGAACAAGAATAAGAGAAAGATCATGTGTGTGCGTGTGTGTGTGTTTCTGTCAGCTCTGAACAAACAGAGTAGCGAGTCTGCACTGCTGAGGCTCATTCTCATTAGTTAGTGTGGCATCTCTGTGAAGCCATCTGCATCGTCCCAGAGACACCACCAGAGACCAGCGACAGAGCCATCACATCTCACCAGCACCCGTCCCCCCAAACCACCGCCCCCCATGCTCCGCAGAGAGAGAGAGAGCGAGAGGGGGAGAGAGGGATGGAAAGAAAGCAGGGAAAGTTTAATGAGATTTCTGCCTGCCACAGCTGCTGTGAGAGAAAGATATGGCTTTTTTGTTGTTATTTGCTTATTTTGTTGTTGTTGCAAAACGTGGCAGAAAACAGTAGCACACAGAAGGCAGCGGAACAAAGCCGAGAGTGCGCTTGTACTGTGTGTGAGGAGAAGTCTAAGTGGTACAAATGTGTCTTATTTCAACAATCCGTCCACATCATGTCACATCGCTGTGAGAAGGGTCAAGCATAACATTACGGTCATGTTATAATCTCCTAACTTTTTTTTTGGTTGGTATTTTTTATCACTATTTGATAATGCCAGCTGCCCATTACACTATCAGTCATAAGTTTACACACACCTGGTTGAATGTATAAATGTTTAACACTCTTAAACATGTTTTAGTCTAATGCTTAAGTACTTGAAAAGGTGTTATCTAAATGTGTAAATTTATTTCCAGAATGAGGAAAAGGAGGCCACATCCTACATTTGTTCTGTATATTATTTTATTCTGCCCTGAAATCTACTTATGACATTTGTGTGGTTTTATGTACCAAAAACAGTCACAATTCATTTTCCAATCTCTGTTCTCTTAGAATTAAACAGGCTGTTTTTGTTACTGTGCCATTAAGATTGATATATCTGTGCTGTCGGAGCAAAACCTCATATCTCCAAAATAACTTTACAGGAGGAAAAAAAAAAACATACTTTACTTTTAATGTAAGTCAATGAAACCAGACTTATTGTCTAAGTCATTCTGTGCCGTTTGTATTGATCCATTCATCTTCCGTGATTCATCATATTTGCAGACTCTTATATATATATATATAAAATAAATATTACATTTTTATAAAAAAAAAATCTGTTTTCCGTTACATGGGTCCTTCAAGTTATTATTACTTTGAATGGTCTCAGTTTTATGAAACTTCTTCAAACCAGTCTGTTTGAGTGAGTGCTGAACATGTGTGAAGTTGACATCAAGGCAAAAACAGATGTTATTTATTTACTTGTTTGTTTATTCATTCATTTATTCATGGGCCACTGCATAATTCTATATGTGTTGTTATTATCATGGTCTGATACCTCTGCTTTTATTCTAAAATGAGTGAAACAGAAGTCTTCTATAACTAGGTGTGTTATAACTGACTGGTAGTGTACAAGGTGTAATGACAAATGGACCAATAGCAATGGTCCAAAATTACTTAAGAAATTTTAGGTACATTAACACACATTAAAGTTAAGAATGTTTTTCCTTCTCCTGTCAAGTTACAGTTTCAAACATACAAGCTCTTCTTACACCAGTGAGGAAATGTTCATAATTTCTGCTGTCATTTTCATTCTTTCATAGTTTCTCAGTCAAACTGCTGTAGCTTCCAATATCTGCTTTGATAAAGTTTCCATTCTGGAGACAGAAACTTTTGTTACAGCGCCGAAGGAAGTCTGAGTGTTTGTGGGTTTGTGTAAGAGTGTGACTGGAAGGTGCCAGTGGTGCAGGTGGCACCCCTGGCATGGAAAGGGCTGATATATCATTTACCAAGGTCGTACTCAATTAGGCTATTTGTTGAGCATAGCTGCGTGGGGTTGGCCTAATCAGGCGAGGAATGAAGACAGCGGCGACAAAAGAGGAAATAAATTAGCCATGGCCTGAGTCTCTCTCTCTCTCTCTCTCTCTCTCTCTCTCTCTCTCTCTCTCTCTCTCTCTCTCTCTCTCTCTCTCTCTCTCTCTCAGGCATGCAGCTACACGCCACAGAAATGGTCCATTTACCCTTGTCATCTCGTTGCTCTGTTCCAGATCCCTACTTGCGATTATGACTCTTTGGCTCCGCCTATTTTTTTCTCATTCATTCTTTTGCTCTGTTTCTTGACACTCGTAAGCAGCTTTCCTGACCACCTTCCATCATAACAAGGTGGATGTTCTATTGACCTATTCATGCTTGGCCCACAATTGTGTTATTTTGTAGTAACTGTTGTGAGGTCAGACAGAATGTTAACAAAAATCTAATTTAACCAAAAGAGAAACTGTATCACACATGCCAATTTATGCCAAAACACTTCAATGCAAAGTGCATTAACCTCTTTCTATAAGTCCCCTTTTGACTTGTATGTGTTGAGCTGCTAGTGGGCAATGAGGGATCGCAGAGGACAATCCCCTGCTGTGGGAAAAATATACATAGTTCAACTGTAGAACCTCCAAATCAGATGGAAATGGCTCTGGAAATACTCTGAAAAAGGATTCATTTCCAATGGCATTTATTTTGCATGCATGTTAAAAATCACTTTGTTGGAATAAAGCTGATTTATTCACAGTGTATGAGTTGTATATATAAGATATTAAAGGTGCCAAAATTTGTAATCTCCAACCTGCCTACTGTCAATTAGCTACAACGACACAGTCTAGCTCAATAACCTAGCATTTTAAACTGGAAATTCAACTCTTAACAGACATTGCTACGATTTCTCATTAGATTGTCCAACCTGACAACAGTTAAGAATTCAAACACTGCGTTTATGGGTGCAGCAAGGGCAGGTCGTTTGAAAGGTAATTTGACGGCATAAGAGCTGCCCATAACCGTTTATGTATAACATATATTAAATATAACTGTTCTGTCTTGAAAAACAAAGACTAGCAGTTGAGTCTGCTTTGCAAGACGCCCTGATTATGGCTGCTCATTTGGTCATATTCAGCAGGCCACAGCCCTGCGGTGGTGGGCAATGCTGCCCTAATAGTTTAGCAATAAGAAGCCATTGAGGTTAATGGGATTTGCTGCTAGATGAAGTTAGCTAATGTCTGATTCGGAGCCTAAAGCCTGCAGATCATCATTAGCTGACACAAATGTGCTAGCTCAGAGACTGAGAGAGAGAAGGCCTGCTGTTTACCCAGATTTGATTTGGGCTCGTTTCCTTTTGTTGGAGTTTACAGCGACACAGCTCCTCCCTCGAGTTACGCAGCCATTTAACTCTGACGAAAACAGTGTTCCACTAAGTTCTCTGTGTTTACTAGGCTTGCACCTAATCAGACAGAAAGGCAAATAAAGAGAAAAAGGCCGAAAACAGGAAAGAGAGAGTGGCAAAGACTGAGAGAAAAAGAGAATCAAGAAACAGCGAGAGAATAAAAACAAAGAGAAAGAGGGAAAGAGAGGTTGAAAGAGAGACAAAGAGAGATACCAGCAGAATGAAAGAATAAGAGTGTGAAAGAATGAGTAAGGAAAAAGAGTAAAAGAATGAGCGAAAGAGGAAGAATGGATAATGAGAGAAACACAGTGTAGGTGTATGAGAGTGAGAGAGAAAGACTGAGTGAATGAGAGAGAGAAGTACAAAGACAGGAGATAGAAAGAGAGCTTGAGAGAGAGAAGGAGGGAGCAAGAAGCAAAAACATAAGTAAAATGTAGCAGAGAGAAAGAGTGAGAGAAATAAAAAGGAAAAAGAGATAATGATGGAGACAGAAAGACAAAGAAAGAGAAAGGCAGAGAGGAAAAAAGGAAAGCGAGAGCAACAAAGATTGAGAGAGAAAGAAAAACAAGAAACAGCAAGAGAATAAGAGAAAGAGGGAAAGAGAGATTGAAAGAGACAAAGAGAGAGAGCAGCAGAATGAAAGAATGAGAGAGAAAGCGTATGAAAAAGAAAGAGTAGAGAATGAGGGAGACAGACAGAGTAGGCGAATGAGTGAGAAAAGGACTGAGAGAATAATTGAAAGAGAATAGAGGGAGAAAGAGAGAGAGAGAGTAGGAGAATGAGAGAGAGAGAAAGTCTGAGCGAATGAACGAGAGAGAGAGAGAGAGGGAGGGAGAATGGATGGGTGGCTGAAGATGTTGGCAGATTAATTTGATGGTACAGAAATTCTTTGATAAAGCGACAGCCTTGCCATCGAGATAAGGCGTAATACATTGATCACCTCATCTACTTTTCCCCCTCTTTTACCTGCCTCTCTCTCTCTCTCTCTCTCTCTCTCTCTCTCTCTCTCTCTCTCTCTCTCTCTCCCCCTGTCTTTCTCGAGTTGTGACATTTCCGTTTCCCTGGAGACGGAGTGTGCCAGGCGGTTGCCATAGTAACTCCAGTGCTCTTCACGGCTCTCCCGGTGCCAGAGCTCCTCTCCTGCCGCGGCGGAGAGAGAGAGAGAGAGAGAGACAGAGAGGGAGAGAGAGAGAGGGAGGAAAAGCACACCTGCTGGCTTCCTGCTAATTGGCTATTTCTTTTTCTCTCTCACTCCATCTCATCACCCACATTTTTTCTCTTGGTATAACTTTTCAACCATAGACTCACTTATTCCTCTCTCTCTGCTTTCCATTGCTTTTCCATCCTGTTTATGTCAGTACAGATGTTATAATGGCATGTATACAAATCAAAACCTTGAACTTTTTTTGTCTTTTAACTCTTTAAATAGCCTAAACTCACTGGCACGTCCAAACTTTTATTACACGCTTCTATAACCTAAGAGTAGCTCAGCCAGTTTGTGCTGTAGTTACGTAGTTACTGAATAATACGCCTTAAAATGTAATAAGCCTGGAACTTCAGGTAACACATGTCTACATAACACATGCATAACATTTGCATAAACACTTCATAACATGTTCATGCATGTTTAAATCAAGATTTAAAATGGACTACTATGTCTTTTTGCTGAGAAATTTTTCAAAATAAAAGCCTTTTTTTATGGTGAAAAACTATACTGTTTTCAGTAAAATGCCAAATTTCTGGACAACCAAAATAAAAAGGACATTGCTTTACCCCTTTGGTCATTAAGTGCACATCACCGTACTAGACTAAGAATCAGTTGAATGATTGTTCCTAAGCATCTTTTTGAGTAATTTACATGTGGTAAAGTGAACCGCAAAGCAACAAATGCTTAAGAAAAAACAGATTATTAAAAAAAAAAAAGTATAGGTAAAACATGCCTGAGTGTCAAAGCACTTAAAGACCAAAGGGATAAAGGTCATTTTTTTATTTTGTCTGTCCGAAAATGAGGCATTTTCCTGAAAATAATGTACATTTTCAAAATAAAAAACTGAGGATTTTTATTTTGAAAAATGCATCTCAATAAAATGACACAGCAGTACATATTAAAATTGTGTACCACATGTATACTTTATAAATGTTAATTAAAACATTCATTAACATGATATGAAGTGTTTATGTAAGATGTTACGAATGTGTTATGTAGAGACCCTTCAAGTAAAGGGTTACCAGAATTTAAGGGGTTAATTTTCAGTGCCATTTGATATTGTTAGCTGCCCTTTACAATAAGTGAGCATTTGATGATAAATGGAACAACTGACCAATAGAAACGTTCCAAAAATATTTGCTATAAAATCTTGTTACATTAACTTACACAAACACGCACACACATTTTCTAAGCCGCTTATCCTTCTGGGTCACAGGGAGCTGCTTCCTTCTCCTGTCAAGTTACTATTTTGTTATGACAGCAATGACATACAGTAGAAACCAATATAAACAAGCCACTGTTTTTTTTTTTTTTTTTTGGTTAAAGGCCTGTCTAGGCAGGATGTTTCTCTCTATTGTTGAGCAGGTCACACATTATGATGTAAAACAAGGCACAGTCGGCAGTGCTCCGCAGTCTAGAGATGGAAAGCTATTGTACACTCTTGCTTTTCCAGCTCATTTCAGAGGCTCCCATGTTGACGTACAAGATAAAGTCGTGAAAAGGAATCATTTTCTCCCCGAGCTCACATTTCACATACTAACCAAAAGACCAACCCCTGTCCTCAGATGAACAGGACAAATTGCTTGTCACTTCACTACCGAGTGACGTCGTAGCAATATGAAAAAGAGAGCGCTTCTTTTTTTCTGTTTTCAATTAAGTGGCTGAACAAACATCACTGTAAAAGAAATGATTGGTTGCTCTAGCTTAAAAACGTAAGTAACCTGGCTGTTTTAAAAATGAGATAAGATGAGACAATGTACACTGTAAAAAGTGGCTCATCAGATCTATTTAAAAATTACTTTGTGGTAACAAGTAAATTAACTAGTTTTATTCAATTTAAATAAATACTTTGAATGAATGATTCTTTCAATCAAAGTAATTCTATAAGTTGAAAAAACTAGTTCAATTGCTTGTTACCACATGAAGTAAAATTAAGTAATTTTATTCAACAGAAATAATTACTTTGAATGATTCCTTTAATCAAGGTCATTTTTGAGTTGACTAAACTAATACAATTGAAGTCATTTTTAGGTTGAATTGGCAAGACATTTTTACAATGTAAACGAGCAACAATTCCCTTACAAAAGTTAGGTATATTTCACATGTGAAGTGTCCAAAACCCACACCTGTTCACAAATAAAGACATATAATATCATATGAAAAATGTATCATCACAAGTAACAATTTTTTCTCAAATTTTTATTCTTTTTTTACATGTATGTGGAGAAAATGGGACCTTTGACTGCCTGGGACCTTTGACTGCCAATGCTGATAAATGATGTTTCTATGTCTAACATCATCATTCATACAACCTAACTACTCTGGGAGCAGATTTTAATGAGTCAAAGGGGACTTTGCCAAACTTTCTGAATATATCACTGATGATATATTAGGTACGGCAGGGGTAAAGAGTCTTCCTCCTCTTCCAGAATTTTAGATGAATTTCAGCCCTTCTAAATTTCCTCTTCGTGAATTTTAGATGACTTTCACCTGTGCCTCCCTGACAATGATGGCCAAAAAAAGAGAGAAGGAGAAAAAGAAGAGTAAATGAGGCAGAAGAATGAGAGAACAAAAAAAAAATGGTAGACTTTCAGGGCAAGCAGACAAAGAGCAGGTTTGAGGGCACTTCCAGGGTCCCCAAATGACTGAACCAAAAGGCCTTTCACTCTGGCCTTCAGACCCACCAGCTCTAGCACACCTGGAGCAAGCGATTGCACTATTGATCCATCGACTAGCCTCGACGAGTCTCATCTGTCCAGCCTGGTCCTCTAGCAAAGTCCAATTATCAAAGCTATCTCTGGCTTACAGAGAAGACTGGCAGCCTATTCAACACAGAGATCTGTGTAGGAATTGGAATCCAACCAGAGCCGGACTACCACACCACAATCTGTGTCACAAGTCACCTTGATAAGGAGAAGAGGACGTCTATACTGACAGGGGCTCTACAAAAGAGTGACATGTGGTTCAGGTTGATTCAGATCTTGAGGGTTATGTGTTCGATTCATGAGGCCACATATAGTACTGCATTGTACTGGTGCAGCAGCATTATTATCTTTAGCTACTTGTAGTATCTATATTTCCCAGTGGGGGAAAGTGAATGCACAGTGTGGTTAACTTAGTGCTAACATAGCATGGCAGTTCTCATGGAAGCCCTACAGACATACATATTATTGTAGCAGATAAATAAATGCTACTCATAAAGTGAAGGTTCCTTTATTAAACAGTGTAGTGAAATATGTGACTGCAGCATGTTCATGGTTATGTGACCAAAAATAACCACCAACATTCCCATTAGTGGTGAAAATCAGATAGAAATAAGTAGAATATAAGGGCCCACTTGAACCATAGTAGCTTCAGTGGCATAAACACCTGCTAACATCAACAATGATATTAGTAGCATCTAGTTTTTAAATTTGCAAATACTTAAAGGTTCACAATATCAGGCCTATTTTAATATTTCATTAAAATTTTATGGTTTATGGTTTTCTTTCCATCATGGTTAATAACTCCTGGAAATGGCATAAATCCCATTGTACCAATACAGTACTACCAACATTATCCACCCATCCACAGGCATACCTATTATATTATGGGCCTCTCCTTGTTGTTCCTATTTGAACCATTAAATAAAACATATAATGATATGGTAAAAAGAACGATGATGTATGTGTCCTGCCTGACATGCTGGCTCACATTTGTATAGTGAGTATTAACTGGCCTAGACATATAATAGAGCAGTTTATGGAGGGGATGCAGTGAAGGAGAGTGAGCTCCACATGTTGACAGGGGGAGCTGTCAGGGCCGGTTTGGTCCGGTCGTGCTGCAGGGTTCAGGATATCGATCTGTAATCTGGGCACACAGATCCGCGGGGCTAGCTTAAGCCAAAACGCCCACGCACACTCAGGACGCTAAGAAAAGCAACATCCCTCCCTTTCCTTTCTCCTCTTCTTCCAGACCGCCTGCCACTCCACTTCTCCTGCCATTTTCCCGTCCCCTCCCTCTCTACGACCTTCTGGTCACTGAGACTGTACAGTGAGAACAGAAAGCTGATTGTGGGAAGATGACATGTTATTGGGTACTACTACTATTATTATGATTATTATGATTATTATTTTATTATTATTGCAATAGAGAACAAAATAACTGATCATTGTAACCTTGTGGAGAAAACTTTAGCATAGTGGAACACATAAAAGAGCAACTTTTGAAACTACAAAGAACCAACTGATCATGTACATTAATGACTACTCATAGCCAATTTTCTCCAAATGTATTGCTCTTTTAACATAGTAGCTGTTTCTCTCTCTCTCTTTCTCTTTCACTCTCTCTCTTTTTCTCTGCCAGTGTTTCTTTACATGCTTCAATATTTCAGTATTTGCTTAGTCTTCTGATTAATAATACTATCGTGTAACTTACTAATTCTGAGCAATGTGACTGCATCTGCCTTACTGACTTATTTAACTATAAAGTGAGTAGCTTTGTGATTTCCAGTTAATGACATACATGTAAGTTGTCACAAAACACATTACAACACTGATATTAAGCTTATTACTTGTGAATATAACAAAATTATGGAAAAATTTAGAATAACTGTGTTTAGTTATATTCCAACCTTGCTCTCCATCCAGTGACAGTGCAATCCAAATGTTAGTCAGGTAGGAGCCTACAGGATGTAACAATTTTTGCTTAATGATATATCAGATAGAATTAGACTCACAGGAAAGCAGCAAGAGCAGGATTGTTTCTCTGGGAATTGTGTGTACTGCTGTTTTTGCAGCGTTAATGACAGAAATAGATCAACAAATAAAAGTAATTCAAGGGAGAATCTGCAATTTATAAATGAGTGTGTATGCTTAAAATTTGTATGCTTAAAAGAATACAAATAATAGTTTCTCATTGATTATAAAAAGATACATATTCAAAGGCTCAACATTTTTTTTTATTTATTGTTTGTTTTGTTTTGTATGATTTTATCTACCAAAACCAGATGGAATTATTTTTTACAGTTTACAAAATCTCTTTGCCCCTGTTAAGTAAACATGCTGACTTTGTTTCCAAGCCTATATGATTACTATAGTCCTACATAAATGAGTTCTGATTGGCTGTTGTGATTGGCTGCCCTGTATTGTGACTTCTTTGAAAGGTTTTAAATCGGACGTTGGGAAAAAATAACATTCACCCAGTCCTTTGTGTGTCTATAGCATTTAAAAGGCTGTAATGATACATTCGCTTCCCGAAAATCAAGAACAGCACATTGCTTAATTGTTTTGCCCATATTCTCCACTCCAGTAACACTGCTACAGGCTGTCTGCAGTAACAACACTCCTCATCACTTCAGTGTGACTGGGCAGCTAGACTGCTGTAGGCTGAATGGGCAGTCATATATATATATATGTGCTCATGGTTGTGGCATCACATCCCTGATGAATTCATAAAAAATTGTTTTTACAGCTTAGTTTCCATATATAGACAGTAAGGAAGTTGTAAATTTTAAAATGTTGACAATGATTTCGTATGATATCAAACACTGTTGCTATAAAAGGAAGAGTCCTTGATATGGGCGCCATAAGTCAAGATGGGCAGATACAATAGTACTATTGTTGTCGTCCCAGCAAGGATACCTTTTAGACCTCTTGTCTGTGCAACCTTTGTTACCTGTCACTGTTTGCTGATGTAGCACAGCTCCTGTTTGATTGCATTCCCTTTCTAAGAGCATCATGCTTCACTCTGATGGCTTTTATCTGTCATTTTGCTGTATAGCAGAGCAACACAGTTGCTCCTGCACACAAACTGTATATCCATCCCTTTCCTTTGGTCTCTATATATATCATCGCACTGAAAGGCAGCACTTTACTAATGACATGTCTACACTCACACTGAACCATAAAACAGCTCTTCTGCTTGGGTTTTACTGGCTTGGGTTAATTCTGGCCAGTGTAGTAGTATATTGTCAAACCCAAACTGAACTGCATTAGTCATTAGCGGTCTGCCTTAATCTCCTTCATTACCTCTGTACATCAGCAGATTTGCACACACTTTTACACCACCACTTTTAGTGTCCTGTTTATTTTTAGCCTCCATGGCTAATTAGAGTGAGCTGGGATAGAGCCACTAGCGTAAAACGGCAAACATTAGCACACGCGGCGCTAATGAGAGAAGATACCACGGACAAAGATGGGTAATTTCATTGCCATATTATTATTTCCCCATTATCTTCCCTCAGCATGGCTGACCTCTCTCCGTGGTCAGGGAACCGAACTGTGTTTTTGTGGCATTCTTGCTAAATAGACAAGGATTGCTAACTCTCCTGGAAACCGACAGCTCCGTATGAGCGGCTGCATTTTGTAATGGACGGGGGTGCTGCTGGCCTGAGACTAGTTTAGCCACATAAGTTCTTTGTATTTTGGGTAGTATGGGTTGTCCCAGATCAGTCCTCGACCAAGACCAGCGCGAGCCTCTGAAATGAGGCATGTGAGCCATTTCTGTGCGACACTTTAAAGGCATCCTACATTTTTCTATCCCTCATAGAGCAGATAATGTGCAACCCTAATATACCTCCTCCTTTCCCTCAACCATCTGAAGGGGAAAAAAAAAGACATAACAGTGTGAATCAGAAACCATGACGGCACGTCAGTCACGCTCCATAAACCCACACAGTGGTGTCACGCTGAAATATTTCCCCCCATCTCTTCCTGATTCATTCCCCTGGATTTTGTTTGAGACTCATCAGTAACCATAATGCACCTGGCATGCTTCAGAGGGCTCGGGAAGGGAGCATCACGCTCGAGGAAAAAGACAACATGGAGATTATTTGTCACCATGTGTATCTACTGTTGCATAGATTGAGACAGGATGCCTAATGGTAGGCATAGCACCTGTGAGGTAATTTATGGGCATATTAGCGTCTGCACTGATTGATAACCCAGGGATGCTAATAGTTTTGTGGATATTTCCTTTGTATCTGGTCTCTGTTAAGCAAACAATATTAATTTGTTTACCGCTTTTAAGCTTGTCTTTCAAAAGACAAAAAGATAACAGATGTCTGTGAGGCAGTTGGCAATTAACTTGGTATCTGTCTAGCTAAAAAAGTCTTGGGTCTCCCGTCAACTACGGAGGCAGTAGTATATTTGAAAAAAGAGAAAACGAGTAAAAACACAAAAACAAATATAAAAACTGAAAATATGTCAACAATAAGTGCAATTACATTTTATGTTGAATTAAAAAGTCTATATATTCTCTTTCATATCAAAACCTTTATAAGCTGAATGAGTGATCTTATGTAAATGTGTCATTGGGTTGGGACATCACAACCATGATAAATTCCTAAAGGGCTGTTTTTGCAGCTTGAGCCGTATTCAGATGGGATACGTTTTACAGGGGAAGTGGGGTAATGTACATTTTTAGTGGCATTTCTCAGTTTTTGTGATTTTAGTCGTTTTTAGTGTCAGTCATTTTTACCGACTGCGAACTCCCACATCAGTAAAGATTTTCACCTTCTTTTACGAGCAGTAGAAATAACCTCTGTAAAACGAGCAGTAGAAATAACCTCAGGTTATATTAATCCCATGTGAATTGACATATCAGTAAAATGCCATCATATCCTGTGGAAATGGATTTTCTTAAGCATAGAGGTACGGTTATGAACATTGCAGACATCTGGTAAACTGGCATTTCCCCACCTCACCGTTGATAACTAATCTCATCTGAATAGGGCTTTAGTTTCCATATTTCCATATATGGTTACATAAAGGTTACATTGTACATTTGTACAATAATTACAAAAAGCTGCCCTTTATCATATGTAAATATTTCACGAGGAATGGACCAATAGAAATGGTCTATAAAATGGATTGTAACTTAAATACTTTAAATGAAACAAGGCAAGGCAAAATGTGAATATTTTACATCAATTCAAACTCCAAAACCACTTCAAACTGACCTCAACCCTGTTCCACTGTTTACAGTGTGGTATAAAGTCTTGTATTAGCATAGTTTAGTGTTAAGAAAGCTTTTTACTTCTCCTATAAAATTACAGTTTCAGAGCTAAAAGGGTTTGTTGTGACAGCAACCACATGCTTACTCCGCTGTATACAAATACCATACAAATGTGAGGCATTATTCATAAGTCAGTCATAAAACATAACTTTATGATGTATTTCTATGATTTTAAGTGTGTGTATGTGTGTGCCAGCTTTCCCCTGGGCAATGCATTTTGTTTTCATTTCCATTGCCAAGTAAACAGTAAGTTTCTTGAGTTCCCTTGCTGAATTTGGTTACCCTTCTTGCTGGTGACCCAACATACAGAGCTGTAACATATAGATGGAGCTAGAAATAGTGCAGACCATTCATTGGTCAAACGCAATCATCTCAGAATCGTCACCTGTCATTATTTGAGTTGGACACATAGTATTTCGAACTTGGTTTCTATGTCAGTGATTCTGTACATAAAAGCAAATGTAGAGTAAAAGCTAAAGCAAAGGTTGAAGCTCCTCCATTGTTGGTACTGTTGTTTTTCCTTTTAACACTAGATTTGTGTGAGAAATCATGTGACCACACACAACCTTCAGAAAACACTGCTTACTTTCTATTGTTTCATGGTAAATGGACACAGTTACTTGACCAGGGTACAGTTCTGGGTTAAGATCAGTAGCCTTACCATGTTGTACTGTATTGCCCACCTTTAGTCAGTAATGGTTCTTCTATATTAGGGTAAAAAAGGTCTGGGGCTGTTTTGCAGATACAGGTTAGGCCTAATGTTGTACTGGAAAGGATATTCCACTGAGAGTTTGATTCCTCTAGGACTGGACTAGATATATGTTGAAAAAACTGCCCTTATGTCCAATTTCTTCCCGACAGCGCTGTAACACTTTACCTTAGCCAGTTCAGCTCACTTTAGTCTAGTCATTGATGCAGTAGTGCAGAGATTCGGGGGTGGTGGACAGGAACTAAGCTGCACATACTGTTTCCAGCTCTTTCAGTTTGTTCCAGGTGTACATCTTTTGTCATGACTTTTTCTGTCCGTCAGCGCGGTCATTATATGCTAGGGACGGCCACAAAAACACAAATATGCCTGCACAAGCCCACTTAGAAAGAGGGGAGAGAGCGAGAAAAAAAAAGAACGAAAGAGAGAGACAGAGTGAGAGTGAGAAAGAGGGGGAGGGCGAGTGAAAGAGTGGCTGATGTAACTCGGCGCAACACTTCCCACAATCCTCGGCTTCGCTTTACTCTCTGAGATTGTAATAAGGCAACTTCACTAGAGTTGTATGTGGAGGGGAAAAAAATAACGTTACGGCTTTTCACGAACACTCACTTTTTCGCGCTCTGTTTGCCTTTCTACATTTCACGCTTTTAAAGCGCGTAGTATTGATCTTTAAACCGTCTCTTCATCTCAGCATTAGTAAACCCACTGCACCTGGTTCTAATGTTGCCCAGAGGCTCTTTCAGCTGGGATGATGTAATCCCCCGAGGCTTATTAGAAATATTTTACAGCCGAACCACGCAGGTCACATCTTTAAAACTCGCTGAATTCCTCACTTCTTGCTGAGGAGAGGACAGGAGAGGAAAGCAGAGGGGAGCAGAGGAGAGGAGGATGGGGTTTTTCCTCTGTGGTGGTACCTGCTGAGCGTCTTCCTTCGACAGAGAAGGGCAGAAGCTATTGGACAGACGGGTGTTTTTTCCTTCCCTGTTTGTATTTCTCTGAGGCAGATTGATGAGTTTCTTTTTAAGCTCAGTGATAATAGCGCTCTGTCTGGTCATTATGTATTGCCCTGAGGCTTTTCTGAGAAATCAGATAAGATTTGGCCACATGGTTTTGATTTGGCCGCTGTGTGAAAGATCTCAAAGGTATCGTTCATTATGCTAAGAGTGGAAGTATCTTAGACATTGAACTTCAAAGTGATTTTCATGAAAATAAAATAAAATAAATAAATATATAAATATATATATATATATATATATATTATATATAGATATATATATAATATATATATATATATATAGATTTATTTATACTTATATGTACAATATATGAGTGGACACACACACACATATATAGGTATATATATATATATATATATATATATATATATATGTGTGTGGTGTGTATATATATATATATATTGTGTGTGTGTGTGTGTGTGTGTGTGTGTGTGTTTGGTGTGTTTGTGTGTTGTGTATATTGTCCACTCTTCAGTTTTGTACACCTTATACTGTCACTTTAACTCTTCCATCTTTCCAGTCTTAAAACCAACCAGTTCCAGCTGCGTCCTCCCAACAAAAGCTGCTCCCAAACACAGTGTCACTGACATTATGTTCCCCTTCAAAGAGACACTAACATTTGCACAAACAACTAACACACTTTAGCCGCCCTGCAAATGGGAATGTAAAATGGCTGAAGGAGATATTTCTGAGAGATCAGATATTAAATAATCCACTTGCATAAAGAAGTGGAAAAGCTATAGAGAAAATGTGACTCCTGTAAACCGTGCAAGGTAGAGCTGGCAGACCACCAAAACTGTCACCATCAGATAAACAGCAGTTAAAATGCTGGTCTTCGAGAAAAAGAAGAAAATCAAGCTCCACTTTGAAAAGAAAATATAGACAGATGAGTCTAAATTTGTAATTAGGATTTCTTGCTACAAATATAAATTAATTCACTTGCATATTAAAGGGTAAAGACAAAGAAATATAAGTGGGGAAAAAAACAGCTCAAAACTGAAATTTCAAAATTTATCACAAGGTAGGGAGAAAATGGGACTCTTAACAACCATTCAAGACCTCATAGACCACCAAAACTGACTGATTAGTTTAAATTTGTAATTGGGGTTAGTTGGATTGAGCAGAGAACAAAACCAACTACTAAGACTGAACTTTGGAGGTATGGAAAAATATCCATACCACAGAATCTCTTTGAAAAACTGAAAGCAAGAATCCTGAACAGAATTGAAATTGTCACAAAAATAAAGGATAGACACAGTAAATACTGATGAATGTAATATTGCATCTAGTTTTGAGGGTCTCCATGTACTTTTATGTAAAATATTTGATCTGCTTTTTTATTAGATTATATTATATTCAACTTTGTCATTGTGCAGAGTACAGGTACAAAGCCAATGAAATGCAGTTAGCATCTAAGTAGAAGTGCAAAATACAGTATTACTGTATACAGGAATGCAGTATTAGTGTTATTGCAAACTACAGTACTATTAACATATAAAGTGCATAAAGTTTATCTTTTATGTATTATATGTCTAAGAATTTTCTGAGTCTAATTTTAAACCTAATCCTAACTTTTTTTTGGCCTACAACAATGAAAAAATAAACATATGGGAGCAAACACACAGATAAATACATGCTTACGCTCTCTCTCTCTCTCTCTCTCTCTCCTCTCTCTCTCACTCTCTCACTCACTCACTCACTCACTCACTCTCACTCTCTCTCTCTCTCTCTCTCTCTCTCTCTCTCTCTCTCTCTCTCTCTCTCTCTCTCTCTCTCTCTCTCTCTCCTCTCTCTCTCTCTCTCCTTCTCTCTCCTTAAGGGCAGTAGGAGTCCAGACTCACACACTGACCTTATCCTCATTGAATTAGTGAATGCAATTTGATTGAAGTCAAACCTACAGTGTACAGCATCGTAGCTGCCTCATCTACAGGGACCTCGCTTTACCGCTCTATATCTATCAACGTCTCTTACTTTTCATTTCCCACTATTGCTTTGTTACTTTTTTTCCCCAATTATTCCACCAATTACTGTGATTTTAAGGTTTTTTGAGGTTTCAATTAAGTTCAAATGTGCCATATAGCACTGCACATACAGTGCAGTTCTTATGATGAAAACCTATTATGACAAATAGAGTTGGACTTAATTGGACTTAATATTATGCGCAAACAATGTTGACATTCACTGAAAGTGATAGAAGGAAAACACACTATCGTCTTTATGCCTAGAGGGGCTCAAGTTTCTGCTTCTTACTTCTGCTTATACGTTATGCAATGCATTTCATAGCCACAATATCCGTGTTTGTGTTGTCGCAGGAGATTGTTTCTTCAAAGCTGACTTGGTTAGCCTGCTTAATAACTGTGCTTTCCGTGTGGATGGAGATGAGAGGGTGGAGAAGGACTAAAGGATGAGCATGTTCCCATCTCTCTCTGTTTGCTGTCCTGCTCTTGCCTCTTTGTCTCATTCATTTATTATTTTCGGATTCTTTATAAGTGCCTTAGGACCAATTAAATCAGAGCACACTTGTTGACAAGCGAAGTGCAAGCATTGTGTGCATACACATGCTTACAGATGCATATACATGTGCACTCACACAATAGAGCAAATACATCATAGCTGTGCACCATGAGGAATGAATGTAGTTATAAAGCGGAAATAAATGTACATAAGCACATTCCTCAAGGCTTGTTTACTTATAATGGTTTGTTTTCTGTTTTGCAAATAAATGTTTCTGATGTGTTCACATAGCAAGTCCTTCTCCATTTCAAATCTTTAGATTTGTTAGTCATTTTGCTATGCTATTTTAGATGTAATCACAGTTACATAGTTATAACATGGTTATAACATAATGAATTGACTATGTGCTGTCAGTTATGCTATTTAGATGTAATTACACCATTGCATAATTACATCATTAGAATGTTATGAATTGCATTTATGTTCAATTCATTGTGCTGTTTAGAAGTTATTACACTATTTTGCAATTCATTTTGCTTTATTATCCAATAAACTGCATTTGTATTCAATTCATAGTCTGTATTGCCAAGTTCAATTCTGACCATTTCATGTTTTCCATTTGTTTTGAAGTCAAGAAATTTCAAAAACATGTAAATATGATGATGCAACCACAGTGTAACCACTGGCATAATCACTGTTACAGATGGATTACAGGATCGCAGTTAAATACATTTGCATGAACATCAGTTTTTACTTTTGTAAGTACACTAGTGTGTCATGATATCTGTAACAGAATATTGTAACAGCCCAATAACCACTATATTACATAATTATTCATGTGTAATTGGGTGAACTGCTGCTGTTCCAGCAATACTTTTTCTGATTGTAATAAGTGTTGTGTGATTAGTTGGACAGCAGATGTCCACATTGCTGTAAAAGTATCTTTTCTATAAAATGAGTCTTTTACAAGAACTGTCTAGTAGAACCTTTACACAGTTACTGTGGAATATTTATGTTGTACCATGGTAACCTGATCAAATCATATGGATTAATGCCAAACTGTAGTTTCACAGTACCTATATAAAGATACATATTTTAAAAATAAATGAACATCTGCTGTTGCTGTATAAATGCCATCACATTACAGAATGGTTTAAAGACAAAGCTTTGATTTGGTTACCATATCACAACACAAGCATACTACCACGACTAGCTAAACGATAGAAACGTTGGCATTTTCTTTCCAGATGCAGTGAAAGTACTCTCATAATGTCTCGATGTTCCTTTCCACTAAACAAGACTTAATGCAGCAATAACTTTGCATCAAATTCAAATTATAATATCTCTTCTTCTACTTCGGTGCTGTCACAAAAATACCTTGTATCTCTATTTTTTCTCTTTTTTTACTTTTTTGCATCAAAAAGTCCAGTTAGCCTTTGCAAACATACATATGCATGTCAAAATTGCATAATGAATGAACCAATAGAAATGGTCCAAAATTGCTTGGGAAAAAAAAATTAAATTAACTTCCATTGCAAGATAAGACTGTCTTTTCTTCTCTTGTTAACTTACCATTTTGGTTTTGTTCTCACAGTGAGAACTATCAACTGAAAGTTTACAGTCCACACTTTTCATAACACTCTGCTTGTTTCAATAACCTACATGTGAGAAAGAATTCACACAAAATTACAAAATATTTTTATTACCATCAGCAATTCCAAGGCTTAACGGTGTGTCTGTGTCTCCCTAAGCTTGTCTGCCTCTCTGTGCTCACACTTGCACTCTCCTCACTGGAGATGTGAGTGTGAAAGCAGGAAATCATGCATTACGGAGACACGCTCAGACGTTGTAATCTAGGCATGACTCCTCTGCGTATGATTAAAGACAGCATTTATGCCCCTAATGAACACGCGCAGATCCATCAGCTTCTGCTTTTGACCGGCCGCGATGGAGCTAAATCCGCTAAAGACCCTGTGATGTCACCAATTCCCTCTCATGTTCATTAACTTGGCAGCGTATTAAGTGGGAAGGTATCGAGCAGCTTGGCTCAGAGTGAAATGACACAGAATTTCTGTGTCACAGTTTAGGCTTCAAAGGAGTGGAAAAACTGCTTATGCAGGGGAATTACAGGACAATCTGATTTTTGGGGGGCAGAGGAAAAGTGGAAGGAGGCTTTCGTTTATTCTCTACATGGCCCATCTGAATGTTAGTCAGAATTATTACTGCCTTTAGCATGATTCGACCTGAGCAGGTGCTATAATTTAAGTGATTACTGATGACTGAGATTGTGATCCAGTATGAATCTGCAGTGCATGTCGGTTTTATATTCTGACACTAATAATTGTGCAGTGATTTTTAATCCAGTATGAATCTGCAGTGTGTGTAGTTTTACAGTCTGACTAATAATTGTGCAGTGATTTTTAATCCAGTATGAATCTGCAGTGTGTGTGTAGTTTTACAGTCTGACTAATAATTGTGCAGTGATTTTTTTAATCCAGTATGAATCTGCAGTGTGTGTAGTTTTACAGTCTGACTAATAATTGTGCAGTGATTTTTAATCCAGTATGAATCTGCAGTGTGTGTAGTTTTAAAAGTCTAATGGTAATTGTGGAGTGATTTCAATCCAGTATGAATCTGCAGTCTGTGTAGTTTTACAGTCTGACTAATAATTGTGCAGTGATTTTTTAATCCAGTATGAATCTGCAGTGTGTGTAGTTTTACAGTCTGACTAATAATTGTGCAGTGATTTTTAATCCAGTATGAATCTGCAGTGTGTGTAGTTTTAAAAGTCTAATGGTAATTGTGGAGTGATTTCAATCCAGTATGAATCTGCAGTGTGCGTAGTTTTAAAAGTCTAATGGTAATAATTGTGGCATGATTTTAATCCAGTATGAATCTGGAGAGTGTGTAGTTTTACAGTCTGACTAATAATTATGAAGTGATTTTAATCCAGTATGAATCTGCAGTGTGTGTAGTTTTAAAAGTCTGACGGTAATAATTGTGAAGTGATTTTAATCCAATATGAATCTGCAGCACATATAGTTGTATAGTTTGTCAGTAATAATTATGGTTTTAAGTACTTTAAGTAGTTTTAAGTAGACAATTCAAAGTTATTACAAAAAGCTTCAAGACTATAATGATCTCCAGCTCACTTTCGGCATCTATACTCTCCCCTCATTCTATTGCTTAAAAATAGCCTGCTGATACACAACACTATGCAGCATGTTATTGTTATTAAGTATGGCACCTGTTACGTAACACTGATGTTAACATCTGGGCTATGACCTTTAAGTCCTGGCTATCTGTGGAAAATTTATGGAAATTGCACAGATACTTCATTCCATATGCTGAATTAAAGAACCTCCTGTGCTGAAATGAATTCAGCTCCAAAAGTGCTTTTGTCAGCTACAAAACTCTTCCTATAAGTAACTTACTTACTCATAATTCCCTGTTGGACAGCGGATGCAGTGAATGTAGTGTTTCATGGTGAGGGTGGACCTGAATAAAGGCAGTGGGGGGAGACCTCTCCTTCTCTCATCTTTATTGGCAAGTGTTCCAGTAGCCTAAGGGGAGATGGCCCACTTTTTTCACGCTACACTTGGCCAATCGCAGGTGTAGTGTGGCTGCTGCAGTCCCACACTGTTATTGGTTGCTCTGATGTTAGGCCAGCTTACTGGGCCAATCACTGCTGGCTCCAGGAGGATTTCCCAGCAGGTTGTGCAGCATTGAGGATGGGAAAGTTTTGAGTTTTGTTGGTGTAGTAAGCTGAACAAAAAACAAAAATAGCACTCCCTGTTTGAGAAATGCTTCAGTGTCACATAGTGATGTTCTGAACAGAGTTTATGGGAAAAAAATGGCCAAATTTATAACTCCATTTGAGGGAAGAAAAGAGGTTCTACCTAGAGTTACAAGCCAATTTGAAGACCACGTTTGCTACTTCTGTACAAGATACAGACTGATAAAAACATATGGGGTCATACTCCTATGAGCAAAAGAGCTTTATATCAGGACAAGGTAAAGGCAAGAAGACTTCAAGGGACATCTTGAAGTGGAAGAGAAAGAATACAGCAGCAGCGCTAAAAGCATTTGCCCTGAGCGCATAGCTAGAGCTGTGATGATTGGGGTGAGGAGGCTAGTAGAGTTTGATATTTCTCAGATGTCTGTTGGGCTTGGGTTAGGTTTACAGTTCGCATTCAGGTTTCTCAGTCCATCTTCTACCTTTAATAAATGTTGGCCTGCATTTACCTCAGCTCTAGTGAAAGTGAAGTTTTATTGCTGCAGTATACTGAGGATCTGATAATGGCTGCCAGTGTCGCTGTGAGGTAACATGTGGTAACAGAAATGAGGGGTTTTATTTTAGTTTTTTGGGTCATTTTTTTCATGTGGTCCACTTTGTACCGAATTATGTTGGGCTACAGACAGATTCAGACACAACGTTCAATGTTTAGCACAAAAATATTTTTTAAGACATAGAAATAAAAGATTTTGTAATATCTAAAAAAGTTGTGTTACAAAATGAAACACATGCACTGTTAGAAATAAAGGTTCTATATAAGTACATTTTTCATTCAGCAAGGTACAAATAATGTAAATGTTTCCTTAAAGGTACAACAGTGGTTTTAAGGTCCAGTTGTGTACCTTAAATAAGCATTTCCCTGGTCAAAAGTACATATTTGTACCTTTTCATAACATAAAGTTTTAAAACAGAACAATAAAATAAGCCTGGAGACGAGACGGGGTGTTTGAGGTCAGTAAAACTTAGAAAATTTAATTTCAGTGGGTTATGGTACATTTATGTTCTTTGACTAAAAGTACTGAGATGTACCCTTGAGGGTAGCACCCCAGTGACAAGAGGGGCACTGCCCCAGTGACAGTTTTATACCTTTATTTCTGAGAGTGTGTAAAAGCAGCCTGCCTTATTGTAAAGACACCTGTAGGCTGGCCTAACAGCATGTTGCATTTACTTTGCACTGGCAACTATCGATTAAAGTTGTTAGAACTAACTAGACCAGCTTAGCCATTGTTTTCTAGCTAATGCTTGGTAAGTTTTAGCTTCGAGATTCTCAAGGGCACCATACATATCATATTCAATCATGTTTTGGGTTTGATTATTTGTGCATATTTAAAATATTAACAGAGTTATTGTTATTGTTAATAAAAGCAAAAAAAAATCCACATGGGTTTAAGAATGGACAGCACTAACAGAATCTGGGTGTGGCGGTCACCTTGGCCACGAAACCACATGTCTGATTAAAGCTTGGCCACAAGGACACCACCTTCTCTCTCTCTCTCTCTCTCTCTCTCTCTCTCTCTCTCTCTCTCTCTCTCTCTCTGTGTGTGTCTCTCTCTCTTTCTGTCTCTCTCAATACCCAGATGCACAGTATCACTCTGACCTTCTCCTCTGTTCGTTCTGGAAGGGTTTTATGTCCATAATAAGTGCCAGTCTGCTCCTGGTCAGCCCCCCTATCCTCTATTACCTCTCTTTTATCCTTCCATCCTGTCTCCCTCTTCTGTCTTCACATCCTGATGACACTGTGGAGGCTCTCTCATGTTTCTTTTTTTTTGTTTGTCCTTTCAAAATGTATCAGAGAAGGTTTCTTCTTTGTTTTATCAAAAATACATTGTTGTACACATTTCCATTTGATCAAATAGACTTGCATTATATGCTCTTTGTGCTGTTGTATATTTAGCATATATGTGCTCTTTGTCATCTCAGGATTCAGTGTAGTTTATTTAATGCCTACATATTTCAGACAACCACACGGTTCATATACTTGCGTGTTACAAATTCTATTGAGCTCATCACTATGGAAACAAACATGTAACATTATATGTTACTGATATATTTCTAAAGTTATTTCAATTGATTACTATTTTCTATGTTCATTAAACCCCCAGATTAATAGAGTAAAGCTAATGTTGTCACTTAGAACATCACTAAAACATGTAATACAACCAGGGGCGGCCAAAATTTTCTATACACATAATGATATTCATTGTTGGGAGGGGAATATCGATGCTATATTTTGGTTAATACCACTTTTATTACAGAAAAAAATGTTGTACATATAGCACATAATATATCAGCTGTTATACTTTTCAACCTTCATTTCTTTATACCAAAATTGTTGCAAATGAATACACAGCATTTTGGAATGAAACTCATTGTGTCTTCATACAGAACTATTAGCATTTCAGTAGTATTTCTAATTGTGAGGAAAGGGTGAAGAGGTGAGCTAATTTATATTCTATTTTGTTCAGCTCTCTCTCTCACTCTCTTTTTTATATAAACAGAGTTATTGCTGGTCAGTTTTGTATTGGTGCCCTGTGAGGTCAGCTGTAGTTGTTTAAATAACAGCATGTACAGGGAGAGAAGCACCGGGTGGAAAAAGCACGAGGGAGCACCGCTGTGATTTATCGTCTCTTCTGCTCCTCTGTTTCTGCTCTTTGTTACCGCTGAACTCTGACCTCACCGCACAAACACATACACACACACGCACACACATAGACACATACTTCCGGGACAGTTAATCTCAGTGGACAACTTCGCTTTGAATACACTTTGCAAAGGCTACAAGGCCACACACATACACAACTCTGGCAGGCAGCTCTGCACAGAGTGAACAGGTCAGACCACCACAAACACACACACACACATGCATGCACACACAGACCGTTGGCAGTGGGCCTCACAGTGTAAAGGGTAAAAACAGGTACCACACACATGCGTAAACATGCACACACTGGTGTTTCTTTTTATTCTTCTCTCTTCCCATATGCATCTAAAATGGCTGAGGGAATTTTTGTGGGAAGATTAGATATAAGATAATTTCCTTGCATAAGGAAAGGAAAAGTCAACGGAAAATAGGTGGACAAAATTGCCTAATACTTAAATTTTAAAATACTGAAAAATATGATATTATTTTTAGTTGTGGAGGATTCTGTGTAATTTCCTATCAAATTTACAGTGTTTTGCAAAAAATGTTTAACTCCCTTAAACTCCCTTGTAAGCAGATCTTTTAATAAAAACTGAAACCACTGCTTGCGTGTTCAATGCCTTCAGACTAGTACTTGGTAAAACTACCTTTTGCAGGACTACCAGCTTTGTCTGTTGGGAGGCATTTCTACCAGCTATGCACACTGTTTGGGAGAGATGTTCACCCATTCTTCCTGGCAGATTTGCTCCAGGTTTTTCAGGTTGTTTGGATGGTGCCTGTGGACTGCAATGTTTAATGCCACAGATTCTTGATTGGATTGGACTTGGCCATTGTAGAATATTCACCTTTTTTTGTTCAGTCACTCTTGTGTTGCTTTGGCCCTGTGCTTGGCATCACTGTCAGTTCTGGCATCAGTTCTTTAGCAGACTAAAGCAGGTTGTCTTATAGTATCTCCTTGTATTTTTAGACCATCTATCTATCCTTCAGTTTAAATTCACCCCACTGAGGAACATCATCGTAACAACATGATGCTGCCGGCCCCATACTTTACTGTTGAGATGGTGTTTGTTCAGCAGTGGGCAGGTTTGTATGACACACAGCATTTTTCTGTTTTGGCAACAAATCTCCATTTTTGTCTCATCTAACCACAAAAACACACATCCCATATTTGAATTGGGACTTTCAGGCAAATTGATGCTTTCAGGCAAACTCCAGATGTGCTTTATTGTGATTTTTTTTTCTTTTCAGTAGCATTTTTCCAGCCACCCTACCATACAGGCGAATGGTATGCAGAGTTCTTGATATCGTTTACTGGTGCACCTTCATTCCAGCCACTGAACTCTTTAGCTCCTTCAGAGTGATAGTTGGCCTCTCTGTGGCTTCTTATTTGTCCCCTTCTTGCTGAGTTTTAAGGGGCCTTGTTTCGGCAGTGTCTAGGTGGAGTAATGCAGCTTCCACTCCCTCACAGCTGATCCAACAGCACTCAGGGAATATCCAAACATTTATTTTTTTATTGTTTTATGGCCTCTTCGTATGTTGTACACATCTATTACTTTGTCTCTAGTTTCCTTAGAATCCTCTTTGGTCTTATTTTTTCACATTTTTTGTGAAAATTCATAGTCTGACCAAGGACTTGAATCAAGGGGCCTTTATTCAGAAAAACCTTCACAGACAGAGACCAATTGGAAGTCAATTATGTCCTCAACAGGACATTATCTTTCATTTGTGTAAACTAGCACTGGGGTTGAATACTTTCAATTTTTTCTCATAAAATATTTTCTTCATAAAACCAATATCACTTTAAATTAATAATTTAGAGGGTCAGTCTGAAATAAAGGATAACCATAGCACAACATGTCAAAGTGTCATTTGTAATCCAGACAATTCTGATGACTGATGGTTGAACACTTTAGCAAGGCAGTATGTGTTTTGCTTTTTTTCTGATGCTGATAAATGAATAGCATAATGGCTGATTTCACTGGAAATTAAATGAATTAAAAGGTGATCTTTGACTTTTGCATATTGATGACGCTGATGATCTTGAAAAAAAAATGCAAAGGATGTACAAATAAATTTGTGTTTAACTCAACATATTTTATGTATTCTCTATCTTTTTTTATTCTGCTCTTTTCCATTAATACCATGATGTGTCAGTGCTGTTCTTGTATTTCAATACGTAAAGAACATGATCTAACAAAGCCAAAACACTGTAGATGTGGTTTTTATTCTTGTTTGTGTCATAAGCTATTTGAGCAATCAAACAAATGCATAGGAAGTTACTTCACACTTCTCTTATCATGTATTGCTACACTGTTAAAAAAAAAGTCATGTCGCTGTAATAAAACTTTTGAACTCATTGTACTTTTAAAGGTAGGTTAACAGAACAAAAATCGGTGTCTGATGTTCTGTTGTTTGCTTTTTTAGTTATTTGAAGTTTAATAAATTTAATTCAAGCAAGTTGACTTACTTTTTTAAGGTTAAGTTATATAATATAAAATAAATACAAAAATATTCAGTGTGACGAACCAAATCAGTGATGAGCCCTTAGCGATCTGCAATGCATTCTGAATATGTGCACACACTCGTTGAGAGTTATAGTACATCAGAATTTAATTTTAGAGCAGATTTTAATGATATAAAGGAGACACAACATAAATTCTGAATATACCACCATACAGACCCCAGAGGCTAATCCTAGCTGTTACAATACTGTATATCTGTTTCTGTATGTGCCTGTTTTTTGTCCTTTGATAAATAGCTGATATTCTGGGGTAAATCCTGTTCAGCTGAGGTGAGACCAATGTGTGTGAGAAATTGTAAGAGCAACCAAAGGAATACAGCGCCACACCCTCCAGTGCCCCTGGGGGATTCCGGAAGGGTTTCATCTGTTTTATCTCATGCTGCTTTTTTGGGTTCCAAAGAGCACAATCCTCTGTTTCTTTTTTTTTTTCTCTCTCTCTGCTCCACTGCACGAGCAAGACAAAGATCCTAATCAGAGCTGAGTGTAATAGCAGCCGTGAGAGAGACACCAGAACAGAAGGAGAGAGGAGATAGAGATCACACGCTCCGAGAGGAATGTGCTGTTTTTGTCCGATGCAAGTTGTTGGTGTGAGTAGGGATGTACTTTGACTCTGCACAGCCATGAGTGCACCTAAGCACATACAGGAAAAGACAGAGGAAATAGAGAAGAGCATTCTTCTTCAGATCCATTCAGAAACACAAACACTGAGCAAACTGACCTGACAAGAACATGAAGGGAAAAAAATGAAAGCAGCCTGTAAGTTCTTAAGGATGGACATAGTTTTTGTTATTTTGCCACACTGACTTTGAAACAAAGCAGTTATTATGAGATTAACCCAGGGCTACTATTGTTGCATTTCTATTACATGATTATTTACATGTAATTACATACTTACACAATTAATTACAATGGCAAGGAATTTACATTCAATTTGCTTTCTGTACTAACATTTTAATCTACAAATTTGTTCTTATAGGACAAAAATATGTATATATATATATATATATATATATATATATATATATATATATATATATAAAGGATATATTTTTTCCACAAAACAGAACTGTACATGCATGGGTGGTCTTTGCTCTAGGCAATGGTAGGCAGCTGCCTAGGGACCTCATGAGCCAAGGGTCCCATAAAATACAAAATAGATTATATTGTACATGTTGATACTAAATCAGCTATTCCAAAATATATATATATATATATATTTATACATTTTTCAAAAAGCTATTTTTTTGCAATTGTAGTGATCATTTTCAGTCAGTTCAATGCAGCTTCATCCCCTGGTCATAGTTACAATGGACTGTTACGTGATTACACAACTGCATAAAGACAAACTGTTATGGAAAAGGCATTTAACCAGTAATCCACATTTTGAAGAGGGTTTTCATTATGATTTTTTTTTGGGTGTTGAGAGGGAACACCAAATGAATTTATACAAGTAAAGCAAAGAAATGCAGAAACAGGAAGGGAATGAAAAAGGTTGTGGCACCACTCTGAACTAGTAGTTTTTTCAGTCAGAAAATAGAGCTGCACAGGCTCAGCAGCTCTAATAATACATAATGCAAGTGCTAATGTTAATATTAATAGCTACAGTGTTGGGATAATTACTCAACAAATGGGATCAGTTACAAGTTTCTTTACTTTTCTCAAGCTGTAATGGAATACTTTTTAGTTCCTGGAACAAGTAATCTCATTGCTTCTACCTTATTCAGAACCAAATTATCTCCCTGTACTTTCAATAATTTCAAGCATTTTTTTTTTTTAAAGCAAAATGATCTGTCAAAGTAGTGAGGTCATTTTACTAAAAAATGCCTGGAAATTATGTTCTAACACCTACTTACTCAAAATGACAACTAAGTTTAAGATGATTTCACCCACCAAGATATTGTTAAAAATTAGTGGTAGCATCATTAGTTTAAAAACGTGCATTCAGGGGGCTCCATTACAAAAATGATACTGTGTACACACAACAATAGCTTCAAATCAGAGTAAAATATTTCCTCATCAAACACAAAAGTGGTTTCAAGTGAAATAATTTAATTGAGAAATAATTAAACAAAATATAAGGAAAAGCATTTTAAGACGTGGATTATGAAGTGTCTATGAGAGTTGAATTAAAGAATTGTTATTCCCATGTTATTAACCTTTAATTAATACTTGTTGAGCTTAACCAGGTGTATTAGAGCAGGGAAAATACAAGACTGTGCAGTGCAGGTGGACTACAGGACTGGAAATGGGGAAACACTGCTTTAGACCATGTCCACTTTCTTTTTTCTCTGCACTTTCCACAGTCCATCACACTGGTACACTTAATCTTTATTTCATCTGTCCATAACACTTCAATCCAGAACACTGCAGGCTTTTTTACTGCACTTTTTAGAAAAAAGAAGCCTGCCCTTTTTGTTCTAGAGGCTTACTGGTGGTTTCCATCAAACCCTCTGAGGATAGGCTGGTGTATTCTTCAGTCGAAGTTTATGCTTCTAAACATATATACCAACATCTTTGATAGTTTTCTTCATCTGTTTGACAGTTTTTCTTTAGTCATCCACTTCTGTGCTCATCCATTGTCTACTTGCTTCTTTGCCACTCTTAAGCTTACCAATGTATTCTTCTCAACAATGTGTAAAACAATTGATTTTGAAACACATCATTTTTCTACATTTCTGATTGAAATGGACATCTCTACTGGCAACGACACGTCTTTGGTCCTCAAGTTACACATTAAATAAGTGATTCTATATATATATATATATATGTATATATATATATATATGTATATATATACAATCACTTATTTAATGTGTAACTTTGTTTCACCAATGTTATGCTTTAATACATTTACATGATGCCATAGTTAGTCTATGATTTCAATTTATTTGGCAAAAAATCTCTAGCCATTTTGTTTTAAACACTATCAAATTAAACATTTTGCCAATGTATTTACAGACTTAGCTGAGTAGAAGAAACTCGAGGCTTCCTTTATTGTTAAATGCACTAAGCACATAAGCTTATTATAAGTGCAGTTCGAATTAGAACGCATTTTTATGCATTTGTGATGCAACTGATATGTGATGTAATCCTGTTCATGCACTTTTTTGTTCTAAAGGTAGTTTGTGGCATAATTGAAATAAAGATCTTTTAAGATCACATTCTTTTTATTTCAAATAAAGGCAACAGCATTGAAAACTTTGTTCACTGAGAAGAATAGATTAAATGGTAGAAATTGCCACTTTTTTGCATCAGCCTTAAACGGTTGATTATTGCCAAGTGCTGGTAATATCGAAATGAACACCAGCCAGTCCTGCTTAGCTCCGTGCAGGGAAATCGACCACAGCCTGTCCATCAGCCTCCCTCTCTCAGCGCAGCTCATGTATTGTTCATGTTCATGCTGGTCTGAATTGCAAAAAGAGGGAAGAAGCAGGAAACTGTTTAAGTAAATGAAAAATCTATTCATGCTGCACTGCAATTTGATGTGTTGCAGTCTGTTTCATGCTCAGGGATTTTAAAACCTTAATGGCGATCGAGTTAGAGTCAGATCAGTGAAGCGCTAACGTAATACTCTGTTTATGTATTCTGCTATTCACTCTGTTTTTTTCTTCATCCCTTATTTTGTGCTTCTGATTAAACATAAAACCATTTAAGTTATGTCAAGGGAAGCAGATACAATTTTAAACAGCCTTGGACACACAAGAGTGTAGCACAGTACCATGTTTAAAAGGAAACTTTTCTTAACATTTATGCACAGTTAAGTCTGCTAGTCATGAAATGTGATGAAACAGCTGGTGTTCTGTCATAAAATTAAACAAATTAGGTGCCACTTTACAGTAAGTATCTAACAACTATGTAGTTACACATTATCAATCATGTTACAACAATGTAACCTCTGGTATGGTATTGACTGTTACAAATGGGATATAGCACAGCTTATGTAACTGCATGTGTATCAACCTTTAAACCTTTAAACAATCATATTTGCATGTTTAATCATGTAATTAAAAAAGAGTGTCTTGCAATATCATTTTTCATCTTATACATACATGTGTAACAGGCTGAGGGTAATTACATTTGTATGAACTGCTGGTGTTCTAACAAGAATTTTGAAGAACCATCTCAGTCTACAGCTAAATGTTAAGAAAGTTGGCCTTAGGAAAGCCTTAAGAAAGTTTCCTAAGGCCACTGTTTGTAACATTTTAGGTAGCTGTGTACTGAGATGGTTCTTCATGATTTTTTAAGTAAAGACAATGGTTCTATGTAGAACCGTGAACACTCAAAGTACCATTTGCATGGTGAAATGGTTCTTTAGATTGATGACAAATGTATTCGTTTTGAAAATGGTTCTTTGTAGCACCAAAAAGGGTTCTACTACTGTTACAAGCTCGACATCATAACAATAGAAGAGTCCTTTTCCAAAAGGTTCTATATAAACCATATACAGCGCATTCTCCATCTATCTGAACAACTCTTCCACGATGCAAAGAATTGTGCAAATGGTTCTTTAAATGTGTTCATGGTTTTATATTGAAACATTTTCTTCACTAAAGAGCCCCTGAAGAACTATCTTTTTTTTTAAGTGTGTAGTAGTGTTCTAGCATTGTGATATGGGGACTGATCCAAAGCTCTGGCTTTAAACCATTGTAACACCTCCTGTTACAATCAGAAAAGTTTTATAGGAAAGAGCAGCTCACCCTATTATACATCTGTAATTACACAAGATAATATGCTGTTACAAGTATCAAGATACATTTGTATAATTACAATAAAAACTGATATATGTAAAATTCAACATCGTTCACTAAAATTAACATTGTTCCCTATTGATTGTTATTGCATGTGTTCTTAATATATAACTACATATTTATTAAAGACACGTTTTAGTTTAAAAATATACTTTTATGAAAGAGCACAAATCAGCACTCTATTGTATAATTTAACCCATTGAAGCTGCAGTTATCACTGACCACTATAGTCACATGTAAAATAAGCAAAAATCCAAAACAAATTTGTTGCATTTTGTGGCTAACAGATATAATACACATGTAATTAAATTAATTACTTATGTAATAACTTTAGAACTGTATAACAAAGCATCACTAACAACACTAGACTCCTAAGAGTTAGTAGAATGTATAGAATTTGTGAATCAGCACATGTGCAGTGATTACCTCCCCGTGCTATAAATGCTCAGTGCTGTTGCTCTGTGTTGGAGCAGTAATGCATTGGCCGGTCATTGTCAGGCCTGTTTGTTTGGAGTAAAGGCTGTGTTATTATATAGGACCTGACACTACACGGTCAACAGCTCCAGGCGCTTTGAAACAGTTCTCAAGTGGCTGTCAGACTCATTTGTCTCCCACCGTTCTTCTCCCTCTTTCCTTTTTTCTCTCTCTCCTTTCTTCCAGTTCTCCTCACACCACTCCATCACAGCCTGTAGGCTGAAAGTGACCGTCTCATTCTTGGTCACACACACGCACTCAGCAAAGGCTGTGTCTTTGATTTTGTTTGGCCTTTAACTTTTAGAAGGCTAGCAATATTAGTGATGTTTTGATTTATGTTTGATTCACATCACATGATTGCTTAAACAAAATTATATGAATAATCATAGGCTTGATCTACATTCTTTATTTACGAGTTTCCGTATTCACAATTTTTTTGCAAAAATATCATAGATGTTTGATCATTCTTAAAAACAAGAGGCATGGTGAATGCTTTCATCAAATTCAAATCATAATAAGATATTGTACCAAATATAATGTTGATTGAATGTTTAGAATATGCACTTTTGAAAAAAAAAATCAAAACGTCAATCTTTCTTCAAAGCTAGAGAAAAAAAAAAATGACTTTATTACTTTTCTTTAAATCCATGACAGTCATGGATTTAACATCAAATGAAATATTTGATTCAACATCAAATGAAATATGAAAATATGTGGTTTTATACATATCTGCTGCCAGGGAAGATTTAGAGGGATGCTTGATTGGGTAAAGTTTACATAGTTACCATGGGAACCAAAATTTAAAATCACATGGAGCTCTAATATTTGTTAAGTTCAACTGAGTATACAAACTTTCTAGTCCAAGAGCTAAGTCTGTATTTTAGTCTCACTGTGAGCTTCTTTGTAACAAATCAACATCTCAGATTGTTTACCAGACATGTTCAACATGGTTCCCTCATTTCCATGATGTGGAAATATAAACATGAAGAATTGAATGAAACATTACAATGTGAGACGACAATCTTTGAGAAACCTTGTTTTCTTTCAGATTTTCTGCTCCAGTGTCAGCCATATGAGTAATAAGCAATTGACAATTAACATGTGATATGAAAAGGTAAAAACATAAAGATATTGCTCCTCCACAGCTGGGATTTCTCAGCTTTATCAGTACTGGCGTGCTGGGTGGCATACGCAAAGCAGGTATAATTAAGTCTAGTTAATTAGCTCCTGAATTAATACAGAAAATATTAATTATTAAAATCTGTCAAGTCCATGTCTTCTTGGTGAGCTGGAAACACGTGCAGGGAAAACTGTAAGAGCAAGACTGTATTTTATTATTAGACCTCACACTGTCAAAGTGATATCTTGGAAGTAAAAACATCTAAATAAAATCAATATATCTAATGTTTCTCATAATGAGATTGTTGTAAGTACATTAAAAGACTATTTAACCTTTTTCAAGACTTTTTCATTTTTACTTTTTAAGTCAAAGGATGCACTTAACTGCACTAGGTCTGATTACTTAACTTAAGGTCTGATAACTTGTTTCATTTATTTATTTACAGTTATATACAAAAGTTTGAAGACCTGATCAAATTACATCTGTAGAGAACAAACTTAAATATGGCATCTTTTTCTGTAAGTTGTAGTGAAGAATTTCTATTTATTTGCTGAGTTAAATATATTGCTATATTGCTATTAACAAAATAATAATAATTTTTGCACAGGCCACTTTTTCCAATATGTTAAATTCATCTATTAAATAGTAATTTTGTATCATAATGAGCTAAAAGGTGTTGCCTGTAAAGGATTTGTTCTTATTTTCACTTAGAAACTGAACAAAAAACTGCAATTTGACCAGGGGTGCCCAAACTTTTGCATTAATTGTATTTATGATGTTCATGTGGGTTTATGTACCAGTCCAAATTCAGTTTTCCAACATCTCTCATTCTTTTGAATTGAACAGTGTGTTTTTGTTACTGTGTCAACACATACACCTAAATGGCGTCTGTTCTAATTGGCTATCCTGCATTGTATTTCATTCAAAAAGCAAACCAGGCTGAAACACTCCTTATACCTTCAACAAGAATATGTGAGGCTAAACTAGCTACTTAAGTGGGCATAAATAAATGCATTGTTTTTTAAATATTTTTGCACTTTAGTTTCTCTATAAGGAATGTATGAGAGTGAATAGTATGTTTTAAAACTTTAATTATGTCTGCATACTATATTAAACTCTTTTTTATTTAAAAAGATTAGAAAAAATCTGTACACAAAGTGGGCCTGTATTCTGACTACATTTAAGATGTTTTCACTTGCCAAGCTGGTGTTTTCTTGCAGTCCTGTTTGCTTATGTGTGTGTGGCTGTAAGCTTGTCCTGATGGAGTGTAACTATAATAAAATTTCTGCTCTGTTGTAAGGTGCTATATCTTACTTTTATAAATTTGGAGGTGGATGATGGAAGCTGTATATTTGTGTGTAAATTTAGCCGACCTGCTGAGGCCTCCATCCAGGAATGAGCTCTGCACACAGAGCACCACTTCCAGGCTGAAATGACTGGAGCAGGCTGACTGATTGGCTGCCAGAGTGAAGCGTGATGCTTTTCTTTCTCTCTACATCACACACACACACACACACACACAGAGGCAGGCTGTCCCTGCAAGGCCCTGCCAGCGATAAGCAGGAATAAACGCCATCTCGCATTCTCTTTCAAGTGCTACAAATTTTGTGTTAGAATAAAACTAATAGATGTATAATTCATTGTGGCTGTTGTGATGGTGATGGAGACAAGGGAATACAATATGGATTTACTGTAAGAAACAATGTGTGTGAGCCTGTGAGTGTGTCCGGACAGTGCCTATGGTGTGTGTTCAGGTTGTCAGTTGTTGAGTTTTTTAAATCTAGGGCACATTCTCCTCAGGAAAATAGGCAGTGCTTAAAAGGGCATATCATGTTTTTTAAACAAAAGCTTTGGTTAGATTACTGTTTGGCATTAAGGTCTCTCTCTCTCTCTCTCTCTCTCTCTCTCTCTCTCTCTCTCTCTCTCTCTGTCTCTCTCTCTCTCTATGGTGGTCTTGTCTTACGTTCTTTGGAGATGGAAGGACAAATAGTTTAGTTTAGTTGTGCTTTAGAAGGAGGTGGAGATGGAAGGACAAACACAGTCATATGCAAAATTTTAGGTGTCACTGGTCAAATTACATTTTGGTACGATTTGCTAATTGAACGCATGCTTTATAGAGAACACACTTCTGCACGTTTTGATACATGATTACTGTTTATTTGCTAAATTGATCATATTGGAGAAAACAAAAACTCATAAAATGTGGCTTGTGCAAAAGTTCTGGCACATTTTAAATGTCATGTTTTATTACTATTTTTAACTGAACAAATGAACAGAAATTGTACAGTAAAATTTGCAAGCGTGCAACATTTAAATGTGTTCACTGTACAGGATGTGTTGACTTTTTTCACTTAGAAAAACAATAAAACATTTCATGGAGTGTGTTGAAACTTTTAGATGGATCAAGGCAGTTTGAATAGATGTGTATCAGAGAGAGGGATAAAATGAGTAAAAAATGAAAAAAGAAGAGTATGGACCTGTTTTGTCACCCTTAGAAGTATCTTTAGTTACTTCCTTTTATTTTGCTTTCCTGTTTAAATATAGTTACATAATGATGTATTAGTCACATAGTTACATAAAGAATTGTGTTTACATTGAATTCACATCCAGTAATGACAAGTTTGAATTAAAAATGACAAAAATAGTAAAGGTTTTAGTGAAGCGAACTGCACATAACAATGATTTTCCATTAAATATAAACCATAATCAATAACACCAATTTGGTACTGGTTGAAAGTGTGGATTTTGAATTTTGTCAGAACTGCTCTGCATTTTTCAATGAACTACAAGTGATAAATAATTAATATATAATTTAAGCCATGCTTTTGTTTTAACTGGCATTAAATTAAGGTTACGCTAAGGTTGAACTGTAGAGAGAGAGATCCATTGTTCTTTGTCCCAGTCATGGAGATGCATGCAGTGGATTTTCTTCCAGCTAACACAAATGACTGCATTCTTAAAAAGAGATAGTTCTTCAAGGGTTATTTAGTAAAGACAATGGTTCTATATAGAACCATGAACATCATTTGAATGCTAATTTTTTTTTCACTAATTTTAATATAAGATAAAGACTGCACGAGTAAACACAAAATGCAGCTTTTAAATGATCATTCCATTTACTAAAGATAATGATTTATTTAAAACCTACACCACCCATGTGAAAAACGAATTGCCCCTAAACCTAAAAACTGGTTGTGCCACCCTTGGTAGTAAGAACTGCAATCAAATGTGGCTGATAACTTGTGATAAGTCTTTTACATCACCGTGGAGGATTTTTTTTTTCCTCACTTTTCTTTGCAGAGTTGTTTTAATTTGGCCACATTGGAGGGTTTTCAAGCATGAACAGCCCTTTCAAGGTCTTGCCACAGTGATGTGATTAAAGTCAGGGCTTTTTCTGGACACTCCAAAACCTTAATTTTGTTTCTTTTGAGTCATTCAGAGGTGGACTTGCTTATGTGCTCCTGATCATTGTTGAGCTGCATAACCCAGTTGTTCTTGAGCTTTAGGTCATGAACTGGAGGGCAGACATTCTCATTCAGGATTTTCTGATAGAGAGCAGAATTCATGGTTACATCAATCATGACAAGTCAACCAGGTCCTGCAGAAGCAAAGCAGCCCCAGACCATCACACTACCACCACCACGTTTAACTGTTGGTTTGATGTTCTTGTGGTGTAATGCAGTATTAACTTCATGCCAGACGTAACAGGACCCATGTCTTCCAAAAAGTTCTACCTTTGACTCATCAGCCCACAGAATATTATCCCCAAAGTCTTTTTAGTCAACAGTGTTTTGCACCTTGCAATTCTCACATGAATGCAATTTTGCCTGGTGTCTTTCTTTTTGGAGCTACATAGAAACTTTTTTCAAAAAAGTGTACATTGACCTTAACTGAAGCAAGTGAGGCCTCAGTCGTTGATGCACTCTTGATAGGCTGTCCACTACTGGGAAGGTTCACCACTGTTCCAAGTTTTCTCCATATGTGGATAATGGCTCTCACTGTGGTTCACTGGAGTCCCAGATCTTTAGCAATGGCTTTGTAACTGTTTTTAGACTGCTACATATTAATGACTGTTTCGCATCTGTATCTGAATCTCTTTAGAATGTGGCATCATGTGCTGCTCTTTGAGGCCTTCTAACCTGCTGCCTGTGTGTGGCTAGTAAAATTGAACCCACTGGTCAACTGACTTTGGTTAACTTGTTGATTTGCTTTGTCACATAGGGCCAGATAAGTCTGAACAGCATTTTTCCTTCAATAAATAAAACCATGATTTCAGAACAGAATTTTGTGTTTACGTGGGTTATCTTTGTCTGACATTAAAGGTAGTTTGATGATCTGAAACTGGCAAATACTATTTTACAGCAATATAGAACCTTTTTGAAAATAATTCTATGAAGCACCAAAAACGATCCTGCTATATTGTTGCAATGTCAAGCTTATAACAATAGAAGAATTTTTTTTTTGGTGCTATATAGAACCATTGCCTTTACTAAAAACCCTTTAAGTGTGTGATTAATTGGCATGGAGGCCACAAAAATGTACAGTGTTTGGATTCCCCATCACTGGGGCTATTACAGTAAAGGAGAACGTGTATGTGTGTATATTGCCAATTTGAAAGGAAGAAAGAATATAGAATTGAAACGATCTTTCATCTCAGGACCGATTTTAGCATTCTAACTTCACTTTATGACCTGGAAATGTGTAGCATCTATCTTACACAAGTGGCTACTTGCAGAGCCAGAAGACCAAATGACAAAGAAGAGAGGCTTTTTCAATAGGAATGTATTTACCCTTGAGTAAGCTAGCCTCAGTGAGCAAAATGTGTAATGCAAACCACTGAATGTAACATATACTGTGCAAATAATGTAAAGCTTTATGTTTAGAATGAGAACAGTGGTGAACCTTTCTATTTTTGGTATTGCTAGCTGTGTAGCCCTTAGCTTGCTAACTAGTCAGCTATCTAAAGTAACAGTTACTTCAGCAGACATGTACAACAGGTGGAATAGTTTGTCATATAACGCCCAATGTGAACATAGCAAATTGAATGTTTTGAGTCATGTATTGAACATTTTAAGGTATTTTTAAGGTATTAAATGTATCTGTCTGACTGGAATTATATCAGATCACAGTGATTTGAGAGAATGTTCTGCTGTTGAAGTTTACATTTATGTGAACTTGATCCATTAGTCTTTCTAGGGTTAATCTATTAAACTTCACTTGAGCTAATACAGAAGGGGAAAAGCCCTTCAGATGGCATTGAGGATTCCTTGAAAAGTTATGTAATTAATTGATCCTACAAGGGAATTTTTGCAGCCTAACTATGCCCAGACTGAGAGCAGCATGGCGTCGCCAGCAGAGCAGCACCGCCTGGGGCAGTGGGGGTTAAGTGCCTTGCCCAAGGGCACAACAAGGCATACCCAATAAGTCCTGGGCTTTGAACCCATGACCTTCCAGTATTAACACAATATAATGATACACTGCAAATGCATGTTTGTTTGTGTCCATATCCATTGGAAAGGCATGGGATTAAATATATTTGCTTTCCTCACAAATAAAGACAACCCTGACCTTGTGCTCCTTCCTCTCACGCTATTAAAAAAAAGCTACTGAGTGTTTACATTTTTTTCTATATTAATAAATATATATGACATATTCATCAGTATCAAGTTTCCTTTCATCATCCAGTTCAACATCAGTGAAATATAAAGAAATCTTTTGAGACAGCTAGCTTGCTCATTCCACATATGTTGAATTAGACTTTTCAGTGTAGAGAACGAAGGTTATGGTCATTTTTGTTGTTGTGAAAGCTTTTAATTAAAGCATAATTATTTTTTCTTTATCAGAAGCACCGAGAGGTGAGATTGCAACACATATAGGCCCTATTCCTTAATTAACAGTATGTGGCTAATGGAAAATGTTCTAAACCTAAAATTTGCTTCATTTCCAAGAACTGCATGTGTAGCACTAAGAGGGAGATATAAAATGGCTCCCTCTCACTTTATAGAACTCCTTTCATTTTAGTGTGAAATACCCAACTACGCCTCTTTACAGGATGAGAGCAACCTATTAAAGACAACTTTAAAGACTCTTTTATTCCTTTCAGTCCTGTGAGTCCTGTTCCAGTAAATGAACTTCAGATGCTGTGTGAAATACAACAGAACCTGTCAACTTTTATTGAATGTGATGACATACACTATAACTCACAATAGAATGAATCCCCTCATGAAATAAAACCATATAGAAGTAAAATATACCTCATCTTTCCTCTCAATGAAGGTCCACAGACTTTAGTCTATGATACACTTGCCATAATTCTCCAGTATTAGGAGGAGTCTGTCAGAACTCCTTTTAAATTGGATCATACAAACCTACTAACTAGTGGCTTCCAAACTGATTCACCAATCAATTCACACAATTATTTTAACCTTAATCTTTACTTCAACCCAAAACCTAAATCTAAAACCTAATCCTAATACTAAACCTAATTTTAATTCCAACCCAAGACCTAAAACCTAAACCTAAAAATAGTTTCTTAACAATGTGAACATCTATTGTCCACAACATCTTATTGTAAAGGCTGCTTTGTTCTGTGTAAATGCTTGTACAAGAGAAAGAACAAGAAACAGGGCTCGGATGTGAGCGAGTGCAGACCTGGGCTAATGTGAGAACTAACTGTTAGCCTAAAGCCTTGCTTTCTGCACAGCATGAATGAGGCCAACTACATCATTGAATAAAGCACAACAACTTGCGCTTAAGTTGTGTGTCCTCTTTTAGCTGTACTGTGAATTAAATTAACACTGTACTCCTTTCACTTATTTCAAACTAGGGGGTCTGTTGAGTGTTAACAGCCTAACCCCACTGTCTTTTCTACTCACTGGTGAGTCCTAGCATCCTACCCGTCCTACACATGTACTGTACATCTTTGTTTTTGATCATTAGATGAGTCAGGTGGGCTACAGTAAGGAGACATTAATTGGGTGATTCACTGGGTGAGCCAAATGCACTCTCTGGTTGGAAATAGTTCCAACATGGGACCAATTATCTGACATCATGTACAAAAGTAAACAGAGTTTGAAGTGCTAATCTCACATTCCCAGAATCAGTTATGCTAAATTAAACTGCGTGGTTCCAAAACTGCATGCAAACTTAAATGAAAAGATTGATTCATGTTGTTCAGCTAAAAAGACTTAATTACATCAATTAAATAAATTGAAATAAACAAAATAAATATTAATTCATTTTATTCTAGCTAGCTAGAAAGACTTCAATTACTTTAAGATTTTATTCAAATAAAGAGCTAAATAAAATTAAAATATTAAAAAGATGAGAACATTAACATCACATTACAAAAATGAAAAGACTTTCATGTTGTTTGAACTGTCCCTTTAAGAACATTCTCTGCCTCACAGACTCACAAGGATGAGCATAAACACAGCCTAGATCTGTAGCTTTCAAATGAAAGGAAAAAACTATTAGGAGTTAATGTGGGTTCATCTTCAAAATGCAAGTATTCGAATGATTCAGACTGTAGAACCCTATGTGAGGGTTTATGGGCCGCTCCATCAAGTAACTGCTCGAGTTTGGCATGCTGGTTGGCACTAATGTGCAGTCTGCACATATTTTTGTTTTATTTTATTTTTTTTTTCATCTTGAGCGTGTTGAACAAGAGCAGGCAGCCGTGCCCAACTTTACACAAAACACCCGAAGACAACATTTTCTCCCTCCCCAGCTCACTCACTCACTTTTTCTCTCAGACCCCTCAACTGCCAGTCAGTGTAGCTTCCAGCACTGCCGCGGCAATGCTCGCATAAATTAGCATCTATTTGCATGAGAATCCACTAGTTTAGCAACCTCACTTGGCTCGCTCAACAAATGGCATTCTCCTGCTCCCCATCTCTCTCTCTCTCTCTCTCTCTCTCTCTCTCTCTCACACACACACACACACACACACACACACACACACACAATCCGCCTGCATCATTTCTCTTTAGTCTGAAATTTTACAAGGAAATGATGATATTTAACACTTCCTGTTTTTAGTTTTGCATAATATATCCTAATATTATCATAAGTCAGGCAGGTAAAGGATTGGGCAAAGGAGTTAACACCTATACATTTCCACACTGTCCAATTATTTCTGTGTTTTTGAATTACACTGAAGTATGTCGAGTGCTTGTGAGCAGCAGCAGCATTTTTCTAAACAGAAGAGGACAAATTTTATAAACACTGTCATCAGATTCCTATTTCAACTTCAAATATGGTGTGCTGCTACAATGAACACCACACAACAAAATAGTTAGACAAAGATGTTTTTCCCAATTGTGGGCTAATCAATCTAAAAGATAAACTACATTAACATAGTAACATTTACTTTTTTGTTTGTTTCAATTAGTTTTGCTACTTTTTAACTGACTACTGTATGTTGCAGTTTCTACAAATATTTTGTATATTCTTTGTCTTATTTATGGATGTGTTTGTGTGTTTGAATGAGAAACAAATGTATGTGTGGTAGACTTTTGGATGTCTATATCTGACGGTCTATATTCAGTGTCTGTACAATGGTAAATTTCTGTCGTCAGTGGTGCAGTGGGTAGCGGTGGGTAGCGCTGTCACCTCACAGCAAGAAGGGCCTGGGTTCAATTCCCGGCCAGGCAACCAGGGTCCTTTCTGTGTGGAGTTTGCATGTTCTCTGCATGTCTTTGTGGGTTTTCTACCACAGTCCAAAGACATGCAGTTAGGCCAACTGGACACACTAAATTGCCCCTAGGTGTGAATGTGTGACTGATCTGCCTGCCCTGCGATGGACTGGCAACCTGTACAGGGTGTATCATGCCTTCCGCCTAATGACAGCTGGGATAAGCTCCAGCATTCCCCTGCGACCCAGAAGGATAAACGGTTTAGATGATGTGTGTGTGTGTGTGTACTGTCAGTGACTGCACAATTAAAATTTTCTCTTGTCAATGACATCACAGTTAGAAATGTCTCTTGTCAGTGACCTCACAGTTTTAAATTTCCATTGTCCATGACAGCTGGAAATGTTATTGTTATTGATTTCACTGTTGTAAATTTCTCTTTTTTCCAGTGACTGCACAATGATAAATGACTATTGCCAGTGACTTCACAATTGGAAAATTTTAGTGATGTCACAGTTGAAAATTTCTACCTCAGAATTTGATCTTTATATTATTAGTGACTATAATATTTTGGTCAGTGACCTCATAATTGGAAATTTCTTCTGTAAGTTACTGCACAATTGAAAATTTCCCTTGCCAATGACCTCAAAGTTGTAAATATCTATTGTTATTGACCTCAAATTTGGAAATATCAGTGACCTCAGGATTAGAAATATCTCGTCAGTGACCTCACAGTTTTAAATTTCCATTGTCCATGACAGTTGGAAATGTAATTGTCATTGCACTGTTGTGAATTTATCTTATCTCAATAAGAAGTTTCTATTGATCTCACAACTGGAAATTTCTACCATAGAATTTGACTTTTATATTATCAGTCACTACAAAATTGTGGTCAGTGAATTCACAATTGTAAATTTTATTGCCTGTGACTGCACAATTGTAATTTTCTATTGTCAGCAACCACACACTTGTGAATTTCTGTAGTCAGCTGCTTTGTGTTACACGCTACTGTGCAACCGGAAGCAAATTCCTTGTATGTGCAAACATACTTCGCCATTAAATCCTGATTCTGTTTCTGAGTGGTAAGTGCTGAATGCCTCTGTTTGGATCCTGCTTCACATTCAGCAGAGAGCCAGCAGTGCGTCATAGACAAAAAAAGTGTAAAAATGCTGCTTATTGCAGCTTTAAACCTTCAGACTGGGCTCGGTTCCCACTGCCTAACAGGAATAAACAGTCAGTAAGAGAAAGGCGACCCTGTGACCTCAGCATGGGCTTGGCATGGCACTAATAGGCTGTATCCTTCTCCTAGGAGTCCACTTGAAGCAGGAGTATGCACGCCTAATGAAGGGCCCCATGACTTTCTGCTCTCTCTCCTCTCTCTCTGCTTATTTCTGCACACCTCGCAAACCTTGTCGGATAAATTATTTAGAGTGTTCTGGCATCCCAAAAGCAGAGTAAGTGTGTAGATGGGGTCTTGGCTGGAAGCGACACTCCTCCACAGGTGAATGCAGCCTGGCTGAAGATGCAGTGCTGGTGATGCAGCCCAATACAGCGAGGAGAATATATTAGCATAAAGTTAAAAGCAAAGTTAGCTAACAGCAACTGTCTCCAAAACTAGCTCAGCATTTTCATTTAAGGGAGCGTCTTTGTGTGTTTGTGCACCCCCCCCCACCTTTCCTCTTCCTGCTGTACACCACACATCTTCCTGTAGGCTATCCACCCTCTTGTCTTACCCAATCTCTAACAAAATGCTAAGGCTTGATTATTTTAGTCTTATCCTCAGGCTATGCTAGCTGATGCTAGATGAGGTGGGCCAATGGTTGGTCATTATTCATGGCTCATAGCTTCAGTGAAAAAAACAAGGCTAAAGGCAGTTTGTAACCACTCTGCCAGTTCCATTTGAGCACTAATTCTTTACTTCCATTGTGTGTAAACTAAGTACAGCGAATGTGGGAACAAGTCACTTTTACAGAGGGATGGAAGCTGCACTGAAAACACTACCTCTCCAAAAATGTTGCATTAGTCGTGCATTCTTAGTCGTACAAACAAATCAGTATGATTTAAAAACCTTTTTACATACCTTTTTACACTGGAGTTTAATGATGGGAAGGGTAATTTAATAAAGGGAAGGGGTTAAGTGAGAACACAAGCTGAATGCGAAATCCTAGTAATACTGATGCTGATGATACATTACTGAGAAATTGAGTGTATTGGAGTGTATTGTTTTTACAGTGGAGCTTTTAGTTTTCACGAGTGGTAACCATCATGCAAGTGTGTTTTGTATAATTCCAGTGGCATCACCTTTGGGAGAACCACCTCAAAACATGCTCATAAATATTTGAATGCCACATAGATTAGTGGATCAATAGACAGTATCATGCAAAAGTCTTAGGCATCTAAGTGTATTGTTTAACATCATTTATCTTGGCAAACAAATGCCAGCAAAATCATCATATTTATGTAAGTAAACATTATTTACTTGCATTTAATGATATATGATGTAAGTAATACGTCATTTACAGATTTATCTGTAAACCTTAATGTTGCAGTAAGAAGATTTGGGAAATTGGAAAATTTTAATATAATACTATTTAAAATTAATGAAATCATTTAGGTTGATTTTTAATCATTCACCCAGGTATTCCTTGGGCCTTTGTGCTCTTGAGTATGTGAAGATTCTGTTCTTACCTATGAACAAATCCCAAATATGAAAACATCGGTGAATGTCAGAATCTCTGTGAAAACTGTGTAGGTGGGTTTTAAGGAGAAATTTCTTCTTATGAACTGTTGATGAATGATGCCCATTGTGTGCATATCCAAAAAACATGAATATTTTAAAGTTGGGTCCCAGTATTTGTCATGTTGTTGTGTGAGCTTCTGCACAAAAGAGACTCAGCATCACTGGCAAAACTTTTTTTGAAGTTAAGTTTTAAACATAGTCAAGGAGTGTATTTAGGAGAATTGTTGGCCGCTCATGCAAAGGATGTAACACACTGTTTAATGTGAGATTCATTGCTAATGTGTGCATTCTGGTAAAATACCATGTAATGCAGGAGTGGAGAACTGGTGGAGAGAATTAGTTTGGTGATTTTGCTGCTCAAACACATCTGATCCTACTCCACAGTTAATTACTAACTACAGTTGCTGCAAATGTGAATTACTCAAAGCTCAAACTTCAGCAGTAAAGGTTTTCCCTGAGTACTGTACCAAGTTCTGAGCATAAAAAGGGCTACATACTGTTTTTCAGAAAAAATTCTTATTGTTGCATTTGATATATTTGAAGCATTCCAACTGGTTTAACTTATGGGACAATCTACTAAGGCCACTAGATGTTGACTTTTAAAGCAAATGTTGTACAACTTTGTAAAATGTTGTTTGCAGTCTTTTCAATTTAAAGTCTGAGTGCGCAGAAAAGAATGTCACCTTAGCACAATCAAACCATCTTTCCAGAATGAAGTAGGAGAGGATATTTTCTTGTTGAAATTCATTGCTTGGAAGCATGCTCATAGGACTAAACTTCCCGTTAAACTTTAAGTTTAAGCTCACACTTCCACTCTTATATCACACAGTTTAACCCTTACTAGTTTGGTCTACTTTGTTGTACTATTCAAACACAATTACGTGTTAAATTACATAGTGAGTAAACACAGTCAATTACATTTATTTGATTTACAGTCTGTATCAGATTCGGGTGTTTTGCATTTGTTTCAAGTCAAGCAATGGCAAAAATGTTTTTTCACAGCCAATCAAAAGTGATTGGCTAGTTTAAAGGATGAGTTTCCTTTCAAACAACAACAAAAAAGATTGTGTGCACAACAATAGATTTTCATCAATTTCTTATCAAAATAAAATATCTCCTCTCCTACTTACAAACATGGATGTAGTATTGATTGAAAGTTCAGCATCCACAGTTTGAACAAAATGAGCTACAAATGAGAACTAATGTACACCATGCTGTTGTTATCCCCAGTGAACCCTGTGACTTCTGAGGTTAAAGCGATGATAGTTTAAGACAGTTGAATATGACATCATTGGGCCTCATCCACCAATATCTTCCTAAGTTTTTTCTTAATTTTTTTCTTGAGAGAAGTCCTAAGAAAGAAAGTCTCTACAACAGATTCATGTGTTCTTAAACCATAGAATTGTTCGCACCTTTGTACTTTTGAGTGTGTGTAGATTCTGTTATTACCTAAGAACCTAAATCCCCAATAAGAGAACATTGGTGAATGTCAGAATCTTCATGAAAACTGCATAAGTGGGTTTAAGAAGAAATTTTGGCAAATGAGGCCCATTGACAGCTTGAGATCTAAATGACATTTTGTGAGAGTTCACAGTTTAAGACCTAGCAAATATTGCCCAAATCCCACATTCTAGCAACATCTACACCAAGTATAACCAGAGAGGATTCATGAAATGAGGGCCATTATGTAAAAATATTTCCAGGAATCTGTCAAATGGTTTAAGTGAGAGAGAAGGAGGGTTCAATCCCCCTTTGTACAGGCAACAAAACAGAGTTCTGTTCATACCATCAGGAAATCCTGTCTGTTATCAAACTGTAAGCCATTTTTAAGATTGCTGGCGAGGTGCGAGTATTTTGTACCTAAACAGGTAGTTTCTAATGATCTGCTGTTGTTGCCCCAGGAGACAAGGAAGGGCTGTAGTGGAGGATGAAACGCCCACAGATGCAGACAAGCACTGAAAATCTTGAGTTTAACAAGCATGTGCTTGGTTTTGTGGTTTACCTTAAATAAGGTCTTTTTAGTATAACCATTTTCACTAGGAAGTAATACTGTCGATCGAGGATGCGTTGTTGTACATTTCAATTACACTGCCCCTTAGAGGCCTGGAGGTGAATTGCTGGAAGATCTTTCATTCTATCTTCCACTGTCTGCCCCCTTTACTGCCAGACCTAATTAAAAGAGCACAGCAGGGGGTGAGCACTACAGTCTAGAACAGCCTGGCACTGTTCATCTCTGCCCTCTCTCAGAGCAATGGCCTGGCTCACTACATAGGTGTGGATGGGGGGTGTGGATGACCTCAGATTCTTTTATTACATTAGAGCATAGATCAACTCTCTCTCTCTCTCTCTCTCTCTCTCTCTCTCTCTCTCTGTCTCTCTCTCTCTCTCTCTCTCTCTCTCTCTCTCTCTCTCTTGTCTCTATCTCTCTCTCTCTCTCTCTCTCTCTCTCACACACACACACACTGTCCAGCTTTCTTTCTCTCTGTCTTTCATTTTCTCCTTTTCTCTCTCTTTCTTTTACAGCTTTTCTCTCTCTCTCTCTGATGTGATTACTGTCCTGCCTATTTAGCAGCTCTTCAGGGTGTGTCTGACTTTACTGTACTCACTAAACCCTTACAGACACAGACACACACACAGACTCTTTTCAATATATCATTTTTTCCCCCCAAATAAGTATTGTTTTCTCAACACCAAATAATGTGTCTTCAGGTTTTCTCTTCCAATATTCAGCAACTGGTCATCTATCTACCCTGTTCATTGATAGTCAGGACCCTCACAGGACCACCACTGAGCAGATCATTCTTAGAATTGACATTGTAGCTGCGTGTTAGTGTGTGTTGCGCTGGTATGTGTGAATCAGACAGAGCGGTATAGCTGGAGCTGTGTACTACACTGTGTCCACTTACTGCACTTACTGTCCACTCTGTTAGCCACACATACCTTGTTGGTCCATCTCCTAGATGTAAAGTCAGAGACAATAGCTCTTCTCTTGCTGCTTTTTTTTTTTGTTAGTTATCCTCTAGTCTTTCATGATGGTTTCTGACCAAAGGATGCCATTGGTTGGATATTTTTAGCTGATGGACTGTTCTCAGTCCAGCAGTGACACTGAGTTGTTTAAAAAAATCCAGTAACACCTTGTGTCTGATCCACTTGTATCAGTAAAACACAGATTAACATACCACTACTATGTCAGTTCAGAGAATGATCCACCATCCAAATAATACCTGCTCTGGGGTGGTCCTGTGGGGTCCTGAATATTGATGAACTTGGTAAAGAGGGGTGTCAAATTATGCAGAGATGGACTACAGTCTGTAACTGTAGAACTACAAAGTGCAACTATGTGATTAGTGGACCAGATAAAATGGACAATGAGTGTAGAAACGAGGCGTACCTAACAGAATACCTAGAGAGTATATATAGATCTTATATATAGATCTTATATATAGATCTTATATATTTTGCCTTACCACTACCTGATTTTTTCAGACCTGTGTGGACAAACAAATCTGATCTTTTTAAATCAGATTTGAACCACTTTAATATGACTTTCATCTGATCTATTGACCTATCTATAAATCTATATCTATCTGTCTATATGGCCATTTGACCTTATGTGTTGATGTATTTTTTTTTAGTATGCATGCACAGTCATTCAGCGTTAATGTGACAGCAGTGCATCACAAAGTGAGTGTAAGTAAGTGCTTCAAAAAAAAAAGCAGCGCATCTATCCTTTTTTTCTCCGTCAACTCGCTCTAATAATGAACAGCTGAGAGCTGTTCAGAGCAAATTATTTTGCGATGAAGGCTTGCGCTACTAGTTTGTTGTTGTATATGACACATGTTCTATGTTAATGTGAAGTTATTTAGTTGGATGAGTGCATGCTGGTCATTTCAGGGCACAGGTTTACTCATACTGATGACAGGTACAGACAGATCACTTAGCCTCATAAATGTGAACCATGAAATTAGAAACCCAAATCTGAGCAAAAGACAGAATTAAGCTATGTGGCTTATAAAGTGAACATAGTGAATGTGAATGTGATGTCTAGCCATTGACAAAAATATAAAAGAAATCCAAATCATAATAAAATATTTCTTCTTCTACTTCTACACAAATGAGGTATTGACTGTGGCTTCGAAGTGCAATTATTAAATATGGATTGTACTGCATTTATATAGTGTTTGTATTCAATGTATACAGTGTCTCCCGCGCTCATATTGACCACTCTTAAAGTACAATTCCATTGATTTTTCAGAGTTTTGCCATAATTAAACTATTAACTTGTAAATAAAATCATTCAGAGCAGTTTGATGTGAAATGTTCTATTCCAGAGAAACATACTGAGGCAGAATTGTTCACAGTAGCTTTGATAGGTTAGGCACCTAACCCCCAACTGCTCCCCAGGAGCCATGGATAGGGCTGCCCACCGCTCTGGGCAAGTGTCCTGTGTCACTGTCCTCTAGTGTGTGTTGACTAGTGTGTATGTGGTGTTTCACTGCATGGATGGGTTAAATGCAGAGGTGAAATTTGCCTGTTGTGGGACTAATAAGGGTCACTTAATCCAAATGGCTATATTTGACTCATAGACATCACTACACCCGGTTTTGTTCACCACTATTTTTTTTGTTTTGTTTTACCAATAAACGATATTATTTAAAAATACAATGATTGACTTCATTTACAACTCAATGACTGAATAATTCAGCAATTTTAAAAAGTAGGTGGAATCATAGTATCATTTTATTGCAGGAGGATTGTGTATATGTCTTATAGTAAAGCGTTTAGATGTATATTAAAAGACTGTCTTTAATAAATAATAATGCATAAGCAGGTCAGCATTCCACAGTGTTAATCCACCGCCCCCCCCGTTCTGGTTTAGGCTCTCGTTCACCACACTTCTTCACAAAAACGAGAGAAAAAAGTCTTTGTTCAGAACTCACTAGAATGATTATTTGATATATGGAGCGTTTAAAACGAAATATATCACACGTGTCGGGCCTATATATCATTTGTAATGTTGCGTGAGCATGCTGGCTGGCTGCAGTTTGGCAGCTTTTCTGCAGAGGTATTTTGCACTGGCAGAAAACAATCTACCGCCAGGCTCATTGATGATGATGAGTTCTGTGCCATTGAACAGAGATCTGTTCCAATTCCACAGGCTAATTCAGCCATTTGTCTTCAGCGTAATTGTGGCACTTCGTCAATGTGCTGAGTGTTTTATTTATCAATCAGATTGATGTGATCGCTTTACAGAAACAGGGCGAGCAGAATCCGACACACGCAAAAGCATGGGTGCAAATAGCCCTGCATTGTGTGCACGTGTGCGTCGTTCTGAGTGGAAGAGTCATGAGCATTGCTTACATATGGTTTGGCTTTGGGTTTTTTTTACCGCTTGTTACTTTCAGTGCTAATTTCTTCATCCCTTTTTTCTGCAGTCAAAAGTTTGAGCACAATTGCATGTTATCCATAATATTACGCTACACGCTCAAAAAAAAAAGGTATGACACTGTCATTGGGGTGGTACCCCTCTTGTCACTGGGGTGGTACACTACTAATGGATTATCGTACCATTATATTCCCTGACTAAAGGTACTGAGATATACCCAAAGATACGTATCAGTACCTTTAGTCAGGGAATATAATTGTACCATAATCCATTTAAATATATACTTTTCTAAACTTATTTAAGGTTCACAATTGGTCTTAAACCCAACATTGTACCTTTGAGGGTATTTTTACATTGTTGGTACCTTGATGAACTGGAAATATACCTGCACAGTACGTTTATTGTTCACAGCGTATGGAGCCGAGTGCCTCGTCAACGGTCCATTTTTGTTAGCTCATTCAGTGTGCGGTTCTGATTAGTAAGTGTGTTTTGTTTTATCAAAGGAATGATACACTGCACCTGATGTATTTCTATTCAGGTTTTTTGTTCAAAGATGTCATTTGTAACTAAACAAAAATCATGAAAAAGTTCATTTGAACACAGCAGCAACAGTCCTTTACATTTGCATTGGTTCAAAATTCATGATGAACGGACCAATAGAAATGCCCCAAAATGACTTGAAATAAAATCTCTTTACATTGACGTATCCCTGTTGTCGGAATAAAACCTCATTTACCAAAATGTTAAAATGTACTTTACTTTTAATGTACGTCAATGGAACCAGAAATTTTTTCCAAGTAATTTTGAGCCATTTCTTGTGGTCCATTCATCAGGAAATTTACACACAATGTAAAGAGTGACAGGCATTTTCAAATTATGTCAGAAACTAAAAAATGACAAAAAAGTTAAAAGTTCTTAACTTTTTGCCTTCTCCTGTAAAGTTACCATTTTGGAAATACATGTTTTTGACACTATCAATATCAAATAAATGCAACAAGAGCATTGAAAAATAACTTGCTTAAAAGAGAAAAGCAGATAAAACAACAGAGATATTCATGTTTTTGCATCTGTGAAAGTCATTGAGAGTGGTTTACTTGCCCCATGTCAGGCAAAATAGTCCCCAAAAAAACATATTTTTGACACATAGCAATGTTTTCCTTCTTGCTTCTCCTCTATTCTACTCTTCTCCTCTTCTCTTCTTCTTCATCTTTTACTCCAGGCCATGGCTTTTCCTCCATTTCTCGCCCTCTGGAGCCTCATAAAACTGGCTGTCACAGTGACTAATTTGTTAGTCTTGTCTCTCAGTGTCTGATCCTCACCCCTCCTCTCTGTCTCTTCAGTGAAAAAAAGCCCATAAAGGTAATGTAGTGCACTGGCCGCTCACTACCTAGCGTGATCTATACGCCAATCCATCCAGAGCCAGCCAGAGCGTCCTCTTTATGCTGCTGAGAGGAACACCAGATTCCTCATCAAATCCAGCCCATCTGGGCCGATGCCCCCAATAACCCCCCCTCCGTAAGAAAGCCTGCTGAGCTGGGGGTAAAAATAGTAGAGGCAGGGCAGTTATGGATGTAGCGTGGCATAGCTAACAGGATTGGAGCTTTGGACTTACACACACACGTTCAATACTTTCAGTTTTACTAATATTCAAATGTAATAACGTAGTTATGCGCACATCAAGTCAAAGCCTAAACAAGCCATGGACCTTTCAAAAAAATTGCTCAATTAACCCTTAACATTCTACTAAAATACATACTAAAACTCATTATTTATTAAATAGAGGGACTTCAGTGCAAACTAATGGAGCGTTTCTTAGGTTATACAAGTGCGTAATAAGAGTTTGGGCCCTGGCTTGGTAAGGGGTTAAACTAGACTTCAACTAAAATGGGTGAGTATCCTATACTTTTGCTTTGGGCAGCCCAATTGTCCATCTGCAAAGTCTGCTTAGCTAACTAGCTAAGTACCTTTATCAATCCACAAAACAAATGATGTACACGTATATCCAACTTGAAGCACTCTGGCAATTTCTCTCTATATTGTTTCCTTTTTGTTACATCCTTATGTTTACCGGAAGGGTCTTCACTTCATGGACAAGTTTGTTTTCATTCATTTTGAATTGGAATAGAAGGGTATCTGTCAAAAACAGAGTTTCACATTGCATCTTGCTCTGCTCACAGCTCGTGTAGACAGCTTCATTGATTGTAATGCGAGCATTTTGGTTTTATCACTGTTGCTTGCTCATGCTGCTTGCTGTTTCAAGGTGTTGGGCTGGCAAGTCTAAAAAAAAGAAAGGGAGAAAACATAATAAAATTGCCACATATACACTTAAAGAAGGGGTCCAGGGTTCTTTAGTAAAGAAAATGGTTTTATATAGAACCATGAACACTTTGAATGATTAAAGGGTTCTTTGCAGCGTGAAAGTGTTCTTCAGATTGATGGAGAATGTGCTGTATATGGGTAGGAGAATGTGCTGTAGATGGTTAGGAGAATGTGCTGTAAATGGTTCTGTGTAGCACCAAAAAGGGTCCTTCTATTGTTGCAGGCTTGATATTGTAATAACAGATAACTGTGATGACTTTGACTCCTAAGAGTTAATGAACTCGAGGGGCATCCTGATGTCCTAATACTTGATGAAACAGAATGGCATGTGAGTTAGATGTGTTACAAATGAAGTCTTGAGCTCAGGATACAGTATTCTCAGTGTTTCAGAATTACCTTCACAGACACTGCTTTTCACTTCTACCTGCTTTGACCTCCAAAAAGCTAAAAAGCCTTGTTCTATTTCTCTTTTCTCCATCATCACTGCAAAACTGTATTTGTCATAGTAACAACAATATAGATCCAATCCAGCCTGTCTGGCCTATTGGCCCCAATACTCCCCTACAGGCAGACCTGCTGGGCTGGGGTAAAAATAGGAGAAGGAAGGCAGTTATGGATGTTAGCATAGTACTATGTTAACAGGATTGGGGCTGGCCCCTTTGGACTGTTTTAGGCTGAGCACTTTTTAGCACAAAAAGAGGAAACTTCTATTACTCTGAATATCTTTTAATGAGCCTGCGGGGCAGCCGAGTTCAGCAAGTCCAAATACTTGAAAGAGCAGATTAGCGTTTAAGGTGGAGAGATCGTTTAATTTTTCCTAGTAAAGCCTTGAGTTCAGAAAATAAGACTTTCCAATGTGTCTTTTTCAGCTTCACAGACACTGACTCACTCTCACACACACCTTCGGCCTGTACTGACGTCCAAAAAGCTACACTGACTTGTTCTCTTTTTTCTTTTCTCTGTGACCACTGCAATACTGCATTTGTCATAGTAATGACAATATAGATCCAATCCGGTCCGTCTGGCCCGATGCCCCCAATACCCCCCACAGGGAAGCCTGCTGTGCTAGGGTTAAAAATAGGAGCATCAGGGCTGTTATGGATGTTAGCACAGTGCTAGACTAACAAGATTAACTTGAGTTCCTTTAGATTGAGCATTTTCAAAACTTTTTTTTAGCATTAAAGGAAGGAATTTGTTTTAGTCTGAGAATCTTTTAATGAGCCTAAGGGCTGGCCAAGTTCATCAAGTCCAAACACTTGAAGAGATCAGCATGTAAGGTGAAGTACACATTTAGTGTGTTATAAGTGAGGTTTTGAGTTTGTGAATAAAACTGACAGATGTTTCCAGTGTGTCTTTTTCATCAGACACTGACTCATCCTCATCTCTGTCTCTGACTTGTACTGACATCCAAAAAGTTAAAGTTCTCTTTTTTTCCCTGTGACTCAGTTGTGAATCAAGTAAGTGCTTGTCAGATTCAAGTTGTATATCACTTAAGGGCTAGGCTGAGTCAAGTTGTGACTCAGTTAAGGGCTAGGCTGAGTCAAGTTGTGACTCAGTTAAGGGCTAGACTGAGTTGAGTTGTGAATCAGTTAAGGACTCATCAGAGTCAAGTTGTGAATCAGTTAACTGATAGATAGAGTCAAGTTGTGAATCAGTAAAGGGTAAGTCGGTGTCAAGTTGTGAATCTGTTAAGGGCTAGACCGAGTAAAATTGTGCATCAGTTAAGGACTTGTCTGAGTCCAGTTGTAAATCAGTTAAGGGCTTGTCTGAGTCCAGTTGTAAATCAGTTAAGGGCTTGTCTGAGTCCAGTTGTGAATCAGTTAAGGGCTTGTCTGAGTCCAGTTGTGAATCAGTAAGGAGTTAGTCAGTGTCAAGTTGTGAATCAGTTAAGTACTAGTCCGCGTCGAGTTATGAATCAGTTAAGGGCCAGCACAAGTCCAGTTGTGGACCTTCCATTTCTGTTACTTTCACAGACACTTAATCACCTTCACCTTAATCTCTGACCTGTATTGACCTAAAAACCTAAAGTGTCTTGTTTCCCTTCTTTTTTCCCAAGGAGGTCTGCAGAATTATTAGATATTGCAAAACTGTCATATATTCTATGACAATATTTGTCAAATAATTACAAAAATATGTGTCCAATCTGGCCTGTCTGGCCTAATGCCCCCTAGTTCCCACCCACACACACAGGAAGTCCTGCTGGGCTTGGGGGTAAAAATAGTAGCAGCAGAACTGTTATGGATGTTAGCGCAGTGCTAGGTTAACAGGATTGGAGCTGCAGCCTCTCGCTGGGAGGCCTGCTGAGGATGGCAGTCTGAATGGCAGGTTCACTGAGGGGAAAAAAGAAGAGTAGAGAAAACTTTCTCCAGAGGGAATCAACGCTGAGGTAATTAAAGAGCTTTTGGAAGAAGTTCATAGTGAAAACACACATAAGGCAAATCCATAAACATGCACAAACGAGTACATGAAGATGTTTCATTATAATGTACTTATTAAGCCATAACACGTTTAATTGGTCACTAGCTGCTATTGCTATATTATTTAGCAGTAACTAGGGCAAACTGGGCATTTTCCAGGGAACTTTGCTATCATCTATTTAGGGCTTAAGAACATTGAGTTGTGAATCAGTTAAGGTCTAGTCTAAGTCAAGATGGAGATAATCTGGACTCAATATATCACATAATTATTTGGTCTGTGGAAGGCTCAGCCATATTCTGTCTTCAACTACACCATCAAACATCACTGTCATTGCAAAAGTGATTATAGCTATGTATATGTCTGTTTGATGGGGTTCATCAGTGTAAGCTTAACGTTAGCTTAAGTTATGAGTGCTATGCTAATGCCTATTATAAAGCATAAGAGATCTAGACAGATTGCAAAAGTCAATCATCAGTCGTCATCAACACTTGAAAATGATGGAAAACTACCCATATGGAGAAATATATATATATTTCAAATGCATTTATGAAATATATGTTTGCAATTAATGAAAATGGCCACAACATGTATTTATTGAATATGTTTTAAAAATGCATTTTATATGTATTTTCCAAATGTTTTTATCATCAAATATACTTTTTAAATAAATGAAAATGGCCAAAAAATGTATTTGCTGAATATGTAAAAATGTAAAATGTAGAAATGTATTTGTTATGTAATTTAAAATGTATTTTTTTTGTGTATTTATCATTTTTTGCAGGTGTATGTAGTTTTAATAAAGGTTACAAGCATTACTAGATATACATAAACTGAGTTCTGTGTTCTGCATGGTACTTTACATTAACTGTTCACACAGCGCTCACATAACATGTATTTCAAAGAAGACATCAAATCATTGTTCTGCATATCTACCTACAACACTTGCTTTTGTCATGTTAAAGGTTACGTTGCTAATGTTTAAAATTAAGATACTGGGAAACAAACTCAGTTTAAAAGGTATCCAAACAGTAAAGTGCATTAGACAGTATTTTGGCTATTTTCATACATTTTCAAATGTATTTGATGAATACATGTACATACATTAATTTTTGTATTTCTATCTGTAATATTTTCCCATACACTTTAAAATAAATGTGTTTTAAAATATATTAGGTTAATATGGCAGTATAGTCTGAAATACATTTTAGTGTTTGGAATGTATTTTGACATTGATTGCAATGTATCTGACATGTATTTCAAATAGACAAAAATATATACGTCCATGTATTTTTTCCCATTTGGGTACAGAATTCATCTAACTTCTCACCACATTGACCAGTGGTATGTCAACAATATGTAATGTCAACTGAATACTGTCTATACTGAAGCATTCTGAAGAAACTGAAGTTGCTTGCACTGTGATTCCAAACAAGAATATATATAGAGGAAAAACTGTTTCCTTCTTCTTATTTTCTTTCCTTTTTTCCCCTCATAAGGGTAGGGAACCCTACTGGACTCTAAAAATAGCAGCCAACCTCTGTCCTTCTCTCTCTCTCTCTCTCTCTCTCTCTCTCTCTCTCTCCTGTCAACCCATCAGCACCCTTCTCTATCTTATTTAGATGCCAGGAGTGCACGTCTGCTCTGGAACAGGTGTGTGTGTGTGGAGGTGATATCTCACACTCCTGATCCTCAGACAGGGTCGGTGTCTTCCTGCCCAAGACACGACAGCCAATTTTAAAGATCGAGCCCCCTCACTCTCTTCTCTTTCAAGTTCTCTCTCTCTCTCTCTCTCTCTCTCTCTATCTTTCTTGCTTTTACCCTATCTGTTTTTCTCTCTCCCTGTTTCTACCTGTCTCTTCCTTTTCTCTTTCTCTTGTCTCCCTCTTATGCTCTCTCTTCATTCTCTCTGCCTTTCTCCCTCATCTCTTTGTTTCACTCTTTCTCTCTTTATTCACTCCTTGATCTCTCCCCCTTTCTCTCTTTCTCTCCATCTCGCTCCTCTCCCTCTTTCCTCTCATGGGTTCTTCTCTCTCCCCGTCTCTCCCTCTCTCTCTCTATTTCTTTCTCTCTTTCTCTCAGTCTTCTCTTATGTTCTTACCCTCTCTTTATCCATCCCTGCTCTTTCTTTCTCTATCTCTACATCTCCTTTGTCTCTCTTCCTTTTCCTTTCTCTTTTTGCCTCTCTCTCCTTCTTTCCTCTCATGTTCTCTACTTCTCTTTTTTCTCTCTCAATCTCTTTCCATCTCCTCTCACTTTCCTGTCATGCACCTTCTTTTTCCTTTTCTGTCTTTTATGTATCTCTTCCTGTTTCTGTCTATTGAAACAAATTTTTGTTCAAGGTCTCTTGACCTCTGTCTTTCTCACAGATACAGTTTAACATTAGTAAAGAGCTGTAGCTTTTGTGATTGGGTTCTTTAATTCACATAAAAGCTGCTTTCTGTGGATTGATAGTCTGGGTACTTTCAGCACTTTTCAGATTTTCTTTTCTGTGAGCACTAAAGGGGAAATTTGTGTGAGCCTGAAGGGCAGCAGAGTTCATCAAGTCCAAACACTTGAAGAAAAAGATCAGCAGGTACGGTGCAGCGCTCATTTAGCCTGTTACTATTTAAAAGTCTTTATTTGAAAAAATAAAATGGAAATTTACAGTTTGTCTTTATTACAACCATCAGAATTACGTTCACAGACTGAATCACCTCCACCTGCACCTGCACTGTCATCCACAAAAGATAAAGACTACTGTCCTCTTTCTGTTTTTTTCATGATCACTGAAAAAAGGTAATTTAATATTGAAAATAAAGTTCATCTGGTGGAGCAGGAAGATAAAGAAGCATAAAAATAAATAAGTATAAAATAAAAATGTGAAATAAAAAAATACTTCTAAAAAATAATAAAGTAACAACAACAATACAAAAGTATAAAATATAAGATAATAATGACAAAGACAAGAAACATGTAGCAAATTAAACATATAATTTAATATAATAAAAATAATATGAAAATAATCTAAAATAAAATAACAAAAATTAATATTTTTAAATCTAAAACATAAGATAATACCATAAATAAAACTAGATTAAGGCCAAAGTAAAAGATATGACTGTTAAGTGAAGATTCTTGCGGTGTGTCTTGCGGGAGGGAGTTCCACTGTTGCGAATGAATACATTGAAAGCAGCCTCTGCGCTTCTTTCATGCTTTGCTCTTGAGTTCCTGAGTTTGATGATCTTAGGCACTGTTGTGGACCATATTGAGTTAGACATTCAGACATATAAGAAGAAACTCATCCATTAATGACTTGAAAAACAAATAAAAAAAAAGCTAAATTGTAGTTGGTATTGAAGTAGAAGTTGGTGAAGTGCTTCCAGTACTGGAGTAATGTGTTCAATCTTCTGTGTTCCAGTAAGAACTCATGCTGCTGCATACAAGCTGTAGTTTGTCTATAGATAGACAAATACACGAGAGAGAGAGAGAGAGAGAGAGAGAGAGAGAGAGAGAGAGAGATATGCTGGAGAATGGAAGTAAAAGGAATAAAGAGATGAGGGAGAAATAGAAAGCGATGTGTGCTCCCCTGGTTAAGGTGCTTATTTGTCAGCATTGATCAACCCATTAGGAATGTGTTCACAGAGGCATATTGGTTTTTGGAGGCCAAAGGGTGAACAAGAGAGACAGAGACGAAGGAGGGAAGAGGTTCAGAGTTTTCTACTGGGACTCTGCCGGAGGAAAATATATATATATATATATATATATATATATATATATATATAATAAAATATACATTATGACCACCTCCTTGTTTCTATGCTCATTGTCCATTTTATCAGCTCCACTTACTATATAGGAGCACTTTGTAGTTCTACAATTACAGACTGTAGTCCATCTGTTTCTCTGCATACTTTGTTAGCCTCCTTATACCCTGTTCTTCAGTGGTCAGGACCCCCATGGACCCTCACAGAGCAGGGACAATTTGGTGGTGGATTATTCTCAGCACTGCAGTAACACTGACGTGGTGGTGGTGTGTTAAGTGTGTGTTGCGCTGGTCTGAGTGGATCAGATACAGCAGTGCTGCTGGAATTTTTAAACACCTCAGTGTCACTGCTGGACTGAGAATAGTCCACCAACCAAACATATCCAGCCAACAGTGTTCTGTGGGCAGCGTCCTGTGACCACCAATGAAGGACTAGAGGATAATTAGCTCATACTGTACAGCAAGAGGTGAGCTGTCGTCTACAGGGTGGACCAACAATGCAGGTGCGTCTAATAGAGTGGACAATGAGTGGACACAGTGTTTAAAAACTCCAGTAGCACTACTGTGTCTGATCCACTTGTACATATATATAAATCCCTCTCTCTCTCTCTCTCTCTCTCTCTCTCTCTCTCTCTCTCTCTCTCTCTCTGTCTCTGTCTCTGTCTCTGACAGAATCCCACAAACCCTTTATTAGCCGCTTTAGATTACTCACAGTGTTTAGATCAGTGCGAGAGCGCTTCATGATCAGGTTGAGATTAAGTCCTGCCGTGTGTGTGTGTGTGTGTGTGTTACAGAAGGAGTAATAGTGAGTATGTATGAGTATATGTGTTGCATTTCTCTCCTGGGGTAGAGCGGTGTGTCTTGCCCAGTCTCTGATGAATTCATCTAATTAACTGAGCCTTGATCTGCTGGTTAATCCTTTGCTCTGTAATAAGGGATTAAAATGCTGCTTAAACCACCTGCTGTTACTGAACTGCCAGACACTGGCTGTACACGTGCCTACAACTACTCATCCATGAGTCCGTGTGTATGTGCACATGTGCCTGTACAGTTTGTGTTTTCACTGTCCTCAAAACTATTCTCATCTCTGAGAGGGGAACTTTATAGTACAATGGTCACATCATGGAACTGAATTTTCATCATTTATTTTAAATAAAAGATGTGATTTGATGTAATTTGTAAATGTTGTCAAAGTTTCAGAACATCCAGTTCATTCCTCAGTGCATACAGTCTACATATAGAATCTAAACTGAAAAAGCAGCACTTTTTTAAATGATTGTTTTTCTGATGTCACAAAAAACTACATCTATCAACCCATTCAGTCTAGAGCAGTTTATCTCTGCCCATTCATAATGAAGTTATAAGGAGTGTGTCAGCCCAAACTGCTTTTTGAATTAGACGCAAGAACAAGAAAAGTGGTCATTTACATATGAGTCTGCGCAATAATGAAGGTAGCCTGTTTAATTCAAATGGATAAAGGGCAGCTGAAATTTCAAGTGATATACAATAAAACAAAATGTGTAAAAATTGAAAATTAAAAATGTTCATGCCATTGTAATCCAAATTCATCATATGTCTAGATATTTATTACTTGTTTTAAAGTTGATTCAATCATTTTTTCAAAATTTCTGCATTATTCAATGTGCAGTCATTCAGAGTGGTTTGGTGTGAAATGCTTCATTCAGGAGAAATTTACCAACTCAGAATTGTTCAAAGTGGTGGTGATAGGAACCAGACATCTGAAGAGTTTACTGCCTGTAAACACTCCCTCAAAGAAAGTTATTACGTGAAATGGTTACGAAACATCGCCTGACCCTTCATGGTGGTACATGTAGGGCAAAACAGTACTCAAAGAAAATTGTTGGTATTTTTTTACCACTGTTTTACTTTTGTTGAAATTAAATGTAGTGAAATGGTCAAATTACAACTACAAATTACAATTCTGCACATTTTAATACTGTTCACTTCGCTGAATTTTACATGTTATTTATATACCGCCACGGTGTTGTATGCGTGTGTGTGTGTGTGTATGAATATATGTATATATATGTGTATATATATATATATATATATATATATATATATACACACACACACATATTGTTTTATGCATTTATCATTTTTTTCATTTTTTTATTTCCAATTAAATATAGGGTTTATATGATTTGCACATAATTGCATTCTGTTCTTATTTACATTTTGCGCAACTTTTTTGGAAACGGGGTTCTATATAATACATATATATGTGTGTGTGTGTGTGTGTGTGTGTGTGTGTGTTAAAATAAAAATTGTGAAATAGAAATCAGAGCTAATTTCTTTACTTTTAAAAACTACTCTGAATGACTTTGTTTACATCTCAATACTTACATTACATAGACAATTTGAAAAATTCCCCTTTAAGTACATTTATTTACTGAAATTATCTCATTACACTGACAGATCATTTTAGTATCTTCAAGCATTAATTCTAATGATCAAAATTCTCTGCCAGGGCTGTGAGATGATTTCACTTGATAAAATACTTTACAATACTTTGAATACATACAAATGTCATGATAAGAAATATTAGATATAATGAGTACGTTTGAGGGGCAAGATATTTTTTTAGAGTGAAAGCTCTGAGTTTCTAATGTTTGAAAAAAATATACATATAGAGGAGAAGACTGCCATTGGATGAATACCAGGATTGTCACAGGAAGGGTTGAAGGTGTAACTGGGCGTTGGCTGACTGGCGGCAGCCAGGGGCAGCGGGGAAAACTTTTTGTCACACTTGCTAAAAGAGGACATTAAAGTGGGACAAGGGAGAGTGGTGAGGGGGGCACAGGGGGGCTTGTAAAAAATCGGAGCTTTTCTTGAACCTCATTGGGTGCACAATGAAAAAGGGGAAATGGGGAGAAGGGAAGATGCCGTGTGCCAATTCGCTGGACCAACGGGCTGCCAGCCCATTCTGCCCCGTTGCTTAGCAACTCCTAGTGTACCCTGGGCAGCTTAATGACTCTTGTTGCCGCAGCGACTCGGAGGATTCTAACGGGGCAGATTCTGGGAGGTTGGCGACCAATCATGTGAGATTAGAGCACTGAGACTGACTAATCAGCAGGCAGGGGCCTGATGACCTTAAATGAACTCCAGCCAAACAGTACCTCTGCTGCTCTGGTGTAGTCCATTCATTTCTATAAGTTTTAGACGTGTCTAACACTAAAAACCTCTTACTGTTACAACAAATGTAGTGTCTTACAATAAATGTCACAAAATGTATTTCTCACAATGTACTCACACTATATACCATATATTCTCATAGCACAGAGGGTGTCTAGTCTATGAGGTGATCTAATGACGTTATTTGTAACCATGCTGTATTTATCAGTGTATAGTGTGTCCACTCTTTGCCTTTATTACAGCTTCCATTGTAGTCAAGAGACTTGTTTTCAGTTTTTCAAAGAAATCTTCAGGGATGTTTTTCCACACTTTTGAAATTTAGTCTTAGAAGTTGTTTGCATTTTCTGCCTTTCACAATCCACATAATCCTGAACACATTCGGTGATGTTGAGGTCTGGACTCTGAGGTGGTCGGTCTAGTATTCTGATAACACCAGCAGCTTTTTTTTGTTCATTTTTTGTTGTCTATTTCTTTTCTCAGTAACAGCTTATGACAGCTCCACATCCTTTCAGACCCATAGTATTGAATTGTCTTCTCAAGAAGGATGGACAGAAATACATGTGGATTTTTTTCAGATCTGATGCTGGAGTGAGGAGTGATGAATATTTATGAGTTTGTCTGCGTGTGTCCATGAGAAGTAGCTGTTTCGCTCCATTGTCAGTGTGAATCGGTCATTCTCGGAGGCCAACTCTAGATTGATTAAATGTGCCAGAATGACCGTGACCACACAGGAACATGTGTGGGTGTGTTTACCCTTAAGTCACTCTGTTTGTTTTTGTCTATGTGACAGTCTGTGACACTCTTGAGACACAAAGGGACAAAGCACTTAACTCACATGTGCATCCACACACACACAGTTGCACACAACTTTCCATCAACGTGCACTAACCTTTGCGCTCTCTCTCGCTCTCTCTCTCTCTCTCTCTCTCTCTCTCTCTCTTCTCTCTCTCTCGCTCTCTCTCTGTCTCTCTCTGCTCTCTCTCTCTCTCTCTCTCTTTCTCTCTCTCTCTCTCTCTCTCTCTCTCTCTCTTCAGATGAACCGGCCCATCCAGGTGAAGCCAGCAGACAGCGAAGGACGGGGAGGTAATTAACCTTCTTTTACATACATGAACGAACACATTCACATTCACACCTCCCCAAACATGCCCATGTGGATGCTATGCAGCATGTGTAGAGTGGCATTAATATAGGTCAAACACCTCTGTTGACTCTCCATCTGTCTGGGCCTTCCTGGTTCACTGTCACTCGGCCCAGTTCAAAGACACATTAGGACTTTTTACCCTTCATGTTCCCGGACTAACAGCTCCTTCTGATTACAGATGAGACATGCGTTTAAAAGTCCTTCCTCCAAATGCAGCTACACAAGCTCTTTTTTTTCAAATACACTTTAAAAATGAAGGTAGCTAGAAGGGTTCTTTGGAGAGAAGCCAAAGTAGAACCGTCTTTAGTTCTCTAATGAACCTTTCAGTGGATGGCTCTTCAAAGACTTGTTGTAGATGAGAGGTGTGAAGATCCTAATTGTTTTTAATTTTTTACCCAGTTTTTCTCCCCAGCTCATGCCCACCCACTAGGTAGGTCTCCATCACACAGTGCTCCCAAGCTGGGAGGGTGAAGCCTATATGCTTCCTCCAACACAATGTCACTGGACAGTTCAGTGAACTTGGAGGAGAATGTTAACTCCCAATTCTTTTATATGAGCTAACAGAAATCGTGTAGGCTAGCATTGCATTGATGGATGGAGGGACAGGGAGGTCCATCCTACCCACCCAAAGACAGAGTGACCTGCCCACAGATGGCTGTGGCATTTCTCTGCCAGCATCTTTGTATAGAGAGCCCTAAGAACCTTTTTTAATGTCTACAAAATCTCCACATAATACAAAAGTTCTACACTAATTATAGGTTTTGCCTACAAGCATACAATTGCAAATACAGTTGCAATAATGTAGCAGAAGCAGGTCATGACTAAGCTGGGTTCAGTTTTGAGAAAGCATTCTCAATACTAGTTTTGTTTTGCAAACAAAATTGGCAATAGCATGCTTTTGTGCCTTTTATAGCAGACAGTAGTAGCATGTTGCACAGGCTTGTGATGAACCATGGGATCTGTATTGCATGAACCATGGGTTTGTAAGTTTCTATGTAACTGACAAAATTAACCGCCATTGTGCCCAGTGGTAAACAAAAATGTTCCAAAGCTCATACATTTTGCTATATGCGCATTTTTTCTTCAAATGTCAATGGATCCTCTGAATTAGTAGGTCATTTTTCAGTCCAAATACTAATAATACTAAATACTCACTACAAGCAAGCTAGCCCTCCTGTGCATTAAAATGTCTTATGAAAGTAAAACTACTATTAAACACCTTTAAGTAAGAACAGCAGCTACTCAAAATGTAGGCCCTTTCTGTCAAAGTTACTTAACTACCACGTTTGACAAAGCTGGCTGGCTGTGTGTGGGGTATTTTGCTGAGGTAATCTTACATGTATTAATTTTTGTATTTTGATGCTTTAACAATCTCAAGAATGTTTGTGAGGCAAAATATATTGACTTTGGAACATTTCTGTTTATCATGGGCCATGTAATTTTCATGGAAAATGTAATTTTCTTTTTGCCATAGAGACAAACTACCTCAACTCGGAATTGCTAATATGGGCATGATGACAACTATAGAATGGTGCACAACTAACAACTACAGAGATTGACTATAATACTTTTGGTTATGTTGAAATTTCATTCATTTCTGGTGTTCATTTTCCTACCATCTCAAATTCCACATATAAATGCTTTTAGTTCAGTGACAATGACATTTGGTAAGATTGAGTGTCATTTGATAAATGAGTTTGTTTAGAATTTTAATTAAATCATGCTCATCCTTGGTTGTAGTGGTTAAGGTATTCTATTAAGATATCACTACATAGCCCTGACAAATCAGCAACAACCAGGACATTTTGTCATGCTGGTAGAACTTCAGTAAATGCCAAACTTGTCTTCACTGCCAAGCGAGTCACTCTAACTACAGAGAGAAAAAGACAAATGAGTTTCCAGCCCACCAATCTACTCTGCTGATAAGCATTGGAAATTAACACAGAATTAAAATGCGAGCTTGAATGTAAACAGACATCCACCACATGTTTGACTGGACTTGGGAAAGTAGGGGGAGCCTGAACATTTGTTATTTCAATGAATTCATCAGTTGTTTTTAAATATGTGCCAGTCTTATATCCTTTTAATTGCACACTTTAAAGCATTCTTGAAGGACAGAATCTGGATAGGGAAGTAGGGTGTTAGTCTTGTGTGGGATTGCCAAAGAGCTCACAGAATTAACAGATTTTCTTCTGTGGTGCACTGCAGTTCTGTGGTACAACATAAAATCATTCTGCAGCTTTGCTCATTCCAGGAAATCTGCATTTGTGTTGGTGGCAGTGTGTTACTCTCATAAAACCAGGCACTCAGCACTCTGAGATTCAGACTGAAAATCAACCACAATGACCAGTGACTGAACTCTTCAACCTGCTGTTGTCATGCAAGTTGTAAAAGCTGTATCTGGCTGGCTAGTATGATTAGAATTATTATTATTTTGTTTAGGCTTCACACTGTACTTTATGGGTGGTGAGGTTGCCCTCTGCTTCTTCTCCTTCTTCTCTGTCTTCTTCTTGTTTGTGTTCTTGTTTGTCTTTCTCTCTTTCTTCTTGCTCTTCATCATTATTTTCATCTTCGTCTTCTTATTATTATTTATCATCATCTTCTCCAGGTGCTGCTTTTTGTTTGTGTTCATGTCATTATTTTCATGTATTTGCTGTTTTTGTTGTTGTTCTTCATCATCTTTTTGTTTTTCATCACTTCTCTTTTTTCTTCTTCCTCATTGCCTTTTCATTCTGCTGCAGCTTTTTTTGTGTTATGTCTTTGTGTTTATGTTGTTACTGATTTTTTTTTTGTTGTCATTGTTGTTATTGTTTTTGTCCTTTGTTCTTTATTGTCATCATCATCATCATCGTTATGACAATCAACATCTTTTTCTTCTGCTGCTGATGTTTCTCCTTCTTCTTCTTCTTCTTCTTCTTCTTCTTCTTCATGTTTTCATTATCTTCATTATCATCATCACGATGACAATCACCATCTTTTTTTTTCTTCTGATGGTGCTGTTTCTTCTTCTGTCTCCTTCTCCTCCTTCTTCTTCTTCTTCTTCTTCTCTTTTCTTCATTTTCTTCTTCTTCGTCTCTTTTCTTCATTTTCTTCTTCTTCTTCTCTTTTCTTCATTTTCTTCTTTTTCTTCTTCTTCTGTCTCTTCTTTTTCTTCTTCTCCTTCTTCTTCTTCTGTCTCTTCTTCTTCTTCTTCTTCTTCAAGTTTTTCATTATCATAATCATCATGAAAATCATCTTTTTCTTCTGCTACTATTGTTTGTTCTTCTTCTTCTTTTTTTTCTTCTTCTTCTTCTTCTTCTTCTTCTTCTTCTTCTTTGTTTGCTCAGGTGCTGTGTGTTTTGAATGAGTTGCTGATTGACAGTAAATGGTCCTCACTTGATGACAGTGAGAAGTTTGTGTTGTTAGTCACAGTGTTGGCACGGATGTGGTCTGAGTGTGGAGTTTGTGATTTACAGGGTTGTGCGTGAATCAGACGGTTTGTTCTGTCACTCTAATCCCATTCACATCAGAGTGCTGTCAGATGGCCACTTTAATTAACCACCATCCAAAAACAGGCCAAGCAGTGACATGGCCTGGGCCTGAGCCAATCAGCTTTCTCAGCCAGATAAATTAGACATGGTGTGTAAAAGAGAGAGGATTGATGAGGCCAATATCAATTACCATTCTCTTTCTCTTTCTGTCTGCGAGATGGAGGGAGAGGAGAAATAGAGCAGAGACAGACAAATGAAATACACAGGGCTCTGGTGCCTGAGGAGTGTCAGACAGACTCTGTAGTGGGTGGGTGTGTGTGTGTGTGTGTGTGTGAGAGAGAGATAGATAAGTTGAGTGAAATAGGGGGTTCCAGGCAGACTGAACAGAGATGTTGAGTTGTAATGGTGGCTGGACTTGAGTGGACAGAGCAGGCAAGTGAAGAACTTCTCCAGCTGACAATGACAGCAGATTTACAACTCAATTTAGAGGACAGGAGGGGGGCAGCTCAGAAAAGAGAGACAGAGACTTCTGCAGGTGTCTTAGCATTCACATCTCAGTGCATTGTGCAAAAGCATGTCTAGATACTCTATCAGTGCATTCTGACACCAAATACACAGTTTGGCATTCAAGTGAGCATTGAAACTTTTTAGATAGACTACAGTGTTACTTACGATCTTCATTCATATTTTGAAGACACACCTTCTTTAAGCATCTTTTATTTGAACATATGCAAAAATATCCTAATATTTTTATATATTTTGATGAATCTACAACATAACCATCTTTGTCAAACCATCTTCTCAAAGTTGGATGACTACCTCTAGAGTCATGCCCCGCTGTACCACTATATTGTAGAATTGGATTCTGTCCACTCTGTATTTCATGATATTGCCCTTGAATAGAAAAAGCTACAGAGCCCAAACAAAAACTCCAAAGAGCCCTGCCAACACAATTGGTTTGATTACATGCGATTGGAAAGGTAATGGATTCACAACGAAGGTGAGCCAGGCAAGATTTCACAATGCGCTTTTAGACAATGGAAGGTTAGAGAGAAGCCAGCTGTCATTTGGAAAGTGTTACAGGATGACCAGCAGAAGGAACAACAGTTACATGGAGAACAATTAGCCATGAAGTGCATTGTAGTCCCCTCCTCTCCCAAACCCAAACAAAACTCCTCTGCTAAAAAAGTAAGCATAGAGATGCATATTTAAAATTTGAGCATTTTGATAAATCAGAGCTGTTTTTGAACAATGCTCATGTTTGGAGAAAGAAGGGTTGTGAGTATAATCCAAAAAACATCATACCCACAGTGAAGTATGGAGGAGGGAGCATCAACCTTGCTGCGCCATTAGGCGTCATCAAAGGAAACATGAATGGAACGACATACCGGAACATATTAGAGGAGAATTTAATCTCATAGGCCAAAAAAGAAGAGAAGACAGAGGTTTTAATTAGACAGCAACCCCAAAGACATAATAAAGAAATGGTTATATATAGAACCATGAACACTCAAAGAACCATTTGCATGATTAAATGTTTTCGTGAAACATTCTTCAGATTGCAGATTGCAGAGTGGTGTAGGTGATTCTATTTAGATCCTTATTGAAACGGGTTCTATATAGCACCAAAAAGCGTTCTGTTATTGTTACCATGTGAGACCTGTAACAATAGACAAACCCTTTTCAAAAAGGATTCTATATGGAACCATCTACAACACATTCTGCATTAATCTGAAGAACCATCTCACTATGCAAAGAACCCTTTAATCATGCAAAAGGTTCTTTGAGTGTTCATGGCTCTATATAGAACCCCTTCCTTTACTAACCCTTGAACAACCATCTTTTTTTAAGTCTCAAGTCCAAAAGAGGGAGCCTACAATGCTACAAAAAGTTAGCTATTTAATTACATCTTGCCATAGACTTCTCAAAGCTGTAATAACAACAGCTTTGCAACAAAGTAAAAGTGTTATTTATTTGTGGTTTTCCCATTTGTGGACAAAATATTGAACAAACGGGTGTCTGGATTCTTTTGGACATATCCCAGATATTCAGTTAAGGGACATATAAGGTTGCTGTATGTGGCAGCAAGGAGATTTATTGCAGCTATGTACATTACTCTCGAAACAAGTTTCCATCTGGGTTATTTTTATAATTACAGCAGTACAAATAAGCAGTCATCTATTAGAACCACTACAAGATTGCATTCTTATCATTTTCTGAGGCCTCAAACAGTTCTTTGATTCTCAAAGCCTATCCTTGAGTGTTGGCAACCCCAAGAGCATAGCTACTTTTCTGTTCCCACAGACAGAACATGGAGGCAACATGCTTTACTCTGTGACTTCAGCACCTCCAGGAACAGTGCCTCATTCATCACACAGACATCAGCAATTATCCATCATGGATGGCCACAGAGGGGTCTCTATTGTGTGCCTCCGAAGGCATTAGGGCCCATTAGTGGACTCCATACTGCCACTCCAGCAGACACCCCCTCATCCCGCTCAGTCCCTGCCCCAGAGAGATGGCCCCTCTCTGGGGAGGGACAGTATGTGTCAGGATGATGAGCTGGTGGAGATACTAGGTTTAGGAATAATTCTGGTTTAAGACAGCATGATCCTAGAACATCATCTCCAGTATTAATGTAGCATCCAAAGCACTATTTGGATTAGCTTTAGAACTGGTTTTTACCAGGTTCTGTAACCTAATTTAAATGATTTCTTGCAATTACCACATTGAAACATCATTACATCATTACACCACGGGACACACTCAATAACAACAACAACACCCCACGTGGAGTGTATATTAGCAGGTTTTGTTATGAAATTATCATGAGATAAGTAACATAACCTATGTTACTTACACACATTGCAGATTTGTATGGGATTAAAATCACTGATCTTGGCAATCACTTAAATTACAGTACCTGCCCAGGTAAAAGTGATCCAGTCTCAATAGGGCTTAAAAAAATCATAGTCCTGTGTATGCTGGTATTTTCCCTACTTCATCTAAGTAGTCAGCTAATTCCTTTGATGAAGTGGGAGTTTTAGAGGGAACACGCAAACGTGCAGGGCAGGACTTCTCCAGGACCAGGGTTGGAAACCACTGATCAGATTCTCACTTTAGGCAATAGATAGACTTATTTTGCCAAGGAATATCTCAGATATCATTGATGAGAAAGAGAGACTAAAACATCAAAACAAAACTTTTTCCAAGGAAATCTTGGAGGATGGTAAATGAAGGAGTACACTCTAATTGAAGCAAGCTAACCAAATGTGCAAAAAGAAGCAAATTGACTTGATCAGTGATAAAGATTCTGTGATGTCCTTTATAACATCATTGTCCTTTTCTTTATTTTATTCTCCTATGAATGATTTTTATCAGACAAGCTCTGGCCATCCCCTGTATTCTCTCTCCCTCCTCCTTTTATCAGAATGCTCTGATTCCAATTCTCTGATATGAGAAATGCAATCAAGACTGACAACCGTTCGCCCACAGTGTGGACAGGGTCTGAATAATGTGCATTTAAACCATTAAAGCGAGCCAATTGGCCCCGGCCCATACCAGCTAGCAAAGTGCTGCTATCTTGCCCACCCGGCGGCCAAGAGAGAGAGAGAGAGATGAAGGAAGAGATTGGTAAGGTTTAAAAGAGGTGTGGAAGTGGAATGAAGAATTGGGGAAAAGGCAGGCTGCAGGAGCAGGAGAGATAAGGACAAAAGCAGGTAGAGTTGCATTTTCAAGTAAGGTAGTAAAGAGGGGGAGCAGGGGTGTCCTCTCAGTGATATGCAGGTATATGAAATGTACCCACAACGAAACCTCTATGACTGGCATATGCACACTTTAAAATGCACAGTGATACATGTTTTGGGTTACTATCACTAAAATGTTGGTGCAAGAAATAAAAGTATTGAAAATTGAAATCTTCTTCACTCCTCATCAAGTTGGCTGATGAATTGAAACAAAATCTTAATGTATTCTACAAATGCAATTCATTTGAGCATTACAGTGTAGTACTGCAGGAATGTTTGCACATTAAAAAAAAATGTTTGCCATGGCCAGGTTGGTTATTAAGGCCATCATGGGCTACTATGCCTATTTAGAATCTTAAGTTTTTAATTTTATTTAATACCAGTCAAACAGCATTTTATCACCAGTTCAGAATTTTGATTATCTCTTTAGTGCAGCTCAGCTAAATATTCTCTTTTCATGCTCTATTGAAGCAGTGAAAACATTGTAGAATATGATGCATTCTGGATATTAATTTTGTTTTGTTTTCTCAGCTATTATAGAATCAGAAGCCTGTTTTTCGCTGTAGAGTCAAATGGTTCTCAGGGCCATACTGTGCTGTTCCATGCTGGTACAGACTTGTGAGACCAGCTTCTGCTGTGCTGCTAAATCAGAACTAGGAAATGCTGAAGAAAACTATACAAAAGAGTGGCCAACTGCTAACAGCCAAATACCTACACACACCACCCACCACAAAACACCATGGATGACTGGCATACCAGCATCCAAAATACAACATGTGCTGGTTTTGCTGGTAATCAGCATGCTGGTACCTGCTGGTTTTTCTGGCATAGTGGCCACATATTACAATCATTTTATTCATGTATTTGCAACAAAATTGGTTTTGTGTTATTGAAAATAGTCATTCCAAACGTTTGAACAGTGATTCCAAGTGTGTAAATGCTAGTGTAGGTATTTATTATTATTGGTATTATTGGTGTTGTAGTCAAGGCCATTAGAATATTCTAATCATAAAATAGACACATTCTAGAATGTATATTGTAAAACATTATTAACATTGAATAATATGTAGCCTAAAAATATTATTATTAATAATCATATAATAGTCTTAGTCCAACTTTGCACTGTTGTTTTTGGAAATAAAGTGATGTTATTATCTGTTCTTTCTTCTCTGAAACTTATTCAGTCACCACTGAAAGTCACCTGAATATAAACCAAACAACATACACCCAATTTAATTATTGCAATAATAACATTCAGATCTTCCCTCAGGTGATGTTTAAAATTTGCAACCAATGAAAATCAATAAACAAATAATACCCAGGTAAGCCATAGTGGAAAGGATCTCTTAGATCCTCAACCAGCAGTGAGCAACCTTTGTTTAAACATGTAGAGAAAGGACTGTTTTCTTCTGTTTGAAGGTTTTGTTGATGTTGAATAGTGATAAAACAATGTTCAGTTTCCAGTCAGCTCAGACAGAGACCACTTCACCCTGAGACAGAAACAAGACTAACTTAAGGTCTCAAGTCTGAGACCGGATGTGAGTACTACAACACTAGGTATTGCAATTTTTATGTACATGTACGCTACACATTTTAGATACATCACAACGTAATAGCTAGGTTAGTCTTGCTAGCAACTCATCATAGCACTACTTAAAACTAGATTACATCAGTGATTATGAAATGCAGTTCTCAAAGGCTCACTCCAGCAGCATGTGCTTTTTCTTCACAAGAATCTGGTTCATCACATATCATCATAAAAAGGAATGGAGATGTATTTCTCAGTGTAAAATTATGCAGAAATACCTACAGCAATCCGTCTCCTTGTTTGACTCTTCATTGTATAAATATGTGCCACATAATGAGAAAAGAAAGTTTAAATGCGTTTAAAACTTTTAATTTAGTGCCCAAAATACTGGTGTCATCACTAAATGGTGAGCTTTCCAGCAAGGATTGTTATGCAGCAGCACAGATCAGTCTTCGACATCATTAATCAGCTTTAAAACTCCGATGGACGAGTGGAGTGGGCCTTTAGCAGTGAGGCAGCAGAGTGAATCTGGATAGTAAATCAGCCTCCTGTCCTCTAGCTGACATTTTAGTCTCCAGTGCATTCTCCCCCTGTCTACACCTCAACTTTCAAATTCGCCTACCCTCTCCCAATCTCTCTCTCTTGCTCGCTTTCTCCTCTCTCTCTTTCTCTCTCGCTGACCTTGTCCTCCCCTGTGTCTCTGGAAGAAAAGATGACTCTCCATTATCTATGATTGGAGATGGCCATTATCTAAACACAATCTATGAGGCAAGTCTCACTTCACAGAGCGGCACTTCTTGTGGGGTGGGGGGCCATTTTGTTGGGAAGAGAGTGGAGTTTCTGCCATTTTCCCTCAACTGAACTTCAGTGTTCTGTTGTTGCATTCATTGTTTTCGTTTTCCATATGTGTCACTTTACAGTTATAGCATAGTACTTGGATTTTAATGCCTTATATATTTATACATCTGTAAATATTGCATATTGCACTGCCACTTGTTTATATACCAATGCATATTGCACAACTATTAACATATGTTATCGTTTATAGTGTATAGTCACTCAGTTCATTCACTGGATGTGACATGCACCTTTGTCACCTGCATAATATTTATGCAATTTTACTTATTCTTGTACTGCACATTATATTTTATGGTTGTGTTAGTATATTTTATTATATATATTTACTTATTTACTTACTTATTACTTATGCATCTGTATAATATTGCACGACAATACTTTTGCTCTTGTTTTGCTCTTCACTGTACTTTGTGCTGCTGTAATAGTCAGCTTTCCCTCTGGGATTAATAATGTTAAGTACACTGTAGTTACTGAATAATTCATAGTAAGTAACTGAATAACAAGCAGTAAAAATTAAAACATGTCACATTTAAATTTTTTTATGTACATTTCACATTTATAGCATTTGGTAGATGCTCTTATCTAGCATGACTTACGAGTTAATCATGTTGCAGAGGTAAGCAAACATAGCATTTCCCAAGGACTTGTAGTGCTTGAGGTGTGCTTGCCTAAGCAGGGAACTGATTTTTCTATGTAACTATTTATTCACAGTTATGTATGGCTGGTGCCCGTTAAAATGAGTCAATGGCTTAATTTGTACCTGGATCCGGATCCTCCGAGCACATGTTTTAGTGGATCTGGCACCTTGTTCACACAATAAATACATTGATGTGACAATGTGTAGAGAAATTTTATGAAAAATCATAGTAAAATTTTCTACATACAACTCACTATAAATGACAACAAAACAACAAAATGTGGAAAAGTACCTTGCTCTGTCTTTGTGCCATGGCACACATACACTTGCCGTTTTAGCTCTCTTTGGGTATGCATAGTCACAGAATCAGTTAAAAACATCACCGATGCCATTTATCACTCGCGAATGCACTACTACTGCTGTAATTCTCCATCTCCATCTCTCAAAAGAGTTCAGTAATGCTGAGCTAAACTACTGGCTTGTGGCTTCACTTTGTTAACTACACATGCAGTAGAGGCTGTTGGTTTTGTTTTGGGAAACCCACATGTAAGAGAACATTCAATGCTTAAGAGCCTTGTTAACATCAGATTCAACATTACAGAAAAAGCCCACACTGTGGCATGTCTAATGCTTTTTTTTGTTGTTGTTTTTGTTTTTGTTCTGGGACCTCCCGCTTCACTAACCTGCTGGATCCATCACTAATCAGAGTGTCGGGACCTTATCATTTACAAATAAAGCCCTGAATATATTCAATATTTATTTTCCCTAAATCTATAAAACTCTCTTATACAGTCTTTTCATGTCAAAAGCTTCAAAAGCTACTGTCAAAGTAAATGTAAGTTAATATACACTACATGGACAAAAGTATTTGCACCTACACATTACACCTACAGGAGCATTTATGACATTGCAACTTCCCCTCTTCTGGGAAGCTTTCTAAAAGATTTTGGACTGTGTCTGTGGGAATTTTTGCCCATTCATTCAGTAGTGCATTTGTGAGGTCAGACACTGATGTTGGACGAGAGGGCCTGGCTCACAAAAAAAGGTGTTGGATGGGGTTGAGGTCAGGGCTCTGTGCAGGCCAGTCAAGTTATTCCACACCAAACTCACTCAAACCATGCCTTTATGGACATTGCTTTGGGCACTGGGGTTCAGTCATGCTGAAACAGAAAAGGGCCTTCCCCAAATTGTTCCCACAAAGGTGGAATCATACAATTGTTCAAAATGTCTTGGTATGCTGCAGTACTAAGATTTCCATTCACTGGATCTAAGGGGCCTAGATCCAGTAAACCCCTTAAAAACAGCACCATATCATTAACTCTCCTCCAGCAAACTTTACAGTTGGCACAACGCAGTCAGGCAGGTAATGTTCTCCTGGCATTCGCCAAACCCAGATGTGCAGTTCTTTTGCTGATGTTGCTTCCAGGGGCAATTTGGAACTCTTTAGTGAGTGATTCAACAGAGGATAGGCACTGTGTGCTTCAGCACTCAGCAGTCCCACTCTGTAAGTTTGCGTGGTCTACCTCTTTGTGGCTGAGCTGTTGTTGCTCTTAGATGCATCCATTTCACCATAATAGCACTTACAGTTGACAGGGGCAGATCTAGCAGGACAGAAATTTCACAAACTGACTTGTGGCAAAGGAGGCATCCTGTGACAGTGCCATGTGTAAAGTCACTGAGCTCATCGGCACAACTCAATCTACTGCCAGTGTTTGTTTATCGAGACTGCAAAACTATGTGCTTAATTTGATCCACCTGTTAGCAATGGGTGTGGCTGAAACACCTGGACTCAATAATTAGGGGGTGTGTCCCAAAATATTTGTTCATATAGTGCAGTCACCCAAGTCAGAACCTGCTGGCAGGTCCTTAGAGTTTAAGGGGTTAATGAAAGAAACCTGAAGTATTAAACTTAGTGGTTGCTGCTTATTGAGCTGCTGGTCTGAATAACACATGGGGCACTAAGAAATCAGCATACAAAACCACAGTGGTCTGCTTTTCAACATGACCTTACTGATGTGTCCCTGACATACATCAATACTGGACATTCTAGTTTTAGCAGCTGTAAAATACAAAACTTACCTACAAAAGGACAGAAAAATCATTTTAGAAAGTAAACAGCTCGGTCATATTTTTAGCTTCATTCTAAAGCTGCAAGCATAATTAGAGTCCTTCCTCACTCATAATTTGGGGTTTAATCATTTCTAAATATTTGGTTTAGTGAGGCTGTGATTGCTCTGGAGAGATTAAGTCAAACACAAGCATTTGAGCAAAGGCCAATTCTTATGTGAAATTTCATATGCCAAAAATCTTATCTCTATGCTATGTCAATTACCACAAGATGTAAAATTCACAGAGAAGAAAAAGCAGTCTACATAAGGCTTGGATGTCAGACTAAAGTACTACTCAGCTGGGATTAGTATTATATGAGGAGATGTAGAAACATAATTATTACCAGAGTTTCTCTGTAATATTAGTCCTGTCCAAATCTACTGTGACAGTACTTCTTATGGGCTGTGTGTATCTGCCTTTGTAAAGAATATGGCAATACTTGCCTACTATAAAAGGAACCATAGAAACATCAATCGCATGCAAACTGGCATGGGTATGGAGGCATGTGAGAAATAATTTACTTGTATGCTTTAAGGCTCTAATCAAGCTGATATGTATTGTTTTCAAATATATAATGCTGAATATTAAAAAGTGCAAATCTCATTGTGGTTTTATTTGATGTGACGATATTGATATAATTAATGGCAGTGCTAAGGACTTTATAAATGAAAATAAGTACACATCATCTACAGGGAACACACTTCTGCACATTTTAATGTACAGTTACTGTTTATTTGCTGAATTTAACATACTGGGAAATTCAAGTATAAAATATGGCTATTGCAAAATTACACATTTTATATTTTATCTTTTATTTTTTCCCAATATGTTAAAATCAGCAAATAAACAAAGTGTACCCCAAAATTTGGAGAAAAAATTTAATACTTAAGTTTTCTGTAGATCAGTAGTCACCAACCCTGCTCCTGGAGATCTACCTTCCTGTGGAGTCTAGATCCAACCACAACCTCTCACACCTGCTCCAGATAGTTAACTTCTTCAGACGTGCCTGATTGGCTGGATCAGAGGTATTGCTGTTGGGTAAGTATGTTAGATGCAAGTTGGAACTAAACTCTGAAGGAAAGTAGATCTCCAGGAGGATGGTTGGTGACCGCTGCTGTAGATGATGTATTTTCAATTGTAATTTGATTTAGGGTGTTCAAACTTTTGCACACAACTGTATCTATTAGCGAAATGAAAATTGGTCATATGCATTAAAGATGTCCTGTGGTAACCACCAATAATGTAAGGGGTAAAACGTATACATGTATTGTGTTTATTTTAAGCTATTTTAGGATTTTAGTTCAACTTTTTGGAATTTTGGGTTCAGTTTTGGTCAAGGATTCTCATTTGGTGCATCACTAGTGCTGACAGCAAAAATGTCAAACACAGCAGAAAACAAACCTCACAGTAATGTTTCTTTACAGACTTATGTCCAGAAAATATATCCCTTTCACATATAACTTAATGCATTAATAGACTGACTGGAAGTTTCTACAGTTTCCACTGAGCATCACAGTCAAATTCCCAGTGTGAAACATTTAATTTTAGGAGCTCGCCTGGCTCCTCTCCTAAGGAGATATGTCTGTCCATTTGTGGCCTTTTTCACCTTTTGACTAAAACTTTCCTTCACTTAGCCAGAGTGTGAAGCTGACAGCAGCTCAAGCTGTCCTGGGCCTCTCAGTCTCCCTCTCCTCAGCAGGTGGACGCTCTGAAGGCTGCTGGGTAAAAACAGGCTTGGCCGCCACACGGGATTCACCACCCATGTGCATCTCTTAGCCAGGGAGGGATCTTCACCAATCATCATGCAAATGAGGCCCTTCAACCGAATCCCAGACAAAGTTAAAGCCAGAGCGTCTGCAAATGCCGCTTTTTACACTCCCCTTCAAGCAGTTTTCAATCTCAGGCTCATAAAAGCAATAACTTACCGTTTGCTTGGAATTAATTTAGATTGCCTTGTAGGAGAGGGATATTGCACTAAGCAATGTCGGCTCATTTTCGAATGGACAAAAGTTCATAGGCCTATATTTGACTGGGGAAAAGGAAGCGATTACACTTTTTTGCTCAACAGACTATTTTTTTTTATTATTTCCAGAGAAAAATGTGCAGCCTAATAATGAGCAGCATGAACTTCATCCCAAGTTAGGCGATAATGTTACTGTTAATAACAAATAATGTAATATTAGATTATTAAATGAGGCATGATATGCACATGCAAAATATGAACCAATTTGAAAAGATGTCACCTATTAAACCTCACAAATTAACATATTAATTTGTGGGAAATGGAGTTTCAGCTGAATGTACTGATGAAAATTGCTCTCTGAGATTAGTCACTATTTTAGGCGCTCAGAATTTGAGTAGAACACTATTAAAAATAGTGAATTAAGGTTGTTCACTTAAGTAATTTTATTAAACCAGAAAATAACTTGCCAGATCAGAATCAGTTTATTTGAATAGAAGTCTGATGATGTTTTTTTCTTTATTTTTTAAGTATTAAAGTGTTCGTTTATTTGTGCATGTATACATACATTTATATAAAGAGTAAGCTGCTACACAAAACTGGTCAACATCATAAAGTAGCAGTACAATAGAACCTTTGTGCCTGTGCTGATTGGGCTACACACAAGTAAACGTCAAACAAACATCCTACCATTCTTGCTAGACTTGGCTCTGAATCATTATGCTATAACAAATAAGCCTGTTTAGAGCCAGCATCAGAACTAAATCACAAGTGGGGCATTCAGAAGGAGGGAGTAGGGGGATGCAGCATATGTACGTGGCTCAAAAAAATATATATAATTTTTTCAATTCAATATTGTCGCTGTCCAAAGAAAACCATATATCTCCATTTTTGTCAATTTTTATTTTTCTACATCATTTCAACATTCCAGCCATCCTTTACACTGTGTTTCATATTGAATGGACCAATAGAAATGCTCTAAAATCACTTGGAATAAAATCTCTTTACATTAACTTACATTGAAAGGTAAGTGTTTTTGGTCTCTCCTGTAAAGTTACTATTTTGGAGATACTTGTTTTTCTTTGGACAGTGACAATATACAGATTGCAGGTTGTTTTTGCTATATAATTTTCATATATGGACTGTATGGACAGGGGAGTGAATGGTATTTGCAACAATTTTTTGCAACAATGTTTATAAACAACATCAAACTTTAATTTCAAACAGGTTGTCGAAAATTCACTACTCATGCACAGTTTCTTTCACATCTCTCTCTCTCTCTCTGTCTCTGTCTCTGTCTCTGTCTTTCTCTCCTCCTCTCTTCCCCTCTCCACTGAAAGCAGGGGAAATTGTCTGGAAAATGAGTGGCTGTCAGTCTGCTGCCATGTCCAGGCAAGTGGACGGCCCTCATTCTACAAATGCAAATAACAAAAAGGAGGATCAAAAGAGTTATCAAAACACTAGTGACATCTGACAATTGCTTGTCTCAGGAAGCCTTTTCATTTCAGCTCGCTATATTAAAAATTAATGGATTTCGCACAGACGCCATATGCTGTCAAGATTGATGCTTCTCTCAATGGAATAAAGTGCTACTTTTTCCGTCACCAATGCCTTTTTTTCCCCTCCCTCCCTTCTCGGATCTCAAATGGAAAGGGGATTGAGTTGTTGGGGAAACCTACTTAGACTAAGTTCTCTTTCCCTCCTTTGTTTGCAAATATGTCAGCCCTCCAAACAATTAGTTCCAGGCAGAAGTATTGAGTGGTTAACATGTTTTTTTAATGACTGCCACGTTTTTCCAGCAACTGCAAGCAAGCGAAGAGTGATTCCGGTTTTCCAATTCATGGAGAAAGTGAGCTATCGGGGAGGAGAAAAAAAAGCAGACAGCTGCCTCTGACGATAAAAGGCTCCTGCTGAGGGGCCTGTGGGTGTATTTCAAAGGCAGTGTATATGTGTGTGTGTGTGTGTGCATGAATGTGGTACATCAGAAAGCTTGATGCTGATAGTCTTGTTACTTGGCACTAGCTCTGGCATTTCCTGGCTCTGGCGTTCAGCACTGCCCTGTCATGGACAGAGACAGAGCTTGCACATGCTGATGAAGATACAGGTGGGTGATACAACATGCGGTGTCTCAGTAAGGTGTTGAGCCACCGCGAGCTGCCAGAACAGCTGCAGTGTGCCTTGACATAGATTCTACGAGTGTCTGGAACTCTACTAGAGGGATGAACAACAAGATCTTCCAAAGGCATTCCCTCAATTGGTGTTTTGATGATGTTGGTGGAGATCCATGTTAGTCCAAATCTCCCATCAGTTGAGATCTGATGACTGGAAAGATCATAGTATATGATTTACATCATATTCATACTTATCAGACCATTCAGTGACCTCTTGTGCCATTGTTGTCCTGGGAGAGATAGAGAATAGAAAAGTTTTATGATAGGAAAATTGATTTGGAGTCATCCTAAGTGAACAAGTGAACCCAGACCATGCCAGCAAAATACCCCCACAGCATGACAGCACTGTTAAAAATGAGAGGTTCACACAACTCAAACTTCTTAGTTGAGTCAAAACTTCTATTAGTTTTTAAGTTCTGCATCTCAGTTAGGTAAATAAAATGAACATGTTTTTTATACTCAGCTTCCCCACTAGCCAGGACTCTTCATCACACAATCCTGCTAGGCATCTTTCCTCTTGGGTACACACTTATGGACCTCCTGTTGGGGTGAAAGCTTAGTCAACTTCACCAATCAGGAACACACAAAGCAACTCAGATTTTGTGTCTATAAATGTTTAATACACTGGAGAAAATATTTGTTGTTTTAACTTTAAAGCATCATGGCGTAGTTTCATGTGGTGCAACTGTCTAATAATTCATCCCAACATCTGGAGATCATGAGTTTGATACCATAGCTGCCCATATCCAGAAGCCCTAAAGGAAAATATGCCAGATGGGACTGTGTGATCAGAGGAGTGCCAGCTAGTGGGGAAATTGAGTAAAAACTAACTGAGATGCAGACCTAGAAACAGTAGCTGGGAGAATCTTTGACTTAACTCAAAAGTTTGGTGTCCTCAAGTTGAGTCAACTCAAGAAAAGCCATGTAATCAGTTACTATATAATTTAAAGTTGAGCAAACTTCTCATTTTTTACAGTGAGAGCTACCAGACCACCCTCACTGTAGGGGTCCAGCATTCAGGCCTGTACTGTTCTCTTGGTGTACAGCACACATGCACTCTCCCACTTTTGGAGAATATGATGAATGATGATTCCTCTGACTATATAACTGTTTTCCACATCTCTGTACACCAGTGTTTATGATTTTAGCACCACTAAAATCTCAAATGTGCATTTGTTTTTTTCAATGAGGGTTTATACGTTGCATCCTTCCTAAAATCTTGCTAAAGCCTGATCATCACAGTCATCGGAAGTACTTTCATCCACAATTTCCAACTCTATTTATTGATGTTACTTTATTTGCTGTTTGTATTGAAACACTAGCCAGGTGAGCAGTCTTTGTAACTCAAGCTCCTGCCATCTGTGCCCCTCTTGGATCTTTTCCTCCACAGTTGAGGTCAGCTTGGCCTGTTCTGCATTGTTATACAAGCCACGAAGCATGGTAGGATGCTTTAACTATGATGCAGTATGCATGGAAGCATCTTTCTTTTTCTCCACTCATTTATTCAGGTCTTTCCTTTAAGCTGGCACTCTTCTGTACATCTACATAGCAAAGAAGAGGAGGCAGAGATGCAGTCTTTGGTGAACTTTTAGTGCTTTTAGGACAGGATGAGATATAGAACACAAAAAAGAACATGAAGCAACAAGGCAGAATGATAACATCCTAACCAAACATCAGAGAAGTAAGGCTTGTAATGTTAACACAGCCTTAGCCAAACACTGCAGCCCGTACTGCGAAGGTTATGAGTGTGCTTAGCGAGTAAAAGTCAAAGCCCTAGTGTGCACTGCCATTAAACAGCAGCCGTGCTTCAGTCCATGTGCAGGACATGAAGAATCCCACCATGCTCTGGATGGAAATCAAGTGACCCCTCTCAGTAACTATTGATTTAAATATGCATTGAGGAGTTGAGCTGAGCTGAAGGCTAAGCAGTGCTTTGTTTCGAGAGGCTTTTAGAGGCCATCTACTCCTCTTCATAAACGCACTCTAAAGTCCAGTGATGGGTAAAGGAGAGGCGGAAAAAAACTCAACCAATCAAATAGGATCAGCCTGGGAGACAGGCACAAACGGGGCTAATTAATTGAAATCCATATTCTTATGTGTATGTCTATGTGCCTGTGACTACAGAGCATAATAAACTACACTGGTTCTATAGTGTGAGTTTGTGGTGAGGAACATGAACCATAGAGAGGCAGAGAGAGAGAGGGAGGGGGGTTCAGAGAATGACGAGAGAGAGTTAAAGAATCAGGAAAAGAGGGAGAGAAAGAGAGAATGAGGGAAAGAATGAGAATGACAAATAAAAAGAGGGGATGAGAGAGAATTAGATAGAGGGAGAGAATTAGAGAGAGAGAGAGAGAAAGAAAAAGCAGAGGTCAAATGAGGTAGAGAAAGAGAGAGGGAGAGGAGAATGAGCAAATGAAAGAGAGAAAGATAGGAAACAGTAGAGAATACAAGAAAAGAAGAGAGGCAATTTAAAAAGAGAATGAGAGAGAGAGAAGGGATGAGAAAGGACATGAGAGAGAGAAAGAGAAGGAAGAGAATGATAGAAAGAGAAACAAAGTGACAGAGAAAAGGACAATGAGAGATGGAACAAAATAGAGAGAAACAGTGAGAGAGAGATAGAGAGAATGCAAGAGAGGGAGAGGGACAGAGAGAAAGAAATAAGGAGAGATAAAATGAGGGGAGAGAAAATGATAGAGAAAAGGAGAGACAGACAGGAAGAGAAAACGAGAGAATGAAATAGAGAGACAATGCAAGGGACAGTCACAGAGAGAGAGAGAGAGAGAGGAAGAGAGAATGAGAAGAAAGAATGATAGCAAGAGAAGCAAAGTGACAGAAAGGGACAATGAGGGAGATGGAACAAAATAAGGAGAGAAACAGTAAGAGAGAGAGAAATAGAAAGAGAAATAAAGAGAGAGAACGAAATAGAGAGAGACAGAGACAATGCGAGAGAGAGAGAGAGAGAGAGAGAGAGAGAGATGAATTATAACCAGGAGGTCTGGCAATGAAAAGATAGCGGACTACAAATTCAATTTTTCTCTCTGTCCCTCCCTGAGGAAAAGCTCAGAAGAACACTCGCTCACCCCCTCCCAACATCTTCCACTGAGGGTGATTTATTTTTTTAGCCTTTGCTAACACGTTGGAAATGTTCTCTCATTGTTCTCATGGCTAGTTAATTAGCCTTGTAAAGCTGACATTAGGTCTTCGAAAGGCCCCCGATGGGGAGTGAGTCTGCATCCCCTTAAGGCTGGAGCACCACGGGGGCACAAGCAGTGCAGAGAGAAAGAGATAATGAGAGAGAGAGAGCATAGAAACAGAGAAACTGCCTTAGTTAATCTGAAAACACTGTCTCTGCCTTTTGAAATGTAATGTGGAAGCAAAAAAAAGAAAATGGTAATAATTTGTACTGAGTATTTCCAGTGCTACTTTAACTTATGCTAAAGAATATTTTATATTTGTGGCTAAAGTTCTCTTCTTTACACTCAGGTCCACTGTTGGTTTCTGGACAGCTCCCACTTCTCAGTTTTGAAGTTTATCATTTGATTTAAGATCAAAAAGAGAAGAATAGTGCCTCTCGCTCAAAAAATGAAACGTTATTCAATTAAAAATGTTGTCGAGTGGTTTCACACAACTGTGTAAAGTAGTAAGTAAAAAGTGATTTTAGTACATTTTAATTAACTGGACTGAACTTTTCAATGTATTTCTCTTAAATTCAGTTTAATATGATTACATTTAACTAATGAAGGTAGAAGAAGCAACATAAGATCAACACAATAATCTGATCATAATCTGATTATTCAAATGGACATGCAAACGCCATACTCCGATCTAAAAATCCAATTAAGAAATCCCAAAAAAGAGCTCAATAATCAGATTTCTCAGTGCATGTATACTCTTACTCTGATTTCTTTCAGATTTCTCAGTCTGCCTATGTGCGAATACAAACCGAAAATAAGCAAGCACGTTGCTGCGAGATGGCAGCAAAACACTTTTGGAGCGATGATGAAACCAACAACATGCTTGACCAAATGACGGATTTAAATATTCTTTATTTTCTAGAGGATGGATGTTCGTATTTTCTGGTAAAGTGGCGTGATGTTTTTTTTAAAAAAAGCTGCAGCATGAAGTTTGATTTTTGATTGATTACTTTTACATCACATCTTCTGTGAGTTTATTGGCTCATTGCAAAGCAGAAATCAGATTATTGTCTGACTCAGGTAGACCCAGAGTTTCCCCAGTATCTGATTACTCAAGTGCATGTACACGCTTTGATCGGATTACTGACAAAATCTGATTTTCTGCAGTTATCATTGTAATGAAGTTGCTGTACTACCCAGCTGTTGTAGAAACATGCTTAACAGTAGAGAACATAGTAACTTGCTCTTACAGCCAACACAAATGAGGTTAGGTGGTTAATCAAACAATGGTAAAAAAATGTACACACAAGTGAAGGCAGACTGTGGAGAAGATAATACACAGAGGGTGAGTAAACCAAGCAAAACGATTTTCAAATAGATGGTGCCGGAGCCAATGGGAAAGATGGTGAACAAAAAAAATGTGTTTCATTCAACACAACTGACACAGTTTTATTCAGCTACATGCATTTGTTGAGTAATGTTAAATTAATTAACTCTAACAATAAAGTCATTTAATGTTAAACCTTATTCTCCTTCAGGGGAGATGTATCATTTGGTTGCCTAACAATACCCAAAGGAGCAGGACAGCGTCACAAGCAGAGGTGGGTTAGATGCCTTGCCCAAGGGCACAACCAAGAGGTCTGTCATGGGATTTGAACCCACAGCCTTCCTGCTGGCTCACCCTGCCTGCTACTAGGCTACCTGCAACCCCAGTTGTATTTATTTGAGTGTTCCTTCAACACACATCACTTGCTATGCTGATAGCCGCTGGATGTACTAAGAAGCTCGGCTGTAATTCTACAATTTTATGGCCACTTTATTACACACTTATCTCTGTCTTTCTGGTGTACATTTTTCTATCATTTTTCCACCGTGCAGTGCAGTACAGTATGGTAACAAGCCTGTGGTCATACAGTTTTTCATCATTTCCACTGCCAAGTGAACCATACCATACCTGAGTACCCCTGCTGAAGGTTAGCCTTCTTTCTGGGGTACCAAGCAAACTGATCTGAGACATATGAGTGAAGCTAGAAACAATGCAATAATGATGAAATAATGCAAGTGAAGCTAGGTCAAATGCAATCAATACGGAATTATCATCCGCCATTGATCTACAGCCATTTCTATAAAACACCAGCCAAACAGCTAGAATCACTGTCTGTCAGTGAATGCAGAGTAAGAGGTAAATCAGAAACTTTTTGATTATTGTCACTTTTTTTCTCACTCTAGCATTGGATGAGCAATCATGTGACCATTTAACTACCAGAGAGCCCCGTCTAATTTCACAGTACTGTTGTAGATGGGAAACAGATACAGGTACTCGAGCGGGGCATGGGTCAAGTCAAGTCAAGTCAAAGTTTATTTCTATATCTTTTTACAACAGGCATTGTCACAAAGCAGCTTTACAGAAAAATCCGCGTCTAAGCCCCCATGAGCAAGTCAGTGGAGACAGTGGCACGAAAAAACTCTGTAAGAACAAGAGGAAGAAACCTTGAGAGGAACCAAGACCCAAAAGGGGAACTCATCCTCCTCTGGTCAACACCAGAAAGCCAACAATAACAGCAGAGAATGAGATTTGATCATTAGTATAACATACAGAAAAAGGAGAAAAGCAGGAGAAGCAATGTCTGTGATTACAAAGATGCTGCAGTATCATCAGGAGGGTCAGTTCATGCAGGTGAGGTACAACACTGCTCAGCAGGAAGGTCCATGATGGTCAGACTGGTCCAGAAGGCTGGCGAGCAGTGGGCACCTGATCAAGGCAGATGAAGCAACAGCATCAGACTGCACAGAATGGGCAGTTCAGGTAGTTGGGTATTTCTGGGTTTGGATTAGTAACAATGCTGTACTGCAGTGCCCGGTGGCAGATCACCATTAGAGACTGTTGCTCTTCTGTTGATGCACAGTGTGTGTTGGCCACCCTCTAGCTTTTCATCAGCAGTCAGTTTGTAAACATAAAACTAGTCTTGTCTGGATATATTTGAGCAGTGGACAACTCTCATCCTAGGTGACACTGACATGTGTAAAATTACATCTGGGTTGTGAAAAACTGAAACAGATGTGCTTAAACTTAGAAAGAGCACCTCTATAATAGGTATTTCTGATAAAACAGCCATTTGATTTAGATTGTTATTATTAACACTGCTACACATGCTGTATCATATGGTCTAAACACACACACACACACACACACCTATATATATATATATATATATATATATATATTATATATATATATATATATATACACATACACACATTTTTTGGGAGTGCAGTTGCCCACCTAAGTGATAGAGTTCCCCTTTTTACATTCCTATCCCTGACACCTACGCCCACCAACACACAGTTCCTATGATAAGCCTTCCCACATGGTCATAGGTTTATTATACTCATGCCCATTGGTGTGGGCAGGTGTGTGTGTGTTTAGTCATGCACATCTCATTTGAACTTTAAACATGTGAAACAGGTTGTGAGAACTCACCTCACAGTGAGGAAACCTGGCCTTTATTTAGCTCGGCTATGTGTGTGTGTTTGTTTATGGCTCCTTATTTCTGATGTTGCCAGTATTAATAACAGCATGATGCAATTTTACAAAAATTTATAACATATTTAATTTTTTGACATTGCAATAAATAGAAGTCAGAAGTGCAGACTCGAACCTGTGGATACAGAGTAAAAGTAATTATGTGTTTTACTATGTAATTAATGATGCAGTTATGTAATTACATTTAAATAATTACATAATGTAAATCAACTCTAGACTTGTAAGGGTTGAATTCTAGACAACTTCACTGCCATCACTACATGAAGTGCAATTTTACAAAGCACAGTAAAGCTAGCAGGATACCTCAAACAAAAAGATTTCAAAGCAAAACATCATCTTTTTGCCTAAAATAATGCAGTACATTGAGTTTGTATAGTGCAGTGTGAGCTGGCTGCTAAACAGAACTTCTAGTCACCACATTGTTTGTTCTGGGACCTTCCCCTCACTGTGACCCCCATGGTGTCAAATGGTCACTTGTGTCACTGCACTGTACCTCTAATGGTACTGAGATGCGCTTTTTAAGGAAAGAGTTCCTTTTACAAATACCTGTGTAATCAGTGGTAATGTTTTCTTTCATTGTTTGAAGTACATTGCTGTCTTAAGAGTAACACAAACATAATTTTAGACACAACCATAAAATCTTCAAATTCTCATTTGACTGCAGAGCGTCTCAGTTTGGATATGAGAAATCTCCCTTAAGACAGCGGACTTTGTGACTGTTTGGATCTCACACAGTATTCTTTAAGGATCTCAAAATTCTGCCCTCCAGATGTTTGTGTTTTCTTTTACAACTTAAACTTTTTTTTTTACAATATTTACGCTAGTTGCACAGATACCAGAAGAGTTCGACGTATAAAAGTTTTATTGAAAACAATGCGGTTGAGTTTGACATTTCTGAGCCACGTTATTTGTTAATCGGCTACTCAACAAAAGCTATTGGATGTTTATTTGAAAATAAAGTCTCTGCGTCCGGAAAGAGAGCCAACTCCAATTCAGTACAGAAGCAGATATACACAACACTATCACATAAAAGTGATGGGAATTCACCAATGAAACCAACAGACAACACAGCGCGAGAAGGGTGCACCACTAACTCTCTTTCTCTCTCTCTCTCTCTCTCCTCTCTCTCTCTCTCTCTAACATGACTCACATTGAAGAGTGACTGTCTCTTTTCCTGCCAGACTGTGCTGTATCTCTCTCCACCTCTCCATCTGTAGACACTTTATACACTTCATTCCACAGCACACTGAGAGCTCCAATGCATAATGTAAAAGAGCAGTAAGGTAGAGGAGATAAATGATCTGTCTCATGCTATGGAAATACAGATTATAGTAAAAAGGGTTTAGCTTCAGAGATTAAATATGGCTTAATGGTATGTATGTGGGTCATTCAGAGGAAACCTTTTCTTAAGGCTTTGTGCACTTTTACTTGTTTTTTTTTTTTTAGAGTGTGCAGCCTATCAGAAAAAAGGCAAGCCTTTGCATATGTGTATTATGTGTATTATAATAACTGTAACATTAGTTTGAAGTATTGTTGCTCAATGGGTTCAGTGAAAAAATTAATTACCCATTTTCCCGGTTGATCAGTCAAAACATTTAGTGTCTAAAGTTTGCTTTTGCACTGTTACACTGGAGCTAAGAAGCTAATGTAGCTAACAAGTAATTGAAACACAAAATGTGGTTTCTGACACTGTATGACCAAAAGTTAGACTATGTATAGAAAATGGACAAAAGTATGAACATTATCCAGGCTTAAAGATTGCTCATATTATTTTTAGCTATGTGGACATATGTTTGTCCTTTTTTATAAATAACAGTACACTATATGAACAACAGTATTGGGGCACACCTCTTAATCATTGAATTCAGGTGTTTCATTCAGTCCCATTGCCACAGGTGTATAAAAGTTAGCCATGCAGTTGGCCTTTACAAACGTTTGTGAAAGAATGGGTTGTTCTAAAGAGCTCACAAAATTCTAGTGTGGTACTGTAATAGGATGCCACCATTACAAAGTCAGTTCACAAAATTTCTTACCTCCTAGAAATTCCACAATCAACTGTGAGTGCTATTATTAAAAAGTGGAAGCATTTAAGGACCACAGCAAGTGGCAGATTACGTAAAGTTTCAGAGTGGGGTCGACAAGTGCTGAGGCACATAGTGCATAAAAGCTGCCAACAATCTGCTGACTTCCAAACCTCCTCTGGCATCAGCATCAGCACAAAAACTGTGTACCGGGAGCTTCATGGCATATTTCCATGGTCGAGCAGCTGCATGCAAGCCTTACATCACCAAGCACAATGCCAAGCGTCAGATGGAGTGGTGTAAAGCATGCTGCCACTGGACTCTGGAGCAGTGAAAATGTATTCTGTGGAGTGATGAGTCACGCTTCTCTGTCCGTCAGTTTGATGGACAAGTCTGGGTTTGGTGAATGCCAGGAAAGCATTACCTGCCTGACTGCATTGTGCCAACTGTAAAGTTTGGTGGAGGAGGGATAATGCTATGGGGTTTTTCAGGGGTTGGCCTAGACCCCCTTGTTCCAGTGAAGGGAAATCTTAGTGCTTTGCAGACCAAGACATTTTGGACAATTTTGTGCTTCCAACTTCCAAACTGTGAGAACAGTTTGGGGAAGACCCTGTTCTGTTCCAGCATGACTGAGCCCCAGTGCACAAAGCAATGTCCATAAAGGCATGGCTGGGTGAGTTTGGTGTGGAAGAACTTGACTGGCCTGCACAGAGCCCTGACCTTAACCCCATTGAACACCTTGGGGATGAACTAGAACGGAGATTTCGAGCCAAGCCCTCTCGTCCAACATCAGTGTCTGATCTAAAAAATTCTTCTCTGGATGAATTTTGTAGAAAGTCTTCCCAGAAGAGTAGAAGCTGTCATAGCTGCAAAGGGAGGATCAACTCCCTTATTAATGCCAATGGATTTAAAAGGGATGTCAAAAAAGCTCCTGTATAATGTGTAGGTGTCCTAATACTTTTGTCCATATAATGTATGTCATACAGTGTCAGACACCTCATAAGCAAATCTATTTTAGATGGAAGTTGATGATGTTTTAAATAGCTCATAGCTCATAGACGTTTGTGATGCAGTTTCTAGCTCCTAGCTGATCTAGTCTTAGTTGATCTATTTCATTTTGGGTGAGGGGGAATTGTGTATTTTCTGATTTATTGTATCAACCAGTTCTCAGCAGGTGGTCAAAGACAATGGACCTCAGTGGACAGGACCGTAGTCTATACATGTCACAATCATAAATTGTGGTAAGCACTCAGGACTAATTATTGCTGGGAACAAAAAAATACATATCTGTGATGTTTAGTCTATTTTTATAAAATAGAATAAGTTTTTTGTATTTAAACTCTGCAAGTAGGCTAGTAATACAAGCATTGCATTGGTAAGTTTTGATTGGAAACAAAAAAACAAAAAACAGCCATCAGAAATTCTTTCCTGTGGTATCTCGGTAGATAAAGCCAATCGAGCTATCCTCTTGGTTAGGTCTTCAGGAGCTGGACGGAAGGTCTAAAGGAAAGTCTTAATATGTATGGAATATTGGAATTTATAATATGCATGGAACATCTTTAATAAGTGTTAACATATGGCAAATCCCATAGATGTGCTATAAATTAGTATTATCATAGAGATGTTTTTTCTTGTTTGTTGACCAGGTTAATTAAAATTAAAGGCTTAGCACTAATAGTCATAGTGGAATGTTTCTACAGGTTAGTATGTAGAACTTTAGTTTCAGGAATTATTTCAGCTCAGAACTGAAGTTTTTAGCCTCATCTTTTCTTTATTTTTGATGTTGAAAGTTTTTCTCACAGCTCTCGTGGCAAAGATTGTAGAATCTTCCAGAAATAGTTGAGTAAAGCCACATAACTCACAGAAGGTTAAAAGCAGAAAGTCATGATGGTGCGAGTGTCTCTGTGCTGTGAGGTTATATGAGTAAGAGTCAGTGTTTGTTGTGTGTGAGTGTGTGTATCTGTATAAACCATATAACACTGCAGAACACTGATAGTAATTGAGAAAGTGTGTGAGTTGTGCTTGTTCTCCTTTTCACAGCCTCACTTTTTCTCTTTCTGTCACTCTGCCCCTGCTTTCTATTTTTCTGTTCCTTCCCCCATTTGAACTCCTCAGTGTATCAGGCCTTTTCATAGAGCCTTTCATGCCACAATAATCTAATAAAATGTGCCCCCCACCACCCTCAAGCCGAGTTCAATTCAACTCAAAAGAGCTTTATTGGCATGACCATGTTACAGTGCTGCCAAAGCGTTTAAATCATGCAGTAGTGTGCTGAAGTCAGAGGCCACCCTTCATTTATCTAATGTATAGTAAAAATAGCCATTTCCATTACTGTACAGTTATTCATTTTTCAGCATCAAGAAAACGGCACAAAACACACATTTAACAGAAGATTACACAGAAGGCTCAACAACTAAATACATTTTATTTTTCAGTATCTGGTGTATCCACAGCTTACAGCTTCTATCATTTTCACGAGACTTGCTGTTTCCAAGAAACATTGCAAAAATATTTTTCAACACTTCCGAAGTTCAGTCTTAGAAGTTGGTTGCATTTTCTGCTTCTCACAATCCAAGTACTCCATTCTTTTTTGTCTATTTTCTCAGTAACGACTCCTACACGGCTAAACGTCCTTTGAGACCCATAGCATCAAGGTGTCTTCTCACACCTTAGGGATGGACAGAAACACCTGTGGATGTTTTCAGATCTAAAAACAATATTGGAGCTTAATTGCTTTTACACTTACTTGGTTCATTTGTTTTATAAGCTTGTCTGAACACATCTGAAGATTTAGTTATTGTATTTTTACTTAATTTATTGCATTAAATTGTATTACATTATATCTGGTCACTGATCTTTAATAAAACAACAGAAAAACTTCAAAAGAAAAGAAATCAAATTAGGTACTATTACATGATTGCCCAAGGTGTACCTACCCACTTACATTTAGTCAACAGTTCTTTATTGTGCTAAATTTAGTTATTGAACATGAATCAGTTAAAGATATATTTAAAGACATATTTTTCTTCCTTTTAAAAAGCAGTGCATTTTATTATAGCTATATAAGTGGACAAAATAAGTTTCATCAGAACGCACATATTACCCTAATAATTCAACAATATTACTTTCATTCTGTGAATGCAGAGTTTGCATGAGTGTGAACATGAAAATTATGTGATTTCCAGAGTGAATACAGTTTCCTATTTTCATCAAAGTCATTCAGTGAATACATCATAGATGATTCAAACTTCTCAACGATTGTAGGCTTTAATTTTTATACCTGTTAGATCTCCTCTCAAGGGGAACTGGAGCTTTTCATGTTGCTATTTCTTTGGCTAGTTTCTGTCTGGCAAGCTCTGTCCAGTGTAGTCTGCTGAATTACTGATATTACTGGCCTCAGAGGTGCCTCTAAATGATGCTTCAAACTCAATGCTCTTCAGTGATAAACAAGTTTAAGGTATTGCAGTAGCTGGAAATAACTTTGGTTTAATCAAGAGAGCCATCAGAGGAACTTTAAAGAGAGCTACAGTGGCGAAGCCTTAGCAACATGCATCACAAGTGCAGCTGGGCTTCATGGTGGAACTATGGATGGTTGGAAGGGTCAAACTGAAAAGTGTATTAACAGTGTTAAAAAATAGTGGCATTATTTTTTGTATTACTTTGACATCACTAATAATCATATATATATATTCTCTCTCTCTCTCTCTCTCTCTCTCTCTCAGAAGACCGGAAGCTGTTTGTAGGGATGCTGGGGAAACAGCAGAGTGAGGACGATGTACGCAGGCTGTTTGAAGCGTTTGGGCAGATTGAGGAGTGCACCGTGCTCCGGGGGCCTGATGGGGCCAGTAAGGGTCAGCACCTACACACCTCCCTCTCTACCGTTTCACCTCCATCATTCTCTCCCTTTATCCCACCTCTCGCTTGCTTTCACTCTTTTTTTCTCATCCACTCTCTCAGCACATCCCTCTTTCTTTTTGTATGGGCTTAATTTCTTTGTCTTTCTGTCTCTCTGTGTCCCTTTCTCACTGCGTTTCTCTCTTTTTCTGTCTCTCAGTAATGTGTTGCTGGTTTGTGTGCAGCTTGCAAAATATGTTAACATGGTGTTTCAATGTGTTTAGTCCATTAGAAGTCTAAAGTTGTTGTTGATATGTAATTATATAATTTATTACATCTCTAGTTACATAGTTAGTTATTAGTAACAATCATGTATAGTCAGGTTATGTAGTAACTACAGAGTCAGGTTTTGAGTCTATATTTCTGCCTTTTTTCCAGTGGTTTAGATGAAAGAAAATGACAAAAAAAAATCCTACTTGACATAAAAAAATACAAAGAATGTTTTTTCTCTACACAATGATGAATAACAAAGATGTTTCTTCGAATTCAAATCATAATAAAATATCCCTTCTTCTGCTCACATGGAAACAATTTAAAATTTACAGTTCACAATGTTAATAATAAAGAAGACAAAATAAGGATAAATAAAAAAATGAATGAAATAAAGTAATAAAAGATGTAAAACAAAAGCTCATAAATAAGAAATAATTCATATAAAACAATGACACGCTTTTGTTATCCTTGGTGCTAAGTGTGATTTCTAAGGGTTAAAAGGTCATCAGGTTAAAATAATGGCACATTATTTTCCTGTTCGTTTTTGTGTCGCCACTGCATTTTCACTTTGCCCTCCTCTCCATCTCTTTCTTTCTCTCTCTCTCTCTCTCTCTCTCTCTCTCACCATTTTCTCGGTGCACACCTGCCTCTCACACCTTCACTCTCTCACCTTCCCTGTCTCTCTCCACACCTTCATTTTCTCTCCTCTGCTCTTTCTTCCTTCCTTTCTTTCTGTCTCTCCCGCAGCATGCTCAATTCAAACACCTCCTACTCATTCTCTTCCCCTCTCTCTCTCTTCCGTTCTCTTCATTCTGCAGCTCTGTAACGAGTTTTCTGTTTTGATGAGGCTTTTTTTTTTCTTTTTTCTTTTTTTGCAGTTCAACAGGGACAAATTCCAATAATATACACCCTGAAGAGCACACAAAAGTTTGAGTGGAACATTTTCAGATTTTTCCCTGCCATTCACACTGTTGCTAGTATTTAAACAGCTGCTTACTCGCCCACTCAGTGTTCCACCTCCACTCTGTCTCCTGCGTAATTTGTATAGATTTCACTTCTTATTGTTAAACTCCTGATGGATTCTTAGAGTCAAACCAGGCCCAGAATTATACCTTACCATTGCAAACTCCAAGTATTTGTCCTCCTACATACCATCAATAAGCAGGGGCGTAATGCAAAGGGGGAAAGGGGGGGATGCATACCCTCCGATAAAAGACTGAAATATCAATAATGAACGAAAGGAGAAAAAGCATTCATTGAGACATATTGTGGGTTTTATGAAAACAATGAAAGGTTTTGCTTCTGTCAGGTGCAGTAACACCTTCAGAGGGCAGTACAGAGTAATGTCATCAATTTGAGTTCAAGCTGTTTCACTTGGAAGTGATCTACTGTTTTTTCTTAACAGTCCAAGTCAGTGTTACCGAAAAAGCATTAGACCCTTAAGGAAACATAATATCACCCCTATAAAATTCCGAGCTTATTACATCCTTATCCTCATCACTCAGTAAACTACATGGTAAAAATGCAAAATGTGCTATTAGTTATTAAGTTTAAGAATTTAAATTAGATAACTGTCAATTGACATTTTTACAATTTTAACTAAAAATTACTAAAGTAAAGATTAGAGAGAGTGAATACTAATGATATTAGCAATTAACCATGCCGAATAAACAATTACACCCATGCTCATAAGTTATAATAATAATAATACAGCAACTATAGAACTTTAGAAAGACCTTTCAAAGATCAACAAAATTCTGGTTCAGAAAGCAGAAAATGTGACCAACTTCTAACACTGACCTTTGGAAGCATAAAATATCCCTGCTCATTTCTTTGAAAAACTGAAAGCAAGCTGTAACTAGAAAAGTGCATTTCCTGAAGCAAAATCAGAGTGAGTGCGCAGCTTAAACCTGTCGCTAGGTGGTTGCTAACATGTTGCTAGGCAGTTGTTATGGTATAAGTGTTGGTTGCTAAGGCGTTGCTAGAAGGTTGCCATGGTGTACGCAGTGATTACTGAGTGGTTGTTAGGCGGTTCCCAAGTGGTTGCTAGGTGTTGGTGAAAATGAATGGGAGTCTATGGGAGGGACGAGAGAATTAAATGACACATAGAGGAGTGTGGGTCAGAATGGCTGTGGAATACAGCTTGAGGACCTGCTTTGAGTGAGAACATGCAGTTTGGTGGCTGTCGGGCAAAGGAAATAAAAGGGCTTGGGTTGGGGCGAAAATGAATGGGAGTCTATGGGACAAACAGACAGAACATTCCAGAGTTGGAACAGTGCCGATATGTTGAAAAATGTGGGACAAGTTCGAGGACAAAAAAAACAAATATATATACCAAGAAGAAGCATAATATACTCTGAGATAACAATAGTTTTGTGCATTGCAAAGCAATTACTAGTGAAGTTGAAGAGTAGACACACTACATACAGAAATACTTTAAATTATGTTTAGTAGTCACATATGAAGAACTTGTATTTAATGGTCTAGGATAGCAGTATAGTGTACTGATCTCAACACAGATTCATTTGCCTTTCCCTAAACTTGAAAATAACACTGATCCTTTTTATGACTTGTAATGTAGCAGGCAGACTCTGGCATGAGCTCAGTGATGCAGGTTTTCATTTCCCAAAAAGTGTCATAGCGTAATCACCATATCACTTAGGCTCTCTCAAGCGTTTAATGATGATCGTATTGCAGATCTTTATGGGAAGCGCAGCAAGGTCGGCTTTTCATACGCCAACTGTCGTCTGCGCTCAGCAGAAGGGGAAACGTTTCAGAGAGAAGGAGAAATACAGTTAGAGAGGAAGTTTCAAGCCTGCAGGCAAATAGGTTAGCGCTTAGAATCACAGAATCGCACTGGAGATTGCCAGAGTGTCTGGGCTGTGAGATTAGTGGACATACAGTAAGCTGTTGTGCAGGAAAGGGACGCTCGGTACGCTAATCTGTTCCATGCTGTGTATAGCTGTGTCTGCTGCGATGTTTTATGTAGATATTCAAAGAACTGTGTTAATACTATCTGAGAAATACAAACTGTTCTATCTTTGGTCCCCTCAGCAATTTCAGAGGGGACAACAGCATTTTGAAGCACCGGCTCTACAATATGGTTATTGAGATTTAGAGTAACACAAACGTTTCTCAGTCCCACAACTGTTTCCATACCATCTGACCAATGTAAACTATATTCTATCTACAAAAGAAATGTGCTTATGCCAATTCAACACAATATGTGAAAAATACAAACAATATATCTTTCAAAAATAGAAAAAAATGATGACACATTCCTTTTATTTTATAATGACATAATCTTTTGTTTTAAAGCATATATTCTTTTCATACATTTTAGCTCACAAAAGCGTTCTTCGTGTGATAGAAGGACCATGTTTGGTTCTCTATAAACATTACAATTCTTCTTTGAAGTTTAAAGAACCTCTACAGAATGTCAATTCTAGGTATAGTAGAACATTTACATTATGTGATGGTTCTTTAAACCTTTTAAAGATCTTGATACTCACAGATCCCCTTTTCAAGTATGGTTTTTAAGGGCAGTGGTTCTCAAACCGGCCCTCAGGGACCCCCACATTTTTGCTCTATCCTTAAGTGTTGTAAGTCAGATTGGAGCAAAAATGTGAACCATCTGGGGGTCCCAGTTTGCCAGCTACTGCTTTAGGGGACCAAACGTAATTCTACTCTGGCATCATTGACAGACTCTTAATGGCGCCTTTGTTTTAAGACTATTGGACATGGCCTGTGCTAAAACATGGTCTGTTTGGAATTGAAAAACAGCTAGTGTAGGTTCTCAAATCTGATTACCTACGCTACGTTCAAAGCTGTAATAAAATATTCAATATACGCACACACATGACCACATAAATCAGTTGAATTCTATATTAATGCACCAATATTGAAAACTGGTTTTAGCACTATATCCTGTTATCAGCACTGGGGGCTATGGAGAGATATACTGTGGCTGTGTGTTCTGATAGACAGATTCATCTCAGCATGTCTATAACCCAGCCGAGCGTGTGGTTGGGTGATTTTGACGTGAGATAATGTGTTCCAGACCCAGCAAGGACAGAGATGTAGCTCTGTTGAACACTATGATGGCGGTGCATGTGTATCTTGCATGCATCTACTATGCTTGTTGTCGCATTGAGTTGTGTGTGTGTGTGTTCAAGTGTGTGGGCATGCATGTCTTTTGTGGATCATCTTTGTATACTGTATCTTTTTTGCTTGTGGCTCACAGAGACTGTCTTGGAGTATCGTCTTCAGGAACTTTCTTTGCTTTCCCTCCACCGTCTCACCATGACCAGATGACTGACGGCTGATTAAATGACATAAGCTCAGCGCTCGGCTCAAACACAAATTAATGAGCTACTCAAGGCAACCAAGCACTATTCAGTAGTGAAGATCCAGTGTAGTCAAATGCAGTCATTGTCCTCCACCTTTTCAACCAGGCTTTGAATGTCTTTGTATCCCATCCCAGCTCTTTGACTGAAACAGCCTCATCTAGGCTCCTAAAACAGAAAATCATTTCACATTTTTCATTTAAAACAATGGCTTGCTAAGAAAATTTACTGTATTTTTGGCCTTCAAAAATATGAAAATTCAGTCACTTTTTGAAAAATATTTGGTTACGCTAAATTGAACATGGACATTTGAATCTTGTAAAAGAAGTGTATTTATTTGAAGTTTGTAACAAATATTAACATATTTTACCTTTTATGTTACACTTTTACAGTGATTGGTAAAGAGCTCTGGTATAGGTACATAGGTATTTTTGATTACAAAATTGGTCCCACTCATTGTTCATGAAAACACATTTGGCTGATTCCTCTGTCATTCCCTAATTTTGTTGGTAGTTAATCTAATGTGCAAGGCCTTCGGTCCAGCTCATGACATCCTAACCAGTAGGAGAGTTCACACTGGACATTTCAAGATCTTAACTCTTGTTTTTCCAACCTGAATCATGCTGAATCATTCTATGAAATTGGTTCAGAGTCAGAGCTGAAAACACATTTCAGACTTTTAACCGACTTTTGACTAAAATCTTTTTGCTTTAAATGACCCTGTACCCTTTTAGTAAATGCATTTTATTAAAACAAGTGGTAACACCACTTTTTTCAGTAGCCTTTTTCAGTGTAGATGTTTATTAAACCCTTAACATAGTATCAGTAACACATCAACAACATATCAGTGAAGTAGCAAGAGTAAAGCATCTGAAAAAACTGAGGTAAACATCTTGAAGATGTACCGTTGAAACTTTACTTCTATTATGTAGATGTATTTTTGATGTTACATGAAGAGACTTAATATGTGACTTCCATTAAGCAAAATCTAAACTTACCCAACCTTACCTAAAACCTAACTCTCACCCTGGCGCTAATACTTATCCTAACCCTAACCTTAACCCAAAACCTAATCCTAACCCTCATTCTAGCCCTAATCCTAACCTTAACCAAAACTTAACCTAGTTAACAGCTCCAGGTACAGAATGGTGTGAGTAGTGTCTGTAACAGCTTGTTGAGGATGTTGATATGGTCTGTATTAAACCTGTTATGTGTTCAGTGACCTCTCAGGTTAAACCTATGCAAATATGAATTTAGACACACCAAATAAAGTGAAAAATGAAAGAAGTCAACCGATTATAATCAAATTTTATTAACACAGTTAATTAAAAGTCTCTTGATAATCTCCTGGATGTATTCACTGCTGCTACCTCATTGATATGTTGTTGATATGTTACTGAGAGTCTGTTGAGTGTTTATTTAATGTAAAAAGGACCACTCAAAACAAAGTGAATTACTTGTCACTACACTTGAAAATAAATAAATAAACAGATAAATAAATAAGGGGCTTATTTAACTCACAAACTAAAAATATGTTGACAGTAAATAAATTATTTATGTTGTGTTTAGGCTTTGGAGTAAAATTCTGCGTTTTTAGTAGTGATGCAAAAATGTAGGACAGTATTTTTTTTTTACATGTTTTAAAAATAAATTCATGATAAATTTAAATGTTTTGACTTCACTTTACAAGAAATCAAAAAGACCTTTGAGAAAAAAAAATGAAAGAAAAATGCAAAAAAATGCAAAGTATTATTATTACAGCCACCTCCCAACAGAAAATACTTTACTTTTAGAATATAAAAAATAATCATGATGATACTGTTAAATAAAAATGAACAAAACTTTACAGACATCTATTCCTGAATCCCTGGAAATCAGGCCCTCTCTAAAGGCCTAGAGGCCCCTGAGGGTTCCCAACTGCCCAAATGTAATCAGTCAACCAACACATGTTTGGTGTCTGAAATCTTTTTTGCTTTGCCCTGAAGGAATTAATGGAAGCAAACATTCCATCAAAGGGAAAAAGATATAGGCAAAATTCAGACTTCAAGATACTACTTGAAATATAGAACAGAAGATGGAGTGCACTATTACACATAACATCATGGCTGATCATCACAGCTGCGATGTTATTAGCGATAACACATTGTGGGATGTTCTATTGATTTTATACAGTTCTACAAAATAAAGAAGAAAGTGAAGCAAAAGCCCAAACATTGTATCAAAAGTGCTTTTCTACTGCCAATTATTTCCACCAAAAAAAGAAGAAAGCTTTTACATTATAGATATTATAAAGCCATAAAGCAGGTTCAGATCAGGTTTTTTCATATTTCCCAGATTAACCTGAATGTCATTTTGTTCCAGTAGTCCTCTAATGCATTTAACAGCTCATCTTGTTTGGAAAATAGTATTCTCTTTATTTGTGGCTAATTCCAGTAGGCTGTTTTGTCATCTGATCAGTCAGGCTACATATTAAATATTATCTTATACACTATAAGCCCAGATAAGTTGAATTGAGTTAAGATTTGAGGAAACCGGTTGCCTTAGAAAAATAAGTTATGTGTAATGAAAACTGGAGTTAGAATAACTATAATTTTTGAGTTAGGCTAAAATAAACATACATTTGTGCAATTTGTAAATTCTAATTATTTTAATTTAATGTCTTGAAATTGCAATTTAATTATATGTTTCATTAGGCAATTTAGAATTTTCTTCTAATCAAGTGATTATTGACCATTTTGCTAAACACCCAAGGGTTAACCTTTACTGTGAACATGGTCACTGACCAAAACAAACAGCCACTTATGAGCATAAAGAATGATGACCTTCGCTCATAGCCAACAACACAATGTCAGGTAGCTGAGTAAAGTATATATAAAAAACATACGCCTGAGGAAAGGCAGCCTTGGTGGAATGTAAGCACACTGACGCTGAGCAAAACAAAGGGAAAGAAACACTCAATATGCAAATAGACGGAGCCAGGAGCCAATGGGAAATAAATATACGTTTTATCTAATAAAATCGTGTTTTAACAAAACAAACATGTAACTGTATTTTACAGCTTACTTAGCTTCACTCAGTTTCACACATTTGTTCAGCATCTTTAATGAGAAAGAAACAATTAAAACCAACAGAAATGTCATCATTTTTTGAATGTCGGGTTTCAAAGTTGCCATAGCAACAGACCAAACTAAAGAGCAATAAGTTAATTCAACTCAAAAATGTCATTTGGGTGTACAGAATCATCAAAAACGTTCCCTTAACTTAAAATTGTTGTAGGATGTAGGATATACTGAGTTTTATGTACAACTGACTTATTTGAGTTAAAAATGCAGGATTACAGTGTAGAAGTTATCTAATGTCTTCATTTTCTGTTTTTCTATGTGCTAAAGTGAAACATAGTTGTTAGTTGCAGCATAAGGTGAGCCATTACTTAGTAACCGGTGCTCAGCGGAGTGGTGCAGTTATTGTGGGGAAAAAAAATATGTAATCATGAATAACAGAATGCTTCTCAACCAATCAGACTGTGCCAGTGGAATTAACTGTTATATAATAGTGGCTTTGCAAAATTTAGTCAATTTTATTGATAACAGCATGTCATACAGTGTCAGTAACCTATTAAGAATGTGTGTTGGAGATTATTTAACAACTCGACACAGTTTGCAGCAAGAGTGTGATGATTTAGGTGTGCAGTCTGCATGACGCTAACTGAAGCTATAATGCATGACGTTAACTGGAGATTTATGATTTCATGACTTATTACCTACATTAGACTCATAGCTCCAGTGTAAAACTACAGAAGTAAACTTTGGACCCCGAATATGTCTTGGCTAATGGAGTAATTTGGAGTAAATTGTGTATTTTGTAAATTGTCTATAGCATCTGTGGCCACATTTGTATTTCTATGAGTCTGAAGTTAAATGTCTATTTCAGTGTAGTGCGTGTGTACGTGTGTGTGCTTGTCATGATCCCTCGTGGTCTTTAAAAATCTTGTCATTGCAAATGCTTCTGGCAGTGTGCAGCAGTGAGGCCGGCTTCCAGGAATTCAAATCAGACTGCCTCTCCCCCCGTTCGAACCAGAAGGGCTGCGTGGACCATAACACTTTTCTTTTGTCCCTGTATTGATGTAGATCCGTATGGCTCTCAGCCTGTTAGCATCCCCAGACCCAATAAAAATGGCCGAGAAGTTTAATATCCACGTCTCCCTTTTCCCCAGCGCTCCCCGAGGGCCGCGTGTCTCTGGCAGCAGAAGCTGAATAGAGTTCAGGCCTGTCAGTAATAATAGAGATATGGCTTTTAGTTCTGTAATTATGATGTGTTATACATGTCATCCATTCAAACAGACTGAATTCATGCATGAATATTATTTTCTCTGCAAATTCAAAAGGGAGCATGGAAACCTCTCAGCTAAAAGCTGTCCAATCTTTTCTTCTTTTCACGTCCTCCCTTCTTTTTGCCAGCGAGCACAAAGGCCTCAAATTTGCACTATAATTTCTGAGTCCCTCATCACTTCCATTTCATTGGAGATCTTCAGCTCTTGGCTCTGTGTAATTCTCTTCTTTTTGGGTCAGGGAAAAGATGCGGCAATGGGAAACGTAAAAGGCGCTCTGTGCCATAGCGTCCATATGCTTTAAGTTCTCCGTATCATGGAAAAACTAATTTTCCCAGCTTTTTTGAAATGAAAGAGTTTGACGTGCACTGTAAAAAAAATGGCAAATGGCAGAAGTTGATTTAAAGTGTTTGGGATATTTGGATTGATGAAAAATGTTTTTTTTACTTCAGCCGCACAAGTGTTTCTGCTTCTGCAAGCATTGCTGTGCTTTGCTTTAGTCAAAGTATTCATTTCACTTGAATTAAACCAGCTACGCTGCTTGATACAGCATGTATTTTTTTTAGTTGAACTGTAAAAACATTGTTAAAGTTTCAAAACAAACCTTTTACCTCTATGATAATGATGTTATTTGTTATTTATATTATTAATTATAGAGTTTGTAATGTAGGCTTTCAAAGTTAACTCGTTAATATATATATATGGCTATAACAAACTTTCAAAAGGAAAATATCTTTCTTTATCTTTCTTTACGATAAAATTTAAGCAAACAAGATGAATTGAAGAAAAAAAAAATTGCAATTACCTGTATACAATAATATAATAAGTTGCGAATAACTGATTAAACTGTTTGATGGCCCTGATTGTAATATAATGGTTTTCTATGGTTACAGTCTAGTTCATGCAGTCAATCTATGGAAACTATGGATGTTTTTTTCCACAGCACAAACTACCAGAACTGTTGGCACCAAAACTCTATTTTTTTTTTTTGTTCTTTTTTTTTTACCTGCTCAAAATTGGCAACAAAGTGAAACAGGGCAGAGGTGGATTTAATTGTTTTGAAGGTTGAATGGATGTGAAAAATTGCTTTTATTCATCAGAACTAAAATTTTGGTGCACATTGCTGCATTCAAAGTATTTAATTGAGTTGAATAAATACAGATAAATTGTTTGTTACCACATGAAGTTTTGTAGGCTGACAACTCATTTTTATATTGTACCAATAAGACCTAAGAGTACTGGATGGCCAATGAGAAGTTAGCAAATTCTTTACACAAACAGGTGAACTCACAAATCACTAATACATCACCAATAAGTGCACCAGAATATAAATAAGAATGGTATGTTGATGGGTTGATGCTATATTCAGAATTATCACTTTATAAAAAATCACTAACATGATAAAAGCTAGTTAGGAAGCTAATGCTATTAGTTTGCTAACCTACACAGAACAAGTGTTTTTGCTCACGTGTTGACACTCAACAGAGAAAGATACAAGCTATGCTTGATTCTACACGATTCTGTGTAAATGTAGACATTTTTGTTTGTGAGCACAGTACAATGCTAAATAGTAATCAAAGTAGCTAATTAGCCAAAGTAGATGCTTTAGAGGGGCATACAGTAACCAAAAAGACAATTACATCATTAACTGTGGTTACTTTGGTAGTTCTAGCTGACTCTCAAACAGGTGGAAAAGGAAATAGAACTACATCTCTACTTCCCATTGACTTCGGTTTGAGTCAGTGTTTTTGTTTTTGAATGTGCAGTAGAAAAAAGTTTTTAGACCCTTTTAAATTCATTATGGCTGTGGTGTCTCGGCCGTTAACACATGTACATATGACCAACCATTCAAGTTACAGAAGCCCATTCATTTTGAAGTGGTAAGGACTGTTGTTACTGCAGTCAGTCTGTAGCAGTGTTATCAGAAGGGAAGATGGAGTGGGGGAAATGATTAAATGTTGTGCTGTTCCTGGCTGTTTTTGCACATCCCCAAGGAGTGACTGAAATTTTATTTTTATTTTTTGCACTTCTACTTGCATATAAAATATGTGATTAATGTATAATATTGGCCCTGTAATGTACCTTCTTTGAAGAGAGTAAAATTTGTGCTCTCGCTGCAGCTGGCTGGAGGATCGCTCAGAGTCTCACTTATGGTTTCAGGTCACAGAGGTTTGACCATTGCAGGGGTTGTTAGATGGATGTTTGTGCTGGACCATATAGTATTGCCTCCTCCCTGCACAAACGAAAGGGCCTGCAGGTTTAGAGCGGCATGCTCTCTCCTCTTCTTTCCACTCTAAAGGTTAAACTCTTTTTGTTCCCTCAAACAGAGACATGCATTCAGGATGGCACCCCAGCAGGCTGACTCATTTAGGGTCACAGTGGAAAAAAAGAGGAGTTTTCATCTCGATCTGTAGGGGCCGGGGGGCTGTGGCCACAAATTGTTCAGGGCCACGGGAGAAATCAAAGCGTGTTTCTGTCTCATCGGACAATGCCTGTACCTTTCTGTCACTCCTCTTTTCATCCTCCCTCCTTTAACACTACTCCTCTTATCGCGTGTGGCTTTTAGAGGCGGGCAGTGAGCATGTTGCTTTCCCTGCTTCTCATTTTAACCAATGAAAACTCTTCACTGCGTAAGTCTGGGCTTAGCTTTGCTGTTGTTTACTCCACAGTGTAGCTCCACATTGCTGGTGTACATTTAGAGATTGTAAACCAATCTAGTGACTTTAGGTCTTAAAGTTTTTGACCTGATCCACTACCCAAAAATATCTGGTTAACAATGGGAAACTGAACCATACTGAATAGGGTGGAGGGAGACTGTTTTATTGTGCATGACAAGAGATGGGCTACAGTCTATAATGCACATCTACTGTATATAGTGACATTTACACTACGTTTACATTGATGCATTTGGCAGACGCTCTTATTCACAACATCTTGCAATTCAATTCTTTTAGTTACAGAGGTAGATGAATGTAAATTTAGGAGTCTTGCCCAAAGGTAGGGTCTTTCCGTTGGTATTGTGATATGTAAGGTAGGTGGACCTCATAATTGGTCATTAGTTAAAAGGATAAGGTAGGTATTTCTAAAAAAGTGGCCAGTGTGTATGTTAATAGTGCTAATAGTGTCCCATGCTTGTGGAGAGTTTTCAGCCTGCTAAACCTGAGTGAGTGAGTTACAAGAGAGGTCCAAGAGTTGCTCTTCATAAAATCCTTTTAGGATCTGAATATTTTCCTTTCACTTGTTAGAGTTGAACAACACTGACAATTATTTACACATATTAGAGTTTACTGTAGATTAACAAAGATCCAAAATACTACATCTTTTCCACTGGGGAAATATCAAGTTACAGTAGAGACAATTTTGCCTTGATTTTTGCCTTGTTTTAGGCATACATGTCATTATTGTATATCGACCAATATTTAAAATTTAATGTCTCATAGAATGTCAGTGGAAGATCCATACTTAGCCATGAGATCTTCAGTATTTTTCTTAAATATGTTTATTCTTTAAATGGTAATGTCATTAGCAAAAAATGGTGTTAACCGCTTAAATGGCCTGCCGGCAAGCCCAAAGTGTTATTACGTAATTCTATAACCTAATAATATCTCAGTTTACATTTAAAACCCTGAAGTTATTGAATAATATTAATATGGTTTAACTATTTGTACAAACAAATAAATTCCTATATAAACAAACAGAAATGTAGACAGGTGCAACATTCCAACTATGTTCACATCACCATAATGTGTGTTGACTATGATAGGTTGGGAGATGAAACCGTATACTTGGACTTGTTAATAGCCACATTTGTTGGCACAGATTTTGTCCCTATGTGAACCTTCATGCTGAGGTATCCAGGCTTCCCTGGAGGTGTGAGAGCTGAGGCTGGTTTATGTTCCGGTGTAGAACATGATGTAATGCTTTGTCAATACAAACCTGCTGCCTTCTCACAGACTCGTTTCTTCATGGGGAATCCAATGAAACTGCACTTGCTCGTAATTCCAGTGAACTCTGTGATAAGAGGTTCACTCAAATTGTGTTAATGGCTTACATAATGCATTGAATGTGGCCTGGCATTGGTCCATGACAAAAATGACAGAAGTTACTAAGACCAGAGACATACACATTCAACATACACACTTTTAAATGAATAAAACAAAAGAATAATGTAAATAATGGTAATTTAAAGAGACACTGAGCTACCACTTTAGATAGGTCAATCGATACAATACTGTATAAAAGCCAGAGACCAGCTGTCATTCAGGTAATTTCAAGTCAGAACAGTGTATTTAAAGGAAATTACATGGAAGCCTCAACAACTGAATACAGTATGACATATTTCAGTATTTAGTGTGTTCGCCCTCTGCCTTCATTACAGCTTCCATTCTTTTCAGGAGACTTGCTTCCAGTTATTCAAAGAAACCTGCAGGGATATTTTTCCACAACTCCAAAGTTCAGTCTTAGAAGTTGGTTGCATTTTCTGCTTCTCATGATTCAAGTACTCCATTCTTTTTTGCCCATTTCTTTTTCTCAGTAACAGCTTGTACACAGCTACACATCTTTATATTGAGGTCTCGATTCTGGGGTGCTCAATCTATTGTTGTGAGAGCAGCAGTAGTTTTTTATTAGTGATTGCATATTGCAAATCAATGCGCAACACTATTGTTATTTATGTGATTTACATACACAGTCTGATTAGGAATGGTGTGCTTGTGTACAGCTTGTTGATCCAATGTATGGTTTTCGTGTAGTCTTCGTTAAATTACTATTTTTTTCCCATAAAAATGAATGAGGTAAAAATTTGCACGTTTATCTACTGTACTGTACGTGCTCAACCGAAACACACCATTTCGCATATACTATCTCAGGGCAGGCCCCAAAGCACAAATTCAATGTTGTTCTGCCCTGCACTCATCTGTTTGTCTTTTTTCCCCATCCCTTATTCCTCCCATTCATTTTTGCCCTCACCCAAGCCCTATTATTTCCTTTACACTCCAGCCACCAAACTGCATGTAGTCACTTATGGTAGATCCCCAAGCTCTAATCCACAGCCATACTGGCCCGCACTCCTCTGTATGTCATTTTTTCATCCCTCATTCCTCTCCTAGACTCCCATTCATTTTCAACAACACGTAGCTACCACTTGTTGGCTCCCTAAAAAACATTCCATGCACAATCCATACATCATAACAACTGCTTAGTAACATCTTAGCAACTCTGCAATCACCCTGCATTTTCTTCAGGAAATGCACTGTTCTAGTGTAATTTGTAAGGTTTTTCTTTTTTTCAGTAACAGCTTCTTGAGAGTCACACATCCTTTCAGACTCATAGCACTGTGTCTTCTCACAGTGGAAGGATGGACAGAAACGTGTATTTTTTTCAGATCTGAAGATGATTTTCACTTATTTCTCAAAGATGAAAGCTTTAAGTGCTGTTTATCTGATGAGGAATTGTTTGATGGTTTACCACGTCTTGCATGGTTGTTAGGGGGTCCCATTTTCTCTGTACTTTTTAATAATTTTTATTCATTCCAGTTTTGAAAACTTTCTTTTGGCTTTCCCTTTCATTATACAAGTGAATCAGTTATCTTATATCCAATCTCCTCAGAAGTATCTCCTGAAAAATGATATACAAAAATGAGAATAATTTACTTAGCTTTGAAGGACAGTCTCTGGTTTTGCACAGTTTCATATATTCACTGTATTCACTTGTACATTTGAAAGCCAAGAGAGAGATATATGTAATGTTTCCCTGCATTTGCGTATGTCTGTGTATGTCTGTGTGTGTGTTTGTGTGTGTTTGTGTGTGTGTGTGTATGTGTGTGTATGTGTGTGTATGTGTGTGTGTGTGTGTGTGTGTGTGTGTGTGTGTTCCATATGCATGTAGCTCTCCTGAGTGAAGCTATCATCCGCTGTAATTTGAGTGACTCATTGTTTCTTTGCCTGTGGGTATAACATGTTGAATATTTTGTATATGAACAGATCTACTTGGTTTGTTGAGCAGTTTAAAATGCACCAGTAATATCAGCCGTGTTTTAAAACATCCCGTCTATGAGTGCAGTTTACTATCACTCATAAACTGCATGGCGGCCTCTGATAAATAGGATTAAATTGACTACATCTTTCCACTGATATTTCTTTCTCTCTGATCGGCTCACACTGAGTAATTTGATCTGAGCAAATCCTGTTTGCTCCTTTGATATGAAGGCTGTTTGCTCCTTCATTAGATATGAAGATGTGAAATAAGTAGAAGGCATAAGATTGAAAATTATTTTAGCACTGGGCAAGCTAAGCCCCTTTTTTGCCTAAATTTAAACTCAAGCACCGATAGGGCCTGAAAGACGGATTATACTACCGTGCTTTTGTCATCATAATCTCCATTATGAGAGACTGCACGCAGATCAGCATGTGTAAATATTAAACAGATTAATAAACACAAACAAGGCTGTGGATGTATGTGTGAAATGTGTGTGTGAAAGTGAGGTTAAGGAAGGTGTTTAAGAGAGAAAGACAGATAGATGGATAGAGAGAGAGAGATTACTGAAAGGACGTCTGGGTCTGTGTGGCTAATACATTCGGCACAATTAAACAGATTTATTCAGATTGCTGCACCCAGCGCGCACACAAACAGCAGAATACATTTCCATAGCAGATAACATGAAAACAATGGTAATGAATGGATTTGCCCTGTTTGAGGGTAGCTTGCTAACACTGACCCCCTGCCCCCTCTCTCTACAGGCTGTGCCTTTGTGAAGTTTTCCAGCCATGCAGAAGCGCAGGCAGCCATCAACAGCCTCCATGGTGGACAGACCATGCCAGTGAGTGCAAACACACAGAAACACACACAAACAAGCACAAACACACGCGAACAGGGACGCGGTTAAATATACAGTGAGCTTTTGAGGGTTTGATCCGAATTTCTCAGCTGCTCCCGAAACACAGAATCAACAGTTATAAAACTACTACTGCTTCTGCTACCTCTCTCTGTCTCTCTGTCCCTCTCTCTCTCTATCTCTCTCTCTCTCTCTCTCTCTCTCTATATATATATATATATATATATATATATATATATATATATATATATATATATATATACATATATACATATATGACAGACATTTTTCATATATATATATATATATATATATATACTACTTCTCTCTTTTTCCCCCTTTTACTCTTATTCTTCCACCACTTCTCTCTCTCTCTCTGTCTCTTTCTTTCACTCTTTTTATGCTATCTCTCTCACTCTCTCTTAAATTTCTTACATCTTCTTTTATTTTTTATTCTCTTTCCCTCTGTTCTGCTTTTTACCTCTCTCTCTTTCCGTCTCTTATTTTTATGCGATTTCTTCTCTTATTCTTTGCTACCTCCCTCTTATCTTTCATGCTATCTCTCTCTCTCTCATTCTTCTGCTGCTTCATCTCTCTCCTTGTCACTGATCTTTCTCTCTCTATTTCCACTTCTCACTATTTCTTCCTCTTTCTCTCTTTCATCTTCTTCTATGACATCACCTCTCTCATTCTCACACACAAAAGGAGTAGTTATTCAAAAGAAGTAATCCATTACAAATTATTAATTATTTCTCTCAAACTGTAATGAGATTACTTTATTTATTGCTTCCTGAGGAAAAAGTGATCTCACTACTCATTACTTTACTACAGCATTGCTCTCTAAAACTCTAACAAACCTTTATCAACTGGGAAGTAAAAGGGAAAACTCACTAGGCTTTATTTAGAAAGAAAGAAATAGCCAGTCACAGTAAACATCATTTTAAAAGCCTGTTACTGTCCCTGCCTTTACTCTGAACAGGATATACCCACTTACGCTTGAGTTTAATCATGAATGACTAATGCTGTTTAAGAACCCAGAAACTAGTCAGTATACACGGTTCAGAAACAGCCCCAAAGTGAAATCTCTGTGAGTAATATGTAAAGCTCACAGAGCTGTTCCTGAATGAAAATCAGTCAAGCCGGTTTAGATGAGTTTCTCTCTCTTCTTTCCATCAGTTTTATGTTAGCATGTTTAGAGGCTTCAACTAATTGTTTGGTAAGTTTAAAGTGCATCCTGTGCTCTTGCTGCGCTGCCCACATTCACAAGTTGCATAGTCAGCTGTTGTAGGTAACTCATGAAAATGACATAGAAATTACGCACAGATAATCTATATAGAGGAAGTTTATGATTTGAATGCATTGTGCATAATTAAGATTGTTATAATTCTGTTGTTGGAATGTGATTACAAGATTTTAGAATTTAATGCACTACACTTTTAAAAATTAATTGTTACTGTGACACATTACTTTGTACTGCATTACTCTCAACACAGCTTCCCTCTTTTTCTTTTTCTCAGTTTTAGTTTCAGTTTAGTAAGCTTTATTGGCATGACCATATTTAGATACAGTATTGCCAAAACATCATCAAAAGGCAGGAATAAACATTTGAAACATTTAAGAAGTCCCAGTTTATGGGAATAGAGAACAATACTAATAATAGTAGTAAACATAATAATACCTAAAAAAAAAATTGTGCTGTGTTTGGGTGGGTCACTCACTGTCCCGTATGTTGTGGCAGGCAGATATATGCCATGCTGATAAGGAGTAGTTTGTCATTATCATAGAGATGGTTAGATTATTTGAATCTTCTGTGAGAAAGAACAGCTCTGGCTCTACAGTGTTGCTGTCGCACTGCTGGCAGAGTCTGTGCTCTTTAGGCAGCCAGGACCTCTTATAGTGGCCGGTCTGTGTTTCTCTTTCTCCTCTCTGTCTCAATGTCACTTTCTTTCCTTCTTTCTCTCTATCTTCCTCTTCTACTGCTTCTCTTCTCTTTCTCTCTCTTATCCTTCTTGTTTTTTCACTCTCTCTCATCCTTCTGCTACTTTTTCTGTCTCTCTCATGCTTCTGCTACTCTCTCTATCTCTTGATCACTCTATCACTCTACCTCTTTTTTTATCCTACTATATTTTTGTCTGTCTGTCTTTCTCTCTCTCTCTCTCTCTCTCTCTCTCTCTCTCTCTCTCTCTCTGTCTCTCTCTCTTTCTCTGTCTCTCTCTCCATGCTAATTGGGTTGCACTGCTAATTCTGTGCTTCCCTGCATGGCACGTAAAGGCCAACATGAAAGATGCCTTCGCTTAAGACCGTACACAAGTTACAAATGTGATTAGCTATTCAAATGATGTTGAACAAATTCTTCCCATGCCAGTGACATAATGCATATTCAGTAGTCACATTTGTCCTGGTTGGCACAGAGCAAGTTGGGAGTCGCATCACCGTTGGACCAGTTGTGCTATGTAACAATAATCTCTATGCTAATTGCAACACTGCTTTGCTGTGGTTGGAATTGATCATAAAGACAATGCAAAACAGTTTCATGATGTTCATGCAGATCATTAATATTCAGCAATTTACTTGGTTCAGATGTGTGCATTGTGTTTGCGTGTGTCTGAGTGTGTGTGTGTGTGTGTGTGTGTGTGTGTGTTATTCAAATAGAACACATTTTTGTGTTCACATGCTCCAAGTGCTATAAATTACAATTTCAGAGAATGTGCTGTGTCGCAAGGTCATGGCAAATTTCTCCTATTTCTGGAAACTGTTCTGTTACTCCAACATGACATATGGAGCTAGTAACAAACCAAGGGTGCATCTAAAGCCATCCAAATTCTCGTTAATAATCCATATAAGCTATACCCCTCTCTGCCTCCGCACCTGTACCCTTCACACCCTAGTCCAACCATGAATTAGATTAATTGACAAGGTGGTCATGAGTACTCAACCAAAGCGATCAGGGCCGGTGGGAATATTCTTCGTTTGCTCAATATCTCTGCCACATGTTGTCAACAACAGCTAAACAAAATGGTGGATCCACAATGAGAGCGAGCTGGAGAGAGAGCTAGAGAGGCGGATGGAGGGATTGTGTGTGATGAGAGTATGATAAGAATGGGTACAGTGCCAGCTGCAGGAGCGGTCGTGGCCAACGTTGGCACAGGAGCAGCTGGCGCGCGTATTAGCGTGCGTAAATATCACCTGGCCACTGATATGTTTGACCATAATGAAAGGATTTAATGGAACAGAAAGAGCAGACGCAGACACAGAAGGGCACAGGGGATGGAGCAAGTCAGGGTTAGAAGCCTCGCTGGCTTTTGGCTGCTTGTGAACTGTGTTAGCATTTAGCTTTATTAGCCAATCTGCAGCCAGCTTAGTCTCAGAGTTCTACAGTCTGAGGTCTAGAACTTGGTTTGAGTTCTACAATACAGATGTAGAATGTCTGTTATAAAAAAAAAAAATGGCTCTAAATTCTGATTGGCTGTGCAACATTTTAGCCATTTTAACATACTATATACAAATAATATAGACAGATATCAACATCAATTCAGAAAACATTGTGCTTTTCATGGAATAACCTTTGGCAACCACAGATTACTGTTAAAAACTGCATTATGAGGCAGAAGAATTGTTTATTAAGCTAATTATCAGTAATACATTAAATTATTTTTGTAGAATCTCTATTCTGCACATGAATCTTGATTTAGCATGCACTGCTAGGTAACACCTAGGGATAGCTAGTCTTGCAGGCCAGACTCCATAGTTTGGTGCTTTTCACCGCATAACGTGGTCAAGAACTGTCTGGTCAAGAGGTGCAAGCAAAATGTGTGGACATGCAAAAGCGGTCTAGGGGATACCTTAGTTCAGTTTTTTTAATAGCATGTTTTATTTGTCAATATTATGAATATTTAATCTATTACATTGATAGATATTTATTTTATTTAAAGATTGTGTTTTGGCACAAAGAGTTGTGTCAAAACAGTTTCACTATGTGCTATTAACAGCAACTTGGAAAAGTAAAACATCAATCATTATTTAGGCAAAACAAGGAGAGTCCTGCTAGAAGTAGTGTAAAAAAACATGAATAAATGCATGAATAAATAAATAATGTAAGAAGAAAAAGAAGTAAATAAATGCATAAGTGATGAATAGTAATAATAAAATCAATTGTACGTACATAATACGTATCCTTTTTGCTTTTTTCACAGTGCTTTAAGTGATGATCTACTGCAGTTGCCACAAAGTTGTCAGAATTGCAGTTTTCCTTCCAAATTGGACTAATTTTGAAAATGCAGTCACAAATCAATATTATAAGTGCATTTTTTTCTTTTTAGTTATTTTCAATATTTACTGCAGGTGCATTTTAATTGCAGATAGTGCAAAAGGAAAATTAATAATTTGTTGGATGCTTGGATGATTAAATAGATGGTGACCTATTGAAAGACACCTTTTGGAGTTAAGTCAATTAGCCAGCTATTCTTTATTGATATAATGCAGTACAGAATTTGCAAGTCAGTATTAAAGTATGTAGATGGTGAAAGACACCCAAGCACAATAGTAAAAGTACAGTACCTGTTTCAAATAGAGTAATTAACTGAACAAGGGAGTAAAATATAACTAATAAGCTGAAACAAATGCCAAAAGTGGACTGTAGCAGAGAGTTCTTTGAGTGCAGGTTAGATGGTGAGGTGCTTTACCCGTGGGCAGTGGTTGTGAGATATTATGTTGATCATTGCTGTGGAGCTGATAACAGGCACAGCTGTGGCCCAGTGTGATAGCAAAAATGTCGCAAGCCATAGTTCACCATGTTTTAAGCCAAGGGTACCAGGCACTAGCAAATGTATTAAGACACTCTTTTTCATTACATCCAGTGTAATGTTGACTTTCACTTTTCAATTTCCATTTTGGAATATATTGAAATTGATTTGTGGTATATTCCATTTTGCTCAGGGACTGTTTAAACAGCAGAAAAGTCTACTGGAAAAGGCACTCTTATTCACAAAGGCAACAGTTCTTATTGACAGAGGACTGCATATGCTGAGACTCTCACTGCTGCATTAATAAAAGACTGGATGATTAGCTCACCTGTATATTATCACTTTGTATGCACAAATTTAAGGCATAATGAAAATACAGTCACCTCAAACTTCACCTGGCCCAGTTTTTCAGTACAGTCTTAGAAAGAAAAGTACAAATCTGTCACTCAAGGATACATCTCAGTAGCTTTGGTCATCTCCAGGCTTTTTATTGTATTGTTCTGTTTTAAAACATAAGGTTATGAAAAGATACAAATATGTACTTTTCCACTAGGAAAACCATATTTAAGGTACACACTTAGACCTTAAAACCACTGTTGTTCCTTGCTCCGTCCACAAATTAGGTCTTTCATAGCAACTTTTGTGGTTGGACAAGCTTTACAGAACTTTGGCAAGAATCCCATCTAACCAAAAGAGAAACAATATCAGTTTACACAAATTACATACATGAATATTTTGTATGCATGTGAAAGGTACACAGTTGTAGGCAAATGTTTGGTCAAGCCTGGTCAAATTTATGATATATAACACAACAGTATAGTCCAGAATGGTGGCGTAGCACTTTAAACTGGAGAGTTATGTAGTGACTAAACAAAGATCGCTATCATTTTTCATTCAGTTGGAAATGGTTTGTAAAGCTTTCACAACTACCTTGTTTTGTGTGGACCAATTTAAACATTTTTCTTTACAGTCCATTTGATTGCTGTGCACTATGCAACATCGAGAACATATGTGAGGGATGGATATTTATTTTATACAATGATAGATCAGTTAGTTAGAAAGTTAAAAATGGTTGGTTTTTGGCACTAACGGAGGCAAATGTGAAAGTAACTGAGCACTTGTATCCACACCACAATTCTGACCGCAATATATCTTGGGTAAACTCTTAGTTAGTGTAAGAAGAAATTGGACCAAACCAAGACAATAATAAGAACTGTATGAAACAGTAGTCCAAGTATAGCTCTGTTTACAAGCATGGCAGCACAGACTGATTTTTCACAGTAATTGGCCCCTTCATGACACACCTCAGTTCATCCACACGTTTCCCACCATTTATAAATATCTGTGTTCCTTTTTCTCCTTTTACTTAAATATCTAATGATGTTTTATTTGGACAAAGTGCTTGACATACAGCACGATTCTTCCTTTCCACAAAAGTCTAGCCCTTTTGTCTTTGGTGACTATATATAGGGTTGTGCATAGAAGGTGTTGGATATGGTTCTATATAGAAACTTTTTGAAAAAGGTTCTATATAGCACCAAAAAGGGTCCTTCTATGTTATGATGTCAAGCTTGTAACAAAAGAAGAACCCTTTTTGGTGCTATATAGAACCTTGTTTCTACATAGAACCGTACACAGCACATTCCCCATCAATCTGAAGAGCCATTTCATCATGCAAAGAACATTTCAATCATGCAAGCAGTTCTTTGAGTGTTCATGGTTCTATATTGTTGCTGTCCAAAGAAAAACAAGTATCTCCAAATAGTAACTTAACAGGAGAGGGCAAAAACACTCTTACCTTTTAATGTAAGTTATTGTAAAGAGATTTTATTCAAAGTGATTTTAGAGGACTTCTGTTGGTCCATTCATCATAAAATGGCGATACATGTTTTTCACTAGACTGCAACGATATAGAACCATTATTTTTACGAAGTAATTCTTGAAGAACTATCTCTTATGAGAGTGAACTATACGTTCTGTTGAGATAACATTGAAACAATAGTAAGATTGTGTGCGAGTGTTTTTGTGAGGGAGTGACTGATGTGAATACTGTTGCTCCGTTAATAAATAAAGTTTCATTCTTCCCATAAAAAATAAAGAAATAAATATATGGCCATGTATGAATCTCATATCCGACTATATGTGTTTTCTGTTGTGGCAGATTAAGTGGTATTTGTCCTATTTGAGAAAACAGCTAAAGCTTTTATTGCATATTTGTCACAACAGTTGCCGTCATGTCAGTGTATAGAGTGTAAATTATGTCAAAAGAGTAAATACACCTTGAAGCTTATTGCCTTTTCAGAGCTTTTCCCTTTTCCTAATTCCATAGCAATCCTCAGAGATGACAGCAACTAGGCAGCGTGTCTCGTCTCTAACTCTGATCTAATCCCTCAATTATACTTTGAGTTATTGTTTTTTTTTTTCTTCTCCTTCTACTTCTTTACATCTCTGTGGCCCATGCAAAATCCAATATAGGCGCTCTTCACAAGTGCAGTGTGTTCTCTTCAAAATGGGATTAGTTTTTTGAACCCGTGACAAATGCCTCAGTTGGACCTGTCAGAAATGACGGCTCCCTGTTGCAGCTTATCAAATTCGGCAAATTTATTTTTCTGTCGAGATAGAGGGGCTGGCGGTGGCGGTGATTATTGTGTTTGTTTGTGAGGATATAGCTTTCAGCAGGGACGGCGGAAAATGTCCTGCTCTCCTGCTGAGTCTGTAATGCCTGCTGTCACATCGCCACATCATCTATGTCACGGCAACACAGGGAAAGTTTAGACAATAAATTGACCTTTGAGGGCGAGCGTACCTGAGTTTCTCATTTATTGATCAATAAAGGTTAGTTTTCATAGCTAGAGTCAATAATGACGACAGAATGCTATGCAGATGACAAAATGACTGTGATAACACTGTAAGAATAATGCGCTGCGCTACACAGAGACAAAATGTGCAGTTTTATTGCAAACATTTATGAGAACAGATTTCGAAGCCCATCTACAGTCGTAGCTCTATGTCTAGCCCATCCATCCCTCTTTCTCTTCATCATTATCTCTCTCTCTCTCTCTCTCTCTCACCCTGCCTGGCCTCCAGCCGTGTCCCCATGCTGGCCCTCTGCCAGCACAATGCATTCTTCATGAGACGATAAATAAATAAGTGAACACACAGATACACAAAACAGAGAGTGAATGTGATCTAAATGCCAGAGAACAGAGAGGGAGAGAGAGAGAGAGAGATGCAGAGAGAAGGAGAGAGAGAGAGAGAGAGAGAGAGAGAGAGAGAGAGAGAGAGGGAGATGCCGAAAGATGGGAATTAGTGAGAGAGAAAACTAGAGAGACAGAGCGACAGAGAGGAAGAAAGAGAGAGGGAGGGATAGAGGCAGACAGAGAGAGAGAGTAAGGAAGTGGGAGAGAGCAGAAAGAAAGAAGGAAGAGAAAGATAGAGAGAGAGGAAGAGAAAGAGAGAGAGACAGCAAGAGAGAGAGAGAAGTAGCAGAAAATTAAGAAATAGAGAAAAAACAAAAGACAAAGGGAGAAGTAGGGCTAGAAGACAGAGAGGAACAGAGAAAGAGCAAGAGAGAAAGAGAGAAGTAGCAAAAAGTAAGAGATGGAGAAAGAACAAGAGACAGAGTAAATAAGTAGAAAAGAAAAAGAGAGAAAGAAAGAGAGAGAGAAAAGAAGTAGTAGTGAAGAGAGAGAAGTAGCAGAAGAGAGAGAGAAAGAATGACAGAGAGTATTACCAGAAACATAAGACAAAGAGAGAGACAGAGAGAGAGAGAGAGAGAGACTGGAGGAGAGAGTGGTTAGTGCTAGAGGGAGAGATGTTTGCTAAGCGCCGACCTCATTAAATCCGACAGTCTGGCCGCTCCACCGGTGGGGGAAAGTTGTGGAAAGAACAGTGAAAGGTCAGGAGGTGGGACGAAATGAAATTAGAAAGGACAAAATAGCGCCTGCTCTGACTCCAGTGCTGTGCGGAATCGATTCGACTAATTGAAACGGCGTCCCAGGAGGCGAGGCAGATGGGTCCCTGCGGGCCGGCCGGCGTGCTTGTGCGTGTGTGTGACGGGATGCGATATGAAACCTGTAACACCCTGCAGAAGTTCACCTGCAGCTGCTGCAGAGTCGCCTCACAGCTGAGTCTGGACTGAATGCCCAGCGGCTTTAACCAAGCAGCCCCAGAGCCACAAACTGCAGGACTGCAGACATCTCAGTCTCTGTGATTCTGGAATCCAGAGACTGATCACCTCATGACTGATCACACATGACACACATTTTTTCAGCCATGTTGTAACAAGTAATTTTTCTGGGTTTATTCCAGTAAAATAAATATATAAATAAAAATTGGTGAGATTGATTATATTAGTAATTGGGAAACCTACCGATTATTTCTATAGTGAATCACAGTGAAAAAAGGTCAAAAATTAAAAGTGTACTATGCATCCCTGGCAGTTTAAAGATGAAAAAAAACACTTAAATATGGCTTTTTTTGCTGATTTTAACATATAAAATATATAAAAAATAACTTTTGCACAGGCCACAGTAGAGGTTGAGGATGAGAGTCAGAGAAAAAGAGAGAGAAGGAAGAAGAGAGAGGATGTGAAAATCAAAATATAAACAATAATTGTACAATAAATGTGCAGAAATGTGTTCTCTGTAGAGAATGTGTTAAGTTACTTAGAAAATCAACAAAAAGTATTTTGACAAGAGGTGCCAAAACTAGCATAAGACATATGTTCATATAAATGTAAAAACATTATGTGGCACAAAATGTCTATGGGTGTGTTTAACAAGATGTGGTTTGCATGCATACCAAATTATTATTAAATAATATTGTATATTATTAGATACTGCTGATTCATCAAAAAGGTACATTTTAAATATACTGTTTTCTTTTCTTTGTTTTGTTTTTTTTTTAAACTCTATTTTCCCCCCTAATTTTGACATTGCCATTTCCTACCCACTAGTTAGGTCTCCACCTATCAAACAGTGCTGACAGGCTGGGAGGGTGAAGACTATCACGTTCCTCTGTGTCACACGAAACACTATCACATCTGTGTCTAATGCAATGTCACTGAACAGTTTGACGCGTTTTGAGGAGAACACCAACTCACCATTCTGTTGGCTAGCATCATGCTGCATGATGAGTGGAGAGGGAGGACCAGCCTACCCACCAAAAGAGAACAAGGCCTAATATGCCCTCTTGGACTTCAGGATGGCTGTGGCATCATCAGGGCTTTCAGTCTCTTGAATATAGGGCTAAGACGGCAAAGACAGTTGCCCCACTCAAAAGCCCTTATCAATTATATTCTTAATGGAGTTTAATTGTTTAATCATGGCAGTCCTAATCATACTGAAGCAAAGTTCAGATGAACAAAAGTAATGTTCTTTAAAAAATGAAATGAAAGTGAGCACAAGCTGTTAACAAAAGCACAATAGCAGCAGTGTCAAATACATTATGAACAACCTAAATCACACATCAAGGGTGCAAACTTGAAACTATGAATGAAATGGTTCACTTTTGATCACAGACAAATCAAAATCCATTCTTTTTCTTCATTTTTGGCTTTGGAAATGGGTCGAAAGCAAAACACTTTGCTGTGTCGGAATATCAGATGTCATCTGAAGATTTCAATTTAAAATACACTATATGGACAAAAATTATTGGGACACCTACACTTTACACCCACATGAGCTTTTATGACATCTCATTCTAAATCCAAAGGCAGTGATATGGAGTTGGACCCCTTTGCAGCTATAACAGCTTCCACTCTTATGGGAAACTTTCTACAAGATTTTGGAGCATTTGGAGTTTGCGTGGTCTACCACTACGTGGCTAAGCTGTTGTTACTCCTATGTGCTTCCACTTCACAATAATAGCACTTACAGTTGACAGGGGCAGATCTAGCAGGGCAGAAATTTCACAAACTGACTTGTGGCAGAGGTGGCATCCTATGACAGTGCCATGTTTAAATTCACTGAGCTTATCAGTACGACCCATTCTACTGCCAGTGTTTGTCTATTGAGACTGCAAGGCTATGTGCTTAATTTTATCTGTTAGCAATGGGTGTGGCTGAAACACCTGAACTCTGTATAGTTATATGAAGGTCAAATGCTGAAATACTGAAAAATTGACAAAGTAATGGTGGACAGCAACAGTTACTAAGCAGATTGAAGTGTTAAAGGGCACTGCAAACTGGATGAGAAGCACTGCACTGCCACAGAGAGTACATGGCACAGCTAAGATGTGATGCAGAAAAGTGGCGATAAAAATCAAGCTCAAACTCACTTTATACTTTTCTTGTAAAGATTTAGCCCAGTAAAGCTTATGAATTCATCACTTTGATAGCATTAAAAAATAAAGGCGATTCGCATTGTTCTCTATTTCTCTCTTTCTGTCTACCTTTTTCTTCTTGCTCTCTCTCTTACAGCCTCGCCCTTTGTCTCTCTCCATCTCTTTCTTTCTTTCTTTCTTTCTTCCTCTCTTCTTCCCTCTCTCTTTTTCTCTGACTCTCATCCTCAACCTCTCTCTGTTCTCACACTTTTTCTCATTTGTCTTCTTTTTTGCTCTATTTTTTATTTTATCTATCTTTTCTTCTCTTTGCTTTCTCACCCTCACCATTTCTGTTTTTTTCCCTCCATATCTTTCTTACTTTCATTCTTTCTTTCTTGCTCTCTCTATCCTCTTATTCTCTCTCTCTCTCTCTCTCTCTCTCTCTCTTCTACTCTCATCCTATATCTCTATTTCTCACTTTTGTTCTTTCTTTCTTGCTCTATTTGTCCCTTTCTCTTTTTCTACCATTTGCTCTCTCTCTCTTTCTCACCCTCACCCTTCTCTCTGTCTCTCCCTCTCCCTCCATCACTCTTTCTTTCTTTCTTTCTCTATTTCTCCCTTGCACTCTCTTCTTCTTTCTCTCTTTCTTTCTCTCTGACTCTCATCCTCATCCCCTCTCTCTCTCTTTCACATATTTTCTCCTTTCTTATTTTTTTTGCTCCATTTCTGCTTTTCACTATCTTTTTCTTCTCTTTTTTTCTCACCCTCACTCTTTCTCTCTCTCTTTTCCTCTCTATTTCTCTCTTGCTCTCTGTCTTCTTTCTTCTTTCTATCTGTTTGTCTCGGACTCTCATTCTCATCCTTTCTCTCTGTCTCTCTCTCCCTCCTTCACTCTTTTTTCACTTTTCTTTCTTTTTTTTTCTTTCTTTCTTTCTTTCTTTCTTTCCTTCTTCTTCTCTCTCTCCTTCTTTTCTGTCCCTTTCTCTCTTACACCCCCCCATCTCTCTTTCTCTCTCTAATCATGTCCCTCACTGCCCTTTGAATGTCTGTGTATGTGTGTATGTGTTTGGCTCCTCTGTCTCTTCTCCAGTGTTCTGCTCCTGTAATTAAATAGGAGCACTGAGGGAAAAGTCCCCTTAACATTGTGTGTCAGCCTTTCAAGCCTCTCTAGACATCACATGAGAAACTGTCTCTGTTCTCTGTCCCTCAAATAAATTAATTGGATGCAAATTGAGCAGCGTTGTCATCAATAGGGCACTATATCTGCCATAAGGCTCCAGCGGTAGTCGATAGCTGCCCTGTCTGTGTGACGGGGCGTTTGGTAGCTGTAATTAGGGTGCTGTATCCGCTGAGGCGTCAGTAAGGCAGCTCTCTGTGGGGTACCTGGCCTTTGCAGTTCATTCTGCAGCAACCTGAAGCCTGCACAGATAGCCATCACTCATACACCTCATCATCTCCATGCCAGCACCCATCATTTTTCCTTATGGCAACCCCAGGGCCCAATTAAAAGAATCAGTTCAGAGCTGTGCTTTCATGTGGACATTTCTCTTAAGAGCACTATAAGAAAATCCACTGGCCTGTAGCTGACCTGTGTGCCACAGCTACCAGCAAACAGCAACATGTACTTGGAATGGGCATTATGACAATATTTTTATCATTTTGTGATAAATTACATCACAAATATTGTGGATATCATAATTAAAGAATACAAACTGTTTCATTATAAAGAGAGCACAATTAGTCTTGTTTAATACTGTTTAAATGGATTTTGGTTCTGCACAGAACAGAAATTGTTGAATAAAATTATTGTCCTCATTGTTCTTTATAGTATTTTTTCAAAGTGCCATTACTGGTTCTTTTTTGGCTGTTTCAACTTATGAACCTTCACATGAAAACAAAGTATAGAGAAATATATCATGTGTTGTAAAAATTTCCTAAAGTATTTTGATATTTTATTGTATCATCCATTCCTAACGTATACTACAAATCAGCATGACAACCATACAACATCTGCTAAATTTGAATGAATGATGACATTATTAACTCCTAGAACTCCAAGACATTTCTTTGAACATGTATTTGTGAGTTAATTTAATTCATTTGTTTGTTCAATCTTTCTTTCGTTCATTTATTACAATATCCTACTGTGGCTAAACCTTTGTTTTTAGAGAAAATTGTTTAAGAAATGTATTGATTATCAACATAAATATATGCAAATTAATGCAATAAACATTCAATCCTAAATTTTAGGATTAATAACATGAACATCTGATTTAGATTGTTCCAAGTCTAAGCAATATTAAAAGAGGGAGTGCATTCCTATATCTGTGTAACATCCTGGCCTGTTTTGCTCTTCCTGCTTGTGTCTCCAGGGGGCATCCTCCAGCCTGGTGGTGAAATTTGCCGATACAGATAAGGAGCGGACGCTGCGCAGGATGCACCAGATGGCCGGCCAGCTCGGCATCTTCAGCCCCATGACCATCCAGTTTGGGGCCTATGGAGCTTACACACACGCTGTAAGTAATATGTCCTCAAACAGTCAGAATGTTGCTACCTGAACTTTACCTGATCCTTTAATCCGTTTCCTGTCACCTATCTACACACTCAAACGTTTACAGACACACATTGGACACAAGCAACGTTAACATTCATTGACCCACTGTAAGCTAATCAGCACTGTAAGCTAAGATATACATCTACCCTCTACCTACACCATCTGGCAATATGTAGGTTTACAGTTACTGACTGTAGCCCATCTGTTGCTGCACAATTCATCATCCGCTCTCTACCTCATCCATCAGTGATGGAGCCATGCCATAACCCAGCAGTTCTCTTTTTTAGTCTAAGACCCCCTTTGAAGACAGTAACTGTACCCACCACCCCCTCCTTCGTTCTCGAATTGTTAAGCTGGAGCAGTACGGCCATGAATTGCAATTGATGGGCATAGAAATACAACTGCGGACCCCCAGAGGACTATGGCCCCCAGTTTGAGAACCACTGAGTATAATAATAAAATAATAATAATAATAATAATAATAATAAAAATATAATAATAAAATATTCCTTTTTTACTGCTAAGCTGGTTACAGTATTAGTTAGCATTGACAAGTGATCACTGGCATTCATCATCATGTCCTCTTCATCCCTTTCATGTTCTTCACTTGACTGCATGGTTTCCTTATTGCTTATTGTGGCACACCTGTGGGCCACATTGAAGGGCAGGGCCTGGGGTGACTACCCCCTGCCCCCCTGCTGGCTCCACCTCTGCCATCAATAGAAAGGGACCATTATGAAGCCATTTAGGATAAGCTCACTGGACAAAATAATTAGTTGCATGCATCATTTCTTTTCTAAAACTAGGTGACGCTTCCTCTTGCCTTAATAACAGCCTCAATCCTGTCAGGTAGGGATTACACCAGTCTTTTAAGGGTTTAAAAGCTCCTGTCCATATTAGCCCACTCTTCCACGAACTGGGAGCTAGTTTCAGCTACAGTTCTTATGTGCCTATTTTGGCATGCCACTTGTTACTCCAAATTGAAATTTGTTATTAAGGACGGGTGATTTTGCTGGTCAGTAAAAGTGTCGCAGTGTTCCATCATGCCTGTCATTAAGGCAAGGAGAAACATAACCACGTATTAGAGAAGAAATGATGCATGTGACTAATTTTTTGTCCAGGGAGCTTCTTATTTGGGTGATAGACTGTTCTCAGCATTGCAGCTAAAACATGGTAGTGGTTCACTCTCAGAAAAAAAAGGTACAAAACTGTCACTGAGGCAGTACCCCTCTTATCACTGGGGCGGGACCCTCAAGGGTACATCTCAGTACCTTTAGTCAGGGAACATAATTGAACCATAATCCATTGAAATTATATTTTCTTGTAGTATTGACTCCACACACCCCGTCTCGTCTCCAGGCTTTTTATTTTATTGGTCTGTTTTAAAACATTAGGTTATGAAAAGGTACAAATATGTACTTTTCACCTGGAAAAACTTGTTTAAGGTGCACAATCAGACCTTAGAACCACTGTTATACCATTGTGGGTACATTTACATTGTTTGTACCTTGATGAATGGAAATGTACCTGCACGGTACCTTTATTTCTAACAGTGTAGTAACAGAATGTGTGTATCAGGCACAGCAGCTCTGCAAAGGTTTAGGTACCCTGATCAAATCGTGAATTTTCTATGTGAACTCTACAAAAATGAATGTTTTAATGCATAATATTGTTAACTTGCTGAACTTAACATTTTAAATAAAAAAAAAACCTAAAGTGCAGCCTGTTTCAAAAGTTATGGCACATTTTATATTTCATGTTTCCAATATGTTAAAATCAAATAAATAGAAATTGTGGACTAACATTTCCAGAAAACTCAATCAGAAAACTGATATTTATGTTTCTCCTCTCAGACCATGTATTAACTTGTTTTCGCTTAGAAAATTAACAAAACATTTGAGTAGGGGTGTTCAAACTTTTGCATATGACTGTGTATGATATGTATACTTGATAAAATTGCCAATGAGTTTTAAGTATAAGGTAAGGAACCTAATAAACTGGTAACTCAGTGCAAACAGTAGACAACATGAACAACAATGCACAGTGCAAAAGCAATATGTTATGCAACACATAAAAGCAGACCCACAGTAGCTATTTGCAAGGCCAGCACAGGTCAAAAGGAAAACTGCAGGAATATAAACAGGGCTGTTCAGTGGCCCCTTGTTTTTTGTTTTTTTTCTTTAGAGACATCTCTATCACTCACTTCCACTGTGATCTCACCTTACTTCTTCCCACAAATGACTCATTATCTCCCTGTTATTTCCTCTATTTTCTCTCTCCCTGTCTTGCTCTCCCTCTGTAGCAGATGATGCAGCAGCAGGCCGCTCTTATGGCCGCCACACAGGGCTCATATCTCAACCCCATGGCAGCCATCGCGGCAGCCCAGATGCAGCAAATGGCAGCTTTCAACGTCAACGGCCTGGTGGCTGCCCCTATGACGCCCTCTTCAGGTGGGAGGACTATCACACAGCACTTTCTCACATGGGTTTACTGCCCATTTAAAGGCCCCTCAGGGTGAACGCTACCATTACGCTCTCTGTCACAGCTGCAGCAAGTGAGGCACTGTGGGTTATTATGTGCCACTTAGGCATGTACTTTAGCAGCATGAGCTTCATAAACCACCTGTTGAAGACCATGTATGACCTCATCAAACAGCTCCTCACGGCACTGAAAGAATACTCCAGTGTTTTTCAGCCTGATCTCTACCTGCCTTATCTGTAGCATATGGCAAATTTCCATAGACAATCATTTCAATGTATTTCCCTGTACTGAAAACATGTCCACTCAAAATTCACTTACAATCAAAACGATTGGGCAGTTTTTCACATCAATAAAGGTTTAAGATATATGATTCTATAATGCAAATCTGAAAATATAACTATTATATTGTATCAGTGCAAGTCTCAATGTGAAACATGAGAACGTCTTACGAAAGCTGTTCTTATCAAGTTTGATCCAACTTGTATCTAACTTTAAAACACTCAAGCAACACTGTAAAAAAATAGTTCTGGTTACTTTCGCTTTCCCTTAGTAATTAGGAAGGAGGAAAATTCTGCCCACACCACTACATTTATAATGTATTACCACAGATTCTTCCCTCTGGAAGACTAGTCCCATCTCAGAAATTATTTAGATTTATGTGTTAATTTAAAAATATTCTACAAGAGATCGCGAGTTCGATCCCGTGATGCTACAGCCATCCGTAGCCGGGAGTCCAAGAGAGCACAATTGGCCTCGCTCTCTCTGGGTGGGTAGGATGGCCCCTCCTTCTCCCCCCATCACTCAGCGCGATGCTAGTCAGCGCAGGCGTCTGTTAGCTGACGTAACAGATCTGGCGGTTGGCGCTTTCCTCCGAGCGCGTTCGGCTGTCCAGTGACGTTGCGTGAGCGGCAGCTCGAAAAGAAGCGGTGGTTGGCTTCACAGGTCTCGGAGGAAGCCTGTGTTAGCCTTCACCCTCCTAGCGTTGATAGCATCGTGTGATTGGGGGAGTCCTAACTAGCGGGTGGAATTGGAGACGACTAAATTGGGGAGAAAATCGGGTAAAAATTAAAAAAAATAAAAATAAATTCTACAAAGAATATTAGAAATGTCATGCTGGTTGATACAACACAACATAATACAGTGTATCAAACTGTATCACACTGAATTATATTGTATCATATCATAAGATTGTATTATGACTAGCATGTTACCCTATGGCTAGTGAGTAAGATTAGGGCTAACATATTAGCTTGTGGTTAGAGCATTTGATTGGAGCTCTATATTGTAATTTCGGTCACACTCTATATGGATGGTCTCCTATAGATGCTCTACAGATATTTTACAGATACTACACAGATACAGATACTGTACAGATACAGATACTAATCGTTAACAAACTTTCCTGCCTTGAGGTTAGGGTTGGCATTAGGTTTAGGGTTAGGAATAGATTTAATAACATCTTTCATACTGAGCTTGAATGAAAATTTAGTTGAATTTTACTTAAAGACAGAAAGAGCATTTACAGAGCTTCTACTGTGGACCATCCAAATAACACTCAATTTCACGTTCAGTAGCATTTATTGGATATTTAGTTGAATGTTACTTAAAGATATACCGAGCATTTACAAAACATCTACAGTGGACCATCCAAATAAAGCGTTACCGTAATTTTAACGAGCTGAAATTGTAAAATCAAGACACTGCTGTATTGTATTGAACTGAATAATGCATTTTGTGAATTGTTACCATGTGCTACGGATGTGGCAAATAGAGATTAGGTTGAAAACCTTAGAGCATTGTTTTCAGAGAGACTACTGGCAGTATAGAGAGGCAGCAGGGTTAGAGTGTGGAAAAAAGGCTTAAGTGGGGTGCTGAGACCACTCCCTGTAGTTGAACAGTGTGAGGTTCTTTGCTGTTTACATTTGTGCCAGGCATGTGGCCAATCTGATGCCTTTGGATGAAGAGTCTGACAAAACAAAGCTGGAGTAAAGATTTGTGGAAGATAATCCTGGACCTGAGCTTGACCCCTCTCTCTGCTGCGATGAGGGGCTTTGACGCCTCAACAATGATAAGTAAGCTGACATTCAGGGTAGGGAAAAATGAATTAAATAAAGTGTGCTTCTCTTTTTAACACCTCCTCCCAACACACTGACACAGCTGGCTCTCCTGCATTTGTAATCCATAAAGCCTACACTCACTAAGGTTATACCCATCAAATTTAATCCTGCATGACTTAAATGCCCTTCGCAGCTGGAAGAGGGGAAAAAAAGAAGCCAAAACCAAGGTGACAATCCTGAGATTAGATGTGACCATTGGCTGGGGAAAATACTTAGAAACGCTCTAGCGTAAGTCCCTGTGTCTAATCAGATGACACTCAGCATTAGTGGGCCAGCGTGAATCATCCCTCCTGAATGCTGCTCTGTTATGCTTTTCACTGTATACCTATCTAACTGTAGGCTACCTGTAACATCCTTCCATCTTTATTGGATTTTCAGTTAACTAAGAAATCAGCGATGCATCCTCATAGCTGCTCTATGCTGTAAAAAATTCTACAGTGATGTGCTTGTGTTCAAGCCAGTATGATATTTTAAATGTTTTACAGTTTTGCACAGCAACCAGTGTTGAATTCTGCGAAAACATTTACAGTACAGACAGATTATACTTCATTATTCAAATGCATTGCAGAATGGCTATTGTAGAATTATTGTAATAACACATCAAAACCTACAGTATCATCAGCTTTACTGTACAACTAGTTAACATGTAACGTTTTTACTTAACTGGAGGGCAAGTTAGTTACTGTTAGCCTAGCTAACTAATGCCAGTTAGCTATCTAGATTACCTAGCAGAACCTATACCAACATAAAACAATACATGGGATGTTAATGGTCATATATGACATGCTACTGTACAGTAGAGGTCTGCACTCCCATGCATTCTTGTGGGACCCGGCACAATATCTTGCAGCGCAGGACTGATTTTCAGTGTTGCACACGGGAGCAGCGAGAAACCAGCCCACTGTAGGCAGGAGCGGGCCGAAGAAATCCCACAAATCAATGAATAGCCTAAATAAATTAGAACGAGCACTAAATCATAGATATTAACAATATAAAATGATAATAGTAAAACATTTAAAATAAATTAACTCATTCTAAAGAGTTGTGGAGGAACCAAGCCCAGCAAAACATCAAAAATAACTAGTCTGTGGTTCAATTCCTGCTTTGTGTCACAGGTCTCTACTATATAGCAGACATCAATGTAGAAACCTTCACTTTGTAAGTATCATTGTCTTTGTAAGTAACTGATTACTACTGCTAGAGAAGAACCGATCAGTGTTTTGGGGCTGATACCGATCGTCTATTGCAGATCGCCGATACTGATCAAGGGTGGGGTTGGACTGTTAAGGCCCATTCACACCAAGTATGATTTTTTTCCTGACGACAAATCGAATGTCATTTCAAAGTTGTGGGACCTTCACACCAAGTCAGAAGTGTTTTTTTTTCTGTCTAAGCACTCTGAAAACTTTTTGTTTTCTTTTAAACACTGCAGCTAAGTGGTGCACATACTTGGTACATCCCATTTTACAAAAAATATGACAACACAGGAAGATCCATCACCGTTCGTTATGCAGAATTAAAGCTGCTTAATGAGCGATTCTGAAGGCATTTTCATGTGTCAGTGGGGGGAATTTGAGGCTCTGCCTCTGCTTGTTGCTCCTCTCATTAAAAAGGAGCAAATGAGCTATGGTTACGTACAGTGATTGTATTCACAGTCATCATTCATAGCCTTTCAGCTCTCATCCTCCATATATTGTCTTCAACCTCCACATTTTTGTAGTCAGTGTGTTGCTTGTCATATAAGCTTTTGTGCTCTGCTACAAAGAAGACTTCTGCCGCCATCCTGATGCACTGCAACCATGACAATGGAGCTCTGATTGGTCAGCCTGATTTTAATGCCTCCATCCAGCACAGAAAATAGAATAGGCTCCGATTAATAGAATCATACAGTGTTGCAGTCCGTCAGTGTCAGACTCGATGTAAGAGATGGCTTTAGTATGCGTGTTTGTTTTCAAAACTTGACGTGTGATTTTTTTGTCCGTAAAAAATTGAGACTGAACAGACCTTTAGTCCTGCAGTCAAATGTCAAAAGGTCTGTATTTCCATCTAGCGTTTGAACGAGGAACTGGGGTCCTGTGATCAAGGGCCTCATGCAGGGCTACAGCAAGCCTTAACTTGCAAAATATGGCTCATATGTTTCACAACACTGATCAGCTCTCAGGATCTGTTAAGTTAGAAAAATATCGGCTGGTCGCCAAACGCATAACTGGGCTGAAAATCAGCCGATACTGATAAATAGCTGATCGATCCTTCCATCTCTGACCACTGCTATGGTAATGCTAATTTGTGTAAGCTATGGGATTCAGTCTTTATGGGATTGTGTTATGTTAGCACTAAGCTAACAGTGGTGTACAGTCACTTTCCTGCATTGAATTCAATACTATACATCTCTAGCTTAAACACCGAGTGACTTAGACCATTTTAGTTTGTGTGTTTGTTTGTTTTTGTTTTGTTATTTTTTCATACTGGTATTTTTCAGTGAATCCTTTAGTAAATACTTGAGCACAAAGTTTAACTGTGAGTATTATTAGAGGAGCTAGTTTTTATGATCCTTTTATTAGGGTATTTGAATCTTTAAAGGGTATTTAAGATTGAACAGAAACTTTAACAGTAAACTATTTTAAAACTGCTATTTTGACTCTTTTATTTCTTAATATGTACAAATATTCAAAAAAGATATTGTAGTAATATTACAGTAATATATTGCCATCAATTTGTGCTCTTGAAAGTATACAGTTTTGAACTGCATTTAAATATACAGTCAAATGTCATAACTGTAACTGAACATTACAGTGTAAGTGCTGTGAATTTTTTATTACATTAAGTATGTGGTAATTCTGCTGCCAGTAAGTTACTATAACTTAACAGAGTAACATTTTACAGTGTAACCTTTAGAAGTCAGTGTTAAAAAAGCATAATGAAGCTTTATATTGTTTGTATCTGAGAAATTCTGTCTAAATTGCAGATTCTAAACTTTCAAGCTACTAAATATTTGTGTTTTTAAATTGAACAGGAGGTATTTTGTTATGATTTGAATCATTGTTGTGCATATAGTCCTGTTTTATATAGTCCCCTATGTTCTTACTTTTTCATTAGTATTGTTTAACTTCAAAACAAACAGGAAAAAATGTGCTCAAACATCTTAAAAATATAAATCAAATATAAATGTAATTTATTACATACATATTTAATTAATTATTAAATATAGTATTAGCAAAATTATATTTCTAGACTTCTAAGAGTTCTAAAATTCCCCTAATAATTCCCACTAGAAATATTTACACGAGACTAGAAGACTGAAAGTCTGAGTGACTACCAACAGCACATACGACATGAACTGGACTTAACTTTGATCTGAAAATCATCTGCATGTTTTTTAGGCACCAGCACACCTCCAGGGATCAGTGCCACAGCAGTGCCCAGCATCGCTGCTCCGATTGGGGTGAATGGTTTTAGTGCCCTCCCTCCACAGAGCAACGGCCAGCCAGCCTCTGAACCCATCTACACCAACGGAATTCACCCTTACCCAGGTAACACACGACTATGAGGCAGGCAGCATCCATCCCACCATAGTCATCTGTGCAATGGAGCAAGTACAGCATCTTTCATGTAATTTTATTAAACTCCTCTTAAACCAACCTGTCACTTGAAGATGCTTTCAGTCTCTGCTGCAAGATTTGACTTTGTGCACTGATTGAGTGAGGGGCTATTTATTATTTCACAACTGAAAAGAGTAGGGTAGATTCATGATTCAGCAGATACTAGAATATAAACTCTAAGCCTGTTTCTTTATTTTGGCAGCAGTTTTAACCAGTAGGCTACGTTTACACAGCAAGTAAAAGTGGCCCAAATCTGATTTTCTCACCAAATCTGATTTTTTTGTTTGGCTGTTCACATTATATTTTAAATGTGACCTGTATGCGACATCAGTCTGAACAGATCAGCTCCTAAACCGATCCGCATGCGCAAAAGAACAATACTTCACGTGGCGGCTCATCCAAGGGTAAACAATCATGACGGCCAGTGAACGCCAGTCGCTCCTGCAGCTTTCAGTTTCGTCTTCCCAGCATCACAGGAGCGAGTATAAAGTTCCAGTTACTGACAGCTGGACTCATCACCCACAGTGTGTTCGAGTTCGCTGTGAAAAGGGCACGGCCGCTTCTTTGGTTCGCGTCCTCGGATTCTTTAAACTGTTCTCGGACGCTGCAGCCTCGGGCTCTTCCGGCCGCGTTCGGCTGGTTCGGCCCAAACCTCTTCGATCACGAAGCGGTTTGATGAGTCTCTCCTAATGTTTTGGTACAGAGACATCAGACTAAATGTTTATGAGTCTCAGGAGCGCGAATGTATGACGAATGTCCAGTTGGATTGATGTAAAAGTCGCATGAATTCCGATCTGGCTGTTCAGACTGAGTCGCATTGCCGCAGATCGGATACGTATCGGATTTCAGTACCACATATGAAAGCGTCTCAAATCGGAATTGAGTTTGTTTTTTGCTGTTGACACTGCCACACAGATGACACATCTGTGTCACATATGAGGAAAAAGATCGGATTTGGTCCACTTTTACCTGCTGTGTAAACGTAGCCTTAGTGACAGATGTAGCCATAAACAGTTTTAGCCTCTAGCACTTGTCAGCAAAGTGAAAAGAAGATAAACAGATAATTGTTGCTAATGGTAATCTAACAAGTCAGCTAGCCAGAAATGTTTCTAGTTTTTCCATTTTGTTTGTCCCCTTTTCAAGCTTTTAATTAATATTTTTAGGAGATCTGTTTAGCAATACTACAATAACACACACACACACACACACATATATATATATATATATATATATATATATATATATATATATATATATATATATACACACACACACACACACACACACATTTTATAATTATTTTATAGAAAAACTGCAAGGGTGCCAATATTTCTGGCCATAACTATATAAGCCACAAGGAGAACTCTTTGCTTCAGTCATTTTAGATGTTATTATGTGCGTTTATTAGGCTATAATGACTAATACGCAGCTACTACCTACCCTGTCTAAAGTCTACCTCCCTCAAACGGACAAGACCCCACTTCAGCTGAGAGAGGTTTTCCAAGCTTTTAGTTATCCAGGCTAGAGGCATTCCCTGGAGCCACTATTGTCATATATCCCTTCCCCTGTTTTGTCTTATTTGTTGCAACCTCTCTTTTATTCTCTACTTTATAATCTTTTCTCTCTCTACAGCACAGAGTCCAACAGTGACCGACCCTCTCCAGCAAGCATACGCGGGTGTGCAACACTATGCAGGTGCTTTCTCTCTTCCTTTTATCTCTCTTTCTGTCCCAGTTTCTCGCCATCTTTCTCCATATTGTTTAGCAGCAGTAGTCTCCTTACAAACACCGTTCAGAGTGACACTTGCTCTGCCATCTTACCCTGATAAGACATTGTTTTGCAGGGGTATCTGACGCTGCTCCTGGAAATCAGCCCTCTAGCTTACTGCATTCAGCTCACAAAACAATCTGAAAATTATTTTTGGCAAGCTGGATTACTACAAGAATCTGTTTATATTCACCTTGCCAGTGTGTGAAAATGTAACTTCTAGAAGTCTGTTATTATTGCCATACATTTTAAATCACATTAAATTATATAGTTAGTTACATACTGCATTTACGTTCTGGCTGTGTCTTTTTGTGAGGTTGTGTGTATCTCTTAATACACTGAATATTTAATATACAGGCTGCATATTTCTTAAGCGCTATCCCATTTCAAATAAACACAGAGGCTCCTTGAAACACAGAGAAATGTACTTTTCTTTTGACAAAATTCTGAGGATGCACTGATGTACCCTTCTCTGCCTTAAATTCCTGTTAGTCCTGGCATTGCAAGCCATTGCAAAAATGGAGCACCGCCAGTTTGGAGGGACCACAATAGACTTTGTTTTGGAAAAATCAGTTTATCAGTTGCAGTTTATCATAATTTATGTGGGAAATTGGCTGTAAAGGATGCTATGAATGTCCTTTCTTTAAATTACTTTCAGGATAACTAGACCATTTTTTACCATTGTCACCTATTGCTGTGAGCATATTAGTTCAGCTCACAGTAATTTAAGTAAATAAGGTAAAGGTTAATATTGTAGCAAAGACAACAACTAACAAGGGAGGCAAATCTGAATGTAAAATAAAGCTCAACACAACACCCAGGCTGGCGAAGCAGGCTGATAGCCAAAGTTGAATTTAACCTTAAATTACACAACTAGCTGGCAAGCAGCAGTAAAGAGCAAGTTAATGCAAGTTAAGTGCAAGGTAACTGTCTACAAAGTATCTGCAGTGTGTTATTAAATGTTAACTAAACAGTAAAGTGTTAAAAACCTTGTATCTTCGAAACAGAAAGTTTAATGGAGAAAGAAAAGGCTTTGTTACTCGTAATGTACATTAGTATAATGAGATTATATTCCAAGTCATTTTGGACCATCATATACTGTCTCGATAGTTAAAATGCTTAGTTGTTTGGCTATTATACTGTCCATATTTAACAGCCTCAGTGGTCTCAAGAGTACACAGTTCCCATTCTTGTCAGAATTAAAAAAAAAATAGCTGGCAGAACTGGTCTCAGAACAGCATGAAAGGATTAATATAACCCCCTAACTCAACAACAGAGTGTACATTATGCAGTTTCAGAGATGGCTGTGAGATGTCAAATTCAGCTATAGTGGAGGCAATCATGACTGGGATTATCAACTTTTTCTTCCTGATCCTCTACAATCTTCTGCAGACCTGATTTAAAGTCAACAGACTAAAACTACAGGCTTTACAAATGTAGGATCAGGTCCAGAATGGTGGTCTAGATGCAAACTTATTTACTAGAGAAGCACTTAATACAATGCCCCTGTCTCCTTCGGCACTGCCTATGGGAGGACTGCTTCTATAAAAGCCCTTTTAAACAGTTTATTTTCGCTGGGCACTGAACCACAGCGAAAATGAGGCCGGCCGGCTCCGAGCCATAATGCAATTTATTTATTCAGTGTCTGGAGAGTGAGAACAATAGAATAATGATTTAAGTTGTTGTGTCAAATCTGGGAATATTGATGCGAATTCCCCTGCTTGCTTTCCCCTCGTCTGTCTCCTCGCAACAGCAGCCTATCCTGCCGCCTATGCGCCAATCAGCCAAGCGTTTCCCCAGCAACCAGCCATCATCCCCCAGCAACAGCGCGAAGGTAAGAGTGGCCCAACCCACCCCTGATAAAAGGTGATAATTGCTGTGTTCCATCTGTATGTTCTCGAGTCTGAATTAGCAGGGGAGGAAAAGTGGCAGGGAAAAGTGAGAAAAAGGCTTCATGTGAGAGTTTTTGGGGTGAGCGCTAAAAAGGAGATCTTGCTAACTTTCAGCACATAAAAGGCCTCAGAGAGATGAACGGTATTTTAAGAAGGAGTGTGAGCATTTTTTCTTATGCTAACAACTTGTAGCAGTTGCAGAAACAGGGAAAATGATATGCATGCATAAGCCAGAAATGGCCAGTCTCATAGCTGCATATTTCATCCTTCACTGTCTTAGTATTAGGATGACCAACACTGCCCATCAAGTGTCTGTTTTTTTTCCTCCAAATCTCAGCTACCTTTACATTTTTAACATAGTTTTTGGTTTCTATTCTTTTAAAATATTCTTTTTTAGCCTTTTTTGTCTTGACATTTTATTTGTGATGTTCACTATATTTTTAAAAACTGCTTTATGTTACTTTTAAGGATGCACAATAAATATTAAACACACCTACAACAAAATGTTAAAGTCTATGACTTTACCAGTAATTTTAATGATGGTGAAAATTAGGAACAGTGATTAAAAACACCTTCTTCCTTAAGAAACTGTACTAACAGTTGTGTACTAACAGTTTAAGCAGCAGCAGATAAACAGTGACACTGTTACCCATGGCACTGTATCGTCTGTACCTTAGTTTTGAAGGGATGTAAAACATCACAAATGGCAGTGCCAGAGTGCAAAGTATAACTGAACAATAATGGAATTCATTGCCTTTGGCGACCACTGTCTCTGTTCTCAGGAACCTTGGATTTAGTGGCCCATACTGTAGCCCACAGTGTATTGAATTTAATTAGTTTATTTTATGTTAACTTGATTTTCAGTTTTTGATTTCAGCTCTGTGTGTCCTGAATTTTGGTTTCTGTTTTGGCCAAGAATGTTCATTTATGTGCATTGCTAATTACTGCATGGGTATATCGCCATCCACATACTTCAAAGTCTGTACAAAATGTGCTGCAGTATATCAGTGAAGCAAGGCTAACTGACTGAACTACACTACTTGTCTGTTCACTACTTGTCTTTTGAAAAGTTTGATTTTAACTGTTACTAAGCTATGGCATTGCTAATATTGTAAGTATGTTTAGCTTCAACCATCAGCTTCATGTTCATCAACTTTCTTGGAATGAAGAGCAGGTTTCACCTAAATAATGATTTGACCAATTTCTTTTAAAAAGCATTGAAACCTTTTGAAATCTTTTGGCCCAAAGGTGGTCTAAACCCTGAAACACAGTTGATTAATCTAGATTAATGAACTGTGTTAAAATAATTTTAAGAAAACATTTTCAAAGGCTGCATTTGATGAGCAGCATTAAAAGCCTACATCCTCAAAGCACACAGACAAACATTCCATTGCCACCAATACCACCCTCTCTTGAATATTAAGAGACAAAGGGTTAAGCATACAGACTTCACTTTCTTATATCTACTTTCACTTTTTTCCACTGAGACACAGGCAGAGAAACTTCAGCCAGCGTGGTCCTCATCTATTCCAATTCCCTCAGACTGGCTAGCCCTCAAGTGGATATATATTTGAATATATATTTGAATTGTGTGTGTGTGTGTCTATTCATGTTCTAAGTCTTCTTTTTGAATCTTTGTGTATGTGTGTCTCTGCAGGGCCTGAGGGCTGTAACCTGTTTATCTATCACCTGCCGCAGGAGTTCGGAGACGCCGAGCTCATGCAGATGTTTCTGCCCTTTGGCAACGTCATCTCTGCCAAAGTATTCGTGGACCGGGCCACCAATCAGAGCAAGTGTTTCGGTGAGTTCCCGCGATGCTCATAAAAAGAAAAGCCAACCATCTGAAAAAAAAAGACAGAAAAAAGCGTGGCACGATCCTTTTGGAAATCGTCTCATGCCCCACTTCCCTCGTTGCGATTAGTTTTTTTTCCCCCCTCTTTTTATTTCCCACGTCTCCACTAATCAAGTTGCAATTAACGTTGGAAAAGTGGCGTCACGTCTGACTGGGCAGGGAAGCGAAGGCAAGAGGGGATTCGTGTCCCGTTCCCCCGGATTTTGCTCATCAGCGAGCGTTTATAGGATATTAAACCTCAGAAGAGCTCTAAGCAGCACAACCTGAAAGACTTTCACTCTAGTGCTCACTGCCTCCCCCACTCCTCCTCTCCTCCAGGCTCCAGGCCTTGGGAAATCATGCCTTTCTTGCCCTCAAGCTCTTTACACCTTTGCATAAGTTCTGGCCTCCAGCCCAAAACATCCCAACTTGAGCTCCCTTCAGTCTCAAGCTTCTTTAAGCTGACTTCTTTTGTTTCCATGACTGTCTGTTCTGTACTGTACACTAGAGCTGTCCCGATTGCTCAGTTAAACCTGATTACTCGACTGTAATATAATCAATCATAATTATCTTCTCAACAAGATAGTTGGGAAATTACATGAAGAGATAATCAGGACTGTGCCTAAACTTTTTGAGCAGGTAGCACTGGTGCTAGAAAAGCACATGCTATGCGCATAATGTGTTGTAGTAGTACTTCTTAAGAAATTTTAGGTTTAAAATGGATAGTTCATTTTGTGATCCATTGTTTTTATAATTCTTAAATGAAATCTTGTTCCAGCTAAGCATTCTGGAATCTTTGACTGTGCATGCTTTGCTGTTGTTGACTTAGGTCCCTTTTTATTGATGTGCCTTTTTTTTTAAAACTCTGATTGCTTAATTAAATCAGTAGATTGCTCAATATGATATATGATAATATAGTCATATGCAAAAGTTTAGGCAACCTGCATCAAATTACATTTTGTTGATTTGATGTGAAAATAAGTTAACACACTACAGAGAACACACTTTTTAATGGACAATTACTGTTTTACTTGTTTATTTGTTGAATTTAATATATTGAGGAAAAAATAAAACATAAAATGTGGCCTGCGCAAAAGTTATGGTACATTTTGTATTTTATGTTTTAGTTTAATTTTTCTTTTCATATATTTTCTTTGACAAAAAAGTTTAATTGTGCACTAGGATTTACAGAAAATGCCATATTTAAGTGAGCTCCCTACAGAGGATGTGTTTCCTTTAAATTAATAAAACATGTAAATTCACCACTGGTGTTCAAAACTTTGCATACATCTGTACTATAATAATATAATTGATGGTGACCAGCTTCTTGCAAAGAAATGAAAATGATTAGTCTGTTAAATAAATCTATCAGTAGGTTTTTGAGCTGAGACACTTCTGTGTTTGTTTTCATGAAGTTTACATTCAGCTCTGCCCATAATTTTCTTTCTTTGAGTTTCCTTTTGGTTTTTGGTGTAGGTATGCTGAAGCTGTTAACAAATTAGATGCCATGAAGGGAAAACATCATGTTTCTACACATATTCGTTGATTAAATAATACAAAAACATTGTGCTGACAAATTAATGCAAATGTAAAGTGTTTCATTTGAGGAAATGTGGTGAAGTCCAGAACAAAAAAAGCTGTCTTTTGAAAAAAATATCTATGGCATGAAACAAAAGTCATTGGAAGAAGTGGAAATGCATGTATATGTTATCAGCAGTGGTCATTCCGTGCTGGCCAGGTTTGATGTTTGCATCTTTAACTCTAAAAGCATTTCCTCAGTAAAAGTGGAGCAGCAGAGAGGTGTGAGGCGCTGAGCGAATCTTCTGGGACATTGTGTTCTTTTAATCCACAGTGATTACTCACTCAGTATTGACATTTAACGCTGATCAAAGCCTGCCTCTTTTAGCAGGATTAACCAAAGAGAAAATGGATTTTAAAGGGTCTTCTAGATTCACTCGGCACACACACAAAGACACACAGGCCCACACCAGTTTGTTTTTACTTTTCCAGTATGTGGAGTCATACACATGTATAATCATAATATGTCCCATATACAGTAAGATGCAAAAATCAGAGACGTCTCTTCAATTATTCAGTTTCCATTCAAAATTAATTAATGCCAATTTGAATGGAAATTAAATATTCAAAGGGTGATCTCTGACGTTTAAAAAGAATAGATAGAAAACAGAAAACATTTAACAGATAACAGAAAATTACACAGAAGCATCAACAACTATTTTTTTTTCAGGATCTTTTGTGTCCACATTTTGTCTTTATTACTCCCATTCTTTTCAGGAGAGTTGCTTTTAGTTTTTCAAAGAAATCTGCAGGAATATATCCCCACACATCCAAAGTTCAGTCTTAGAAGTTGGTTGCATTTTCTGCTTCTCACAATACAAGTCTTCTCAAACACTTTCAATGATGTTGAGGTCTGGAGATGATTGCAAATGTTCTTTGTTCTGTTAGAAATGTTCTGCATAGAAATTGGCTCTGAAATTTTTACTTATCCCTATGAGTGTGTTGTAAGATTAACTAGGATACTGTTGGATCTCTGTTGTGACTCAATGTCGAGCTGCTAGTGACCAGTGAGAAGTGAGAATCCTACTTTGACCCACTAAAAGTTAAGAATGTTTTTCCTTTTCCTGTAAAGTTACCCCTTTGGGTATGACATTTTGACCTGATGGAGATGATGTATAGAAGATATGATGTTTTGTTGGTCCTGACCTCATAGGTTAGGCCTTTTTTTTTGCTGGACATTTTTGTCTTGACAATAAACAAAACAAATGCACATCAATCCCAAAAGTGTACTTTTATATTTATTTGAATGCTGCATAAGGAAAATCCTCCACTGGCTTTTGGATTTATATGTTTTATTTTTAAATATCTCTGTGGCTTAAGAGACTGTGAAATTTCCAGGGCCTCGCAGTGATTGCTTTGTCACTAGCAGTTCATGAAATATAGATATAACATGAAAATAGATAGAAGCCCGACTGCAAAAGCCGTCCTGGGCCATTTCACCTTCGGCCACACCATGAAAGACTCTTTAATGTCTCGCCCTGAAGTGAGTAGCCCTTGTAAAGCACATGGCATCCTATAAAACAGCCCAGCGCTGACTGATTTACATAGCTCAAGAGCTGTACGATTTACTGCCCTTCCAATCTGTCAGCTCCTCTTTCCCTCCTTTCCCTGCACCTCATTCTCTTTACCCACCGTAACATTCACTGGAAGCAGAGGCAGATTTATGAAGGCAGGTATGGAGGGCATAGAAGTTGTCTGACAGACTCGGCTTGTTTAAAGGGTTTGTAAAAGCTGTGGTCTTATCTCTGGCCGCCATGACAAAAGCATGGCCTCTCCCCCCAAATTAAATTGGAGCTGTAGCCAGGTGATTGAATCAGCTGGCAGGCGGAAAATTTGGCCCGTCAATCAGAGAGGTGGACGATAAGGAAAGGGCAGGAGAGCCGCGAGATCATTCCGCTTCGACACACGAGTGATAACTCAGCGCACCTGTAACAGGAATGTTAACAGGAACAGAGCGAGTATGGTGGCCCAAAGGGTCCAAACCACTGACCCGCACGCTAACACACTGCCATTTATCCCTCAGTTACTAGCCTTGTTTGAAATGATTTAGTGTTGGTCTTAGGCACCCATTTGCTATGAAGAGTGAGCTAGACTAAACATGTTGGATGAGTGCCCTGGTTCAAGAAAAGATATTCTGAAACCAAGGGAACCTGCACACCAAGCTGGCACCATAAAAGTAAAAAATGATAAATCATGCTTCACTAATTTAGGGGAATGGGATATGGTAAAATTATATTCCTTAACTAAAGGTACTGAAAACATACCCTTGAGGGTACCACCCCAAGGACAAGTGGGCTACCACACAAATGACAGTGCAGTACCTTTTTTTCTGACAGTGTACAAAGACATTTTGGATAATGTTATGCTTCCGACTTTGAGGAAGGCCCTTTCCTCTTCCAGCATGACTGTGCCCCCTTGCCTCAACTCCACTGAACATTTCAGTTGAATTGGAGCATCAGTTGTGAGCCAGACATTCTCATTCAACATCAGTGGCTGACCTCACAAGTGCTGTTTTGACTGAATGGGAAAGTCTTTCCAGAAGAGTTGTGGTGGTTCTAGCTGCAGGGTGGAGGCCAACTCCATATTAACGCCCATGGTTTTGAAATGAGATGTCCAACAAGCTCATACAGATGTGATGGTCAGATGTGCAGACTTTTTTCTCCCTCCTTTTTACAAAAATGGTTCTTTAAAGTATCATCCATTGAGTGGTTCTTTATGGATACAAAAGTGGTTCTTCTATACCACGATTGTCCTAAAAACCCTTTTTGGTTCCATTAGGCATCTTCATTTTTAAAACTGTGGAAAAAGGGAAAAAGACAACAACAGTCTGTCACACTGTTTGCTGTTTTATTCTTATTCTTATTGTCCATATATAAACACTAGCTTGATTTTTGTAATAAAAAGTATCACCAGTACATTACCTTTGACCATTGCTTTGCTATTTCTCATACTCTTTTGGCATTGGTGCCCGGACATTTCTTCATTCAAATCCATTCAATTCATGCCTGTGACCTCCCTCTCTCTCTCTCTCTCTCTCTCTCTCTCTCTCTCTCTCTCTCTCTCTTTCTCTCTCTTTCTCTCTCTCTCCAGGCTTTGTGAGCTTTGATAACCCATCTAGTGCTCAGGCTGCCATTCAGGCCATGAATGGTTTTCAGATCGGCATGAAAAGGCTCAAGGTCCAGCTGAAGCGGCCGAAAGATGCCAACCGCCCTTACTGATCCACCAACATCCACATCCAGGTTAGAACCATCACTCACACTGCTCACACCCGCAAGTTGTGCTTCAGCAATATTTGAGCTAGAATAGTTTTACCTGAGGACATGTCTGTAATGCAGTATGTTAAGTACATTTATACAGGATAAAGTATCTGTGTAATTTATTTCCTCAAATCACCACAGATCGCTGGAGGTCATAGCCTAGACGTGATAGGCACCACACTCAATAACAATAACAACACAACACTCAGCCATTACTATTAGCAGGAGTTTTTATTCCATAAGTATGAGATGGTTTGGACTACTATTACTGAGGAAGCATTCAGCCAATTACAGAGGACCATGACTATCAAACTGTATAATCTACACACAAAGCAGATTCATACTGGATTAAAATCATTCCACAATTATTACCATTATACAGTAAAAACTGCACAAACTGTATATTCATACTGGATTACAATCACTCTACAATTATTTCTGTTAGACCATAAAAACTACACTCACTGCAGATTCATACTGGATAAAATCACTCCTCAATTTTAAGTGTCAGACTTTAAAAACTACACAAACTGCAGATTCATACAGTATTAAAATAATTCCATGATTGTTACTGTCAGATTGTAAAAACTACATACATTGCAGATTTACACTGGAATAAATCACAGATTTAATTGGTAATCACTTAAATTACTGTATCTCCACAGATAAAACTAATTCAGGTTTAGATGCCTAAACCTGTACATCATGTTCACAAAGGCTTAGATATTTAAGCTGGTCTTTTTGAAAGCATAACTCATGTTTCTGCTGTAAGCATTCCTGTCAACACAAAGCATGCAATATTGAAAACAATACAAAATGTGATGGATGTTTTTGGAAGATAGATGAGATTGCGTTTTTAATATATAAGAAAAAAAATGAAAGTAAAAAAGAAAAAAAATGAGTGACCAAAGCTACGGCACTGAGACATTTAAAAACATTATGAAAGCAGTTGCAGTCCAGGCTCCCTGAAGAGAGAAATTTTCCACAGAGCACATGATAGACAGATGTCCTCAAATTAGAGCACTGGGAGGTTTAAGCATTACAATGGCCCACACAGTGAGGATCTGGCAACCCACAACTCGAACTCAAAACAGACTTCTCACTGGTGTCAGCAGGAGGGTTTGTGCGTGTGTGTGTATGTGTGTGTGTGTGTGTGTGTGTGTTAGGCCTGACTTTCTTCATGCAGACACTTCTGTCCTGTGTACTTGTAGCCTCTTTTCAGGAAACTCATTGTCTAAGAAAATGTCTCTGAATGTAAGTGTTCATGTCATGCTCTCACTGCAGTCTAGCTCCCTCTCGTCTCACTGAGTGTGTGTTTGTGTGCTTTCTGTGTGATAGATTTTTGCGGTAAAAACAACACATTTAGTACTAACTTGCTGATGAATTTAGAACTTGCTCTCATTTCCGTTTGCATTGTTTTCAGTTTCTTCATGGAGTCTTTTGACAGTTAAAAAAAATATATATATATGTTTTAAATGATTTGAACAGATTTCGTTAAGTGCTTCGGTAATGCTCATAACAGTTCCAAGTGAAGGAAAAGAAATTCCATTTTTCCGATTTGTTTTTCTTCTTTTGCACCTAACCAACCTGAAACCCAGGCAGGGCCAATCATAGCTCAAGACTGGCTGCCCTGTTGCCTAGCTACATGAGCTTCATGTCTACGCTCAGGGGGGGCAACAGTTACCCACGGCTGTAAGTTCAAACCATGGTGTCATTTTCTTTTGGATGACGTCATGTGTACTGCTGTGGTTGAGTGGCATGACGTGCTGTTGATTTGTTACTCTCTTTTTCTCTATATCTCTCTATTGTGGCCATGTTTTTTGGATTTTGTATTTATGGAGTGCAGTATTTTGTTTGCACTTTTGGTAGCTGGTAGCTGTTGTTTGTAAATCTGCTGATTGGTTGATTTTCCATGGGATGTGAACTTTGACCCCTTTTTTGCTGTCGTAATGTGAGTCGTGTGCTCTTGTTATTTTGCGTGTGAACTTGAGAATGTATGGATATTTTGCTCTCTCTATCTCTCGCTTTTTTCTCAACATGAGCTGTGAATCTCTACGTTTTTTTCTGTTTGATCTGATCTGCTTTTTTTCCTCTGTATGTACATCTATTAGGCAGCTGAGGTCTACTTTTCAGTCACTGACTGAGGAATATTTACGATGACACCATGTTTGTAATTCCAATTAAACAACCCCCCTCTCCCAAGTCGTGGCGCAAAGGCAAATGTTGACTCTGGTCTCCTCTCCTCTCCGTGCTGTTTTCCATTGTATCTACATTTGGAGCACTTTCCTGTAATTGTTTTGTTTGCCCAACATGGGGATTGGTTCCTGTTTACTTATTTATGAGGTTGCTAACCAATTACAGAGTGATTGCAGAGCTGCAGGCGCTGCTGTGGACCCACACATGGTGACTTCATCAACCACTCCCAGACATGCACATAATAATGAGAAAAAGAAATACGATAAATGATTTGGCTTCTGCTGCTACCTATTTTTTTCCCCCCTGCTAACAAAGCCCTACTTATTCAGCTCACTGTGAATTATAGATAGTGTTATAATTCAGAACTATCACAGTAACATAATGAAATATAATGCAGTGCATTAAGATTTAGCATAGAATCAGCAAACCCATCATGCTGATTACTAACTAATGATGATATAATAGTCTTGATACATTCATGCTGCCATTCAGTACATTTTGCACTCATGCTGCTTTAACAGGAAAAAAAGATGACATACTCAAATTAGGACAGTATCACCTGGACACAATGCAGTGCTTCTAAAATACTGCAACTATATCCAGCCTTCCTTTTGGGGAATATGAGACATGTTTCAAATATAAGCCAAAGTGTTCTTCTTTAAAATAAAATAGCAATAAAGATGGGATAAGGTTGGATTTGCTACCTTTTTCTTGTGTGCACCAATTTTAAATGTATTGAATCTGGATGTCATTACTAATCTCACTACAGCAGGAACTATGAAAGCTACATTTGACCTGCTTCTCCAAAATACCTTCTCTGCTCTATTTAACTGTGTAGATAGGAGTGTTGTCTAGACATCTTAACCAAAATGAAACCTTATAAAACAGCTCAATGAGACACTTTTCTTTTAAAACGTTCACTGCAAACTAATGATATCCAGCTAAGTAACATCTGATGACTGCTCTCTTAAAAATAAAGGTGCCAAAAAGGGTTCTTTGCATGACGTTATAAAAGAGCTAGTGTTGTAGTACTCAAGTCCGCTCTCTAAATCAACAGTCTAGGTCTTGTCTGTCTCAACATCATTTTGTCTCGGGCTCGTCTCGTTCCTGGGGTAAGATGGATTCGGAAATTGCTCTCGAAACCAGCCGAGTGCAATGACTCTGTCTGAGGTTTTTTCCTATCATTATTGAATATCAACAAAACCTCCAATAAGAATAAAACAGTCTTTTCTGTATATGTTTAAACAAAATCTGTTCCCTGCCATCTGAGGATGTATTGGATCCTTTTCATGATGGCTTACCTGGGAATTATTTGTTTGTTGATGTTAATTGGTTCCAAATTTCAAACATTCACTGAGGGCAGATCAGTTATTATTACTATGTTTTCATTCAATAATAAAAATGGATGCATGTTGTTTGGGTTATATTCAGTTGTCCTAAGACTAAGTTGGCCTAACATTATAGTACAATAAGAATAAATAATATTCTTAGGCTCTGCATTATTTAAAGTGATATTTTACAAAATGTATTAAAAAATAAAATATTATTTATTAATATATATTGTGTACTGAATGATTATGAATGTACAATGAACTACAAATTAATTTTGAGTTTTTTCCCTTTCTTTGTCACATTACATTGTAACACTGTCTTATCAATTAAGAAATAAAAAAATGAAAATTTTACCAAAATAATACTTTAGAGGGTATTACTAAGAACTGGAAACTAAGAAATGAGACAAGTTTCCTTCAGTTGGCTCATTAGTATTATTTTCCAGGAAATTTATTCATTCATTTATTTATTTACTTACTTATTTAATTATTCATTTATTTTCCTGTGTGCTTTTGACTTTCCAAATCACATCCCACAATAATGCACCAGATAAGATATTGATAAGGAACGAACAGCAGAGTAGCTGCTAAGCTGCTTTAGTCTTTTGTATCAGGAGTTTGAGAAAAGAGTGGCATTGGAGTTATTTATAGAGCAGCTGTGTTTGTGCTGTGCATTTATGTGGTAGATCCCCCCTGCCTTTGAATTACTTCTGCTTGGTAGAGCTAGAACATCTATAATCAGATCTTTTCACACAAAGCCCTGATTTTAATGCCTCTGTTTCTCCCTGAAAGCAGAACACAAGCTAGCCATGTTTCTGTCTGCTTGATTATCACATTTTAACAAGAATACTGGCCAGAGAAAGAGAGCTAGACTAAGGAATATGGTACATATTACTGGAGTGGAGACAAGGGTTTTGTGTGTTTCTCTGTTATGAACCAAGATCTGCCCATATGTCATACACACCAAACTGAATGTCTGTGTGCATTTCTTATGGTTTCCTGACATACAGTCAACTATTAGCAGTAATACATGTTGTTGCTGTCATATCAAAACCTCATAACTTCGTTTGTGTGTGTGTGTATATATATATATATATATATATATATATATATATATATGTAACTGAAAGTGTCAGCTGCTCTGTACGTTATATATACTTATATATACATTCCATGATGAAAGGAGCAACAGAAATTCTTCAGTACATTTTTGTTATATTCACATGGATTAAAGTTAAGAACATTTTTTCCTTCTCCTGTGGTCTCTTTCTTCAGAGAACTAGAACACTGTTGGCTGTCTGTGTGTGAGATGTTGTAACTCTGCTGAGCTGCTAGCAAGCAATGAGGGGTGAAAGCGGAAGGTAGAGAATCCCCTGCTATGAAAACTGTACAAAGTACAACTGCGCAAAGACAGTCGTATCAAGATACAACAGATATGTGGTTTTGTTATGACAGCCACTATATTTAACTTTTCTTGCTGATCCGTCAAATTATGGCAAAACCATAACATTAACTTACTAGACTTTACAATTTAATGATCCTAACTCCACACACACACACACACACACACACACACACACATGTATATATATATATATATATATATATATATATATATACATATATATATACACACACACAAACCGAAGACACAAACTTAAATAGTTGGATTTTACTATGTATTAAATATGCAATGATTTGGCTTTATTCAGTTTTAAATAGGCTAAACAGCACTGTGCAAAAGTCAGAGACCACCTTTCATTTATTTATCTACAGTCAAAATCAAAAGTAAAAAGTGTATTCATTTTTCACAAGATATGTCTGGGGAGATATAATAATTCAGTTGCACTGGGGAAAGAATATAAGTGAAAAAACAGATTTTCCCATAACTGGAGTTAAAAAAAAAATCAAAGATACAGAGAAAATGGGACCACAACCATACAAGACCTGATAGACCACCAAAACTGTTACCATCAGATAAACAGCACTTGAAGCTTTCATCTTTGAGATAGAGGAGGAACTCAAGCTCCACTCTTGCTTCAGATCTGAAAAATTCACAGGTGTTTCTGTCCATCCTTCCACTGTGAGAAGACTAACACTATGAGTCTGAAAGGATGTGTAGCTGTCAAGAAGCCCTTACTGAGAAAAAAGTGAAAAGCTGATGATGTTCTCAGAACAATGGACTGACCAACCCAGAGTCCAGACCTTAGTGAATATGTTTGGGATTATTTGGAATGTGAGAAGCAGAAATTTTGATGGTGTGGGAAAATATCTCTGCAGATTTCTTTAAAAAAATGATAGCAAGTTTCAAAGGCAAAGCATGGACACACTAAATACTAGAACATTTGAAAAAATTAATGATATAGTTAAAGGCCATTTTGTCTGGAAATCAAATTAATGATGCTTGTTTTCTGACTTTTGCACAGGACTTATGCATATAAAACTATTTATTTCATATTTCCAGTTGCTGAATTTTACTTGCTAATATATGAAACAAGATATTTTATTGTATTATTTAAAGTTGAATTTCACATATATTGTAGGCACAACACAAAAGCAATACACCGATGTTCTGAAGCTTCAGTAACAGCTTATTGTCAGCCTGTAATAAAGTGTCAAATCTGTTCATGTAATTATACTTCAGTCATCTGCCATCAGATTGTCTTCACAGCGTGTTCGTCTGTTTGGTCCTGCACGTGTCTCTCTCCCCTCTGCTGTCATGGTGACTACTTTTCTACAGCACTAGGCTGACTGATGTGAGATCAGACTCAGGCGCTTTATCATGAAGTGTTTGACAAGCACAGATACACGAGTGTCTGTCCCTTAAGAACACAATGCGTAGCTATAAGTAACTCCTTTCAGTTTGTGTTCTGTGGGTGTTTTTTCTTGATGTTGGCTGTAACTGTTGGTGTGCAAAGCTGGAAAACTCTCACTTAAGCGTCTGTGTGCAGAAAAAAAAACATTTTCTTTTCTTCTTTTCCCCCTGTTTTCTCTACCTCTTCCCCCTTTCTCTACTTCTTGTTCTCACAGGATGAAGGACTACAACACCTTATTTCCACAAGTGCAGTATAAGTACAAAAGACTTCTTCGCTCTGCCACATATCATGAAAGAAGAGTGGTCCCTTGATTCTGCGGGAAAATCGCCGAGAGATGTTTGACTGGGTGACTAAAGGAACAAGGAGGATTTCTTTCTTGGCTAAATGTTTCTTTTTTTTTCCTCTCTCTTTTTTCTTTCTTTTGTTGCTTTGGCATCTGTGGAAGCAAATTTTGCAGAGACCAACTTTTTTGCTGCTGTTTTTTAGACAAGATGGGGGAAAAAAAAAATCTTTATAGACACATTATGCTCAAAGCATGCATACACAGATATACAATCACACATGTAGACTCGCATACACAAACCCTTTGCACTTAGGCAGACATGCATAAAACAAAATGCACTTCAGAAACAAGCATATTTTGAAGTCCTCATGTAAATACTGATATCTCTATTTACAAACGCATACATATACAAACACACAAACACATACACACCAGCCTGCTGCCATTTTGGTTTTTGTGCCTAAACAGGTGTTGTGGTCTGTGCCAGAAAGCTCTGGGGAGATGGAAAAGTGAACGGTAATCCAGGATTATTTACATGCATCATTCCTTAGGAAATAGGGACCAAAGGACTACACGCTTTTTAAAAGAATATAAATATATAAATATATAAATATATACATATATATTTAAAAAAAAACAATAACTCTTACCTTGTAGCTGCAAGTATTACAAAGTACAAATAGTAGTAGATGAAAGAAATAATTAAGTCAGTATCTAGTGGCCTATGTGAGGTTAAAGTTAAAGGAAATATTGATTCTACAGAAAAAAAAGAAAAAAGTAAAAAAGAGAGAGAGTGAAAGAGAGAGAGAGTGAAAAAAAATCAGAAAAAAAAAATGCGGTGGGGGCTGACAGTTCGGCAGCTGTTTTTGGTGCCGGGCGGTAGAGTAGACATGTAGATTAGATTATAGCAGTAGATTTGCTAATTTTTGCTGTTTTTTTTTATTTTATTTTAAACAAGAAGAAAATACTTGAACTTGTAAAGAAAGGAGGAAAATGTACAAAAACGGAACATGAAAAGAAGATAAAAACAACAAAAAATCTAAAAAAAAAAAATCCAGTGTCTGTCCTGATGGGCACCGAGCCTCTCTCCAGAACATATTTAACCAACGGATAATACAGCTCATCGCGATCTCTTCACCACGCCATCTGACAGCCACTATGGAATTGTTTGGAAGAGGAAAAAAAAAAAGAGAAAGCCAACGTAAAAGGAGCGTCTAAAGTCTGTACTTGACAGGGTGCAGGCTTTCCATAAGCCTTTTTGTTCAAGCGACAATCCACTGTAAAGACCAAGCTACTGGATATGGTGTGTACTCTCTTCTTTTCTTTTCTTTAGGTTTTTTTTTGTACTATGACAGGGAGTGTGCTATCTAGACACTTATCTCATGGTTGCTACTGCAGTGGAGAAAAAAAAAGAAGAAGTAATCCTCAGAGAGTGGACTTAATGAAGTAAGGGACGAAAGGAAGAGGACGAGGGAGTCGATAGCTACAGAAACTGCCAAACGAACAGACTTGGTATTCAAGAGGTAACGAGTGCGGTGACATTTTTTTTTTCTAAGTAAGAAACAAATCCATTAGAAATAACACCAAGCCGATCTGGGGAGGCCCGCTAAAGCCATCGCAAACTTAGCGGAGCGCTTGAGGTTACCGACAGATGTGTCTTTTTTTTTTTTTTTCTCTTTTTTGCAGATGTATCCAGAACTTTTATGGCAAAGGCAAAAACAAACAAAAAAAAAAACAAATGCACTCACAGCATTAACAGCTGAAAGCTTTTAGTCATTAAGCTTTGCCGTAATCCAATGTAAATGCAACACTATTAATATGCTCTCTCTAATACCATCTATTACCATAAACCTGGGGAAGGACTTTACCACGGTCTGAACGACGGTCAGTCACCCTCTCCCAAGCCTGTATTGCACTCAAAGGGGAAAATGTTGTCAATTATCGTGAAGTTCAATGTAGAGAACATGCTCATTAATCAAATATTTAGGGTTTATGTTCATGATTGTACTCCTTTAAACAGTCACAGTTTTCTATTTACCTGCAATGCTGCCAACCAACCCTGGTTATCTTTTCATTTTAAAGGAAACTGTTTATTTTTAGGAGTTTTTTTTTAGGCATCTTGTGAATTTTCCACTGTATATCCATCAGTTTAGCTGTTCACTGTAAAAAAAAATAACATCTTGAGGGACATTTTGGTAAGTGAAAACGTCTTAACTGTAGGCAATAAATCTAATATTTCTTATAACGACATTATTGTTAGATTGTTTTAATTGGTGGCAGATCATTTTGCCTATTTGAAGATAATGCCAGATGGTAATATTCAATAGGATTACTTAGAGTCAGTAAATTAAAGCCTAGATATTGATAATTTAGAACAGACTGGATAAACTTATAGTAATCTAACAATAATTTAATTGTAAAAATATTAGATATTGCCTACATTTAAAATGTTTCTGCTCCCCAAGATGTTTTCAGCAGCACAGTGGTAAAAAATGTACAATCAGAAACCTATAACACTATTGAATCTGGAATGAACATTAACCCCTTAAAATCCCAGCCTTATTACATTCTTATTATTCAGTAACTACAAGAACTACAATGCAAACAGGCTCAGTTATTACTAGGTTATAGCAGTGGGTAATAAAAGTTTAGCAGGTCCTGGCAATTTAAGGGGTTAACCTGCTAAATCCACTTCTCCCTTATTGTCCTTGGGCATGGGTAGGCCCAAAGCTTCAATGGACCAGACAATGCAGTGGGCAGGAAATTATGGATGTCAACAACCAACCCTGACCTCTAAACTTTGATGCCAGCATATCAAACCTCGCTTTTATCCTTTAACATGAAAGCTCCCTTGAGGATTCCCAAAGGACCAAAACCATGCAATTCTAATCTGCTGCCTCCCCTTGCCAAATGAAATTTGTCCTTCCTGCCTGCTTGAAGTTGACTGGGTTGATTGATTTTAATGAGGAAATTAGGAATTGTTCAACAGTTCTACCTGGCCTGCCCACGTCTGAAGTCTCGAAACCCTCTTTTTTATTCAGAGTCATATGTAAAGTAGATTCTTTACCTACAGCTCTGTCTCCAAAGGAATTGTACAAAACTGGAAACACGTGGGCTTCACGAAAACAGTTGATCATTTCAAACGTTCAGACGATCATAAGACTATGATGCTTTTACTGAACCCTCACTGATAGATAATCAAAACCTTCAGTGTTTTAACATCTGTGTTTTTCTTTTTGTTTGTGTGCTTTCATGAACCTTATTGTGATTCTGATCAGACAAAACCTTTCAAATTTTCAGTCCCTGTACATACTTTTGTTGGTTTGTTCAATCCTGCCCTTAAAAACCAAGCTACTATAGGTTTGCTGGAGTGTTACATACAACCTTAACAATTTGCACTAGCTATGACCTCAGTACTTGCCAATGATTTATTCAGTCTTACTAGATGAATAATGAGCATTTTCAACACTCAAAATCATTCCCAGTTAGTCATCCTGGATGTGTCGTTTCTATTATTGCGCAGACAACTGAGTTCAAATCTCTCAGTCTAGGATTGCAAAGCTTTCTTTGTTACAGAAGAAACATGACAGAGGCAGATTTTGAAGAAGTGCCAAACAGTGTTTCATCTGAAAGCCTGCATTTTCAGAGTTGTGTCTGGCAAACGGTCTCAAACGTTATCGTTATCTCAGCACTTAACTGTACCTCGGCCTTTTTGTCTGGGGACCTTCGTTCACCAAAACAAGTCCTATTCATGTTACGCTGCCTTTTTGTTGGAGCTGTAAATGTGGACGTCCGCAAAGCACACATGTTATTAAGCACTGGAAGAATATTTGGTGAAGCACAGAATAAAAGGCTACTTTAATGCCCATAAACGCTGCCCTACTTTGCCCGTCGTGGGCTGCCTCAAATTGCCATGAGAGACTTTCCAGTTTATGGCACGAGTCCTTATTTGTTGTATAAAATATGCAACATAATAGGACGACGCATGAATTTCAGACAGGTAAATACAGATGCCTTGATCTTTTCAAATTACAGTCCGACAATGATGTCTGCAGTAAAATTCAGAGGTTCTTACAGAAGCGACTGCTGCATTGCACCTCTAATTTTGTTTCCTTATATTGGGACATTTTCTTCAATTTCCTTCACCATGACTGCAGTGTCCCCTGTTCTGTCTTTCTATTGCCTGCATTGCCTCGTTTTATTTCATGTAATTTCTTGTACGCGGAATAAGCTGTTCTTTGCGTCAGGTTGAAGCATAGAAATCAGGCCAGGAACCCCTGCTAAGTGTTTGGATTAAAGTGCCACATTCATATAGTATGTGCACCACAGATTGGAGGAGCGAGCTTTAGAAGGCTAAATTTAACTATGTTAAATCAAGAGCGCTGTTTAAACAAGGCTGTGCTTATTGTGTTAACACCCAAGAGAGGATGACGTTTGTGTGATAGAAAAAAACTGCTTAGAAGGAAGGCACCCTGTGTAGTTCCTGTTCTTATGGGGTCATTGGCTTTAATCAGTACCTTGGATCATGATCTCTTGTCTAAATACTAGCTTTGTTGAAAGCGAAGACCATCAAAACTGGCTGTAGGCCCTCTTGAACAGAATTCAGATGTTCATAAGTCCTCTCTGACCTTGTTTACACCTGGTCATTTCAGGTGACTTGTATCTGGATTGAAACCTGATTCATATGCATTTACACTTGATGGTCAGATGCATCTCTATTTCATCAAATTGAAATCTAAGTGCTGTATGGCACATAATATGCAAATCAGTTCAAATGCTCATTGAAATCTGTCACCAGATGAGTTACAACTGTATAAAGATGTAACAATTTCAGCATGTAAAACCATAGTTTTCTGAGTGTTATCATGTTCATACAACTATATAAAATATGTGATGCTTCATTTTTTGGTTAAATGCACCATATATATATATTTTTTTTTACAAACATGTTCAGAGTAATGATAAAGTGACATTCTGAAGAAACCTTTCATGACGCAAAGAACCTTTTAATCATGCTAACAGGTCCTTTGAGTGTTCATGGTTCTATATAGAACTACTTTCTTTACTAAAGAACCCTTTTTTAAGAGTATACTGTGACTTTGTTGACATAACAGTTCTAATAGTCCTTCATTTTCCTTCTTAATTATCATCATATTTGTCATTATTGGTGATTTTGCTAACTATCCTGTCAGACAAAATTTGCACCCATGCAGATTTGTTATTTAAGAACAACCCAAAAACATTTGGGTTAACAAGCCACTATTTTGTGGGTTAAAATGTAATGTAATATAGCAAGGCAGTTACAATGACAAGGCCAACTAAAGATTAACCAAACTAACATTTAATTTTAACCAGCTTGGGCCGCTGAAGGCTACCACACCAAACTCAGAGAAGAAACTCACGTCAAGAGCTGAAGAAGCCATGAAGCCCCGGTTTAGTAGTGGCAGTTTAGTGGTGGGGGGCCTTTTTCCCCCATGTGCAGAACAGCGCAGGGAGGCAGGGTCACAGTTTTGGGAGAGGTTTTAGTTGTTGAATGTTGTTTGTATGCATTTACACTTCTGACTAAAATGCATCTCTGACCACCTCCTGAAGTGCTTTGAGAACTGGAATTAAATATGTTTAAATTGATTTTTATATGTGGATAATTTCTATCTGGACTCGATCCTGATACTCAAGATAATTGAAATGACCAGGTGTAACCTGATGTCTCTGATGCCTCCCAACCCCAAAGTCAAAAAGTCAAGCCATGTTAAATGAAATATCCAGCCTGGTAGATGGATGCTGTGGTTGTGCATTGAAGACGGCACTCGTGCTCCATCCTACAAGCCGAATCATGTTGCTGTAGAGACGAACGTGAAATTAGTAAAACGGCCAGAGAAGGGGGGGCACCATGTGCCAGAACACAGCCCCTCATCTTCATTCCCCCTGAGGCTTTACTGCTCTCCCTAAAATAGCAATGATTGTCAAGGAAAGGAAGTGAAATGTAATTGACTGAAAGTAGAGAGATAATTAAGGGAACCTGTTGGACAGCAGGGGGAAAAATTAATGCCTTTCATTTAATAGCTGGTTTTGAAAAAAAAAAGGAGAAAGGAGGAGAAAAAATATGTTCCTCAGCCTGTTTAAACGAGTGGTCTTTTGAAGGAGAACAAAGGCGAATGACGCAATGCCTGAAGTATGTACGCCAAGTGCCGAAGTGTCACAAGTCCAACTCCAGTACTCAGGGCATCAGGTAATATGATGTCAAGACTTGTGGGACCTTGCAGGCATCGTACGCTTTGGCCCAGCCGCGCTAATGGAGGGTGATGGATTCTCCAGGCATGCTGTAGATAGAGGGAAGATTAGAGAATATGATGCTCCTGGCGGAGGAAGGGGGTTCGTCCCGCATCAGAAATCAGCTTTTATTTATCAGGCGGTCGTGCCATTTTGAACGCATCAAAGGAACTGCTTTGATCCTCCCGGAGCACCCAATCACAGAAAACATGCAATCAGGTTTGACAAACAAAACCCAAGATTGGAAACAACAATGTGCAGGCAGACTTTTTTTGTGTTAAGAAAAAAAGACAGAAGACAGCTCGCAAACACTGTACAGAGACTTTTCTCGATTAGTTTAGCTGTGTTGCCCATGATGTCAATGAAATGTGAATACAGAGCTGCATAGGGGTTTGAACGTGGGTGGGGTCAGGTGTTTTTTCTTTTTCACCTCTAAAATTTCAGTATTGACTGAAGTGTATTATGACGTTGAATTTAGCACTCCATAGAAATAGGCCAAATCTAATCTACTCCAAAATCAAAATACTGTCCACCAACAAGGAGTGATTTAGTATTTTAATGTTTACACTTGCATATCCGGAGATTACAAACGCCTGAATGAACGTCCAGCTGTGGGTTTGGGCCAACAGGATGTGTGAGGGGTCATAGATGTACTGTATGAAAGCCAGGCCCTCCCTGCAGTCTGCTTAGGATCTGGTGTAGACGACGGCACACGCAGCTACTTGTGTTAAATGCAGTGCCCGGAGGGAGACGGGTGGAGGGTGATGGCATATGTACATACGACCCAGGTCGTAGCAGGTGTTTCTCTTGTAATCTGCCTTGAGACCCAGTCAGGTGAGCAGGAGGGGAGGGGGGGCGCACCTGCGTGCCGAGACGAACCAGCCCACCGTCTCTTCTCCAGCAGTCTCTTTGCAGCCTGTGCCATCTCTCCACCTGCCCGATCTCTCCCGGGCATGAACACAGTGTGTAAATATAATATAGCTTATTTTTCAATTCTGTTTCTTCTTTATACGGTAACATGAGAAATAATTGCAGAAAAAAAGATATATTTCACCGAGACTAAGAGGGAAAGCTATAAAATAATTTATGAGATGATTTTTATTTATGTTCCTGATGTTCAAATGAATTTTATATGTGGCAAATCATATTTATTTATTGTATGTTTTGCTTTTTTCTGTATGTTCTGTTCGAAAGCTGGGATGATTTGTCAAAAGATTTTCTCCGATGTGCTTTGATGACTTGACTTCAAGTGATATTTTATGGCGTGATGCCCCAAGAGACGCCCTTGAAATGGGAGAAATGGTTGAGCACTATAAAAAAAAGAGTACATTCAGACCCATGTTTGAATATCATTCTGTAAATCATGTAAGCATGATGACGGATACGTTTTATGGATATGTTTAAAGACGGATCCACAGTACATCTTGATGATTAATCTTGCTGTATGGGACTACTCTCATTCTTTTTTTGAAGATCTCAAATATTTGAAACCAGATGTTTGCCTTGAAATCTTTCACTGGAATCTTCACCATTGTCTTCAACTCTCTCCATTGTCTCCTCTTGTTATTTGTGCATAAACGAAGGGTGAAAATGAAGTAGAAACGTTTCCAGTTCTCTTCTGCTTCGAGCGAAGTAAAAGACGTGATTGAACGTCATTTTTCACTGCTTACTCATCTCGCATTTTTATGACTGTGAGTCATTGGAGCCGTCAGTAGCTGAGAACGCAGTTGAACAGAGAGAATGGCTTCTCTGTTTTTGTTAATCAACAGTGTAGATGTCAAACACTGAGGGACGTTTGCCTTAAATACAACACGTTTTCTCTAGTAATGCTACCTAGACATCAGCCATGCTACTCCACTTTATTGCAAGCCCATGTTCCTATGTGGCGTCATGCAATGCCTCTGCGATAGAGCTTTGCAGAGCCCCTTGAGGTTTCCAATTCATTAATTTAATGCCATTGTGAGGACCAAAACGAACCACAATGTAAATTTGCAAAGCAATTTCCAACCAACAATTGCCAATTTGTCTTTGAGGAGAGGATGAAAATGTGTTTTCCAAGAAAAAAAAAAACACAAAATACAACAAAACAGACCACTGCATTCCCAGCTTCATATTAATACTATAATCTCAGTCCATTTTGACTTTTTCTTTTCTCGTTTTTCTTTGTAGGTTAATGCATTCTACTTGTGTTGAATAAAATACCTTTTTCAAATTAAAAGCGAAAAATCTTGAAGAGAAAAAAAAAATGTTCTTTTTTTATTTTTCTTGAAACAGAGCTGTAAAATAGCATCGGCACGAGCCTGTTCTCTCCACATACGGGCTGGTTTTTCCCTCACTGCTCCTGAACTGTGTAGCTCTAGATCATTATATTCTCTGCTTAGGCTAAAAATAAAGCACAGTCCTGTAGACTAGCACGGCTCCTTTTCATTCATTCATCTGATTGTTTGATTCCCGTCCTGTCTCCACTTCAGAGCGCCGCAGTCAGAGCTGTCTCCTTCGGTTGGGAGGAAATGCCTTTGGTTTGTGCAGCTGTAAAATTTGTGGTGGCTTTTTTGTCATTCGAATTATACAGAGAATGCATTTAGCATGTGTCATTGTATTAATTGAGATAATAGCGTTAAGCATATCTGAATACCAAATTAGACGAGAGGGTTGGTAGCAAATCGTTTAAAAAGGGCGAATAATGCATAATAAATGGAAGGAAGAGTGGGAGGGGGATGGGGGGTGAATTGATTAAACTGGAATAAAACAATGTTTAAGCACCCGCTCCGCACAGACGGATTCTTTTGGAAACAATAGCAGGAAAACTTTTTACTTTGTCTGAAAGGCAAACACAGACCACAGGAGGTGAATACTAAAGTAAAATTGTTCAACATTTTGCCATAAAAGGAGCAATGCACTGAAACTAGACAGCACTAGGACCCTTGTGACCCTTATGAATGTGCATCTTTATCTGCATATCCATTTATTCAGGAACTTTCTTTCCAAAATACATGTCTAGTTTTACGGTAAAATAGAAAGATTATGGAGTGCACCAAGAGTAAAGTGCAAAAGTCAGAGGTCACCCTTTATTTATTTAATTTCCAGTCAAAACAGACATTTCTGAGGATATTAGATATAATCCACTTGCATAAAGAAGCAGAAAGGCAAAAGAAAATAAGTTAAATAAAAATTAGGAAATTGAAAAGTTAGAAAATGATTAAAAGATCTACACAAACTTGGACTCATAATACCTGTGCTAGACCTGGTTGACCACCAAAACTGTCCACATCAGATAAACTTGAAGGTTTAATCTTTGGAAGCTCCGCTGCTGCTTCGCATCTAAAAAAAAATAAATCACAGGTGTTTCTGTCCATCCTTCCACTGTGACAAGACAATGCAACACTATGGGTCTGAAAGGATGTGTAACCATCAAAATTGGTTACTGAGAAAAGGAAATAGACCAAAAAAAGAAGATTTGCACACCAAAACTGGACACCTGAGATGTGGATTCAAGTTTTCTGAGCTGAAAAAAACAGTAAAAAATGAAAAAAGGAGAAAATGCAACCAATTTCAAGAATGATCTTTAGAGGTGTGGAAATGTTTTCTGTTTTTGTTTTCCCTAATGCAGAACAATAAATATCCTGCACTTAATAGCCATTTTGATTGGAAATGAAATAAAGGGTGGTCTCTGACTTTTACCTTGTACTGCACATTCTTTAAAACAAAGGTTCATCTTTAAAAACAAGGAGAAGCATTTGGTGGATGGTTCTTTAAAAAACATCTAGTAAATGTTTTTTTTTTTCTAGAACCATACATCAAAGCCAAGAACCATTTAGGAACCTTTATTTTTAAAGTGCTGCTTGTGTATTGTGCTTCAATTGAGTAGGATTCATGCCACTGCCTCTGGGCTATACACTCCAAATGCACAGCTGATACCCAGTGTGTTACATTTCCATTAAAGCAGCTGAAACAATGTAGTGTTTACGTCAAGGGTGGCCAGGTCAGCAGGAGGAAATTGGGCTCAAAAGGAGGGATATTTTGCCTGTGCTTTGAGACCCTGACAACATGTGAAAGGAATATAAATAAGGCTTTGGTGAGAGGCTAACATCTTTAGCTTTGCCACTTTTTGTGCGCACTTGTCAGGAATGACAAATGTTTTCATGGGACACATTTAAAGGCAAATGCACTGCACATTTCAGTGTGAGTCAATCTCACTGTATGTAGCCAAGCAATTTATTCATGCTCCACCCACAAATACATTTAAGTAGCAGCTGGACAAGCTTTACAGAACACTCAGTATAATGAATTTGAGCTGGCATTTAGATTCACAATGTAATGTTGGGTTTCCATAAAATGCTACGCTACCGAGTTGGACTGTTTTGAGGTAGTTAAGAAACACCAGGCAAGTTTGCCATCATGCTAATTTAGTTCAATGGCATGAAACATGAAAACAAAATATTACATCCTATCAATCCTAACAGTGTGATCTTTCAAATGCATATATTATACACTACAGAGACCACCTATTATATATTTAATTAATTTCCATGGTTATCCAATGGTCAAATCAACCATTAATACAAATTATTTATTTTTCAGTGACAGCAAAAAAGCTCAAAATATATATTTAATAGAATATAACCAAATTACATTTACAGCATTCAGCAGACACTCTTATCCAGAGCAACTTACAAAAAGTGCTTTGTCCTATCTAGTTACAAACAGGTTAGAGAGAAAGCCAGTCCTGACCTCAAATACTGCTAGAAACAAAAGCCCATGTTGATACCTAGAGAAAAGGAACAGAATTAAACAGCGCATTGCAATACCCTACAATAAGTGCAGTACAATACATTACAGTAAATATGTAACTCAGTTCACTGAAGTGCTGTGTAAAGAGATGTGTCTTCAGTCTGCGTTTGAAGACCGCGAGAGACTCTGCTGTTCGGACAGCCAGTGGGAGTTCGTTCCACTACCTGGGTGCCAGAAAAGTCTTGATGCTTGTCTTTCACGCGTCTTGAAGGATGGCGGGTCAAGCCGAGCTATACTTGAAGCTCAAAGGGCTCAAGGTACAGTTCGAGTAGCACAGAAGCCTCAACAACTAAATATAATATCCATTTTTTTTCAGTGTTTAGAGTGTTTATTCTTTCATTTTATTACAGCTTCCATTCTTTTTAAGAGACTCAGTTTTTCAAAGAAATCTGCAAGGATATTTTTTCCAAAAGTTCAATCTTAGAAGTTGGTTGCATTTTCTGCTTCACATGATCCAAATAATCCCAAACACATTCAGTGATGCTGAAGTCTGGACTCTGGGGTGGTAGGCCATTGTTCTGAAAAGATCAGCAGCTTCTTTGTTCGATTTGCAGGTTTTTTTCTTTCTTTCTTTCTTCGTGTATTTTCTCTTTTTTCAGTAAGATCACACAGACACACAGACCCAAAGCTTTTAGTTTGTGTTCCCACAGTGGAAGGAGGGACAGAAACACCTGTGGATTTTTCCAGATCTGAATAAGAGTAGAGCTTGATTTTCTTTCTCAAAGATGAAAGCATTAAACACTGTTTATCTGATGTGGACAGTTTTTGGTTTTTAGGAATTCCCATTTTCTCTATATCTTTTACTCATTATTTGAACTCCAACTTATTTCCACTTATTTTCTTTTGACTTTGCCCATCTTTATGCAAGTGGATTATTTTGATATTTAATATCCTCAGAAATATCTCTAGAAAAGAGATTTCAACTGGAAATTATTTAAATGAAGTTAAAATTTGTACTTTTGCAGAGTACTGGACAAATAAATATAGTCTATAAATATAATCTATTTAAATATAATAGGTTCTGTAAAGCTTGTACAACCTAACAGCAGTTGCTACAAAAAAATCACAAAGCATGGACAGGCCTTTTATTCCATTTTGTCATCAGGAAAGTCTCAGAGATTTGATGCAAAAAAGTTTAGCTTGGCCAACTGAGGATGATGTAGATAGCAGTTGACTCCAAACTCCACATCAAGCCAGGCACACACTCACTTTGAGCATCATATCACACCTCTGAGTTGAGACACTGTCAGACGTGACAGTGACACCTGAGCTCTCCCATTCACTCCCACAGCTGCAGAAAACTTCCAGAGAGGTCCCCTGTCAGTAAAACACTGTGTGAAGTATGCTGGAGAATCTCAAGCTAAATATGAGATTATCATGATGGCATATCATCAGTATCAAAAGAAAACCTTGCATCTCTGTAATAGTAACTATACAGGAGTGAGCAAAAACAATGTTCTTAACTTTTAATGTAAGTAATGTAATGAGATTTTATTAAACATAATTTTGTACCATTTCTATTGTCCATTCATCATGAAATGTTCACACAATGGAAAGGGCAGCTGACACTTTCACAACTGATGCAAAAAAAAATCCAAACAGTGCCACAACGTTCTAAACATTGGCCTCTTCATTGGGAAATCGGGAGTTTGATCCTTGATGACGCCAAAGCCATCTGTGGCCAGGAGTCCTAGGGAATGTAACTGCCCTCACTCTTTCTGGGTGAGTACAATGGTCCTCCATCTCCTCTCATTACTCAGCATGATGCTAGTCAATGCAGGTATCTGTTAGCTGATGTAACAGAATTAGCAGTTAGTGTTTTCCTCCATGCACGGTGAACTGACCAATGACATAGTGTTAGTGGCAGTTCAAAAAGATGCTTCATGTGTCATGGAGTAAGATAATTGAATAAAAAATAAAAAGAATAGTAAAAAAAAAGGTTACAAAATCTTCATATTACAGTGACAACCCTTTGTGCTCAGATGTTTTTTAAACAATAAATAGTCATATTTTTATTTCTAAGTACTGCACTCTTAAAAATGAAGGTGCCAAAAAGGTGAGGGTTCCCTAAAGTTCACATTCACAAATCTCTTCTTTGGATTTTGTTTTTAAGGAAACAAAAGTATGGCATCACTCTAAGAAACCTTTGTGCCACCTTTTATTTTTTAAGCATGTGAGGAAACAGACCTGCAATGACTGGAGCAACTTAGGCTGAAGTGTTTTGTTCGAGGGTCTTAGAAACTGCAGCCGAGAGTTTCTTATGAAACAAGAACACTAAGTACAAAAGAGAAATGAAAAGATTCACAGATACAATTAAGATCTTTGAAGGCCAAAGTTATTAAATAAATTATTCAAGTTGACTGCTTTTATCCAAAATATCATGTAAATCTTCATTAGTTTTGAAATTCCGCAACTTCATGCATGACTTTTAATCTGTGCTCCCCGCTTGCCTTTCTGTAATTACCGTGGTATTTGTTTGACTTTGTGCAGCTGCGACTGCATTCTTATTTCCATCCCTGACGGAATTTATTTCTCAGACTCCAAGACAAAAGAGTGGCTTTTTATTTTTTTGTTTTGTTTTCGACTTCGCTCCCTTCTTAACATGCAGATTCCGGAATAACAAGAGCTTATAAATAAATGGCAATCAAAAGCCAGAGACCCGGGTGTAGGCAAAAGCCTCTCAATCCCTTTGATCCTATTATGTATCACAAAAGCGTAATCAATATCCAATCAGGACTTCTACAGCGTCGGGTGTCTTACAGGGGCCTTTATTGTCAAGGGTCACATCGCCATGGCAACAGGACAGGTGTGGCAGGGGCGGTATTGATGAAAGTTTGGGAAGCATGGCTGAAGATGGAGGGAAGAAAGAGGAAGATATTATAGTGGAGGGATGCAGAGGAAGTGGATCTAACTTGATTAAGACTAGAGATATAGAGGAGGATGAAGCCGTGTGAATAAATATCTACTGTTTTACCTCTTGAATGAAAAAACAAAAGTACGTTGCTGATATCTAGCTGCATCTTCAACCCCTAAACTCTAAGAGTCCATAAGTTGCTCCACCTTTCAGTTCTATACTCTCGTAACTACATAACGTACATATTATTATTATAGCAGTTACCAAATAATTCATAGTAGTTACCGACTAATAGTATTTGTAATATGCATCCATTTCTAATCTTTAATAATATGAAGAACTAAATAATAAGACCATGAATTATATGAATTATATTCTCACTCAAATTACCTAAAAAGAACTTAGCCACTGTGTACTGCTTAATACTCAAGATTAATAACTGAATAATAAGCCATTGGTTAAAAGAATTCAGTGTAAAATATGCCTGATCTATACTGGACCTAATTATACATTTCCTTCTCAACATATTAGTTCACATAAATTTTATAGTTTTAAAGTCACTGCCATAAGTCAGTTTTGCAACAGGGCAGCCTATTTATAAAAGCCTATTTTCCACTTTCTCGGTCGCCTCAGTAATATTTTACAAGGCTCTACATTCCCCTTTGAATTTATGTGATTTCTGATGCATAGTTTCCATAAATACAAAATGAAGTGTGCATACAGAGAGACGATGCACTGCCCTTTTTTATATCTCAATCTTTCTCTCATTCCATTGTAATTCAGAGGATGATAAAACTATAATGGTAAAATATGGGGCCAATGATTCAGGCCGTGCGAGGAACACCTGAGTCACTGGAGAGTGATGTCATCGTGGCAGACGACGACTCCTATGGAGGCCGTTGTGATGCCGCAGAGCAGTTGGCCTTTTGTCTGTGCTGGTCGTTTGTTCTGGTCGACGTTCAAGTAGCTGCCTGCAGATGATATGCAAGAAGACTCATTGCCAGTGCATTCACACTCAACTAACCTTTGTCTGCTCAGGTCATTGACTGCAGTCAGAGACGAGAGAGCCCAACCATCAGCCTCTGATTAACCCCAGGGTTAATGGATCATTACAGTTTGCTGTCAATCCGTGTGCTCAGGGCAATAGTCAAGTACTCGTCAGAGAAAAAGAACCACTAGCTACTAAACTTGCGCTGATATTGAAGGTAAAGGAACAGCCCCTTTGCTCTTACCCTGGGGGGAGAAGAAAACAACAAATATCAAGGCTAGTGTCCATATGGAGTATTGACTTGTACACTTAAAAAAAGCTGATTTTTTCAACATGCATAACATGCATTTACTTTTAATGTAAGTCAGTGAAACCAGACTTTTGTCCGTTCATCATGAAATTTACATACAATGTAAAGGACAACTGGCATTTTATGTCCAAAAACTGAAAAACATAAAAAATGAAGATATGAGGTTTTGTTCCGACAGCAGTGATATTAAATAAACACAATTATTACCAAACCAATGGAACCAATGTTTAAATTTTAAAGTAAGTTGTGGCAATGTGTATTGGGTAATACTGCTGCCCTCCACACAGCAGACTGGGGTTTGATCCCCCCCATCTGAGCAAGCAAACCACACTGCACCAATAACAGTCCTTGGGCAAGACTCTTAACATTACATTGGCCTGCTAGTTATATAAGTACACTGTAAGTTGGTCTGGATAAGTGTGTCTGCCAAATGTAAATCAAGATATTTACCAAGCTCTTTGTTCAACTGTCTTTAAATTTTAGAAGAACATTATAATTTACTCTGCCAACATGAATGTCTCACTTTCTCTTTATTTTGTGATTACTGATGGTTTATCAGTTATTGTGCTTATGAAATTATCAATGCAACAAAAGCAGCATATTATTGGTTTCACAAAAAACCTTGTATCTCCGTTTTTGTTATTTTTTTTTGAAAATTTTACATAACACTTTGCACAGTATTTAAATTCTGTAATGAATGGACCAATAGAAATTGTCCAAAATGACCAAAATCTTGTTACTTTAAATTCCATTCCAAGTTTAGAATGTTCCCTATAAAGTTACCATTTTTGAGACGTGAGATTTTGTTCCGACAGGCATGATATTCATTTTCATACTTTCTTGCACAAAGCACTGTATAGGACACTTGCATAAGTTATCAGAGCTCAAAATAAATTAAGGTAATTTGTTTTCTTATTTTTAAGTTTATAAAAGTCAGATATTTGTAGAATGTACAGGTTTAGCATCAGCTGCACATATATTTTAATTGCATAATGTGAGGAATGTGACTATTTTCATTTGATGCAACTGAAAATGCTTATTGTCATCACTCAATGTAATTACGTCAATGTAACAAAAACAAAAGCAATTTCTCCAAAATTACATGAATATTTTTTGGAAAATGACTCAAGAAGGTACATCTTGAAAGGACATACAGCTGCTTACTCAAAACAGAGTTTAACATTCATTCATTCTTTAACATTTCACTGTATCTAAGAACACTACTTTTGATTATTACATAAGTAACAAACAATTGGCTTCACACAAAGCAGTTTTGGTTTAATGTACATGTGCTAGCTGTTCATAGGCCACAATCAATTGTTTACATTTATATTAGTGATACAGGCTGACCTTTTAAACCTGAACATCAAATACCATCACGGTTCAAAAACTAAATACCTGTAAAAGGTGGCTAAACCTAAACTTTAACATGAGGATAACATGTTATGACCTATATTAGTATTTAAAAACTAACTAATAAAACCTCAAACAATGCCTAAGTGGGTAACCAGGAGAGTCGGCAGACTAAACTAACGCAAATAACCACATAAACACTCAGACAAACTATAAATGTTACATCAAAGTGTATATATGTAGCAACTTTGGGGTTAAACCAGCCGCCCCCACCTCAAGTGAGACGGCCACAGTTTGCTGATTGTAACTGAATCTCATGCAGTGGATAGAGATGAGATGAAGTTATGTTCTTATTCTCATTTCTTGTTACACCTTAAGTTATGCCGTTACATTCTTTTTAAGGTGGAACAGAAATTCAAGTAGGGCTAACATCAGCCTTGAGAGATTAGTGTATCAAATACCGCTCGACTATGTGAATCTAGCTGCAATATCATCCAATCTGTTACTGGCTGACACAACACTTAGGGCTCTACGGAGATTGTTACATTTGTTTTTAAACCTTCAGTTTGTTTTCACGCAAAAGTTTCTAAATCTGAAGCTCCAGTTGTGTTAAAAGATGTAAGTGGGGATGTTTAAAAATAAACCTGTCATTTTCTACCTGTCCAAATCAAAAACAAATGTAAAATTTGTCATCGTCACTGATTTTCTGTGAATTTGGTACTTACGATGCTCTTTTATTACAAAAGCTGGCTTTGTGAAAATGTCAAATCAAATGTCTAATGGTACAGGTAAGACCGTAAACATGTTTCATGCCCGCTCTGGCAATATACTTTTGTCTACGATGATTCGTTTTAGGTTTTTAAGTTGTGTCTATGGTGTCTGTGGTGAAAGGAACCAGGGGTCTGCAATGCAAATATAGCCATTTTATCTACACATGTCTTTTGAGTTTTATATGTAATGTTGAGTTGCATTTTTTAATGCATTTTTGACCAAAATGTCATCTCAGGCATTGGGCAGTGTATTCATAACCATTTAATGTAAAAACTTTCTGTGAAGGAGCTGTTTGGGGTGTTTCGGATGTCTGGTTTCTATCACTACCACTTGTGAACAATTTTGAGTTGACAAGTTTCTCTAGAATGGAGCATTTCACATTAAACCACCCTGAATGGCTTTGTCTATATGTTAACCACTGAACTACGCAGAACTTTTGAAAAATCTGTGCAATTCCGCTTTAAGTACTCTTTACTCGATCCAATTAAAGAATTGCAACTTTGTAGTTTACAATAAGCAATCAGCATCCAATTTTATTTTCCTTTCTCTCTCACTCTCTGTTTCTTACCATGGAAGTTTCTGGATCACAATGACAATGCCTGAATCATTTAAAGAGATGTGGAAGAAGAAGATTTTCAATTTCAATGGGGATAAAGGCAAAGCTTAAATCTGTTGTTCAGGACACAGTGTTAAAAATGCTGTTGCTAACACACACACACGTTATACATTTCCAAATATCACACACATCTAATCGCTAATCTCTAATTAGGTGAATTGAAAAACGTTTCATTTCAATCTTGTCAGGAAACAAATTTAATATTCATTAGCTTTCATCTAAACATGGTTTGGAGCAAATCGAATTTAGTCTTCCTAGAAAAAGAAAACACTTGCCTTGTTACAATTTCATGCAAAAGCCCCCACAAGCAACTGCTTAAAATCTCCCGCACCCAGTGGAATTTAAACTCCAGAATCTTTGGCTAAATATGCACCCTGCGGAGTCTCATTTATCTTGCCTTGCCATCGCAGAAAGAGGAGTTTGAACAAAGGAAAAGAGGGCACACCTTCACACACGGCCCTGAGGTGGATGATGCAAGTGGCAGGCAAGGCCTGCTCTATCCTGCTTCACTACAGCAGGAGAAAAGAAGAGATGTGTTCAGTACTGCTCCCCTTAGCGGTGGGTACAGGCCCGTAAACAGAAACAGCACAACTCTTTCTTACTGTAATTCCAAGAAGAACAACAAAGGAAATAATCAAAACAGGCATCGGTTATATTTGGATGTGTTTTCAATATATAACAATTTTAAATGACCAGGATGTCTATTACAAACTTAACAATAACTCAGCTAGTTTGCCTTGAAATCCATGTAGTTACAGAATAACAAACTTTAGAGATTTTAAGGGGTTCAATGAAGTTTAACACTTTAAACTGTATATGTATTACTCAGTTGATCTTTCAGTTGACTATTATCAACTACAATAATATAAAGGTGCAAAAATGAAGAAATGACATATAAGAACCACTCTTTTTTCCTTAAAGAATCATTTACACATAAAATATTTTAACCCCTTAAATGGCCAGGGCCTGCCAGTGGGCTGAATGTTTCATTACACACTTCTATAACCTAAGAATAGTTCAGCTACTTTTCACTGAGGTCCCTGGAGTTACTTAATAGTATGCCTTAGTATGTAATACGCCTGGAATTTTAAGGGGTTAAAAATTGCAGTAAAGGGCCAATCTCATGTAAAACTGAATTTTCCACACTTTTTTTAAGTTTAAGTTTTTTTGAGTTTAGTGTAGAATGTAAACATTGTTAAAATTTCAAAATGTTTGAGTGACAGTCCATGCAAACTAAACTGCAAAAACACCCCATTTTGCCTTCACTGCTTTTGTGAAGTCATGGAAGCCAATATATTTACAAATATTCACCTATTTGGCCTATAGTAATTTAGCTCCACCCATTCATGCTGAAGTTATACAGAGTGTTTCAGTCCCAGACTGCTATTTGAATGAGGGACAATACAGAACAATCAGTCAGAACAGAGGTCATTTATTTAAATCAGCCATAAAAGCACAGTTACAAAAACAGCCTGTTTAATTATAGGAGATGAAGAGATGTTGGAAAATAGTCATGGAAGAATGCATTTTGACTGTTTTTGGTACATAAAATAACACAAATGTCATAACTGGATATCATGGGAAAAATGAAAAGCAAGAAAAATGTAAAGTCTTATGCAAAAGTTTGAACACTCCTAATCAAATAACGTTTTGTTGATCTTAAAAATAAAGACTTAAATGTGTTCAGAATGATCAACAGAGCAGATGACTAAATTAAAAGAGAAACCATATAGTATCAAAAATTAAGCTCAAATGAAATTAATATCACAAATGAATTTGAATTGCAGATGACGAGAAAAAAATTGTAAACTGACACTACATTATTATTAAACTATATTATCTATCAATTAGTAACTTAAGTAAACAGCTACAAATATATTTTGATGTGTACTTTATAATATGTAAATCTATATTGTATATAAAATAACAAGTTGATTATTATGATGTTATTCCACGTTCCTGAACCCTAATGTATATATGTATATATTATATCGTAGTGTATTGTTATTATGGCCGTTCTTCTGGGTGCTCCAACAGCACTGTCAGAGAAATCTTCTCCCAGAATACTTGTTGCCTAATGCGAATGAAACTCCTGAATATTGAAGCTTGAAAAGCAATCAGCACTTGCTATTTCTTTTTCAGCACAGCTCAGATGAGTGCAGAAGTGGAGGAAATAAGGAGAAGCCTGTGAAAGCAGAGTGTGGACGTGCCTGGCCTGCTTTTGACTCCTTCATTCTTATACACTGAAGTGAATGTTATCTGCCCACTCAGGGGTAAAAAGGGTACCCAGCCTAAAGGAAAGGGTTAAACACATCTTATGACTTTATTGCCGAGCACTGTAGTCATAGCAACAAGTTAATAAGTAGCTTCTCTGATCTGGCTCTGTCGCCAAGCAGGTTGCTAAGATACGGGCTGAGTTCCAGGCCCAGGGGACCATGGAGACTTAAGCAAAATAATCAAAAATTAAGTTCTATTAAAAAAACCCAATGAGGAAACTCTTCAAATGATACAACATTAACCCCTTAAAGTCTGTCAGCAGGTCTAGACTTTTCCTCCACTCTCATAACTACAGACACAGTAGTTTGATGGTAGTTGCTGAGTAATTTGCACTACAGTCTTAAAAATTAAGGTTCCTATATGCTTCCTAGCTGAGACAAAGAGTTAAAGGAAAAACTGGAATAGGACTCTTGCATTATGCAATTCTTTAACCCATGTATGACCAATAACTAAATGTAGTATAGTTGTTTTTTAAGGGCCCATATCCTCCAGCACTTATGCAAAAGTTTGGGCACCACTGCTGAAATGACTTTCACTCTACGTGAAAATTATTTAACATATCCTATACAGAGAACACACTTCTGCACATTTTAATACACAATTACTGTTTGTTTACTGAATTTAACATAATCTACAAAGCCTAACATGCAATAATGTAAAAGTTATATTTGACCAGGGGTGTTCAAACTTTTGCACATGGCTCTGGTGTACCCTGCTCACCCACACTAAAGGGTACTTCTCTAGAAGTACATGCTTTTCATTGGAAATACTTTGGGAATACTTTTTAATAAAGCATAACACTTATACTTTGCTCAATAGAAATGCTTGGGCAGTGTAATCACAGATATCTGAATAAGCTCCTCTTTCTTACAAATAAAATAGTAAACAAAGCTGCAATGTGTCAATTCTCCATCACCACCATCTCCTTTAAAATCCTACCACTGGAAATAATCAAACACAGATCAAACATCTGAGCTCAAAGATGTGGTGATGCTTAATAATGTACCGTGTAAAACTGTTCTATTGTGAGATTTGCATAAAGTAATTACAGCAGCACATCAACACTTCCATTTTTGTTCAATTTCAATTAAGACCGGAAACCAATTACAGGCCGACAGAGTCGTCTTCCTCAGGTGGAAGAGGAAAGGGAAATAATGTGTCATAATTTTACAGTTTGTAAACAAATATTTCATGTCTTGCAGCCTCTAGGGATCGAGTGTCAGAGTACAGCATGGTGTTGACTCAATATATGAGAAATCATTCATCATAATATGTGAAGAAATGATTAGATCCAAAGTCAGGTGCACTCATTCTTTTATACGAATGAGCAAAGCTTTGCATTTTCAAAACATCTTATACATCATTTGAAATTGTGAATTGTTCTGCAGGTGGTTGAAAGCTCAGTTTCAGTCTGGCGTATTTATTCCAGGGATTGACTTACGGCTAACGTAAAACAAGAAAGGTTTTCAAATACAACATGCAGAAAAATTAACTAGGATGCTGATTATTTCCAAAACACACAATTACAGCTACTTTGAATATTTTTTAAGCTTCCTTCACAATAAAAATAAGAATTATCATATGCAGAGGAGCATAAAGTAAAACCACAGTCATATAAGACTGTCAGCATGACTGTGAATGGTAGCAGTGCCCCCTGGAGGAAAGACCTTAGAAAGTGTAACTGGTGTCGGTCTTGATTGCTGTTAAAAAGTGACTATGAATAGGTTAAGACTAAATTAGCATAAATGTATCTTATTTAAATATGGGGTCCTCCCATTTCATGCTCTCTATGTAGGGATCCACATAGATATGAAGTGCACAGTCTCTTTGTTTGTCTAGGTCCATGCTTGAGTCTTTAAAGGCTGAATGCAGGAGTAAATGGATCCAGCAGGAGGTTTGCAGAAATAAATGGTGGGCTTCAGGGCAGTTTTGAAGCATGATTTTAAATCAACAGAACTGGCTTTTCAGAATGCACTGCTGCATAGTGAACATGACAAAACCCAAACAAAAGGGCCTACCTCCTACGTTTTTCTTGAATTTTAGTTTTTCCCAGAGCTCCACTCCATATAAATGTGAATGTGTTGGTTTTCCTGCACAAAAACAGTTAAATCGCACTGTTTTTGCAGCATAATCTATATATATGGACTTGATGAAATGGGGAGTGAACGGTACATTTTGTACATTTACTAATGTTTACAATATCTGACTCCTTCATTTTTAAAAAGCAACAAATATTCAGTTTTCCATGATATGGATCCTTTAAGACAAAGAGAATGGGAAATCATAATGCATTTTTCTTCCGTTCTGTGAGGTATTTCCAAGTGAAATAATGATATTAGTGAGGGTCTCTGAACTAATTAAGAGTTTTTGCTCAAGGTGGGGGTGGGGGGTGATGTGAAACAGGGTATTACTGGTTAGTACTAGTTTGCCCCACCCACTGGTGCATAGTGATGTAATCAAAAAGCAGAAGATATTTTCAAGGTGTTGTCAGCTTATGGAAAAAGAACAACTTTGTCTTCAAATCAAGCTTAATATGATACGTGTAAAACTGTGGTCAGACTTAGATCATCAGAGGAAGACACCTCAGAAGGCCTCAGAAGTGCACACTTGGTTTGATCTCACCAGCTCTTCATATTTGGAATGCCTGAGAATAAACAAAAGGAGAAATTAGTGGGAAATAAGCTGAAAATATTTCTTGCCACTTCTGGCATTTCAATGGAAACGAACTATGCTGCCCTCTCATTCAGTAATATAGCCCACACAATATACACAGAAACTATATTAAACATATAAACAAGACATTTTCCACTCTATCAACCCATCATGAGAAATACACAGCCAATCTGTCTTTCCCTCAGCTGCTCCCCTGCTCACCATATCACTCCATCTCTGTCCATTTTCACGTTACATTTAGAGACATTATCTACCTTCCTGTCCTCTTTTCAATCTTCCTTATCACGTTTCTGTTTCAAGCCATTATCGATATCTCTTTTTTTCCTATTCTTTTTTATTTTTTTCCCCTCTCTCATCGCCCTGCCATCATGAAGGACCTTGTGGCCTCCCACATAGCTGCGATGTGGAGAGGGGTCTGTATCTTGGCAACGCACCTAGCAACCACTCCTCGTAACCATGGATTATAACCTGTTGCCAAGGGAGACAGAGATGGGGGATTGATTTTCAGGGATGAAATTTACACGCAGAATAGAATAGAATAGAATAGAATATTCTTACACAGTCTTACATAAAATATTTATTTATATATTTTATGGTCAGCAGAAGCTAAACATTTGAAAAAGGTAGAATGAGAATTATTGAAAAACGACCACTTTTGTTTACATACATCTTACTATTAATTATGTTCCAAATTGACTGTTACAGTAGTAAAATCATCTTATTACTGTTAGATCTATTACATTCCATCTTATAACTATTACAGAGACTCTTCGGTAATGTTACTCTATTGGTATCAGTTGGAATTATAAGTTGCAACAGAATCATTCACCAGTTCACAAAATCACAAATAAAAAATGTACAAACTGCACAATTGGATAAAGCAGCCCTGTACAAAAATCTCTAGAGGTCTCTCAAAAGACCTCTGATGAAAACGCTACTTTTGCGATTCAATACAAATTGCTGTTGTCGGAACAAAACCTCGTATCTCCAATATTGTTGTTTTGCCGTTTTTGACATAATGTGAAGATGCCTGTTGTTTTTTTCATTGTGTGTAAATTTCATGATGAATGGAGTCCACAAGTGTTTTCTTTACAGTCATGATAGCAGCCGTTTTCATTTCCACACTGTGCTCATGCAAGCTTAGCGATAATAGAAATCTCATTATTAGAAAAGAAAAGGCAAACATTACTGGGGGGCCTGTGAAAAAAAGGGTTCCCCTATCCAAAACCTCCCTCCAAAATTACTTTCAGTGAACACATAATAATGATGTTTTTTGCTTGTTTAGTCATTATTGTTATTATGTTTTAAACAAATTAATGATGGCATATGATTCCATCCAACAGCATCTAACATTAACCTAAATGTTTAAGATAATTCCCACTTTAAAAAACTGTTACTATGGGTGAGATGCATCATGAATGTGAATGTGTTCTGGATTACTTTGGCGGTGAGAAGCAGAAAATTAAATCAACTTCTGAGACTGAACTTTGGAGGTGTGGAAAAATATGCCTGCAGATTTCTTTGAAAAACTTTTGAGTGGAAGTTAAACAGGGGGTGGTCTTCAGCACAGTACAGTATGTGAGAGGCCCAGTAAAGACTTTAGGGGGCAAAGGGCCCCAGTGCAATCACCTGCCCCTGCCTCCCCTGTTGTTATGCCACTGCTATAAATGTTTTTTTTTTTGTTTTTTTTTGTATGATGTCATAAAAGAAGCACTTTGGTTCCCTGAAGCACCATTTTTTGAGCTTAAAGAAACTTCACATACTATAAAGGTTCTATACCAATTTAAAGGTTCTTTATAGAACCTTTAGACTATGTGGAGGTTCTTTAAACTTTGAGAAAAGAGCAATCCATTTAAAGCTTTAGGAACCAAATGTGGCTTTTTTACAGCACTGTACAAAAGAAGACTTTCTGGCAGTGTAGACACTTTAAAAAGTTGTTTTTTTTTGGTTTTTTTTTGATGAATCTTCAAAGGTTCTTTAATAATATAGAAACATGAACACTTAAAGAACCCTTTACATGATTCTCGTTCTTTGTGTCATTAAAGGGTTCTTCAGTTTGATGGAGAATGTGTTGTATATGAGAAGAAAAAAGATTCTGCTATTACAAGCTTGACATCATAACTATAGAAAACCCCTTTTCGGTGCTATATTTCAAAAAGGTTCTGTATAGAATCATATACAAGACATTTTCTATCAATCTGGAGAACCATTTCATTATGCAAAGAATCATTTAATCATACAAAGGGTTCTTTGAGTGCTCATAGTTCTATAAAGACCCATTCTTGTTACTAGAGAACCCTTGCAGAACCATCTTTTTTAAGAGTGTAAACTATACAAATAAGCACTATTTAATAGCTACAATCCAGTGTTATATTATACTGGCTATATATTGTACACACTGGGTGTAAAATAAGAGGACACACTGTTTCCACACTTTTTCATACACATGCCCAAAAAACTCACACACACTCACACACACGCACAATCACACACACTCCCCCTCAGACAAATGCTCACATCCTTTCTCTCCATCTTTATCTCTTGCTTACTAATGACTGGTATTACACGACAAGAAGAACACAAACTGGTTATTACACCCAAACTTCCACTCACCCCGTGGCTCAATTACAACACAAACATGCCGGCAGGCCTGTGGGCCAGCCAGTGAGAATGAAAGCCTGCAATTCCCACGGCTGTCACCTCTGCTGGCTCTCAGCACCAGGCTAATGATAGCCTGCCAACACAGACCCACAACAATTCAGCACTAATGGCCTTGGAAAGGCACGAGGCTCGCTGCTAAAGTGTATGTGTGCATGTGTGGGTGAGTACACACTGTGTTGGGTGCATCTCTATGTGTGTGTGCGTGAAACGTCTAAAAATCCTTACACTGGTTGTAAAAGAGTTTGTCCTTTATATTGCTGAGTTGCATTGATATTGCTGAAAAATGGGCAGTTGTACTCTTGATGATTGTCCTACAAATGCCACCGCAATTGCTTTATTTTTAGCCAAGTCACAACGGAGCTGCACAATTTACCTTGTTTGTTTTTTCTTTCAACAATGATGGCATACAGCTTCCTGCGAAGCCTTGGAAACCTGTTTCCAATCCTAATGCACAGTTGCCACCGTGTGGACATTATGTGCACATACAGAACCATTCAAACCTTGTGTCTCCTCACAGTTTTCACCTACTGAACACAGCTCTATTTTTGCTTTGACTTGACAGAATAAAATTTACCTACCATTCATGCAAGGTAATTTTGCTTGTCTTTCACTGTTGCATTCATTGACTTCATAGACATAGTGGTTTACTTTCCTGATCACTGGATACTTTAATCCACAAGATGGCAGTACAGCTCTGAGAATCTCAGATTTCTCTCCTCAGCAGAGCCACCTCAGTCCTAAAGGCGAATTGCACCATTTTTTTCCAATTTTATATAAACTTTTGAGAAGTAAACAAAGTCATTCAGAGTGGTATGATGTGATATGCTCCATTATGGAGAAACTAGAGTCAGAATTGTTCACAATGGTGGTGATTGGAGCCCGACGTTTGAGAGTTTAATGGCTCTAAAAGCTCCCTCATGGAAAATTATTATATTGAAATAGTTACAAAATACTGGTTATGAATACACTGCCTGATGCCTGAGACATTCAATTTTGGGCATTTTAAACATTTTTAGCCATTCATAGCAGAGTGGTACGTGCAGGGCATTGTACACTTCTAAAAACAAAGGAGCCAGAAGGTCTATTTATGGAACATTATAGAACATTTCATTCACAAACATGGATCTTTAGGGAACTAAAATGGTTATAGCATCTCGCAAAGAACACTTTGTGGCACTTTTTTAAGAGTATAAAGCAAAACAGCACTCAGAAAAAACTTCTTTTTTTCAGATTATTTTACCATTACATGAAACATCTCATAACAGACTCACTGTAGGTTCACTGGTCATTCTGGATAGAAAATAAAATGGCTATATTTGCCTTGTGGCAATATTAGACTTTGCGGCTCTGGCTCACATCACTACCACTGTAAAGAAATCCAAGTCAGTAAGTTTCTCTACTGTACAACACTTCATATCAAACTACTCTGTATGTCTTTGTTTACATCTCAGTAATTAAATTATGCAGAGGTCCTGTTCCCTGTCTCTTCCCTCTACATCAGTTAACTCTTCAGCATCTGCCCACTGGTTTCTATCATAACTGTATCTCAAGTCTGCTTTTCTGTTCTTTTCTAAGTATAAGGAACCATGTCATCATTATATAGTGTTTGAACCTATCCTACAGATTAAGTAAAAAAAAACACTGGAGTATTCCTTTGAAGGTGAATAATTTGGAGTTTTCTAGCGCTATTCAATACTTCTAGACGATTACTGTTTTCAGTTTCTATATTTGCAGAGCATTTACAAACACATCTGAATGCCACACTATGGCAGTGTAATGCAGAAGATATATGGTAAAGGAGGAGTTTAAAGCCCCTTTTCTCTTCCTTTTTTGTTTGTTATTTGTATTTGCAAAAGGAAATGCTCTTCCTGTCCATGCTCCTCCCACAAATGTGTTTATTCATAGCTGCTGTTGTGAGGTTGGACGAGCTTTACAGAATGTTGGGAAAATCCCATTCAACCAAATGGGAAACAGTAGTGCACATCTCAGTTTTTGTCTAAATACGAATGCATTATATATTTCAATTGCCATTTATTTTGCATGCACATGAAAGGCCACACATCAGGATAGATTAGGTGCAGTTTTGTTTAATGATGTGTAATAGAGCTAACGTTATCATGGTGGCAAATTTTTTGTTGTTGTTTCCCACCTGCCTTGTTTCACTTAGCTACAACAATACAGTCCAGCTCAGTAGAGTAGCACTGAGTAGAAACTCAGTGTTCTGTAGCGGGCTCTAAACAAGAATCAGCTTCTCATTAGGTCGAACAGGATTTTGGCCAATGCTGTGTAAAGCATCGCTGTGAAAAAATAAAATTACAGAAATTTACTGGCAGCAATTTCTCTAGTAATTTACTGTTTATTTACAGTAGCCATACTGTATTATAAAATTACAATACTGTACTGTATTTCTAAATAAAGTGGGTCCTTGTATTTACACAGCTTTTTCCCAGACCCCTGTATTTATAATGTACAATGCATATGTGCTCTAATGAGCGGCTACAGCTGTCTAAGGGAACTTAGTAGTAGAACACACAAAGATATTTAAGCAAGAAACAGATCATCAGAAGATCATAACAGCCATGTTATTCAAGTGTTTTATTTTTTATTCAACAGTTCTGTATCATTTGTAACAAAAGCAAAGCAAAGAAGCTTTGAATTTTATATCAAATGTGCTTTAATACTGGCAATCCCTTCTGCTAAAAAAGTAGCATGGTGAAGTTAGCTTATATTGGATATTCATTGGATATTCAACCTTTACACCTCAATTTACCATGAAATAAACACCCAGAAATGGTCAAACCTACATTTTCTCACTCCTGAAAGACAGAATAAACTACAAACAAATATATTTTAAAAATGTCTGTCGTATTTATTTGAAATATTATATATAATATTTCACATATAGGACTGTGTCACAAACATACATCACTGATGCTTTAGTCATTAAGTGAACATCTAAATAGTGCATAACATATTTTCCATGTATTTAGTTAAAATAATAAATAATAAAATAAGGCAAAATCATGTCAAATCACTTGTAGTAAAGAGAGTGGCTTCTTTTAAGCCTATTACAAATCCCAGTGAAATGAAGCCACTTTCTTTACTACCAGTTTTTTTATGTGATTTTGCCCTCTTTTAGATGAACACATGAGAAATGACAACTTTTTTCAGATTAAGCACTGTTTAGACAGTCGGTGATCTATGTTTCTGAAGCATTATGTTCAGTGAAAAATAATTTGTTTTCTGTCTTTTCAGGAGTGAAAATGTAGGTTTGGAGAGAAATATCCAATGACTGTCCAACTTTATCACACTGTTACAGATAGAAGCACTAAAGAGATGCAATATCATGTTCAGCTTAGCTTTTTTAAAGCTTCAGTACTTGCCAGATTTAACCTGAATGTGATTTGTAGTCTTTTTTCTTAATTGTGTTCCTATTCCAGTTTGTTTAGTACTCCTGTCACAGGTGCCGGCCAAAAAAGCTCAGGGACAATGACAGATTTGGAATTTGATGTTGTCCCACTATAATACTCTTCCTCAGAATCTGACCAATGAGCTGCAGGTCAAATATTATCTTACAGAAATGATCTAATGCAGTCATTTTCTGTGTTTATGTGTGGTAAAGTACAAACGTGCGGCTAGCTGCAAAGCAGTGGCTATTTAGCAAGTGGTGCTCAGTGGAATGATACCACTGTTGTGAAAAAAACATGTTGTTATCACAAATAACAGTACAGGTAGGATGCTTCTCAACCAATCAGACTAAGGCAAACATGACTAATCTGTCCAGCCAGCTTCTGGCAGCAGATGCTTAAACAATCATGCATGCTGTTACATAAAGAATTACAACAGTGTAGCACTCTATCAATCACACCATCAGCTGAGCATCATATTACAGAAGTTACATGCACTTTTACCAGTCAATACAAAGAAGACAGTAATCAATATCTAATAATTATCACATTAGGGGATTAACTAGTTAACTGAAACGCTAACACTACCAAGTGGGAATACCAACACATAAAATTCAAACATATCTCTAATGTAATAACAATAACATGTTAAAACATATAACTCCTGTGAAAAGAACTGCAGACCAAAAAATAAAAGCAATTCAATAAAAACTAGGAATTCTGGGAACCGCCACCCCCAACTCAAGAGCATGCAAATTACTGATCACTTTCCCAGTTTGCCCCATGAATAACAGCTAATTACTGTAAAATATGACTTTTTAACTTCTTAGACAAGAAGCTTGATCTGTATCTCACAGAATGCACTATTTTTATAGCCATAGCTATATTTAAGGAATACTGTAGATTACTGCAACATTTCTGTAAATTTACATCACTTCTTTACAATGTTGTCTAACCATGAAGGAACACATCTGTGGATAGCACATGGATAGGTCAGTTGTTGTAAGCCACTGACCACTCTGACCATGAAAAGATTAAAACAATGACTGAAGAATAAATGCATTCTGAGGTTGGCATGTATTGAAGCAGCTAATTGGTTAGGAGGGTAAACAGCAGTAGCACAGAGAGCAGGAGAGATAGATAGAGCTTATTATCAGTAATGACTGCATGTTGTGTATGGATGACTGCCGTCTAATAGAGATGGATAGATGGGTCTGCAGAAACAAACATCTTATGGTCAGGAGAAATGGGACACTGTGGGTGGACAGGAGCTAAATATAGTTGTCGTTTTCAAGCATTTTTTTTTTGCAAAACATCAGAGAACTATATGCTTGGAATTTATATTGAAATGAGAACCTGTACTGGACCGTGAACATTAAATTACAGCCAGCAACCTTACTTTTCTAGCTGCACCAGTTTTAAAGCATCTCTCCAAGACTCCTGCTCTCTGGTTCTTGGTCAGTCTGTTATGAACTAGCCTGGCGTGTCAGTCTATTTCACACAGCCAAGTCTCATTACCCAGGCCGGTTAGGAATGCATTCATATGAATTGCTGCGCACACTGCTGCATCACTGAACAGGCAAAAACTACGGCACAAATATTCAGACATAAAAAGTTATTTTTTATAGCTTTGTATAGAGAAGAACCATGCCCTAGTCTGAAAGCAACAGACCAATTACCCAGTATGCCAGATAAGAATGAGAGAGAGAACCACAAAAAGAATGAAAAAAGTGATGCATTGAATTTACTTGATTCAAATATACATAATTTCCACATGAATAAAATATAGCGTATCAATATTATTATTACCAATAGTAAGTAAATTGACAGACAGAATTGCGTGGATGTATTTTATTCATCTGTAAATTTAATGCATGACTTTGTTCAGTGCATCCTGTTTCAATTTACTGTCAATTTAGTGGACCGTGCATGTGTTTCTGGATATCTTTACGGTCTTGTCCAATGATAAGCAATGGTGCTTTGAATTTACATGATTCAGAAGTGCCAGCTGGTTGCACGTGAATAAAATGCATTACATCAACATAATTATAAATCATAAAATGTTTGGGCTGGTGTAGTGTGTTTTATTTATTTGTAACTGATTAACAAATTTAAATCATGTAAATTCGGGGGTGCAAATTTAGTATGACAATAAGGGGGACTATATTTTACATATACACTGTAATCCCGCATTTTGTTTTAACTCAAATAAATTAAGTCTGTTGTACATAAAACTTGGTATAACACATTGCTCAACAATTTTAAGTTAAGGGAATGTTTTTGATGATTTTGTACACTCAAATGACATTTTTGAGTTGAATTAACTTATTGCTATTTAGCTTAATCTGTTGCTATGGCAACTTTGAAACCCCTCATTCAAAAGATGATGACATTTCTGTTGGTTTTAATTGTTTCTTTCTCATTAAAGTTGCTGAACAAATGTGTGAAACTGAGTGAAGCTAAGTAAGCTGTGAAATACAGTTACATGTTCGTTTTGTTGACATGATCTTGTTGGATAAAATGTGCCTCTTTCCCATTGGCTCCTGGCTCCATCTATTTGCAAATTGAGTGCTTCTTTCCATTGTTTTACTCACCGTCAGTGTGATTTCATTCCACGCAGGCTGCCTTTCCTCAGGCGTATGTTTTTTTATATATGTTTTTTATATATGTTTCACTTAGTTGCCTGACATTGTGTTGATGGTTAAGAGTGAAGGTTATCGTTCTCTTTGCTGATGAGTGGGTTTGTGTTGGTCAGTGACCACATTCACAGTAAAGATTAACCCTTGGGTGTTTGGTGGTCAATATCACTTAGTTAGGAAAAAATTCTCAATGGTTTAATCAAACATGTAGTTAAATTGCAGTTTGAAGACGGTAAGTTAAAATAATTTGAACATGTGTTTATGTTTTAAATTATAGTTATTCTAACGCTATAGTTAAATTAAATTATAGTTATTCTAATGCTAGTTTTCATTACACATTACTTAATTTTTTTAAGGCAACCGGTTTCCTTAATTTTTTTAAGTAAATTCAACTTATCCGGGCTTACAGTGTAACACCTCACATGTAAAATTGTGTAAACAAAGTATGCCCATTACACTTATTATATTGATACATCACGCTTTATACATTCTAAGAGCAAAAGTATGTAGACACCAGAGCATCTCACCTTGTTGGAACAGGAAAGGGCTCTGTCCAAACTGCTGCTACAAAGCTGGAACTATATAATTATCCAAAATGTCTTTGCTGTAGCCTTAAAGGGGAATTTCTGGGAATTTCTGCATGATTAAATGGTTAACATGTCAACAAAATCATTCAGAGCAGTTTGGTATGAAATGTTCTATTCTAGAGAAACTTACCGAATCAGAATTGCTCACAGTGGTGGTGATTGGAACCAGACCTCCACCTTTAAAAGCTCCCTCACATAAGTTATTACCTGAAACGGTTGTAAATATGCAGCCTGATGTCAGAGTCACTGATTTTACAGTAGTTGTGTGGCAAAATTTTGGTCTAAAACCATTTATCCACAATCATGGTGGAGGGATACTTGAAGGACACTCTAAAGTAAAATAGTTCCCAAAGAAAACTTTCTTTTTCAGACTGAACATTATTTTACCATCATCAAACATTGCATATAAAATGTGTAGGTTCACTAGTGGTTTTGGATAGTAAATAAAATGTATTTGCAGTGTAGACATTGAGACCTCTGGTTCCCATCACCACTGTAAAGAACAACTGTGTTGATAAGTTTTTCTTTGTTAATATTTTAAACACTGAATTATTGAGAAACTTTGAAAAGTTGGTGGAATTCCCCTTTAACCTTCACTGGAACTAAGGGGTCAAGCCCAATCCCTGAAAGTCACCTTCCTCCACCACACTTGACTCTTGGTACTATGCATTGTGGTAGTTAGCATTCTCCTGGCATCTGCCAAACCCAGATTTGTTCATCAGTTTCCACTGCTCCAGAGTCCAGTGGCAATGTGCTTTACACCACTCCAGCCAACGCTTGATACTGCGCATAGTGATCTTAGGCTTGTGTGCAGCCGCAAGGTGATGAAAACCCATTTCATGAAGCTTCTGGTGCACAGATCTTGTGCACATGTTGCCTCTAGGGGCTGTTTGGAACTCTGTAGTGAGTGACACAACAGAGGATTGGCGATTTATTGGAACAAGTGGAGAAAAACAGGATGATAAACAGTAGACAAAACAATGAGTAGCCTACAATAGCTCAATTCACTGGCGACCTGTTTTTATAATTACTTATACCCTACAACACCACACACACACACATACACACCGACACACCAAGACTTTCCAAACAATACAGCAATAAAAACAACCTTATCTTTGAAGGTGGAAGAAGGAAAAAAAAAATCAATCTGCCGGTATAACCTGGAGTGCATCAAAATACAAAAGAAAAGAATTCCATTTAGCATAAAAAGCAGCAGTGTTACCTTTTATCGTGAATGTAATCTTCTCCAATTTAAGAAAATGCATAACATCACAGAGCCATAATGCAATTGATTGTGGTTTTGAGGACTTCCACAATAATAAAATACGACGTCTCGCTAATAAGGATGTGAATGCAAGGATATTCGACTGAACTCCAGTGGGTGGGGGCAGATCAGTGGAAAATCCAAATACTGCAACAGAGGGATTCATATTAGAGAAGGGTAAAAAAAAAACATATGACTTAGATTACATGGGGTAACATCACATTTTTCACACTGATTGCTGACATTTGGATAAATGTTTGATAAGTGGGACTTGGATCTATGAACTCTGTGTAATGCCTTAAATTGTATCAACTGAAGCCTTGTGCAAGGAACACTTGAATATGCTTTATATATGGCTTTGTCTCACAGTTGCTCTGTAAAAATAGTGCCCAGCTCATGTTCCCAAGCACTTTTGATCCTATTAAGGGAGAAAACATCTATAGCCATGAGTTGTGAATAAATCCTGAGGATTGGTGATTTATAAACACTACGTGCTTCAGCACTCAGTAGCCCCACTCTGTAAGTCAGCTTTGTGGTTAAGTTGTTATTGCTCCTAGATGCATTCCAATAATATCACTTAGGGCAGATCTAGCAGGGCAGAAATTTCATGAACTGACCTGTGGCAAAATTGGCATTGTATGTCACTGGGGTATTTAAAGTCATTGAGCACTATGACCTTTTATACTACCAGTGTTTGTCTATGGAGATTGCATCGCTACAGTATGTGCATAATATTATAAACCGCTAGCAATGTGTGTGGCTAAAACACCTCAATAATTAGGAGTGTCCACCTAATGTCAATATTAAAATACAAAAACAAATAATATTATTAACAGGAATCATAATATTGTACATATTCATATTAAAATAAAATTTTGTTTCCTTTTATAATGACATTTTTGCCCTATGTCACTGAAATTCTATGTCTCATCTGCATCTTGTAATAAATATTTTTACAGAAAACCTCAATAATAATATATATGACGATGATTAGGAAGAAAAAAGGAATAACTATCAACAAATGGTCACTGCACAGTGAAGAAGTGTTGTAAATGATTCCAGGGCACATTACCCTTTCTTTCATTTTTTCCTTACTGACTATAATTAAACAAAACAAAAATCTATTTTGGGTTTGAGCTTTAAACTGTAATTGAGCGGTAGCCTATATAATAATTAATATCTGACAACTCTTTTGCATCTCAGCCATGTACTTTTCTCAACACCCGTCCTGTGACCCCTAAAAATTCTCGCATAAGTTCAAAAAGTGAAAGAAACATGATCCTTCGTCCCCTTTCTGAACTTGTACCAGTGTATAAATTAAAAGCACCATTTTCAGTGTATATATGAATGAATATTATGTGAATTTAGTTTTTTTGTTAAACAGATCTGACGGGATTGAGTGGATATGTCCCCCCCTCATTACAGCTTTCTGTCATTGGAATAATTTGCGTTAATAATCTACTTATGCAGGCTGGATCTGGCAAACACAAGTGGCCAGGAGAAAAACTGGACATCGCTGCCATTAACACACTAAATGTGTCATAGCAGAAAGGCTAATGAGAGATTGGATGCTGTACAATACAAAATTGACTGAATGTGTTCATTTGTAGAGTAAGGCCATTCGGGAGCTTATTTCTAAATGACTGTATGCAGTTTAAGAGTGTGTGACAAAAATGGTCCTGACTTTAGAAATTGCTTAAGCATGTTTCATTTCCTTAAACTAAAAAGACAATAACAATAATTCTTCTTGGTCACTGAATTTGAGGATAGGTTTAGTTTACAAAAAGTATTATTACATTATTATTACATTATAATTAAACTTATTATTACAGTTGTATCTTCACTGTTCCCACAAAATCATGTATCTTCAAAGTGCCAAATGCAAGAGACAGAAAGATGTTCTTAAATTGTTTGTATATATACTCTTCTTACATATAGTTACTAAATATATCATGCATGATAGATATGATAGACCCCCACATCATTGTATGCCTCACCCCAGCACTGTAGAAAAAGTGTGTATGTGTGCGCACATGCCACGTATTGTTGTCCATCTATAAAGTGTGAATATGATGGATGTGGTTGCTAAAAGTCTTCTCGATGCCATTGGCACTGCAGCCAGTATGCTCACTAATAGTGAGCAGCCATGTGACGGATTTGGAACAGCTGGAGTATGGACAGCCACACACATGTGCACTGTTGAATAGGGTAATAGTCGCTGTAATCCATTAAACGAGGATGAAACATGGGCTGGATGCTCTGCCATGTGCCTTAGAGTGTCTGGTTTGATAGATTTGACTGATCCCATTCGCCATTTGGACCCTAATTGAGATGTCAGATGGAGCGGTGAATGTATTTGCATGCATCGACGTGTCTCTTAACTGTTATTTATTATGGTTATTAGAACGCCTGGCGCTAGCATCAATTAATGCTTTCCGCACATTCAGTGACTCTGCAACATAGAGCCAATGTGCTGGAACAGCCATTATGGGTTTATGACATTTGCTTTCATCTGGTTTTGTTTCATCCTGTTCTAAAGGAAATAAATGAAAACATGCTCTTAAGAGGGTCTTGTTAATAAAAATTTTGGTGGTCTGAGTTAATGGTTTGCATGTGTTTTATGTCAGCCTGTTGAAAGGGGATGATAATCACCCACTGGATGATGATTACAGTGGGGTTCAGTTCACATGAGCTTGGGGTCATGTTTTCTTGCTATATCATTTATTAATATGTGCTGGGGGCTGCAGTTCAGCATGTATGCATGTACGATATGATAATAATGATGGTGTTTGTGTATGATATTCTAATAAGAATATTCATATTAATTACTAAAACAGAGCAGCGGTTTATACTGAGGTATTAACATCATCTATTACATTGAGCTCAGGCAGTTGTCAACCCATATATACCCATGTATATATACATATATGCACACACACACATTTTACATGTAATGTAGTGTAATTTGTGTGTGTATGTGTAGATAATGGGTGATTGAACAAACTGAACATACAGTGCAGCTTCAGCATGTTTTCATACAAAAATGTCCTTACTGTGTAGGGCAGGGGTCAGCAACATGCAGCTTTTTTCCTGCCTTGTTGCAGCTCCACAGAAGAATTAGATTTTTAGGTAAAAATAAAATAATCCTCCTTTGAAATAAAATAAAGCTCTACTGATCATTCTACTGCCCTGCGATGGACTGGCAACCTGTCCAGGGTATATCCTGCCTTCCGCCCAATGACAGCTGGGATAGGCTCCGGCACCCCACCGTGACCCAGAAGGATAAGCGGTTTAAATGATGTGTGTGTGTGTGTGTGTGTGTGTGTGTGTGTGTGTGTGTGTGTGTGTGTGTGAGAGATCATTCTAACACACTTTTAACAATAAATAGTCTTAAACGTTGGAGTTAATATATAACTGCTAATTCACCAACCTTTAACTTGAATGGCGCAAAGACTGCTGGTCACATAGCAACGTAGACAACAATCTCGCCTAGTTAACAAAAAGGCAAAGAGAAAGATTTAAGACAAACATTGATAATTTGGAGACAAAAGGACTTTCTGATACATTTAATCTGCAACGAGAAACTGTGAAACACTAAAAAGTCACAAAGCTGAAGTCAGATTCTCATTCACCAGTTTCTTGTTCAAATTTGCCTGTTACACCTTAAATGGTGCAGCAGTTACATTCTGGCACCTCAGGCATCATTTAAAGTGGAACAGGAGTATTTGAACAAGAAGCTGACGAATGAGAAGATGACATCAGCCTCCTAAAAAGTCAAATGTTGAGAGACATGTTACAAGAAACTATTCTACTTTTGAGGTAAAGTTTCCTGCTGGAGATGCGAGAAAGCTTAAAGCAGAGCAAAGTGAGTCTGCTTTTTCATTTATATATTTTTTAGTCTACATTAGGACATTAGCACATACTGGGACATATTTACAGCCCAGATGGTATAACGTTACCTCAATGAAATTGACATAAAATGTTGTGGCTCCCAAAGTGGTTTGATTTTTGTTGAAAAAATATTTCTTCTTAATGTTTGGGTTGCCGACCATTGATGTAGGGAAACCAGACAAATACAGATCCACAAACAGACAAATGATGTAGCCAGAATTTCACTTTGGGGGGCCTTGTTCCAGGTTGCATGGGCCAGCTAACAAGCATTAAAACCCAGAGACATCTCCATCTAGTGAGGATGATGACCAACAACTAGACAAATTCACTGTAACTAAAAATGGTTTTGAATTATAAACACAGAACACAATTGTGTATCTCACATTTAACTGGCTAACATTAGTTACAATGACAACTGACAGCATAGCGCAGTTGGTACAGGCTAATTCACCTGCCTGTTACTGGCTGCACTGGGTGTAGATGTTTACAACATATAGGTATGCTCTGTCATACTATTGAACTTTTTTCTTTCCCTTGGTCAGCTACTACTAGCTAGCTTGGTGAATAGCTATAGGAACTAGCACAGCTCAGCTAAGTGGTGCAAGCTAATGCCGACTTTACATGGTATCCTTTTTGCACAACTAATGGTGGCATGCAGTCATGTAAATTAAAATGTAAACTTTTTTAAAGTGGAAAAAATTCATAAGTATGCATGGAAACAGTCCCTTTGCCCAAGACGACTTTAAATGTTGTAATATTTTTGCTAATATTGGTGAGATCTTGGGCCTGGCTTTCGAGTGAAGAGCCTCTATCAAAATATTTTTATTTTATTTACTTATTTTGTTCTGAGGTCAAGTTGGGATTAAGACTAGAAATTTCTTAGCACATATAAGTACTTAACATATATATATACATATGGGGCTTATTCTAGGTCATATTATGTATTTATATACATGGGTCATTATCATTATATATATACAGTACTGTGTAAAAGTCCTAGGCATCCACAAAAATATTTAAAACTATTCATCTCAGCAGTACGTGTATGCTGTTGCTAGTAAAATCACCATCTGATGTTATAATAATTACAAACAAACATAGATACAGTAAAATTTAACGTTTTCTGCCTTTAAAAGGATTAATATGTTGTTTAGAAGATTACAGTCAGAAGAATAATTCTGATTTCTGACTTCTCGCTACTTGTTTTCTATTTATAGTAATATTTGTATATTTTGAGCAAATGAATGCTTAATTGCCAGATAAATAGTTTTGCATATCATTTTCTATTCATGTGAGGCATATTATTATTATTACATATAATGTATGTGCATACAGAATACATAATACATGTGTGATAGATTATTATGACATTACTATGTACATACTATGTATAATAAATGTGAGACCTATTATATATCTGTACTTACAGCTCATGATACATGTGAACACATGATGATCTCATGTTCTGACAGAGTATTAAAATGTTCAGGTGTATGTCTTTGTGTGTGTGTGTGTGTGTGTGTGTGTGTGTGTGTGCATGTATGCTGTCAAAGATGTGTGTGCCTGAGAGCAAAAAAGAAGATAATGTTTCTCTCTTTTTTCTTCTCTCTCTCTCTCTCCTGCCCTCTCGGCCCCCTCGCCCCCCGTCACACTGCTGCCTCCATCCCAGCTAATCGTCTCCCCTGCCCCGGCGGCTGAGACGTGCTGAGAGAATTAAAGTACTCTACCAACCCTCACCCTCTTTCCATCCTCTTCTCCTTTTTTTTGCACCTTCTCTATCTCAGTTCTTGCTTTTGTACAACACTGCATGCATACAGACGTATCAATCTGTCGCCCCAAAAATGTTGAGGAAAACGTTTGATTGTTGTTTTGCTGCCTATAATGGTGTGCGAGTGGCTTGTCTACCACTGAGACAGAGCAGTGGCCATCACTAGCAGCCATTTGAATGATAAAAGAATAAGCAATAAGCATCAAAGCTACAAAAGCTCAAACGCAGGTACCAGAGGATAGAGCAAATGCATCTCTCTCTCTCTCTCTCTCTCTCATTGCTTCTCTTTTTCTTCTCTATCTCTCTCTTATACTCTCTCATATTTGCTCTCTCCTTCTCTTTATCATTCTGTCTTTCACTTTCTTCTTCTGCTCCTCTTTCTTTCTCTTCCCTAATCTCTCTCACCCCTCCTCTCTCACCCTCATTCTCTTTCTCTCTAATTTTTTCTCTCTCTCTCTGTCTCTTTTTGTCTATCTCTCTCATTGCTTCTCTCTTTTCCTTCTCTATCTCTCTTTTATATTCTGTCATATTTTCTCTCTCTCTTTTATACTCTCATATTTTCTCTCTCATTCTCTTTATCATTCTCAGTCTTTTACTTTCTTCTTCTGCTCCTCTTTCTTTCTCTTCCCTAATCTCTCTCACCCTTCCTCTCTCACCCTCATTCTCTCTCTAATTTTCTCTCGCTCTCTGTCTCTCTCTCTCTCTCTCTCTCTCTCATTTTTTGTCTATCTCTCTCATTGCTTCTCTCTTTTTCTTCTCTATCTCTCTTTTATACTCTCTCATATTTTCTCTATCTCTCTTTTATACTCTCTCTCATATTTTCTCTCTCCTTCTCTTTATCATTCTCAATCTTTTACTTTCTTCTCCTTCTCAATCTCCTCTTTCTTTCTCTTCCCTAATCTCTCACCCTTCCTCTCTCACCCTGATTCTCTCTCTCTCCCTATTTCCATGTTGCTGTTCTCTCTCACCTTGTCCATTTTCTCTGTCTTGCTCTCCTTCTCCTTTTTCTCTCTTTCACTCTCCTCCTCTAGCCTTCCTTCTCTCTTCTCTTGCCTTTTTTCTCCTTCTCTCTCACCCTCCTTCTCCATTTTCTTCTCTTTCTCTTGCTCTCCTCCTCTCTCTCATTTTTTCTCTCTTTCCCTCTGTTTCTCTCTCTCCTTATCTCCTTTCTGTTCCCCCTCTCCATTTGCGACTCTATTCAGGCCTGGCTGTGGTCTAATCAGTTTCATCAAGGTTTCCATTAGTGTGAGAGAATACGGAGTAATTAAAGCGTGGCCAGTTGAGCAGAGCAGAGAGAGAGAGAGAGAGAGAGAGAGGGAGAGAGAGAGAGAGAGAGAGAGACCCAGCCATCCGTAGCAGACAGACAGACCGGCTGAAGAATAAAGGGGTGCGGTGTGTGTACAGGTCGTGTATGTGTGTGTGCTCGGCCGCTCAGAGGAACACCAGCCCCGCATGTTAATGAACAGAGATTATTGCACTAATACAGCCTCTCACAGCATGGACAGCAGCCATCACAGCCTCATGATGAACACCAGAGCACGCAAATGAACAAAACCAAACAAACAAACGCAAACACATCCCCTTTCTGACGCATGAATTTAGTCATTTGAAACAGAAACAACAAAGAAAAAAATAAATTCATGGATGGAACAGGAGCTAAAAACATGCAGACTTAGAGGGCAATTTGTTAAACATTAGCTTTGCTTTTTTATGGTAATATCCATGTTGCTGCTGTCGGAACAAAACCTTGTATCTCCATTTTTTGTCGTTTTTCAGTTAATGATATAATTTAAAAGTACCCAATGTCCTATACATTGAACATTTCATGATGAATGGACCAACAGAAATGAGCCAAAATTACTTGGAAAAAATCTGGTTCCATTAACTTCCATTAAAATGAAAGCAGGTTTTTTCCTTCTCCTGTAAAGTTCTCATTTTGGAGATATGAGGTTTTGTTTTGACAATATTATTTTTTTAATTTTTCATTAATTTTGTATTTATGTGCATTTTATTTTTTGTTGGAAGTCGTTTCATGTTGATAAACTGTTGAAATTTTTCTCTAATATTGTTTTTCTCTTTTTTTCTAAGCACCTCTGTCTTTCTCTCGTTCTTTCTTTTTGTCCTCCTTCTCTCTCTCTCTCTCTCCCTCTCTCTCCCCTTTTTCCTGAATAACTGTATTGCTCTGTATAACTTCTTATAAATTTCAAACAAAGGGTTTTGAAACTGCTGCTGAGATTGACTGTGAGATGACTGCAGTATTATCTCTCTCTCTTCTCTCTCTCACTCTCTCTCATTAATGACATGTGAAGTGTGAAGATGCTCTTTTTCTCCTTTACTGTAATTTTATGCCACACTTCCCTCTCTTTCTCTCTCTCATACCTTTCAGATAATGAATACTCTTGCTCTCGTACCTTGGGCAGAAAATGATAATACGTACATTGATTCAAGGTTATGTACCTGTAGGCTCTGTATCTACGCTGCTTGATGAATTGGGATGATTAAGAAATATTACCAGCATACTCCAGTTTAACCTTGATGTGTACAACTGTGAAAAAATACCACAAGTCACATGAAAATTACATACTGAGCCAGCACTGATACAGCACTGATGTAGATTTAGGATTTAAACTTTACATATAAGTACTGAATGAGCTGTTCCACTTTAATAACCCTTAATGAGTTCTCCTGTTCTTCTGATTGCCTAGAAGGCCTATGAGGAGGATGTCATACAGTGGTAGGTAGTAACTTATTACATATACTCACATACATTCACTCACATTTTACTTGAATACATTTTTTGCTATTTTTGTGCTTCTCTGGATATTTTCAAAAGATAATGAAATCATTAAAAATTACTTTTTACTCAGCTCCACTAGAACAATGTGATTGGGACGAGAACACTGGGCCTCATTCATCAACTGTTCTTAAGAACAATTTTTTTCTTAAAATCCACTTTTGCAGTTTTCACAAAGATCCTGACATTCACCAGTGTTTCCTTATTTGGGATTTATTCTTACATAAGAACAGAATCTATGCACACAGGTGAGAAACAGTTCTGCGGTTTAAGAACACATCATGAATCTGACGCAGAGTTTTTCTTAGGACTTTTCTCAAGAACAAATTCAAGAAAAAACTTAGGAACATATTGGTGAATGAGACTCAGTGTGAACGAGTGGAGAAAAGTCAAGAACAGTGTGAGTGGGAGGACAGCACTCTAGAACAGCGAGAATGGAAGGACGGCACTCTGGAATAGTGTGAGCGGGAGGAGAGCACTCTAGAACAGTGTGAATGAGAGTTAGAACATTCTAGAAAAGGATAAATGAGGGAGAATATTCTAAAGCAGTGTGAAATAGGAGCATAATTCTAGAAAAGCATGAGTGAGGGTAGAACATTCTACAACACTCTAGAACAGTAGAGTAGAGTATTCTAAAACAGTGTAAACTGGAGAACAGCATACTAGAAGTGTGAATGGGGCATATCAGGCAGAGCATTCTAGAATATTGTGAATGGTGAAGAACATTCTAGAGCATTGTAAATAGGAGAAGAGCATTCTAGAACATTATGAATGAGTTAGAACATTAATGAAATGAAATGAACCTTTTTAGCCAACTGTGTCTGAACACATCGGAATTAGACCGATTCCCGGGGAGCAGTTGGGGGTTAGGTGCCTTGCTCAAGGGCACTTCAGTCACATACTGTCAGCTGAGGGGATCGAACCGGCGACCTTTTGGTCACAAGGCTGTTTCCCTAACCTCCAGCCCCCGACTGCCCCTAAGGAACTGTGAATCAAGAGGACATATTCTAGAACAGTGTAAATGGGAGGAGAGCGGTCTAGAACAGTGTGAATGGGAGGAGAGCGGTCTAGAACAGTGTGAATAGGTTAAAACATTCTAAGGCAATAAATGAGGGAAAACATTCTAAAACACTGTCCAATAGAGAGAGAATTCTAGAAAAGCATGAATGACGGGAGAGCATTCTATAACATTATAGAACAGTGTAAATGGGGGAACATTCTAGAACAGCGTAAATCAGAGGAGAGCATTCTAGAACAGTGTAAATGGAAGGAGAGCACTCTGGAACAGTGTGAATGGGAGGAAAGTACTCTAGAACAGTGTGAATAGGTTAGAACATTCTAGGACAGGATAAATGAGGGAAACCACTCTAAAACAGTGTGAAATAGGGACAGAATTCTAGATAAGCGTGAGTGAGGGGTGAACATTCGAGAACATTCTAGAACAGTGTAAATCAGAGCAGAGCATTCTAGGACATTGTGAATGGGAGGAGAGCATTACAGAACATTGTGAATGAGGTAGAACATCCTGGGATGCCGACGATGAGAATGAAGCAGGATTTTAATTCCCACAAAGTTTCTTTCATATCATTTCTTTCTTTCATAGTTTATTTCATATCTTTCATATCCAAAACAGATTAAACTGTTTTATTTTCTTATTGGTGTTGTGCTTATTTCTCACAATACAGTATATTTGTAATGGTATTCTTCAAGCATGGCCTTGAATGCAGGTTCATGTAACCAATCAGAAGGGGTTAATATTTATAAACATATTCTCCTGAATCACAATAGGTTCGTCATGGTGAATAGCTCTCAGATTGATTACCCTGAGGCTCAATAGACTCTCCTTTCTTGGGGTAGTATAAATCCAATTGTTTTAATTTCACTTTGATCAATTATTCGCTGAAGCTTGGCGTGTTCTGAACTGCTGCTTTGATGAACAGAGAAGGAGAGAAAATGGTAGAGAGAGAGAGAGAGAGAGAGCGTGAGGGGGGAGAGAGAAAGAGATTTCTTACAGAGAAGAAGAATAATGGAAAGAACAGTACGCTGTGGAGGCGACGCTCAAACGTCTAACACAGCAAATCGCTCTGCAATCTTCTCCTCTTTTTTCCAACTGCTGCTGTCATCCTCTTTTTCTTTGCTTCCCCACCACCCCCTCTTTCTCTCCGCCGGCGATGATGGCTGTCTCAGCACTCTTTTCCGCCGCAACTTCACAATAGGCGCTTATTTGAGGAGGCACTCTGGCAGCAGGAGCTTTCACCATGACAAGGTCTCATTATAGTGGGGTTCAGAATTAGAGCGCACACCCACTCACACCTACTGCAGGGTGCTGTCCTACAGCACTGTATGTATTCAGAGCAGAGGAGGGAAAGGACCTAGTGTGTTTCGTACACCTACTTTGTACCTACACTTACTGACCATTTTATCAGAAAAAACTACCATATATGTGCACTTTATAGGTTTACAATTGCAAACTGTAGCCCATCTGTTGCTGAACAAATTATGAGTTCACATCTCATCCACCAATGGAAAGGGACCACCATAGGACCATCTATAGTGACCCACTAACCACATATTATTTGGATAGTGGACCATTCTCAGCACAGCAGCGATACAAAACATGGTGGTGGCAGGATAGTATGTGTTTCATTGGCACAAGTGTATGTGCATTGCTGGGGATTTTGTTGTGCATTTTTAGGTGTACCTGATAAAATGGCCAATGAGCTCAGTGTATGGCACAACAGTGGAGCTAGGTTTGGACATATGCAGTTTTCTAATCCGTAAAGTCTTTTTTTGTTAACTTGGTAGATGATATTATTACTTATATTCAAAAAAAAAAAAGAAAAAGAAAAGAAATTGTAGTCTATAGTACAGAAGTCTATGAGGTAATTTTAAGGACTGTTATCTTGAGATTACTACTTAATTGTCTTATGATTTCAAAATAACAAAAGTTGTTTTCTTGATATCACACATTCTTTGTCTTGTCCTATTTTTGTCGTGATTATCAAGTTTTCTTGAGAAAACAACTTTTGTTGTAAGTTTGATCTCAAGAAAGCATCATTTATTATCTTGAGATCACAAGACAAATATGTTGTGATCTCAAGAAAACAACATTTGTTATCCTAAAATCACAAGGCAAATAAGACATCATCTCAAGCTAACAATCCAGAAAATAATACTACCTTATGACCTCTCTGGACTTACGTAATATAGGTCTAATATACTTTGGCTTTTTCAAAAATTGTATAGTTCCTGACGCCATATTACAGAAACTTCATATCTTTAGTCCCAAGTTATAATCTGACAATCAAGGTAAGATTTTTCACAAATCAATATCACAGAAACAAAGTCTTTCCTAATTTAGGGGTGACATCTTACAGCATCTTATGTCAAGTTAAGAAATCCTAAGCTACTCCATGGATGTCTATAACTGATTATGTCTGTTACTAGTAGGGGTATTATAGTCAACTAAAATTATTACTAATATAAACCTATCAGGGAAAAAATGGGCTCAAAACAGCTGTATTAGTGTGTGGCTCAGTATGTGATTTTCATGTGATTTATGATTTTTTATTAACTATAATAATAACAAACTTATAATAAATTTCAAAAACTTTATATAATAACACTATAATACACTGTTTTATAAAAACACTATAATATCTGCCTCAAAATGAACTAAGACTAAACAGAATTACTGAAGAAAAAAGTTTTTTTCAGGCAATGAATGAGAGCTTAGAAGTGAATCCTTTTCATGTTTGGCCGTATTTAAGGAAAGCTGGAGCTGAGCAGAACTCAGTCTACTGTTGTTCTACTTTTATTCTACCCTTTTCCAATACTTATAATCACAGCATCGTAATAATGATACTAAACTATCACAATACTACTAATACTTCATATCGTAATACTAAACTAAAATTGAAACTGACAACTGAAGTAAAAGCTATAAATGTTTTTAAAAAATAACACAAAACTAAAACTATTAAAGCACCCTTAGGACTAACATAAGTGAAGTTGAAATCAAAATCAAATTAATGAAAATTTCAAAACACTAATAACCATGTTACTAAGCAATCAATGATATGTGCACACCTGAGACAGTTTCAATTTCCATTTAAGGGTTCTGTCACTCTGCGCGCTGTGTTCAACTCTATCTCCTCATTATTCAGTGCCATCACTGTAATATTTTTTTTTCCAAGTGTTTATCTGCAGTTACAGATGCAAGTGATGAGAGGGAGTAGATAGAAGGTGTCTGTCTGAGATTTGCAGAACTGCAGAGTTTGTCTCACAACTGATACTGGAGTTTTGTAATATGAATAAATGCTTGTGAATGTAATGTAATGATGGTGAACTTACCTAGAAACAATAACATTATTATTATTATTATTATTATTATTATTATTATTATTATTATTATTATTATTCATTAGAACAGCTTAACACAGAAGTTAGGATGTTATACTAACATTAGAACGTTTATTTAGGAAATTTTGCCAAGTTAGGATGGTTCTGTTACACTTTTCTCTCATCTAGGGATATGATAAGGTTACAAACTCAGTTTTTCTGTATTAGTTTTTCTGTATTAGTTTTTCATTCATTAATGTTCTCTCACTACAATACCCATCATGCATTATGCAAATGCAACCATTTGTAATCCATTGTCAGCCTATAGATCAGTGGCTAGGTTAGCAGTCAGGACTGGTTAATAAATACAATTAAGCTAGCATCAGTATAACTCTTACTTCAGTTGTCAAACACAATTATAAAGAAAATGAACAAATGGACACCAGAGACAAGAGTTTAACCCTTTCAGTCAGAGAGAAAGAACTGTGAGGTTGAGGTAAGGTGTCTAGACGGCTAGAAACCTTGTTAATTTATCTTTTGAATTGTTGCCTTTCCCATTTCATGAGACATTTCTTTGAGTAATCAATTTTATCCACTGATGATTGAAGACAGTTAGCACAGTTGCAATAGAGTTGCAGTAAGATTGCAGCATCACAACAACTGATAAACTGATAAAATTCACCTCAAATTCATCTCAAAACATTTTTCAAAACTTCCTCACAAATTCCAAATACATCATCAGAAGGGATTTTTAAAGACAACAGTCTTTAAAACAGAGAAGCTCACTCTAGAGACTATGACTGTAGGATGTGAGCATGTTTACAACAGATGTTGTGATGTGTCATTCTTTCCTTTTAAATATCTCTGAAAAAAACAAAACACCCAAAACTAAATCTCATGATTGTGTGTTTGCACATTCGTTTAACCTCAAATTTACATTTACGCTTGGTGCTTTTTCTAAACAGTAATGGTTGGTTGCATATGAGTAATTGATGGCTTCTTTCGCACCATTAAACATTAAGCAACAATTAAGCTGACCACTTTGTGTCTCCTCACAAAAACAAGATGTTAACACTGTGACAGTATTGTCATCAAATGGTCCAAACCCAGCATTTGCAGTGGAAATCTATGGCCTTATCATGGGCCATAGAGGAAACTAAAGGTGTCACATTCTTCATCCAAGCCCAGCAGGAGATGCTGAAAATGTAATAAGGGCAGGCCAGCTATTTTTTGCCGGGCTCTGTGTGCAGTCAGTGCATGAACACACGCATGGTTTCATTCTGCGGCCATCACAGTGCTGTCAGGCTGAGAAATGAGCGTATGGATCAAATAATGAGAGATGAACCTCAGATGAGTTTTAAATTATAGCTTTTCTCCAGCGTGAGAAACGCTTGTCAATATCCGGGAGAGAAAGGCACACTTCAAGGGCCCGACTTTGTTTTGGCTCATCTCTGATTACCATCATAATCCAGCAGCCGCTCCACTTAGCAGTCCATACACATACACGCACACACCTCATTCACGTTTATGCCCAGTGCTATGATTGCCTTGTATTTAAAGCTCCTTACATGTGGCTTCGCTACGACAAATGCTTTTCCAATACCGGTCCCAGGCGAGCGCACTTCATTTGAATCTGTGAAAGGCGCTTTGATTCCATCAGCAGAAAGCTCCGTCAGGCGAGGCGAACACCATTCAACAATCTAATGACACGGGAGAAAGAGAGTTTTTACGCTTTTTAGTCAAGGCAGCTAGATGCCTCTAAGAAAATTCATCTATAAGAAGGAGTAAAGGTCACACGGGTCAAAAGGTAGAGTAATAGTTGTGCCACTTTTTGATGTTCAGTTTATGTCAAATTTGTGTTCAATGTAGTTAATATAATCACAATTACTGTTATCCCTTAGGCTGGCTTTACACAGTGAAACTTTAGATGCTTGAGCTAATTGCACTTGAATTGCATAATGTAAAGCATCCTGCAACTCCTTTGAAACTCAACCGCATCTCAACTTAATGGAACATGCTTCATGAAACAACCAATCAAAACATGATAGCACACCTTGCAAACACACCTAACAACATTTTTTCAAATGATAGATCAAGAAAGTGAATCAGAAGATGATTTTCGGGTGGTTTAAAAAGGATACTGACTGACCCCCCCACTGACTGACTCAAGGTTGGTAGTTTTACACTTTGTCAGTTCCCTGAGCCATAATAACAAATGCAATTTCTCAAAGCTAAATTTTCTGTAACGCTACCGCTGTTTAAATGGCTGCTTGTGCCACCATTTATTTTTTGTTGTTAGCCTGATTTGAATGATTTACGTGATTAAACTAGATTTATTTTCTCCTCATTTGATCCTCCCTAATTTTATACAGAGCTCAGGTTCATTCAGGGTTTAAAGGGATGAAAATGATTACAGAACAAAAGACTGCAGTCCCAGATGAAACTTCTTGTGCTTCTAGGACATTCTGTAGCGAGGTTAGCCATTGTTTATCATAAATGTCTTGAGGTAAAATTGAAGAGTGACAAACAGGCTTCAGCATGTGTTTAGTGTGCATTTGTTTGTGTCTGTGAGAGACAGGGGGAGGTAGAATTAGGTAACTGCAGGCTGTGGCCATTAAGCATAACTGGGCCCATTTCAGTTCAACATCTTCAGCTCAGGGTGAAACTGATCAGCTAAACTAATAAAAATAAATAAATAAATAAATAAACAGCTGCGAGACGATATACTCTGCGAAATGAACACAGTCAGATTTCATGCTATAAAATGTGTCATACCGGGAATAGTTTCTATAGTTAAATTTAATACAGTCTATGATATTCTTAAACATTTTAAGCATGAACTTAAAAAAAAACTCTTGGTACTGGAAAAAAAAGGTTTAGTCAGCCTACCTTGGAAGAAGCTGAAGTTCTCTTCTTATTCACCAACTTCTTATTCAAATTTTTCGCTGTGCCTTAAATGGTGCAGCAGATACATTCTGCCACCTGAGGAAAATTTGCCTAAGAAGCTGGTGAATAAGCAGCTAACTTCAGCTTATCTACCTTGGATGGCTGATTAGCTGAGCTGTTTAAAACAGTGAATGTAGAGAAAATAGAGCTGGAAAAAGCATCATCCTCGCATTCACCTCCCATTTGGGAACACTTTGGTTTTCCAGTCAAGTTCAATGATGATGGACACAGAGTGGTAGACTAAACATGGACAGTGTAGCAGTATTCTGCGAGTATAAATACCTGTGCTGATAACTCAAATATGCCAAATCATTTGTGAAGACCTCACATAAATGTCTCAGTTACCGAAGTGAGGAGAAAACATGACTCCCTAGGTAGTTACTTCTCCTCACATTCAAGCACCCACCAAGTGCCAACTCTGAATGGGTGAAACAAAGAATTCCACAGGGATGCTTATAGCTTCCAATTTGCACCAGCACTCAGTTGTAGAAGGTCCTGGATTCCACAGTGTGTTGTGAATGATTGAGCCACATTAGAAAATCCCCTCTCACTGATTTCAGCCAAAAGGTAAAAAGCCACACTTTACACACAAACATAAACATACAAAAGATCAGATTATAAATGAACTTGTGATGCTCAGTTTGTTTAATTTTGATTAGCCTTATAGTCCACAATTTTTTGTTTACTTTTGAGCCATTATAAAACACACTTGCAACATATTCATCTGACACTTTTGTTTAAATTATTTATGCACTAGTTTCATGTCTTCAAAGGAAATGGAACGGTAACACTTTTTATGAATGTCATGTTTGTAAGCATCTATAAACACATTTATAATGTTATAATGCATTCATATGGCATTATAAACATGATTATAAACATTTATAAAAACGAATTACACTTTATAGCCATGTTTATTATACATTATGAATTGTTAATATAATGCATTATAATTAGTGTTGATAAAATGCTATACTATCAGTGTCAAAGAAGTCAGTCCCAGCTTGAAGAGTGTAAAGTAAAGACAAATACCAAACTAATGGTGGTGTACATTGACTTTCCCACACTGGGTAAAACACTGATGGCAGCAATAGTTTAATATCTGACATTTGAAGCCTGTAATGTGCTGTACTTTGTATGTTGAAGTGTTTCAGTGAATCCTTCAGTAAATACTTGAACTTGAAGCCTCACTCTTAACACTGGAGGAGGCTTTAGTACAGTACGCTTCACTTTACTTAGAGCAGACAAATACGACTTATGAGCTTTTATAATTTGTTATGATCAGTACTTATGATGTATTATGTTAACAATTCATAATGCATAATAAGCATGGCTATAACGTGTAATGCATTTTTATAAATATTTATAGCCATGTTTATAATGCCTTATGAATGCATTATAACATGTTATGAATGTGTTTATAGATGCTTACAAAGGTGACATTCATAGAAAGTGTTACCGAAATAACTTGTGCCAGTTGTCCCATCAACAAGCACTGTTGTTTTTCTCTGAGGGGAATTACCAAATATGACCAAGAAATAAATAAATGCAAACGTTATATTAGTATTTCCCTTCTTAATGTATGTCAAAATTGTATTGTATTGTAATGAAAAAATGGCAATACATCATAAAATTTGTGTATCATTACATCCCTAATAATACATAACACTGAGCTCTATCTTTCAATTTCCACTGATTTCAAGTATTATAAACAGCTGATAACAAATACCGAACTCAATCTGAATTATGAAAATTATTTCAAAAGTACTTATCTGAGTTCTGAGGGAAACATTTGCCTTGGGCTTTATATATATTTTTCACAATAATAAGCCATGGGATCAGACACCAATATAATTGTAGTATTTTCAGCCCACAGGCGCCCTAGTCTAACAATTTCTGAAAAGATGTCTCAACTTTTTTTGATAGTCTGTTCATGCAAAAATTTCAAAAGTATTTTTTTAATTCAGAAATTAAAAATATGAGCTCAAAGATACCAAACGTCTATTCACACTTACATATTTAATAACATTTCTAAGTAGTCTATGGTCTCCTGAAAATGACAATATATAGCATGTGTGACCTTTTCATGTAAATATTTTGCTCTTAAAACTGTTATTATGATGGACCAAATCATATTTGACCAAAATATTAAATAATTACAAAACATTAGCCTGGGAATCTAAACGTTAAACCTGGAAACAGCCAGTGCATGAACCTCACCTAAGCAAACCCCCAACATATTTATCTCACATTTTCAAAGCCTCTACAAAAAGTCCCAATGCCACAGTGTCCATTTGAAAACAGTCACAAGGTTCTTAAGCTACATTGCTGCTGACACTGTGATTTTGCTGCATTCGCAGTAAAAACATGAAACATTCAGAATAGCAGTTTTGAATCCTTCTACTATCTTCCTTTTTGCAGCTTGTTAACCTCTAAACTTATCTGCGCACACCTTTTGTTTGGAGGTTGCCAGTTCCTCTGTCCGAGGGGGATTCTGATAATTCATCCAAATGGAAATCTGCTGTAAATCCTCGCAGTTGATTGCCTGAGTGCCGTGGAGAGTTGTTAAACAAGCCTGATGAAGGACGTCTTGATTCCAGTGTCCTTGTCCTTTCACTATTTCATTATCAATATTTAAGTGGATATTTTAAAAGAGGAAACAGTCTTTCAGCCATGAGATAAGTAATGAAGAACAGACCTAAGAATTCTTTTCTTAATGAATTCAAATTCATTTTGCAACTGCGAACCAGGCATGGGGAGTTTTCTACAATTATAAACTTATTTAACCATTTTATAAATTAAAGCCTTTGTTTTAGTCGCTAAGGCATAATTTCTGGCCTCTGGCAGCAATAATTGAATGAAACGTGCCCCCAATATTGATGAGATGTGCTGTTCCCTTGAAAATTCTGTGTATGCAGTTGGTATGAAAACACGGTCAGAGTGGAGTTTTAAGTCCACTGTCAGCAGATCCTCTTTTTGCCCCAACACAACATTACTGGTACTTCTTTTGCATTATGATAATTGCTGGCACAAAATTGCCACCTCATTTTAGCCCTGTTTCTAATTATTGAGGTCTTCACTGTGAAACAGGCACAGAGAGCAATGACGAACATGCACACACACACACACAGAGGGAAGCAGAGCAGAGCATTGGCATGCAATTACACTCCTGCAATTATAGTTCCATTGTAAAGCAGGGATTTATGGGGGATTTGTGCGCTGATTGCTCTCCATTGCAATTAAAAATGGGACAAATCTGGTTTAGTCCTGTGGAAATGTGTCGACTTGCTCTTGTGTCTGCTCAAAGTAGTGCTGAACAGGAGCTCATCCCAGTTACAGTAACGAAGAAAATATGGTTTTACCCTGCAGTCACGAAGAAGCTATTTTTACTCTACAGCTATATGAAGACATAATATGAAATGGCTTTTGAACAACTGCATGAAAAAAACTGTGCTTTTAGTATGGAGTTATGATGAAATTGTACTTTTACCCTGCTGTTATAAAGAAACTGTGAAGAAACTTTTAAACTGCAGTTGGGAAGAAACTGCTTTCATTCTGCAGTTACAACCCCATTTCCAAAAAACTTGGGACACGGTGCAAAATGTAAATAAAAACAGAATGCAATGAGGTGCACATCAAACACTGTATTTAATTGAAAATAGTACAAAGACAACATATCAGATGTTGAAACTAGAAATCTTTGGAGAAAAAAAAATATATGCCCATTTTGAATTTGATAGTAACATGTTTCAAAATAGTTGGGACAGGAGCAACAAAAGTTAGGTTAATTGGCAACAGGTCAGTAACATGATCCCAGACAGGCTGAGTCTCTCAGAAGTAAAGATGGAGAGGGGTTCACCACTCTGTGAAAGACTGTAGAGGCAAATAGTGCAACAATTCAAGAATAACGTTTCTAAACCTAAAATAATAAATATAATATAATTTATTATTAAAAATATAATAAATATACAAATGAATAGCAAAGAACTTAGCGATTTCATCAACTGTACATAATATCATTAGAATATTCCAAAAATCCAGAGAAACCTCTGTATGCAAGGCGCAAGGCCGAACACCAATATTGGCTGGCTGTGATCTTTGGGCCATCAGAAGGCACCGCATTAAAAACAGATGCAATTCTATATTGGAAATCACTGCATGGACTCAGGAACACTGTGAAAATCCACTGCCTGGGAACACAGTTTGTCGCTACATCCACAAATGCAAGTTAAATCTCTATTATGCAAAGGAAAGATCATATATAAACAGGATCCAGAAATGCTGCCCCCGTCTCTGGGCCTGACCTCATTTAAAATGGACTGAAGTGTCAGACAAATCAAGATTTGAAATTCTGTTTGGAAATCATGGACGACGCATCCTCTGGGATAAAGAGGAGAGGGAGCATACCGGCTTGTTATCAGAACACAGTTCAAAAGCCAGCATCCGTGATGATATGGGGGTGCATTAGTGCACATGTGATGGGTTACTTGCTCATCTGTGAAGACACCATTAATTCTGAATGATAGTCACAGGTTTTGGAGCAACATATGCTGCCATCCAGGTGACGTCTTTTTCAGGGAGGGCCTTGCTAATTTCATGAAGACAATGCCAAACCACATACTGCATGTATTACAACAACATGGCTCTGTAGTAAAAGAGAATGGGTGCTAAACTGGCCTGCCTGCAGTCCAGATCTGTCACCCACTGAAAACATTTAGTGCATTATGAAAGGAAAAATATGACAGAAGAGACTCCAAACTGTGAAGCAGCTGAAAACCTTTATCAAGCAAGAACATTTAGCTTTCAGAACAGCAGTCGTTCTCCTCATTTCTCAAACGCTCGCAGAGTGTTGCTAAAAGAAGAGGTGATGCAACACAGTGGTAAACATGTCCCTGTCCCAACGTTTTTTGAAATGTGTTGCTGGCATCAATTACAAAAATGGGCATATATATTTCAAAAAACAGTAAAAATTAAAATGTTGTCTTTGTACTATTTTAATTAAATATGAGCTTAAATGATTTGCACATCATTGCATTTTGTTTGTATTTGGAAACAGGGTTGTATAAAGAAACTGTGCTGCTTTTAATGTGCAGATATGAAAATGTTCTGAATTTACTCTGCAGATATGAAGAAACTGACTTTACCTTATAGCTATGAAGAAACTCTGCTATTTTCATACAGCTGTGAAGAAACTGTGCTTTTATTTTGCAGTTATAAACTGGGCTTTTTGCATGTAGTTACTATATGATATGCAATAATTGCGCTTTTAATTTGCAGCTATGAAGACACTGTGCTTTTATTTTGCAGCTATAAACTGTGCTTTTTTCTGCAAAAACGATGAAACTGTTATGATGAAAATGTGTTCTTAACCTGCTGTTACAAAGAAACTGGGCTTTTATTCTGAAGTTATATTAAGAACCTGTGCTTTTAACCTGCAGTTATAAAGAAACTGTGTTTCAACCCTCCAAATATGAAGAAACGACATGTTTACTCTGCAATTAGAAAGAAACCATGGCATGGAGTTACAAAGAAACTTTGCTTTTACCCTGGAGTTATAAGAAGAAATTGTGCAATTAACTTGCATTGATGAGGAAATTGTGCTTTAAGCCTTGTTATGAAGAAACTATGCTTTCACTCTGCAGTTATGAGGAAACTAGGCTTTTAGCTTGTAGTTATGAAGAAGCTGTGTTTTTAATCGGCCATACTGAAAATGTTGGGCTTATTGTACACACACACACACACACACACACACACACACACACCCATACACACACACAACACATTTGACATTTCCTGGGCTGCCTGCTGAGTTAGATGACCCAGCTCCTCTATGCAGCATGACGGAGAAGGCAGTGACCCAGCACGAACAGGCACTGCAGGGGAAACACACATACACACACACTCTCTCTCTCCCTTACTATCTCTCTCACTTACTCTTATTCTCTCTATCTCACATGCTCTCCCTCTCTCTCTTTCTCTCTAAAGACCCTGTAGCCATCTGGTAACATGCTGAATAGACTACGTTTACATGCGGGTCTAGGGAGTGACAAACACACCCATTGAGAACCACTGTTGCATTATAATTTGTTCATTTCCAGTGAACAGCTTGGTAACAGGACTAAAGCTTTGTGTCTGGTCTCAGTAAACAACAGAAATGTGTTGTCTTTGTAACATTAAAGATGAAATGTATCATATGGTCTTATTTTGCTTGCCACAGTTATAAGGCTTATGACTGGATTACTAGTGGTCAGAACTAGCCATGTGGAACGTCAGGAAGAACTGTGCTGAACGGGATTAAGTGAATGCTCTAATGGAATGCGCCAAATGTGAATGTATTCAGAATATACTCCAGTCAGCTTTTGGATGACTCTTTATAGCAGCTTGCTAGTATTGGAGCAGAGTGCTACATTCTGCTGACCTGAGGCTGGTATTCATGTATTTCAGCTCTTCAACTGGAATGCTGACTGCCTACACTCAGACAGATGATTCAAAAGCAGTGGTTCATATGACATTTTTACAACAAGCATAACCTCACAAGCCAGCCTTCTGGCTATCGGCAGAAAGTCGGGTAGTTTTTGTCGGTCAGTGTGATTAGGAAACACCTACTCCGACAAGAAGTGACCATTTGACTGACATGTTGTTCTTTATGCGTGAGGTATGGCTGCAGTCAAATTAGTGCCACAACAAAAAGACAAAAACACCACTTCAACCACAGCGAACTCTCCCCAACAACTGTGACCCATGAACCCCCCACCTCACCACTTATTAGCTAGTTAGTTAATTAGTCAGTGTATGATAGTACATTAACATCAAGCTAGCCATCTGTAGCCTTAGTGTACATGTAGACTGAATGAACTAGCTACTTACTCCTTCTGAACTTTGGTCCTGCAGTTCCTCGCCCTGATAACCAAACAAATCATGTGCTTTCACCCCTTCACTACTTAGAGGTTTTCTCCTCTCTTCTATCTCTCTCTCTGGCTATAGCTTTAATGGTTTAACTTTTCCAGTTGTAATCATTATGCTTTGTTTTGAATCGCCAATGACCACCCTGAGAATGCGAAGGTCTACTAACTTGTCTAAATATGTGCACTTCAGTATTCGCCTGGCACATGCTGTTTGTCCTGGGCGGTCTCTATACATTTTATATACACCGATCAGGCATAACATTATGACCATCTCCTTGTTTCTACGCTTATTGTCCATTTTATCAGCTCCACTTACTATATAGGAGCACTTTGTAGTTCTACAATTACAGACTGTAGTCCATCTGTTTCTCTGCATACTTTGTTAGCCCCCTTTTACCCTGTTCTTCAGTGGTCAGGACCCCCATGGACCCTCACAGTGCAGGTACTGTTTGGGTGGTGGATCATTCTCAGCACTGCAGTAACACTGACGTGGTGGTGGTGTGTTAGCGTGTGTTGCGCTGGTACGAGTGGATCAGACACAGCAGTGCTGCTGGAGTTTTTGAACACTGTGTCCACTCACTGTCCACTCTATTAGACACTCCAACCTTGTCAGTCTACCTTATAGATGTAAAGTCAGAGACGATAGCTCATCTGCTGCTGCACAGTTTGTGTTGGTCATCCTCTAGTCTTTCATCAGTGGTCACAGGACGCTGCCCACAGGACACTGTTGGCTGGATATTTTTGGTTGGTGGACTATTCTCAGTCCAGCAGTGACACTGAGGTGTTTAAAAACTCCAGCAGCACTGCTGTGTCTGATCCACTTGTACCAGTGCAACACACACTAACACACCACCACCACACCAGTGTTACTGCAGTGCTGAGAATGATCCACCACCAAATAGTACCTGCGCTGTGAGGGTCCATGGGGGTCCTGACCACTGAAGAACAGGGTAAAAGGGGGCTAACAAAGTATGCAGAGAAACAGATGGACTACAGTCTGTAATTGTAGAACTACAAAGTGCACCTATATAGTAAGTGGAGCTGATAAAATGGACAATGAGCGTAGAAACAAGGAGGTGGTCATAATGTTATGCCTGATTGGTGTAGAACTTCATTAGAAATGACCATGCATTTCTTGTTGCTCAGCAGCCCATGGCCAGTCCATCCCTGCATTAATCTGAACCAGAGATGCAACGGTACATTGTCGAACTGTTCAGCAGGCTCCCTATGGTTCATTACGTACATGTGAACTACGTTGCGCAATGTCCAGAAATTCAAAACTTTAGTTTTTAATGGATGACTCACCAGCACCGGCACTCCAAGCCCACATGCAGCAGTGCTGGACAACTCTGGAAGCCATTTTTAAGAGTAGAATATAAAAATGTATTTAAATCTAGCTTTTATTGGCTCTCTCTGCCAGTGCTCTATAGTTCTGTTACATGACACTATGCAATGCAGCACATCCTGTATGCAGTGGTCTTTACAATGTCCCCTTCCCACACACATTTCAGCAGCAAAGTAATTCCCAAACTATATTTGACTAAAACTTTTATAAAACTAAAACGAATTGACATAGAACACAGACACCCTATCTAGCGCTCTTTAATTATACAAAATAGAGAAGGCAAAGCACCTACAGGTTGTTAAAACTAAGAAGCACTTTTAATTTTAATGTTTTTCTCCCCTTGATTTCATACAGATTCAACAGATTTCATCTGTTGAGACAGGAACCAGGCCTAGTCAGTCATACTGCCATTTTTCTGAATGGAAAGTTTTGTTTGTCTATAGCTAAAATAAAGAGATCATTATTTTAAAGGTGATGTGTTTTTTTTTCTTAGATATAAGGATACTGAAACCGTACTGTTACCATGGCCCAACAACCTCAATACCTAGTGAACAACTGGCCCACTCTACCATTGCATCCCTAATCTGAACACACATAAACTTTCCTACTACTGTTTAGTGCTGCTGCTTTCATTGATTGAAACACTCTGGACTGGCAGTAGTGGTTTACCTGCATGCAAGTGAAGGAGAGCATGCTAGCTTGTCAATCATTGCTGGTCTGCAAGTGTTTTAGGTCCCCGAAGGCAGGACAGGTATCAATAGCAATGGGAAACCAATCACAGATGTCTGTGAAAGACAAATCATTCCTGCAATGTACAAACTCAACACAATGCACTTGTGTGTCAGAGAGTAGAGAAAAAACATCAGTAAACATACACCAAACTAGCGAGACCTGAGGGAAATTGAAAAGGTAAATAATCAGCTTGGTCCATAAACTAAACATTATCAGCAAACACAGTTCTTAAATAAATAAGAGCAAGAGCATCATCAGTGACTCCACACAGCAACATTATGATCCAAATTGAACTCAGTTCTGTCTCACAAGCTAAACAGTAAACATTACAAAAAACAAACTATTTCTACACATTTTGGCTGTCTAGTTGTTAACTTTGAAATCCTTGCCTATCAAATGAAACCAGGTAAAGAATTTGACAGAGCTACACTGCTGGTTACCGTTAACAGGCTCTTTTTAGCTGATCTATATTCTATACTCTTTGTAATTGGAATTCTGACCTCATTAGAGCAGGCTGACCAGTGCAGGAAATAGCAAACAACAAACTGCCAATGAACGCATTTACATGCACTCAATCATCTAATTATAATTTTCTGTAGATTTCTGCAGTTATATGATTTTTCAAATGGTTATGTAAACAGCATACTCCAATTTCTTAGATCGAAGTAAGGTCTAGAAATCCAATTAAGAGATCTGATAAAGAGGCTGGATTTCAGCTCAGTAATCAGATTTCTCAGTGCATGTAAACTCTTACTCGGATTTCTTTTGGATTTTTCAATCTGCACATGTGTAAAAACATACTGCTGTACCGGAAATAAGCAAGCAGCGCTGCCGTGAGACACAGCAAAACACTTTTGGAGCGATGCTGAAACCAACAACATGCTTGATGAAATGAAGAAATATTTTTCATCTTCTAGATGATGTATGTTTATGTTTTCAGGTAAAATAGCTTGATGTTTTAAAAAACCTATGGCATGAAGTTTGAGTTTTACATTATGTTTACGTCACGTCTTCCTCTGTGAGTTTATTGGCTGGTTGCAAAGCAGAAATCCGATTACTGCTTGACTCACGAAGACCCAAAGTTTTCCATTATCTGATTACCCAAGTGCATGTGAATGTGTTGATTGGTTTACTGACAAAATCTGATTTTCTGCAGTTATCGGATTATTAAGTACATGTAAACACACTCAATGCAGAACGAGACCAGCTTTAAGACTTTGCCCCTCTGACAGCTTAAATGTTGTCACTCTTCATCAAGTCACTTAATGTGACAGAAAATAGAGAAGTTAAGCAAAAACCATATCACATTTTTATGTCATATTTTGCTTAATATGAATGGCTTTATATTAAATTGATACATGCAGTGGTGCCACGAAAACTGACTTGGCAAAGATCTGATGGTACTAATCAGCATTCAGATAAACAGAAATTAGTTTCCCATCAGTTGGATAAAAAAGTGCATGGAAGGGCGTAAAATGATTGTGCACATTGCAGAACACAACTGACAAAATGCAACAGTCGAGGCTGTTTTAACATGCAAAAACATCAGACGGTCGTGCACATGTGGGCATCGCACATCACATTTTGAACCATTAAGCATAGCATTTATTTTTTGAGCTTTATTATTAATAATTTATATTGTGTTGTTTACTTTGTTAATCATTTTTATTTGATACTGAGAAAAATGTTACACTGCAATATAGAACTTCTCCACTGTGGTTGGCCTACTGGCAACCATCAGTTGAGGCTGCTATTACCAACAACATCTTTAAAAATAAAGGTTTAATTGGGTCCTGGTCTACATGTATGGTTACAATCATGTAAAGAATGTTTACATTATTTGGAGCTTCTTTAAACTTTAAAAAGTTTTTTTCACAGTTGCCTTTCATTTACAAAAAAAAACATTTATTTAAAAAACCAGATATTAAAAAGATATGGAATCACTCTGGGGGTCACTTTTTGACACCTTGAGTTTAAAGAGTGTAGGCTAACTTTACAACCCTCTTCTAGCTATGCTAAAGCTTTGGCCTCAACGCTCCTGTAAAGGGGCATGGGAAATCCTATAAAATATAACTGTTGAATTTTAGAAAAACATTTTTAAAACCATTCAGAAACAATTTGTAGAGGTTTAATAAAAAATAATACATTAATTCAACCGTTAATGGCATGATGAGCATGTAATGGGTCCCGAAATATCTACCTAAATGTACCTACTGACATAAAGACTTTTAACAAAGCTCTTCCATCACAACACATCTCTGATTTCCTGTCATTATGCCCGTCTGAGTGCTGCTCTGAACGCCACCTTATCCTCTAAAAACTCTGAATATGCTAACATCCCACCAGGCTTCATTAATTAGCCTGCTGCTTTTTTCCATAGTGTGCTAATTGACTGTAATTCAATTGATCGGAAATTTCCAATAAACTCCATTAGAGAGTGCCGAAGCGGTACGGAACACAGACTCCGCACGCAGCAGCCATTATCAGATAATGACGACAATTATGGTGAAGAGTTTTTAACTGAATGCAGAGGTAACAACAGCGCACAGACTCATTTAGAAAATGAGAATGGAAAGCACATTTTATTGATTTTAATGCACTCCTTTGGTTACCAAGAATTGTTTTGAGACTTATTTGGATGTGACTCATCATGTTTGGAGATGAATTGATTATCAAATGTAGTGACATTCATTTAACTACATGTCAAATACAGAAATGTAGCTGAAAATGTTCCAAAATATTATAGATTTCTGATAAATGTAAGGATAATCTTCACAGGCATGACTTATCTGAGGGGAACCAGCAATGTTAGTGCATAATAAACTCCTTCTGTCTTTCTCTCTTTACTCTCTATACGTTCCATCTTTCTCTCTCTCTCCCTCTCTCTCTCTCTCTTTCACTCTTTCATTGAAAGTTGTCTTTGCCAGGGTGTGATGCACACATCTGCATTGCAGTGTCGACTAGAAGGAACACACAGAAAGAGAGAGAGACAGAGAAAGAGAAAGGAGAGAGAGAGAGAGCAAGAGCAGAAGAGAGGAAAGCGAGAGAGAGAGAGAGAGAGAGAGAGAGAGAGGAGAAAGAGAGAGACAGGGAGGGAGGAAAAGGTGTTGTCGGAGTTATGGAATGTTAATTACGCCCCTCCTGCTCGAGGCAGCCCCTTCTTTCCTTCTCTTTTCCCCGTTTCTCTCTCCACCCATCCTTCTTCCTTGCTCTTTCCATTCTGTTCTCTTCACTGGAATTGCCACAGCAGCTCATAAAGGCCTGAAAGGGGACAGGACTGGATGAGAGAATGATTATCGATATTTGTCGCCTGGTGCATTCTCAGAATTTTATTTGCCCTTGAGGACCAGACAATGAATGACACACACGCACCCGTGCACTCACCCACACACACACAGATACACATGCTATGCTGTTGTTTTGCTCTTTGCGATGCTTCTCCTCTGTTTGTGGTTAAAGGTATTATTTTCTGAAGCTCTTATTTTGCTGTCAATGACCCAAACTTTTCCCTCAAAGTTCTGCAAAATATGATGGCTATGCACACCTAGCACTGCGCCATGTGACTCTGTTTGTGCATGCAAGCACGCCAGGGTGTGTTCAAGTGTTTGTTTCTCATTTCAAGGCAAAAAAAATAAAGATCAAAACAAAAAACATGCAATCTTAGGACCTTTTTTAATGAAAGGAAAAATTGTTCATTTTTATGTTACTGGGGCTACGATTGGGGTTACATTTAGGGTTAGACTTCGTCACTTTGAGTACAAAGAGTAGTTTCAATGATGCGCTTCAGGCAGATGTTCAAAATGAAAAGCAGCAGTAGCTCCATGCCAGCATTCTTTACTGAAAGAGTCACTGTACAACTGCTGAAATATATGAAATATATGTTAATATGTCTCTTAAAAGGTTTACATAAAACATTAAATATCTTTTGCAGTCTTCAAATGTTTAAGTTACAATGGCAAAAAAAATATCATGTGAATCACCGTTAGCTTAGTGCTAGCATGCTGCTGGAATCTCATATTGGTGCTAGTCCTAATTAGCATTACAGAACAGGTGTTTTTTCCTTTTTTAACCATGTTTTGACTTCTATTGCCCAGACTAAGGCTTTGTAAAGTTGAATAAGTTTGGTGTAGTTTTACATAAACTTTCTATGGTTCATATTAACCCAGCAGGGGCAAGTATTCTAAAAGCTCAAGCATTTAGGGGAGAGTGGGGCACAACCTAACACATTATGTTTTTTTGGTGAAATAATTTAAAAAATATATAAGAAGGAATGATCATATTTTCACACAAGAAACATATACATCTCTGCTACAAACGAACACATGAAACATTTTGTTTCTAGCACCTACTGTTCATGTACAATTCCACAGAAAATGATGGGAAGTGTGATGAATTAGACAAATTAATTCAAGATTACTTCAATATAATTCTAGGTTGTAAGAAACAAATATATTTTCCAACCATACTGCATCATATATTATCTACCTATGAGACAGCTCAACTGATAGATACACAAATACATCAAACTGTATATGAAAATTGACATGAGACTCTCTGTCAAATAATGACAAATTTATTTTTTGTCCAGTGAAGGACAGCAAATAAAAAGCATCACAAATCAGCAAAATATGAAACATTGTTTCTGAATAACTACAGCTTTACCAGCTTTTAATGTCAATTTCATTAATGTACTTATTTAAACACTACAAAAACACTAACATCTGAAAGATACTAATAAAGTGGAAGAAAATCCCTGTTTTCAGATGTTTTCTCTTTTTTATTTTAAAATCTGTGTAAACATATGGAACAAAAAGATAAAACTGACCTTATTGGACTTTGTTTACTAAAGGTGGCTTAGTTGTAACATTGTGTAACAACTAACCTCGCAGTACAGAGGCTGTTCTTAAGCCTAGCTAGCACTTGCTGTGAGCTTGTCAGCTGCTTCAAAATGATGCTACATTGTCTGCAACAAGATGGTGATTAAAGTAATATAAGGTTGGATTTTGTGATTTACATGAACAGCTCAGTAACCGGAAAAAAATTATGTTGAAAAAATTACTTACAAGCCCTGAAAACACTCTTTCGCACAGATCTCTTCAAAACGCTGACAAATCACTCACAATTTTCACAGGAGACTGTTGCGTGACCTTGTATAACAACATAAAAAGTATGTAAGTATGTATGTATTTCTGATTTTTGCGAAATGGTCAGAATTTTCAGCATCCTGCACTCAAAATATTTTGATTATCTGTTATCTAAAATGAGTTGTTAAGGGGTGTATCAGTTTCTTGGCTTCAAGTTCAAGGGAAGATTCAAATACCTAAAACTAATATGCAGAGGTTGGTCTAAACCCATACTCAAATAAAATCTGTGTTTCTTCAATGAATTAATGACTTCAATAACAAATAGCTGCTAAAAACAGTTTATATATAAAATATTAAGTCTAAAAATCCGTCTTTTGGCTTAAATATGCTTATGCTAAAATATGAAATTTGAACAACAAAGCAGTTTAGATGTTTTCATAATCAGGACAGAATTAAATTCAAATAAGGAATTCTAAACTAAATGTGAAAAACCAGAAAGAAACTGAGAAAAATAGAGTATTTATTGTTTGAAAAATGAAACAATATAAATCTATCACAATTGAACTTTTGTATACATGAATGTTTCATCTCTGCTTTTGAGCAGACTCTCAGTTTGATAAACTCAATCACTCATGGGAATTGTTAATGGGGTTCCACAGGGTTCTATCAATGGGCTGGTACTCTTCATTTTATATGAAGTTGTACAACATTGGAAAATTGGTTTATAAAATTGTTTAATATATATATATATATATATATATATATATATATATATATATATATATATATATATATATATAAAGACCTTGTCTTATACATAAAAAGAAAGTTGTTCAGTAATTTTATTAATGTTGGATTATGGTGATGTAATGTATATGAATGCAACAATTAGATGCCACATATCAAAATTTCAGTACTGATGATTGTCCTAAAGCCCATTACTTTTGCATTATCTGCATTTGTTCTCTGCTTTTAAAGTTTATTCAAACAGCAACTACCCTACTTCACATCTCTCCTAACATTTACAAAAAAAGAGAAACACATTCAGGTAAAGTGACCGGCTGATTCAGAATGTGCATTTCTCATCCACAGAACTTGGTAACTTTCAGGTAAATACAGCAATATTTACCTGTGAGTGAATTTAAACAATTTTATATAATGATCTGTGTGTGTTTTCTTTCATTTTCTTTCAGTTTCACATTTTTGTATGTTTTATTACTTTAAACATGACCTTTTATTCTCTGTCTCTCCAATTCAGCATTAAAAACAAGCTAAGAGGGGTTGTATAGCCATCTAGGGCTAAATTATAGGGTTCTATTAGCCACTGAATACATCAGAATTTATTATCCTTTATTTATTTTGGCCAGACATCAGCAAGAGACAACTGGTTTACTTTTGCCCTGTGCAATTATAAGCAATTTTATAGTTTCATTCACATCAATGACGTAAATAAGCAGCCGGTTGTGTTTTGATTTGATGGTCTCCATGGTGCTGTAATTGGCATGGTCAAATATATATATATATATATATATAAATTAAATGATATTCAGCTTGATTAATGTGATTTAATGACAAAAACAGGCTGTGTCAGCCTTGTTGAACAAAAAAACAATAGAAAACACTGGTAAATACCTTTTCCACATACGCTGTACAGCCAGTATCGTTCTTTTGCTGAAAGGCTCTCCCTCCCCCTGTATCATTCGAAAGCTTTCTTGCACAAATTAATTCTGTCACAATGTAGGAATATGCTGCAGAAGCAATGTGGTATTATCCATTTACTTGTCAGATTTGAGAAAGAAAGAGAGAGAGAGAGAGAGAGAGAGAGAGAGAGAGAGAGAGAGAGTTTATAATGCAGGAACATTGCTGGTTCCCTGCAGGCAGCTGTGCATCTCTTTATGAATGATGAGGGTAATTTCTCCCAAACAGCCGAATGATCACTCTGCCACACACACAGACACCACACCCCCCACCCTCCACCCCCCCAACTCACTGTCTCTGTTGTGGGAATAAACAAGAGGGGCTGTTGGCGTTGATCCTGTTACGGATAAAGTGTATTTAACTAAGACATAATCACAGGCAAAAGTAGAACTGCACACAAATATACATTCACAGGTAAGGAAGCAACAGCAAATTAACAAAAAACAAAATATAAATATAAATAATATAACACACATGCATATTGATTTTATCTCAACAGAACATTCAAGAGAATGTTGTTACCCTGTAACAAAGTTCATTAAATTCTCGCTCCATTATCTAATATGATGTATGTACTACAGCAGAGAGTGGAGTAGCCTAAACCGATACTCAAATAGAAGTATTGCTATTCTGCTTAAATAATGACTCAAGTAATTATCTCTATTATCTCTGTTATCAAGTCTTCTCTTTTTTTGGGATCCTTTTAGTTCAGAACAAAAAATAATAAACCCCAGAGGTCAGAGTTGTGATCAGTCATGAAGCAAGATAGCAATATAACATTAAAGCACAAAAATTAATTAGAAAACTAGAAAAAAATGAGTTAGCAACTAAATATGAAGGACTAAAATTTAACAAAAAGTCGATTTTCTGTTCTCAGGAAAGTACAAATCCTTCGAAGTTTTACTTGAATATATGTAATTCTGTAAATCTCTGATGTACTAAAAACATGAAAAAACAAAAAGCAAACATCACTCTCTCTTTCTCTCTTTCTCTCTCTCTCTCTCTGAGACAGCTCATTGTTTCAGGCTGAGTGGCCTGCCTTTACCCATTTAACCACATGTCCATCACCTGTGCTGACTAACCCAGCTGTCCTCCAGAGAGCGACTTCAGACTGCTGCTGTCTGTGCAGGTTCAACCACAAAGTAATACAGTCCCACACAAACATGGAAAATATACGGCAAAAGAACCTCGGAGTAGTATTAATGCAGTATACTGAGGTGATAAAAAACATGAGGGTGACATTTTTTAAACTCTGCAAATCAGATGGAGGACTGAGACCAGAAAGCGTGACTGTTTATTTCCTCTTTTTGTATCATCAGCGTTTCAAAGATTTTATGGTGTGCACAAAAAACACTTGCCTTACATCTGGGAAATAGCATGGAGCAATCTATAAAGCTCAGTTTCAAAAAAGTTGGGACAAATACAAAATAAAAAAAAATGCAAATAAAAACAGAAAACAGAAAGCAGTGAAATGTAAATCCAAAAATATTATTAAATATTTAACTTTATCAACTTTAATTTCACTCATTTTGAAATGAATGCCTGTAGTACATTCCAAAAAAGTTGGAACAGGAGTTTCAGACTAGAAACACTTTTGAAATGTTCAAAAATGTCATCTTAAACAGGTGATGCAATTGTGACAATTTGGCTAAGAAGGAGATGTGGGAACCATAGCACTTTTGAGTAAAGGCTCTTTTATTGAACACGCAGCAGAAAGATTCAGCCGCCTAGTGCTACTGAATGGACAGGATAGCAGGGAGGTCATAAACAATCACACCCCAATAAGCACATATGCACAGCATTTAAGCCACAGCAACAACTATTTACAATTCTCTCTTACTTCGTGTCCAGCGTTCTCCCAGGGGGCTCCACATTCATTGCTTCGCATAGCCACACCTCTTGCTCATCCATGGCTGAACGAGCCAGTAGCAGGACGCTACGCAATCTTGCATGGGTAAAAAAAGGCTACAGGAAAAGCCTAGTCCTATATGAGCAAGGGTGAGTGGAGGCTCTCCACTTTGAATAATCAACAGTTTAAGAACAATGTTCCTCAACAAACGATCGCAAAGATTTTAGGCATTTTGCTCCCTATTATGGTGAATAATATCTTTAAAAAAAATCAAAGAATCCAGTGAAATCTCTGTGTGTAAATAGCAAGACCCTCAGACTGCATTAAAAAACAGACATGATTCTGTGATGGATATCACCACATCGGCTCAGGAATACTTTGACAAACCACTGATCATCACAATGATCGCTGCACAAATGTAAATTAAGCCATATGTCAACAATGTCCAGAAATGCCGACTTCTCTGGACTCAGAGATAGACTGATGCACTGTGGAAATGTTTATCTTGGTCTAAAGAGTCCACTTTTCTGGCTGTTTATAGAAATAATGGCTGTTGTGTTCTCCAAGCCAAAGAAGAAAAGGGAAATCCAGATTGTTACCAGCATAAAGTTCAAAATCCAGGGTCTAATATGGTATAGGGGCGTATTGCTGCCTGTGGCACGGATAATATATGCTGCCTTCCAGACAATGTCTTTTACAGGGACATCCATGCTTATTTCATCATGACAATGACGAGCCCCACTCTGCACATGTTACAACAGCATGATTACGTAATCAGAGAGTGTGGGTGCTAGATTGGCCTGCCTGCGGTCCAGACCTGTCTCCTATTGTAAACGTGGCACATTAAAAAGCACATAATATGACAATGAAGGGCTCGTATGTTGTGCAGCTTACGACTTGTACAACAGAAGAATCGCCAAAAATTCTGCTTTCAGTGATTCATGTTTTTACACTATTTTGTTTAGCACAGGTCAAACAGCATTTACTAATCGCTCTGTTTTACTTTCACATACTGCCTCATCTTTTATGACCTGAGGTTTGCACTAACCGCCACACCTGTTTTTTGGGATCTTTTGAAAAAACCCTATGTTTTACATGACACCACTAATGTTCTGTAATTCAAGCAAGAACAAAATGTCTAATATGTGACATATATGATGTCTTTACACCAGATTAAAGCAAGTTCTAATGCTCTGTGTTCAATAAGACCATATATTTTCTATAGGAGATTGCACTGCTTCTGTGCTGAGAACATTAACACCACATTATGCAAATAATGTGCAAAAACATCTACAAGGATAAAAGGCTAAGTACAGTGCAATTTAATGCCCCTGACTTTCAGCAGCCCTGTGAAGGATGTTTTCAATTAGAAGTGCGCTAATTTCATTCATTGTTTCACCCGCTGAAAATGCATTTTTACAAGCTTGACTGACTCCCTATTTCAGAGCTGCAGGTTAATGAGTCATGTACATTGAGCACATGCACTGGAACGTCCTCTAAATAGATTGACACAAGTTGCTCGAACCGGCACTTTTGTTCTTAAAGGGGTAGACTGCTGACTTTAAGCAGTGAGAATTGGATGCTGAATGAGAATTTTTGTTACCCAGAGGAGGCTGCTGCACCTTTAAGAAGGCTGAGATGATTCTGTCCTGAGCCAGCCCCCCTGCCTCTCGCCCACTAAGCCGCACAGACACTCCCCCACTCGCATTTACACACCAGCGCTGCTCCCTTCAGCATCTCTGAAGGGAAATGGAGCACAGACTTTTTGTCGCTTGGCAAGCTTTGAAAGAGCGTAAGCAGCACATGTGCCAGCACAGCCTGAATCAGACGGAAAGCTAAGAAAGCGAAGGGTACTTCTAGCAGAGCATGCTGGCTTATGGCTTCAAGCAGGAAAGAAGAGCAGTGAAGAACAGCAAAGGAGAAGAGTTTCTTCTTGACCAAAGTTGCCTTTTGATAATCACCAAAGATGTTAGAGGAGTATCTTTTCTATGAAATTGCCTTTCAGATTTAAGAGAAGATACGTCGGACATCAAGTACAGTTGCTTGAAAGTTAATCTGAAGAACACATCATAAATTGCATGCTTTTATTAACTCATCTTTGCATCTCTAAAGCAGAGGTAAAGTTTTCTTTCAGTTTGTGGTTGGAGAACATTTTCATTTCCAGCACTATATTAAGGCCATTTAATTCAATTCCACCTCTGTTTGCTAGTTTGTGCCATTATAGATGCAATTTGTGTTTCTCTTGTGTTTTAGCGCTCCGTGAGATGCAGTAGGAGATGGTTTCAATCAAAGCCTAACTGACTAGATAATATTTCTTGGCTGAGGCTTTCAGTCGTTAATGCCTTTTCAGCCTGAACACTAACGCTCACGATGAAGACCTACAATTAAGCTAGATTGCTCATTTTATGGGGAAAAAAAAACAACCCCATGAATGATGGTAAAGTGTGAGTGAACAGGTTGGATTGTGAGTAATTTAAACGTTCGAAGCGAAGGAATGATTTGCAGCGTCTTTGTGCTGGAAACACTTACGGCAGCCAGTGTTGTTTTGGGGATTCATTTGGACTGGTTAATGCTCCTGGAGGATTCAGAGGCATTCTTATGGATCTGAGGGGCGAATATCTACCCTTTCAGGGTGAGACAACTACTGCTGACAGCATCTCTGCCACCCTACCTTCCCCCAGCCCAGGGGTGAAGCAGGGTCTTGCAACCGGCTTTAAGAAGGTGCTTCGGACGGAGGAGGACAGTCCAAGCCCGTTTCCAGGGCTACTGCCTGGTGTCCTGGAGATGAGGGTCAAAGAAGGTAGCAAGATCCGCAACCTGATGGGATTCGCCATGGCCCGGATGCAGAGTGAGCCTGGAGACAGCGGTCAGGCCGGACTAAGACAGGTGGTGTTCACAGGGTCAGGCCGAGCGGTCACCAAAACCATCACCTGCGCCGAGATCATGAAGAGGAAAGTGGGCGGACTGCACCAGCTGACCAAACTGCGGTACAAAGGCGTGCAGGAGGTGTGGGAGAGTCAGGAAGGAGGTGATGCAGAGATGACTGTCCACAGGACTGTGCCCTCCATCAGTATCCTGTTGTCCAAGGATCCGCTGGACCCTCTGGAGCCAGGATACCAGCCCCCAGAGACCCAGAGCGCTCTCTGGGAGGAGAGAGAAGGTGCAGATGTACCACAGCCAGCAGCGAAAAGATCATTTGACCGGACTGTTAGCGAGACACAATCAAAAAGATTCTGTCCTCAAGGTGGGGTCTCTCTTTGAACTTGTTTAGGGGATCATGCAGAAGTATGGCCCATTTTTAAGATACGCAGATGATTGGCATATCGTTACTGTCATATCAAAAACTCATGACTCTTCTTTTTTTCTTTCTTTCTTTACTGAAAACATTTTTGTGATGAGTGGGTCCACAGAAGCTGTCCAAAATTACTCGGAATAAAAATCCTCAAACATTAACATAGTTAAGTTAAGGATGCTGTTTCCTTTTCTTATAAAGTTACTATTTTAGGGATATGAGTTTTTGTTAGAAGAATATGTTGCAGTGAGTTTTTAAATGATTGCCATTTTGCATCTTAAGTCTTGAAATACAAACATAGGTAAGTTTTTGGTGCTTTAAAAAGGGCACAGTCAAGTTTTGGATGGCATGATGGTTTTCATTTCTCTCAGATTATCTAATTACCTTTCTCTGTTGTGACACTGCAAATGTTCGATTACTTATGAGCCACAGAGAAAACAACTGCGAAATGCTCCATTAATGCTATGACATTCAACATTTTGTGAATATGGTAGTTAAATGCACAGCATTTTTGACCACTTATCCAGCAGATGTGCAAATTAATTATTTAGAAAAATGCTTCATGATGTGATGGTGTAGCAAATTTTTTATTACAATAACTTTAACAGAGTGGGAATATCATATTTCTGTGTGACAAAGTCACATCTCTGAAGAGAATCATTCATAGCTAATCCAATCGCATTCATGATAATAACCATGAAATGTGACAGAAACCAGCATAAAATACTGTAAATGGAACTCTCAGTCACTGATGGATGTTCTTGAGAGTTGATTGTGTTGTGCAAATTGAAAGGTGGACAGAAATAAAACTGATAAATGACAAATTAGCTTTTCCAAATGTATAAATACGCCCACTAAGCAAATGTGAAGAAGAAACACTAAGAAATCAGAGCTTCAGTCGATGGCAATAAAGCCGTGTCCACCTGTATATGAAGGGTTTCATTCCAAATTTTTTTTTCAGATGTTGAAATGGGCTTTATCAATATCAGTGCTCTATTATGATTAATTACACCTTTCTTAGAGAAATGTGTTTTTGACACAGTGATTTAATTTAATAATGGGACAAATAATGAGTTTGCAATTCTTAAAAACTGGAAAGCTGAAATTTAAATCCAATTTACAATGCTTTTATTTTCTTGCTTAAATATTTTCACTGAAGAGAATTTACACAACTTATGTAAAGTAATGGGAAAACTTAAGACCAGAATTGACTTAAAAGGGAATTCTACTGATTCATGTTTGTATGTAATGTTAATAATGGTAAACAATGGTAAAAGTTTTCTTTTGCTATTCTTATGCTATTTGCCTTATAACGCCCAGCATGTACCTCTCCACCATGAATGGATTTTGAAAAAAACATATTTTAGACCAAAAACGATTGTAAAACAATGCATGACAGGCATCAGGCAGTGCATTTGTAACCATTCACAGCTTCTTGTGCGGTAGCTTTTAGAGGCATTTAAACAATTTGACGCCTGGTTCAAATCATCACTGCTGTGAACAATTCTGCATCACAAGTATTCATAGAATTTTACATCAAATCATTCTGAATGACTGTTTACATCTTAACCATTACTTATTCAGAAATTTTGTTAAAATTGGTAGAATTCCCCATTTACAACACTATATGCAAATGATCACTATAGGACCATTCAATGGTCAACTTTGGTGTGGCACCAAAAGGATATCGCTGTTTTCGGAAGAAAACCTTGTATCTCCATTTTTGACGTTTTTCAGTTTTTGACATAATGTGAAAACATCTGTTGCCTTTTACATTGTATGTAAATTTCATGATGAATGGACTAAAAGAAATGACCCAAAATGACTTGAAAAAATGTCTTGTTCCATTGACTTACATTAAAAGTAAAGTAGGTTTTTTCCTTCTCCTGTAAAGTTATCATTTTGAAGATACAAGGTTTTCTTCCGTCAACAGCGATATGTTCAAAGTTCATCATCAATTACCCTCCATAAATGAATTGAGATCACAGTACTGAAGAAATGGATTAACTAATATTTCTTCATCGCTGTTAAGATCTACAAGGCTTTCCTGGAAGATCAAAGCGTGTGGCCCACGAACTGCGTTTTTGCCAGATTAGACTTCCCTGCAGTGTGTTGAGATAGAACATCCATCATTTCAGGACAAAGATGACAGAATGTCTGCGGGGCGCCTCATCCGAGTTAAGTTCTTGAGCCATGACTGAGTTTATAATACATTTTTTTTTGTGTTCATGTGTAACCTGAGGATGTTTCTGCTGATCATAATGAAAATCTCTAAAGCCTGAAGACCACTTAATGCATTTAATTTATCAAAGTGTTTCTGACATCCCTGTAATAGGTTTGTACGACACATCACAATGCAGTCCAATTTTGAGAATGTACTCACAATCTCTTCGTGGTGTTGCACATGGCTACGAACAATAGGGAGGAATTCTTTGGAAACCTTCCGAACAGTATTCCAGTGATCTTCACTGCTTCTGTTGTCTGCAGTAGACATACAATTAACCTTCCTGTCCAACTCAGCAAATGAATCAAAGCGCCGCGCTGAACCCGAGGTTGTGAGGAGGAAGTGATTGGAGTGGCCACAGACTGCAAATGGAACAAACCACGCGAATGCTGTAGACAAACAAGAGGTTATTGTGAGTGTTTTTATCACTGCCTTAACAGCTTTCACCCCAAATACTGTGCAGTCTTTATAGGCCTGCTTCTATGTCTTTCTCACATATACATAAACACATGGAGGTGCTCACAGATTTTGACATCAGCTGAATCCAATACACATTCAGTTAAACTGAAGAAAAGGGCTGAGGACAGTGACAAAGGAATTAGAAAGGGGACAGATGCTGCATCGTTCTCTTCACACAATACTGCAAATTGGACTTGAAAAAGGCATCTGGGTCAGATGAGCTAGCTGTCTCACTGGGCTATACAGTCTGCTACCAATGTCCCTTTCAAAACACATCACTGATCCCTTTATCCGTTGGTTAAATGGGAATCTCTGTTCCTTCACTAATATTAATTGGTTTATATGTATTTATAATACTATCCTTAGTCAATAACCTCTTATTTATGTCAACTACCACGGCAAGTGTCTGATAATCACTGTAAATAATGGTTTGTCTGCCTAAAAAAATCTTTCATGTTGTAATAAACAGTTTAACTAGTTCTATTCAACTTGAATAAATACTTTGAATGAAACGATCAAAGTAAAATTTTAGGATACATGAACAAAATCAATATTTTCGTCAACCTTAATCTCAAAAAGGTTTTAAATCAACTTCTGCCCTGTTCTATCTTTACAGTGTATGTCCACAGTGCAAATGGCCTTTATTCAGGGGGAGCAACATCAGGAACAACACCAGGAGGCTAAAGTCTACATACAGCAATGCAAATGTAAACCTGCCTAAACAAGTAACCGCTACATTTATGCTTATCATATTGATATGTCATGCTTTATATGTCAATATTAAAATGCAAAAATAAATATTATTAATAGCAATTGCCTATTACAATAGCTATATATTTTAGCAAAACTCCCAACAATGATAAATATGATACTTATTTAGAAGAAAAAGGAAAACCTATTAATAACGCTAATGGCAACAAACGAACATAGAACTGTAAAGAAGCGTTGAAAAATATTCAAGGGCAGGTTAGTGCTTCTTTCTTTATAACTAAACAGTAATCAATTTTTGGTTTAATTAGAGTTTTAAACTATAATTGACCACTATACAATAACTCATAACCGACGGCTCTTTTGCAACTCAGCTGTATACTTTTTTTAACAACCATCCTGCGCCCCCCAGAATTATCTCTCATAATTTCAAAAAGTTGCAAAAGTTTGGGCACCCCTGGTCAAATAATGTTTTGATTTTCTAAGTGAAAATAGGTTAACACATTCTCCCCAGAGAACACACCTCTGCACATTTTAAAATACAACTAATGACTATTTGCTAAATTTAACATAAAATGTGGCCTGTGTGGAAGTTATGGTATATTTTATTGTCTTTCCAACAGGTTAAACTCAAATAAACAGAAAGTGTGCCCTACAATTTAAGTGTGGTCTCTGTAGAGGATGTTTTAACTTATTTTCACTTAGAAAATCAACACATCATTTGACCAGGGGTGCCCAAACTTTTGCATACAGCTGTTCATCTGCAGGACTGGAAATATATTATTGAAAGGGAACTGTCTTTTACATGTTGAGATAGCTAACTGAAAAAAGCACTGACTTCTAGCATCCACACAGAGATGCTCTAATGAAGTGTGAAAGAGTGTGTCAGTAAGGCTCTGATGGAAAGTCTGGAAGAAGATGAGCAGGAGGAGAAAGAAGAAGAAGAAGAAGAAGAAGAAGAAGAAGAAGAAGACGAAGAAGAAGAAGAAGAAGAAAAAAAAAGAAGAAATAATAATGTTTCATATTCTGTGAACTGTCCCTTTGTATTTAATGTTTGCACAGCCAACCTTTCCATAGCCCTTACTCAGTTGAAAATAAATTCATTTGACCCTCTGATAACAGTAAGCACACTTTTTCTTCTCTCTCCCCACTCCCTCTGTCTCCGTAGTGGATAAGAGTGAGGGCTGTGGGATGGTGTGGGAGTTCGCTATCTCCCTCCCTCCAGATGGTGCCGTCTTTTCTTATCTAGAAGAATGGCCGCTGCCTCCATTTTTCAGACGCTCTTATCTGAAAATCCTTTAAATTGAATATTTACTGGGCTGATGTTTTCAGCCAGTGTTCGACTGCTCCAGGCACTGTTCTCTCTCTCTCTATCTCTCTCACTAGGACAGGCCAAGAGGGGCATTTTTCATCCTTATATTCTCTCTCTCTCCCTCCTTAATCTGTTAGTGAATAAGACTCTGATTAACTATAAACTGCAATGGAGGTATAAACATTCAGTATAAATATATGTAAATATATTTCGTTCAAAGGCATATAATTCCATGGTTGGCTATGAAAATCTACATACTGCTAAAAACATATCTGTATATATACATATGTGTGTGTGTGTGTGCTTAATATTGCATTATTTGCAAATGTCAGCATCTACTGATATATATATATATATATATATATATATATATATGTATCAGTAGATGCTGACATTTGCAAATAATGCAATATAAAGCAAAGAGCAACTGGAATCACTGGATCCTAGATTTGCTCTGTTTTAGGCCATTTTGCCACAATTCAGTGCAGTACGTATCTGGCAATGTTCAGCCAGAGAGCTTTTCTGAAATGTGTGCGTATTGAATTAATCAGTGCAGCTGAGGGTGTAATTGTGAAGCTGAAGTCAAAGCTGTAGGAGCAGATAATGGCTGCTGAATAAAACTCTGCTGAACAGTATTAGAAGATTACACACATCAAACAAGTTCTGCTTAATGTGTTACTGTTAAGATAATGAACTAAAACTAATGGCATTTCAGTGATATCGATACGACTGACTGCTTGACCATTATTAGTGTCAAGCTGTATTTCTCAGACCCAGATCAGAAATAAATATAGACTAAACAGGCTTTTGGTGATGAATCACTTCTGGCATTGCAATCCAGTTCAAGGCCGGGCTTAATCCATGTCCAGGAAAACAACCCAAAATGTCTAGGCTGCAATGTGAATTTATACCAGCAGATGTCTTTTAGCTGTTTTATTTTATCAGCAAACTCATAGCTGATGAGCTAGATCAGGTGTGTTGAGTCAAGGAATACTCGACCCCGTGCAGGGCTGTGGGTGGCCACGAGCAGGATAACATACTGCTTTAGGTGGTCTACCTCTAGAAAAATACAACGCTCAATATAATGCATGGTAATTATCGCCATCTAGTGGTGAATGAGTGAACAACACTGTTCAATTGTGTTTCTGTTAGCCATGCTGGTAGATGATTTCCTGTTTATCTGTTTATTATAAGACTTATGAGAGAGTAAAGGTGGCTTTGTAAATAGGGGTGCACAAACATTTGTGCATGAGAGATATATATCAACAGTTATATAGCACCGTTATAACATTTGTGTCTTTACACTTTATTAATCATTTTATTCTGTGCATGAAGTCTATGGTGGGAAAATGGCACTCTATTGGTGAAATGTAGATATACTGAGGGGGGGGGGGGAAGCTTAACAAACTTAAAATTCCGCCACAGAAAGCGACACGCTGAAGACATATAGAACCCATAGCGTGGATAAAGAAGGAATCCACGCTATACAAGACAAATAAGAAAGGAACTGAACGTAACTGAACGTTCCGGGTTTCTCAGACGCTAGAGGGCGCTCCCGAGCGTGTCCAAAACGAATGGGTTAAAATGGAGCATTTGAGCAAAATAATAGTTTATAAATGCTCAAACATTTTTAATGTATAATAATACAATCATTTCATGAACACAGAACAGCATAAAACATTTTAACACTGCTGTTATATTTTAAGAGCTTTTAAACTCGAGTTATAGAGCCTCGTACGTTCAAGACGTCAGTGAGCGCGAACAGCCAATGAGCTGCTCCGCTCGTCAACCAATCAACACTCACCAACAGTAATGCCTGCGTTCTGCTGCCCAAAACCAGCAGTTTGCTGTAAAAGGAAATATATAGGTAAGATTTCTGAAATACATCCTTCTACTGTCTAAAATTAAAATAAAGTTCTGTATAAGTGATTAGAAACCGTTTTAACTTTTCGTTTTTAACCGTTGAGCTCCATCTACTCCCATTCATTCAGGACTCGCTCGCGGGCGCCCTCTGCTGTTTTGCAGACCTGTTTTTGACATAACGGGGGAAATAGGAAGTCGCCAGTCTCCTCATAAACCGGCTCTGGCAAAGAAAACTTGTGCTCACCCTCGCCACCCAGTGTCAGAATTAAATCACTGCATCACATTTTCAAGAAAAAAAACGCGCCCATGCAGTTCCTACACCTGACACAGGCTACAGCCCTCTGCTCAGATAATAAAGAACTAGGACCTTTTTTTTTTCTTTTTCCTCCAATGACATTTGAGGGACACTGATGGTGTCACTCATGGACATTTATAATAGACTAGATAAAATAAATTTAAAAATACTCTTATTCTTAACTCTTAAATATGAGCACAGTCTTAAATCAGCACTGTTCTGAATAAACCTAATTAACTGGGGTAAGTAAATGCAGAAAGTCCTAAGGCACAGGAAAATCCCACAATGTACCTTAAAAACGTAGAGACTGAATAAGCAGACCTAGTATATACGCCTGAAACTGACACCAAAAATTGTCATTCATGTAGTGTTTATGAAACACCCCATATCTACTATTGTTGATTGCAACTTACCAGATGTGGCAGTAAGGTACTGTATCTTTATTCAAGACCATCTGGCCCTGTGTGTTGCTACTCTTGTCCTTGTTAACACTTTCAGAAAAGTATGTAATAGCAATGAGCATATTGTAGAGACACTATGGAAACAGCTGAACATGTGTTCTCCTGCACGTATAGTAGCACATTTTGGCATAATTTCCACCACTATTTCATCTCCAATAATTTAATAATTTACAGTCTAAATTATGTAAACATTAAATTGTAGCCACCTAAAGAATGTGACTGCCACTTTATGCTTAATAATTTTATTATAAATGTTTATTTTATTATAAAGGTTTATTTGTAGGTTGTTTTAATATAATTATGTCAATATATTATATATTTTTTAAATAATTTCTCTATTATTTATTTTTGTTTTGTTTTTCAGAGAGTGCGCTTATGTCACTGTTTTACTGCTCTAATGAATCCTTTAATATCACCTCTGGAGTGACAGTTGTTGACAAAGTGATTCGAATGAGCGTTGTTGTCCAATTTGTGGTTTAATAAATTAAAAGCTATTCGAATTTATTGGGTCACTCTTTATGCCTCTCAGAGGAAACCTGTGTTTCATTGTTTGACCCGTTACATTGTCAACTTTGAAATTAATATTTAATACATAGATTTCAATTTTAAATACGTGCCCAGTATTTTCTGTTTTTAAATATTTGTGTTTTGTTAAAATAAAGACAAAAAAAACAACAAAAAAGATATGTTAAAAGTAAAAAAGATGTTAAAAATACTTTTTCAATTTATATTCTGAAATTTTTATATTCCTTTTTGTTCCTTATTTGACAAAAAATGGTCTGTCTATAGAGCAGTACCAGAGCCGGTTTATGAGGAGCCTGGCCACTTCCTATTCCCCCCGTTATATTAAAAACAAACAGCAGAGGGCGCCCGCGAGTGAGTCTCAATGAATGGGAGTAAATGGAGCTCAACGGCTAAAAACGAACAGTTAAAATAGTTTCTAATCACTGAACCAGAACGTTTCTTTAATTTCCTTCTACTAAAGTAGAAAGATGTATTTCACTAAAACCAAAGAAAACTCACCAATATGTTTCCTTTTTTTCTACAGTGAACGGGTTTTGTGCAGCAGGAGGCGGGCTTTACTGCTAGAGCGTGATGATTGATCGGCGAGCAGAGCAGATCATTGGCTGTTCGCGCTCACTGACGTCATGAACATCCATGAGGTGCCGTTTTAAACTCCTATAACTCGAGTTTAAAACCTCTTAAAATATAACAGCAGTGTTAAAATGTTTTATGCTGTTCTGTATTCAGGAAATGATCGAATTCGTCTACATTGAAAATGTTTAAGCATTTATAAACTATGATTTTGCTCAAATGCTCCATATCAACCCATTCATTTTGGACTCGCTCGGGAGCGCCCTCTAGCGTTTGAAAAAACCGGAAGACATTGAAGAGCCGTAATTCTCCTCTCTACAAGTTCTCTGGCAGTACCGCTACAGATCGCCTTCGTCATCGCTGTGCGACACTATGGGGCTTGTTCGATTCAGTTAGAGCCGGTCTGATTCAGTTTGACTGAACCGATTCTTTCAACTGTTTGATTCAATGATGAACTGATTCAACTGAAGTCAGATTGCTCTCCAAATACAGTGATGTTCAGCTCTGAGTGCGGTTCCTGTTTTATTTTCATTTTCAGACAGTGACCTTAGATTCGGACAGAAAAGATGATGTCTACAATTTCTGCTCACTGACGGAGTCGAATCATAAGAACAGACACAAGACTGACAGAAAGAGGAAGTCAGCTAAAAAGAAAGACATGGCAGGTTCAGAGAGAAATGTTAGCGAGTTAAAAGAAGTTGCTCCTCTTAAAATGTTACACTGTGGTATTTTATTACTTATTTGTACTATAATATCCCAGACAGAGAGCGTATATCGATCCGCTGGCTTGATAATGTCGGCACCCTGCTGACTGTTTGCCACTGCGGGTCCCCCCTCGGACCACCCAGATTACTGTCTTGCATGCAAGCTCTAACTAGTTTTTAATCTCCTCAAACAGATTTAAAATGCACAGAGACTTTTATTTTAGAAACTAAACTTAGACAAATATTACAAACAACTGAGAGAACAAAAATAATGACTAGGCCTGATATAAAGTGATTTTATAAAAAATGTTGCTGACACTGTACAGTAAAATTCTTTACTAATATAATTTACAAAGTATAACTAAAGACAGAAAGTAAGGAAAAATAAGTAATTAGTGGAAAATGAGTGATGATAAGTGGATTTTTTTGTAATATGCTTAAAGGCACACTATCTTCTTGCTATCAGGGATCATGTTACACTTGAGTAGAAGTAAAACTATGATAATATAAGCTTTAATAATATAATAACATATAATACAATAACCTTTTTCCCCCAGAGCTGTAGCGCTCATCAATCACAGTGACAAACCTCCATTACTGTATTACAGTTGAACTCGTCTGTATGATTCTTATTTGCACAGCTGTACCAGTGTTCATTTTTACAAATGTTAAAATAATTTTGTAATATTCTGTATATAATAGTTATTATAGTATATGTCTACCCAGACCTGCATTTGTTTAGATATTCATATCTGCATACGTACAGATATTCATACATCTCTGTAGCTCCTTTCACATGGATCTTTATTATTTTTTATTCATTATATTTTTATTTTATTTGTCCCTTAGTTAAATGTTTGTTAACAGTCTGTGTGCTCAGTATGTGTGTGCACTCATCAAGACAAATTCCTCGTATGCGTCACATACTTGGTGAAATGAAGTGAAGTTCCGTTCAGTTATGACTAGTGAATTGATTCGACTGATTCCACAAAAAGAACCGGCTCAGACGGACGATTCCTTTACGAGTCGAACATCGCCAGTCTGATCCAAATTGGTCTCTCGCTCCGGCAACATGCTGCCCGCTGCTCTCCGCATCTCAGCCGCCGGTATCAGAAGTTTAGCACGGACACGGCCTTCTTACTCAGGTCAGCACTTGTTCTGGTGGCTTGAATTTTAAGCTTAGTTGTGTTTGATATTTGCTCAGGGCTCTGATTCCTGATAGCGTTAGCAGGCTGCTAACGCGCGTGCTAGCGTCTCAAGGAGAATTGCAGCTGCTCACCGACATGAACATCAGCCGTCCGAGTCACTAGTGGTACCTGCTAGTTTTTTTTGGCTGCTATTTATGTTTGTCTGACTGGCACATTTTCTACAAGGTCAACGAACTGTCCGAAAATAGTTTTGGTGCCATCTAATGTTAGCTCGCTAGCCTGTTAGCATGCCCTTGTGATGACCCAGCCATAGTAAAGTCTACTTAAAGTCACTAAAGTCACTATGATCCTGTGCAAAATGTTACCTGTTACATCAAAATGTGACCTGATACGATCAGTTGATTTTCCACTCATATCGTGTCCACATCTTCATCTTTAAGAAGCAGTGTTAGCTCTGGTTCGCTTTCACTTTACTGCCCCTGAAAACAGCTTCCTTACTCACTGGCTAGCATAAGGAAAGCGACTAATTCAGATTCAGATTCATTTGTTGTCATTTCAGAACATGCTGTGCATGAAAGGGAACGAAATGAAGTACTCAGGTTCTGGGTCACGTAGCAGTAATAACAAGTCAAGAAGAAATCACACAATAAATACCATTAAATAGAGGTGAATATGTAGGGAAAATATATAAATGTAAGTGTAAAGTGAGCAGAGTGAGGGTAGGAATAAGAATGAAAATCTGAAAGATAGACAAGGTGGCCAGGTGGGCCCAAATTGCAGCAGTGCCCTGATATGAAGCCATAGTAACTACAAAAGCAAATTGTCCAGTGAGGGCAGGAGCTGTACCGTAGAGATTGCAGAATTTTCAATCTTAAAGAGCAGAATTTATCAGACTCAAACTGCAGCAATGCCCGGATGTGGATAACTATAACAGTAATAGTAGCTGCAGTTGTTCAGTGAGATGCAGAATTTGTCGGTCTTGCAGCATCCAGGAAGAAGCCGTTCCTCTGCCTGGTAGTTCTGGCCTTAATGCTGTGTAGCCTCCTACTGGAAGGGAGAGGGGTAAACAGTGCATTAGTAGTGTGAGTAGAGTCCTGCACAATGCAGGAGGCCTCTTCCTGCACCTGCTGTTGTGATTGTTGCCTATGATGGGTAGCCTGCTGCCACTGATCCTCGTGTTTAGTTCTCATTGACCTCTTTCACAGTGATCTAACATTCATTTCCCTTTAAAGAAAACGTGACAGAGTTCTAAATTTTGTCTTTTTCAGCCTTGGTAGCCTCTCGATGCTACTCCCATGCCAAAGCAGAGACAGATGAGGAGTTTGATGCTCGCTGGGTGACTTACTTCAGCAAGCCCGACCTTGATGCCTGGGAGCTGAGAAAAGGTAAAATATAAATGACGTGCTCATCCATTCATTTGTATGACGTGGCCTTGATTGGAATTGCTGCCAATTCAACTGCATCAGTCCTATAAAACATTTGTCATAATAGTTGCACTCCGAATACATAAAGCTAAGGAAGAGGGACAGCTGATGAGACTGTGTGGTTATGAGAAACCATATGAGCAAAGGTGGATGCTGGGACTCACTTTCCCCTCATATAACTTCGTTTAGATGTTCTCTATGCATGGAGAACTGTTTAGAACATATTTTGGTCAAGCTGTTTTGGCTGTTCGTGACAATTGTAATGGTCATGCATGGCAGCCACTGAAAGTTGTGATACTTCTTGACAAATTATTTACTTCTTACAAATATTTGCCACAAGAGACACAAAGCTGTCGGTCATTGGCAGGTTCCTGCCAGACCTGCACTGTGTAGTTTTAGCCCGTTTTAAACGGTCACAACCGCTTCCTCAATACGGCCGGAGACACGCAGGCTGTCAAAGTGGAGGCAGAAAAGTCAACATTTGCCACCAGAGTTTGTATATTCGACTTTACTCTGTTTGACTGAAAGGAATAGTGAGGTATAAACATTAAGGTTTTTTTTTTTGTTTTTTTTTATATAAAATAGGCTGTAGAGAGACAGTATTGTCCTACTATGTACATCAGTGCTTGGCTTTTAGCTTCAGTGCACAGTGTTAACAGCACTGCTCAATTTCTCTTTGCCCATTACTCAGTGTGCAGTGTGTCATTTTGAACGAAACCGCTTTACTTGGAATTTTCCATAGACAGAGCTGTCTGTAGAGTCTGCGTTTCACGTAGTATGGACGGAGCGTTTTCTCTTTGTACAGTGTGAGTATATAAATCATAGGCTTTGTCTGTGCACAATGGACAGTGGCAGTGAGAGTCACCAAAGAACAAGATTTCCAAAATCGCACACTGTATGTCTAGCTTTAGAGGACGTTCAGCTACAGCTCAACCAGCAAAACAAAACTTCACAAGTGAGCTCCTCAGATGTGTTAGTCTCGGATGTGATTCTTACTGTCGCTGTGCGATAGAGGCTGATGTTGAAAGAGACAGATTGGGGTTCAAAACTATGAAACGTGCTTTCGCTGCTTGATTAAAGGTAACTAATGTAGAATAGCTAGCTAATGCACTTCATTTAAAAATTAGCTAGATTTTAATGATTTAACTATTAATGTACATTGCACTCATTACCACTAACAACTACTTAACTGTAAGGAGGTTACTCGGTATGGTATCAGACTTGGTATTGGCGAGTACTAAACAGTGTGTACTCGTACTTGTACTCTGCCTGGAAAAAAAGGTATCGATGTATCCCTATTTTAGCATTGTAATGAAGACCACTACAGGTGAGACACAGAGTCTGAGTCAAGACCAACACTTCATAGTAGTCAAGTTGAGAAGAAAGGGGAGAAAGCTGACATTTGTTGTTATTCATTATACGTGCTATGTAGTGATGAATAATATTTTGTGTTATTTAACATTTATTTAATACAAACTAAAAGTCGTATTAATTATTGTTATATAAGCTATGAGACTTAACTTTGCATTGTAAGTATTAGAAGCAAATGATGAAGTTAGTCTATGTCCTTTCTTTTTTCTAGAATGTATTCAGAATCACCACCTAAAGTTAACAGAATATAATGACCACTGGCCATTATCGTTTTCTTTTTTTAATGCAGAAATGTTCCAACATAGACATTTAACCATGAAATTTTAAATATGACAAATATTGTTGATTATTTTCAAAAATAAAACCTATTTTTACAGAGCTCATTAACTGTTCAGGCAAAATGCTAGTTTGTCGTGATTTATTCTGTTTGAAGGTTTTGTTAATTTTCGATAATGCTAGGGAAAAAAAGTAAAGTTTCTAATTGCCTCAGATAAAGACGTCACTTGGCTGGTCTCGAGAACAGTTTACAAACTCTCCTTATCCCAAGACCGAGACAGGACCAATACCATTTATGGTCTTGAGACCAGACTTGGGTACTACAGCACTAGTACACCTAGTATTAATATGTTCTGCATGATTTTGTCTCACTCACAGAAACTTACCCATTACAGTTTGGTTAAAGAAAATGGTCAATCCAGTCACATTTTACAGAGATCAATTAGTTGTCACAGATGAAGCAACAGTACCTTTCAGAAATTTGCTTACCTTTTTAAAATACACACAATATTCATTCTTAATCACATCCAGACAATATATTTGCATTTACAGTAAAGAGTAAAGTGGTGTATTTTAAGCAAGGTTATTTTTCCTTCAGGCATGAACACTCTGATTGGTTATGACCTGGTCCCTGAGCCTAAGATCCTGGACTCTGCTTTGAGAGCCTGCAGGAGGTTGAATGACTTGGCCAGTGCAGTCCGCATTCTAGAGGCTGTCAAGGTGGGTGTCCTCCTTTGCCGGCACATGGTTGGCCTGTACACCTCTAAAAGTACAAGGGCCTCCTAAAGTGTTCCTTTTATACAGCACTCATAAAGACTGTGTTCATGTGACATTAAATGTTCAACATGCTTTTCATTCATTTGCGTAATTTATTGTAACTAAGTCTGAGCAATGAAAGTCATACATTACTGAAAATGGGGTTACACAATTCAGAATGTTATTACATTTACATTTAAATATATATCATTGAAATATTGTTTGTCATCTACTATAATGCATCATATTAGCTGTCTGTGACAGTATTTAGCAGATCTTCTGTGCTTTTATAGCAAAAACACCTACAACAACCAAACAGTCTGGTAATTTGCTTTATGTATCATTTAACAACCTGAATTTCCAGACATGAATTTTACAACCTGAATTTTTCAACCCGAAAAAGCATCAGGAATTCAGGTTCAGCGTCGCAAATTAAGGTTCAGGTTCTGATGACAATGATTTAACTCCATAATATTTCTGTTTTTGCACGTTGTGTAATGCATTAATCATCTCTTCAGGACAAATCAGGGCCACATAAAGAGATCTACCCATACGTGATCCAAGAGCTTCGCCCCACCCTTACTGAGTTGGGTATCTCTACCCCAGAGGAACTGGGGATCGATAAGGCCTAAACACCCTCATTCAGGACATGTGAGTATCACTGCACTGCTGCCTTTTCTTTTCACTAGAACACTAAGCTATGTTCCTCATTCAGCTTGCCTGAAGGTAATGGTAATGTATAATATGTATGCTGTAACAGCAGTTACACTAAGCCTTTTCTGTAATTGTACAGACATGTATACAGGCAGGTTTCCAGTTAATACAGTGTAACACTTCGGTTGAACATACATCGAAAGACTTTTAATATTTTAACAGTAGAGACCATCACAAATTTAACAACATACCTGTCCTGGTAGTGTGCGCAAATTGCAGTTAACAAAAGATGGGTATACAGAGGATCTTGTGTTTTAGGAATCTCTCCGTTTCTCTGTGTCAGTGTCATAATCAAAATGAGGGAATTAAGGACGTACTCTTTTTGTGTAAAGGTATTCAGGCTAACCGGTGTACATTCAGTGGTAATTTGAATATCTGTTGACAGTCTAGCCGTAGCAACCACACTATGAAGGATGCAAATAAAAGCCAGTAATATTAGTGCACAGAGACTTGGCACAGTTGTTGAAAGATCCTCATCTAACATGGTTAGGATTAATTTGGTAACGAGGAAGATGAAGTTTGATCAACAGTCTGTTCTTCCTGTGTAAACATTGTGTGAGCATACAGTTGAGAAGCTGACGCAGTCAACAGCAGCCTTGTTATAATGGTCATTGGAAACAGACGAACACCAAAATTTGTCAAGCTGCTCATTTATATTTAGTGCATTATAATGCATTATTATACCAAGCTGAAGTTCCACGTCATGTTCAGTTAACAAAATATAAAGAACCTTGTTTATGACTCCCTTCATTTCTTCCAAAGCCAAGAAATCCTCATTTATAAGACTTTAGTGATGCTGTGTAAGACTTACAAGTGTCTACTGTACTTTTTTTTTTTCTTGGCCTCATGCTTGACAAATAAAAATGAGCAGCTTTCATTGTTTCATGCATATTAAAAATCTGAAACTAATGTTTATTTGATGTGGTAAAATATAATACCTTTAAATGTTTTAGTAGAACATATACTTCAATACATGTCTGTTTCTTGCAGCCAAATTAAGCATCAAAAACCTTGACATTGAGGCTATCTAGAGCAGTGGTTCTCAAACCGGTTGTCAGGGACCCCCAGACAGTCCATTTTCTTGCTCCATCCCTAGGTGTTTCAAATTAGGTTAGAGCAAATCTGGACCATCTGGGGGTCCCTGAGGACTGGTTTGAAAACCACTGATCTTGAGAATTGTGCAGTGTCAATGCACTTCAAATTCGAAAGGAACAGTTACAATCACCCTAGGCTTACTGATACTGAATAAATCACAGATTGTAGCCTTGAGCACATCGCTGTACTTCATACACACACATTCAACTGTTTTATAGCATGAAAACACCAAATACTGTTTAGTTGATTATCAACAGATTCAACTAAATTCTATAAATGTGTGTTGTTCTGGATTGAGGTGTCTTATTTGTATTGCGCTCTTAATATCTTCCTTGTCTTCCTTTTAGGTCTCCTGATTTATCTGACGAGGTTGTTTAAAGCACTTAAGTTTCTGCCTTGTTCTTTATGTCCGATGTTCATAAAGCCCTGTGCTGTCCTGTCATGTATAAAAATTATGGACCTAATAAACAGAGCAATATCTAATTGGTGTGTTCTTTTCTTAAACATGCCTTTAAAATACACTATTTAATGGTGGAGAAATTTAGCCTGCATTTCTTGGATACCTTGGGCTAGTGCTTATGTAGCCTGGTGACACTGGAATATGATCAAAGTGAACAGCCCTTTAGTAATGTAAAAAATAAATAAATAAAAAACATTGAACTGACAATGACCTGACCTGTTCTATCTAAGGTTTATGTTTACTTAACATTTTAAAATGTGTTACTGTAAAAGTGCATGTCAGGTTATCAGTACATTCCCTGTGGGGTTTTTACTAAGCTAGGAGTTAAAATAGCCCAAAAATCTTATTGTTCCTAATTAGTAATCTTTGTGTCAAACACAGAGAACAAGTACACACAAATAAGTAGAGTAGCCTTCCATCATTCATTAGTGTTAGTGCTCAATGCATGAATGCATCCTTTTGATAAAGACTACAAAGCTGACATTCCTGCACCTTCTGACAAACGTTTCAAACTGACCATTCTGTTTCTTTAGAAGAATAGTATTTAAAAGGGGAAAAAATTACTGATTTGTCTTGTCATTTAAAGTTTTATACAAATTATAAATTCAGTACTGCATTATTGCAACCTTCTTGCAGTATAGCAGTGGTTCCCAACCCTGTTCCCAGAATATCCCCTGCCCTGCACATTTTCATGTTTCGTCTGCTCCCAACACACCTGATCCAACTAGTCAGCTTATTAACAAGCCCTTCCTGAGTAGAACTGGGAATGTTATGGCAGAAAAACACTAAAATGTGCAGGGCAGGTATATTATCCCAGGACCAGGGTTGGGAACCTGTGCAGTAGAGAATTAAGTATGAAAACAGCCTATTTTGTATGACTGTATATCAGGAGATTTCAGTCTATTAGGTAGTAGGTAAGAAGTCAGATACCTTAATACTGTAGCAAGTAAAGTAAAACCTATTAAATATCAGACTAGAGCCCAACCTTGTGTCTGTCATCATTTTTCTACTAGTAATACTTTTTTAATTCTTGTAATTATAAATGTATACTAATTCATTCTTACTGATGTAGTTTCCCTAGTAAATAATACCTAGAATGAATGGCTAGTTTATTACAGACAATTCTTTAAACAATAAGAACATTAAATCTGTATAGCTTTTTTTGTAATACTTTATTTGCCATAGAGCATAATGGAAACAGAAAAAGTTAACAAAGCAAGGCATGCTAAAGAAAAACAGTAAGTGTCCAATATGTCAAACTCAACAAAGAAAGAGTAATAGTGCATTAACTGAGCAGAGGTGTGTTCTCTGTAGAATGAACTTATTTTCACTTAAAAAATCAACAAAACATGTAATTTGACCAGGAGTGCCAAAACTTTTGTATGTACAGCTGTACAGGCCAGTCGCACTGTCCTATTATCAGGGTTTACCCAAGAATATCCAACAAAAGCTACTGAAATACACACAAATTCCTTGAAATTATAAAAAACCCAAAAGCTTGCAAATTCTACCTCTCCTTAAGGATTATTGACATGAATAGCTAAGTGATTTCCAACTCGTTGCAACTGCATGTGAGAGTAGCAAAAACAACAATCTTTTTTTCTTTATTCACTACACGAATTTGCAAGTGACTGCTTGCTGCACTGGTACATTAGTGGCAATACAGTGGTAATTTGGTATAATCTACACTCCACGTTTGTCATTTATTTATTAAAAGTACCTTATCATCTTTCTCTTTCTGACTGCATTGAACATTGGGGGACACTATATGCCTTCCATCACCTTCCATTCCAATGAAAATCCATGACAATTCCAAACTATACTAAGACATACTACAAATTGAAATACTTATTCTATCCAAGACCTATGGAAAATAACATAAACATCAGTGCCTGTGACTATGTTAATGATGAGTTAGCCAGTTTTTCCACATTCATTCCTTTTCCCCAATCTATTGATACAAAACAAGTAAAATAGGTGTCAACTATCCTCTATCCCATTCATCATTAGCCAGTTTGTGACCACAGAACGGCAGTTGATCAGACGTTCACATATCAGTCACAGTGTGACATTGTGTGTGTGTGGTGCTGGTGTGAATATATCAGACCCAGCAGTGTTACTTTGATTTTAACAGATGAAGTCAGTATTACTGCTGGGTTAAGAGAGGTCCACAAATATAAAGCCAAAAACAGTTTAATAGTCAGAAACAGACTGCTGATGAAGGGCTAGTGGATGACAAAAACAAATCATGTTGAAACAAAAAATTGTTTAATTATGCAAAAAAAAACAAAACAAAACAAAAAAAAACAGTATATTTAGTATATGGGACTAAAACATAGGGAACATGATTGAGAGGTTTTTGCTTTTGGCAGATGCAAGTCACATGCAAATTGCAAGGAGTGGGTTAAAGTAGATAAAGCATTTCTTTTCTGACAGAGGTGTGAATAAATGTCCAGTTTGGCAGAAAATATATCAGGCATTTTGCAAGTTACAACTTAGGTTAGGACTTCAAAAATAACTGCAGTTCTAAAGGAAAATTTTAAAATCAATAATGATAGAGATTTAGACTGAGGGGGATGAACTTCAGCCCTGGATGTGACTTTCCTGCTCTTAACACACCATCAAACTTGACATTTAAATGCTGAGTTGAACACGGTGTTTGAGTGGAAAGATCATAAAACTGTGTAGGAATTTGCTGGACTTTAATGACAGTACCACAAGTGTAATGTGCTGTCATATTAGTTATACTGCTGTTCTGTGTAGTTCATCTTAGAAAAGTTTGGAGTGTTTTTGGGCAGCTTGGTAAAAAGTTCAGTATTATAAGAAAGAAAAAAAGGCATGCAAAGACCCTGTATACCGCAAAGCAATCATCAGAGTATGTCTCAGTTTCTCTTATGGCCACTGATCACAGCTTGACCATCTCAGACTTAGTGGTGGTGCTGGTTGGCACTTCAAAAAGATATGTCCATTGACTGCTGAGAAAAGAGCAATTCTTTGTTCCAGTTCTGAAAAACAAAGAGAGAAGCCAGATGAATAAAAACAATTGGTTTGATATGAGTAATCTTGTGTATTTGCTGTAGAACAATCAAAAAAAAAATTTGTATGCTTACCATAACAAAACCAACCATGTCAATGGACACGTTACCAAAGATATTAAGCACTGATACTTTCTCCAAGGGTATGCGATGTTTAAACATGCAGAGATCCATGCTATTCACATTCACCTGAAGAATTAAAGCAAAAAGCAAAATTCTATTGTAGCTTTTTATATATATATATATATATATATATATATGTATATATACACACACACAGTTTCTTTGGTTGATCATGTATCTTTGCTGTCCAAAAAGAAATCAATTTATTTTTATCATTTGAACACAGCTGTCCTTTCTATTGTGTGAAAATTTTATATATAATATAAATTATATTATATATATATATTTATATATTAGAAATTTAATATAAATATACATTTGGACCTATAGTAATGGTCGAAAATGACCCGGAATAAAATTTCTTTACATTAAGCAAGTTAAGAAGTTACTATTTTGGAGATTTTTTTTTTTTGGCAATGACAATATTCACACCCAACTTGTAAATCTGGTAGGACATATCATGAACATGAACTTATCAAAAGCTTCTACATTGGCTTCTATGAGGCTGATGCCTCATTCCTCCAGCTAAGGGACAACTCTAAGAGGACAAGGAACTCTGTGATTTTATCTGATTCATTTACCTCATAGCCCTCTGCAGTGATGACAACAAACATATTGAAAGGTGCTCCCTTGCTGAAGGACCTGTCTAAAGCTGATTCCTCACTCTCCCAGCTGCCATTCCTGAAGCTGTTCAGGGCCACTCTCTCACCAATGCGAGGGTTGAAGTGAAAAGCGATGTCATCCCCATCGGAAGGCCCAGTTTTGAAATTTATAGAAAACCTTTGAATAAAAAAACGGGTCAAACACAAGTTAAGCCTTGACATATTTTGAATGGCACAGCAGTGCCAAATTCCTGAGTTTTACTGTTCCATCTTTTCTATGCTTGTCTTGAAGGGTGAAAGGAAAGCATACTCATCGGCTTGTGCAGGAACAGTCCCTTGAAAGCATACAGCCATATTTGGTTTGATGCCTTCCGGAATCGTACCCACATAGGGAATTGCCTGGGGAGAGCACAAGAAGAAATCCATCATGTCATGAGAGACAGAATCATAGTTTATCGTGTTAAAATGAACATTTGGTTTATCTCACAAAACTGCCTCAAAACATGTCCATAAATATTTGAGTGTCATAGTCTATAATAATAATAATCTATAATCACATAATGTAGTAGATCATTTAGACCTCTGTATGGTGACTGGAAGGGAGACCCAGCTAGCAAACAGAACTGGACATGACTAAATTGGTGGGAAAATTGGAAAAAAAATACCCCCAAAGACAAAATGAGTTTGTATTACTTTTAACTGTTGAATCTTTTTAGTTTTTTTCTTGTAAACTGTTAGTGTGTGAACCAAAACAACAAATGTTTAATTAAAAAAAAATAAATAAATATAAAAATAATAATAATCAGTGAAAAGTTTCTGTGTGTTAAGGAAATAAGATAAAATTGCAAGTCATTATATTTTGGAAAATATGTATATTTTAATAAATAGCTTTTAAATTACGTAGTCTGACAATGGTATACAAACTGTGAAAAGAAAAACTGCAAAAATAAATAAATTAATAAATAAGTAAATAAATAAATCAATTTCAAACCTTCCTGTGTTGTAGTGATGACCACTTAGTCACTTAAATTCACTTAAAGTCACTTAAAATCAATTACATCATTCAGGTTTATTTTTAATTACTCAACCAGTCGTTATTGTATGTCTATCTACAAAAGGTTTTAGTAACTTATATTTTTTTTTTTTTAAAGTTGGGTCCCAGTATTTGGTATGTTTGTGAGAATAACTTTTTACATTAGAAACCTGGTTGCATCTAAATCATTATAATATCATCATAATTCATCATAATCATCATAATATCATCATAATTATTTTACAAATGCTGTGCCTTTCATGTTCAGTACAAGTAGAAATGTCACTCACAGGGTTGCTAACCGGATAAGACACTTCTAGCTGGATGCAAGATGAGCTCTCCATGCATGAAATCTCCTGTTGTTCCATAAAGAATGAAGAGCTACTCCATTTCTGGTGGGAAGATAAATATATCATTTTTTATAATTAACCATCTTATGAAGAAAAAAATAATTTCATTAACTTGCAGTAAACACATGAGCAAGAAACTGTTTTACTTACATCCATGTAACCGAAGATGTGCATGGACACATCTCCACAAATTTCAAGGTGAGAAACTTTCTCTACAGGAATGCGGTGCTTGAACATGCAGTGCTTCATGCCATTCACATACACCTGAAGAAGGACAGCAAATAATTTGGACTTTTTGTTTTGTCTTGCTTTACCAATTATCTATAATCTAATATAAGAAACACACCTCATAGCCCTCTGCACCGATGACAACAAACATATTGAAGGCTGCTCCCTTGGTGAAGGGCTTGTCTGAAGCTGATTCCTCGCTCTCCCAGCTGCCATTCCTGAAGCTGTTCAAGCTCACCTTCTGACCAATGTTGGGTTTGAAATGAAAAGCGATGTCATCCTGATTAGATGGTCCAGTTTTAAAATTCACTGCAAACCTTTGAAAGAATGTAAAAAAATGTATAAAAACTGAGGTCAAAACACATAAACTGAACACTGATGTATTTCAAAGTGTACAGCAGTATCAGATTCCTGAATTTTATAGTTCTGTAAAAAGCTCTGGTAATCATGCATGCCCCTTTCTACATTTGTTTTTCAGGGTGAAGGGAGAGCATACATACTGGCTGGCTTTTTCAGGAACAGTCCCTTGGAAGCATATGGCCATATCTGGTTTGATCCCTTCTGGAATAGTGCCCACATACGGAATGGCCTGGGGAAAGTACAAAGTGTACAGTAAGGTACCCATTGTGTCATGGAAGAAAGAAGGTAGAGTTTTATCATGAAGAACCCTAGATGTATCTAAAATCCAAAATTTTTAAAGACATGTTGTGGCATTCATCTTCAGTGCATGTACAAATGTAACTCACAGGGTTGCTAACTGGATGTGACACTTCTAACTGGATAGGACTCGGGCTCCAGGATGAGCTTCCAAAACCTGACATTTTCTGTTGCTCCGTAAAGAAGGAAGAACTACTCCATTTCTGGTGGGAAGATTAATGTATCAAACATTTTCTTGAATGAACTACCCAAAAAATAACTTGCAGAATACACATTAAGTACAATAAACTGTTTTACTTACATCAATGTAACCAAGGATGTGCATGGACACATCTCCACAAATTTCAAGGTGAGAAACTTTCTCTACAGGAATGCGGTGCTTGAACATGCAGTGCTTCATGCCATTCACATATACCTGAAGAAGGACAGCAAATAATTTGGACTTTTTGTTTTGTCTTGCTTTACCAATTATCTATAATCTAATATAAGAAACACACCTCATAGCCCTCTGCACCGATGACAACAAACATATTGAAGGCTGCTCCCTTGGTGAAGGGCTTGTCTGAAGCTGATTCCTCGCTCTCCCAGCTGCCATTCCTGAAGCTGTTCAAGCTCACCTTCTGACCAATGTTGGGTTTGAAATGAAAAGCGATGTCATCCTGATTAGATGGTCCAGTTTTAAAATTCACTGCAAACCTTTGAAAGAATGTAAAAAAATGTATAAAAACTGAGGTCAAAACACATAAACAGAACACTGATGTATTTCAAAGTGTACAGCAGTATCAGATTCCTGAATTTTATAGTTCTGTAAAAAGCTCTGGTAATCATGCATGCCCCTTTCTACATTTGTTTTTCAGGGTGAAGGGAGAGCATACATACTGGCTGGCTTTTTCAGGAACAGTCCCTTGGAAGCATATGGCCATATCTGGTTTGATCCCTTCTGGAATAGTGCCCACATACGGAATGGCCTGGGGAAAGTACAAAGTGTACAGTAAGGTACCCATTGTGTCGTGGAAGAAAGAAGGTAGAGTTTTATCATGAAGAACCCTAGATGTATCTAAAATCCAAAATTTTTAAAGACATGTTGTGGCATTCATCTTCAGTGCATGTACAAATGTAACTCACAGGGTTGCTAACTGGATGTGACACTTCTAACTGGATAGGACTCGCGCTCCAGGATGAGCTTCCAAAACCTGACATTTTCTGTTGCTCCGTAAAGAAGGAAGAACTACTCCATTTCTGGTGGGAAGATTAATGTATCAAACATTTTCTTGAATGAACTACCCAAAAAATAACTTGCAGAATACACATTAAGTACAATAAACTGTTTTACGTACATCAATGTAACCAAGGATGTGCATGGAAACATCTCCACAAATTTCAAGGTTAGAAACTTTCTCTACAGGAATGCGGTGCTTGAACATGCAGTGCTTCATGCCATTCACATATACCTGAAGAAGGACAGCAAATAATTTGGACTTTTTGTTTTGTCTTGCTTTACCAATTATCTATAGTCTAATATAAGAAACACACCTCATAGCCCTCTGCACCGATGACAACAAACATATTGAAGGCTGCTCCCTTGGTGAAGGGCTTGTCAGAAGCGGATTCCTCGCTCTCCCAGCTGCCATTCCTGAAGCTGTTCAGGGTCACTTTCTGACCAATGTTGGGTTTGAAGTGAAAAGCGATGTCATCCTGCTTAGTTGGCCCAGTTTTCAAATTTACTGAAAACCTTGGAAAGAACATAAAACTGTATTAAAACTGGGCTCAAAACACATAAATTGAAACTTGATGTATTCTGAACTGCACAACAGTTTTTCAGGGTGAAGGGAGAGCATACTGGCTAGCATTTTCAGGAACAGTCCCTTGGAAGCATATGGCCATATCTGGTTTGATCCCTTCTGGAATTGTACCCACATAAGGAATGGCCTGGGAGAGCACAAAGTGCACAATGGGGTCATTCATCATGTCATTTCAGAAAGAATTATGAAAAGATTAAGCTTTATCTAGTCAATATTAACATTTTTAACATTACGGAGTAGCTTTGCTGCACCAAGCTGTAAAACTTGGTTTCAGACTACATGTTGTAGCATTCATCAGCAACGCATGTAGAAATGTAACTCACAGGGTTGCTAACTGCGTGAGACACTTCTAACTGGATGAGACTGCTGGATGAGCTCTCCACATCTGAAATTATCTGATGTTCCGTAAAGAAGGAAGAACTGCTCCATTTCTGTTGAAAATGTAAATGCATCACAAGAATTCTTAAAGGAACCAATTTACCACAAAATTATTAGCTTGGATATAGGTGGCACAGTGGCGCAGTGGGTAGCGCTGTCGCCTCACAGCAAGAAGGGCCTGGGTTCGATTCCCGGCCGGGTGACCAGGGTCATTTCTGTGTGGAGTTTGCATGTTCTCCCCGTGTCTGCGTGGGTTTCCTCCGGGTACTCCGGTTTCCTCCCACAGTTAAACATGCAGTTAAGCTAATTGGACGTGCTAAATTGCCCCTAGGTGTGAGTGAGTGTGTGAATGTGTATGTCTGTCTGCCCTGTGATGGACTGGCGACCTGTCCAGGGTGTATCCTGCCTTCTGCCCAATGACAGCTGGGATAGGCTCCAGCACCCCACCGCGACCCAGAAGGATAAGCAGTTTAGATTATGTATGTATGTATATGTATATATATAGGAAAACAGTGATCATACTTCCTCATTCTTCATGTGAGCAATGAATGATTCTTCCATTCCAACCTATTATTTCCACTATTAAAATTTTATTTCACAGTTAATGTCAGTTGATATAATGTGTTTTTTTTGAGAACTGGCTGTACTATTTCTGACTGGAAGTTAAAAATCATTCAGTCACAATAATTAAAGAAAAACTTTAATATGAAGACCATTTCCACAAAAAAAGTGTCCTTGAAATGGACTGATTTCATAAAAGGATGCAAAAGGTGCCCATTTCCTCTTCAGTTATAGGACTCTTTGCTGATGAATTTTCAAATTAAAGTCTTTCAGCAAACCAAGTGTCAAAATCACCTACAATTGTCATAGTGTACACAAAAAATTATAACATTACTTACTTCAATCACACCGAGTATGTTAATAGTGACATCACCATCAAGGACAAGTGCAGACACTTTCTCCAAGGGTATACGGTGCTTGAACATGCAGTGTTGAAATCCATTAACATATACCTGTGTGAATATTACAAATCTATTTAATTATTTAGGTAATGCTTTTTGCTTATTTTTTGTGATCTACAACTTAATATGAAAAACACACCTCATAGCCCTCAGGTTTAATCACATAAAAGATGGTGAAGGGTGCTCCCTTGGTGAAGGGTTTGTCTGAGGCTGATTCCTCAATCTCCCATCCACCATTCCTAAAGCTGTTCAGGGTCACTCTCTCACCAATGCGGGGGTTGAAATGAAAGGCGGTGTCATCACCTGGAGCCTGTCCGGTCTTAAGATTGATCTCAAATCTGTGAACAAAATAAGGAGATAAGAACAATGAATCCTATAAGCATTACTAAAAGTGCTGGAACTTAACTTCAGTTATAAGCAGACTTCATGTCCAGAATACAATAATTTTGGAGTTTATATCTTAAAAACTGCAGAATTTTTAAGTGCGCTTTAAGACAGGGACGCGAGAATGTGTTTCAGTGCTGAATGTGTTTCGCACCGTGTAAGTGAGGTATTCCATGACATCATACTAAATATGTGTTTTTTCCCCAATTGTTTGAATAATTAACATAAAACGGAGCATATTATGGTGGTGAGAGACACACACATACAACCGACAAAGGAACCGCTGAGGCACACTCAGCTGCCCCTGCTCTGTCTTGCAGGACAAATTTTACGCAAATAAGCATGGCGAAGACCAATCAGGTTGTTTATTTGCGGAATCCGCTTGTGTCATGTCCATAGTCAAGGTGGCATCAAGTGGAAAATTATTACATTGGTAGAAAAAAAAGAGTTGGTAATGGGAGATGATTGCTTTGCCTTAAAAATTAAGTTTGTAAAACAACATTAGAATGTGTCGAGGCACAGAAATACCCTACAACTCCTGCTTTTGTTTGATCAACACACCCCCAGAGTTGGCCAACAGGTGGTGAGAGAAGAGAATCCCTTCACTCTAAAATGCTAACGGAAACAGTGCAAGGCTACAGCAGATTTTGAACATATATAAAAACTCCAAACCTACAAAATGTACATTTGCATATTTGTTATGTTCAAAATATTTAAAACTTTCATTGTTTGTTTTTTTTCCTGTTATTGTTCTTGTGGTTGCAGTTAATCAAGCCTGACATTTAGGGACGCGGCAGCCACCTTAGGACCCCTACTTCCCACATCCCTGATCTGCAGTGTATTTAATGTGAACACTGAGATAGCATACTTCTCAGCCTCTTGAGGAACAGTCCCTTGGAAATACAAAGCCATTCCTGGTCTTATTCCACCAGAGATTGCGCCTACATAGGGAATTTTCTGTTACAAGAAAAAAAATCCACAGAATTACTAATTTTTACATCCCCATATAGCTGCAACAAGCACAAAATGTATTTTTACAGATTTTGGCCTGATTTTCAATTTCATTGAAGGTGCTTTTTAACTTACAGGTTTGCTGACTGGATGAGAAATCTCTGAGTGTGTGGTCTTGTGTTCCTTGAAGAAGGAAGAAGTGCTCCAGTTCTGAGGGAAGGTATGACCATCATGATTTCAGAAGTAAACTAAATGCAATTATTTAGAGATTTTCTTTTACACTATACAACATTTATTATTTTATTATTGCTCAAAAAGTAAAAAAAAAAAACATTGACTTACATTAATGAAACCAAGGAGGTTCATGGTCACATGTCCACGAATGTCAATTGCAGACACTTTCTCCAAGGGTATGCGGTGCTTGAACATGCAGTGTCGAAAGCCATTTACATATACCTGCACAAATGTAGCAAAGAGTCTTTATGATAGATGTATTACTGTTTGCTTAATAAATTGTTTTTCCTTTAGTTAAAGCAAAAAACACACCTCATAGCCCTCAGGTTTAATCACATAAATGATGGTGAAGGGTGCTCCCTTGGTGAAGGGTTTGTCTGAGGCTGTTTCCTCACTTTCCCATCCACCATTCCTGAAGCTGTTCAGGGTCACTCTCTCACCAACGCGGGGGTTGAAATGAAAGGCCGTGTCATCACCTGGAGCCTGTCCGGTCTTGAGATTGATCTCAAATCTGTGAACAACATACGGAGGTAAAACATATGACTTTATTAGCATTACTGAATGTAATGGAACTGAACTTCAGTTATAAGCACTTATGGTAAAGACTTCATGTCCAGAATACATAACTTTTAGAGTTTATGTCTTCAAAACTGCAGAATTTGTAAGTGTGGTTTGCAGCAGGGATGCAAGAATGTGTTTCAAGTTGGGAGTGGTGAATTTTTTGGCATCGTATAGGTGAGATATACCATGACATCATGCTAAATATGTGTTTTGTCCCAACTGTTTGGATAATTGACATGAAACAGAGCGTATTATTGTGGTGAGAGACACGCACATACAACCGACAAAGCAACCGCTGATGCGCACCCTGCTGTCCCTGCTCTGTCTTGCAGGACAAATTTTATGGAAATGAACTTGGCGTAGACCAATCAGATTATTTATTTGCTGAATCTACTCGTGTCACGCCCATAGTCAAGCTGGCATCTAGCGGAAGATTATTAAACTGGCAGAAAAAGAGATAGAAGTGGGAGATGATTGCTTTGCCTGATAAATTGTCAGTTTTAAAAACAACATTACAATGTATCGAGTCAGAGAAATACCCTACAACTCCTGCTTTTGTTTGATCAACACTCCCAAAGATTGGTCAACAGGTGGTGAGGGAAGCGAATCCCTTCACTCTAAAATGCAGCGTTAATGGAAACAGTGCACAGCTACAGTAGATTATGAACATATATAAATGAAATGAAATAAAAATACAAACTCCACCCCACAAAAAGTACATTTGGGTATTTGTTATATTTAAAATATTTAAAAGTTTTGTTTTTTTTTTCCTGTTATTGTCTTTGTGGTTGCAGTTAATCAAGCCTGATATATAAGAACACAGCAGCCGTCTCAGCACCCCTACTTCCCACGTCCCTGATCTGTAGAATAGTTCATGTAAACACTAGAACAGCATACTTCTCAGCCTCTTGTGGAACAGTCCCTTGGAAATACAAAGCCATTCCTGGTCTTATTGCACCAGAGATTGCGCCCACATGGGGAATTGTCTGTTATAAGAAAAAAAAAATCCACAAAATTACAGATTCATTATATCCACATATATCTGCAACAGCCACAAAATGTATTTTCACACGTTGGCCTGATATTCAATTCCATTAAAGGTGCTGTTTAACTTACAGGGTTGCTCACTGGATGTGAAATCTCTGAAGGCGTGGTTGACACACTGGAGGGTGCAGTGGTCTCGTGTTCCTTGAAGAAGGAAGAAGTGCTCCAGTTCTGAAAGAAGGTAATATCAACAAGCATGATTTCAGTAGTAAACCACACATATTTGTTTAAAGGTTTTCTTTTGTATTATAAGACTTTTTGTTACAGTAAAATTTTTCCAAAACAGAAAAAACATTGACTTACGTTAATGAAACCAAACAGGTTCATGGTCACATTTCCACGAATGTCAATTGCAGACACTTTCTCCAAGGGTATGCGGTGCTTGAACATGCAGTGTTTAAAGCCATTTACATATACCTGCACAAATATAGCAAAGTGTCTGTTTATAATAGATGTATTCCTGTCTGCTTCATAAATTGTTTTTCCTCTAGTTAAAGCAAAGAACACACCTCATAGCCCTCAGGTTTAATCACATAAAACATGGTGAAGGGTTTTCCCTTGGTGAAGGGTTTGGCTGATGCCAATTCCTCAATCTCCCATCCACCACTCCTGAAGCTGTTCAGGGTCACTCTCTCACCAATGCGGGGGTTGAAATGAAAGGCGGTGTCATCACCTGGAGCCTGTCCGGTCTTGAGATTGATCTCAAATCTGTGAACAACATAACGGAGGTAAAACATATAACTTTATCAGGATCACTGAATGTAATGGAACTGAACTTCAGTTATAAGCACTTATGGTAAAGACTTCATGTCCAGAATACACAACTTTTGGCGTTAATATCTTAACAACTGCAGAATTTATAAGAGTGCTTTGAAGCAGGGACGCGAGAATGTGTTTCAAGTTGGGAGCGGTGAATTTTTTGGCATCGTATAGGTGAGATATACCATGGCATCATGTTAAATACGTGTTTTTTCCCAATTGTCTGGATAATTTACATGATAGAGAACGTATTATTGTGGTGAGAGACACGCACATACAACCGACAAAGCAACCGCTGATGCGCACCCTGCTGTCCCTGCTCTGTCTTGCAGGACAAATTTTATGGAAATGAACTTGGCGTAGACCAATCAGATTATTTATTTGCTGAACCTACTTGTGTCACGCCCATAGTCAAGCTGGCATCTAGCGGAAGATTATTAAACTGGCAGAAAAAGAGATAGAAGTGGGAGATGATTGCTTTGCCTGATAAATTGTCAGTTTTAAAAACAACATTACAATGTATCGAGTCAGAGAAATACCCTACAACTCCTGCTTTTGTTTGATCAACACTCCCAAAGATTGGTCAACAGGTGGTGAGGGAAGCGAATCCCTTCACTCTAAAATGCAGCGTTAATGGAAACAGTGCACAGCTACAGTAGATTATGAACATATATAAATGAAATGAAATAAAAATACAAACTCCACCCCACAAAAAGTACATTTGGGTATTTGTTATATTTAAAATATTTAAAAGTTTTGTTTTTTTTTTCCTGTTATTGTCTTTGTGGTTGCAGTTAATCAAGCCTGATATATAGGAACACAGCAGCCGTCTCAGCACCCCTACTTCCCACGTCCCTGATCTGTAGAATAGTTCATGTAAACACTAGAACAGCATACTTCTCAGCCTCTTGTGGAACAGTCCCTTGGAAATACAAAGCCATTCCTGGTCTTATTGCACCAGAGATTGCGCCCACATGGGGAATTGTCTGTTATAAGAAAAAAAAAATCCACAAAATTACAGATTCATTATATCCACATATACCTGCAACAGCCACAAAATGTATTTTCACACGTTGGCCTGATATTCAATTCCATTAAAGGTGCTGTTTAACTTACAGGGTTGCTCACTGGATGTGAAATCTCTGAAGGCGTGGTTGACACACTGGAGGGTGCAGTGGTCTCGTGTTCCTTGAAGAAGGAAGAAGTGCTCCAGTTCTGAAAGAAGGTAATATCAACAAGCATGATTTCAGTAGTAAACCACACATATTTGTTTAAAGGTTTTCTTTTGTATTATAAGACTTTTTGTTACAGTAAAATTTTTCCAAAACAGAAAAAACATTGACTTACGTTAATGAAACCAAACAGGTTCATGGTCACATTTCCACGAATGTCAATTGCAGACACTTTCTCCAAGGGTATGCGGTGCTTGAACATGCAGTGTTTAAAGCCATTTACATATACCTGCACAAATATAGCAAAGTGTCTGTTTATAATAGATGTATTCCTGTCTGCTTCATAAATTGTTTTTCCTCTAGTTAAAGCAAAGAACACACCTCATAGCCCTCAGGTTTAATCACATAAAACATGGTGAAGGGTTTTCCCTTGGTGAAGGGTTTGGCTGATGCCAATTCCTCAATCTCCCATCCACCACTCCTGAAGCTGTTCAGGGTCACTCTCTCACCAATGCGGGGGTTGAAATGAAAGGCGGTGTCATCACCTGGAGCCTGTCCGGTCTTGAGATTGATCTCAAATCTGTGAACAACATAACGGAGGTAAAACATATAACTTTATCAGGATCACTGAATGTAATGGAACTGAACTTCAGTTATAAGCACTTATGGTAAAGACTTCATGTCCAGAATACACAACTTTTGGCGTTAATATCTTAACAACTGCAGAATTTATAAGAGTGCTTTGAAGCAGGGACGCGAGAATGTGTTTCAAGTTGGGAGCGGTGAATTTTTTGGCATCTTATAGGTGAGATATACCATGGCATCATGTTAAATACGTGTTTTTTCCCAATTGTCTGGATAATTTACATGATAGAGAACGTATTATTGTGGTGAGAGACACGCACATACAACCGACACAGCAACCGCTGATGCGCACCCTGATGTCCCTTCACTGTCTTGCAGGACAAACTTTATAAAAATGAGCATGGCGAAGACCAGTCAGATTGCTTATTTGTGGAATCAGCTTGTGTCACACCCATAGTCAAGCTGCCATGTAGCGGAAGATTATTATACTAGCAGAAAAAAAGAGATGGGAGTCGGAGATGATTGCTTTGCCTGATAAACTGTAAGTTTTAAAAACAACATTACAATGTATCGACAGAGAAATACCCTTCAACTCCTGCTTATGTTTGATCAACACACCCCCAGATTGGCCAACAGGTGGTGAGGGAAGCGATTCCCTTCACTCTAAAATGCAGCGTTAACAGAAACAGTGCACAGCTACAGTAGATTATGAACATATATAAATGAAATGAAATAAAAATACAAACTCCACCCCACAAAAAGTACATTTGGGTATTTGTTATATTTAAAATATTTAAAAGTTTTGTTTTTTTTTTCCTGTTATTGTCTTTGTGGTTGCAGTTAATCAAGCCTGATATATAGGAACACAGCAGCCGTCTCAGCACCCCTACTTCCCACGTCCCTGATCTGTACAATAGTTCATGTAAACACTAGAACAGCATACTTCTCAGCCTCTTGTGGAACAGTCCCTTGGAAATACAAAGCCATTCCTGGTCTTATTCCACCAGAGATTGCGCCCACATGGGGAACTGTCTGTTATAAGAAAAAAAAAATCCACAAAATTACAGATTCATTACATCCACATATATCTGCAACAGCCACAAAATGTATTTTCACACATGTTGGCCTGATATTCAATTCCATTAAAGGTGCTGTTTAACTTACAGGGTTGCTCACTGGATGTGAAATCTCTGAAGGCGTGGTTGACACACTGGAGGGTGCAGTGGTCTCGTGTTCCTTGAAGAAGGAAGAAGTGCTCCAGTTCTGAAAGAAGGTAATATCAACAAGCATGATTTCAGTAGTAAACCACACATATTTGTTTAAAGGTTTTCTTTTGTATTATAAGACTTTTTGTTACAGTAAAATTTTTCCAAAACAGAAAAAACATTGACTTACGTTAATGAAACCAAACAGGTTCATGGTCACATTTCCACGAATGTCAATTGCAGACACTTTCTCCAAGGGTATGCGGTGCTTGAACATGCAGTGTTTAAAGCCATTTACATATACCTGCACAAATATAGCAAAGTGTCTGTTTATAATAGATGTATTCCTGTCTGCTTCATAAATTGTTTTTCCTCTAGTTAAAGCAAAGAACACACCTCATAGCCCTCAGGTTTAATCACATAAAACATGGTGAAGGGTTTTCCCTTGGTGAAGGGTTTGGCTGATGCCGATTCCTCAATATCCCATCCACCATTCCTGAAGCTGTTCAGGGTCACTCTCTCACCAATGCGGGGGTTGAAATGAAAGGCCGTGTCATCACCTGGAGCCTGTCCGGTCTTGAGATTGATCTCAAATCTGTGAACAACATAACGGAGGTAAAACATATAACTTTATCAGGATCACTGAATGTAATGGAACTGAACTTCAGTTATAAGCACTTATGGTAAAGACTTCATGTCCAGAATACATAACTTTTGGCGTTAATATCTTAACAACTGCAGAATTTATAAGTGTGGTTTGCAGCAGGGACGCGAGAATGTGTTTCAAGTTGGGAGCGGTGAATTATTTGGCATCGTATAGGTGAGATATACCATGGCATCATGTTAAATACGTGTTTTTTCCCAATTGTCTGGATAATTTACATGATAGAGAACGTATTATTGTGGTGAGAGACACGCACATACAACCGACACAGCAACCGCTGATGCGCACCCTGATGTCCCTTCACTGTCTTGCAGGACAAACTTTATAAAAATGAGCATGGCGAAGACCAGTCAGATTGCTTATTTGTGGAATCAGCTTGTGTCACACCCATAGTCAAGCTGCCATGTAGCGGAAGATTATTATACTAGCAGAAAAAAAGAGATGGGAGTCGGAGATGATTGCTTTGCCTGATAAACTGTAAGTTTTAAAAACAACATTACAATGTATCGACAGAGAAATACCCTTCAACTCCTGCTTATGTTTGATCAACACACCCCCAGATTGGCCAACAGGTGGTGAGGGAAGCGATTCCCTTCACTCTAAAATGCAGCGTTAACAGAAACAGTGCACAGCTACAGTAGATTATGAACATATATAAATGAAATGAAATAAAAATACAAACTCCACCCCACAAAAAGTACATTTGGGTATTTGTTATATTTAAAATATTTAAACGTTTTTTGGTTTGTTTTTTTGCTCCTGTTATTGTCTTTGTGGTTGCAGTTAATTAAGCCTGATGTATAGGTACGCAGCAGCCGTCTCAGCACCCCTACTTCCCACGTCCCTGATCTGTAGAATAGTTCATGTAAACACTAGAACAGCATACTTCTCAGCCTCTTGTGGAACAGTCCCTTGGAAATACAAAGCCATTCCTGGTCTTATTCCACCAGAGATTGCGCCCACATGGGGAACTGTCTGTTATAAGAAAAAAAAAATCCACAAAATTACAGATTCATTACATCCACATATATCTGCAACAGCCACAAAATGTATTTTCACACATGTTGGCCTGATATTCAATTCCATTAAAGGTGCTGTTTAACTTACAGGGTTGCTCACTGGATGTGAAATCTCTGAAGGCGTGGTTGACACACTGGAGGGTGCAGTGGACTCGTGTTCCTTGAAGAAGGAAGAAGTGCTCCAGTTCTGAAAGAAGGTAATATCAACAAGCATGATTTCAGTAGTAAACCACACATATTTGTTTAAAGGTTTTCTTTTGTATTATAAGGCTTTTTGTTACAGTAAAATTTTTCCAAAACAGAAAAAACATTGACTTACGTTAATGAAACCAAACAGGTTCATGGTCACATTTCCACGAATGTCAATTGCAGAGACTTTCTCCAAGGGTATGCGGTGCTTGAACATGCAGTGTTTAAAGCCATTTACATATACCTGCACAAATATAGCAAAGTGTCTGTTTATAATAGATGTATTCCTGTCTGCTTCATAAATTGTTTTTCCTCTAGTTAAAGCAAAGAACACACCTCATAGCCCTCAGGTTTAATCACATAAAACATGGTGAAGGGTTTTCCCTTGGTGAAGGGTTTGGCTGATGCCGATTCCTCAATCTCCCATCCACCATTCCTGAAGCTGTTCAGGGTCACTCTCTCACCAATGCGGGGGTTGAAATGAAAGGCCGTGTCATCACCTGGAGCCTGTCCGGTCTTGAGATTGATCTCAAATCTGTGAACAACATACGTAGGTAAAACATATGACTTTATTAGCATCACTGAATGTAATGGAACTGGACTTCAGTTATAAGCACTTATGGTAAAGACTCATGTCCAGAATACACAACTTCTGGAGTTTATATCTTAATAAATGCAGAATTTATAAGTGCGCTTTGAAGCAGGAACGTGAGAATGTGTTTCAAGTTGGGAGTGCTGATTTTTTTGGCATTGTACAGGTGAAGTGTACCATGACATCATGCTAAATACCTGTTTGTTTCCCAATTGTCTGGATAATTTACATGATGGAGAGCGTATTATTATGGTTAGAGACATGCACATATAACCGACACAGCAACCGCTGATGGGCACCCTGATGTCCCTTCACTGTCTTGCAGGACAAACTTTATAAAAATGAGCATGGCGAAGACCAGTCAGATTGCTTATTTGTGGAATCAGCTTGTGTCACACCCATAGTCAAGCTGCCATGTAGCGGAAGATTAGTATAGTAGTAGAAAAAAAAGAGATGGGAGTCGGAGATGATTGCTTTGCCTGATAAACTGTAAGTTTTAAAAACAACATTACAATGTATCGACAGAGAAATACCCTTCAACTCCTGCTTATGTTTGATCAACACACCCCCAGATTGGCCAACAGGTGGTGAGGGAAGCGATTCCCTTCACTCTAAAATGCAGCGTTAACAGAAACAGTGCACAGCTACAGTAGATTATGAACATATATAAATGAAATGAAATAAAAATACAAACTCCACCCCACAAAAAGTACATTTGGGTATTTGTTATATTTAAAATATTTAAACGTTTTGGTTTTTTTTTTTTTCTCCTGTTATTGTTCTTGTGGTTGCAGTTAATCAAGCCTGATATATAGGTACGCAGCAGCCGTCTCAGCACCCCTACATCCCACGTCCCTGATCTGCAGTGTAGTTAATGTGAACACTGAGACAGCATACTTCTCAGCCTCTTGAGGAACAGTCCCTTGGAAATACAAAGCCATTCCTGGTCTGATCCCACCAGAGATTGCGCCTACATAGGGCATTTTCTGTTACAAGAAAAAAAAAAAAATCCACAAAATTATTGATTTATAACATCCACATACAGCTGCAACAGCCACAAAATGTATTTTTACACATTTTGTCCTGATTTTCAATCCCATTTAAGGTGCTGCTGAACTTACAGGTTTGCTGACTGGATGTGAAATCTCGGGGTGCGTGGTCTCGAGTTCCTTAAAGAAGGAGGAAGTGCTCCAGTTCTGAGGGACGGTAATACCATCATGCATGATTTCAATAATAAAGTAAATGCATTTCTTTAAAGATTTTCTTTTAAAATACAGAACATTTTCTTACAGTAACATTTCTCCAAAACAGAAAAACAAATCACTTACGGTAATTAAACCAAACAGGTTCATGGTCACATTTCCACGAATGTCAATTGCAGACACTTTCTCCAAGGGTATGCGGTGCTTGAACATGCAGTGTTTAAAGCCATTTACATATACCTGCACAAATATAGCAAAGTGTCTGTTTATAATAGATGTATTCCTGTCTGCTTCATAAATTGTTTTTCCTCTAGTTAAAGCAAAGAACACACCTCATAGCCCTCAGGTTTAATCACATAAAACATGGTGAAGGGTTTTCCCTTGGTGAAGGGTTTGTCTGATGCCAATTCCTCAATCTCCCATCCACCACTCCTGAAGCTGTTCAGGGTCACTCTCTCACCAATGCGGGGGCTGAAATGAAAGGCCGTGTCATCACCTGAAGCCTGTCCGGTCTTGAGATTGATCTCAAATCTGTGAACAACATACGTAGGTAAAACATATGACTTTATTAGCATCACTGAATGTAATGGAACTGGACTTCAGTTATAAGCACTTATGGTAAAGACTCATGTCCAGAATACACAACTTCTGGAGTTTATATCTTAATAAATGCAGAATTTATAAGTGCGCTTTGAAGCAGGAACGTGAGAATGTGTTTCAAGTTGGGAGTGCTGATTTTTTTGGCATTGTACAGGTGAAGTGTACCATGACATCATGCTAAATACCTGTTTGTTTCCCAATTGTCTGGATAATTTACATGATGGAGAGCGTATTATTATGGTTAGAGACATGCACATATAACCGACACAGCAACCGCTGATGCGCATCCTGATGTCCCTTCACTGTCTTGCAGGACAAACTTTATAAAAATGAGCATGGCGAAGACCAGTCAGATTGCTTATTTGTGGAATCAGCTTGTGTCACACCCATAGTCAAGCTGCCATGTAGCGGAAGATTAGTATAGTAGTAGAAAAAAAAGAGATGGGAGTCGGAGATGATTGCTTTGCCTGATAAACTGTAAGTTTTAAAAACAACATTACAATGTATCGACAGAGAAATACCCTTCAACTCCTGCTTATGTTTGATCAACACACCCCCAGATTAGTCAACAGGTGGTGAGGGAGGCGAATCCCTTCACTCTAAAATGCAGCGTTAACAGAAACAGTGCACAGCTACAGTAGATTATGAACATATATAAATGAAATGAAATAAAAATACAAACTCCACCCCACAAAAAGTACATTTGGGTATTTGTTATATTTAAAATATTTAAACGTTTTTTGGTTTGTTTTTTTGCTCCTGTTATTGTCTTTGTGGTTGCAGTTAATTAAGCCTGATGTATAGGTACGCAGCAGCCGTCTCAGCACCCCTACTTCCCACGTCCCTGATCTGTAGAATAGTTCATGTAAACACTAGAACAGCATACTTCTCAGCCTCTTGTGGAACAGTCCCTTGGAAATACAAAGCCATTCCTGGTCTTATTCCACCAGAGATTGCGCCCACATGGGGAACTGTCTGTTATAAGAAAAATAAAAATCCACAAAATTACAGATTCATTACATCCACATATATCTGCAACAGCCACAAAATGTATTTTCACACATGTTGGCCTGATATTCAATTCCATTAAAGGTGCTGTTTAACTTACAGGGTTGCTCACTGGATGTGAAATCTCTGAAGGCGTGGTTGACACACTGGAGGGTGCAGTGGACTCGTGTTCCTTGAAGAAGGAAGAAGTGCTCCAGTTCTGAAAGAAGGTAATATCAACAAGCATGATTTCAGTAGTAAACCACACATATTTGTTTAAAGGTTTTCTTTTGTATTATAAGGCTTTTTGTTACAGTAAAATTTTTCCAAAACAGAAAAAACATTGACTTACGTTAATGAAACCAAACAGGTTCATGGTCACATTTCCACGAATGTCAATTGCAGACACTTTCTCCAAGGGTATGCGGTGCTTGAACATGCAGTGTTTAAAGCCATTTACATATACCTGCACAAATATAGCAAAGTGTCTTTTTATGATAGATGTATTCCTGTCTGCTTCATAAATTGATTTTCCTCTAGTTAAAGCAAAAAACACACCTCATAGCCCTCAGGTTTAATCACATAAAACATGGTGAAGGGTTTTCCCTTGGTGAAGGGTTTGTCTGAGGCTGATTCCTCACTTTCCCATCCACCGTTCCTGAAGCTGTTCAGGGCCACTCTCTTACCAATGCGGGGGTTGAAATGAAAGGCCGTGTCATCACCTGGAGCCTGTCCGGTCTTGAGATTGATCTCAAATCTGTGAACAACATACGTAGGTAAAACATATGACTTTATTAGCATCACTGAATGTAATGGAACTGGACTTCAGTTATAAGCACTTATGGTAAAGACTCATGTCCAGAATACACAACTTCTGGAGTTTATATCTTAATAAATGCAGAATTTATAAGTGCGCTTTGAAGCAGGAACGTGAGAATGTGTTTCAAGTTGGGAGTGCTGATTTTTTTGGCATTGTACAGGTGAAGTGTACCATGACATCATGCTAAATACCTGTTTGTTTCCCAATTGTCTGGATAATTTACATGATGGAGAGCGTATTATTATGGTTAGAGACATGCACATATAACCGACACAGCAACCGCTGATGCGCATCCTGATGTCCCTTCACTGTCTTGCAGGACAAACTTTATAAAAATGAGCATGGCGAAGACCAGTCAGATTGCTTATTTGTGGAATCAGCTTGTGTCACACCCATAGTCAAGCTGCCATGTAGCGGAAGATTAGTATAGTAGTAGAAAAAAAAGAGATGGGAGTCGGAGATGATTGCTTTGCCTGATAAACTGTAAGTTTTAAAAACAACATTACAATGTATCGACAGAGAAATACCCTTCAACTCCTGCTTATGTTTGATCAACACACCCCCAGATTAGTCAACAGGTGGTGAGGGAGGCGAATCCCTTCACTCTAAAATGCAGCGTTAACAGAAACAGTGCACAGCTACAGTAGATTATGAACATATATAAATGAAATGAAATAAAAATACAAACTCCACCCCACAAAAAGTACATTTGGGTATTTGTTATATTTAAATTATTTAAACGTTTTTTGGTTTGTTTTTTTGCTCCTGTTATTGTCTTTGTGGTTGCAGTTAATTAAGCCTGATGTATAGGTACGCAGCAGCCGTCTCAGCACCCCTACTTCCCACGTCCCTGATCTGTAGAATAGTTCATGTAAACACTAGAACAGCATACTTCTCAGCCTCTTGTGGAACAGTCCCTTGGAAATACAAAGCCATTCCTGGTCTTATTCCACCAGAGATTGCGCCCACATGGGGAACTGTCTGTTATAAGAAAAATAAAAATCCACAAAATTACAGATTCATTACATCCACATATATCTGCAACAGCCACAAAATGTATTTTCACACATGTTGGCCTGATATTCAATTCCATTAAAGGTGCTGTTTAACTTACAGGGTTGCTCACTGGATGTGAAATCTCTGAAGGCGTGGTTGACACACTGGAGGGTGCAGTGGACTCGTGTTCCTTGAAGAAGGAAGAAGTGCTCCAGTTCTGAAAGAAGGTAATATCAACAAGCATGATTTCAGTAGTAAACCACACATATTTGTTTAAAGGTTTTCTTTTGTATTATAAGGCTTTTTGTTACAGTAAAATTTTTCCAAAACAGAAAAAACATTGACTTACGTTAATGAAACCAAACAGGTTCATGGTCACATTTCCACGAATGTCAATTGCAGACACTTTCTCCAAGGGTATGCGGTGCTTGAACATGCAGTGTTTAAAGCCATTTACATATACCTGCACAAATATAGCAAAGTGTCTTTTTATGATAGATGTATTCCTGTCTGCTTCATAAATTGATTTTCCTCTAGTTAAAGCAAAAAACACACCTCATAGCCCTCAGGTTTAATCACATAAAACATGGTGAAGGGTTTTCCCTTGGTGAAGGGTTTGTCTGAGGCTGATTCCTCACTTTCCCATCCACCGTTCCTGAAGCTGTTCAGGGTCACTCTCTCACCAATGCGGGGGTTGAAATGAAAGGCCGTGTCATCACCTGGAGCCTGTCCGGTCTTGAGATTGATCTCAAATCTGTGAACAACATACGTAGGTAAAACATATGACTTTATTAGCATCACTGAATGTAATGGAACTGGACTTCAGTTATAAGCACTTATGGTAAAGACTCATGTCCAGAATACACAACTTCTGGAGTTTATATCTTAATAAATGCAGAATTTATAAGTGCGCTTTGAAGCAGGAACGTGAGAATGTGTTTCAAGTTGGGAGTGCTGATTTTTTTGGCATTGTACAGGTGAAGTGTACCATGACATCATGCTAAATACCTGTTTGTTTCCCAATTGTCTGGATAATTTACATGATGGAGAGCGTATTATTATGGTTAGAGACATGCACATATAACCGACACAGCAACCGCTGATGGGCACCCTGATGTCCCTTCACTGTCTTGCAGGACAAACTTTATAAAAATGAGCATGGCGAAGACCAGTCAGATTGCTTATTTGTGGAATCAGCTTGTGTCACACCCATAGTCAAGCTGCCATGTAGCGGAAGATTATTATACTAGTAGAAAAAAAGAGATGGGAGTCGGAGAAGATTGCTTTGCCTGATAAACTGTAAGTTTTAAAAACAACATTACAATGTATCGACAGAGAAATACCCTTCAACTCCTGCTTATGTTTGATCAACACACCCCCAGATTGGCCAACAGGTGGTGAGGGAAGCGATTCCCTTCACTCTAAAATGCAGCGTTAACAGAAACAGTGCACAGCTACAGTAGATTATGAACATATATAAATGAAATGAAATGAAAATACAAACTCCACCCCACAAAAAGTACATTTGGGTATTTGTTATATTTAAAATATTTAAACGTTTTTTGGTTTGTTTTTTTGCTCCTGTTATTGTCTTTGTGGTTGCAGTTAATCAAGCCTGATATATAGGTACGCAGCAGCCGTCTCAGCACCCCTACTTCCCACGTCCCTGATCTGTAGAATAGTTCATGTAAACACTAGAACAGCATACTTCTCAGCCTCTTGTGGAACAGTCCCTTGGAAATACAAAGCCATTCCTGGTCTTATTCCACCAGAGATTGCGCCCACATGGGGAACTGTCTGTTATAAGAAAAATAAAAATCCACAAAATTACAGATTCATTACATCCACATATATCTGCAACAGCCACAAAATGTATTTTCACACATGTTGGCCTGATATTCAATTCCATTAAAGGTGCTGTTTAACTTACAGGGTTGCTCACTGGATGTGAAATCTCTGAGGCGTGGTTGACACACTGGAGGGTGCAGTGGACTCGTGTTCCTTGAAGAAGGAAGAAGTGCTCCAGTTCTGAAAGAAGGTAATATCAACAGCATGATTTCAGTAGTAAACCACACATATTTGTTTAAAGGTTTTCTTTTGTATTATAAGGCTTTTTGTTACAGTAAAATTTTTCCAAAACAGAAAAAACATTGACTTACGTTAATGAAACCAAACAGGTTCATGGTCACATTTCCACGAATGTCAATTGCAGACACTTTCTCCAAGGGTATGCGGTGCTTGAACATGCAGTGTTTAAAGCCATTTACATATACCTGCACAAATATAGCAAAGTGTCTGTTTATAATAGATGTATTCCTGTCTGCTTCATAAATTGTTTTTCCTCTAGTTAAAGCAAAGAACACACCTCATAGCCCTCAGGTTTAATCACATAAAACATGGTGAAGGGTTTTCCCTTGGTGAAGGGTTTGTCTGAGGCTGATTCCTCAATCTCCCATCCACCACTCCTGAAGCTGTTCAGGGTCACTCTCTCACCAATGCGGGGGCTGAAATGAAAGGCCGTGTCATCACCTGAAGCCTGTCCGGTCTTGAGATTGATCTCAAATCTGTGAACAACATACGGAGGTAAAACATATAACTTTATCAGGATCACTGAATGTAATGGAACTGAACTTCAGTTATAAGCAGTTATGGTAAAGACTTCATGTCCAGAATACATAATTTGGGAGTTTATATCTTAATAAAGGCAGAATTTATAAGTGCGCTTTGAAGCAGGAACGTGAGAATGTGTTTCAAGTTGGGGGTGCTGAATTTTTTGGCATTGTACAGGTGAAGTGTACCATGACATCATGCTAAATACCTGTTTGTTTCCCAATTGTCTGGATAATTTACATGATGGAGAGCGTATTATTATGGTTAGAGACATGCACATATAACCGACACAGCAACCGCTGATGGGCACCCTGATGTCCCTTCACTGTCTTGCAGGACAAACTTTATAAAAATGAGCATGGCGAAGACCAGTCAGATTGCTTATTTGTGGAATCAGCTTGTGTCACACCCATAGTCAAGCTGCCATGTAGCGGAAGATTATTATACTAGTAGAAAAAAAGAGATGGGAGTCGGAGATGATTGCTTTGCCTGATAAACTGTAAGTTTTAAAAACAACATTACAATGTATCGACAGAGAAATACCCTTCAACTCCTGCTTATGTTTGATCAACACACCCCCAGATTGGCCAACAGGTGGTGAGGGAAGCGATTCCCTTCACTCTAAAATGCAGCGTTAACAGAAACAGTGCACAGCTACAGCAGATTATGAACATATATAACTGAAATGAAATAAAAATACAAACTCCACCCGACAAAAAGTACATTTGGGTATTTGTTATATTTAAAATATTTAAACGTTTTTTGGTTTGTTTTTTTGCTCCTGTTATTGTTCTTGTGGTTACAGTCAATCAGGCCTGACATTTGTGGACGCTGCAGCCGCCTCAGCACCCCTACTTCCCACGTCCCTGATCTGCAGTGTAGTTAATGTGAACACTGAGACAGCATACTTCTCAGCCTCTTGAGGAACATTCCCTTGGAAATACAAAGCCATTCCTGGTCTGATCCCACCAGAGACTGCGCCTACATAGGGCATTTTCTGTTACAAGAAAAAAAAAATCCACAAAATTATTGATTTATAACATCCACATACAGCTGCAACAGCCACAAAATGTATTTTTACACATTTTGTCCTGATTTTCATGCTGTTGAACTTACAGGTTTGCTCACTGGATGTGAAATCTCGGGGTGCGTGGTCTCGAGTTCCTTAAAGAAGGAGGAAGTGCTCCAGTTCTGAGGTAAGGTAATACCATCATGCATGATTTCAATAATAAAGTAAATGCATTTCTTTAAAGATTTTCTTTTAAAATACAGAACATTTTCTTACAGTAACATTTCTCCAAAACAGAAAAACAAATCACTTACGGTAATTAAACCAAACAGGTTCATGGTCACATTTCCACGAATGTCAATTGCAGAGACTTTCTCCAAGAGTATGCGGTGCTTGAACATGCAGTGTCGAAAGCCATTTACATATACCTGCACAAATATAGCAAAGTGTCTTTTTATGATAGATGTATTCCTTTTTGCTTCATAAATTGATTTTCCTCTAGTTAAAGCAAAAAACACACCTCATAGCCCTCAGGTTTAATCAGAAAAAACATGTTAAAGGGTGCTCCCTTGGTGAAAGGTTTGTCTGAGGCTGATTCCTCACTTTCCCATCCACCGTTCCTGAAGCTGTTCAGGGCCACTCTCTCACCAATGCGGGGGCTGAAATGAAAGGCCGTGTCATCACCTGGAGCCTGTCCAGTCTTGAGATTGATCTCAAATCTGTGAACAACACACGTAGGTAAAACATATAACTTTATTAGCATCACTGAATGTAATGGAACTGGACTTCAGTTATAAGCAGTTATGGTAAAGACTTCATGTCCAGAATACACAACTTCTGGAGTTTATATCTTGATAAATGCAGAATTTATAAGTGCGCTTTGAAGCAGGAACGTGAGAATGTGTTTCAAGTTGGGAGTGCTGAATTTTTTGGCATTGTACAGGTGAAGTGTACCATGACATCATGCTAAATACCTGTTTGTTTCCCAATTGTCTGGATAATTTACATGATAGAGAGCGTATTATTATGGTTAGAGACATGCACATATAACCGACACAGCAACCGCTGATGCGCACCCTGATGTCCCTTCACTGTCTTGCAGGACAAACTTTATAAAAATGAGCATGGCGAAGACCAGTCAGATTGCTTATTTGTGGAATCAGCTTGTGTCACACCCATAGTCAAGCTGCCATGTAGCGGAAGATTATTATACTAGTAGAAAAAAAGAGATGGGAGTCGGAGATGATTGCTTTGCCTGATAAACTGTAAGTTTTAAAAACAACATTACAATGTATCGACAGAGAAATACCCTTCAACTCCTGCTTATGTTTGATCAACACACCCCCAGATTGGCCAACAGGTGGTGAGGGAAGCGAATCCCTTCACTCTAAAATGCAGCGTTAACAGAAACAGTGCACAGCTACAGCAGATTATGAACATATATAACTGAAATGAAATAAAAATACAAACTCCACCCGACAAAAAGTACATTTGGGTATTTGTTATATTTAAAATATTTAAACGTTTTTTGGTTTGTTTTTTTGCTCCTGTTATTGTTCTTGTGGTTACAGTCAATCAGGCCTGACATTTGTGGACGCTGCAGCCGCCTCAGCACCCCTACTTCCCACGTCCCTGATCTGCAGTGTAGTTAATGTGAACACTGAGACAGCATACTTCTCAGCCTCTTGAGGAACAGTCCCTTGGAAATACAAAGCCATTCCTGGTCTGATCCCACCAGAGATTGCGCCTACATAGGGCATTTTCTGTTACAAGAAAAAAAAATCCACAAAATTATTGATTTAAACATCCACATACAGCTGCAACAGCCACACAATGTATTTTTACAGATTTTGGCCTGATTTTCAATGCTGTTGAACTTACAGGTTTGCTGACTGGATGTGAAATCTCTGGGGTGCGTGGTCTCGAGCTCCTTAAAGAAGGAGGAAGTGCTCCAGTTCTGAGGGACGGTAATACCATCAAGCATGATTTCAATAATAAAGTAAATGCATTTATTTAAAGATTTTCTTTTAAAATGTAGAACACTCTTAAAGTAAAATTTCTTCAAAATAGAAAAAACAAATCACTTACTTTAATGAAACCAAAGAGGTTTATGTTCACATGTCCACGAATGTCAACTGCAGAGACTTTCTCCAAGGGTATACGGTGCTTGAACATGCAGTGTCGAAAGCCATTTACATATACCTGCACAAGCATAGCAAAGTTTCTTCCTATCATGTATATATTCCTTTTTTAATTAATTGTTTATTTCCAAGGTAACAGGAAAACACACCTCATAGCCCTCAGGTTTAATCAGAAAAAACATGTTAAAGGGTGCTCCCTTGGTGAAAGGTTTGTCTGAGGCTGATTCCTCACTTTCCCATCCACCGTTCCTGAAGCTGTTCAGGGCCACTCTCTCACCAATGCGGGGGCTGAAATGAAAGGCCGTGTCATCACCTGGAGCCTGTCCGGTCTTGAGATTGATCTCAAATCTGTGAACAACACACGTAGGTAAAACATATAACTTTATTAGCATCACTGAATGTAATGGAACTGGACTTCAGTTATAAGCAGTTATGGTAAAGACTTCATGTCCAGAATACACAACTTCTGGAGTTTATATCTTAATAACTGCAGAATTTATAAGTGTGCTTTGAAGCAGGGACGTGAGAATGTGTCTCAAGTTGGGAGTGCTGAATTTTTTGGCATTGTATAGGTGAAGTGTACCATGACATCATGCTAAATACCTGTTTTTTTCCCAATTGTCTGGATAATTTACATGATAGAGAGCGTATTATTATGGTGAGACATGCACATATAACCGACAAAGGAACCGCTGATGCGCACCCTGATGTCCCTTCACTGTCTTGCAAAATAAACTTTATAAAAATGAGCATGGCGAAGACCAGTCAGATTGCTTATTTGTGGAATCAGCTTGTGTCACACCCATAGTCAAGCTGTCATGTAGCAGAAGATTATTATAGTAGTAGGAAAAAAGAAATGGGAGTTGGAGATGATTGCTTTGCCTGATAAATTGTGAATTTTAAAAACATTACAATGTATCGAGTCAGAAAAATACCCTACAACTCCTGCTTTTGTTTGATCAACACACCCCCAGACTGGCCAACAGGTGGTGAGGGAAGCGAATCCCTTGACTTTAAAATGCAGTATTAACTGACACAGTGCACAGCCACAGTAGATTATGAACATATATAAATGAAATGAAATAAAAATAAGAACTCCATCCTACAAAAAGTACATTTGGGTATTTGTTATATTTAAAATATTGAAAAGTTTTGTTGTTTGTTTTTTTTCCCTGTTATTGTTCTTGTGTTTGCAGTTAATCAGGCCTGACATTTGTGGACGCTGCAGCCACCTCAGCACCCCTACTTCCCACGTCCCTGATCTGTAGTGTAGTTAATGTGAACACTGAGACAGCATACTTCTCAGCCTCTTGAGGAACAGTCCCTTGGAAATACAAAGCCATTCCTGGTCTGATCCCACCAGAGATTGCGCCTACATAGGGCATTTTCTGTTACAAGAAAAAAAAAAAAATCCACAAAATTATTGATTTAAACATCCACATACAGCTGCAACAGCCACAAAATGTATTTTTACACATTTTGTCCTGATTTTCAATCCCATTTAAGGTGCTGTTGAACTTACAGGTTTGCTGACTGGATGTGAAATCTCTGGGTGCGTGGTCTCGAGCTCCTTAAAGAAGGAGGAAGTGCTCCAGTTCTGAGGGACGGTAATACCATCAAGCATGATTTCAATAATAAAGTAAATGCATTTATTTAAAGATTTTCTTTTAAAATACAGAACATTTTCTTACAGTAACATTTCTCCAAAATAGAAAAACAAATCACTTACTTTAATGAAACCAAAGAGGTTTATGTTCACATGTCCACGAATGTCAATTGCAGACACTTTCTCCAAGGGTATGCGGTGCTTGAACATGCAGTGTCGAAAGCCATTTACATATACCTGCACAAACATAGCAAAGTTTCTTCCTATCATGTATATATTCCTTTTTTAATTAATTGTTTATTTCCAAGGTAACAGGAAAACACACCTCATAGCCCTCAGGTTTAATCAGAAAAAACATGTTAAAGGGTGCTCCCTTGGTGAAAGGTTTGTCTGAGGCTGATTCCTCACTTTCCCATCCACCGTTCCTGAAGCTGTTCAGGGCCACTCTCTCACCAATGCGGGGGCTGAAATGAAAGGCCGTGTCATCACCTGGAGCCTGTCCAATCTTGAGATTGATCTCAAATCTGTGAACAACAAACAGAAGTAAACCATAAAACTTTATAAGCATTACTGAATGTGATATAACTAAAATTTGGTGAGAAGCACTTATGGTAAAGACTTAAACTGCAAAATTAATGTATTCTGTACATTATGTCTTAATTAACTGTAGAATTTATAGGTGCATTTTGCAGCAGGGATACGAGAAGTTGTTTCAAGTTGGAAGTACTGATTTTTTTTTGCATCGTATAGGTGAAGTATACCATAACCTCATGATAATTGCATGTTTTTTCCCAATTGTTTGGCTAATTTACATAAAACAGAGTGTATTACTGTGGTGAGAGACATGGACAATTAACTGACACAGCAACTGCTGATGCGCACCCTGCTGTCCCTGCTCTGTTTTGCAGGACAAATTTTATGAAAATGAGCAAAGCAAAAACCAATCAGATTGCTTTTTTGTGGAATAAGCTTGTGTCATGCCCATGAATGAGTTGTATCTAGTGGAAAATTGTTATACTGGTAGAAAAAATGGACAGGAATGGGAGGTGATTGCTTTGCATGATAAATTGCAAAGTTTCTAAAAATCCACGTTGAGGCACAGAAATAGCCTACAACAGATTTTGAACATATATTAATAAAAATATAAACTCCAACTTACAAAAGTTACATTTGCTTATTTGTTATGCTCAACTATCTAAATTTTTTATTGCTTGCTTATTTTCCTGTAGTTGATTTTAGTGGTTGTATTTAATAAAGCCTGACATTTGGGGATGTTGCAGCTGCCTCAGCACCCCTACTTCCCACGTTCTAGCTTTGTAGTGGACTAAATGTGAACAATATAACAACATACTGCTTAGCCTCTTGAGGAACAATCCCTTGGAAATACACAGCCATTCCTGGTCTTATCCCACCAGAGACTGCACCCACATAGGGAATTTTCTGTAAAAAAAATAAATAAATAAAAGAATCCACAAAATTACTGATCCATCACATCCACATATAGCTGCAACCGCCTTTAAATTGTATTTTCACACATTTTGTCCTGATTTTCAATTCCATTAAAGGCACTGTTTAACTTACAGGGTTGGTGACTGGAAATGCAATCTCTGAGTGTGTAGTTGTCAGATGTTCCGTAAAGAAGGAAGAAGTGCTCCAATTCTGAAGCAAGGTGAAACCATCAAAAGTAAACCTTAAACTCAAAGCTACTTTTTCATGTTGTTCTCATTGTCAGATTTTGCTATAGGAAATTACAACAAAAAACACAAAAAATCACTTACTTCAGTGACATGAAAGGCATTCATAGTCACATCTCCACGGACGTCAATTGCAGACACTTTCTCCAAGGGTATGCGGTGCTTGAACATGTAGTGCTGAGATCCGTTTACATATACCTGCATGAACATGTTAATTTTTTTTTTTTTTATCATTTCTATGTACCTTTTGGCTTGTAGATAGTATATTCATAACTTCATATAAAAAACACACCTCATAACCCTCGGGTTTTATCACAAAAAACATAGTAAATGGGGCTCTCTTGGTAAAGGGCTTGTCTGTGGCTGATTCCTCATTCTCCCATTTCCCATTCCTGAAGCTGTTCATGACCACTTTCTTGCCAGTGAAGAGCTTGAAATGAAAAGCAGTGTCATCCCCTTTAGCCTGTCCAGTCTTAAGATTTATCTCAAACCTGTCATAAAGAAAACAGAAGAAAACCATACAAATTGAGGCTCTTAATGATGAACACATGATCTTATTCTGTAATTCTGTTTTTTGTGATGCTTTTGTAATTGTATTATGTGTAGTTTTCTTTGCAGTGTTTGTCAGTTTGCATATTTTAAAAGCTTACTCCTTTCCATCTTCTGGAACAATCCCTTGGAAGAACAAAGCTTTTCCTGGAATTAGACCTCCAAGGACTGGGCTGACATAGGGAGTTTTCTGTGGTCAGCAAAAAATAATCACTCAAAATCAATTAATGCAGGATATGCTGAATCAAAAAATTCACTAAAATGTCAAAATGTTCAAGGTCCTTGAGGACTTATGCTTATCACTGATAAATGAAAAATATTTATTGAAATCCAAAGATTACATTTTTAACACATATATGTAGGTTGCATACCACAAAACTAATAAACATAACCAGAGAGAAGTGGGAGATAGCATAGATGAGATAGCATAGATGTTGATTAGTCTGAAAAACAGTGTTGCCTAAGCATCATTACAAAATGCTTATTGCTTAAGCATTTCAATTGAAACTAACACATTTGCATACACTTATTCACTCACACAGGTACTTAGTTGCAATACTGAAAATAAACATAAAACAGCAAAAAATTAAATATACATTGGCATCCAAAACAATACTGCTAAGTGCTAAAAAAGGGGTTTTCTCATCCCAAAAGCATTCTACCAATACAATGGACCAGTGGTTCCCAATCTGGTCCTCAGGGCCCCCAGACAGTCCACATTTTGCCATCATCTTTATGTGTTGCAAGTTGTTTGGAGTAAAAAGGTGGTCCATCTGGTGGGCCATGTGGACCAGGTTGGGAATCACTGCAAAATAGACAATACAAATGATCACACTTACAAGGTTGAAGACCTGCTGAAAGCCAGAGTGGTGGGAATGGTGACCAGCAGCCCAGCCATGGTGGAAGTGCCCAGCGGCATGCAAGCCATGGTGGAAGTCCCCGACGCCGTGTGCCGCATGGTGGGAGTGGTGGCCACGATGGAAGTGCTCGGCAGTGTGAGAGCCATGGTGGGACTGGTGCTCGCCACGCTCGCCGCAGTGGGAATGGTGCTCAGAGCGCGAGCCATGGTGGGAATGGCGCTCAGAGTGCGAGCCATGGTGGGAGCCGCAATGATGGCCTCGTTTCATTATAAAACTATTGTTGAGGAGGAAGCAGGAAGCAAGAAGGGCTGATACACTCAAGCACGAGATTCTGTAAGCACAGAATGAGTCTCACAATGTGAGTGCTTGGTTTTATAGGGTACTCAAGGGTGGGGAAGCTTCTGACCCCAGGCTGATTAAACCCCTTAGGAAGTTCTCACAACCGTTATGGACTAGTTTGAACTTGATAGCCTTCTGGCAATTAACTAACTGACTTAAACTGGGCAAAGTTCCTCCAATGTTACCTCCAAAGGCACTAAGTTATGTGTGCAGTTGGAGAAAACAGAGTTATCTGTTTTTTACATTTCGAATTTCATTTAAAAATAAACAATTTCAAATAAGACATTTTATGGTATATAGGTATTTTGTTGTGTATTTCACGGTTTTCAATAACAGCTTTCAACATAAAGGACAGCAAAATACTCTAAAGGGTCATTTTTTGCTCAGGTAACCAGTTCAAGAGCAGTTTAGTAACAGTAATTTATAGTGGGTTACATAACTTCAACAAATCCTTTCTTATGACCTGATCTGAATCAGCCTGGGGCAAAGTTGTCACTTTGCTATCCAAATGCATCTTTGAAGTCCCAGTCACGACAGTAGGTGCTGTCAGCTGCATGCAAAAGAAGTTCAAGCTCTAAGGCATCCAGCGGCATGAGTGTAAGACTTACTTGGCATAATGGAAGTAACATGATAAAACAGCAGTAGTTTTACACAAAATTGCATAATCTGCATCTCAAGTTTTGCAAACTTGCTTCCTATGTCACAGTGACATCGAAAGATCTACACCTTCTGCGTTATATACTATTTATTGTCAGTTATACCTAATAAAACAAACAACTTGCCACGTCAGATCTGCAGATGCAACCAGTTCCAAAAAAAGAAAAAAAGAAAAAGACATGCAAACTGTTTTCTGAACCTTTAGACCCATTAGCACGTTCGCCCTAAAAACAAAGATGCATGCAAATCAATCAATTCATTTTATTTAAAACCCAAACCCCTGGTGTTCCAAAGGAGCTGATGCAAATGATGCTAGCGTTGAGGCTGATGGTGCAACTGCAATTACAACTTCTCAATTCTCTCTTTATGACTAATACGTCAACATCTTCCACTGTTATTTCCCTGCAATATATTCTCAAAACCTGAATTTATACTTTCTGTCCTTTGTTATTCACAGTTGTACCCAGCACTCTCCCATGTACAGATGATAACAGTGAACTTCTTCTCAAAACTAAATCATGTTTGACAAGAATTTGGCTAAGTGTGCTTTTAATACACTAGAATCTACCTAATAAATTTCTGAGACAATAGTTGTAGTACAGTGTGATCCACAAGTAATTTAACAGAGATGCCATTTGTTGCTTTGGCTCTGCACTGTTTTCACAATTTGACATTAAAGCAGAAAGTCAGCTGTTGTCTTATTCTTAAAAGTGCCAAAAAGTTTTTTTTAGAGCAATGGCAAAGAACAAAAAAAAGAAATTATCTTTGGTTCCTTCGGTTCTTTGTTTTATTTTAACTCTTTAAAACGTTCTTATAAGAACTCTAATTGGCTCTTCAGAGCAAATTTTCAAAATAAGTTCTACATAAAAACTTCTCCAAAATGTTCTTTATGGAACGGTAACTAGTTCAAGAGTCACATTACAAAATGCTGTATATTCTTTAGTAACAAATTTGGATAGGGTGGAGTTTTTTTCTTAAAAGAATAACAGCTGATGTATAATGGAAAACATTTTTGTTTCTCTAATAAATGTGGTATCAATCATATTACAACATCGATATTTCTTATATGTTTAAAGGCCTCTCCCAACAATGTATATCATGAAAAAAGAAAATTCTTGAAAGTGGTCTATAATGCGCTTTGGAAAAACCTCTTCAGTTACTCCACAAAGTATAACCGTAATGTGCCTCAGAATCAGATTTTTTTTTTTAATAGATCCCTTACAAAAAGAAGTAATATTTCAACAAATTATTAGGTTTCTATAGTAGTATTATATAATGCTTCTGTAAGAGTCTATAATATTTTTGCCACCATAAAATATTCCTGTAGAACGATCTGATGGTGATGTATGATTGCTGTGTAAGTTAGCACCCTGTAGTAACCTAGCTAGCTATATTATCTAAATGACTGGATTTACTAAAAAGGTCTTAACAAATTTCTGTAGTATCACTACTAGCTAGTATCTTTTCCACTAGGGTTCCTTACAAAACCAAACCTAAAAACCTGAACTGAAGGAAATATATGAGTAACTAACTACCCTAGCTAAATAATAACAATTATATCCTTCATAAACTCAAAAGAAGCTTGGTAGCTAGGCTTGTAGCTTGTGGATTACACTGTACTACAACTATTGTCAACCATTGTCACTATAAGCAACAAATGGCATCTCTGTTAAATTACTTGTGGTTAGTTAACCTAACAGTCAGTTTTAGCATTAGCTCGCCAGCTAGCTAACTAGCTGGTCAACCACTCTAGGCAACTCTAAACTGGTACACTTGCCGAGTGCTAGTATTGTAGCTTTATTATGTTTGTAAATCTTTAAAAAGAAAAAAAAAAACCTTAATGAAATCTTACCAATGCCTTTTCACCCACGTTTTACTTACAGTCGACGTAGTTGGTAGATTAAAAAACTAAAGCTTTCACTGTTTAGCTAGTTACATGTACCCACCGGTGCGGAGGGGGCAGGATAACCAAAGCAGGATGACGCACTAAACAACAGTGGAAAGCCCAATTTCTGCACTTCATTCTCTCAATATATGTATATTTCAATTAAGATTTAAATTCAAATTCACCGCTAACGTTAAACTTAATTTAATGTACATTTAAATGAAGTCGCTAAAACTCTCATAAGCTTGTTAAAATCACTTTTTTCACAACGGCCAGTTCCCGCCCTGAAATCTGATTGGCTGAGCTGCGTTCGAAGCCGTTGTAAAATACATGCACGTCTACGGCAGCATCACAACAACTGAATTCTGTATTACTGCGCCACGAAAAAGCCTTGCGCTGTAACGGATTAATCTTTGACTCTAATGCAGCTCGCGTGGACCACCGACTGTACTGATAAAGAAAGAACCAACTAGCTAACAAGCTGAAAGATAAACAACTTCATCATTGATATGACATGCTTGAATTAAAGTACTTAGGATATGACACTCTTAAAATGTCCGTGTTTCAGTCAGAAGTAGCGTCAAACCCAGGTGGAGTCTCAAACGGCTCCAAACTCCCTAGCTAGGTGTAGTGAGCTAGCTATGTAACTTTTGAAATTCTCGCTTCTACAGCCAAACAGTCTACTATTTGTCGACTGTGGGTGTGACTGAATCCCAAATTACTATTATGCACTTTTGTGGTGCAGGGGCCAGTAATTAAATTCCTACGTAGTGCACTATGTAGGGGGCAGGGAGTTATTTGAGATTCACCCCAGCGAGGTCCATGGTTGCTTGGCAACGATACCATACGCTAAAGGAACTACATTTCTTGGCGGAATACTTGCTTATGTCTATATTAATAAAATATTAATAAAACCGTAAATTATTTTTTTTTCTTTTTATAAAAGATATAAGCCACGAGAGGCTGTTCGATACTGTGATTTTGTCACTGGGAAGGTGTGTGAGCCTCCATGTGACAAAACAAGATGTACTAAAATGCACCAGTGTTCAATGAATATTTGAATTCATTGTTAATAATGATCATAATAAACAACTTTTGCGCAAAGGCTGTGGCTTCCAAGCAACACAACGGTCAAATCCCTTGAACCCAGGATGACTTTAATAACTTGTCTCCAAGGCTGGGAGTCGACCCTAAAAAGAGTCGATTCTCTGATTTGCATTTTCAAATTGAGAGCCAACTCCAAAGCTTTGGACTAAGGCACTTCCACACAAAGACGTACAGGTGCGCGCATACAGAGTGAGATATTCTGCCATCACTCTCTAGGCAGCTAAACGAGCTGCAGGGGTTCAGTCCCAAAGTGTCATCTGGCAGCAGGAAGTGGCAACTCCGCCGTCCGGAAATGGCACGTACTGGCATGTGCCACTTAGCGAATGGCACCTGACACCGACAACTGGTAACGAGTGGCACATGCCGCTCATGCCACTCGGTTAGTGGCACTCGCCAGTGGCACCTGCCACACAAAAACGGCGTGTGCCTCTCAAAACAGTCACATACCAACAGCTCCTGTGAGTAAAGCAAAGACTCTGGACAGCGGCTACTCGGCTGGGCTAACTAGCAGCACATCATAGCTCCACCATCGACCATCAGAACCTGGGAAAAGTCATGGAGGAATGTTGACCTAAAGACTCTGTGCAGATAGTCTGTCATTTTGGGCTTTTGTTGTGGCACGGAGAGCTGAAGAAAGCAGCTCGTGTTACAGATTTACTCGAACTAATTACTGAATTCATTGTGGTGTTAATCATGCTAAATCTAATGTATAGACTATTTATCAGCGTATTTATTAAACAAGACAAGAGGAACGCAGGCTTGTGTTCTTGGTTTTAACGTTATTTATTATTTTTTCAGGAGTGGCACTAGCCATTTACTGAGGGTAAAGGCACTGGCATGTGCCATTCAGGAGTGGCAATCAGTAGCAGTACTAGCTGCTTATCACACAGTTCCAAGGTTTGAAAATAGTTCTTGATTAGCCTGCATCACACAGGTAAATGCACCAGTTGAAAGTTTGATCTCAAACGTAAGCAATATTGGTCAATAACTGTATTCAGTAATTCTTGTGAAATGTGTTCCTGTTACTAATTTCGGAGTTCCTGAGCTATTGCGTAACATTTACAGTTACAAAGCTACCTCGCCACATTTGCAAGTATTGTACAGTGTTGTTCCCATGGTATATGGGGTATTTAAAGTTTTAATTATGTGAGTAATCTTAAAGCACGTGCAATGTAAAATAAAAAAACTGCACTGATTTTTTTAAGGTACAATGTAAATTTAGCCAAATGTGTACCTTAAATATGCTTTTCCCAGGTAAAGGTTATATATTTGTTCATTTGCATAATCTAAAACAGAGCAATAAAAAAAAAGCATGGAGACAAGACTGGGTATGTTCAGTCAATATAGTTGCAATAGATTACGCTCTCCAAATAAAAGGTACTCAAGACATACCTTGAGGGTACCACCCCTGTGACAGTTCAGTATAAACACCTGTGTGTTTAAAACATTATCCCCACTTTAACTGATGTAACGTTGAGAGCTCTTGACAGTATGGATGAATATAGGTCAAGGGGGCAATCAATAAATTTTTTGTCACGTTTTGTGATAGTTTCCACTACTGACTACCTTATGAACAGCATGAGGCGCTATTTTCAAAACTTAGCACTTAACTCCCCCACCACCCAGCAAAATGCTGGCCAACAGTAAATGGCTAGTGCCACTCCTGAGCGGTCCATGCAACCTAGATTAATCTATGTCTGAGGATTATAACAAAATAAATTTGGTGAAAATTTCGTTGAGTAATAAGGAAGTTATGGCCGATTTAATCCTGAGACTCATCATCTCTCAATACAAGTGAATTTGTTCACAAGCGGATCTTGACCGCTCCAACATGGCGGACGCGCAGCCTTAGACACAGAACAGCATGGTAGGAACGTTAATTTAATGCTAGCTAATATCAACGTTGGTTTGTGCTAGAAAAAGCCAGAAAGGCATTAACGTTCATTATTAATGATTGATAATGACACACTAACATTAATGCACTGTTGTAACGTGAATTCATTAATTGTTGGCTATAAAATGGTGCATATACTAGCTAGCTTGTTTTGTCAGGGCTGAAGCTGACTTCTTATCGAATTTTCCGTTCCACCTTAAATGGTGCAACAGTTGTGGTGATTTCAGTTCTGAGTCTTTAATTTTTTACAGACATTAAACCTTATTTCAAGCCACAAGGAGTGCCAGAAAGAAAGAGAATGGCAGGAGAAACAGCAGCACCTAAAGGCGAATATAGGGAAGAGCTTTATGTTGGCACACTAATGGGATCATTATTATTGACATGGCACTATATATTTTAAGAATTAGAACAGGATTAAACAATATATGGTCATTTTGAGCTGTGATAAGATACCACATATATTTATTTGTGACCAGGTGAGAATTTTACATACAGTTCATTTTAATTAAATGTTGCAGGTACAGAGGCTAGAAAAGGTTGGAGAGGAGCTTAACACCAAATCAGCTCAGAGAGGACAGGAACTGACCATACAAGCAACAGAAACAACAGAGGAGGTAAGACCTGCCACACAAGGCAGAGGGAGACAAAATCATGTAATATGCATTTTAGTGTTCTGATAATATGGGGGTACCAGCAGATACAGATATATTTATTTTTAATTACTTTAATTGGTAATTATACATGTAGTGATTTTTTTATAAAAGGTATTACAGTTCTGTTTTTTTTTATTATTTTATTTATTTATTTTGAATTTGCAAATTGTTTTTACAGTCTATAGTGGAAGTGTACTGGAATCTAGAGGACACGCTATGTAACCATGTGACCATGTAAAATAGGGCATAGGGTCAGCCTCTGATGTTGGTACAGTCTAGTCATACCCCTGTACATACATTATACACTGTATATGAACAAGCAAAAGTCAGACAGTTTTTGGTAAATGCACTAGGGAACTCATAAAAGCTACACACATATCTTGTGCTTTTGTGAGTAGTCAGAAGCCTCCTAAAATGTAAATGTGTTAAAGTTTATGGATTATTGTGTTTATTAAGATGTAGAGAATGGGACACTGTTATGCACACCTTTCCCTTTTTTGAACTGTTTTTCAGTTATAGTGGGTCTCACATGTTCTGGTGTGTTTAGCAAACATGGGGCAGTACTTAAAACCCTCTTAAACAGTGTAAGAATGACAGATTTCAGTTTCATCTTTTCAGAAAGTGAAGATGACGCCTGCAGACCAGTAAGAGAAATGCTGAATGAGAAGCATATTGCTGTAATTATTTGTGATAGTTACATTTAACTGGCTTCTGTTGCTCAAAGGACAGCGTAACAAAATGCTTATTCGTCACACTTTACCTGTCCAACTTTGCTGAACTTGCGCTAATGTTTGAGATATGTATAATGAATGCTAAACGTATATTGAAAAAAAGTATGTTGAATTGCATATTGAATGCCAAAGGCAACTTTTGGTAGAAGCATGTTTTTACTCTTGTGTTTTATGTTTCAAACACCAGTGGAAGAAAAATATAATTGTGGTAAAGTTATAGTTTAAAAAATAGTTTACTAGTAGCATTTTGTATGAAGGAGTCAAAGTAGACCATCCCTAATGTAAATGCTTCAAATGCACTGGACAAATGCTAATGAGAACTGAACACACGTTAAGGCCACATTATTTACTGTTTTATTTGCATCCAAAGAAGTAACAATTATGTTGTTAATGTAAAGACTTTTATATAGATAAAGCATTAACAAGGCAAGACATTACTACTGAGAATGCAGGTTCAGTAATGGATGTATGAGATTTGGACATCTCCCTCCACTTCCAGCATGCTGATCTGAGCGTAGGCCAGGCGGTGGTAGAAAGTAAACATGTGCTGCCCATTGGCAAACACCTTAAACTTGTCTTGACCACAGCGAATGGAGATCTGAGAGAAAACACATGAGAGAGAGACTGGTTATTAACTGGTGGATGCTGACTATAACAGCAGTAAGAGCATATCACATAAATAAAATGTAAACAAATCAATTTCAAATAAAACTGTTTCATTCAGTACAACACACTGCACACCAAGAAACTGTGCTGCACTCTTAAAAAACATGGTCCTTTGATGATTCTTTAGTAAAGGACAAGAAAAATGAACACTCAAAGAACTCTTTGCATCATGAAAGTGTTCATCAGATTGATGGAGAATGTGGTGTAGATGGTTCAATATAGAACCCTTTTAAAAATGGTTCTATATAGCACCCAAAAGGGTTCTTCTATTTTTATGATGTTGAGCTTTAACAACAGAAAAACGCTTTTGGGTGCTAAATAGAACCCTTTTCAAAACGGAACCATATATAGCACATTTTCAATCAATCTTTGAGCGTTCAAGGTTCTATATAGAACCATTTTCTTTACTACAGAACCCTTGAAGAAGCATTTTTTTAAGAGTGTACAGCAGCTTGGCTAACCGTGCTGTGCACTGAAACGCACATGATAGGACAATACGCTACAGCCAGTTTTACAAAGACAGTTAAAAAAATAACGTTAATGCTTTGCAATTCTACTCAGTCATACACAGTAAAGTAGGCACGCCTACATTTTGGTAGGAAATGTTGACTTTTCGCCTCTGTTTTGTTAGCCTGCACGCTTCCACTCGCATTGGAGAAGTGGTTGTAATTGTGTTGGTGTGTGTTCAAAAATGGGCTAAAATCACACATTGTATTCTGGGTGGGAATTTGCCAAAACGGAATGTTTAAAGTGCCCAGTGACTGTGTCGAAATGACACAGAGTCAGAAACACTTCACTGTGAGAAGTGTCAGCTTGAGCTCATTAACGCGGCAGTGTACTCTTGGCTTATGTCTCATAGTTTCAGCAGGTATCAGATGTTGGTATCGGTACATTTTTACTAGTACAAATATGAATATATGAGTGCCCGATACTAGTATCAGTATCAATGCATCCCTAAAGATAGCCCTTACCTCAAAGAACTGTCCCTCCAGGAAGGGGTTGAAATCAATGTCTCGCTCTTCATTACCCCAACAACCACCGATTAGGCTGTTTCTGACCACCACACCCTCTCTTATTCGCGGGTTAAGGTGGAAGGCAATGTCTCGTGAGCCACCAACCACAAAGTTAATGCAAAACCTACAGCAAATATAGAAAACAAAATAGCATATTTTTAAAAATTAAAATACAGTGAGTTCTCAATAAATACAGCTTACACTCACTTGCCACCAAATCTACAGTACTTGCAGTTTTGCCTTGTATCTACATTCATTTTTCATTTGATCAACACCTCTTACCACATAGGTGCATTCTGTAGTTCTACAGGTACGGATTCTGTGCATAATTTATTAGCCCCTCTTTACCCTGTTCATCAATGGGCCACCCCAACAGTACCACCACAGAGCATGTATTATTTACGTGAAAGATCATTCTCAGCACTGCAGTGCTGCAGTTCAGTGCCACTGCTGGACTGAGAATGGTCCACTAACCAAAAATGTCCTGTGGGCAGCGTCCTGTGACGGCTGACGAAAGATTAGAGGATGACTAACACAAACTGTGCAGCGACAGATGATCTGTTGTCTCTGACTTTACATCCACAAAGTGGACCTACAAGGTAGGAGTGTCTGATAGAGGGGACAGCGAGTGGACATAGTTTTTCAAAACTCCAGCACTGCTGTGTCTGATCCACTCGTACCAACACAACAAGCACTAACATCCCACTACCATGTCAGTTCTGAGAATTATCCACTACATAAATAACTCCTGCTCTGTGGTTGTCCTGTTGGGGTCCTGACTATTATTGAACGAGGTAAAAAGGGGCAGATAAAATGGACAGTGAACGTAGATACGAAATAAATACCTAATAAAGTGCCATTAAGTGTAATTTGTTTTTATACAGTGTTAGGATGTGGAGTCATACATTCCATATATACTATGTACATGTAAGAACCGATATTTAATAATAATATGTATTATATGATATCATTGCTGACAGAACAAAACCTTGTATCTCCAAAATGGCAACTTTAAAAGAGAAGGAAAAAAAACATTCTCAACTTGTAATGGAAGTTAATGTAAGATTTTGGTCAATTCATCGTGAAATTGTGAAACAATATCAAGTTTAACTGGAGTTTTCAAATTAAAAATAAAAAAATAAGTTTAAAAAAAGGCAATAATGGAGATGCAAGGTTATTTCACATATACAACAATATGTATTAAAATAAAATTTTAAAATTGTAATGTAATATGTCTAATCCTAAATCTAATCCTAAATAATAAGTCTAATCCTAAATGTAATTTCAGCTAAAATAAAAATGAAAATTGCATGAATTGTATTTCTGTCAATTAAAACAAACAAACAAGCAAACAAATAAATAAACTGTTATTAAGTAATTTTGTTAATCTTGAAATGAAAACAAATACACATTTGCGTGTGAACACACACACACACACACACACACACATACATAATACCTGTCAGCTCCATATGGCACCATGCCTCTAATGATAATGGTCCTCTTGAATGTCATTCCTCCAGGGATCATATCTGAATAGGGGATGCCCTAAACACACACATAAAAGAATTTAACACAATACCCTTTCCAAATAGGCCTAATAAAAACTCACAGTTCTAGTCTTGGTCCAGTTTTCAGACAATATGTCGATAAAACTTGGGTTCATGGGTTCACCTTGAACTTTCTACTGTTTCCACTCAGCCCTTAAGCAAGGCAAGGTTACTCTGATGTGCTCTATTCAGTGATGCAGAAATGGATGTTTCTGTGCTGTCTAAAGGCAGGGATCTGTAATCTGTACCAATGCAGAATTTAACTCAGCAGCTGTGAAAATACTTACAGGGTTGAAGATAGGCTGTAATCCCATTACCTGAGGAAAACAAAACAAAAAAAAGGAATAAAAAATCACAGTGTGAAATTATCTTTGGCGAAAGCAGCAGCTTTTGTGTTTATTAAAGGGTTGGGATGTGGAAAAGAGAAGTACAGCTTCATGATATAGACTGATTGCAGAAATGACTCCTAACAAGTCATTTGTCTCTTTTGAATAACATACTGGAGTGGCGGGATTAGCAAATTCTTCCGCTCAGATTAAAGTCTGGAATGTAAAAAGAGGCAAAGGCATGGATCTGCTGTATCTTTGACCAATCATATGTGATAAACTGTTCTTTCGATTTTCATTTTCAAAGTATCCAGCAATAATGACTGGTAAACTTGTTGCAAATGCAAATTAACATTGAATTTTTTGTGATTTTTTGCAGGAAATATTTAGATTCTTCAGCGAACTTTTCAAGACGTTTGCAGGTAGTTTGTAGCACTGATGGAAATTACAGAGACGTTTATTTAACTAGTCTAGTGAGCCATGGTCTAGGTCTGCACTGACGACTGATGGAGCCTGCTGATTTTTTCAGTTGATTGACTGACTGATGATCACATATAAAATATGTATTTACACTTACCGGCAGATTTCCTCCTGGAAAACCCATGCCTCCTCCCTTACATAGAGATATTAATAGTTATTATATACGGCACTGTGCAGAAATTCAGAGACCGCTCTTTAGTTGTTTAATGCAGAGTCAAAATGGCCATTAAAGTACAAGTTATTCATTTTTCCAGAGATACTTCTGAGGAGTTTAGATATGAGATAATCCACTTACATAAGGAAGAGGAAAGTCAAAAGAAATTAAGTGAAAAAAGGAGTTTCCAAATGATTAAAATATACAGAGAAAATGGTACTCCTAACAAGCTTGCAAGACCTGGTAGATCACCAAAACTGTCACCATCAGAAACTTTCATCTTTGGGAGACAGGAAAAAGTAAAGCTCCACTCTTACTTCAGATCTAAAAAAAATCAGGTTTTTCTGTCCATCCTTCCACTGTGGGAAGACAACTTAGTGCTATGGCTCTGATAGGATGTGTAGCTCTGAAGAAGCCCTCACTGAGAAAAGGAAATAGATGAAAAGGAAGAAAATTCGCAAATCAAACAAAGAAGCTGCTTGTTGTCTCAGAACAATGGACTGATCAACCCAGAGTTCAGATCTCAATCTTTAAATTTATTTTTGGGATTATTTGTGAGACTGTGAGAAGCAGAAAATGCAACCAACTTCTGAGACTGAACTTTGGAAGTGTAGAAAAACATCCCTGCAGATTTCATTGAATAACTAAAAGCAAGTCTCCTGACAAGAATGGAAGCTTTAATAAAGGCAAAATGTGGACACATTAAATGCTGAAAATATATATATATATATATATATATATATATATATATTATATATATAATATATATATATATATTAGTTGTTGAGTTTTCTGTGTAATTTTCTGTTTTCTGTGTAAAGTGTAACAGATGGACTGCTGCCTGTAATTGTAGAACTACGAAGTGCAACTTTGTGTGGAAACATGGAGGTGGTTTTAATGAAGTGGCCAGTTGGTGTATGTTTTTTTTTTTTTTTCCCTGAAGCCAAAAGATAAATAACCTAAATAAATAACAGAAATCCAGAAATACAGTTAAGTCTTACCCCCATTCCAGGTCCTGGAAAACCTCCCTAAAAGAAAACACAACAAAAATATATATAACAAATAAAAAACACATATGTGAGAATATTTTAACACACATATAATCACTCATATATTCACATTCAAATTCCTTACTCTTACCCCCATGCCACCCATTCCAGGTCCGGGATATCCACCCTACAGGTACAGATGTTTGGGAATCAGTAATTATTGAAACATTAACGGTGTAAATTAGCCTGAGGCCTGGACTACAGTGGACAGCAACTTTTAAAGTAGTCAGCAAAAATCACATAAAACATACAACTCAAAATATACAGGCTCATAGTGCTGAAATACGCACCCCCATTCCACTACCAGGATAAAATCCCTATGGATGACAAACAGCAATTAATAGGGAATATACATGTATAACACTGTACAAATGTGTGTTTTTGGAGGCATTTTGAAGAAAAGACTTGCCCCCATTCCAGGTCCGGGATATCCACCCTGCAGAGGTTCAGCAGGTTATTGTATATGTATACCACATGTTGTGCTTTACATGAAGGTAACACAGGCAAATGCATGATATATTGTTTGTGCACTCACCCCCATGCCACCTCCCATTCCGCCTGGAATTCCCTTTAGGAGATAAAAAAAGTCTTCATCTTATATACTCTTAGGGATTCAAAGTAGAACCAAATTTAGTGTAGTGTAGAACTAAATTGCAGTGCCTACAGAAATTTTAAGGGGTGCATCAGTTATGATTTTTTCTGGCTGATTCAGATTTTTTTATATTTGATCTTTTTGGTCAGTTTTATTTTTTAAGCCCTATTCGAGCTGGATTAGTTTTACTCAGAGCTCCTCAGTAACAGTAATTCTGCTCGAATCGACATCTAGGTAATATCCACCCTTCAGAGGTTCAGCAGGTTAGGGTATATGTATACCGCATGCTGTGCTTTACATGAAGGTAACACAGGCAGATGCATGATATATTGTTTGTGCACTTACCCCCATGCCACCTCCCATTCCGCCTGGGTATCCTCGCTTTAGGAGATAAGAAAGTCTTAATCTTCTATACTCATAGGTATTCAAAGACATGGATTAAGCTTAGTCTAGAACTAAATTGCAGTGCCTACAGAGATTTAGTAAGGGGTGCATCAATTATAATTTTTGTGGTTGATTCAGTTTTCTTTACATTTGATCTTTTTGGTCAGTTTTATTTTTTAAGCCCTCTTTGAGCTGGATAAGTTTTACTCAGAGCTCCTCAGTAATAGCAGTCCTGCTCGAATTGACATGTAGGTAATGTAATAACAAAACCAAGTAATGGAACAATGGATGCTTCTTGTTCTGAACTTTTCTGGTTACATTTTCTGTTAGTTGGGTGGCATTTTGTAAGTTGAATGAACCCACTTTACTAGCCTAATGCTAGCCTATTTGCCGTTTAGCTGCACGACGTGTTGTTATTGTTGGGAAGTGTGGCGCTTGTTGCATAATGTTGATGTAAACGTTCATGCAATGATGTTTGGATCAGGACTATTTGGGGTGATTTGGAAAAATTACAGCGATCCTTTATCCCGTACAGATAGGCCAGTCAAAGCGTAGACAAATTATGTTAACAGACCTCCTCCCGCAAGGGCTATAGAAGGTAATTCACTCCGGAATTATTACCTAGTAGACTCATAAAAACTACAGACATGGCAGATTCATACTGAATGGAAATCATGGATCTTGTTGGTAATCAGTCAGATTACATGTCCCCATGTACTACTAATCCCACTCAAATAGGGCTTTAGTCAAAGAGGAACATGCAACAAAGACAGTAACATTGTGTATCTGTCCTTTACCCCAAATTTGCTCATTGTGGACTAAAGGAATGCACTGATATAAAACACATGGGTTGGTGGGTAGGCTTAACACGTGCATGGACACACGTACACTTTACAGATAGCAGTCTTGATGTCCTCTTCACATACTTTGAAATAAGTCCCAATTATTGACATTTTGTCAAGATATAGCAGCAGTGTTAATGCACTGTTCACACGTTTAGCTGGCTCACAAAATTTACAACTTAAAATCACAACACAGATTGAGTAAAATAACATCTGCCTGCCACGTGTTAGGTATGAATATCAGCTTATAATTATTAAAATCTATCTAAAAGCAAATCCAAACATGAATACACTCACCCCCATGCCTCCCATTCCTCCTTGCATACCCTAAAAAGGAGATAGCATTTTTGTTTGGTTAAATAAACACTGAATTACAATGGGGAGTCCTCAGGGCTTTCTAGGCCTCCAGACAGTCATGTCTGTAATTATAATTAATTTTTATTCAGTATACTTATCATGCTTGTTGTATTTTGGTTTTGGTTGAAAACAAAGAGTTGCAAAAAAAGGTCATTCTAGGCTTTCTAGAAGTCCAAGAAACATCACTCATTGTGAGTATGGATGGTAGCCTGACCAGTGCATTTTATTCAGTTGTTAGAAATGGAAAATAGCAGTAGCTCTATGCCAGGGATCTTTACTGAAAAAGTCACTCTTTTTTTACAAGCTTCAAATTTCTTTGATTAATCTGGAACAGCGAAAAAATGTTAATGCTAGCAGATATTGGCATTATTGGAGAGATGTTTTTCTTATATTTTGAGTTTTTGCATTTATACAGGCATGTATAACAGTTACAGTTTACCACTACTGAATTACATCCATTTGATTTCAATTACAATTACAGGGAACAACTACGGGACAGCTTTGACCTACAAAACAAAGCAAGACCATGAACTTCAGCAAAACATGTCTTTCACAGTTTTAAACTTTAAGACCTGTTTTATCTCTCACCCCAATGATGTTGATGGTGTCAATGGCCACATCTCCGCCGATTTCCAAGGCACACACCCTCTCCAGAGGCAATCTGTGCTGGAACAGGTAGAAATCTGTCCCATTTACGGTTACCTGCCGGGCCACAAAAGATCATGTTCATGCTATTCTGTGTGCTCCATCAAACATACTGCCAGAAATGTATATGACTGACTGGACTGTTTACCACTAACAAGGGCTACATTGCATGTTGTAAAACGAGTGATGGTTCTCAAAAGTTTAAAAAAGCAGTTCTTCACACCTGATAGCCCTCTGTGTTGACGACAATAATCAGCTCAAAATGCTCCCCCTTGCGGAAAGGCATGTGTTTGACTTTCTCTTCACCTTCCCATGAGCCATTTTGGAAAGTATTAAAGATCACTTTGTCCCGGTGGTCAAAACGAGGGTTCAGATGCAAAGCAATATCACATCCATCGAATTCACCACACTGCAGATTCACATGAAACCTTTAAAAGGCAGCAGAGAGGGAGAGAATTGCTTACTGCCAAACGCAGACAGTGAAATCAAGAAACAATTTAATTCTGACAAGCATAAGTGTATATTACTAGCCTGGCACCGGCAATCATGCGCTTTTCTGCCTTCAGTACTAACCATGGTTTAGATCACGTTCTTGTGTAATAGGCTTTACAATGATCAGGCTGAATGAAACCAAGATAATACAATGAGGTGCAACAGGCTACTGATAACTGTGACTTATGAGCCCTGTATGAATGTAAGTTCAGTAGTTTCTTCTGAAAATGTTTGTTACCAACGTCCGGCCCTCGATGAGATATGAAAAACAAACTGGAACACCTTTGAGTACACATAGTGAATAATGAAACCTTTGTTTGAGAAGCCATGTATGGCATTTATGGTTCAAGGACTTATGGACTCCTGACATTGTGAATAGTGATCTTAGGCTTGTGTCCATGAAGCTTCTGACACACAGTTCTTGTGCTGATGTTGCTTCGACAGGCAGTTTGAAACTCTGTAATGAGTGATGCAACAGAGGATAGCTGATTTTTACGCATTATTCACTTCAGTTTTCGGTGGCCATGCTCTGTGAGTTTGTGTGATTAACCACTAGCTGACTTGTGGCAAATGTGGCATCCTATGATAGTGCCACATTTAAAGTTCAGTATGACCCATTTTACTGCTACTGTACCTATAGACATTGCATGGCTATGTACTAGATTTTATACACATCTTAGCAATGGGTGTGGTTGAAACAACTGAACTCAATAAATAGGAGGGGTGTCCATACTTTTGGCCGTATAGTGTAAGTACCAAAACTCTTCATCAGTTTAATTTTTTAAAGAATTTGTACTTTGATGAGTATTTTGAAAGGACTTCTGTTACTTCAGAATTAGCTGTCCAAGTGTGTTGCATATCTATATTGTATGCAGTTTGTGTGCAGTCTGCTGCCTTTACTAATTTATCTCTATTAGTCAGTTAAAGGTTGGCACATAGATCCATGGCGCCAGACTGCACAATAAACAATGACTGGGGCAACGCCCATACACCTCACTACATTGCCACTTCCTTTAAAGTGAATATATTAATCCTTTCAGTGCTTTTGAGGAAATATATATATGTATATATATATATATATATATTATATATATATATATATATATATATATTATATATAAAAAAAACTTCAAATAAAAAGAGGCAATAACAAAGTTTGTTTCACTCCGTCACCTACCTGTTAATGTGATGGTGGATCTTTCCCTGAATGTAGACCGACATTCCTGCCCTAAGGCCACCATTGATAGGACCAACATATGGGATGCTCTAAAGAACATACATGCATATTTTTATGTTCAGTATGTATTATATTTATGTAAATAGCTTTATGTACTAAGAAGTTCCCAAATCTCACTCTAAAATATTTAACTCTTTACAAAATGTGAACCATTTCTGTTTTTTCTTGATATGTCTACAAAGTCGGGAAATGTCCTGAAAATGTATGCAAACACAAATGCATACGCACCCTTTTTTGGATATTCTACACCTAGTAAAGTGGAAAATGAAAATAGCAGAGATACAAAAAATAGACATGTACTCACTGGATTGTAGATAGGCTGATAGCCTGGTGGAGCTAAGAAGGCCATGTTAGCAGGATACTGTCTGTCTCTCCAGACGAGGGCCAAGAAGGAGAATGGCAGTAGGGTGAACAGCAGCTGAACAGAGACAATGTCAGGAGCGTGCTCTTATAGCCAGACCTAAAGGGAGGGGTGCTACCAGATGTACTCTGTGTTCTGCTGTTTGCTCTACCACTGTTATCAGCAATTACCTTGCTTACTCCAGGAGTGGTCCAGGCCAACAAAGGTGTATGTGTGTTTGTGTGTGTATGTGCTTTGCAAGGGTGTGTCTGTGAAATAAATGGATTAACACTTTATGATGCAAGTGTTTGGAAATACGTGTTCATATACTGGTGGAATAAGAATATAGAGTAATTTCAATGGTTAGGGGACAATTTCTAGACCTCCACGTAGATAATCAGTTATCACAGTATGAACCCAGCTTGGAGGAGGTAAGGAATGCATGATGCATATCTTATGTGCCAATTTAATTAATTAATGAATTAATTATTCATTTATGGCAGGAAGTGAATTCATTATGTAAACATTTTTTATCGCTAAAAGTTCTGATGGAAACAAGCTACTGGGTGGGAAAAAAAATCTTTTTTTTTCACATTTTCATTTTAGCGCTCAGAATTTGTGAAGAAAGAGGATGGAAACATAAATAATGACAAATACAAAAAAAAAGAATCATCATTTAGGCTGCAGAAATGAAAAATCAACAATCAAGATGCACTGAGAATCGTTTTATTGCATCTTGGCATCCCATTATGAATCAGAATGAAATCTTGCGGTGTCTAGAAACTTTCACCCCTAATGTGAACTAAACTGCCTAATATGACTAAACTATCTGAGAATAAACTAATTCATTAGTGCACTGTGGAAAAAGAAAAGGAGGCTTCACAGCCTAACTACACAATGGGTCATGTGGAGAGCTGGAGTCGCTATGAGGGATATCTTAAATACATGGCCTTTAACTGATAGGCATTCTGACTAAAATAATATTCTGTAATGATTGATTTGCTGGAATGACTCATTACACTGTCTGGATGCGTGTGAGTAATTTGATTCTCAAATGCATTCTTTGATCCCAGAGCTGCACGTTAGCAGGAGTGTCAAGACCAAGACCCAGAGAGAATGAAACAGAAGCGCTCTTAAAATACTGAAATCAGTTTAATCTTTATTGAAACATAGGATTCTGGCAGATACTCAGTCAGATTTAAAGAAAAGCAACATCTCTCCTGCAGCTTTCAGAGCAGTTCACACAGGCACACGGTTCTGGCACATATTCCACTCTCACATCATGTGGAGGCTGTATGTGTGGCTTTGAGCATGGACTTAACATGAAGCACAAACAGGAGAGATCTAACAATTTATTTCTCTATTTGGGAAAAAAGTATGAAGTGTGGCACCTGGCTGAAAGAAACAGAAGTCTGCAGGCAAAAACACCAAAGCTACCTGATTTATCTGACTGCAAACTGAACATAGCTCTTATCCTTTTCCATTACCAGTTTTTTTCTTTTCGCAAAAAATAGTACCCAATACATATTCATTTAGAACAGATTGGCTTAGAATGTGTGAATAATTCAAAGCTCCAACGAAAAAATATATTATTTATATATTTATGTTGACAAAATAAGTTATTTTTCAATCAGATCTCAGTCAGCACGTAAAGTACTTCTTGTCAGAGTCTTAAAAAAGACAGGATGGCCATAATGGATGTATTCTATACATTCATGTGTTGAAATGCACTGGCAAAACAAAGAAATGCTAGCATGCAATGACATACATTCAGTGGTCACTTTATTAGGTGCATCTACCTTGTATCTACACTCATTGTCCACTATATCGGGTCCACTTACCTACAATATTGGTGTTAGCCCCCTTGACCCCAATCATCAATGGTCAGGATCCCCACAGGACCACCACTGAGCAGGGATCATTCTCAGATCTGCGGTGATACCCCCCCACAGCGGTGGTCCTGTGAAGTCCTGACCATGGGTTAAAGGGTGGAGAAGGAACAGAAGCAGACAGACTATAGTCTGTAGAACTACAAAGTGCCTCTACATGGTAAGTGGACTTCATAAAATGGACAATGAATGAAAAGACACAATGTAGGTGTACCTAATGAAGTGACCAGTGATTGGACATTTCAACTTCTTTGTCATGAAAACAGCAAGTGGACATTGCCGGGTAACAGTGTTTCTACACAAGTAAAGGAAATAGAAGATATCTAAATTCTCCATAGCAGAAACACTGAGTATGAGGAGCACAGAAACAGTGTCTCATCCTAAGACTTTGTAGTGCAGTACAGTTATTTTACATTAGTACAAAGTTTGGGTCAGTTTTAACACTGGCTTAAAGCTCATATCTCACCAATAATCCAAAAAAGGCTATATGAAACTGTCCCAAGAAAGGCCTTTAGAGTTTGTTTCTTTTCTCTCAAGAAGTAGGTTTACTTTACAAATGGTCATATAAACACATAGGTCAATAGCCTGGCTTAAAATATGACTTATAGGTCACAGAGCAGGGCTTTAGCAGTGATATGGCTCTGGTATATGTCTATATACACATCAATAAATACAGACAAAATGCTTCATACATTACACTAAAATTAAAAGTCTGAAATACTCATAGACGTATTGGGTCTAATATAAAAGATCAATACTGACTATCAATAAAGCAGTATCATCATACTTGTCATTATTGTAGTTGATTCAGTATTAGGCACTGTGATGTTTTAAGATCCATAGCAACATATAGACAAGACTGAGAGGAGGGCATGTTGCCTGTTTCAATCCTAAAAACATTTAACAATTAAACAAAGCCTGTGCATACAATCAAATTGTCTTTATTCTTCTCTCTCTCTTTCTTTACTTATTTCCTTCTCACTCACACACACAAACACATTGCATATCTTTCTCTCATTTTCATTCATTCATGCGGGTAAATAAAAGGCTCGGGGTGTGAGTGCGTGCTCCAGTATGTGTGGTGTCTTTTCTCAATTGGTAAAACAGTCCTGCAGTCCTAAGATGTCTTTTATTTACATGACCTTTCCCTGTCACACCCTCAGGCACACACAGACACACGCACCGGAACATACTCTATGGCACTGAGAGCTAGCCGAGCTGATCCTCGTATTGCTTTCTGAAACAGTCGCCAGCTGGGAAGAAGTCCCAGCATCGCTCTTGGTACATCTTCCACACGTACGATTCCTATGAGAAAATAAGAGGGGAAAGAATAGAGCAAATAAAGCACAGTTAGCAAAATTATAAATAAGAGGAAAGGGTCTTAAAGGGCCCATATGCTACATTTCTCTTGTAATTTATTTCTGGCCCCTGAAATCAACATATTAATTTGTGTTTTATGTACCAAAAAGCTTTCCATTCTAAGTGAAAATAAGTTAACACATCCTCTACAGAGACTTATATGGCATTTTCTGTAGATTTTAGTGCTGTTTATAAGGAGTGGTTTAGCCCACACTGCTTTTTGAACGAGACATAATGCAGGACAGCCAGTCAGAAAAGAGAATTTCTAAATTGGAAAGTTTCGTGTTTTTTTTTTCTTTTTCTAATATGTGAAAAGTTTGATCTCTGTGGAGCATGTGTTACATTATTTTCATGTAGAAAATCAACAAAAAATGCTCATCTGAGCAGGGGCGCCTAAAGTTTTACATATCACTGCATGTACGTGACCTCTCTTCTGACTGGCTGTCCTGTATTATGTCTCATTCATAAAACAGCGTGGGCCAAACCACTCCTTAAAGACTTATAAATAGTGTAAACGGGCAGGGCTAAACTGCTATAGGCTAAATAGGCAGATACATATAAATGTGTTGTTTTCTTGACATCACAAAAACAATTTATTCAAAACAAGTTATTTTTTTTAGTTTAGTTTCTATAAACAGCCTGGGGAGTAAAGGGCATGATTTGAAACTTTAGCTAATTTTATAAAACAGTTATTTAAAAAAAAGCAAGGAAAACTTGGTTTTCCATTATATGGGCCCTTTAAAAGCAAACCGTGCAGAGGAACACCAACCTGTCCAGTGTGCTCCGTTTCATCTTTATTGATTAAATACATCAAGAAGAACCTGTTGGGATAGGGCAGAAAGCTCAGTGTTATTGTTAGAGTTAAAAGTGTGAAAATGAGAGTTAAAAGCCTTAACTGAGCCCCTCTGAGCAATCTACTCACATGTAGTTGGCTAAATTGTGCTCCTCCAACGTATGTGTCTCGAAACCATGCGGAGTCGTGTCAAAGTAGTCGCTTCCGATTCCACAAATGAAGCACTTGGTCTGGGGAGACAAGAAAAAAAGAGTATTTAGACGGATACATTTCAGTGGATATATGGCAAGTCACATGTTGAGAAGTGGAGAACCTACAGGAAGTAAATAGGACAGCATGCATTTGTCAGATTGTACTGTATATGCAATGAATGGGCTATGGCGTGAGTGTATTCAGAGAAGACGTACCTCCATGTCCTCTCTGACCTGCTCCTGCTGATCTCTCAGCTCACCAAAGGCATCAATGATCAGACCTACACATCACACATACAGTAGTTAATACAGAGTAGTGTAATTAGGATTAGCGGTGTAATTAGTGGTGTAATTGGTCTCAGTGCAGAAAAAAAATTAAAATGACAATGTAATTTGCTTGTTTACTCACTATTGTTCTGTCTTAAACAAGTTACTGACAGCACTCTTAATTTCCCACATATATGAATGAATATACTTATATGTACAAAAATCATTGAATAAAAATTAGCACAAATTTACTTAATTCTAAATGTACCTAAGCATTAAAAGTAAAACTGTGTACTGTGAGTTATTACAGTTATTAGTTATTTTAAGATCTATTAAGGAGAGTTAGTTGTTCTTGTCTGTAGCCAAACCACAGGTGTCCTTTACAGAACTAGTACATTTGTATGTTAATTCAAATTGAAACATATAGAACTGATACATGTGGTTCTTAATTAGGCCTCTGCCTGATAAGTTCCGTTACTTGGAAATGATGCATCAAAACAGTATTATGCATAGAACAAATGCTTATCACTTATTTTTAAGCCCTTTATGTCAATGCAATGCAATTTACCTCATAAAACATCATTATGTGTCAACTTGCATTACTGGCATAAGCAGTTAAAATACTAGGAGTAGAACACAAGAAGTGTTTTGTATACATCTTATTCAATGTTAATGTGTTATGAAGTCCCTCTGAAGGTAGCCTTCAAATAAAGTGTTAACGTTTTTGTGACTGGCAAGTTCATTAAGGAGAATTAGAGTTTTGCTTTACAATAGCTCGCACAGTGTGCAGTGCATAATAGCTTTCTGTCCTCTATGTGTAAAAACAGGAGCGAAGCTTCTGACCCTGAATGATGGCCAGCAGGATGACGATGACGAAGAAGAAGAAAGTGATGTCAAAGACCACACGGTAGAGCTCATACTCATCTCCGGCTGGATCCTCAATCTCATCACCTATACCACCACCAGCTCTCACACCCACATACATGTGGAACAGGTAGCACTGAGAACAAGTTCAAGAGAGAGAGAGAGAGAGAGAGAGTAAGTCATCACATCTTTGCCTGTATGACTGTGACAGTAACACTGAACAGAGCCTTACAGTCATCATGTCATCGCACTTCATATCCGGCTCATCCTCATCCTCACTCATATTGTAGAACTTGCGGAAGAAGTTGAAGGCCACCACGGTATAGAGGTACACCACTACAGCCAGCAAGCCCACTGTCATCACCAGCTACACCATTAACGAACATAGAAACAAGGTATGAACAGCAACAAATACATCATATGTAGTTGTTTTGGTTAAATTAGTTCCATATGAAGAAAGCTTTCACTTTTTCGGTATGTCTGAAAGCTTTATATCCATGCAGGCCTTGGTTCTACTGTACCTGTTTGCCGTTGTGTGTGACAGAGGACAGGATGGTACGCAGCGTTTTCACGCCCATGGCGATGTCCAGCAAGTGAGAGGCAAAGAAGAAGTTGTTGTAATGACCCAGCAGGGACATGACCAAGTACCACACCAGGTAGAGGAAAGTCTGGAGAAGATTTAAAGAAGTCAGCAGACAGACACCAAATCAGCCAGGAACACAGTAACACAACAGTGCAGTCAATACTTACATTGTCGGTGAACACAACTCCAAACTTCCAAATCTGGTACTTGATGTCAATGGAGGTCAGCCTAAAGAAATAACAATAAGTGCAGTTTGAATACAGTGCTTTACACCTACCTACTATAATAGCTTGTCAATGTAAGTGTACAGAACTGTGCAGAAGTCAGAGAGCACCATTTATTTAATTTCCAGCCAAAAAGCCATTAAGTAAAAATGAATAAAGTTATTCATTTTTCAGAAAAAAGAAGCAGAAAGCATATATTTAAGAAAATATTAAACAGAAGCCTCAACAATTAATATAATATAGATATCAAACTATATATGTAACTATATACATATAAAACTTTCAGCATTTAACATTTCCACCTTTTGCATTTATTACAGCTTCCAGTCTTTTTCAGGAGAGTTGCTTTCAGTTTTTCAAAGAAAATCTGCAGGCATATTTTTTCCACACCTCCAAATTTCAGTCTTAGAAGGTGGTTGCATTTTTGCTTCACATGATCCAAGTAATCCAAACACATTCAGTGATGCTGAGGGACTCTGGGGTGACCAGTTCACTATTCTGAGAACACCAACAGCTTGTTTGTTTGATATGCAGATTTCCTTATACTTTTCTCTATATCCTTTTCTTCATAATGGCTTCTTGACAGCTACATATCCTTTCAGACCCATAGTATTGAGTTATCTTCTCACAGTGGAAGGATGGGACATAAACGTGGGTTTTTTCAGAGCTAAAGCAAGAGTGGAGCATTATTTTCTCGCACAGATGAAAGATGAAAGCTTTAAGTACTGTTTATTTTATGGTGATAGTTTTGATGGTCTAACAGCTCTTGCACAATTTCTCTTTATCTTTTAAATTTGTTTTTTTTTTCACTTTGACTTTACTTTCCTTATGCAGGTGAATTATCTTACATCTAATCTCCTCTGAAATACCCACTGAGTAAATGGATAACTTGTACTTAATGGCCATTTTGACTGGTAATTAAAGGGCAAAGGGTGGTCTCTAACTTTTGCACAGTATTGAAGGTCTGTTTGTGCGTAGGGAGGGGGTGTATTCTGTACCAGGTGAACATGGAGGTGTCCGGTTTAGGCTTCTTCTCCTGTGTCATTTGACTGACATCCAGAGATGCCAAGTCCATCCCGAGCAGTTCAGCAATTCTCTCTCTACCATAGATGTCTCCATACTTATCAAGCACCTGCCATCAACATTTTACAAAAATCTTTATTTCAACATATACATTAATATGTAAATGTATATGTATTATGATTAAGCTATATTGCCTTAAAAAGTTCTACAAACACCATTTTTACAAAATTCAAATTATTACTTAAACAGGAAGGGAAAGAAGCTGAGATTTGATTGAAGGGTCAGTTCTGTGTCGTGCCCACTGAGCAAGTGAGAATTAGTAGCACTACACTTATTTGGAAGTAGAAACAAAAGAGTAAATACAAACAAGTCACCCACCTTTCTCTTCACAAACTTGTCCCAGTAGTTGTTAGGGAAGGTTCTGTGTAAGAAAAAGAAAACCACATCAAATATCTAAATAGCTAAGACATAGACAATATGTTCAAAAGTTTGTAGACACCATGCACATCAAACATTTCTTCTAAAATTAAGGGTATTAATGGGGAGTTTGTCTTCCTTTGACCTCCTTTATTACTGATCTTCAACACTAGATGTTGGAACATTGCTGTGAGGATTTGATTACATTCAGCTGCAGTAGCATTAGTGAGGTCAGGTAATGAATTTGGATGATTAGTTTTGGAACACAAACGGTTCTCCAACTCATCCCAAAGGAACTAGATGGAGCTCCAGCACTCCAGGCTCAGCCCAATGCTCTAGCCAGCGCTTGACATGAGGCCTGGTGAACTCAGGCTCATGTGTGGCTGCTCCGAAGCATCACATTCTGTTGGCAGTGCTTTTCTATGGAGACTATACAAGCTGTGTGTGAGCAGTTGAATACCTCTGTCAGCCCTGGGGGCACTTTAAAGGAGCTGTAATCACTAATTAGAATGGGTCGCTGGATACTTGTGAACAGGTAATAAGTCAACTACTCTCATTTTCAACTATACCGAGATCTACCCACTATTTACTTCAAAGGTTTTCAGAAAATGATGAAAAACATCACATGAGTAGAAATGCAAAAGATTTCTTACGGTGTATTGAGTACCAGTCTGTCCCACTGGCCTTTAATGTCATCATCCTCTGGCTGTTCAGTGACATAGAGTCCATCGAATTCCAGCTTACGGGCCAGCTCCTTCTCTCTCTTGAAAATTACCAAAGGAACCTGCACCACAAACACAACAAATATGCAAAAAATAGAGAATGATCAGTATTTGTAAAATATATTTGTTACCCTTTTGGTAGCCCAAATAAACCAAAACCTAATAATAATAATAATAATAATAAATAAATGCATTTACATATAGTACAAATTGAATTATCAGTCAATTATATTTGTCAGTAATGATTTAGTTCATTTTTAATCTGCTCAAATTAAATAACTTAAAATATTAAGCATTTGCTCAATTGCATACAAAAAAAACATTTCATAATAGTTATAAATGAATTGTCTATCAGTGTCTGTCACTAAGTAAACGGTTAATAATTCAAGTGGTAGCACTTATTAATGCACAAGTAACAATTATGATTATAAAAATCATTAATAAACCACTAGATAATGATTAAATTGCTATTTATAGGGGTCTATTTTTGTAAAGCCTTACCATATATTTATTTCATTAAATGAAAATCTGAAAATCTGATCTGCAAATTGCAGGCTAGATCCATTTAATTAATCAGTAATCCTTTCTTTATTCTATAGTGTAAGCGTATTGTGACCAGCTGACCTTGAGACAGTTGTAGCCGATAATGCAGAGGAAGGAGATGATGGTATGTAAGATGCCGAGGAAGGCGAGTGCAGGCTCCATGTAACCTGTGCTCTCCTCCAAGAAGTAATAAACAGGCCCTTCTTCATCATCCTCATCTCCATTCTCCTCCATTCCTGAACCTTCAGCCTCACCGCCAGAACCCTCAAACAGTCCAGAGCCCTCAAACATTCCAGAACCTTCAAAGTCCTCTTCACCTGGAGGGCTACTGGACACCTGAAAGACAGCACAGGGAAAGATGATATTTTCACAATCCCACAGCAAATGTCATCAAGAAAAATATATTTTTGGGAACAAATGGGGATCATTCTCAGTTTGGAAATACATTTTTATAACTTTAATGAAAAAAACATAGCTGACCTTGTAAAAGAGCAGGATGAAGTTCAAAGCAAAGGCGATGAACAGAGCCAGGAAACGCAGGTTGTAGAAATTGCGGGACAGGTAGTTCTAAAACAGAAGATAAACAAGGAACAGATTTTACTAAATGTAGTTAAATAGATCTCCGTCAGTTAACCAACAAGTAAAACTTTGAGTCCATATCAATGTGAATTCATATACAATTAACATTTTCATTGTTGATCAAAAGAAGGATAAGATTAGGTACTCAGGCAGACATCTGTAAAAATGTACATGTCTCATCAGTGATAAAACTCATGCAACTGAAGGGCAATAAAATTACTACAGGACAAGTTTTGGGGTTTCATTTCTACAAACCTGGATGTTTGTGTCACATGGTGATGTGATCCTGCTCTATTCATATAAAAAGTTGTTAATTCTGTGCATATAAAGAAATGCTTTGATAGTGTAGTGTATCTGCATGTGAACATAAAGTAAATGTAAAGATCTTGCTTCTCTGATAGACTTTCTTTTTGTTTCTCTTCCTGCTAATATTCTCCCAGTGTACAGAGAATATGGAGACAAAATTCTACCACCCAGATCAGGTAGATGGTTGAAAGAATTCCTAACAATCCACTGTTTTTGCAATTTAGAAAATGTTTTATATAAATATGTGCGCTAGAAGACTAAATTCAGCAAATAGCACCACACACAATGCAATGTCAGCCTGGAAAATCCACCAAAATCACAGAGGTTTGTATCCAGGCCAGACTAAATCAATCAGACGGCCATGTTTGGTGAAAAACAGTAGGTAATTAGGCCTGTAATTTTCTCAGGGTAGGAGGGAGAAAAACACTGACATGTCTGTTCCCGATGGAAATAAAATCACCAAGCGGAGCTTGTAAAAGAGGAATTTACCCCAGGACCCCATGTACTTTTAATCCTGTCCGAATAGGGCTAAAGTCTACTTTAAAAACACTCTTACCATGAACTTGATCCTCTGAACCTCCAGCTCATTCCATAGCTCAAAGCCCTCCTCAGCAACTTCTTTCCCTTTTTTAGCTTTGACCTTCACTTTTTTCTCCTCCTCTTCCACCTTCTCCTCCTCTGGCTTGGCCTCAGCTTCCTTCTCAGCTTTTTCTCCGTTTTCAGCACTTCAAACGACACATAGATAGAGTTTCAGAGACTTTAACTGGTCTGTGGCACAATGAAATGAATGTGATGTGCTCTTACTGGATGTATCCTTAAACATGTTTTACTTATAACTGAACGCTTGATCCAACAGGAGCAGTCATTTTGAATCTGGTACTCACTCTGCCTTCTCTGGCTCTGGGGCTGGCTCTTCCTCTATCACCTCTGGTTCTCCTTCTTCCTCTCCCTCTGCTCCTTCACTCAGCTGAAAACATACGACAAGAATATATATGAAAAGAAAAAAACATTTTATGTGCAAAAAAAGTTGTTTTTTTTTCTTTTATGTCACAGTTTAACTCTTAGAGGTCTTAGAACAAAAGCATGGTATCATTTTGTATAAAATATTTGTCAATCTTAATTGAAGCAAGTTGAGAAAATCGGTTGACAGTGCAGATTCACAACTCAACTTTTTATAATTACATTTATGCAATTTTTTAATGTAAATCAAATGTACAAAACCAGTTCCAAAAAGTTGGGACAGGAGCATGTTTACCTCTGTGTTACATTACAATCACAATTTCAATGGGGACAGTTCTGGACTACAGACAGGCCAGTCTAGCACCCAAACTCTCTGATTATCCAGCCAAGCTGTTGTAACATGTGCAGAATGTGGCTTAGTGTTGTCATATTGAAGTAAGTATAGACATCCTTGAAAAAGACAGTGTCTCAAAGGCAGCATATGTAGCTCCAAAATTAGTTCAGTTTCAATGGTGCTTTCACAGATCAACAGGTCACCCACTAATGCCTCCGCCCCCAACCCAACAACCTGATAGACGCTAGCTTTTGAACTTCACACTCATCTGGATGGTCCTTTTCTTCTCTGGCCCAGAGAACATGGCATTCATTAAAGCTGGACTCATCAGACCACAATGCATGTTTCCACTGTGCATCAGTCCATTTCATCTTTTGATGGTTTTATGCACTCTAGAGGGTGAAGTACCTAAAATCATTGCAATCCCTGGCTGAGGAAAGTTTTTAAACTGATGCATTTCTTGCAGATGCATTTTTAATAAAGTGGGCAGCCCATGCTCATAAGGGATAAGGTCTTTTATTGATGGCCTTTTTATATCCAATGATCCAATAAAATACATTACTGCATCATCTGTTTAAGATGTTTTTTGATTTTCCAGATTGTTCCTAGTCTCGAATTGGCTCTGTCCCAAGTTTTTTGGAATGTGTTGCAGGCTTCAATTTCAGAATTAACATATATTCACAAAAAACAATGAAGTTGATAAGTAAAACATTACATACATTGTCTTTGTACTGTTTTTGTTCAAATATAGATCAAAGTAAATTTGTATATCACTTTCTGCTTTTATTTGCATTTTATCCACTGTCCCAGTCTCTTCCAGAACAGTGACAGCTCTAACTTGTAAGGGTTAAAGAGGAACGAATTTTTCCCAAATGTTGCCACAATTAAATGGTTAAAATGTAAATAATTCACTCAGAGTTTGATATGAAAGTCTTCATTCTAAAAAACTTAAATGATTCAGAATTGTTTACAGTGATGGCAATAGGAACCAGATGTCCCAAGAGTTCAATATTTTTCTACTGAAATGAATTCAGAATTTTAAGTTAACTATGTTACTTACGGTTCGTTTTTACAGTGTGGTGAATTGGCAGTGGCCAGACATTCTAAGGCAAAACAATTTATTCTAAGGCCAGAACTACTTATTATTTTCAGAATTACCACTATTTCATTATTATGAATAATGAATCATCATTATCAATATTACAAATATAAACTCAAAAGAGACTTGTAAGTTTACTGGCTGTCTTGGACAGTAAAGAAAATGGCTATATTTGTGTTGTAGACATCGTGACCCATGGTTCCCATCACCACCACTGTAAAGAAAACACTGTAAGTCGGTAATCCTTTAACAATGGGTGCCGCCAATTCAATTCCAAGGCAAATCATTTTAGATGCACAATGGTACAAGATTTTGATGTTACAAATTAAGTTTTTAAATTGTGGCCCACCAGTTTCCTCTTCAACAGTGGTGTGCCCTCTGGTGTTGGGGGCTCCTCTGGCTCTGTCTCTCCCATATCTCCGAGACCTCCAGGGGTGTCGAATCCTGGCCTGCCTCCTCCTTCTGCCTCCTGCCCATCTTCATCTTCTGCCTCTCCACCACCAGCTTCCTCTCCCTCACCCGATCCACCTGCTTCCTGGACCTTCCTGGCTCCTGGCTCAGGTGGGAGGTCACCATGCACCTCATCCTGAGTCGGGTCGGGCATGTTGGTTAGGATTTCAGTTAAGGTCATCTTCTTAGCCCCCTCCACCAGGCCGCCTCCAAACAGTGTGTTCCAGACGAGCATGAAGAGGCCTTTGCATATGCTGTAGATGAAATGCAGGATGCCCATGAGGATGGTGAAAAAGAATGTGGCCAGGCCGATAATCATTTCCTTTATGGTCATTTTCCTAAGTTTGCGATAGCGCCGTCTCAGATTGCGGAAGGTGAACAGGTTGAGGAAGTTCACCATGCTCTTAATGAAGTCGGCAAATGCTGAGCTGGACTCAGCCGGGGCCTCCTCTCCATTCCCTTCCTCTCCCTCCCCTCCATCTCCTTCTCCTCCTCTACCACTTTCCTCTTCTTCTTCCTCATCCACATCTCCATTTCCTTCTTCCTCCTGCTCAGAGATCTGTGATGCAATGTTCATCTCAAAGATGGTGTCCTCGCAAAAGTTGACGAAAAGTTCCATCTTCTCAGACTCGCCGCCCTCATTGACCACATCAAATATGAACTGCCTCTTAGACTCTCGGACCTGTGGCATCTCCCACTGGTTACGGTTGGCCTCACTGATCTCAAAGTAGATGCGCTCAATCCTTTTACTGGCGCCCATGATCTCGATGCGGCCTAGGAAGGGGCGGAAGTAGTTTAGCACGCTTTCGGCCTGCTCCAGGAAGTTCTGCAAGCGTGTGTCATGAGGCACGTGTTCAGAAAGGTTGGTGAGCAGTACGGCGATGTTGAAGCCAATGTCTTTGGCTGGCTCCTGGAAGCGATTGGCAAACTCCTCAAAGTTGATCATCTCATTCTCATCAGCCTCGGAACAGGAGAGAAGGAACTGGATCTCGGAGGGAGAGTATTGCTTTTGGCTGTCCATGGCCTTGGAGAAGTCCTTTTTAGAGATAAGGCCACGCGGGTCTGTCACATAATCGAGGAAGGCATCTGATGCCACAATGTCTTTTAGCTTAAGGAACATGTCGAAGAACTTGAGAATCATCTCCACATTGCTGGATGACTCCACCAACATGTCCACCATCTGGCGCGCAATAGTGCCATTCACCACGTTACCTGAAAACAAGGGAAACATTGAAACATAAAAGGGGCAGTAATACAGCTTCAGTTGTGCATCTTCACAAAAAGCTAACTCATTACATTTGAAGATAATTCTTTTAGAGAAGTGTCTCATATCATCATATGTCTCATACCCTCCAGCAGAGAGAGCAGCATTACGACCATATCTTTCTGCAGGTCCAGAAGTTCCTTCAGCAGACCGATCTGACTGGAGTCCTGAGTTTGTAGAAACACAAACACACAAAGCAGGAACAGCAAAATATTACAGACACTGCTTGTCAACAAATTTTCCAACTCCACTCATGTTCTGAGTACAAGAGGAGAGTCCAGTTAAAGACACATTCATTATTTTTATTAGACTTGGCACACAGGAGTTTTACACCATAGTGTAAGTCAGAGACCACCCTTCATTTATTTAATTTCCAGTCAAAACGGCAATTAAGTATAAGTTATTCATTTTTTCAGCATCAGTTAGTAAACAAAAAACACATAGTCACTCTCAGGGCAAAACCTTTTATCTCAGGAAAAAACCTTTTATTATTTTTAAACATTATCAAAAATTGCCAGCTACCCTTTAGTTTCTTTCACAATTTTATGATGAATGAACCAACCTATTTGGCAATGCAGGCGAAGTTTTATTTTGGATTTTATTCTGAAATCTCTAAATATTTTACTGATTTTTTAAACTCTTATTTTTTAATATCTTATTTTTTGTTTTTGTTTTTTTGTTTTTTTTTAACTTATTTTCATTTGATTCTTTCATTCAGTTCTTACACAAGTTGACTATCTTACACCTGATCGTCTTGGCAATATCTCCTGATAAATTAACAACTTGTACTTAATGGCTGTTTTGACCAGAAATAAAATAACTGTAGGGTGGTGTCTGACTTTTGTACAGTACTGTATATGTCCCTTCCTCCAGATCTAAATTAGCTTGAGATTACAAAACACCAGTAAAAAAAAGTCAGTTGTTTATTAACTTGTTTTTAGTGAGTAGTGGGGTCAGCAAAGTCATCCTACTATCACCTTACCTCAGAGTGGGTTCTACTCCAGAAATGATCCTTGGTATGCATTTATCAACAACAGATAGAATTAGAGCATCACTCACTGTGAACATCTGCATTGTAAGCTAAGACAGGTCAGATGGATGGGGATGGAGGAAAGGACACATAGGCAGAACAGAAAAGGCAGCTAGGAAAAAAGCTACCTTACATCACTGTGAAATCAAGCATGAGACATTTCCACCATATATGTCTATACTATGAGTATCATTAAGGATTAATGGCATCTTATGTCGACCAATAATATGACTTAACCCTTAGAAGGCACAGTTATTGCCAGAGATAAAAAGTATGTTGTAATTCTATATTAAACGTTTCTCACACTGAGTTAATTTCTCCACTCATTTTAATTCTGTCGATAGCAACTAAGCAACTAAACTTTTAACCCATATCACATTTATGTTGGTAGAAGTAGGAGAGTAGTTTTTATGATTTGAAATTGATCAACAGTCATTGTTGTGTATATAGTTTTGTTTTGCAAAAGGAAAACCATCCTTTATTTGTATTTTGTCAAGAGTTTGGAATTCTTTGACATCAAAACAAACAGAAAAAGTTTGAAGTGCAATTTGAATCTGTCAACAGAGAATGTAGTGTAAGTCATTGTGTAATGTAATGAATTGTATAATGTAAATATTTACATAATAACAATTACATTTTAATTTAAGTTTACATTTATTGTTCAAAAGTTTGGAATCACTGTTCAGTAGATTGGAATCAAAGTTTCCAACAATATAAAAAGCAGATGCCGAACACTGTTATCTATTTTTAATAACTTAATTGGGTTTTGATAGTAATTCCAAGTATTGCTCTGGTGTTGCTATGTTTCCTATGGTGTTCCAGCTTGTTGGTTGGGCATTGATTGGTGATTGTTTTGTGGTTGCTAAGGTGTTGCTAGGCTGTTGCTATGGTATTCCAGGTGGTTATTAATGTGTTGTTAGGCCATTGCTATGGTATCCCAGGTGGTTACTAAAATGTTGCTAGGCCATTCCTATGGTATCCCAGGTGATTGCTAAGGTGTTGCTAGGCTATTGCTATGCTTTCTCAGGTGGTTGCTAAGGTGCTGGTAGCATACTTATTTGATGGTGACGTAAGAGTGTCCAAAACCTTTAACTGCAGTGTATACTACTAGACGAATAAGCATTACATATTATGTAAGTGGAATGACAGAGTTTCAGGATATGAGCATTTCCCCAATCATTCCTATGGAAAAAAAACATTGGGCCTCATTCACCAATATCTTCCTAAGTTTTTTCTCAAATTTGATCTTGAGAAAGGTCTTAAGAAAAAGTCTACATCAGATTCATGACATGTTCTTTTAACCACTGTTCACACCTTTGTGCTCTTGAGTGTGCATACAAGAAAATGAAGAACAGTCAGTTGGCATTTTCAAGCCAACATAATGAAGAAATTTTAGATGTGTTAGATGTGAAAAGGCTGTATAATGTTGAGAATTCATTATATTCAAAAAGTGGAGACTGAATCTTGAGGCAAATAACTTTTGTCTCAAATGTTAATGTAAATAGACAATTACAGCATATTATTTATCATTATAGTCACTTCTTGTTCACATAATTCTTGAAATATCTAAAAATACCTTTTAGTGAATAGTTAATAATATTAAAAACAATACTGCACAGATTATTATTGTATGAAAAATAAAAAATTGTTAATATGGCAAGTGATTTAAAACATACATTACATTCTGTATATACATGTAATGTGAAATGAATGTACAGCAAAATGACATTAATAACTTGACTTCTAAGGGTTAAGAAGGTCACAATATAGCATTAATGGCATGTTATCAAAATCTGGCAATGCATAATGTTTAATAAAATGTCATTGATCCTTAAATAGGTGTGACTGTATCCCAACCTTGATGGTGTCCAGTACTGTATAGTAAATCCACAGAATATTATGTGGACTACAACAAGAACAAGGCACACACATGGTGGTATACACACTGGTCAATATAGCAGAGCCCTTGTTAATGATGAGTCTGAGAAATCAGAAATGTATGTTTTTGTCTTTATCATGTGGAGCATATGGAGCAGATTTACAGGAGTGAGCACCACAGATATATAAGTAACAAGGATCTCCCTCAGCCCCCATGATGAAAACAAGAGCAGCACTAACCCAACTAACAGGAAAACTTGTGAAACTGGGAGTGACTTGTAGGCTGTGAGGGGGTGTCAGTTAAAGGAACACACGTTGATATTTTACTGCCTATAAGTGTTAAGCACAGAAGCTGGATAGCACTGTCAGGTGATTTCTCTTTGACACTAAAAGGTTTAAGACAGAAAACAAAAACTCTCCCGCTTGGTCTGATTTTAGGTTTCAGTCAAATAAGATAAAACTAACTGATGTCTGTCCTTTTGCAGAAAGAAAGTGAAAAACAAACTACGACAGTGCACTCCAGAAAATGTGCAACCAGAACTTCCCACACAAGGAGAAGTGTCTGTGGTAAGTGAGGTACAGTATGGTGAGCAGTAAATGGCAGGTAAGTTTACAGTGAAAAGCAAAAGTGAAACACAAAATCTTACGCCATTTCGGAGTCCTGGATCAGGGTGCGTCTGGCAGGGTCACACATCAGAATAAAAATGTTATCCATCAACATTTTTAATTCATTTTTGTATTCATGTCATCTCTCCGGTTTGGACACAATGAGCCATTCTACTATTCATTTTCTAATTTTAAATACTTCTTCCACATCACTGATGCTGCTTGTGCATTGCCATAAGGAAGACACACACTGAGACCAGTCACCTACTCCTCACACTACAGTTTTGTAACATCCTTTAAAGGGCCCAAATTACGGAAAACTACATTTTCCTCACTTTTTTGATGCAGTATGTAAACATTGTTTTAAAACTTTCCGTTCACTCCCCAGTCCATATATGGAAACAAAGCTGCAGAACAGAATTTTGTATTTGCTGTTTTTGCAATGTCACAAAAACAAATGCATTTACATTTACCTTCTTTTTCAGCCAACAGTCGCTTAGCTCCGCCCATTCATGCCAAAGTTATAGACTTTTGAAGTCATGTCATCATTCTATAGTTGCTGTCTTGACAATATTAGCAATTCCAGGTCTAAACTGGTTTTCTGGGAAAAATGAATGGCATTTTTTGAAAATCGCTAGTACCACACAGTTAAATGTTTTCGGATCTTCTGAATTACAAGATCATTAAGAAGCCAAATTCAACTCTTGCTACATGCAAGGTAACACTGCTGCTCACTCAACTGTCAAAAAATTGGCAACCTCACCGAAATATTCCACAACCAGTAAGCTTTGTGGTAGTTCAGGGGCAGTTTCAGGCTCAGGTTTGAGTAGCTCAAACCTAGATCTAGTGACATTCAGGGGGAACATTTACATAAGACAAAACATATATAACATTTTTGTGTACCACTTCATTTTGAAAAAGCCATTTATGTTTTCAGATCAGCTTAGACCAGGAGTTTCTAAAATGGGCATGACGCCAGCTACAAAACAATGCACAACTTCAGAGGTCTACAAGGAGTGTTTAAGCCAGAGCTGCTTTTTGAATGAGAGATAGAAGATTCATGGCAGCCAATCAGAACAGAGGTCATTTACATACACTTATGAGCCAAAACATTATGACCACCATGCCTTATATTTTGGTCCTCCATCCACTACAGCATAGACACTGAAGGGTGCCTTGTGGTATCTGGCACCAAGATGTTAGCAACAGATCCTTTAAGTTTCAAGGAGCCACCAAACTCTGGGGAATGCCACTGCCAAGAGGGGTGTAAATGATCCAAGATGATGTTGAGAAAGGTGGCATGTATCAAACTGACGCCTGGACCTAGGGTTTCCTAGAACCAGCTTGTCTTCTTCCCACTGTGCATCCTGATGCCATCACTTCCCCAAGTTAAAGGCGCACATGTACTTGGCCCTCCACATAATGTAAAAGAAAACAGGCTTGCATGCCCGTTGTAGCCACTGTCGACAGTGGGCAGGCGATAGCATGGGCATTCTGACTGGTCTGCAACTGTACAGCCCCATATGCTGCAGGATGTGATGCATTTTGTGTTGTTATCAAGTCCTGTAACTGTCATTCAAAATTTCTGTGGCTTGTGCTCCAGTAGCGCTTTCTCTCAGGTCAGACTAAAAGGCATTGCCTTCGTTGCCCTTGCCCATTGAAGAGCTTTGGGTGCTCAACAGCCCATCGCTAGTTTGTGGTGTATCCCTCCTCTAACCACTATCAGTAGGTATTAACTGCTGCTGACTATGAGCACGCCACAGGCCAGGTTTTGGAGATGTTCCAACCCAGTCCTCTGGCCATTGGCCTTTAAGCCTGCCCATTAATCCCACATCCAGCACATCGATGACAAGAGATGACTGTTTGCTTAATGTCTAATATTTCCCAGACCTTCATGAGTGGTCATAATCTTTTGGCTTAGTAGTGTATATCAGTCTTAAAGGCATCATACCAAAAGCAGCCAGTTTCTAGTACAAAAACGTATGTAAAGTATGTAGATGTTTTAAGTGGACAAGTGGAAAAATATAAATCACATGTTATATGTAGAATATGGGCATTTTTAATTCTTAATCTTTGCAGCAAGTAGTGTGTGTCAGTTACAGTTGCGTTTGGTTTGGTTAACAAAGTAGGCTAATGCAAAGCAGCCTGTATTAAAACAAGTTTTCTGAGCTTGTATCATAAAGGGTAAGAGTGAATACAATAAGCTGATACTGCTGATGTTCTGCTGTTTAAAACAATCCCCAAAATTGCAGGCCTTTGTCTGGGGCACTGGTTTGTAGAGACTATGTGTATTCCCCAAGACAATCTAGAACATGATGGAAGATTTTTATATTTTTACTTCAGTCTATTAACCAAAACATCTACGCTAGTCTAAAACGGGAGAGACTCTCTTTAGAAGAGAAATACAAAAATGCATTGAATCAAGTGAATGTACCAGGCTTTTACATACAAGATAACAAAAACAGACAGCAACACAGTGGAGATGTCTACAAAGAATCAAGAGTTAATAATTAGACATAACACATGGGTTAACTGTATCAGTATTCAGATAGTCTCTAAGCTTTTTTACATTTCAAGCCATTAAAAGTTGCATTACTGAGTTAAAGGAAGGGCAGGTTGTAAAAGTCTATAAAGACTTCATTAGAATAATTATTACAGTGCTACTGTTATTAGGAAAATTAAGATAAAGTCTCCCTGGTTCTGATATTGTTTCCAATACCTGTCAGTCCTGTTTAGAATTAATTTATTAGTTCTTTTTTAATACAATCTATGATTTAATAAAGGTATAAATTAGGAAAAGGCAAATTTGTAGTAATAAATCAACCAAATATTTAGCAGTCTCGAAACTGCAAATATAAATACATTAAAGAATAAATAAATAAATAAATAAATACTTAGGAGGTATTATATAAAATTTAGTCACACAGGGATCAATGTACTAAGCCTAGGTGCAAATTGAACACGTGTCATGTCCAAAATTGGGGCACGTGCCTAAACGTGCAGTTTATGGGTCATATACAAAGAAAAGCATTAAATGTGCTTCTCTACCTCATGCATATGCAGGAGAATTGCACAAAAAATGGCTGGAGAAATTGGATACCAAAATTTGAGCAGCTAGCAGTGGCTAGTTTTAGTGTAATTTTCTTCACCTTTTAAAACCAGGCATAAATTAATGGAGGTGGCTCAAAAGTTGGGAGACTTCCTTTAAGTCTGGCAGCACACACAGCAGCTAAACAGAGAAACAGGACTTGACTGCATACTTAAAGAATGTATATCAATAAAATAACAATGTGTATGTGTGCAAGAAAATGAAACACAAAGTGTGTCTCCATGTGGCTACAATATGCATGTGCACTTTGTCCTATTTTTTCCCTAATTCTCCCTAATTTGCTATAGCAGAATTACACACCTGTAGAATGTTTTAGTGAGAAGTAAGTTAATGTATTAATGCTGCCATCACTCAACTTGCATCTTTTGTTTCAAGCTTGGCAACAGCTATTACTCTATTTTAAACCCAGCACCTCATGAGCGCGTGCAGCTAGCAGGCAGTTCTGTGGGCAGTTTTCTTGATTAGCTGCCGCATTAGTAAATCTAGGTTAATTGTGGGTGCGTGTTGTAGTTGCATCAAGACACATTTTGCATTGTGCATGCACTCATACATACATCTTCCTCTTAGTGGTCGTACCTGTGTATGACATGTATGCGTCACATATCTACATGCATTCATTTCCTGGCACAAAACACTGGTCAATCAAAAACACTTCTAATGACATGCATGATAGTGACTGTCAAAACAGACAATGCATGCAGTTTCCACCTACTCAAAACCTACATCAGTCATAGTACAACAATTAGTACAGAAAGAAAACAGAGCCCTAACAGATTAGATACAATTTTTAACAGGGGAACTGTAAAGGTGCTTATGTTTTGCTCACAGACTTAACAGCAGACACCGTGCAAGCTATTTAAGCGTACAAATGATGAAATCAAGATAAACAGTTAATTGTATTTTTTATGCCTGCAAATGAACGATCATTTATTAATATTGAAATGTTAATAATTAATAAATTACCTGAGCAAGATCTGTGAGCAAATAAGCTATAGTCAAGACATCATGAGTGTGATAAGGTAAACTGTCACTATGTAATTTTGTTTGTGGTTTTGTGTCAGTCTGCACTCGTACCTGTGCCAGCTTCATCATCATATGGGCAAACACGTGGAGGAATCCCACCACAGCATCCCACAGTCTGCTGTGAGCCAGTGACTGCTGGTTTCCTGTGCATGGGCCCTGAGGAAGGAACACACAAAGGGCAAGCTCACATGACCACACAGAGACAGAAAGAAAAGGATGCAACTGGTAGAACAGTCTTGAACTTTGGACGTCCAAGAAGACAGAATAAAAGTCCTACCTGGATGTATTCTGTCAGGCTGTTAAAGACCTGCTTTGCAACTGTCATAGCCTTGGAGAAGTTTCTCTTGCCTGGTTCATCAATGATGTCTTTTCCAGAGTAATACCAGTAGAAGTCACTGATGGATTCCTTTGAAAGACAGAGGAGGCAGATTGAGAGGTAAAGTGGGCGAGATGCAAATACAAAGACTACTGTCAAGCTAGGCTGGTAACAGATTGCTGTACCTGCAGTCTCAGCAGGTAGTCCACAGTACAGATGATAATGTTGATGGTTGTGGTGCTGCCAGTTTGCGTTCGCAGATAATTCTGGAAGTCTAGAAAGAGAAAAGGTGTACATTTAATACTGTATGTCCAAAAGTATCCAGACAGCCTAATTAGTGAATTCAGCTGCTTTAAGGTGCAGCCCCTGCTAACAAAGGTAATCACTAGGGTGTATATTTATGCCTGTGTCAAGCGTTGGCTAGAGGTATATAAAGCCCCCAGCTTTGGGCCGTGAACAGAATAACAGCGTTCTCTGGAGTGATGGAGCTTCATCCAGTACCTTTTGGATGAGTTGGAGTGCAATTTGTTTCAGAACTAATCATCCAACATCAGTACCTCCTTATTAAGGCTGACATAAAAATTTCTGCTTCTTCTCCTTGAACAATGCAATTTCTTAATGCTGTTGTTTATTTGATCTAACAAAGTTGAAAATGTACAGATTTTTATTTAGTTTCCTTTACAAACTACCAAGGAATATACATCACTTTAATAATCCCAGTTGATAATGAGCACTTACCGATCTGAACTGCAATCTGAAAGAGTTTTGTTTGGAAAAAATCTCAGTGCATTTAGCAATAAAGGAAGTTTTGTGCATCTTTTATACAGTAATGGACAACAGAGTAGCACACAGAAATCTCAGGTTCTACACACTCACACATGTTTCACTGGGGCCAACGTGAACATGCATGCACGATAACTCCTCTGGCAGCAGATTCTCAGAATCAATAGTCTACGAAATGCCTATTGATACAGACAATAGTCTAGATTTCTGAAGATACATTACATAAGAATGTGTCTACAAACTTTTGGAACTGTCTAACTCATATACACATAGCTATTTTGGTGGAACATTAAACTCTATGTGAGAGTATCTGTGACTTGGTAACTTGCCGTTATTATGGCCCTCGCAAAGCAGCTGCAGGAAGCGGAAGAGGTCACATGTGAACTCATCATCTGCCATGACTTTCTCATCTGCATAGGGGCACACAAACACACAAAAATCATAATTATAAGAGAGTAACGCTTAGCCAGTGTTTGTGTGTGGAAGAAAGATGTTAAAATGAGATTATTTTTATTGTAATTTGTGTGGTATTATAGTAAAATGTTGTTAAAGTAAAACCAAGCTATTCTGTGCAGTTGTGCACTCTAAACGTGAATGTAAAAGATATATTACTGTGCAAAAAAGACCCCTTTTTGTTTATCAATTTTCAGTTAAAAAGGCCATTAATGACAAGTTATTCATTTTTAAGTGTCAGGAAACATATTTAACAGAAAATCAACAAAAGCTTCCAACACTAAATATAATATGAAATCCATCCATATTTCCTGTCCACTCTTTACCTTTGTACATCTACTGTCACTTTTAACTTTTCTGTCCTTCCAATCTTACAACCAGCCAGTTACAGCTGCATCCTCCAAACAAACGCTGATCCCAAACAGTGTGACCAACATTATGTTCCCCTTCAAAGAGACTAATATCCAGACAAGCAACTAGACAGCATAGCTGCCTTCAGGTTTTTTTTGTAATGTGCATTTCAAATGGCTAAAGGAGATATTTCTGAGAATAATAGATATAAGACAAGCATAAGAAAAGGGGAAAGCCAAAGGAAAAGAAAAAAAACAAGAGTTTCCATAACGAGTTCAAAAAGATTTTAAAAGATACAGAGAAAACGGGACTCGGTAATTAAAGATTTCGTCTTTGAGAGTAAAGAGAAAATTAAGCTTTAGTTTTGCTTGAGATCTGAAAAAAAATCCACTGTGAGAAAAAAGCTCAGCACTATGAGTCTGAAAGGATGTGTAGCTGTCAAGAAGACTTTACTGAGAAAAGGAAATAAACAAAAAAGAATAAAATTTGCAAATAAAAAAAGAAGCTGCTGGTGTTCTCAGAACAATGGACTGACCACCCAAAGTCCAGACCTCAACGTCATTAAATGTACATTAAAACCTGGATCGCGAGAAGCAGAAATGCACCAGGCAAGGATGGACACACTAAATACAGAAAAAATGATATTTAGTAGTTCAGCCTTCTGTGTTATTTTCTGTAATATATATTTTCTGCTTTCTTGAACCTGAAAAATGAAAAACTTGTACCCAGTGGCTGTTTTGACTCATTGATTTGAAATTAAATGAATGAAAGATGGTCTCTGACTTTTGCACAGCACTGTATGCTTTTCATGTGAATGTAAAAAGTCATAGCCAAACCTGTGTGTCTCTACAGGCATATGAAGACATGAGTGGAGTATTGATTATGATCACATCATAGCACACTTGTTTTCCATATTAGCATGTTAGTACAACAACAAAGACCTCTCTAGGACACGTCCGTTTGTCTGTCCACCGAGGCGGAGCAATGCAGCAAACCGCAGGAGGAGGAGGCAAACACCTTACATCCGCACCAATCCAGCGGTTTATCCTCCTCCCCTCTTCCACACACAAACACTGATACAACACACTTTTGACATACACAGAGCTTACAACACATGGAAAACACACATAGTTTGGAGCAATGGAACACTACCAGACTGATGATCATAATGTAAGAGATGTAAAACATTTATATTTCAGAGACATATGGACAAAATATAAACAGTATGGAACATACAGTGAGAGTCACATGAGAGTGGGAACACTGTGAAAGACATGGTCACAGATAAAACAGAGCAGCGCTCTTTTACAAACAACAAACACACAAATGGAAATACAAACAGTGACACATGCAGGACAGATCTACTGCACTCCGCACTCCGGAGGTTTAGAGGAGAGGGGAAGGGCTGGGAAGAGAGACTGGGTTCAGCAGATGAGAATCCAGTACACACAAAAAACATCTTTTTACAGATACAGGAGGAAAATTGGAATGATTTCCACTCAAATATTTCACATTGTGGGCAAGGAGTGATAAATGAGGGAGAAATCTATGCTGGAATGTTGTGTGATGCAAAGGATCAAAACGATGAGATGAAAAGTAACAGATGAAAGTTGTTAGTAGTTTGAATGAGTACAGGAAACAAATATGAAATCAAACACAAACGTTTAAACATCCCTGGTCAAATGACATGTTTTGTTGATTTTCAAACTGAAAATAAGTTGATGCGTCCTCTACAGAGAACACACTTCTGCATGTTTCATTGCTGAATTTAACGTACTGGGGAAAAAACAAAACATAAAATGTGGCCTGAGCTAAAGATAGGGCACATTTTATACTTATATATGCTAAATTCAGCAAATAAAAAACATTAAAATTAGCAGAAAATGCCATGTTTATTTGTTTGTTTTTTCTCTGTGGAGGATGTGCAAACTTATTTTCACTTAGAAAATCAACAAAACATGTCACTTGACTGGAGATGTTCAAACTTTAGCATTAGACTGTAATTAAGATTTAGGGATACACTGATGTGGGAATTACGAGACCACTATCCAGTATTTTTCATTTACATATCTGCAGATGCGGATACATAAACATTTTAAAAATATAGAAGTTAGATTAACATGGATTAGGGTTAGAGAGAAATCCAGTACATTTATATGTATTGGGCTACCAATGCAGTAGAATGAATAAAATGCATACATTTTAGCAGAGTAAAGTAGCACCAGCTAAATGTTCTGCTCCTCTGGGGTAAAAAATTAAAATACGTCATCAAATATCAGTTTGAAATACTGGTCAAATCTAATCATCTGTCTGATATTTTTTGCCGATGCTGATATCATTCCAATATCATTGTGCATCCCAACTAAAATGTATAAAATCATGTTGTAATCTGTAGGACATATGATTAAGACTTAATTGAACACATTACACAAACACTCAAAACAATGTGAAATGGTGAGTATGCAACTATTACTGCAACAATTACAAACCAAATAGACAAAAACAAAGTTAACAGAAATATAATACTAGCCTCAGTGTTCTAGTTTAGAGAAGTTATATTAGCTTTATTTAAAGACTAAACTTTGTTAGCTTTAATAATAATTCCGGATCATCTTTTACATGTAAAAGGCAACACTGAGACACATTAGAAAATAACATATAAAAGTAAGTATATTAAACAGAAAACAAATTCAACATTAATGAATTAGAAACTTTATGTAGGTACCATCAATGGAAATCCCACCTCCACATGTAAACTGATTTTTCTGAACTGCCACATACTGTTTCAAAAATGCTTGTCATAATACATCATCTGGAGTATGACGGCGTTTTAGGGCCACTGTTAATAAAAATAAAAATAGTAGACTTCGAGAATAAAGTTGTAATATTTTGAGAAAGAAGTCATAATATTTTGAGGAAAAAAAAAGGCGTAGTATTTGGAGGATAAAGTGGGCTAACTGAAGGGGGCTGCCATAACACATTGGGGTCTCAGTTGCTGTACTGGTGCCGGAGTTCCACTCACTCCTGTCTGCTTGTGGATCGATCATTTTGATTATCATTCTCACTGTCTGTGAAACTTCATGCCGTCTTTGAATGGCGTGGAGATGTAGCCACTGATAGTCGTGTAGACGACCCTGCCTGCGATTCTTCTTCAACAAACAGACAGACAGTTTCCTCCGAGTCCGTCTGGCTCTTTATTCTAAATAAACACAGTTTCCTGCACAGCTATTTCAGCCGCTTCTTTTACTAGGAGAGACAGGGAGGCTGAGTATTTCATTATGGGTGAAATCGATATGAAAGTATAATTCCACCAACTCTTCAACGCCTCTTATTATTTACATTTGGAGGTGCTGCCTTCCCTTTGCAAAGCCTTTGGCCACAATATTATGAGTTTTTTCTCTAAATATTACGACTTTTTTCTCAAAATAGTACCACTTTATTCTCGAAATAGTACCACTTTATTCTCGAAATACTATGACTTTATTCTCGAAATATTACGACTTTTTTCTCAAAATAGTACCACTTTATTCTCGAAATACTATGACTTTATTAGCGAAATATTACGACTTTATTCTCGAAATATTATGACTTTTTTCTCAAAATATTACGACTTTATTCTCGAAGCCTACTATTTTTATTTTTATTAACAGTGGCACTAAAACGCAGTCGTATCTGGAGAGTCTGAGAATGATTTAGCATTAATTTTGAAAAGCATAGCGCAGTTCAAAAATGTTTTGGTCGAATGCAAAAGTTTGGCCTGTATGTTTTGTAGATGTTCTAAGTGGAAATAACACATTCTTTACAGAGAACACAACTCTGCACATTTTAGTACACACTTACTACTTATTTGCTGAAATTCACATGTAAAAAAATAAAACATAAAAAGTGGCCTGTGCAAAAGTTATGGCACACTGTATATTTTATTTTTTTTCCAATAAGTTAAACTCAAATAAACTGAAATTGTGTACTAGAATGTGCTGAAGTATGTTCTCTAAAGGAACTTTAATAAATTATGCGCCTTGTAGAGGACAAATAAACTTACTTTCACTTAGAAAATCGATAAAATGTAATTTGAGGGAGGGTATTCAAACTTTTGCATGTATTAACAGAATGTCTGTATGAAAGTGGAAAACATTTCTAAAAGTCATAGTATTCTGTAGAACAGTTTTGGGTGAGGTTACAATCTGAAGGTTCCAGGTTACTATCAATTTATTAATGAGAAAATGAAAAAAAGATATATAGGGCAGGACCATTACGTTTTGCCCCTTTTCAAAACAGGAGCTCCCATGACATCTCAGTATCTGAAATGCACCTCATTACTGTAAGTATAATCATTGTAATGGATCGTGGCTCATTTGTATGGTAAAGGGAGTTAAGCTCCTGTAACTGCAATTCATTTCATGGTTTCGGTGACCCTTCACCACAGTTCTCTGTATCTGCTCAGAGAAAACTGATTGGAAAAGAGAAGATAAGGGTCTTTCTTTCTTCACAATCAGTCATCAGTCAGAGAGGGTTGGAGGTACAGTAGATCTGTGACACAGCACTCAAGGAACAAAGAAACTTTTCAGTCATTGCTAACATGGCTAGAGGAGGAGTTAATCGGAGTCAAATGATTTTGTCTTTTGTAATGGATGCTCTGTGGCAATGACTGAAGAGTTGTCTTTTATTTTCCCTTGAACGCGAAATGAAATGCAGGTAAACTACACACCAAAGGAGAAAAGTGTAAGAGTTGGGGGAAAAAAGGAAGAAGACAGAAAGAGATGGGACAGAAAGGGAGAAAGAAGGGGAAGATAATGACAGGAATTATTTACCCCGTTCTAGCTTGATATCTGAGAACCGAGAAAGGAGCAAACAAGAGAGGAGAGATATAAATAACAGCTTCTAATATGAACAGATACTCCATAGGTTCTGTAGCAGATTATAACAGTCACACATGATACAGAGATACTATTTCCTGAAGGTCAAAAACGTGAGATACATGGTGCAGTATAGAGAGAACGTGGTAGGTCATGATATTAGAGCAGTATTGCCAAAATGAACGCCAACACTATTATGCACTTGCTGATCTGTTGTGTCCACAACAGTATGTCTATGCTGTAATTTAAAAATGAGCTAGCTTAGAGAAATACAGCAGCTATGCTAGTGCAGGGTGTTGACTTACTTGTGCCCTCCTCTGAAACCATTCCAAGCCCTTCTGCCTTGTTTTGTCTCTCAAATGCATTCAGGTCCAAAACACTGCAACACAAAGAAAAACATTCATTCATGGCAGATACAACACTGTCACAGTTTAACTGACTGTAAAACTTTATGGATATTACTCTAGATTACTGTATATGGCATACAATAACATAAGTTAGGTCAAAAAACAATCAATAATATTAGGCAACTGATGCTTTGAGTAACTTACTAGAGACTTGCTGAAAGAAAGATCATAGAGGTGGACAGTAACTACTTAAATTTACTCAGTTACATGTACTTAAATAATATTCTGATGTATTTGTACTTTCCAGAGTATTTTGGGAGGACAGGAATCTACTTTTTACTCACATTTTTGACATAAACATTCTTTTTTTTTTGCTTAATTTTGCAGTGGTACATTGGTGACCGTCCATCTGTCCTGTTTTTTGATTGCATCTCTAACTGTCAGTTTTATTTTAGACCTAAAGAATTAGATTTTTAATCGGGAAATTTTGGTCCAAACCCAAATACAGGCTGATAACTATCTGTCTAAGCATGAGCCAGACCTGACAATGACATGAACCCTCTGAAATTGACCCAAGCTCAAGGACATTCTGTCTAATACTGACCCAAACTGACCCATTCCCACTCAAAGTGCCAAATAAAGACTGACGTAACAATTGGTGCCGCAGAAATTACAGTAATTACTGTAATATTAGCCAATAATAGCCTGTAGATCATGTATGCAAAAAAACCCAAATATATAATAATAAAATAATCAGCAAGTTTAAATTACACTTTAACACGTTTATTCTTTAACCAGTACTTGAACAAAAAAAAAAAAATCAAATAGCCCTGAAAGTTTAAAAAAAATAAATAAATGAAAAAAAAAATAGTAGTAAGTTAATAAAAAAGTTAATAACTAATTTCTGATCAGCAATTTGGCTTCTCTCTAATCTTCTATGTGTTCATATTTAAAACTTTGAGTTGTTCAAACTCTATTTTCCACCAGAGGGCAGTGAAGACGCTGCATCTTACATTTTCGTCACTGGTCTTAATCTGTTTTATATAAAAGAAGGGAGCATAGAAAGACTACTGCAGCTGTCTAAAGGCTGCCACACATTAGAGGAGAAGCATATCACAGCAGACAGCATAAAGGACACGTCATGGAACAGCACAGATAAACAACAAGCTCAAGCTTATTTTACACTGTACCCATTATATTTAAAGGAATATTTTTTCAGATATTTTCAGAATAATGCCTTCAATTCAATTCATTTGTCAAAATTAACTCAGTTATCAAATTCTAAAGCTGTATTGCTTTACATGGAACATAGCATTTAAAATACTGAACGCATAACGAAAATATTTTTGGTCAAACAAATGAAATCATTTGAAGTCATTTTGGTTGCCTTACACTAAATTCTTCTTAGAGAGAGAGAGAGAGAGAGAGAGAGAGAGAGAGAGAGACGTTACCCACCTGCAGGTCTGCATTAGAGCCTGCAGGCTCAAGAAGAAGCCCACGTCCTTTTTATCCTTCAGATAATCCAGCATTCTCTGTAACAAGCAGAGAACAGGAGTGCAATCAAAACAACTTCAATCAGTGAACTGAGTGAAAATATCAAACTGGACAGTGCAGGCAGGATCCAGGACTAAGACAGAAGAGCAGTATACATTAAATCAGTGAACTAAATACAGATCACTAAATCTAAAGCACACAGTGTACATTATTTGATCAGTATAGATTATTGGTGAAATGTCATAGATTTTAATCTTTAAGATTTCAGTGTAAAAATGTACATCAGTCATTGTTGGATGCACGGTTGATTTACTTTTTGGACTCATAGCTAACCTGTTGGACGTCACAGTTGCCTCCGTTGAGGATGGAGATGCCCAGTTTGAGAGTGGAAGAGACCATGGCTCCAGGCTCACCTGACAGACGATATGAGGAAAGATGTTTGAGCTTTGACTGAGCTTTTTGGATGGACTGAGCTAAATGACGGCACCAGTTGTTAGATTCCTTATTTTGGGGCTTATGTTAGATTCTGAATTTGGTGCTTCTTAAGTTAATTACAGTCAGGATGGATGCAGGCAGACACTGTAATTCTGACAGCCTCACGCATCGTTTAGGAAAAATAACACCTCACAGCTTTTAGTCTGTAGCTAATCTATGTTCACAGTTGAATCAAGACCAGAGGTCTTTAACTCCACATCTTGAATCTCATTTCTGGCCTGAATTTTGTAATCACTGGTGGATATGACACAATATTTTAATACAGTGCAAAAGTTAAAGACCACCTTTTGATTTAATTAATTTCTATTTATGCCCATTAAGTACACTTTTCAGGATCAGGAAAAAAGCAGGAAAAGAATATTTAAAATGACCAAAAAACCCTCCAACACTAAATATGATCTCAAATCTATCAGCATGTAATTTGTCCACTCTTTTGTGTGCCCTACTTCCACATTAACTCTTCCATCCTTCCAATCTTAAAACCAAGTCACAGCTGTGTCCTCTCAACAAAATCTGTTCCCAAAGCAGTCACTGACTTTGTGTAACCCTTCAAAAAGACATTCACACAAGCAGTATGGAGGGATGTATAGCAACCAAGAAGCTGTTACTGAGAAAAAGAAATAGGCAAAAGAGGAATATCTGAGACTGCACTGATGAGTCTAAATTTGTCATTGAGATAGTGGACAGGGGAAAACAGAAAATGCAACCAATTTCTAAGACTGAACTTTTGAGGTGTGGAAAAATATTCCTGCAGATTTCCTGAAGTGAAAATTTGAAAGCAGGTCTTCTGAAAAGAATGAAAGCTGTAATAAAGGCAAAGGATGGACTCACTAAATACTGAAATATTTTATATTATGTTTTTGAGGCCTCTGTGTAGTTTTCTGTTCAATATGTGTTTTCTGCTTTATTCCTGACACTGAAAAATAAATAACTTGTACTTAATGGCCGTTTTGATTGGAAATTAAATAAATGAAAGGGAGACTTTTGTACTGTAAAGTATGTGGCCAATCAGTTAACAATCAACAGTTCAATTAACTACGCGTGGTTACAAAATCCAGGATGAGAAACTGGATTCAAGACTTCTGACCTAGACCATCTAGAGCCTGACTTCACAACTAACCCTAATGTCTTTGTTAGAACAGTTATAAAATCCCATGTAAGCTTTCAGTCAAGCAGAGTACAGCACTTAGAGTGCAAGCCTGGTACGAAATGCTCCACTGGCCATTTATTTCTGCAAATAAATTACATTTTCATCAGTCTATGAGCTGCCGGAGTGAAGGTCTAGAGACAACATTAAAGTGTAGCCCCACATGCTGAAAGTATAATTGGTTTTACTTGTTTGTGTGCACTGAGTACCTTTACAGGCGCTGATCATCTGCAGCACCATCTCTGCCGCCCCGCGGTCGTGCAGACGGGACTGCTGATACAGGAGCCTCTGTTTCTCCATCTCCTTCTCCTGTTCCCCAGAGACAGCACAGTGAGCCAGTCGCCTGAGGCAACTTCCCCAAACCCCACACACGCGCACACACTCACACACTATCTTATACTGTTCACTATCTTATACTGCACTTAATAACAATCACCTTCCATGTTTTCTTATGTTTGCGTCGCACAAAACATTTTTAGCTATCTTTTATAATATCTAAAAGGTACAGTATGCATAAAGTAGATCTTCATCTTGTATAACTATTCCTTGTCTTGGTTTGCCTTTCAGCTTAACAAATACATAAGAGATAATAAATGTGCAGGAATATTTATATACATTTCTAATACGAAATTAGTGCTTTATATCAAAATTTGTTCTATTTATGCATAGATACATCTGTGGTTTGATTTCTAGTAAGGGTGTAATGATTTCAATACATTGTCGCAACATTTGAAAAAACAGAACACTCGTCATATGGTCTAATGACATAATGTTATACTTTACAGATTGTACCATATTTCGGTTACCGGTTATTCAGTTTAATCACATCAGCGCCTGAGGACAGCAAACGAAGGTAAAACAAAATTAAACCGAACGTTTAAAAAAAAGAGCAAAGAACTTAACGAATTGGTGAAGGAAACCAGGAAAAATCCCCTTTGGTTGACTTTAACAATTGTAATTTTACAGTTTAACAATTTTGTAAATCTCTTCTGAAGATACAGTTCAAGACGTTTACCCTGTCAGCTCTAAGACAAGTGTGAGACTGTAGTAAAGTTAAGAAAATAATTAATAATATATATTTCTTAAGAATTTACCTGTCCACTTGTTCATACAGTTGTTTTAAGAGAAAAGTTTAAAAATGAAAAAAATTCTTGGGTAACACTTTATTTGGAGTGGTCCATTGTAGATGATTAATAAACTCAGTGAAGTAGCAGTAGTGAAGCATCTGAATACTTTGAAGTAAATATCTTGTAAATGTTCTGTTGATACATTACTTACATAAAGCAGATGTATTGTTTATCTGTTACTTCCATTATGCAAAACCTGACCTTACCCAACCTTACCCAAAACCTAACCCTAACCCTGGCCCTAATCCTAACCCTAACCTTAACCTCAACCCAAATCCTAATCCTAACCCTCATATGTTTTTGACATGTTACTGAGAGTCTGTTGAGTGTTTGTTTCATTTAAAAAGGACCACTCAAAATAAAGTGTCACCAATTCTTGAGAAGGTATTTGAAGAGTAATAACTTATCTCAACTATTTTTTTCTGAAATGTGTAGTTGAGAAAACAGCCAAGTTTAAGAAAATTTACTTTCTTAGGACACTTTTGTGAATCTGGACCCAGACTGACAGCTTTTTTAATTCCAATTTTGCACCTAAAACTTTTGCACAGCTCTGTTTATCATATGTACAGTTTATGGTTCCACCTCCACTGTGATTAAAGCCTCTTACTCTCGCTCTCGTTCACACAGCTCATGGAGACTCTCAAGCGGAACTGGATCTTTCCGAAAAAGATGTTAATACTTTTTGTGTTAACGCATTATCAAGTTAAAAACGTTACACCCCTATTTCTAGAGTACATTCCTATATCTTCAACAGTCTGAGTCTCAAAATGATTCTCATTCATCCACCACAGCCTCTCTTCCCCGATAATCATGAGTGGTATTAGTGGTCAGGTTATTTGCATTGCTCACGTTTTCTGACTGGCAGAAACGTTCGACTACAGCAAACAGCCCTACTCCTTCTGAGCACTGATATCAGCCTGCTTTTTCCTTCCCATCACTCTACAGCTGGGTGCTGCACTTTCTTACAGGTCTGCAGCCCACTAGTTACTCTATAGACAGCAGGGGCTGCCAGAAGAAAGGCTTCCTGTGAAGTTGATTTTAAAAAAATAGTCTAAACTTGGACAAACCGTCAATTACTAAATAAAGCTAGAGATCTCTAATTTTGCCTGAGGTTTTTGCAAAGGTAGTCCTTTAAATACAGATCCTGTTGTTAACCTGTTGATGAAAAGACATTATACATAAAGAGTACACACCCACCCACCCACCATGCATGCTGGAAATTAGGCTGAACCCACCCAAAAAGCACCCAAGCATCCTAGCCCCCCTCCCCCCGACCCACTAAAGCCCCACCCTCCCATGTAAGCCTAGGTGTGTTTTATCAAAATGTGAGATGGAGATTACGCTCTGATAAGCAGAGGGTCTCTGCATTTCTGTAATATAGTGTGTGCATGTGGATGTGAGAAAGAGGGAGAATATCTGTGAGAACAGAATGTGTCTGACTGACTGTGCAGGCTTTTACTGTAGTTCTTGGTGAGTACAGAGAGGGAGATAGGTCGGAGAATCCAATCAGAAATGAAGACATGAAGACGCAACGCAGTATGACACATGGGGCCACAAACAGTATGACACAAACACCTGGTGCCAATCCAAAGTACTTTAAAATCTCTAATATCTCTCACAGTTTAAAATCTCTAATGTTGTGAAAGATGCATTTGAAGATGAAACTGGACAATAATGCTTTGCACTGTAGACATTAACACAAAATCTACTTCAATATACACTGTATGTCCAAAAGTATCCAGAGGCCCACTGTAATTATTTAATGCAGTTCAAGGTACACTCAATTGGAATGCATGGCCAATAAAATAAGATGCTCTTAGAGACGAATTATGGTTTCACAAGGCCCCTGGGTATATGCACCTATGGAGGCCTCCCACCCAACTCAACTAATATGCAAAAGCCTTTTATTACCATCACATTTATAGTTCTGCACACCTTTGATGTTTATTTTAAATATGGTAACAGGGAATGAGCTTAAGGGCCATTTTTCATTATTTTGTCAGTTCATATGCAGGGGCTCTTTGTTTGAAAAAAAAATCTGTTTAGGATTGGCATTTAGAAATGCTCCAGAATTACTTGTAATAAACCTACTTTACATTAATTTGCATTAAAAGTTAGGAAGATTTTGCTTTCTCCTGTAAAGTCACTATTTTAGAGATATATGTTTTTTTAGATGGCAACGATATGCAGTGAACTGGGCCCAGTTTTGGGCAGCCAACAGCCTAGCTGCCTGAAACCCCTGAAGACCCTGTTAGTCAGAGACCCCTGGGCATTCGCCCTACTGACCAGGCCAGCACTTTATCACTGGAAACTCTGAATCCTAAGGTCACTATGCCCAATGCCAAGTGTCTGCCAAGTGTCAGTATAAAGCCTCCCAGTGCTGGGCTTTGGAGCAGCTGAGCTGCATTCTCTGCAGTGACTGAGCTCCATCCAGTACATACCTTTGGGATAAGCTGGAGTGGCATTTGTGATCCAGAACTAATCATCACTAATCAACATCAGTACTTCACCTCACTAATGTGATCAAATCCTCACAGCAATGTTCCAACATCTAGTGTGAAGCCTCCCAAGAAGAGTAGAGGCTGTCATAGCAGCAAAGGGGGAACACACTTGTTAATACCCTAGATTTCAGAAGAAATACTAAATGTGTAATGTCTACTTTTGGACATAAAGTGTCTTAATGAAGTTGAATTAAAGAAAACTTGATTGGCTGGATTGGAACCAAATCGAAACTGGTGTAGTTACTGCGTTCAGTAGGTGAGTAAAGGTGTTAGAGATCAAGGGCTGCTGGTGCAAACAGGGACAGGCAGGAAGTACACACAGAAAAGGCTGAGTCTGGAGAGGTGGGACTGCTATTGTATTAGGGGAGCAGTTAAGGGAACCTGTGTGAGTTGCGGTTTGAATCTGTAAGAATGTGTTTGTGTCTTACGTACACACACACAAACTCACACACACAAACTCTGGCACACACACCTACAATCTAGTACTAAGCATGTTAAACTGAAGGTTTTTAGAGGACAACAATGCAGGCTGTCTGAGAATCATAATAGGAGATAGAGATCAACCTAGTACCATTTTGGAAGTAGTAGTATCACAATATTTAACATCTCAGCAGAGGTTTAGTGAAAATATGAGGTACAGGCATTAGTGTCCTCTAGGAAATAAGCAATGAATAAGGCTGTCCATGAGCACATCACACCAGTGTCTACTTATTTCACATCCTGGTCAGGCCTGATTCGGCCAAATGTTGGTCTGTGATGTGTTCTACATGTCTTGTTTGTAAATTAGGTCATATTTTGCTTTGACTTCCATCTCTCTGCACTCGCTCTGGTCATGCACAGTAGACGTGTGACACAGAAACACCATGAAATCCAGGACAGAGACTCAAAAGGTAGAATTCAGCAAAGGTGTGCACGAGTCAGTCCACAACATAAAGACAGCGGTGCAAGGGGAAAAAAGAAGGAAAGAAAGAAAGAAAGTAGAACAGAAAATAAGAACAAGGAGAGAATTTTAGAAAGATAGAAGACAGAATCTGAGAAAAAGACAGAAAGAAATAAGGCAATATAAGAAAATAAAAGAAAGACAAATTGAAACCAGAAGAAAGAAAGAAAAAAAACAAAAAGAAAGAGAAATAAACAATAAATTAGGACAGAAACAGAAGAAAAATAAGAAATGGAAAGTAAGAGGAAAAAAACAGGAGAAAGAGAAAGAAGGAAAGAAAAGAAATTAAGAGAGTTTTAGAAAAAAGAAGATAGAATAAAAGACAACATAAGAAAAATAAATACAAATTGAAAAGACAAGAAAGAAAAAAACAATGAAGAAAAAGGAAAAACAAAAATAAGGAAGAAGTTAGGAAAGACAGAAGAAGAGAAGTAAGAAATGCAAAGTAAGAGGACAGTAAGAAATAGAAACAAAAGGAATGAATTAAAGAAAATGAAAAAAATGGGAAAAAGAAAGAAAAAAAAAAGAAAGAAACATATAGGGGGTCTGGGAGCGGGGGTGTGCGAGTGCAGTGCTCAGTGTGGTCACTCAGTGGATGGAGCTGTAGCTGCTCCTCTGTGTCCCGTAGCCCCAGCCCCCGGACCCCCCATACCATCTCTGTCTGTCGCACCTCAAAGGACTGCTCCTCGCCCCCCTCCTCCTCCTCCTCCTCACCAATGTGACAGCTCTGCAGAGGAACAGCCATGTTAACAGCTCAGTTCAGCTATTCATACTGGACCTAATGAACAGATCAGTGGTATCCAAATTCAGTTCTGCAGTCCAGCCCAGTTTGGTGATTTCCCAGCTCTAACACTAATACTAAACCTGGTATCAGTTGAATGAGCTGAATCAGGAGTAAAGAGGGAGATCATAAAACTGTGCTGGACTGCGGCCTTCCAGGACCAGAATTGGATACCCCTGGAATAGATGAAGTCCCACTCACCTTTGCCATAATATCAGCATATGCCATGTAGAGGTGATCTACATCAAGTTTACTAGAGTAAAGACAAGATCAGACAAGATAACTACATCCATTACAGCATTCAGTACATCCGTTTAAGCCACCAAGAATGAAATGAAGGCCTTACGTCTTTTCAGTGAGAGCTGTGCGACTGAAGTGAAGGATGAGCTGATGCAGAGGGTCTGGTTTCGCCTCTGTCTCCTCCTCTTCCTCTTCCTCCTCCTCCATGGTTTTCTAAACAAACCAATTCCATACATATACCACATTCACTGCTGCATGACCACACTGTGACAACACGTGGGAATGTGAGACGAACGGTCAAACACAGACTTACAGATAAATCATCGATCATCTTATCCTCAAAAGAGTAGCCTTCATTCTCTAACCAGTTGCGCTTGTATCCATCCAGGAACAGATTGGATGCCCGGTGTCTGGAAGGAACAGGATGAGGGGAAACTTTAGAAGTGTAACTAAAACAGTGGCTGTGTCTTTATAACATGTAATTACAGTAATGATTGTAAGTGTGCACTGAGAACCTGGGGATGTTGTAGAGGGGAGTCATCCTGAAACAGGCCACCACGGCCCTGCGGCGCTGCTTGGATAGCAGCTTGTGCCAAACCATCTTCTTGGATTTGAAAGGGTGTTCAGTCTGAGTGGAGAGAAGAGAGGACAGATGATAAATGATAATTTGGCATGTAAAATGCAGTCAAAATATCAAATATTTTGAGATTATTGTGACAATATTAAGATTAATTCACTTATTCACAGACATGTTCTACTTAAGTGATTTAATTTGGTAAAAGGGTTTTATTCCATTGGTTACATCATTTAGATTTTTTTAAGCCTTATTTCTTGAAAAAAGCAAAATTATCAGCATTATTTCTTCAAGTTAGCAAAAATATTTGCCAATGGAGTAAGACATTTTAAACGCTTAAGTCCAAATTTCAGTCCTTTCAGCAGTCTTCAATAAATATTCACTATTTAGACTAGATTTGATTTCACCTGCAAAGATGTCATTTTGGTAGTGTAGTATTTAATACTGTGCACATACAGCTTGTATAATCTTCATAGAAAAGCAAAGCCAATAGATTGGGACACTAGAGCAGCCACATGTGAGTCTAAGGCCTCCATGCACATGTTAAGTGTCAGCTAGAGGTCTCTTAGCTAGAGCGCTCCTCAGAACTGAGCTGTGGAGCATCATTCTCTGGAGTGATGGAGTTCAATCTAATACCGTTGGAATGGGGTTTGCGATCAGTACCTGACCCGACCTGTTGCTCTTGTGATTGAACTCAATCAAATCCTCACATCAGTACAATCTAGTGTGAAGCCTTCACAGAAGAGTAGAGGCTGTTACTGCAGTAAAGGAGTGAACATCTCCTTATTAATACACTTGATTTTGAGGAACCCTGGATGAGCAGTTGTCCATAAACTTTTGGACATGTATGTATGTGTGTGCATGTACCACTTACCACTTCAATGTGGTACAACACAGCAGCAACCTCCTGTACTCTCTTCACGACTTTCTCTGGGTTTTCAGCATCTTCTGCCTTGCCTGAAGTCTCCTTATAAAGAGCCATTTGCCAGCGCATGGAGGGATCCTCCACCTGTAGATAGAGTCCATGAGAAAGGCATCTGTCAACACCTCCCCACAAACACAAATACATATATACACTCTTTCCTTTCCTCACCTTGCCTTGAAGATGAAGGTTATTCTGCAGGAATTCCCTCACTTCTTCATCTGTGTCTTTCTGTAACAAGAACATCAACAAACTAAACCATCCACTATGACAGCTGATACTTTTTGAAATAAGCCTTTATAAAAGTTTAAGTTTATGACCTTAATGTCAGTTGTTATAAAAGGCTTACGCATGTGTCATGTAGCCTTGTGAATGCTGATTTTCAGTAAAGTGTTATCAATAAATTTAACTGCAGGTTCACAGAAAAGAGTGTAAACAGTTCGACCTGCCCCCTCTTCTAATATTACTCTCAATGAAAACAAAGTATTACGTCAAACTAATGTACTTCTTTAGTGGCTCAGTACCAGAGAGTAGCGAATCTTGGCCAAGTTTATGAGCTCTTGGTCTGCAGGGGAACACATGTTCAGACCAATGGGGAGCAGCTTCTTCAGAGCAGCTACAATCAGTGACGTCTGTACAGAGTAGCGATCGCCACGTCGCTTCTTCTTGGTACGCTCTGCGTCTGCACCTCCACCCTGCGAAAACTCAGCAGTTAGACTCTAGCGTTATTAGTCCTGACAGAGGATACGTGATGTTTCGTTCAAAAACAGCTGGTATGAGGAGCAAAACGTGTGTGCTGAAGTCAGAATCTATTGCAAAAAAGGAAAGAGACAGCGACCTGAATGAAGATGTTGTTGACAATATCCAAAACATGATATACAGTTACTGGCCACTGGTACCTGGTTTCTACACTCTCTGTCCATTTATGCACTTTGTAGTACTAATTACTCATTGGTCAGGACTCTCACAGGACCACCAAGCAGGCAATCTTCAACATTAATGTTTTGGACTGTAAGTTCACCATCCTGAACAGAGTTTATACTGACCACTTGTTGAAATATAAATGTGCACACATGCAAAAATCTCTTTAGGACTTTTAATTTATTTTAAATAAAAGATCTTGTAATTATTATTATATTATTATTATTATTATTATTATATTTTTCTTTCTTACTATTTGGTGCAAAAACTGTCATATCACAAAGCAGACATTAGCTATAATCTAAACACATCTGCCTTGTAGCTTAAGACCTGTAAACCGTGTCCAGTATGGATGGGTCAAAATCAGCCCAAACAATGTGTGAATAAAGTTTCTCAAACGCTGGCCACTCAAACGCTTGGATCATGCTTACCAACAAACAATTGGCTAGATTTAACCGTTATAAATGAGGAGACAGTTCATGGGTTAAAATATGGATGAGAAAGCTTGTTAACGCTCACTACAGCTCCTGTTTACAAGAAAAGTCTCACCCTTCAATAAAAAGAGCCAATCAGCTCAAAAGTAGGAAAAGTTTGCCCCTTAGTTGCTGAGATCTGCACATGCCCAGTAGCCACTGTGTAATTGTAGGACTACAGTATCCACCTATATGGTAAGTGGACCTGATAAAATGGACAATGAGTGTAGATACAAGGTAGGTGTACCTGATGAACTGGCCAGTGAGTGTGGGTACTGCATACTTACCTGAAGAGAGAAACAATCTCTATGTTATTATGTTACCTTTCCTTGTTCTGCCATTGAATGGCTATTGTTTGTATGAACTGCTAAATTATGTGTTACAGTATTAATATATTGGCTGAAGAGTTAAAGTATGTGTTATTAAAAAAAATAAGTAGGGAAATTTGAGTTGTGGGTAAATTATTTAAGCTTAACTGATCTACTGTACAACAAAGGGAGTGGGGTTCTCATGTTGCCAGGGGAGAAATCATGCGTAGAAGGCAAACATTACACTCAATCTCTGAAATCTACAGATTCACACTAATTCTGTCGGTGAGTGTTAGGTGTAGGATAACAGGTAGGGGGCAGTGTTGGTGTAGTGAGAGACCTGTCTATGCACACGCAATGCAGTCCTGTTGTTAGTAATGTGACGTAGGTCACTAAAAACCAGCACAGCACACGAGAAACCAGCACCAGGCTAAGGGGCCTCCTCTATCACCCCTCAGCTCTCACGCGTCCACATGCATGCATTCCACTGCTGCAGCCGCAGGATTGCATTACTGTCTTGTTATCTGCTGCCATAAGAGTTCCCTCTGGCCTGTGTGTGGAAGTGAGAGAGAAATAGTGCATGTGCAAATGTGTGCTTGTGCCCTTGCATGTTAGGCAAAGAGGGAACCATTGCTGAGTAGATAACAGGTGAGACTGCAGTAATGACCATCCTACAGCACAGGAGTGGAGGCATTATTCTAAGGCCTTATCTTAACAGATCTTACAACTGGTACACACCCATAAGGATGTTTTCAGTGACTGGACATGTGAGTCGGGTGACATCATCGTGTAAGTTCATAGATATGAATATGTATTCTGAGTAAATGAACCACAGGGAAGGGAGTTTCTCTTTAAGTTCAAGGGTTTAATTGAATTAGAATGGAGGGGAGTCAGTAGGAGCTGGGAAATGTGATTAAATCCATGAAAGCAATGTCCCCCTACAAAAAAAACATTATCCATGATGCAGTACATCCATTTTCCTAAATACTATGAAGAGATGAATAATGAGAGAGGATGTATTTATATGAGCACAGCTAAAGAGAAGAGGGGATTAAAGGGGCCCCCTGTGAGGGAGCTTCACCACCACAACCTCAAAAACAGTCAACAACAAACAAGAAAAAGAGCAGTAAAAGAAAGAAAAAAGAGAAAAAGGAAGAGAGAAAAGGGACTCTGTATTGACTTGCAGCAAAACATGATCCAGCAAATGGCAAACCCATCAAACTCTACGGAAGGCAATGGGACTCAGAACCAGCAGCAAAACGGCAGCTGAACAGAGTGCCATGAACCTGATCCTGCTAACTAGAACTGAGAGCTTTCATCAAACACCTTACAAAGCAACATCACACACACTGGCAGCGAATGGGGCTTAAAGTGAGTGACTAGATAATAAAGCATAGGAACGATTAAAGCAGATCACATGACATGGTGAACTTAACTGCTACACTTTATTAAATGGGACACTGAATGTTGCTGTATATGTGTCAGTATGTGTCAGTGTGCCAGTGTGCGTGGGTGTTTGATGGAAAGCCTCGGCAGTGTGGTGCCATGCGATCAGCACAGCCTTGTCGTGCAGAAACGTGGTCTAACCTCTCCGTCCCCAGCCTAGAGAACCCAGCATCCACACCAGGACAGAACACAGAGAGAAACAGCACTGTTAACATCCTTGCTCCAGTGTATCCACAGCCCTGCTCATCCGGCCAACAAACCCACCCTCACAGGAGGGTCAGACAAAACAACAATAATAAAAAAAAAACACAACAGAAGCAGCAAAAAACCGCTGCCCCACAGATGACCAAACCGCATGAAGAGGAGAGAGACTCTGCTACATAAAGTACAGCAAGCAGATGATGAAAACAGAAAGTGCTAACAAACAACTATTTATCTGCTATTTTTCATAAGAAGCTGAAACAAAAACAAAAAATATCACATTATCACATTTTAGCTGAATATATCAGACTAGGCCTGTGCCTGTAATGGCGTTGTCTTGTTCGGGTAAACGTCGAGACTAACGATTAAACCAGGTTGATGCAGACTTTGGGAGTATTTTTTCACTGTTTTATTTTTTATTTCTTATTACTGATTTTTATTTCAACAAAGGTTATTTTACATGGATTTCAACAGAAACAACAATAGTAGAATAATATATAAAATAAATAATAAAAGTACAGTTCAGTAAAAGTTATAATATGCACAAGTCACATAAATTTTTTTGTCACTAGGGGCTCTTACTGTAGTAACTCTGGTAACCGTCACTGGCACAGGCCTATAGTCATCTGCAAATGTTTGGCCACACCTATTCAAATCACATGTTCTGTTGATTTTCTAAGTGAAAATAAGTTAACCCATTCTCTATAGAGAACAAAGTTTTAACATATTAGGAAAAAATAAAACATGAAATGTGGCTTATGCAAATGTTATTGCACGTTATACCATTTTGTTGTTTTTTTTTTCCTTTCCAATATGTCCAATATGTTAAGCTCAACAAATTAATAGGTGAAAATAAGTTAACACATTCTCTACAGAGACACACATTTTAAAGCACTTGTTTAATTGCTGAATTTGACATATTGGGAAAAAAAAATATATATAAAACATAAAATGCAGCCTGTGCAAAAGTTACAGCACATTTTATTATTTACATTCATAATTTTCATTTTTTTTTTCCAATTTGTTAAACCCAGCAATAAAGTTTGTTTTCTGTAGAGGATGTATCAACTTATTTTTTCTTAGAAAATCAACAAAACGTGATTTAATTGGACAGACAATTAGAAATGTATTAGACATAGCATCCTTTTTTACTAACTGAATCGGATTTGAGCTCAGGGTAGTGTGCGTTCTACATGTCACTGCAGACCTCACCTTGCTCATCTTGCTCTTGCTGTCAGCTGTGAGGAAGGACATGTTATTAATCTCATTCATCACCACAAAGTTCTGCTCCTCACGCTTGAAGTTCTGGAGAACAGAGCAGAGTGGCACTTAAAAACAGAAAGGACTGGTTTGTAATAAGATAATGTATACACCAACGGCAAAGCAGGTACACTCACATGAGATTTGGACCAGAAGATGAAAACTTCTCCCACCATCCTGAAGAGGTCTTCAGCATCAGGATCAGGGCTAGTCAACCACCTCGCCCTTCAAACGCAAAGATATGAAGTAATATCTTCATGTCACCCACTCACAGAGAGCATACTGTACCTGTTAATACTGCAGTCTATTGCCAGCTTAAGCTTACAGTGCTATAGTGAAAACTGCAGATGGGAAATTTTAAGAGGAGGATTCAGGCCTAAACTAAAGTTTACTATTTTTATTGTTGTGTTATACAGTATTCGATAGCACAACACTGTACAATGAAATTTTATATGTTTTTTATGTTTTCATTCCCTCTCTACCCAGTATGCATTATGCCTATATGTCATTCAGCCATTGGGAATCTCTGAGGTGTCAACCAACCCTGACTGCTAGCCCAGCTGAACTACAGGATAATTAATACATTTGAGTTAGCAGTGTGAACAGTTACCCCGGCTGGCAAACAAAACTGAAAAGGAAAAAGCAGTTCTATCTTTACGTGGCAAAAAATGGAAGTTTTCCCCTTTTAGCCAGAGAAAAGAAGCCAAACTGAGGTAAGGCAGATAATCTAGATAATCTTTCTAATTTTAGCTTTAAGTTTGTTGTCCTTCTCATTGACGAATTACTTCTGTCACTGGGGTGATCTATTCATCCCTTCTTTCCATTGTAGTTAAGATTTGAAAACAGCTACTACAGCTATACTGTTGCAATAAAATATTGGCTTTCAAGCAGTAACATTTGTTTTCTCCTGCTTTCACCAGCTATTTAAAAAAGAAGAAAAAAATAAACTTCAGAACAGCCAGTCCCCAAAAATCCACCCCAAAGCAGTTCCAAGTTCCTTCCATCTTCAAGATGCGTTACCAAAAGGGAGCCCTCCTAGTCTTTCAACTGGAAAATCTCACTCTGATGACTACTACGTCACCACTTTGGAATCTGAGTAAGCATGTTTACAGCAGATGTAGTGATGTATTTTTTACATCCGACTATGCTTGGAATCCTGTTTTATAAGCACCAGCTTCCTAAACATCTGTAGTTGTAGTAGGTTGTATAGACTCTAATTCCCTTATGCCCTGTGGCTTCAGCACCTGTTGTTGTCCACGTAGCGGATGAGCAATGGGTAGAGGGCGTAAAGGTCTCGGCATAGCACAGCAAACTCATCCCGAATTGTTCCGCCTTCACTGTCCACCTCAGTCTTCCCCTCCATGCGCAGCTGCTCCTCCTCAGCAACCACCTTGCCTGATCGCTTCTTCAGCTTCTCCATGGTGGGGATGAAGTGAGACTTTAGCATTTCTGGCTTGGCCCTACTCACAATAGGCTGGGCGAACACTGAAGTAAAGAGAGAGGTAGAGGATGAAGATGGTCACTGTAGAGCTCATGTGCAATGTTATTTTAAATCTCCTTCATAAAGGGAACGTTTTTCGGAACAAGGTAGCTGGTACGCAATGCAAGGAAGCCAATGAAAAGTATCAGTCAGCATGCCAGACCTCAACTGCATTACAAATCATTTTATGCTACGAAAACAATAGCAACTTGCAGAATCACTCTTAGAAAGCTTCTAGAAACATGCTGTGCCAGTGATTAATGTGACTAATTTTTAATCGCCTACTAACCAGCCAATCTCTTCATCCAGGAGGCCTCGTCAATGCCCAGGTTATTGACCACTATCTTCATGATGCTGCCCAGCAGCTGGTTGAGGTGTTCAGAGGTAACATCTGTGCACAGCTGTTCTTCTTGTTCAGGGAAGCTCTCCGGCCCCCTCTCCCACCAGCGGGGGAGGTAGTTACACAGCATGGGCAGGGTTATTTCAATCACATGGGGCATCTCAGTGTAGCGGGCTCCGGACTCTGCCAGGTCCCCGATCTCCTTCATCAGCACGTCCAGCTCAGGGATGTCCAGGCACAACTCCTGCACCTGACTGGGCAGACCCAAGACTAAAGAACAAAGGGGAGAAGAACTCTTAATAGATATACAGTACAGTACTCACACAGCTTTAGCTACACATATGGAGCTTTTTAAGTTACCAAAAGTATGTTTTATGCGCACAGTTTGCAAAAGTACATTAAAACAAAGAGGAGATGATACTCACTAGCTCTTTCTCTTGGTGTTTTGGTTGTATAGACTGAGTATGCATTGAACTCATTGAGGATGGGTTCCAGAAATGCCACAGGCATAGCAGCAGCCAAATGAGCCAGACACTCTCCAAGAGCAGGCCTTAGTCTATAGACAGCATACATTATTATTAAACAAAATATGATTTCTCACAATATGCACAGGCTTTACACCACTATGTCCATGTATAATGGACTCATTACATTAGTGTCTATTTGAAGTGGCCGATATCGCAAAAATTTAACATCATAATTCTGCAAAATATTGTCACAATACACAATATGCATTGCAATATTTATTAGTTTTTTCCAGAGATTTGATAATTTCATACAGACAAAAAAAACTATTAGTACTGCATTTAAAAATTCACACAGCTCATCCTTTGTTTGTTTAATTTCCAGTAAAAACAGCCATTAAGTACAAGTTATTTATTCTTTTTCAGCAGCAAAAAAAGCATATACTTAACAGAAAATGACACAGAACTTTCAATTTTTCAAACAAGTAATTTTCCACACTTCCAAAGTTCAGTCTTAGAAATTGGTTGCATTTTCTGTTTCTCACAATCAAAGTAACAGCTCAGCAATGGCTTCTTCACAGCTTCTTCCTTTCAGACTCACAGCATTGAGTTTAAGTACCAGTGATAGGTTCAACATGCTCAGAAAAGCATATTGTGATATAGTTGATCACAGTAACAATAAACATTGTTATACTGTTCACCCCTAGCATCTATAACATATAGGCAGAATCTTGGCATTATGAAGTAAAAGCTAAGTTAGTTTTAACTTACTTTTCAGCATGAGGGGTCTTAACTGTGCCCACAGAGTAAATACTGCACATGAGGCGATAGCAGGATATCTGCAAGTCATCCACTGATAGAAAGAGAACACATTCGTGTGAAATACAGCTTTCAATGAGCTTGAAACTGTTGGGTCATACAAATAAACAACCAAAAATGTTAGAAAACTATACAAATAACTTACAGATCACATCATCTCCAAACTGATGCTGGGCAATGTGGTCGAAAAGTGAAGTAAGCACTGGCAGCAGGGCAACAGTGGTGTAGTTAATGTTCTGAGACACCCCTTTAACCTTTGGAGAAGACAGCAATGAAGAATTAGAGTGGTCCTGACTTGATAGTGTGACAGCAACTAATACACAACGGCACTCTTCTGACATCTAACCTGATTTTTGGTGGATACTTTGCCCAGTTTGAGGTTCTCAACCATCTTCTCAATGTCATCAGCAGCACTCTCAAAGAAGGAGCGCAAGCCAGCCTTTACGATCTCCGGGCCGGATTTCATCACAGTCCTGTACAGAGTAATGAGGTTAGGCCAGGTGTCTATGTCTCAGTTCTAGGGACTGAATACACTGCTCACTTTGTGTTTCCCCTCCACCAACATATCTGACTCAACTCATGAGAGGCTTGCTAATTTCATAGTAAGTTGAATCAGATGTGCAGTGGTCTGGGACTGAGAACCGCTGGGTCATGGAGGTAGGAGAACACAAACACATGCTGAAAGAAAGAGAAATGGGTTGTAGTATGTAATGGCTTTCTAAGAGAAAGTTTTTAAATTACCTGGCATCCAGTGAACGGGACAGGATGTGGAGACAGTTTACTACAGCTGAAGCATCAGTTCCTGCACACAACACACACACCATGGACTGGAGTCACTACTGGATCATAGGATTGTACCCGGCACCATCATGTCATGGTACCACTTTTCTTTTTAAAAGAAAGATTAGTGTAGTTTAATATTTTTCTCTTGGGAGGGGGGGGCAGTAGTTGGGAGGGTAGTGTTATGAGTTATTTTTCATTAGTCAAAAATCACCACCATTATAATATAACAAACACATAATAAATGAGAATAATAAATTAAATAAATGAGAAGGGAACACAAGAGCATCTTGCATCGGACACTTCTGCTTTTGGAGATGCTAATACCATCAGTAACAAAGCAGAAGACAGACTAATCATTTAGGCTGCTTCTGTTGCTGTGACCCAACTGATCAGTTATAGGCATGTTTAAATTAATTTACTGGTTGAGTTTTTTGAGACTTGAGGCTAAATGTACCGCCAGATTGCCACTTCACAAGCTCTGCGTTATAGGGTAAAAATTCCCCTCTTAAAACATTGAATAATCCATGATAACTAAAATTGCAGCTCTTGCAAATTGAAAATTGCACTCTTTCAAATTTTGATTTCAAGATAAAAATTGTTCAGCTCTAGTGCTACGTGTGCAAAGGCCTTATGATTATTGAAAAATTGGCCTTGTAAAATGACAACTTGGCTTTAAAGTAGCTGATATACCATGAATACAGTCACAATGATTGCAATGAGAAAGCACATGCTAAAAATTGCAATGGAATTGTACAGCTGTTGTTTATTGCTCTGTGTGCATTTTTCTTATAGGAGCATTTTGTAGAAAAAGTACATAATAAAATCGTTCACTTTATTTTCAAGTCAGCATAATGCTGAACAGGGTGAGTCACAAACATTTAAGCAGAGCACAGCAAATTATAGCAGAAGCACTCAGAGAGAAATGCCGTGTGTGTGTGTGTGTGTGTGTGTGTGTGAGCGAGAGAGAGAGAGAGCAAGAGAGAGAGGGAGGAGAAGAAGGACGAAATGCATTAGTAAAAGACAGAAACAGAGCACTAAAGAAGTAAAAGCAAATAGAATAGAAGCTTGTATGAATGGAACACAGTAAGGGTTTATTAATAACACAGAACAGAGCTGAGAGGCAAAGCGATGTAACATCAGCCTCTTATGCAGGTTCTTACCAAAGAGGGAAACTCTGTGCCTCACTAGAGCAGCCAACTTACAGAAGATACTGAGGCAGGAAGAGAGAGAGAAAGAGAGAGAGAGAGAGAGAGAGAGAGAGAGAGAGAGAGCAAGGGAAAAGGAAAAAGGGGGAGGTAGGGATGGAGGGAAAAAGAGAGGGTGAAGTTCAGGTAAGGAGAACAGAAGGGGAAAATCAATGTGGTCCAGAAATGAGAGTAAAACAATGGGGAGACACTGAAAAGGGAAACTGCGGAGAGATGGAACACAAAGTACCACAGGCAGAAGGGAATACAAGGAGCAGAAAGAACGCAGCATTTAAACACAACAAATCTGTCACATAAATGGCTAAGAACTTTAAAAATCACATGAAATACCACTAAATCCATATCCTTAATGTAGCTTCAAGAACAGTAATTTGGAAAATAAACATATATAGCGTTCATTGCAACATTTTACAGGCTTGGAACACTTGCTGGTATTTCTAAATGAGTATTTGAATACTCGTCCTCAAAATCACCCTTAAAATATTATTAAAAATAATATTTATGCTCATAATTAAGCATCATTTTGAGGATTTTTGTTTCTGCAGTTCAAAATATACACATTAGGGTGCAACAATGTATTAGCTATGGAAGCTGTGATTGTAGCACTCTCATTCAAATACAGCATTAACTAGAATTATCACTTCATTAACCAAATAACGGTTTTAATTTCAGTTCATTTTAGTTAGTTGCCTTTACTTATTTTATCGAGTTATTTGGCTAGTTTGCCCTGTTTTATCATGGAAAGCAGGAATGAGGGCATGAGTATTCAAATTATTTGGACCATATTTGGACCATATTTGTAAGTTTTATGTAACTATATACAGGGTATCTGATATTTGAAGCATTGATTACCTGGCAATCATCTCTTTCTCCTTGTTGGAGGCATGGCCACCACTGCCCAGCACTTTGGCAGGAGTGGACAGAAAGTAGAGACAGTGGTTCTTAAAGTACTGGTTTACCAGAGGCAACAGGATCTATGGATGAAAAATCATGAAAAAAAGCATGAAAAAACAACACTCAGAGTTTAATACTGGGTGCTAAGTGCACTTTTAAATGCATAGATGAGGGCTGAGGTTTTCTCACCTTGGCAAAAAATTTAATCTCCTGCTCATGAGGGGATTTCTCAACTCTACCGCTGCTCACAACAGCCTCTGTAGTCACACACAAACGCACAAATCAGTTATCATACTAGGTGTCATTTCTGTTCAAGAGTAAGACTATTATATTTGTCGTTATCTGAGTATTGCAAAAATAGCTTTATATCTATACCAAGATGAGCAATGAACTCCTGAGCAATTTCCATCCACTTCAGCAGCTTCTGTAGGAAACCATAAGCAAAACGCTTCTCGATGGAAGAAATCTCCTGCTCCATGTCCTTCAGACCCCTGCACAAAGCACAAGAGAGAGTCAGAAGAGAAATATTAAAAAAGAAACAAAAAGAAAGAGTAAAAATTAAGATAAGTAAGCCAATGCAAAGAAGTGTTATTATAATTAAGGGTCACATTTACCTTTTAAGGCAGACACGAAAACAAGGCTATTTCTATTTTAATTTCTTAAATTAATCTGCTCTTCTCTGTTAATGTATTTTCTCATTGCGTTTATTTGATATTTAAAAAATGTGATCTAAAAAGCCAAAAATGTATAGATTTTTATTTATTTATTTTCATTTACCACCTTTCTGAACAAGAAAACACAGGAATAGAAATATAAATCAGACACCAGTTGGATTTATTGTTACTCTGATTAAACAATAAGAACTGCGCTCTGAATGAGGTTGCACATACACTCAGAAAAATCAATCACAGTGGTTCCAGGAATGAAAAAAGCCTTGTGCAGCTTTTATATAGTGATAGAAAACATGGTAGCATATAGAAAGCACCAACTCTACACACTAATACGTTTAATGCAGCCAACGTGCAGTTGGTGGATGAGGATGGTGTAGCGTATGGGGGACATATCATTGCCCTTTATGTATAGGCTGGAATTTGATGCTACACCCAGGCAAGCACAATATGCCATACCTCTGTAAAATCATTACACTGTAAGTCATTCTGGAAATGCATTAATGTAATGCATGTGCTGTAACTCCTCTGGCAGCAGATTTAAACAAGCTTGTGTCATCACCAAAATCTCAAAATGTTTCGCCAGAAAGACACTCGTTCGATAGGATTAATCACAAATTTCATAACAATTAGTGAGTTTTATACCTGGTGACAGCGTATCCCTCAAACTGGAGGAATTTAAGCAGGTCTTGGGCTTTTTCCCTGTCTCTGGCTTTCTCCTTAGCCGTCAGAGTGTCATAAGGAACAAGCAGAGGATGGGTACCGCCACCTATCACGACACATATAGCATTCAGTAATGAACAGTGCATGTTAACATTTGACCAATATACTTTTTACAACTTCTGTGAATAATCTGTTCTTATTCCGATTCATAGGATGTCTCAAATTATTTATGAGAAATTGAGTTATGAGTGGGCTGCTGCAAACTGACTTGATTTTAACAAGAGTAAAGCTATGAGAAAACAGGAACTAATACATTCTGCACTTGGTGACTTGTGTATGCTAATTGCAAAACATGCTTTGCTGATCTTTCTAATTGCCATGTTGGGCAGCAGAAGATCAGAGTTCAACAGTGTTGGGGGTAATATGTTACAAAAACACATTACAGTAATGTGGTTACCTTTTTTCTGTAACAAAGCAGTGTAACACATTACTGTTCAAATACTACTTTCACTGACTTAATAAGAGGTTCTTTACTTGCTTTCCTCATATGTCCTGACATATTTAATTTCATGGGATGCATTTATGCACATCTGTTCTTGTACATAATTTGTGCTATGGAAGATTTTGATTCGAAACTTTTTTTCTATATGTATGAACATTCATATTCCCATACAAAAATTGTGCTCTTGAGTAAAATAGAAATACTCTTGGTAAAATATTACTTGAGTAAAAGCAGACGTTTCTACTTGAGTAGAGTACAAAAATGACTTTGTGTAAAACTACTTAAGTATCAAAAATAAATGTCTGTGACTTATTAATGATATTATTTTGATTAACTTTTATATTAAGAAGAGCTGTGGCAGGAGACATTTTTCCAAGACTTTTCCAGACTTTTTTCCAAGTAATTTTGGGCTTTTTTTTTTGTCCATTCATCATAAAATTTACAAACAATGTAAAGAGCAACAGGCTTTTTTAAATTATGTCAAAAACTGAGAAAAAATGGAGATATGAGGTTTTCTTCCAACAGCAGCGATATGTAGTTAGCCTTCACTTTACAGGTGAAGGCAAAACGTTCTTCACTTTTAATGTAAGTCAGTGTGAAGAGATTTTATTTCAAGTCATTTTGGAGCATTTCTATTGATCCATCCATCATGACATTTTTAGCTGATGTAAAGGACCATGTTCAAATGATGCAGAAAACTAAAAATTGACAAAATTGGAGATACATGTTTTTCTTTGGACAGCAACGAAATGATAGAGGTAGAATAAATGTTAAGTAGTGCTGTAATTTGTTAAATTAACAGAATTTAGGCATCACCTTTGGCTTGAAGCTCCATCTTCTTCTTCCGGCCCCAGGTGTTGTGGTAATTCTCAGCCAGTTGCTCTGCCATTGACTAGAGATGAAAACATGTAAGAATCAAAAGGGGGAAGTTACAGTAAAGCATAAAACTACTCGAATAAATATTCAACATATATTCCATCTCATACCATACCTGCAATTCTCTGGACAGAGCCATGGTAGTTAGGTCCACTGGCTGGGGAGAGTATCCTTGACTGGGATCATATGTAGCCTTTGGGGAAACAGAGATACGCAATTTTGGGTTTAGGTTCAAACAATATATTTGAAGCCCCATGTTGCTTCCTCACTCTCTGGGTCTATCCTTTTCATCCCAGTATTACCTGAGCAGTTTGGGAGATTTTCCTGGTGGCAGTGGTAGCAGCCTTCTCTACCTTCTCTCCTTCATCTCGGGCCTTCTCTATAGTCCACTCCCAAGCCAGCATTGCCTTAACAGACTCTTTAATGGGCCAGCGATAGATCTCTTTATCCTGAGGGACAGAGGAGGGCAGCTTTTTTAATATAAAACAAGTCATCAATCAAGTCACTAGACCTTGCTAACTGCAGTATCTGAGTAGTGATGAGCTTAATGTATGTATGTTCAGACCTTCTCAGAAAATGTCTTGTATGGCCGAAGCATGGGATGTGTCTTGGCATTCTCATCCAGCGTTTCTCCGTATGTCCAATTGTTCTGGATCTAAAAGAAAATGGTTTTGAATGAAATACCACTAAAACTTTCCTAATTATCAGAAATATTTTGGAAAATAATTGATGTTTGTGAGAGAAGTTTAGACTAACCTTCTCAAAAGCCCACTTATCGTGAGTGTGTTCTGCATATTTGTTAATGAAGGCATCCAGTTTCTCTGGGATGATGGTGCTGTGAAAAGCCAAGCAGTTAGTTTATGAATCCTACTCTTTTTATCCTGGAAAGCTTCTTAAGTTCCTTCCCACATGTTCACACAATGAAGTTAACAGAGTTGCTTCTCCATGCCAGTACTCACTTGGTGGTCTCCACAGGTCTGGGATCAAAGTTGCCCTCAGCATCAACAGTGGCTTTCTTCTCTGTCACAGAATAACTCGCATCTACATAGTCTGGAGGGATGGCACCGGCAATGGCACAGATGCATGGCATAGCGATTTTGAACAGCTCTGCATCAAATTTCTGTGAAGAGAAGAATATGTTATATCTGAGACCTATAGGTCTGTAGATATGTAGAGTATGTGCACCTATACCTGTGATAAAATTACTGCACATATGGTCTCAAGTGGCTTACTGGTTTTAGAAAACAGTGACAACATAAAATGTGAATTAATACACACGTTTTCAATAAAATATTTAAGTTATAACCAGAAGGGGAATGTTTTTAAACTAACTTTAAGTGGGCTTAACAAACCCATTCCTGTACTCCTAGGTGGTTGCTAAGGTATTGCTAGGCCACTGCTATGGTATCACCAGGTGGTTGCTAAAGTGTTGCTCAGCCATTGCTATAAAAACTGAGGCATTTGCTAAGGTGTTGCTGGGCTGTTGCTATGGTATTTAGGAGGTTGTTAAGGTATTGCTGGATCGTATGGTATCCCATAGTTGCTAGTATGTAAGTCAGGCTGTATGAAATGTCTATGAAAGTTAGTGTGAGAAATATCTTTTGTGACATTTTTGGCAGTTAGATTTGAAGTTTCTCAACATTTCACCGTTCATTTTTTACAGCAAAAAAAGTGTTTAATCAATACAGTACGGAAACCATGCCATCAGTCCCAAAAACACAAGTGCATTATTCCCATATGGGCTCTACCATCCTGCAAAATTTCATGGTTCTACCTTAAAACTGTGACCTGTGAAAGCGGTACAAAAAAGTGTACAACATTAAAATGAAGATTTTGATGACCAAATTACAACCGCAACAACAATGCTAATTTCCACTAACATCTTAAAGTAATTTCCTGCAACGTGTTAACATCAAAATGTATATGTCTGTCTGTTTGCCCTGCGATGGACTGGGGACCTGTCCAGGGTGTATCCTGCCTTCTGCCCAACGACAGCTGGGATAGGCTCCAGCACCCACCGCGACACAGAAGCGTAAGCGGTTTAGATGATGTGTGTGTGTGTGTGTGTGTGTGTGTGTGTTTGTAAACCTTATAATATGGGGACTTCAGCCAGTAAGCACACCAATAAAGTGGGGACGTGTGTCATCGTGGGGACCAAAAATCGAGTCCCCACAAAGTTAACCATTGTAGCATGTCTATTTCGTTGGGCTGAACCTCCCCCCTTAAAATCTCGGAAGTCCCCAAGATGAACACAATCTCGACAAAAAGTGTGCGAGTGCTTAGGGGGAACTGCTCAAAGTGTGTACACGCCCCCTGTGGCCAAAGACTGTAAAAACAACTGCGGACGCACACTTGATCACGTGGTACAGCAATGCTGAACTCTGATTGGTTGAAACGGGAAGCAATCAGTGGAACTGTGAGCCAATGAGGTATCACCTTGATCAGTGCTGCAGTTTCCCAGTCCGAAGTGACTGTGCCGAGCTAGCCCAGCGCCTGAGAGCTCTGTGAGTGAACTTTCACCATCAGACGGAATGTTTTCAGCGACTACATGTTTAATTAATAAACTGTGCTCGAATATAAACCTTAATAGTGCTGTAAATTTAAGATTTTAGTTTCAGTAGTGCCGTGTTCTCGTTAATTAGCTAGCGCTAGTTAGCTGGCTGTTCTAGCCTGTTAGCTCAGCCCTGACGGGGCATTTAAGGCCTTAACCTGCCTCCCTGTATCAGCCCGTTTATCGAGACAGTTCGCGCTACGATGCCTATGAATGTTTAACGCGTCTTCCGTAGAGAAGCTGGTGAAGTGTTTAAGGGTGAAAGCTTGGTAATGAGGAGGAAGAGCCCGACAAACGACGCTGTTTTCCACATCACCGCCGGCCGCGACAGAGCGGGGCTGGATGTGAAGTACATTGGTTCGTTTAAAGGTGAGCAGAGCAGGTAGATCAGCTTTGACTGAACCTCGACACAGAGAAGGTCGTGTTAGCGCGGTCTGTGGTTGCTGATTAAGGCAGGGGAGTGTTTGCCGTGACGAACTTCGCGAGAGGAGAGTTCGTGCTGGAGTACAGAGGAGACCTGATCAGTGCGGAGGAGAGTCGGAGAAGACAGCGGGTTTATCACAGCGCCGTGAAAGCGTTCCTGTTCGACTTCATCTGGCACGGAAAGCTCTGGACGTGAGTAACTCTTCCCTTCTTCTCTCTCGGCCTGCGGGGTTAAAGGTGGGGAGGTTTCGGCCGCGGCGCTCAGAGCCGCGCTGAGCGGAGATGGGGACGGGAGGCTGGTGTTAGATGGGCTATAAACGCTTTATTACTGCGACTCATTCATATTTAAACCTTTAAAGATCTAACATTCATCTGTGATCAGCGCCGAGGTGTTTGGCAGCGTCGTCGTTTTGTTTACAGACGCGTTGGCCATTTACTGTGATCGACCCCCCCCCCTCCGTTTTTAATCACATCTAATGATGACGTGTGTTTTATCAGAACAGCGACCTGGCTAGCTTTTATAATGCGCCTTATTCAGTCGTGTTGTCTTTTTCGGTAAATGTATAGCAACTTTCCCCTGACGCGATTTTAAAGGGCCACCGCATCAGAACCAGCGAGGTGCTGGTCGTAATTCTAAAGTTATTGGTTAAGATCATGACCTCTTGACCCTCCTGATCCTGAGCCACACGTGGATTTAGTTCGCATCATCTTTAAATTTAGTATAATTTCCGTTATCCAGCTCTGTTTTCCACATTTTCTAATCTGTTTATGTATGGCGTACATATTGTGCTTTGTAGTCTTTCTTTAGTTCACTACTATTTCTATTTAACAAAATGTCATGTTCCTTAACTCAAAATGCATAATCACCCCTGCCTGTAGACGCATATTGAGCACAGTTACTTAAGAGGTAGAAGGAAACTGTGAATAGTCTAACAATGATAATATATTAATATGAGCAAAATGATAATGACACTATTATTAAGTGAAATAACTGAAAATAGTGTATTGTTTGCTTTCATTACATTTTTAAATTTTACAACTATACAACTAAAATATTACTTTTTGTCACTAAATAACTCTTCTGTTTGTTCAAATTCAGCATTGATGCTGCAAGGATGATGGCACACTTGGAAGACTGGTTAATGACGACCACATTAACCCCAACTGTAAAATGAAGAGAATCATTGTGGAGGGAAGGCCACATTTGTGCCTTTTTGCTTTAAGAGACATAACACCTGGAGAGGAGATTACGTATAATTATGGAGATGGTGATTGTCCCTGGAGGAGTGAGGTAAGAATGTTACTTCTTGTACCAGTTGTGGATAATTAAATACCAAATAGTGAATATATTTCTAAGATATCATATCCATAATGTAAATGGAAGCTTGAAATTAAAGGATACTGTTAATTTGAGTTTATGCAGACTATCTAGAGATGATCAGAACAATTCCAATCAGTTACAGTATGGTACTGCTAACATGTTGCATGCTGTTTCCATAACAGGATTTCCCTCTTATTTTTGTGTTTAATAATGACTGTTGTGTCCATTTCAGGTGACAAAAAGTGGGATGGAAGCAGACAACAATCATCTGGAGTCAGAAGGTGCCTCTGGAGATGATCAGCATTGCACCAAGCATTTACAGCACAAATCTGCTTTTGGCGTCCAGGTAAGCAAACTGCTAAAATTCAAGCATGTTCACACAGGTAATGCTAAGTCTGCACAATGTGTAAAGTAGTCAACCAGTATCAGGAGAGTCTGGCTGCAGACATGCGCTCTCAGACAGATGCAGTCTCAGCCCCAATCACGTCATGTGCTCTCTGCCAATGGCTGAAACAGCCCAATGGCACATTAACTTTTGGCTGCTGTTATTTAGCGATATCATCACTTAATCCATTTTTCATCCATAACATGGCTAGAGAGTGACATTTAATGCACCTCCCTGTTGAATAAAAATCATAGAACGCATTAAAAGTGTCTGTTGGTTTCTGGTGGTTTTCAGTAGTGGCTAATGGTATTCTGTGTTTTCTGATGGGTTAATATCACAGTGTGAAGGATTCCGATCGTTTAATCAGGTGTTCTGGGACTGATTCCACATATGTTTGATTATTTCCTAATGGTCTCTAACGGCAACCATCAAGCCAATTCCCATTAGGAAGCCAAACCGTCAGGTTTTATTCCTAACAGCCCTGCAAAACACAATTACACTTTGACAACCTACTGTTTTCAATGCCCACAGCGTCGTCTGCTTGGTGCTCTTTACATTGTCATAACATTGTAATGTAATTTTTCAGAAAGGTATGAACGTTGTCTGACAACTTTCTAGGAGGTTGTGACGACGTTGATGAGACAGCAAAAGTAATCAGTACTATGGTGACTGTACGTTGTCATTAGCTCCTAGAATCCTTAATAAGTTTTAATCAATATTACAGTTTTTGATGACCGGTTCTAATTGTCAGCATGGCTTTCATGAGTTTCAGCAGCAGCCTGTTTGTCTTTTCTGTGAATAAACCCGACATTCATGTCTTATTGCTGTGGTAGGCTTATTTTGAAAGTTTCCATATTTAATTACCTATTATCAGTATGGCAACGTCATTATATATTCAGTGTAACTCCTGCTGCCCAGCAGTACGCGTTTCGCTGTTTTTACTCATAAAACTCACAAAAACACTGTTGTGGCGGAGCGGCACTGACGTCATTAATAGGCTGCTGGTGCATGTCAGGCTGAGAGTGCATGTCTGTTCATATACCTCAGTTATGAAATTTATGCGCTGCTGCTCCATAAACCTGCTTTGCATGTATTAATCCCTTCTGCTTTTTTCATGTGGACTATGCACATCTACCTCATCGCCTTCAACCATGACATCTCTGAGATGCTATTCCTTGATCACACTGTGCATTTGCTAACCTGTTGAGCTTCTCTCATGCAGACTATGCTCGGCTGACCCATCCATCTCATGATGCTGCACCATTTGCTGTTCGTTTTCTAAACCTAACTTCATTTACTCCTTTACCAGGGTTATCTCAGTACTGTTACAAGATGCCTTCTCTGTGCTGTTCATGTCATATATTTCTCGTTTGTATACTATAATGGTCTTTTTCAGATTCTCCTCAGCAGAGCTGTAAAATGCTCTCTTCTCTAACAACTCAACAGTGATACAGATGTGATGCTGTACCTCAGTTACATTGTACGGTTACTTATCCTAATTGAATTTACTCCAGCTACTTCTTTTCTAGTGTCTCATTAATGGTGCTGAGGAATATCTCATCTTGCCGCTTAGAGAAAGTACCAAGCAATCATGTATACCAGCTTTACTCCATGTTTCACTAATGCTATTTTTTTACTCCAGTTTCTTCCATTCTAAGGTGTCTGTGATGCTCCTGCATGCCATCTCATCTCACTCATACCACTCATCAGCTGTAACACTGCAGCTTCACTGTGCTCTGAGTCTGCTAATGCTAATCTCATTTCCTCCAGCTCTTTCCTTAACACTGCTGCACTGAAGTTTTCTTCTTGCTTTTTCTGTGTCACTGTTGCTCTTCCACAGCTCCATTTCACTCAGTGTCACGTCAGTATTACAGATCCATTGTTTACATTCCCTTTTTTGGGACCAGCATCTACAGTAGCAAGCTCTTTCACTGCTGTCTGTTTACTGCTCTTGGGCTGCTGAGCCATTGGCTTTAGACCTCGATTCTGTAAAGCTACCATGCAACATTTTGCAAAAGTGCATTCAGTGTCCACCCTGTGCCATCTTTGTGTTTCCAATCTTGCAACCCTTGCCTTGTAACTTGTAGCAACCTCCTCTTCAGCTGGGTCAAGGATCATGGAAAGCTCATTATTAAATTTATTGTGGTGTGGCAGGGGTTATTTGGAGTAAAACAGAAGTGATCTAGTGTTATCAGCATTCTTTTCCTGTTTTCTGTTCTGTGATCTCTCCTTATTTTACAGTATATTGAATGCAGGCTTGAACTAGCAAAATGTGTTTATTGGTAATTGTTTTGTCTATTTCAGATGACAAAAAATGAAATGGAAGCAGGAAGTAATCGTCTGGAGTCAGATGGTGCCTCTGGAGGCACAGCATCACAGCATGAGTCTACTTTCTGTAACGAGGTATGAAACTGCTTATTTTCTTATATTTTTACATGGTAAACGTCAGGTCCCCACGATGTACACTGTAATCTCATCTACCTTTGTTGGCAAAAGATTTTCAATTGACTAGTGGGGCCCTTCTCCCTGTCTTTAAAAGTGAAGGTTTTACACAAAGTCCTCACAAGACATCTACCCTAAAATATTATCATTTTAATCTAGAAATATTTTTTGGTTGGTGTGTTTAGCCTAAAAATACTTTCTACAACTTGACAGCGTTCAGCTTAGTTGTAGTATGTCAGCATTGCTTTTACTTTTGGGCTTATTGGTAATTGTTTTGTCTATTTCAGATGACAAAAAATGGAACGGAAGCAGCCAGTAATCGTCTGGAGTCAGATGGTACCTCTGGAGACGATCACCATCACACCCAGCATTCACAGCATGAGTCTACTTTCTGTAACGAGGTATGAAACTGCTAATTTTCTTATATTTTTTGCATGGTAAACGTCAAGTCCCCACAATGTACACTGTAATCTACCACGGTTGGCAAAAGATTTTCAATTGACTAGCGGTGCCCTTCCCCCACTGAGTCCCCACACTGTCTTTAAAAGTGAAGGTTTTACACAAAGTCCTCACAAGGCATCTACTTTAAAATATTATCATTTAATCTAGAAATATTTTTTGGTTGTGTGTTTAGCCTAAAAATACTTTCTACAACTTGACAGCGTTCAGCTTAGTTGTAGTATGTCAGCATTGCTTTACTTTGGGCTTATTGGTAATTGTTTGTCTATTTCAGATGACAAAAAATGGAACGGAAGCAGCCAGTAATCGTATGGAGTCAGATGGTACCTTGGAGACGATCACCATCACACCCAGCATTCACAGCATGAGTCTACTTTCTGTAACGAGGTATGAAACTGCTAATTTATCTTATATTTTGTATGGTAAACGTCAAGTCCCCACAATGTACACTGTAATCTACCACGGTTGGCAAAAGATTTTCAATTGACTAGCGGTGCCCTTCCCCCACTGAGTCCCACAATGTCTTAAAAGTGAAGGTTTTACACAAAGTCCTCACAAGGCATCTACTTTAAAATATTATCATTTAATCTAGAAATATTTTTTGTGGTTGGTGTGTTTAGCCTAAAAATACTTTCTACAACTTGACAGCGTTCAGCTTAGTTGTAGTATGTCAGCATGCTTTTACTTTTGGGCTTATGGTAATTGTTTTGTCTATTTCAGATGACAAAAAATGGAACGGAAGCAGCCAGTAATCGTCTGGAGTCAGATGGTACCTCTGGAGATGATCACCATCACACCCAAGCATTCACAGCATGAGTTACTTTCTGTAACGAGGTATGAAACTGCTAATTCTTATATTTTTTGCATGGTAAACGTCAAGTCCCCACAATGTACACTGTAATCTACCACGGTGGCAAAAGATTTTCAATGACTAGACGGTGCCCTTCCCCCACTGAGTCCCCACACTGTCTTTAAAAGTGAAGGTTTTACACAAAGTCCTCACAAGGCATCTACTTTAAAATATTATCATTTTAATCTAGAAATATTTTTTTGGTTGGTGTGTTTAGCCTAAAAATACTTTCTACAACTTGACAGCGTTCAGCTTAGTTGTAGTATGTCAGCATTGCTTTTACTTTTGGGCTTATTGGTAATTGTTTTGTCTATTTCAGATGACAAAAAATGGAACGGAAGCAGCCAGTAATCGTCTGGAGTCAGATGGTACCTCTGGAGACGATCACCATCACACCCAGCATCACAGCATGAGTCTACTTTCTGTACGAGGTATGAAACTGCTAATTTTCTTATATTTTTTGCATGGTAAACGTAAGTCCCCACAATGTACACTGTAATTTACTAGGTTGGCAAAAGATTAGAAAGCACTCACTCCTGCAGTCTCAGTGGATTTAAATAATTTTTCTCACCGATCTATATAAAAATGAACACAAATTAAAATTACAAATCTCCTGTGTACCTTGCATTGAAGCCATTTGGTAGAGCCACCTTAACAATTTCAGTTTTCAGTTTTCATAGATCTGTATAATCACCCTAAAGTAGAGGTCACTAATAGGTGGACTGCGGTCCGAGTCCAGACCCAGACGTTGTTCCATACTGACTGGACCCATAAATCTGGATAATTATTTAATTTTATTGGGTGGTCTATTTAATCGGCGTATCATTTCTAGTCATTATGGTACCGTTTTAGCGGCCCAGAAAACTCACAGACCAATCACAGGCGTTGTAAATATCACACATGACGCTACTCAGCCAATCAGATCTGTGCATTACAATGAGCACAGAGACTCGAGGGAGTGAAGCCACACAGGGGAGGGACAAGGCAAGACAAAGCAGTTGGAGAAGAAAGTGAGTCAGAGGGAAATTACTTCACATGGCGTGATCTAAAAAGAGAAAACTGACAATAAAATGTTGAAATATTACTGAATTGTACTTTACTTGATTTGACATTCAGTTGTAGACTACATAAGATGTTGATATACCTACTAGGCTACTTCAGTGAACAGTACATGGCACTGAATCATAATGGAAGTTAGACATTATGATGTTCTGGACCTTTGCTTGATTTCGTAACTGGACCTTATTGAATTTAATTAAATACCCCTGCTCTAAAGGTCAAATTTGGCCTTTGGCCAACTAGCTGAAATGATGCAAGATGTTGTATTTGTTCAGTATCTGTCCCTTAGCCTGTACTTTTCAATAACCGTGTTAAGGTGTTGTTTTGGGTGGGTTTTTGTGTTCATAGTGTAGTTTTTGCCAGGAAATGTACTCATTAGTAGTTGTTTTATATAGAGGCACAGTTATGCTGTAACCACTTTGAAACACATTTAAAACACATTGACCACATTTTAAAAATATGGTAACTTTCAAAATCAGGATGAAAAATCAGTAAATGTTTTCCTGTTTAATAGATATAAGGAAAAAGAGACTGCTTGGTGTAAGATCCTTAGCACATATTAGCCCCCTATATTATTGTTAAGTGCTGTCAAATTGTTTCCAACCCCTGGAGACCATATGGATGGTGTTTCTCCAGAATATCCTGGTCTTCTGTTCGGGTCTTCAGGCTTATAATGGCCTCGTTCATTGTTCTGGATTGTATCTTCTTGCTTGGGCTCCACTCCCAACTCTTCCAAGCATCATTGTCTTTCCAGTGGTCTTCTCAGAATATTCCCAAATCCCAAAGAGAGTGTCAGTTTATTATCTGGACTTTGAAAGTTGAGGCTTGATTTGGTCAAGGGCCCATTGTTTTGTTTCCTTTGGCATCCAACGTTCCCTCAAAAGACTTTGCCAGCAGTTCAAATGCATCAGTATTTCCCACCTTTTTTACTGACCAGCTTTCATATTCATAAAGAGCCACAGAGATGACCAGTCTGGACAGGTGTGATCTTATGTGGAGAGACAGATTTTGCATTTGAACATCTTTCCAGTTTGACTGCTGGATCCTTTGTTGTTAATCAGTTAAAGTTGGCAAAAGCTGTCCATCTCTTTGACATCTTCTCCATCAGTGATACAGTTAGTGCTCTTTCTTATTGTCCTAACCTTGGTCTTAAGTTCCATCTTTTCACTCTGTTCTTTAACCTTTCTTATAAGGGCCTTTAGGTCTTCCTGATTTTCTGCTGTGAATGTCGTGTCATCCGCATATTGAAGGTTATTGATATCTTCCACCTGCGTCTCTCATTATATGTTCAGCATACAGGTTGAACAGGTATGATGACACAATGTAGCTTTGTCTAACTTGCTTGCCGTGGAACCATAATCTAGCATACATCAGGTAAGATGTTGTTGATTGATCTTTATTTCTTACTTTATTTTATATTTGGTATTCCAGTCACCAGCAGGATAACTTATTTGCAGGTCCTGTCAATTTCAGCCTGAGCTTCAACATAAAACTTTTTCATTTCTTCTTCATTAGCATCTGTTGTTGGGGAGTAAACCTGGATGAATGGAATGTTGAATGGTTATGCATGAAATTGGATTGACATCAGTCAGTCATTCACAGAATTGCATCCAATAATGGTCTTGTTGACATCCTTGTTGACAATAAAAGCCACTCCATTTCTTCTTTGTTGTTCATTACCTGACTAGTAGACTGTGTTTCTTTTCCAGCTTGCCATGATTCCTGCTTCAGACATTCCAAGTTCCGCTTGTAGCTTTGAATTCTCTTTTCTTGCTCATCAGCTAAAGCAAAAATCTTTGACCTAGCTGTGTCATGCAAGCAAGGTGTACTCAGAGGAATCCTCAGCTCTTCCCCAATAATAAGTTGAGTGCAAGATAATACCAAACATTTTGTTGTTCCTATCCATGTGATTTTCTTGGTAGAGTACAGAAGTGGTTTACCATTGGCTTCTTCTGCACAGTTGAACTGATGTCATTGCCATTGTCACCTGTGTGATAATCCACCTTCAACATTGTCCTATATCCCTGCTGCCCAGTATAGGTGGTAGTTTGCAACCATCTAGCAGCACCTTAAGAACCACATAGCAAGACCACATCAATGACATAGCAACACTCTAGCATTCACTTAGGACTTATCTCAGCAATCACTCTGCATTTTCATCAGGAAATGCATTTATATAGTATTATTTTTATTATTATTATTAGTATTATTAGTATTATTATTTTGGCATGTCCTTAGCTATTTAAAGTATTTTCAAAAAGAGTGTGTTTCGTTTGGGTTTATGTAGATCCTGGAGCAGAACCGGACTTAGAACCGTCTACACAGCAAGCCCAGGAGACCTTGGCTGGACCACATCAGTTCCCAAAGGTATTGTCTGATAAATAAACATGATGGCAAGCTTTTATGACATTGAAAGACATTGTATGTTTTGACTAATAATGTTCTGCATTTATTCAGGTGTAAAGATGGTTAAGAGAAAGAAGTGGGAGACCGGTGAAGTGAAAGCAGTTGAAACAACATCTGAACAGGTTCATTAAAAACTTGCACAGTGCCAGGAAAAAAAAGAAAGTGAGGCTTGTATAAAAGCTGATCCTGTTGCACTGAAAGACCGAGATGTTCTTTGTAAAGAACAGAATCACTGCACTTAAAAGGAAAATGTAAACCAGAACAAATGTCGTTTGCACAGTCTTTGTTTTTTACGTTCATTGATTGTTCCAACAGAAAAAAAAGGTTTTATTTCATTGTATATTTTATTTGATGTCAATCTTTGAAAACAATGGTTCTTCAAGGGTTCTTTAGTAAAAACACAAAGAGCCATCTGCATGCTTAAATGTTTCGTCACATGGTGAAATGGTTTTTCAGTTTGGAGAATGTGTTGTTTATGGTTCTATTAATGAACCATTTTAAAATGGTTCTGTATAGCACCAAATAGAGTTCTGCTACAAGCTTGACATCAACACACTTGTAGAACCCTTTTTGTACTATACAGAACCATTTTTAAGTTCTTTTATAGAACCACATGCAACACAGTCTGAATAACCATTTACCATGAAACATAGTTCTATATAGAACCACTGTCTTTACCAAAGTTCTCTTGACAAAACATCTTTTTGAGCATTTTTTTAAATACTTATTATTTTTTTACTGGCAGCTTAAGTATTTAGTATTGCTTATGATTGCTTTAGATTTAAAAAGCAGTCATTAATTATCTGTGCAGAAATACTGTATCACAAACGGCAAAAAACTGGTTTAAAAAGAAACAATTAAAAGACCTGTTATTCATGTGTCTACATCAGTTGTCTTTTGTTACAAATATACCTTATAGGTGCATTTCAGCTGTTCATAACATTTTGTCCCCAGATTGTTCACAAGTACCTACATTGTACAAAATACCAGAAAGTTGTGTGTGTGTATCTGCTGGTCCCCACATGCTTTGAATACCGGAAATTGTCCCCAGAATGTAGGAAAATGTCACATTGTTTTATTAACGTATTTTCGTTATTTTGAAGTGACAGCCGTCTTTAAAACGCCAGTTGAAACATGAATCTGTCTTTCATTTGCTCCTAAAGCCTTTAGAAATGCGAGTCCCCACATTGTAGCATTGGGCTGGTAGTCCCCGAAATGCGCTTAGACAAGTATGTGTGTGTGTGTGTGTGTGTGTGTTAACATTGAGCTAACAGTGCCATACATTTGTATTTCCTTACTTGGTTTAACATTAAGTAAGACATTTCAGCAACATATAATTTATAGTTTATGTTTTATTTTGCAGTTTTAGAGTGAATCATTCAGTGAATATTTCAAATCAAAGCCTACCAGTAAATATTAATGGAGGAGAGGTTTAGCAAAAATGAGCTGTCAACCCCTCAGTTTAAAAAAAGGCAAGTTCTTATTTCATCTATCAACACACTCAGTGGTCCATTATGCTCATTATCCTCACCTTGTGTGCCAGAGACTCAAAGATTCCCCAGAAGAGTTTGCGCGACAGATGCAGTTCCTCCTCTGATGTGATGCCAAAGTTAGCCCAACCGTTGGGCAGGCAGTAGTACTTCCAGCAGCGCTCATAGTGATTAGTCAGCAGCTGAAAGAAAGAGTCAGCTCAGCTCTCAGCTATAGCCGATAACACGACTTAAGAATGGAAGCATGAGAAGCATAAAAATGAGAAATGAACAAGTGTGCATACTTTCAGTGGCATCTTGGCATACTCATTGAGGATTGGCACATCAAACACGAGTCTCCTCAGCAGATGCTGCAGCATTGATGGATGCAGATACCTGAAAATACACATCCATAAAACCCAAACTGTAAAAGACTAGAACATACCAAAATGTAAATATAAAACACAGTCAGACTAAAGCAAAGGTGAAAGAAAAGGTCGACTGACCTGACTAGGGACATGAGGCAGTCCTCAATGACATCCCTCTGGGCCTTGGTGAGGGCACGGCCACGTGACAGCCTGTAGATGGTGTGCAGCATGGAGTCGATCATAATGGCACGGTGGTCCGAGCCAGCAAACAGTGGGGCGCACTTGGTGAGCAGCGGCAGCACAGCGGAACACAGATAACGGTTCAGAGCTAGTGCCATCTCCGTGGTACTGAACGCCGCCTACAGCCCAAACAGCACAGCAACCGATTCAGACTATTGTTCAGCCCATGAAATAATGGCATGCAATACTAATAATGACTTCTACATGCCTATGATATACTATGGTACTGACTAGAGAGAAGAAACTGAGATCTAATCTAATTATTGCCAGACATGGTTTTTGCTTTATTCAAGAAAAACATAGACAAATCTAGATAGAATCCAGCACTGTTTCTTTTGATATTATTTCATAAAAGATATCTAAACCAAACTGAGATAATAGCTCACCGTGTCTAGAGAGGCTGCAGCCCTCATGTCCGGCAGGAAGCCCACCTCCAACACATGCAGCAGGAAGTCCTGGTTATCAATGCCGTACACTCTGTCCAAGAATAACACCATGGAGGCTTTGTGGTCTGGCACAAAACTGGCAGACATCTTAGGTTCGACAGTCTGACCCTCTGTTGTAAGAGTGAACATCAAAGAAGGCAAAACAGCAAGAGAAGAATGAGAAAGAGACCCAAAAGTAGAAAAATCGATCTGAGATTGAGAAGTTAAAACAGAATTTTCAGTCAATGTCTTATACTAAAATGTTTCTGGGTCTCATGTCTTAAGCCTTCTGAGACAGTTTGGGCACAAATCAATCTTGTTTTCCATGCTCAGTTTACGGACGTTTGAGCAACACTCGGCAGCCGGTTTTGTTTTCAACAGTTTATAAAACCAGGCATAAATTTGCTTTATGGCCCGCTCCCACCTGTGCAACTGTACGTCAAAGCAAACTGCCATTCAATATCTGACACAGTCTATTCACGAATACATTATCCTCTGCTGAAATAACACAGCAGCCATGGTCATCAGGTTCACTGTAAAGTAACTTCAGCAAACGCTATTTGTTCCCAGTAAATACAAGGCAGGAATTAATACACAGAACGGTTATTTTTGGTGATTTGCTGGGTTTGGCAGCTGTCAGGCTGAAGGCTCTGTCATCTCTGTAAGCTACAACAGTTCACGTGATCGATTGCTTCTCAACTCATTAGAATGACTTCATTCATTTAACTGTTTTGATGTTATCATTTTACATTGTTTATATATATGATTTAGTGATCGTTCTACTTAATTTCATTAATTTACGGGATTTCTCTTTATGTGTGCTTTGGTCCGCTCCCGCGTGCAGTGGGCTAGTTACCCGCCTGCTGAAAAATAGTCCCGTGCCGCAAGATATCATGGGTTCTACGGGATTTCGCAGAAGTAGCAGAGCTCTACTTTAAAGGTATCAAAAGAGTATTGTTGAAAGACTTTCTTTATCACTAGTAGCAGATACAGCAGCTAGCCGGAGGAACAGACTTTGAAAGAATATCTAAAAGGAATATCTAACTGAAAGTATATCTAACATCAAAACAACAGAATCAGATGTATATGTCTAAGAAGGTTCAGCGCAACACATGTCAAAATATAGTCACAATATGAGCTCTAGCTTACAGCCAGAGTAGAATTACCGTCTTTTTTAGTGGGAAAGAATTTAATTTATTAACATTGCTCTCTTTTCATCGCTGAACTTTCATTTTCTGTCTTGAGCTTGTTGATGGTTCCATTATGTCACTCCTTTTAAGCCTCATGAGCGAGTAGTTACTAGGTGGGGCTACGCATGGATTGCGTGATAAGCTGCCATGTTAGTAAACTTCCTATTAATGGCAACATACTGCAGTCACATTAAGGCACATTTTGCACTGTGCCTGTGCTTGTATGTACATCTGGTACGAAAGTGTCGTTCTTAGCATACCTTTGCCAAACGTTGGAATCTGCACAGGCAGGCTGATGACTCCAACCAGGTCTTCAATAGGCACCAGAGATCTTAAAATAGCCCTGATTCTGAGAGCTTCACCCTTACCAGCCTGGATTAACTGTGGACAGAAGCCAAGCCTAATATTAAGCTTCAGTCTTTACATGAAAACTCATCGTTACCATTCTCTGGGATTCATTAAAAGTAAGTAGAACTGGCACATTATACTGAACTTACGTGCATCTCAGGGGCACAACGACCCAGCAAATCAATTAGAGCAGAGTAGAACGACATGATGGCATTTCCAAGGTGCACCCTGTTCTCCTCCTGCTGTTCCTCCCCACCAAACCTATTAGCCAAGCACAGCACAAAATCAGTTGATTTATTAACAAAAGAAGGCAAAGTTTATGCTAATTTCCAATACAACATAGCACAAGTTTTTCCTGCCAGTGCAGTCGTACATGAAGCGTCTGTCTTTCTTAGGTGTAGGCCCATCCCTGGCTGGATCCTCTGAGATCTTAATGGCATCCTCCATGGCAGCCAGCAAACCTGCCCCACCCTCTCCTCTCAGAGCCGGGCCGAAGCATTCAGGTCGTCGAATCAGCAGACGCACCACCACGTTAGCATTCTCCTCTACGCTCTCACCTGCAGGGGGATGTCCAGTTATTCACTGCATATTCATAAAAATGAATCACTCTTTTTTGAATATTTATCAGTGCTGCAACATAGATCATATTTGATCACTATCATAATGGGTTTCCGCAATAAACACATTGTTAAGGGCAATGTTAAATTACCTCACACGCAGTGCCAAAGTAACATAATGAGATTGGCGAGAATGTAATGTTGGAAGCTCAACGAGGGCTCCTCTGCGCTGGGCTTGAACCCTGCTTGCCCATGTGGAAAGCGAGTAATTAACTATTCGGCATATGTGCATAGCTCAGAAACAGCCCTATTCTACTGATGCCTATTCTCACTCTCTGTGTTGTGTGCAAAGTGCATAGACTGTGTGCTAAAATGTATGAAGTAGTAATGCCACAACAAATCTGCATCATCTTAAGGAGCTTCTTAAGGAATTAAATGTATATTTATTCATTTTTGTAGACCTATACTAAAATTAAGAAAATATATACACATTTCTCCAGAAAAGGCTGTTCAGAGGACTGTTTTACACCTGACTGAAGCACCTGGAATACACTCACATTTTGCAGGCTGCAGATTCTCCACAAGGGGGTGCCATTAGCAGTCAAATAGCTTTGGATGCTTCTTAATCAGTGCTTTGCATCAGTGACACTGTGATGTTGCTTATCCTCACAGTGCACAAAAATGTGGTTGCAATTTTCATGTAAGTAGCTATTAGCAAGACTGTACTTGGCAGTACAACTAATCAGAGGAAAACTATTTTAATAATTTACAGTTTTTCTAGCAATGAAATCTAGCAACTTTATCAAACATCTCATTTTAAGTCTGCAAACATTTAGAATTTAGCCTAAAAACATTACATATTGTTTCTGAGGTGTTTCCTAGATACATGACTAAAAGCAAAATTAGGTACTCTTTCTGCCATAGTTCCCTCTGTTACTTAACGATTTTATTATTATTATTATTATTATTATTATTATTTACAACCCATTGAAAAGGACGTTATTGTCACTAAGCCTGCTGCAACACTTTATTTCTGCTGGTTCAGTGTGCTAAAAAGTGTGGGTAATGGACCATATAGACCTTGATTACTCCAAAACAGTTTAACACCATTTGAATCACACATTTTACGGGGTAATGTAGAGTTTACTATTTGATTTCCCAGCTGAAATGAGACCATTGTTTATGAATGCACTGAAGTAGTTGTTGACAGACATTTAGTGTAACAAATTCTTACCATTAACGAATACTGCAAAGCGGAGGAAGTCCAGATATCGCTCTCCTCCACAAGGATTCCATCCGATATCAGGATAGCCCTTAGAAAGCAGAATGGGACACATCTGCAGACCGCAGCCAGCAAGGTATGTCACCACCTATTGGATAAGATGATGAGAAAATGAACAAATCAATTCAATATCCACATATTTATGCCAAACAAGATAATGTGAAACAAGAAAAAAAGGTGAGCTAATTTGAAAGCGTGTATTACCATCTCAAGGTCTTGCTCCTGCAGAGCTAAGGCCAACTCATTGTTGTCGATACAGGAGGCTGCAGCTACATCCAGTGGTGTAGACCCACGCATTCCTGAATAAACAGCAATATTTCAGCTTCACAGCAGGCAAGCCACTCTGACTCACCACCCATAAATAAAAAATATCTATTGTCAAATTTATGTGTGCAGCATTTATATTTATGACAGAAGAGGCATTCAGACAGTGTGATTTGTGAGGAGTCTCACCCAGGCCAATGCCACTGTTCTGCAGCAAGTAGGACAGATGGTCGAACATGGAGCGCTGGTTCTGACGACTGATACGACAGAAGTAACACAGGAAGCGACAGCAGTTTGTCACCATTTGGGGGAATCGGATCTCCTTCAGAGAAAGCAGGGCACACAGCAAGTTAACAGAGGTATGTAGAGGTGATATGCAGATGTGTTTTAAAATAAAATGAAACGTCTGTCAGCACAAATTTCATCCACACATTTACTAAAGGAGAGTGACTTCACAAAGTGCAGATAAAAATAAAGCTGACAAAAACTCTTTGACTCTTTGCATTTTATAATTGTCTCAACGAACAAACATTAGCAGATTAATACCTTTGAGTCTCCTCCACCTCCTAACACGTTGACCATGACCTCCATAACAGTCTCATGCATACCCAGTGCTCTCATCAGATTGGGGTGCTGGTAGAACACCTTATTATTCATGATGTTCCTGAGGGACAAAATATTGCACCTCAATTACTCTTGATACATTTGACAAGAATCGTGGGATGAATCAGAATTGCAAAGGCTTAGACAGTGCATTTAATAATTACTCATACCCTAATGGTTGGGGGTGAAACGATACATATATTTTCAGGTTCAATAACCCAAAGTAAGCTTAAAAACTGCAAACCCTAGAATTTTTAAGCAACTTGAGAAAAAAAAGTCCCTCCCATAAGTCCCTCCCACCTCCCCGACCACTTTTATCTGACGGGATTTACACAAATGCCTAGTACTGGTCATTGACCATGGTTCCCATGAAAAAACGCAGCAATCCACTTAGGGCAATCCACTGTATTGTTAGGTTGTTTAGATGGTTGCTATGGTATTTTTGGTGGTTGTCAGAAGATGGCTAGGTAGTTGCTAGGGTATTTTAGATCATTGCTAGGGTGTTGCTAAGTGGCTGCTAAGGTGTCTAGGGTGGTTGCTAGGGCACTGCTATAGTGTTTTAGGTGACGTGTATGGTATGACTAGTCAGCTGTATGTTATATGGTTGCAAAGGTTTTGTGAAGCAGTTCTTACGTTATTCTATGTGGTTGCTTGCGTGTTGCTACGTGGTTGCTAAAGTGTTGAAAGGTGGTTGCTATGGTGTTCCGGGTGGTTGCTAAGGCATTGCTAAGTAGTTGTTGTAGTATCCTAGGTGTTTGCTAGTGTACTTGTTTTAGAGAGACATAGGAAACATGTACAAACTTTTGCACAACTCTTTTTTGAGCATTCCATCACTCATCACTCAAAAAAAAACTGAGTTTGAACAGCTGCTATGCGAATACTAGATGTCCAACCATAAAACTGTATCAAAGCAAACTTCCCAGAATCAGACCAAACATGGAGTTTGGTGGTGATATCTTCAAGACTGCAGGACAGGTAGAACTAACCCAATGCTTTGAATCATGAGTCTCTCCTCTTCTGGGCCCATCTGAACAATTAGCAGTGAGCGAATCTGGCCCAGGCACTCCAGCAGGTCCATTGTGTCCTGCACGGACACAGCGTTGATGGCATAGGCCTTGGGCAGTGCCCGGATCAACTCGCCCAGAGAGTCATACTGTCGGTGCAACAGGCTGAACATCATGCGCACCAGCTCTGGGTTCTGGATGAAAGACTCCTGGGCCCAGTGAATCATTGTATGAGAGATCAACTCCTGGAGAGTACCTGAGAGGTAGAAGATTTTAGAAATTAGATGATAAGATTTTATAGGTTGATACCTTCTTACTTTCATTTATCTTGAAAACTTTAAAAATACACATTTTAAAATACATCGCTTAAAATATTTTCATAGAGTTTCATAGAGTCATTAGTAATAATTCTACACATGATTTAATAATACATTCTCTTGCCAAGCTTCCTGTACTTCCTAAAACCTGACACTCACTAGGCTTGGGCTCTTCTTCAGGTTCAGGCTCCTCTTCTTCTTGCTTCTTGCGGAGGTTCTTAACTTTCTCCACCAGCTTGAGCAGTCTTCCTCTCAGTGAGGTATCCACCTCTTCCTCCTCCTCTTCCTCTTCCACATGCACGCCTGAGATAAACAGACATTAGATAACCATCACCTTTCAGATGGTGACGCATGAATACAAAAAATGTGGTGACTTGCTGCAGCGATTATAGGGTAGCATTTGTCTGCAAAGCGTTTGTGACTGACCGCAGTGGTTCAGGATGTCACTGTGGAACAGCTGGAGAAATTCTCGCATCTCTTCAGGCACTGGACACTCCTCATCATCAGGACCGTGCTTAAAGTTAGTCAGCATGATAACCTAGAGTCTCTCAAACAGAAATAAACTGATGCATGCAGTGCATCAATAAGGTAGATACACAGTGCTTGTGAAATGTTTAGCAGCACCTAGCTTTTTGAAATGTGTTTGGTTTGTGATTTTAAGAGCAGTTTGGAAGTGACAACTGTCAAATCATTATTCAAGTAAAACTTACTTTTCAAACCAAGAAAGATACTTTGAATTAAGAGTTGGTTAAAGTGCTGATACATGCAAGCTAACACTGCTGTGCACTGACATTGGCATCAGAAGACTGGCAACCTCACCAAAATACCCCAGAGTACCAGCAAGGTTTGTCAAATAGTTGCTTTAGTGGTAGCAGCCAATAGTTTGAGTAGCTGATGTTGCAAAATAATATCACAGCTCAATGTCTCTAGAACAAACCATTTTTAAGGTAAGCTAAACTTTATCTAGTATTTGCTCATTTTAATTTGATCTCTAATGATAAATAACATAACAAAACAACATTAAGATCATTAGGAAGCTAATTAAGTTCGTTTTTAATAACTTAGCCATTAAAAAGTAGCTTGATGCAAAACAAATACACTCAAATGCGTGCCATCCTTTGCACTGATGTAACTGAGATTTGATTAAAGACACATATAAAATGTATTCTTCTTAGCATAATGGCGCACCAGATAGCTCTAGTGTTAGCTTTAGCGTTAGTTCATCTCCATCACTCAAAGCCCCCTCGTCTGATATGAAAACTTGCTTGGTTAACATCTAGGTTCCCTGGTTTCATTAATGTTAACACAGTTTCCACATTTTTTTTTTTGCTTTAAACTGGCTTACATTCATTTTACCAATTGTCAGAAGTATGTCAGCTCTGAAATTTTCAATTTAAATCTAGTCAACTATTCAATAATAATAATGATAATAACAACAATAATAATAATAATAATAACAGAATAAATAATGACTTTAATGATGCTATAACTTTCATGCCCTCTTATAGCCTTCCCATATTTTCTGCCATAGTGCTTAATACCCAAACTTGACCACCAGCTGCCACTGGTCAAAACATATCTGGTTCAGAACCGTTTAGTTTAACACAGGTTGCAGTGATTTCGTAAAATGCCATTCATTTCCTCCATGGAGAAAAACTGCTAAGACCTGGAGTTCCATGACACTGACTACAGAATGACACACAACTTTATATGTGGTGTGAGGATGATGTGTGTGCTTTACCTGCTCTTGAGGAGGAGAGCGGAACTCGCGGGTCCTGCGGGCCGTCTCGGCGGCCGTCATGGTGAAGGCTCTCATAAGGTCATTGTAGCGCTCACGCTGGTTAGACTGGATGTACTGCACAAATGTATCAGAAAAGGCAACAATAGCCTCCACTCGATGCCTGAGCTCACAGTCACAGAAAAACTGCAGCAGGGTACACATCTGAAAGAGAGAGAAAGGGAGGTAGAGGGAGAGAGAGGGAGGGAAGTATATATTAGAAAGATATAAGTGTAATATGTAAGAGAGTGAATTTCTGAGTTACTGCCATTGGTTTTTTTTTTGGATAGTTACATAGTTCTATAGTCCACGTTAGATACTGAACTAGATTTTATCACTGTCATATTAAAAGCTGCATCCATTTCTTATTTTTCTGCACCATTACAGCACAGCAAGCATTGTGTGAACATCTCATAATGAATTACCTAATAGAAACGGTCCAAAAGGAATTAGGATAAAATCTTGTCACGTTAACTAAGACTAACGTTTTTGCCTTTTCCTGCAGAATTTCTTAGCTTGTTTCAGTAAGTTATGTGTTAGAAATAAGTAATGTGAAATTTGCTATCACTGGCATCAACTGTGATGTCTGAGCGTTAAAATGGGTGGGAGTGTATCTCACCTGCAGTTTGACCGACTCTGGCAGTTTCATTTGCAGCAGTCCTTCCTCTGGTGCTTCGTCCGCTTCCTCCTGTCCCTCGCCTCCTCCTTCCTCTGCCTCCTTCTCCTCCTCTGCTTTCTCCCCATCCACCTTTTCTCCTCCCTGCTCCTCCTCTGCTTTCTCCGTCTCTCCTCCCTCTTCTCCTTCCTCCTTCTTGAGGGCTTTAAGCTCTTCATCCTCCTCTTCCTCTCCCACGCCTTCATCCACCAGCTCTCCCTCTGCGGCCTCCTCTTCCTCCTTTGCTTCCTCTCCCTTCTCCTTGGGAGCAGTCTCTTCTTCCCCCTCTTCTCCTCCCTCTTCCTCTTTGGCATCTCCGAACACGTTGGGGTCAATCATCTTCAGAATGTGTTTGACGTCTTCGTCATTGAAGATGCCCATGATGAGGAGAGTGCTGATGAGTTTGAGGATGGGGACGAAGTGGAATTCAACACTGCCCCCTACTGGGTCACGCATGGCCTGACTGCCATCCATGACAGCCTCGGTCAGCATGCTCAGAGACTTGGTCTTCAGTTCCTACACAGACAGAGCAGGCATTAGCAAGGGCTAAATGGTGGAATGTAGCATTAAGATAAATCATTTTGACTTTTTTTCTTCTCACACTTTAACAAAATGGATGAAATTCAGGCTTAAAGGTGGACGCTTTGAGGAAATTTGCATATAATGTACTTCTGTTGATTTTAAAGATACACTATATGGCCAAAAGTATGTGAACACCTGACCATCACACCTATAGAAGCTTTTGGACATCCAATTCCAAAACTATGGGTATTAATATGGACTTGGCCCTCTTTTTGCAGCTGTGACAGCCTCCACTCTTCTGGGAACAATTTACACAAGATTTTGGAGTATGCCTGTGGAAATTTGTGTCTGTTCAGGCAGAAGAGCATCTGTTGGTGATGTTGGACAAAAGGCCACAAAGGTATTCAGGCCACTGGAGCTCCTCCACACCAAACACATCAAACCATGCTGTAGCACTAACATTATCCATCACGGGAGGAGGCCTAGCCCAAACTCTGAAAACCTGCCCCAGCCCATTACCCCTCCTCCACCAAACTTCACTGTCACCACTATGCATTACAGTAATCAGTGCTCTTCTGGTATCTGGCAAACCCAGAGCCAGCCATTAGACTTCCAGATAGGGAAACGTGATTCATCACATGTAGTCCACTAGCGTCACACTTTACACCGTTCATGGCGTTGTGCATAGTGATCTTAGGCTTGTGTGCAGCTGCTCACAAATGGAAACTCATTTCATAAAGCTCCTGATGCAAAGTCCATGTGCTGATGTTGCTTCTAGAGGCAGTTTGGTACTTTTAGTGAGTGAAGAAAAGAGGATAGGAGTTTTTCCGCACTACACAGTGATCCACAGTAGTGAGGTCTACCACTTTGTGGCTGAGCTGTTGTTGCTCCTAGATGCTTACATTAATCAATAATAACACTTACGGGGGCAGCTATATAGCAGTTAGCTACATAAGCCTTATAGCTTCAGTGGAAAAAAAGGGCAAATTTCTTCAGCAAACAAAAAGGAATGGTTTGGTTAAAAATCTAACGTACACAACTTTCTACGTATCCCAAACGTAGTTATTTAGCTGAAAAATGCTTGCTTCTATATTTTAGCACTGGAGCTACAAGGCTAACCCTAACAAACACGAGTAGTTAACTCCCAATTGACTCCCAAGTCTTTTTTAAATACATATCCTAAATCTCTCAACCTGCTCAAACTCAGACTTGTCAGTGCATTTTAGAAAACAGCATGACTGTGAGCTATGAAAATGAACAACACTTCATTGTGTTGCTAAATGCAGCAGGCATCCATTTTACAGGACATACAGGTATTGTGATGAACTCTGACTCTTCACTGCATGCACGCACGTCAGGCAGGCATATGGACACCACATAACTCTGCATGAACAAGTCTGCATGACCTTAATGAAGACCTAGATGTGGTTTGAGCGATTTGAGAGATGTTTAAGGGATCTATTTACAGAAAAGATTTGGGTGACTGCTGACTTCCAATGTTTGTTAGCAATGTTAGCCATGTAGCCCCAGCTTTGAACTAAAAAAGCTAATGTCTTCGCTGATTGACTACATGTGGATTTCAGAGATGAATTGTGTATGTTAGATTTTTTGTTGAACTATCACTTTAAAGAAAGAGAAAAAGAATGTTTATCAATAAAACAAACAGATTAAGCACCCTCTTTTTGCCGAGTACCATACCTGCAGAGGGAAGATAGGGCTGAGAGTGTACAGGTCGGGGTCAGTGCCCACAAAGTTGATGGGAGAGAAGTGGAGCTTGGGCCTCAGGCAGGTGGTGAGGCCCACACCAGGCAGGTCCTGGGCCTTCTCAGCATCAGGGTACAGAGTGATGCTGAGCGTGTCCTCCGTCATGGGCACAATGAATTCGCGGTTGGTTCCCAGGCGGTTGCGCTTGGCAGACTCCAGATGGATGCTGATGAGCAGGTCGTAGTAGCCACTGCGCAGTGGGCCAGGCAGGTAGGTGTTCTCAATGGCATAGAAAAGCTGTGATTCGTCCACATGGCTGCAGAGCGCATGAGCTACGCGGTTGTTACCCAGCGCACACACAGCGCAGTAAAGCATCAGCGTGTGGTAGTGGAACTTCAGCCAGTCATGATGCTCCGATAACTCCAGGATGTCAATACACCTGTACATGAGGGAAAGCACATATATACATAAGGACAAATTCATGAAATAACGCTAGAAACACATAAGGGAGCATGAAAATAAGTCAACCCTGTTTATAGACTCACAATTCAGTTCTTCACTCTCTTTATTTACACTAAATTTATAGTAGTTACCAAATAAGATATGATAGTAACTGAATAATAACCCTGCAGGTTAAGGAGTTAAACATTTTTGTGGGCTAAAAAGTCAAATTTGCTTTAATATCAGTCAAATTTTATCAAAAACTGATGGAATGATTTTGAGTCAGGCTTAGGGCTAAGATTTGTGCTCGGCAAGTCACTACCACAATATTTTGCAAGTATATAATAGTATTATGGTGACAGATTAATAAAGATAATACCAACTACTGTTTATTTCATTTTTATGTTGTAAACTGTTCTTTCAAAACAATATGAAGCACCCAGGAAATTGCATACACTGAAGTCCAATGCCTTATTTGAGTTGGATTAGTTTAACTCAAGGAGGCATGATAATGTAATTCGTAAAGAAATTAGACTGGCTGAGTCACACACGACAGTGTCTGTGTAACTTCCTCAAATTACTCTAGATAGCCAGGATCAAAACATCATAGCTGGACACTGGTTTGACATTACATCAACATAAATACTGTTCATTTTACTTACTTTTGGCACAAATTGGGCTGATGTAATGTTGGAACTGATGTACGCATTTGAATCAAGTAAATTCAAAGCAACATTTTTTCTGTGTAAAGTGGGCTAATTCAGCTTTCTAAATGCCACTCAAAAGGACAGAAACTGTGATGCCTTGTGAGAGGTTTTTTCAAGATATTTCATTTTCTTTCTCTTTCTAATCAGGCCATCATGAAAAATCTTGTAGATTACCGTTTCGTATTTGAGGATGAATGAAAGTCAAACTTCATTTTATCAGTTTTCTTTTTCTTTCGGTAGTAAAAATAGAAGAGGAGCCATTGTTGGTTTTGTTATAGCATTACCATGCAGTTCACTCAAACATATATGATACTGTCTATCAAATATCTCACTAATATATTGCTGAAACTGAAAAGTAAAATAATAGTATGTCACTATCATGGATCAGAGTCAAAATTTAAGATGGTAAGTCTGTCTTTTTGTTGCTAACCTGTTTTCCTCGGGGATATGCAGAGCCATCATGGTGAGTGGCTCAGTGCACTCTACCATCCAGCCATGCCTCTCACTCACTTTGCCCACCTCCGGCTTCAGGAAGTGATTGGGCATGCGGCTCCAGATTACCGGAGTGAGCATGTCCATGTCCAGACGAGGGGGACACTGTGGAACTGGGTTCTTTCTCTCACTACGGAACATGGCTGCTGAGAGAGGCATGATGTTCTAAAGGACAGAGGGAGATTAAGAGCAGGAGATGAGGAAAAAGAGATTTTCACTGAATGAAACCTTAATTAAAATTCAGGTGTGCATGGGGTCAGTGGATTATATTGTGATAGTAGCAGGGGTATGAGAGGAAAAAGAAAAAAAAAGTTAAGAGTATAATGGGAAAAAAAACAGAGATATTACAGAACTGAAGTGAAAGCAAGGCAAGGGAGAGGACTGACCTTTAGCTTGCCCAGCTCAAACTGCAACATGTTCTGACTGAAGGGCTGCACAAACACGGCAGGGAAAAGCTTGGTGTTGGGCTCCACCTGAAAGGAAAAACATCCACCACAGTGTGTCAGCAGACAACATGATTTAAATCCATTTTAAATGATGCCCAATGTTGCACACAACAAAAGGGATAAATCTAGCTTGCATGTCATACAGTATATATATATACCTTGTATCTACACTCTTTGACCATTTTATCAGCTCCACTTACCATATAAGAGCAGTTTGTATTTCTGCAGTTACAGACTGTAGTTCATCTGTTTATCTGCATTCTTTGTTAGCCCCTTTTTACATAGTTCTAGACCCCCTTTTTACATAGACCCCCACAGGACCACCACCATTCATTATTCGGGTCATTCTCAGCACTGCAGTAACACTGATGTGGTGGTGGGGTGTTAGTGTGTGTTGCTACTGGAGCTTTTAAACACCTCAAGAATCACTGCATTTCACTGCGAATTGCATTTTCTGTTGATTTTCCAAGTGAAAAGTTCTCAGAGAACAAACTTTTGCACACTCATTGAAGAATTACTGTTTGCTTACCGATTTTAACACATTGTAAAAATAATAAATAATAAGTGCAAAAGTTATGGCATATTTTGTTTTGTTTTCTTTTTACAATACACATGTTTTCTAAGCCACTGGTCTTCTCCTGGTTCATAGGGGGTGCTGGAGCCTTGTCACCCTGGACAGGTTGCCAGTTCATCACAGAGACATATACATTCCCACACACACACACACACACACACACACACACACACACTCTTCATTTTTAAACACCTGTGCCACCAGGTTTTAACAGACGGCTCAGTCTCACCTGGTAAAAGGTGTTGATTTCCTTCCCATTGGCTGTGAAAGTCATGAGACCGGTTGCCAAGTCAACCAGACAGCCAACCACCAAATCCTCCTGGCTGAAGCGTTGTTGTGAACCACTGATCAAGTCCCCTCCCCACACCATGTAGCAGTTGCTCCTCTTTATGCTGAACAGTAAAGCAGAACATCAGGATGTACATATTCATAAGCAATGAATAAGTAAAAATCCATACTAATTGGACAGAAATATCAGTGTTTGTTGAGTCACCGGTTGAATCCTGTGTAAGATCTGGGATGTTTATGGCCTGGCATTATAGTTACATGACGTCCTCAAACATTTGCAGTGATTATGCAATTAGTGTTTATTCAGTGCAAAGGAAGTATTATTATTACATTCAGATCAATATCTCTGAATTTGGCAGAGCAATGAACTTGTAGTTAAAGGTCATTTTACAGTGTAAAGACTCGTCACCTGTCGTGAATGTTGCCCTTGTCATCTCCCACAGTCACTGTGACGGTGCGCACTTTGAAGAGATCAAAGTTGAGATCATACTGGTGGTAGTCAGGGGTGACCCAGCCCACCCAAACCCCACCAGGTTCCTGACCAGCGAAGATCCGCACTGAGTAATAATACTGAAGGCAAATAAAGAGAGACAGATTAATATGTGTAATAGGTTTAAGCATACTAAATTAGATCACTAGAAGACCTGAAGATCTAAGGTAGTGTAACCAAGTGTGTCTTAGTCTAAGGGGCTCACAGTAGTGGTGTTGAGGATGATCTCTGGGTCGTCACGGTCATCTGGCACCACATCCTCCACCAAGCGGGGCACAACAGGAGGAGGAGGGGGAGGTGTGGTCAATGCTGCCTTCTTAGCCTTAAACAGGAAACTGAAAAGGGATGCAAAGCAATCAGAAATCATGAGTTTTGATGAACTATTACAGTTATATAAATTTTAGCCACATAATGATTTCACAGAGTAGTCTGTAAGTAATTTGACAGAGACATAGAGGCAGATTTACTAAAAAGGGGATAATGACCAACAGTCTACTGACACTTTGCGCCTATGGGAGCGGCCAGTTTAGTGGGTTATCTGCTGAAAACATGCAAATAAGCACAGGCACAACTTCGTTATTAAAGCCCCTGGCTACTCATTTTCATGACTATTATGTATAGTTTTCATGATAAATCACGAGGAACTGGCAGAGAAAGACTGCTGTTAGTCTTTTTTGTCAAGACATATTTTAAATGAATGTTTTCTCTCATTTTCTTCTATTCAGTTTGATTTTGGTGGGACTAAGTTTAGCATATTTTTACATACATTTCTTGAATATAATTGAATATAACAGTAAGTGTTTTTCTCTTTTCCTGTGGCATATCTTTACTATTAAAACAAAATTTTAAACATTTTAAACCATGTTGACAGTGGCTTCAGCATACAACCAGTGCATGTTTAGGTCACATTCTTTAGTTTCTGTCAAGTAGGGGTAAAAACCCTCTTGTCTACGAATTGTGACTCATTTTGATGAAATATTGAAATATTTCCTGAGAATTTAATATTGAAATATTTTCTTGAAAATTTAAAGCCAAACTATGTAAGCTTTGGGGATTTGGACCCCTCGCTGGTGGGCATGTGTAATTGCATGCAACACGCGAAAGAACATTTTCTAAAATCAGTTTTCTAAGGTCCCCTTCCCCGAGCAAACGAATTTGATGATTGCGAGCATGGTGAAAGTGTATTCATACAGAACTCGGTCAAAACTTGTTGAAGGATGTGTCTTCCGAGGATGTAAGTAAATAATCTGTCATCATATCTTCATCTGTATATTGCTTATTTTATTTTTGAGACCTAAACATCAAGACAGTCCTCCTTTGAGCCTTTGCCTGTAATCTTAACATGCAAAGATGTATGATATAGTCCAAAAACAATATATTTTAGTGTGTTTTTTCCTTCTGACTCAGTAATGCTAGTTCTTTCATTTTTAATGAAAACTTACAAAGCACAGCTTTAACTTTGTCAAAAAATGTAAATTGTTATTGCAAATCCAATGTGATGAAATGCAGGAAAGAAACAACAAAAACTGTCTCACTGCTGAACCACTTACAGAATCCACTGTAAAGCATTCTGAGTTCATGGCATATTACGACTCTCCTCTGTTCTCACCCTTTCTTTTTTCCTTTCTCAGAGGCAGTGTCTTTGTCATTCTCTTTGAAGCCGGGGATATCTTTGGCCACCGATGGCTCCTTCTCTTTCTCCTCCTGCTCCTTCCGGCTGGCTGACTTCTTCAGCACCTCGTAATCTGAGTCCGGATCCACCTCCAGCACCTCGTCTTCCGGGATTGTGAGGGCGCGGGTGAGAGGGGTGGTGCCTGCGGGCACTTTAAATGTCTCATAGAACTCAATGGGCATGCTCAATCTTAGGAACAACATGTCAGTGTTGGCATTCTGGGATCCAAATGTCTTGTGGGTGAGTTTCAGACAGGGGGCACTGTCCACCGTACCGTCCACACGAGACACCTGAACAAGCAGAGGAGATATCAGTAAACAAACATGTGAGCCACTTTAATAATTAAATGTAGCAGCATATAAAAATGCATTCAGATCACAATTAAGATTATTCTGTAAGGCAATGGATTACGTATAAATCTATGTATATGTTATGTAATACATTACTGTAGGGACTATAAATATGACTTAGTGGCATCTGTACAGGTCAGAATGAAGTACCTCAATGTGATTGTGATCAGTGGGCACAGGGACAAACTGGGGCAGACTCTTGCTGAACCACATGGTGATGTCCCTTTTCATGTTGATTGCAAAGGGCTCAAAGCCCTCCTGCAGCCCACAGATGGCAAAGTAGCGCAAGCTGCTAACATTCTGGCCTAAGTTAATGCGGCCTACCTGAGACAGGCCCAGTGCACACACAGGGATGAAACCTGGTGGACAAAGAATAAGGAAAGAGATAAAGAAATGAATAAAACTGAAAAACCCCAAGCACTAACCTATTTTATAAAAAATAAAACTTTTACCTCAAGCTCGACACTTTAAAGGCCTGTTAAGGTCAAAATAATTCACCTACCCAGCACACATTTTTTTTATAAGACTAATCTGAAGACCAGTCAGTCTGCAGGGATTCTCTCACTCACCGTCTCCAATCTCAATGTTTTTGAAGGCCATTTCTGACCCAGAGTCACTAATCAGCATCTCCCCATTCAGAGTAAACATGATGTTCATCTCCACCAGGTCAATCATGCAGCCCACCACGTCTCCAGACTGCCACTGCCGTCCAAACGGCTCGTTTCCAATATGCCAGCGCTGAGCCTGGAAGGAGAGTAACCAGACAGAGCAAATGTCACCATTTGGTTTATCATTACTCAACAGTTGAATGTCATTTCAATGTCAGCTTTAAAAGATTTCTAATATGAATCTTAAAGAAGTGCTTATACAAAATACAAATCTTAGTGTGTTTTCTTACTTCTAGAGTGCTTCTTAGCTCTAAATTCCCAAGTCTGTAATCTTCATGTAATTTCTTTCAAATATTTCTAGAAAATATAAATACCACTAGCACTAGAAACATGGAGGCCTTAATTTTTACATGTAACTACAGCATTATAATTAATGTAATAACATTAATTGAAATATACTCATCCTATGTGATTTAAAAACTCAAGAAAAGCTTCTACTTTGCGTACAATATATTCTACAGGCAGCAATTCTAGAGCAATTCCACAAAACACACCCTGTTTCCATTAAAGACGTAAGCCAGCTCATCAGCACCCAGATCAGTTCCTGCACGCACGTTCGGCCGAGCCCAGCCGACCCTCATCTCTCCTGTGGTCACTGCTTCAAATTCAAAGTACCACTTTCCTGAGGTCACAGCATACTGCTTCTCAGCCCTGAAGATGCGTACTTTATCTCTACGTGCGTTGCCCACCGCATGACCACCTGGGAATGAGAAAAGCAGGGAAAGGTGGAGTGGGCAACAGCATAAGGGTAGGGAAAACAAGAGCACATAGACTGGAGACTGGAGTGCCGATGATATTACTCCCTATAAGATACTAGTCATAGTACTGATAATGACAGCTTCACTGTGACTATGAACATTATCTGTTGTCAAAATCAGCACTGAAATGCTAGTATGAAAGAAGTGGACCACACAAAGTTCTGTGGAGCAAAGACTCACTGCTCTCCTGGTCTGGGGGCTCGATGTTGTATCCATAGCCAATGAGGGTGCGTACGGCATTGTTCACGCTGTCTCTATTGGTTTTCTTGGTTCTCTCGTCCAGCAAGTTGTACGGTACCAGACGAGGGTTGCGCTTATTCATGATGTCCTAAAGAACACGAAAATGGTATTAGTTCTCTGCATTTGTCTTAACAGCGGCAGTTGAAAAGTCTGAATCCCGGTGAGTCTCATGTGTAAATACCTGAACAATGCTGTAGGTCCAACCTTGCTTCACTCGGTCTCGTGCCCACACGTTGTGACCATTCTCCGCTAGCTTCTCCACCAGCTGATTCTGATTAGGTGTGAGTTTGACATGGCTGAGGTCCAGAGGGGCAGGTTTGTACCCGCTGGTCATCACATACCTGAGAGAGAGAGAGAGAGATGGATGGATACATTATTACATCTTGTCGTGTAGTGTTTTTCAACAGACTTAATCAAATCACGACAAAATACAAGAATGACATTTAATCTGTTTGTTCCTGGTTAAAGTGTATCCTCAATTTGGATGCCCTGAACCTTACCATATTCATATAAAAAACATTTTTAATCTAATATCATATCTATGGTGAGCAGTGTAGTGCAACTCCAATACATACGTTTTGGGCAGTTTGATTTTCTTCAGGTTTTCTTCTGCTTTCTCATCCCCCATACCTACATGGCAGCCCAGAGCCAGGAGGGTCCTGAGGAGTTCCACAGCAGAAAATAAAAGCAGAGAGAGACAAGCAGAGTGCAGTTTGACTAGTCAACATTAGGAGTCAAAGAGACAAATATGTGACTATTAAGAGAAAGGATGAGAGTTCGGGAACAGGTGAGAATCCTCACTCACTTTAAAGTCTCTCCAGACATCTGCAGGTTATAGTTCCTCTCTGGTTCTGGGAGGCTCTGGAAGTCCACCAGGCAGGGGTGCAGTTTCTTATTATCATCCCGGAACTGAGAAATAATGAAGACACTGTTTTAGACAAGTGTGCATGTGTGAATGAGACAGGTGGTAGGAAAGAAAGAGGGGGGGTAAAGAAAGAATTGAAGAAAGGAGAGAGAGGAACAGAAAGAAAAAAAAATAACAACCAAATAAGGAAAAGAAAGAAAAAAGACAGAAAGAATTTTCTACCTGTGTGTGTGTCTGTTAGAAAGAAAGAAACAAAGTTGAGAGGCAGGTAGGCAGGATGGAAGGAAGAAAAGAAGAAAGGAATGAGAGAGAAGGAAGGAGAAAAAAAAAGGAGGAAAGAGGAAAGGAAAGATGGAAGGATGAAAGTATTGTCTACTTGTGTGTGAGTCTGTGAAAGAAAGAAAGAAAGAAAGAAAGAAAGAAAAAGTTAGGAAGATAAGTAGGCAGGTAGGAAGGAAGAGAGGAAGGAAAGAAGCAAAGATGGAAGGAAGGAGAGCGTGAGTGAGGAAAAAGAAGGAAGGAAGGAAGATGGGAAGAGGGAAAGACAGAGGGAAGGAAGGGATTGAAGGAAGGAGGAAGAGAGGGATAAGGGAGGAAGGAGGGAGAGAAAGATGGAAAAAAAGAAGGAAGGAAAGGTAAAAAAGACGAAAGGAATGAAGGTACAAAGGAAGACAGGAAGGAAGAAGGAAGATAGGAAGGAAAAGACAGGAAGAATGGAAAGAAGAAAGGAAGGGAAGGATGAAAGGAGGAGGGAGAGAGGGAGGAAGGAAGACAGGAAGGAGGGAGGGAAAGATGGAAGACAGGAGGGAAGGGAAGGACGGGAGGGAAGGTGGGAAGGAAAGGATGAAAGGAAGGAGGAAGGAAACTATAGAAGGAAGGAGGGAAGGGAAGGATGGAAGAAAGGAGGTAGAAAAGGAGGAAGGAAAGAAGGAAGGAGGGAGAGAAATATGGAAGAAAGAAGAAAGAAAAGGGAGAAAAGAAGGAAGCAACAAAGGAAGGGAGGGAAGAAGGGTCAATTACCGGTCCAAAGGTCCAGCCCTGCTCGATGCGTGTAACAGCCCACAGCTCATGAATGTTCTCGGCCAGCTTTTCTCTGATCCGCTCCAAATGAGGAGGCAACACAATCTACACAAAGACAGTTTCAGCAAGACTGTTAGCTTTACTGAAGGCATTGATCAGGCTGGACAGAATGACAGACTGGATTACACACAGGAGACAGAGAGAAACACAGTTGCAGCAAACATAGCAATGATCTCTTCACAGAGTGAAAGTGACAGAAGGATAAATATGAAAGGTGAGGAATGAGCACCTGAGCAGTGTCCACAGGGCAGGGTGTAAATGAGGTGTGTGTGAGGGACTGTGTGGGGCCCAGTAGGTTTCTGACTCCATCAAAATCATGCTTGTACTCTTTAACGGGCTCGATGCGCATCCTCTCTTTAGGCAGGAGTGCCTCGTAGCACGGAGCATAGCCAGGGGGAGGGAGGAACTTAAAATCACCATGACGACCACCCAAAAGGAATCGAGCTCTGGGAGATTAAAGACGAGGCAGGTTAGTGAAGATGTTATTGATACTCAGTAAAGAGACTTGACATTTTCAAAGATTTTTGAGTGGAGTATCTCTCCAAAGAAAAAGTCTACTCTGCACATTATTAGAGCCTGATGTTTAAGGAGTGAAGAGCAAAGAAACAGCTCCAGATTCTTACTTGACTCCAGCCGAGAAGCTTATGACGGGGAAGAAGAGGCCATCTAAGTTGAAGTTCTCAAACATGCCTTGGACAGGATGGCCGTTAATGCGGAAAGAAATGCTGGGCACGCTCAGATCGAGACAGCAGCTCACGACATCATCTGCTGCCAGGATGTGCTGACTGGGTGACGCCACTTGACGAGACACATGTCCTGGAGACACCACATTTTTGATTTAGAAGGTTTAATCACGATAACAGTGACTTTATTTATAATTCATCTTTTACACGTTGAAAAAAATTGTGCCTTGGATTTACATGGTTCAAATGTGTCAGTCACATGCATATGAATACAATGCATTACATTAAAGCTAAAAGATATTTTTGCTCAAATTAAAAGAAGTACAATAAAAACTAATTTAAGCCTTGTGTAGTGTTGATGTGTTTGTTACTCAGTGGTCTGGTGGCCCCACTGCATTATTGTTTTTTTTTTTTTTAAATCAATACAGCCATAACAATTTATGCAAAAATACCAGTTGTTTAAATCATCACAAGTGGCCAGCGCAAGGTTCTCCTTTAGCAGCTATAGCCAGTCAGCAGCCTGTCCATTTTGTCCACACTCACACACACGGACACAAATACAAACACATACACACACAGACACACACACACTAACAGCAGGCCATGTAGGAGAAGAACAGAGTGAAGGGACACAGCACCTCCACACTTTTATTCCCTGCAGGTTCACCCCAACACCACATATGTAATATAAAAGTGTAGGGGGTGATGTGTTAAAATGTGTTATTTTATATGTTTCTCACAGTATATGTGCAAAGGCCAAGGAATCTGAGGTTGAAAATTGAAAATTGGATTTGGATGTGGCAGGAGTTTTTTGGACCAGGTCATACATCTTTACCAAATGCCAAATCAACATTATACTGATGGAGATATGATGACAGTAGTAAATATCTCACTCACATCCATGTAAATCCTTTACCAAGTTTTGACTGATGTCTCTTTGAAAACTCTTTCAAAACGCTCACAAACATCAGATTCATCCGCTCAGGTGAGGGGCCTGAAGCCCCAGTGTTACAAACTGTTCTTACACATTTCCACCAGAGAGGTCACCAAGTCACCAAATCGTACACAGTGTAGCTTTAACACAATGCCAGGGTTTGGTTTGCGTCTTTCAAACATTGTGTTGATGTAATATATTTAATAACATTTATTCGTGTGCAACCGATTGGCATATTTAAGTCATGTAAAACAAAGTACAATTATTTTTCAGTGCACAAGAAATCATGAAAATGCAGCTCAAAGACCACAAGACCACATGTAAATAGTCTGTACTTCTAGATGAAGTATCCTCATCAGTGCTATCAAACAATCTTTAGAGACTTTATAGGCTATTCAAACATTCTGGCTCACCTGACCACAGGTGAAGGCCATCGAAGCCATATGAGTAGAGATCATCTCCGACACCGTTGCCTCCCCAGCCCTCTCCTCCTCCAGGATATGGGCTGTAGCCCTCAGTCATAGCCCAGCCAACTCGCAAGTGTGATGTCTGTGCCGTCACAAATGGCTCCACGTAGTCCACGATCATCTCGTAGTACCATTTCTTATACTGCGTTGAGCCCTCACACGTCCCCAGGAAGATATTGGGCCTCACACTGAAGATTAAAAAGAATTATAGAAAGACTTTAAATCTGATCCCAAATTTTTAGCTAGCTTTTTTAGCTAGCTTATGTACAAATTCTCAAATCACTGAAGGGGAACTCCACCACTTTTTCTAGATTTCTACATAATGAAATAGTTAAAATGTAAGTAATTCAGAGTGATTTGATATGAAATACTCTGTTCTAGAGAAACTTAGTCAGAATTTTTCAGGGCGGTGATAGGAACCAAACGTCCAAAGAGTTTAATGCCTTCAAAAGTTACCTCACTGCAAGTTATTTCATGAAAAGGTAAAGAAGATGCTGCCTAATGCTTGAGACAGAGTTTTACAATAGATTTGAGGTTTTGCCTAAAATACATTGTTGGAGAGATACAAGTAGGGTGCTATAGGGCAAAATAGTACCCAAATAAAATTTATATATTTCAGATTAATCACCATTTTACTACGATCAACATGACACTCAGAAGACATGTTTAGGTTACCTGGCTGTTTAGGATAATAAATAAAATGGCTATATCTGTATTGCAAACATCGCAACCCCTGGTTCCTATTACAACCACTGTGAAGAAGTCAGATTCGGTTTCTCTACAATTTTTCATCAAACCACTCTGAATGACTTTAATCAAATCTCAAAATAAGTGCAATTCCCCTCGAAAAAAATATTTCTTGGTTTTTGATTTGATTGATTGATTGATTGACTGACTGATTGATATATTTATTAATTTTCTCCCCAGTTTAGTTGTGGGCTAATTCCACCAGCTAGCCAGATTTACCTGGTTACATAATTTACAATGTTGGTCTGTAGCAGAAGGTCACGCCGCGGAAGCAGGTTTTCTGTGATAAGATTTTGATTGGACCTCACAGCCACACCGTTGCACACACACAGAGAGCGCAGCACGTCTAAAACCTAACAGAGTAAAAAGACAAGATCTAGTACCATGTGTGTGTCCGCATTGGTGTACGCTTCAAACAACAATCATTTTATGACCGATGCACCTTATGATTGCGTCCATGCTTGTCGAGAAGAGAGATAATAGACTTGATGTGGTTCTCCTGGATGATGTTCAGGACTTCAGGACTTTCAATCAGAACACAATACAGCACCTCCAGAATGCCTGCAGAGGACAAGCACAAAAGAAGAGGGGGTAAAGAAAGGGCGCTAAATTATTGATGGAGAAAGGCAGAGAAATTTATGAAGTCACTTGTCAGATGTGTCAGGGGAGAGAGAGCTATGTGCACCTGAGGAAGCCTCTAGACGGTCCAGTTTGCTGACCAGCCAGTCCAGATTATCACAGAACAGAGCACAGTTAGCACGGTTCCCTCTGATAAGAGAGGCTGCAGACAGAGAGAGAGAGAGAGAACAAACAATGTTCGACCAGCTAAAACAACAAGCACTCACGGTTGCATTCTGTTTCACCTATTCATTACACAAACAATGCACAATCATACAAAAGCCCTCATCTGACACTTCTCACATTATGATGAAGAGAGGTAATTTTAGCACAGGAATAATATGCTGCATTATTTGGGTATAAATACTTAGCTGAGTTACATAGCAACCATCTGCCAGGAAAGGCAGAATAGCATCCAACCCTATTCCACATCATCTAATTTTAGAAGTCATTTTTAATTTCCAAATAATAGGGTACAAGAACATGAAATTCTGAGATCTCTGGCTACCACTTTACAATAAGACCTTATTTATAAGTTTCAAAATGGTTTCAATTTTGTTTATTAATGGTTATTAACTAGGTCATGAACACCTTCAAATCATTAATAAGCAGTTACAACACACAAAAAAGGGCCACAATGACCTGTTGTTTAAGTTCATTGTTTGTCTTGATGTCTTCTCCCTCAGTTAGCTGTCAGCTTCATCAGATATAACAGGTCAGTTTTGCTTTTTTGTTTATTAATGATTTTCATCAACTTTTTCTGAGGGTAAACCAATCTCTGTTCTCTGAATGCAATAAGCTCACCTAGCAGTTCATAAAGCAGGTTGACTATTTCCTTCCAGGACTCGGCAGCCTCCTCTCCAGCAAACTCAGAGAAGTGTGCAGCAGTGTTGTACACGTTCAGCCTGTCCACACACTCCAGCACGATGGTGATCATTCCCTACAGTGCCACAGGGATAACCAGATATTGGCCGGTCAAATATAAATACAAAGTTTGAATAAGGAGAGTCAGATTACAAGGGCACTACGAACAAATCACACCAGCAATGACTTTCCACTCAAAATCATCTTAGTGTAGAATTTAAAGGGGTTGATGGTGCGTTCGTCAACGCTATCCAATAGACGTCAAGTCTGTCGTTAGCCCATAGATGTAAAGTAAGTTAGCATGGCTGGAAAGTACCTCCAAAACTCCAATTAAGCATGTTGGTGTGTGTTCTATATGTGAAAAACTCATCACATGCAGTAAAAATAAACACTACATCTCGCAATGGAAAAACAGGTCTGCTAGTTTTTTCTCAGCTAACTCGTTTTGCTTGTGTTAATAATTACTGCAAATGGTAAAAGAGTATTGACTAGAAGAATTTAGGGCAGGTTTTAGACACACTCCAGCATGATGGTGATAATCCCCTACAGTGCCACAAGAATAACCAGAAATTGACCAGTCAAATATAAATACAGGGTTCAAACAAGGAGAGTCAGATTACAAGTGCACTTGGAACAAACCACACCAGCAATGACTTTCCACTGAAAATCGTCTTAGCGTAGAATTCAAAGGGGGTGATGGTGCGCTCGTCAACACTATCCCATAAACGCCAAGCCTGTCGCTAGCCCATGGATGTAACGTAAGTTAGCATGGCTGGAAAGTCCCTCCAAACTCCAGTTAAGCATGTAGTGTGTATTCCATATGCGGAAAACACATTACATGAGGTAATAATAAACACTACCTATGGAAAAACGTTATGGAAAAACAGGTCTGCTAGCTTTCTGCTAGCTAGCTCATTTTGCTTGTGTTATTGATTACTCCGAAGGGTAAATGAGTATAGATTAGAGGAATTAAGGGCAGGTTTTACCCTTGTTTACAGTGCACTTCGACCCAACCCAGCATGTGAAGTTTAACAAGTACTACACTGTACCAGCCACTACAGTATATAGTTACATACATACATCATCTAAACTGCTTATCCTTCTGGGTTGCGGTGGGGTGCTGGAGCCTATCCCAGCAGTCATTGGGCGGAAAGCAGGATACACCCTGGACAGGTCGCCAGTCCATCGCAGGGCAGACAGACAGACAAACACATTCATACACACATTCACACCTAGGGGCATGTTTTTGGACTGTGGGAGGAAAGCGGAGTACCCTGAGGAAACCCACGCAGACACAGGGAGAACATGCAAACTCCTCACAGAAATGACCCTGGTTGCCCGGCCGGGAATTGAACCCAGGCCATTCTTGCTGTGAGGCGACAGCGCTACCCACTGCGCCACTGTGTCGCCACAGTATATAGTTGATACAGTTTATTTTATTCGGTGTCTGCTGTAAATAATTCAGCAAGTACTATGAAACTAATCGGTTGATGTCTTGCACAATGACTTGCACTCTAAAATACAAACAGTGACACACATTCTCACACAGACATGTATGAGCACACACCTCTTCTTGGAAGAGGTTCTGGCGGTTGCGCAGAGAGCGCAGCTTGGTTTGCTTCTCCTCGTGCTCCAGCTCCTCCTCGGGTGGCCGGAAGTAGTGTATGAGATCCTGTAGGGAGAGGATCACACCGTCCAGGGGCAGAATGACCGGCACCGCAGACCTGTTTTTTCCACTCAGAGAGTCCAGCCCCCTGCAGGACAGTGCAGATACAAACACAAACTCACACACATTAGCTTGCCTGTCTTTGCAGTGAATTCTGCAGGTTCTTTTACCTTTCTATGTTAAAGGTTAATGTTTTCATAAAAAGGGTAATAGGGTATCATGTGCTGTCATAACAGATAATGCCCAGTAATAAAACAGTGTCATTATGTGTCATTAGTGTTATTGTCATGATAAATGTCATAATGTTTGTTGTCATAACAGCTTATGCTGCATGCTAATTTTTTGCTAGTTAGCCTAGTCATTATCGTGGATATAATCTGTTAGGACAACTCATGACAGCATACAACCTCTTCCATGATATGGTTCTGTCAGTGTTATCTAGCAGGGTACACGCAAGTGAAGTGTTACCAAGAAAAGGTTTTAAGACCAGCCAAATGTCATGTTTTTCATCATTCTGGAGATATCTAGAGCTACATAACCACACACACATACACACACGCTTTGAATACAGCAAAATGTGCTCATTTCCTTGAGCAAATGCTGCAACAAATAAAGGTAGATTTTTAGTTCATATGCTTGTCTATTCACAAAGACGACTGTAATTATAATGAAATAGTAACATATTTTATTCCACTCCAAACCCTTCATATAATTCAAACAGTCCGTAACCACCCCCGTCCCTATTTACTCCTCTCTGGAATTAGCAGTCTGAATCACAGTTGGCTTTGAAGAGCCAATCTGATCATGTTTGCTGCATGTAGCTGCTGAGTGTAGTGCTTGGAGTGCTGGAAGCTGCCACTGTGTCGTACTTGATGAACTGTGTAAAAAGACCCGTGGTGCTGTAGATCATTCGGGCTGCCTGAGATTCCTCAGTCTGAGAGCGAGACAACAACAGCGCATCGTCCATATGGCCCTCTTGATGCAGAATGACCTGAAAGAGAGAAGTACAGAAACAATCAAGGAAAGAAACATAATGGACAGCTAGCAGACAACTCTCCACAGTGGGCTTAACAGTTTAATAGCCATACAAGTGAATATAAACATCTGCGAGTTGGAAAATGAAACTTACAATGAAAAGCCTGAAGAGTACAATACATACTCATGAGTTATGTTTAGTTAGACTAAACAAATTAAGGATTGCTCACAAAGAACACAAAGTGCGGGGCACAATTACTGTAGCATATCAAAGCCATGTACTCTGGGGTCTTTAGGTCTGTACTGTACCTTTCTTTTCATGGTACCCAGGCGAGCTGCTTTGGCATCAAGGGCAGCGTAAGTGACCCACAGGCCAGTGGAGACGTGCTGGACGAAGCACATGGACTCACCATACTTGATCTCTGGTACACCCATACCCTCCACATCCCGCTTCTTAGCAACCTCCACCTTTTCCTGATCATAACAAAGGAGGGAGAGAGACAGTGTGAGCAGAAAAAGAGTATAATAAGAATTCGATATTTGGAAAAGTTATGGGCCTTGAAATTGAATGAAGGAGGGGGAAAAAAGAGGTTTGGGTAGTCACATAAAGCACATAAAAAGATTTCAGAACTATAACCCAAATCCCAAAGCACTTCCAGGAACTTCCAGCAAAATCAAACATTATCTTTGGGACTCATATAGCGCTCATGCAGACCTTGGAGGCACGGAAGCAGAAGGCAGACTGTTTGGTGTTGGCCTTCTCTGGGTCGAGCACCATCAGGCCCTTCTCTTCATCCAGACACAGATAGCGGCCCGTGGTGATGTGGCGAATGCGAAATGCCTGGCCCCACTTCATGTGGCCACCACTCCAGCTGTAGGGAGCAAGCAATAAAGCATGTCAGCCAAGAGATTAAGATTAATATTTAAGATAAAGACTAAAATAAGAGCACTGCATTTGTCTATCCAATAATGTACTGAAAGTACAGTTGTCAAATTCATGTATACAGAGTTTAAAAGGGCTGTTAATTTATTTCTATAATCTAGTAATGCTTTTAGCTATATGTTTCTGCAAACATTTACTATGAACTGTGAAATAAAGAACATTACTGGTCATTTTGATTGATAGATTCTTATACTTTCATGCTTCCTCCATCAGATTTAATGGGGGGGTGCAAAAGTCTATGTTTATATGAATTTCAGAATTTCTTAGTATTTATTATGTGCCTCTTTTGCTTTCACTTGAGCTGCAGTGGACTCCACAAATTTGTGCAAAAGTCTATTATAAGTAGATCAAATCTGTCTGAACTTGAGAGTCATCTGAACTACATGCTTCAATGGAACAAGTAATATTCCATACAAAATCTGACCTTTTTGTACAAAGGCCTTAACATGGTGACCAAGAAATTTTAAATATTCCTTCTTTATTTCAGTAAACAACTACTGTTTAGCTTCAGGTTTAAATGAAAAAAATCCCAGATTCTCTATATGGTCTCAAACTTTTAAACTGTGCTCAATGCTGGAAGATGCTTATGTTAGATTTTACCTTGTACAAATCAGAATTAGGGCAGAAGTTTTGCTTAGCCACAGCCCTGCCCCTCACAAAGCAAAATCTTTTTAATTGTGCCTCACTGACTACCAATGAGCAAGCTAGCTGGCAAGCATTTTGAGCATTTGAACATCCTTTACCTCTTACAGTGAGCATTAAAATCACTGTAAAGCACACATTTTTGTGGCTAATTGGTTTAATAAGAAAATGTCTGTGTCTGCTGTTGAGTAAGTTAAGCTCTTTCTGCATAATTTATTAGCCAGTCTAATGCTGACATTTCTTGAATTATTGGTGGCTTGTAATAGCCACAAAGCGACAGGACCACCATTTAGTAAATGCTAACAGTCATGGCATGACTGGCCAAATTTCTGCTTGTGTTACACAGTAACATGTACCACCACAATTACTTCTGTCATTTAATGTCTTACACTGATTTAATGTCTGACTTCTTCCAGAAAATAAAAGCTTTAAAAAAGAAAAAAAGCTGCTGCTGTGGAGTTCTTCATGTCGAGTTAAGTTTTTCTAGCTAATTTAGCTAATTTGTTTTCCAAATTTAACTTTGGTTAGTCAGTTGGTATCTTTATTTTTATTGAGATACTGCAATTGAGTCAACTTCCCCTTTAAGGACCTAAATTACAGTTTAAGGACTAGGATAGAAATGTCATTACTCCTACATGCATATTTATTCTTTTCAATTCTCTGCTAGTTATCAGATGTGACCTACTAAACTGAGTACATTTAATATCTTTAACTGCTAAGCTAGTATTGATACCCCTACATACTTCCTCGTAAGCACAGTCATATCTGCAATTAATAAAAGAAGGGAGGCTTTCCTTGCCTGATTCTCAGAGGTTCAAGTCTCCACAAAGAACGGGCTTGACTACACACGGCTCCAGACTCATACTGTGCAATCCTAATCAGGCAGGGACAGAAAGAGCGAAGGGAAAATAGGCAAAGACCAGAGCACAGAAAGAGAGAGAGAGAGAGCAAGAGATAACAAGACAGAGTTTGAACAATGTTGGCAAAGATTCTACAGAGCTCTTGTGCTAATGTTGTTTCTTCTCTCACTTGCGCTGATCTTCTCCTTGATCAGGTGGTGGTATGGCCAGACACTCATCCATATGACCATGGAACAGACGCAAAACATGGCCTCCAGTCAAGAATCCTATGGAGGAGAAAAGTATAGCCATAAATGCAAATAGGCTGTGGATTCATGATGCAATAAGGATCAGCCTGAAGAAACAACTTCACATACAAACTGAACTTCAGGTATCAATGTTGGATGACTTTATTAGTTCTGGTTAACTGAAAAAATGAATGAACAGATGCCCACCTTCTGCCAGCTCACAGCCTGAGCATACTGGGTTCATGTTCCACAGGGTCTGCATGAATGAGGCGTCCACCATCAGGTCCCCGCTGGCATAAGACAGATGCTGCAAGAACACAAACACTAAAGATTAAACACATGCAGAACGTCCTACCTAATTATGTTATGTTTTATTGATCCCACATGGCAAATTTGTCATTTTGCTGCTTAACTGTGCCCAGTTTGGGTTGAGTGCCTTGCTCAAGGGCACAGCCAGAAATACCCGTCAGTCTTGGAATGTTAACGTGCACCCTTCTGATTGCTGACTCATATTGAAATCGTGTATCTCTACTTTACTTATTTTTATTTTTCTACATCATTTGAGCAAGGTAACAAGATTCAGTGTTCTAATGTTAATTTAGTAACATAACTTAAAACATTAAAACTTAAGAATGCTTTAGCCTTGTCCTCTAAGTTATTTTGGAGATTCAGGGGTGAATAAGAGAGAACAGGGAAAGGAGGAAGAAAGAGTCCTACCAGGTATCTCTCAGATGATACGCTAACCAGGATGAGGTCGTCTCCTACTCTGACCTTCTCACCTTCTGACCTCTGCTTGGAGGCAGGATGGATGGTCCACCAGCATGCCTCACCTGCGGACACAGTAAAGTCACCTCACATTTCTGATTACAGAGTAATGAACTCCTGACCAAACCTTCATGTGCATTACAGAAACGTGTAAGAAGTCAATGAATAGCAGAGACCCTTACAGTTTCCATTAATGTGACATATCACAGATCCTCCATAGTTGAACACAGAACCAGTGACATTCTAAACTATAAACATTATCCTAAATGCACATTTGAAATGTATTTGACCACTTCGCACATTTGAAATGCATTTGACCACTCAAAAAGACTGTTTGTCTTTAATTATTTATTTGTTTTTTTAGTTAACCTCTAAAAATCCCTGGTTTAGTCCATACTAAGGCTTATTACTCAGTATCTACAGGGACATCAATGCAAACTGGTTTAGCTGTTCTTAGGTTATGGAAGTGTGCAGTGGTGGACGAAGTACGCAAATCATGTACTTGAGTTAAAATAGAGATACCCAAGGTAAATTATTACTTCAGTAAAAGTAGAAAACCTCCCTTTAGAAATCCACTTGAGTAAAAGTACATAAGTATTTGCATTCAAATGTACTTAAGTATCAAAAGTAAAAGTACTAAAACATTAATTATGACTCTAATGTCCTATTACCATTTTTGTGACAAGACTCTGCTTCATTAACTAATTTTAGGTGAAAATAGCTTTACTCTTGGTAAACCAATCTTTTAATAGAATGTCTTTAATCAGTCTGACACTGATGTCAATTAAAATTATCATAAGCACAAAACACTGAAGGCAAACAATTTCCATTAGGTAGAACCAAGTGTCTCTGCAATAACCTTTTGCAAACAAGCAAAGTTCCAGTTTAAGATTTATTTGCAACTTAGTTACGAGTTTAATAAAAAACTTTAAACACAGGTTAACACGTGTTTTCCTTTACTATATTGCATCTGTAGGTCTCTGTTCATAAACATAAACTAGCAAAACAAATTTACTATAAAATGAAATAAATTCAGATAAAAGAAACAAGCCAGTCACAACTGCATATGTGTACATATTTCCATATTGTGGTCTATTTACACAACGTTAGGTTAGTTCAATCATTTATGTTGGCACAGGCACTCTCAAAATTTTACACTGCCGCACTGAAGTTGAACCGTGTGCTGCACTGGGTCAGTATGTCCAACAGGTCAAAACAAGCTCAAAACAAAGTGTGTGCTGTACCCTGATTGGTGTGCTTGCTTCATGCTTCTTTTGTTTTGATGTTATGTTTTTATGCACACATAAGTCAAAAGGAACGACATAATGTATAATACATTTTGCATAATGTAGTGGAGTAAAAAGTAAGATATTCAACTTTGAAATTTAGTGGAGTAAAAGTAAAAAATCGCCCAAAATGGGAATACTTCAGTAAAGTACAGATACACGAAAAAAAGACTTAAGTACAGTAACGAATTACATTTACTTAGTTACTGTCCATCACTAAGGGGTTAATGACAGAAGTAAATCTGTAAAAAAGTCAACCTTGGCCAGTAGGAAATACTTTGCTAGTAGGAAATCATATAATCCACCCAAAGACAAACAAACAAACTAATAAACAATGACATCAACAGAAACATGCAACAGGAAATATTTAGGACAGGTGTCATCCAGGGACCCATCAGAGAGATGCATATGTACCTGTAGAGTCTTCCTGCAAGCCCACATCAAAGGCCAGCTTGTCTGTGAGTGACCGTGATGTGGTCAGGCAACTGAGGTACTACAAATGAAAAAATGACAGAATGCATAAGACAGTTAAAAAAGGAGATCTGCATTTGTCTAAATCATGAAATTTAACTGACAGTGCATCCATTTACAGTAAATTCTTCATTGTCTTGTATTTCAATCAAATGTCTAATGTATTTGATTTTTAAGAAAAAGAAAACTGCCCAGAATGCCATAATCTGCTGCTCACCATGCCGGAGTGGTTGTGCCTCAGCAGGATAGCATGGCCGTACAGAAGGGTCCGATGGCCCCCTCCCTGAGAGGACTGGAAATGGAAGGCCAGAACACAGAAAGACAGGAGTTAGACCAACTTACACTCATCAGACCTGCCCAGAGGGAGTGTGCGAGCATGGCCATATGTGAGTGGGTAGTTTTGTGTTTCTATTTATACATTATATGTTCAAAATGTTAAGACCTCCTTTCTAATATATAATGTATATAATGTATAATTTCCATAGTAAAGCACTGCCAGTAGAATGGGATGCTCAGGAGCCATGGCCAATGCCAAATGTTGGCCAGAGGTCTATAAAGTAGTGATGGAACGAAATGAAAATTCTTGTCTGAAACCTAAATTAAATTTGTTTAATTATTTATAACATGTTGGATTCTGACACTTTGTTGTAGGCCTTCTCAGAAAGGTAGAGGCTACTGCTGCAAAGGGGTCAAACTCTCTATTAGTACCCTTGATTTCAGAGGAAATGTTGGATATGCAGGTGTCTTCAAACTTTTGGACATATAGTGTATGTAAGTGTTTGCTAAGGTACCAGCCACACCCTCAAAATCAAAACAAAAAAGACATGTGCGGTCTTCATCCTTCTTACATAGAGACAGAAACACAGAAATATAAGCAACACAACAAAAGGAAACAGAGCATCATGGGAGAGAGAATGAAGAGGAACCGCACCGAAGATGACTCTGCATCTCTCCACCTCCTGTCACACTCGAAGGAAGTGAGTCACAGTATCACAGAAGTGCACACATGAGTACATAACTAACTAACCAGTTAACAGACAGGTCACAAGTTCACACCAAACCGGAAGAGTTCACAAAAGGCTACCACAAGGACACCAGTCTCATCCCTCAGTCAGCTTACCTTTACTCAACATCCAACAAGGTTTAGAAATGAGAACATGATTATTGTTGTTATTAGGGATTATCATCACCACCATTACCACTGTAACCATTGTCATAATCATCATCATCACCGTCAGTAGCATGGCTCAGGTGAGAGAGAGATTGCACACAGGTCTATGGGGTTAATCCACCTGGACAGTGGTGGCCAACCGGTGTGGGTCAGTGTGTTACGCCACCATCTGTCTGTGTCCACGTTAGCAGTTGGAGTAATGAGGTGGGGGGAAGGGTTGTTGCTAACTCTCTCAGCACCTCAGGTGTCAGATTCCATCCTCATTGACACCCCCCTGTCCCTCCTGCCGGGACTCTCCGCTGGGCTGCATGCCATGCTATTCTCGGGCCTTCCGACGGCTGCAGCAGCGGAGGAAAAAGCCCCTTGTTTGCAAAGCCAGGTGAAGTCCTGCTGAGGCCAACCAGGACGTGATCTCTAGCTCTGCCTCTCTCTCATTAAATTAATATCCAGCTATTACTATCTCTAACAAACCCTAATCTCAATGACCAGTTCAAGGGTGGCCTTCAGTAAGCTGTACAGAGAGCTTACTGAAGGCCATAAAAAACAAAAGAGGAGTATGGAACGTAGTGAGCTGAAGGTATAGAAATTAAGGAGAAGAAAAGGGAACGGAAAAGCCTGTGTTAATAGATTAGCGAGAAGTCAAATTTCCCCTAAATATAGGTGAACAGCTAAGACAATATTTTGGTGACGGTTCTTCTTCAGTTTTGCACAGTAGCTATGAAGCTAACAAATAAGTAATAGAAACCTAAAACCCACCATGTTAGCCATCAGTGAAAGCCAGCAGTTCTTAATGCCGGACATAATGACACTGATCTAGAGCTGATTGCAGGATGAAAGTCACCACTACTTAACTTTGGCAAGAATAACAATGAATATACATTGATTGATAGTTTTATAGTGATTTATAGCTGACTGAGAGATCACATGACAGGCACGCAAACACTCTTTCAGAGTCCTCCTCACAGTTTGGCACGGTGTCTATAAGAGGTGAGAGAAAATTAAATGCATAACATAATTTTGAATATTAAACTGAATATTAAAGCATTACCTGGTTTATTTACCATTATGTTAAGGTGGCAAAATGCCCAGTCATGGTTTTGGATAACTATGCTAGCCAAAGACACATTAAGCCGAGAAATGGAGCTGCCTTTTGAAAAATCAGAGAAAGAGAAATATCCTCACTGTTAGGCTTTTGGCACAGCTGGTTAAAAACACAGCACTGAAGTAAAAGAGTGACGAGCTGATGTTTTTGAATTGATTACTCACAGTTTGAGACTATTTTTGCACTATTGAAAAGTTCTTATTATTAACTATTTTTGTTGTTATCTTATTACTTAATGAATTTGCATGAAGAAGTATTTGCTCAGTTGAAAGTTTTATGTTTTACTTATAGGCCAAAGAGTTTAAATTTGTTGCAAGTCAATTCAGTTATGGGAGACAACAAAGATAAATGAGGTTTTCAGAATGACAATTTTTAAAAATCTTATTTAAAAGGACATCATGTGCATTTTTATATTTGCATATATATTTGCATTTTTATGTGCATTTTATATCTTAAATATAGTTAGTGTATAGTTATGTAATTGCATATTTCAGTAGTTAAAACTGTACTGGACTGGTTGCACCATTTGACTTGCGCCACCTGACTTTTCAGACTAATTTTCTAATTTCAAATTAAACAGACATCTACTTAAACACACTTAAAAACCTTTGCCACTGAACTTGAGTTTATACTAACCTTTTTTTCAAACAATAAACATTATTATAATAATTACACATTTTCATGGTTTTTTCTGAGGTCATACCACCTGACATGATAAACTGAACCATGCTAACAATCATTCAAAAATGACAACATTTCTCCTACCTATGTTGATAGTTTACTTAATCAACAAGTAAGGTTGGATGGTTGCACCAACTGACATTTTTCAACTTTTGGAGGCAAAAAGGAACTAAAATGGATTTTAGATGCACTGAAATTGTTTCACAAAAAAGAGGTATTATTGAATAATTTGATATATGTCATGTATATATTAAATTAATTTTGGGAGAATGATAGCCATGGACACAAAACATGCAGGTTGTGTCAATGACCCTTATGCAATTTACACAGTGCTAATTGGTGGGATAAACGCTTCCATTACTTCTTAGCTAAATTAGCTCCAGTGCAAAAAAAAGAGGCAAGCTTTGGGTACCAAACATGCCTTGGCTGGCTGTCTATATTTGGGGCAAGTGGAAAAGCTGGGAATTTGTGTAAATCGTTTTATTTATATCTATTTATTCCTTTAAAGATCAGAAAGCTGGCGGCCCAGAGTGAGTGATTTAGTATTACTAGTGGTAGTTTAAAAAAACACTGCGATGAAATAATGAGACAAAAGTCAATAGAGTCAAAGAAGGAAAAGAAGATAGAATAATGTTAGTGAAATGGTGACAGTGCTGCATGAAATGGCAGTGTGGCTGGCACAGGTCCAAAGAAGACCCTGCATTTCTTTAGGCGACAGACGTTCTGCACAACCTTCACCGAAAGAGGAAAAGAAACGCAGAGTTTTCTTTGAAAACCTTAAATGGCTTGTCAAAATGAAGCCCTTAAAGATTCTTGGTGGCTGATAGACTAAGGTCAAAGGGGGCTGAGGGTCTTATTAGCCTTAGCCAGGAACTGAGTCACTGGATTCGTCTTACAGATCGGGATGCTCTCTCTCTCTGTCTCTCTGCTTTACTCTAGACCTAGCTCTTGTTTAAATGTCATTTGGGAACCAAAGAAGGTTCCAGATATGCCAATAGTAGACAAGGTGTGGAACAGGTGGCAGGGGGATCAAATACAAGGGGGACGGGAAGGCTTGGGGGAGGTGGACAGTAACTGCAGCACCATTTCATTTCATCCATACGACAGACTGAACAGGAAGAGACAGGAGGGAGTGGAAGAGAGGTGCTGAGATTGGATAGGGGTCAACAGATGAACACATGAGTACATAAGACGTGTGCAAAAACATACCCATTGGTCCAAATCGACTGCCTATGGTTGGCAGAAAAAAAGGGACGAGGGGAAAGAGACAAAAGGCAAAGGAGGTTAAGATACACTAGAGCGTTTCCCAAAAGCAGAGACAGGAATGTACCTCTCACCACCCTGCACATAATTTACAGAAACAACAAACAGTACATTGTAATGACAACAGCTGAAACACACACAAAAAAAAAACTAAAGATGAAGAGTATAAAGAAAAGAGGAAGAAATGGGGAATAGAGAGAATCATGAATTTCATCTACAGAAAAATGCTGTTCTTGTCTTCAGACATAAGAATATGTATATATGTATGTAGATATATGCAGTGCAAAATGAATATCCTGAGGGCTTCACCACTAGCAGGGCTTCACCACTACCTAGAGCTTCTTACACACACACACACACACACACACACACACACACACACACACAAATATATATCTATATACACACACACAGTTTCATCTCTGTCCTCTCTGTCCTTCCACCCACCACCTAAGCTGCTATCTTTTTTCCTCAGCAAAACTCTAAATATCATTTTGCACCCATATTAAACTTATTCACTACACTCTTAAAAATAAAGGTGCCAACAGCAATAAAGCAAATCTAAAGAGCTTTTTGGAGCAATGCTTTTGGTTTAAGAACTTTTCAACTGATAGTTCTTCAGATTCAAAAAGGTACAAAAACAAGACTAAAGCCTAAATGTAAAGAAATAACAGGACTAACTAGACTAAAAGATGGCCAGGTTCAGAAGTTATCATCAGCTAGCTACTGTTCCTGCTATACTAAGTACAAGAGTCACTTTACAGGTAGCCTGGCGATTATCCCAAAAACATGGCTGCAAAACCCTAGAGGGCGCCCATGAGCAAATCCTCAATGAATTGGGTGAAGGAAGCTAAACGGCTAAAAATGAAAATATAAACATGATTCTAGCCATTTGTGTGGGACGCAGAAGGATATATTCTATTGTAGGATGCTAGCATTACTGCTGCTGAGTACTGACTAGTTAGCAAGCTGATAACTGGACTTCAAATCACTCACAAATATAGAAGCGATTATCGAGTGGCATTACATCTCACTACAGATTCTCTGATAGCCATTCGCTAGCTTGGTAGCTAGCCAACTAACAGCATTTCTAGCATTAGCTGGTTAATTAGTTAGCTGGTAACCTACCAGGCTAACTTTTACTTTTCTGAGACTTACTTTTCTTGTCTGCTCTCTCTTTCACTCTCTTGGCATATTTTATGTGTGAGTTATTGTGCAGTCTAGAGATCAAGCATGTTTATATCTTACCACACAAAGAGCTGCACACAATGTTCCATACAAAATGACTTAAATGAGATATTTGCGATAGTGAAGAACCTTTTTGAAGTTTAAAAAAACTCTTTTCCACCACAGAAGGACCTTTCAATATAATGTAAAGGTTCTACACCAATTAAAAATGTTTTTCTGAGATCTTTGCACCTGAACCAAACCTTTATTTTTAAGAATGCAAGCTGGTCCCCTTTCTCAAAATCATCACTGCTTAAAGTTCAGCGAAATACAGCAACTCAAGGACTGCTCTGCACACTTCATCTTGATACTCAAGATTAACTGTTAGGATGATCTTAATATAGAACATTCTCAGCTCTGCGCTGCTGGAAAACCAGGCTTTGTTCAGGTAACAGACCTGCTCATAATTAAAGTTGCACTTTCAGCTACTTTTTCCTCTCTTTCACTTAATTCTCTCCATCTTTCACTCTGTCATCCGCTGTGTCTCATCCCCAAGCCTGTCCCTGGCTCTCACCTCGGTCAAATCCACGGTGTTGGCCAGCATCTCCTGCAGGGCTCGCACTGAGAGCGACTGCTCCAGCACAAAGGCGCAGATCGCAAGGTCAGGGGGCACATTCTGGACAGGGACAGAATCACAGACATGTGAACACTTCAACTAATCAGCAAGTCGGCTCAATCAGGGCCATTAACTGGAATAATTCATTGGAAAAAAAATGTTGATTCTCTGTTAAGATGTGCTTTTATTATTTATCATTCATGTCCAACAACTACATAGCATGATAAGGAGAAATACTACAGGACTTGTTCTGATTGGTATTTTTTTATTACAAAAAATCCAACTTAAATTTATTGTAGCATTTACAAGAATTTGAAAAATCTTGGTTTAAAATATTATATTTTAGTCAGTCCAACACAATTTGCCAGAGTACTAGAAACACATAAAACGCTTAGGTAGAAAAACTCTGTTTTGTTGCTGACCTAAAATTTTGAGTTAATTAAATATCAAATAGTAAGTGTACAATTTTAAAACTTTTTGAGTAAACTCAAAAAAACTCAATGTAATATAATTGAGTTGAGCTGACTTCTCATTTTTGATAGATTACATGTAAGAGTTATACTCAGTCATTCCCATTATGTTGTTAAAAATCAGTCCCATACTTTTCACTCATTTCACTCACTCGTTTTAGCCTTTGTAGCCTCTTTCTCCAGGCCCCTTAGTGGCCATTGTTCTTTGAGGGACTGAAACTGACTCTAATATTTTTAATTAATCTAAAGTAAAATATTTTTTTCTCCTCACTCTGTTACCAGTTGACAGTGCACTGGGCTGCTAGCAAGCAATGCAGGGTGAAGGGGGAGGGGAGGGAACTCCATGCTGTGAAAACTATTTACACCTCTTCATAAAGACAGCTGTGCTGAGATAAAACAGACAGCTTAAACTAAAAAATAAATAAATATTTAAACTTTTTAAAAATTTTGACTTTGACTGCCATTGTTTTAAATCACATACATTTCCACAGAAGTAATAAGAGTTTCATATCAAAATTGCTGTTTCTACATTTGTAATAATTTTGTAAAGGAGTTTTTGGAAAGAATAATGCTGATGTATAATGAAACACACATTTATTCCTCTAATAAAGGTGGTATTCAACATAATATTGATATTGCATGTGTAAAGCCCACTCTCAATAAGATGTATCATAAAGAAAAAAAAATCTGGACTACTAAAAGTGGACTATAATGCATTTTTGAGCGAAACCCCAAAGAAGGGACTGCATTTTATGGCTACTGTGAAAAGTGTTCGACCCCTCAAGCTGTTGTGGATCCAGAATTCCATTGCTCACTCTTGTACTTACTACCTTGTAGTAATTACTGAGTAATTCAAAGTATTTATTGAATAATAGGCCTTAACATTAATAACTGAATTTAATAATGTTAGTATTAAGATTTCTATATTAATAAGTGAATATGTATGTAGTTGGAGGGTAATTCCTATACCATATATACCATATATAACTATACCAACTACTACTTGTCTAGATTCAGAACAATCACAAAATATATATCTGGTGTGGACTCTGGGGCTGAACTGTAGAGAAAGTGCTTGAGTACCTGGGCATTGGACGTTGTTTCAAGGAAGCACAATCGGTTGCCGAAGCCCTCACAAGACAGGCACAGTTTGATCTGCTCCTTTAGGACAGTCGCTGTACACTGGAGCACTACCGTGTCATCCTGCACGGAGGAGAGAGACAGAAGAAAAATAACCAATCAGAGGACTAATAATGCCATATTACAGCGCTGACAATGGTTTACGATAATGGGGTCGGGTCTCATAAATACCTGCTAATAACTCTGACCTGTGTAAAAATGTTGGACACCTATAGACATTGATTTGTGTTGTTCAAACAAACAGACACGGGGCAGTCCGTCAGTGGCAGGCTGAGCAGGGGCCGTCTGGCGGGTAAATACACTAATAAACACTCTTAGCTCCAACTCTCCACCTGACACAGTGCATTCTCAGCTGTTCCCCCGTCACTCATTATGCAAGCATACCAATCTCCCTCTCCAGCTCGCTCTGTTTTCCACTTGAAAGCACAATCTTGTTCAGTCTTTTTGCTCATTTTCTTATCCTGTTTTCCAGCTGCATCTTTCCGATTCTCCTGAATAGATTGATCTGGCACAAACATTTGAACGCTCCTGGTCAAATTAAACGTTTTGTTGATTTTCTAAGGAAAAATAAGTTAGAATATCCTCTACAGATATCCTTACACCTGGCATTTTCCTGCAATGTTTAGTGCATAATTTCTACTTATTTGCTGGAGTTTAATGAGCCCATATCTGTCAGTTTTCACTCCACTTACAATGTTTGTATGGATTTTTGTTACAAGATCATTTTCTATCTTGTCTTTATCCCTTAGAATCATATAGGCTGCTTTTGTTATCGCACCTATAAGACTGATATATCATCAATATAGGAAAAAAACCTTTTATTTCCATTTTTGTCATTTTTAAATTTTTTTACATAATTTGAAAACCTCAGCTCTCCTTTACACTGTGTTAAATTTTATAATGAACAGACCAATAGAAATGACCCAATATGACTGTATATTTACTTATTACCAGAATTAATTGTTCAGTTTCTCTCTCTCTCTCTCTCTCTCTCTCTCTCTCTCACCCACCCACCCACCCTAGGTGTCAGAGGCTAATATATGGTATGTCTCTGTGCTCTTCTTTGTGGAATGGTGTGTTTATTTGCTGACGTAAAACAGCTTCCAATGACATCACCTAGTGTGACACGAGTCTGTCACTTCCCCCAAATTCAGATCTGCAAAGCCTGTCTGCTATTCAGCTGCGCGTGCTCTTCCTTTAGAGTTAGCTCATCGTTTATCTTCTGCCAGCCCAAATCTGTCTCCATGAGCTATTCTGCAGCCCCTGTGCTCAGGAAATGGGACAGTGTGCCCTCTGTTCTTTTCTCAAGTCTCCTTCAACCTCCACCAGAAATCACTTTCACACACTGAACCCTTCAAAAACACTGCACAGCAGGGTTATATTTTAGTTATATTATAGGTATGGTATTATAACTAGTATTATGTATTATGCATTATCTATTAGTAAGTAGTATTATATCTGTAAACATTTTTGTGGTCAAAACAACAATAATTCTTTGTATCATGATAAATTACGTCACAACTCACCACAATATGCTAGTTTAAACATATTGTGGATATTGTCAGTACTAAGGGCCTATATCCTGTATTTTTCTTATATTTTATTTTTTTCCTGAGAAATCAAAACAGTCTTAATTCATTTCACATGACTGTTTTCCAGCTTTTCTGATCTTTATCCCTTTGAATGAAACACTGTTTTTGTTACTGTCCCTTTAATGACTGATATCTGATTGGCTGCCCTGCATTACGCTCCTCATTCAAAATCTGTCCAGGCTGAAACACTCCTTATAACTTCAGTGTAAACTGCTGTAGGTTGAAAAGGCAGCTCTACAGTGGAGACTAAAAGTCTGAGGACCACATTGAAAATGTAGTTGTTTTTTTTTTCATTTAAAGCTTACAAATAAATAAAAAAAAGTTTTATAATTTTTCTAATCTGAAAATAAGCACATTTGTGACACTGACCACGTTAAGGCCTTTGGACAAAAAGGTCAGATTTTTTTTAGTCTTACTCCTTCCACTGAAGTTCATATTCAGAACAGAGGCTTCTGCACAAACTTAAGGAGTCCATGACAGCTTGAGTGCATGCTGTCATTAAGCAAAAGGGGAGATACCAAATTCTAAGAAATTGTGAAATTCATGCAAACATTCAAAGATTCTGTTCTCACTCTAACTGTTATGCTGCTAATATCATTTGTAATTAAAAATGAAAATGAAAGAAATGAAAAATAGAAGCATTTTCACTTGTGGTCTCACTCTTTTGGACAACACTGTATGTTAATGTTGTGGTTTCTATGGTATTAAAAAAACAATTGAATTAAAAAAAGGGCGGCTTCAGCTGCTTACTTTCCACATGTAGGCTGTATGGAGTGCTGAGTAGATGGCATGTTTAAAAAATTGAGCTATGTTTCCATACTACATTACACACTTATATTACACAAATGGGAGGAACATTTTGTCTTCCATAATGTGAGCCTTTTATAGAACACTGACTGACTGCCATGTTTTTTCTGTCTCAGAAAAACAAAATATTATGATGCATATTGTACATCATGAAATTGTCTTCAAGTATTATAACACTGTACTTTGGTATTTTGCCTACATTTGAAACTACAGATCATCACTGTCATGAGACAATCTTGTATCTCTGAAATGCAATTTCACAGAAAAAAAATTGACAGAGTATTTTTGGTCTATGTGTATTGGACAATGACTCCAAACATACCTCAAAATCCACCATGAACTATTTCAAGAAATGCAAGCTGAGGCTTTGTGGAATGGCCCTGACAGTCCCCCAATGTGAACATCAAAGAAAACCTGGGAGTAGATCTTAAACATGCTGTGCATTCAAGAAGGCCCAAGAATACTGCAGAACTAGAAGAGTTCTGCAAAGAACAGTGTGTGAAAAATATCCCCAAAAAAATGCAACAGAATAGAAGTAGTTTGCAAGCTGTGATATCTGACAAAGGGGGTTACAAATTACTGACAAAATTGGGGTAGGTTGTCAAAATTTTTGCACAGGCCACAATTACTATATTATTTTTTTCTATTATTTAAGCTAATCAAATCTAAAGTAAAAGTGTACTGAAGTTAAAGAAAATGCACATTTTTATTATAGTTTGTTGGAGAGGTTTACATCTTTTCACTTCACAAATCAACAAAAAGCATAATTTGGGCCAGGTACTCAAATGTTTGGATACAACTCCTAGGTAAACACTCATGCAACCACCCAAAACAGCAAAGATTTCAGCAACACAAAACAAAAGTACTGACTTTACAGAAAACTGAATGCTACTGAAATAGAAATCTGTATGGTATTTCAGGTGAAGTACAGTGTAGGTAGCTGGGAAAGTTGCCTTAGGCTTGTTTGTGAAAGGGCAGAAAGGTATATGCATACGTGAGAGTGCTGCATGTGCGTGCGTGACCCTGGCCCTGATATGGAGAAGAAGCAGTGTTCTGAAATTTCTAAAAGAAGCTGGCTGCTTCAGTGAATCACACTCCTCGCTGGCCCAGACGATCAGATGACAAGGCAGTCGTGCACACCAGACCAGCAATGATGAAGGACGCCAGTTCCTCTCTCGCTCTTACTACTTCTTCCACTGATTCTTTCTTTCTCTGCACATCTCTTACCTTCTTTCTTAACACTTCTGCCAAGCCCTCTGACTGCTTCTGGTTCTTTCTGCTGAAAAGCTATTACTAAAAAAGAGTTTCTCCTCAACTTGTCATGCTGAGCATGGGCAGAAAAAGTTGTGAGTGTTGTATTTGCCAAACACAATAACTTGAGACACCTTTTTTCAATTGCACCCCATGTTTTGCATGCTGTGGCAAGGACTGTTCATTTTGATGCGTTTTACTCGCTACTTCACCCCCAATAAGGATACATAGTGTTATGAAGCAACGCACTGCTCTTATGTACGAACAAAAACTATTTTAGTGCTAATGGCACTCCTTGTGTCTCCATCTTCATCCTGCTAAAAGTCAGTGAAGGCCTCTTTACACCTAGTGCAATTTTTCTGGATGTAAAAAAGTATGAGATTTTTAATGTAGTGGAACCTTCACACCAAAAAAGATATTTTGTCTGAACACTCTGAAAACACAACACAGAAGATTCTAGCAACTCTGAAAGTATTTTCATATGTTAGAGGGGGAATTTGGGGGAAGTTTCTGCTTGTTGCTCCTTCACAAACCCCCTCTTCTCTTTCTGATAAATGTGTCGCAGAGATTTCTCAATGTGTTTTAACATCAGTAACTACAAAAAATCTCAAGACACAAGTGTCCATTAGCGAGGGAAGCTAACAGTTTGCGGTTCTTTATGGGCAGACTAGGTTGCAAATAAATAAACTAAGAGATTATGTGCAATGACTATTTAACATACGTCACTCCCCACCCTTTCAGTTCTGCTCCCCCATGTATTTTCTTTAACTACCACATTTTTATAGTCGCTGTGTTGCTTTTCATATAAGCTTTGCTACAAGCAAAATGATGATCCGTATAAAGCGTAATGCAGGAAATCAAGCAGGCTCTGATTAAAAAATTATTCAGCGATGCAGTCCATCAGCGTTGGACTTAACATGAAAATATATGTGTTTTCATTCTCAAAACAAAATATGCGTTTTTTTCATCCGTAAAAAACAGATTCATTGTGAATAGGCATTAAGTGAGTTACAAGCCAGGGGCACTGAGGTTTATATTTTGATTATTATTTTTTTATAATTCTGAATTTGAAAGAAAGTGAAAAGTGCTTTAAATGAGCCTCTTTTAAGAAGGGAATTAATTTTTCAGTGTTGATACTATTCACAGACAAACATAAACTCTGTCTTGACCTAGTGATGGACAGCAGAACACTGCTCAGTAAAAAAAAATCAAAATAGTAACCCATTCATAATATCTCCTCTGTTTTTGTCTATATATGATAGGCCTAAATGCCCTTACATCAAACTTGGAAGTTGGTCTGAAGTTGTGAGAAATCATAAATTTTGCAACTGCTCTCTTGACACATACTGGCGTGCAACCTTTTCATGTCTGCCTTTCTTTCTTTTTCTTTTTCATAATTTTTTTTGGACTAAAAATATCAAATAAAGATCAAAATAAACTGCAACTCTTCAATACATTGAACATTTACAATGCTTATCAAAATGACTTATCAAGTCAATAGCTGCTAGTTAACTTGCTGCTAATTACTACTTTATTAAGCAATAACCAGGGTGAACTAGGATATTGGGCAGCCAGTTAATTTGCGTCTATTGGTCTGGCATGGCAAGTTAGTTAACAGCTAACAGCTTAAAAAGATATAAAAATGGAAACATATGCTGTTGTTCAAAAGATGTATAATACACAAACATTTGTGGAAAATGCTCAATTCACTCTCGTTATTGCTTAATAAAGTCATTTGCAGTCAGTAAACCATCATGAACTAGCTTCATAAGGCTTAAAAAGCATCATGAGGACACTGTAATATCCCTGTATACTGAAGTGTTATGCAAAAAAAACTATAAAATCAAAATGTAGGCCTATATCTGCATATAAGACATAACTTCATCAGCAAGCCTTGGTTTTGCTGACTCAAACAAAGCAATTAGGCTGTGTTGTGTCTGCGCATGAGTATGAGAGCAGTTCCACTACAGCCATGTGCAAAGCTGCTGTCCCAAGCCCCCACATTCGTGGGCTTAACTTGGGCCTGTATAAATAGCCCCAGAGCCGCAGGGGGCTTTGAAAGATCCATAATGCTTTCGGCTACTCTCCTCACATAACCAGCGCTAATGTGCCGCTGCAAGGCCTCAGAGCTCACTCAGATTAAGGTGAACAAAAGGGGAATAGAAAAGTGTTAGCAGTCATATGCATAGACCTGACCTATTGAACTTAAGACAGAGCCTGAATGAAGATGGCAGACTGCTACGCTGCCGGCGAAAGCAGGTGTAAGATTACAGCTAAACCATATTTAGGACACGGCTCATGGTAAAAGAAGCCGCCACAGAAGAAGTGGGGATTTACAAACCGAGACAAAAAAAAGGACTGTAAGTAAGTGCTGAAAATATAGCTATAGGATTCATTTTGAATGTAAGCCTCAAACCTGAGCCTTGAGCTCTTATTGTCAATGCTATGATGATGTTCAGAAGGAACAATAGCCTTTTTTAGACCAACTTGTTCAATACCATATCAGCCCAGTAGACAGACCATAACATCTCTCCTTCTGTCAAAAATGTCTAACAGTCATACAATATAATAAGAACATAAATGGCTACTATGTCTGCTTTAAAATTTAACTGCAGCAATCACAGCTTAATCACTGATTGGTATTGGATATTGAAATGAACAAATCCACTAAATAAACCATTAAATAACAACGATAACCATTTACAGAGCTATCAGTTTCTAAAGCTAGCTAATAAAGATAAACGCTTGCCTGAGTTCAGGAGCATCATAATGTGAAGCATCTATAAAATGACTAGCATCTACAAAATGAACTATAAATAGCTATAAGAGAAAATGAAACCTTTTCCCCTCAAAGATGTTGTCACTAGAGTCAATTGTCATTTGCAAAGGACAATTGTACTAAGTCGTTTTCAAAATTATTTCAATAATTCTTAATAATTTAATGGCTGAGATGTAAACAAGTAATTCAGAGTGGTCTGGATTAATGGTGCAATGTAGAGAAAGTTAACAACTCTAATTTCTGTAGCTGGGTGAGAGAAACAAGGGATCACAATGTATACCTTATTTATTATCCAAATGACCAGTGAATGTACACTTATTGCTTCCAATACGTAATGTTGATAACATAAAATAGTGGTAAATCCAAATAAAATACATTTTCTTTTGGTTTCTTGTCTTACAATACTATGCAGAAAAGATAAAAGAATACGCATAGAAGTGATAAAAATTAAAAAAGTACGAAGCATTAAAAAATCAATTTCACAACAAAATTTTATCTCAAAACTTCCATAAAACAATTTCTTCTGCATTAGGCAACATTTGCAAATATTTTGCACTATGAGTGTGAACAATTCTTATTTTAGAATGGCACATTTTACATCAAACCATTCTAAATGACATTGTTTACTTCTTAATGGTTTCATCATGTACACATTTTGAATATTCTGTGGAATTCCTCTTGAACCCCTTAAGATCCACGGCTTATTACATATTAAAGCTTATTATTCAGTAACTACCGGGACTTCAATGCAAACTGGTTCAGCTGTTCTTAGGTTATAGAAGTGTGTAATAAAACCTATGGCCACCCAAGGGGTTAACTACAATAGCAACTACAAGAGTGGGTCTTTTGGGCTTGTACACACTCATCGACATGAAGACCAGTAAAAAGGCCACCAGTGGGCCCAAAGTTTTATTAATCAATTCTATAGTCTAAGAATAACTCCACAAGTTTGCACTGAAGTCCCTGTAGTGACTGAATAACAAGTCTTATTATGCAAAAAGCCTGGGGTTTTAGGGGGTTAATGAGGCTCTGTAAGAGAGGGTGCAACTGGTTAAGGGTCTGTTAGGAACAAGCATTCAGCCCACAGGTGCTCATCTGAATGTGGTGTGACTCAATATGAGTCAACAGAGGTGCCGGGATGGATGTGGGTGTTGAACAGGTGATAAGAATGGGCACGTGTCCACTGTTCTGCTGTTTAAAGAGTTCTCAGCAGGAGGTGAGTGACATCAGAGGGGCCGAACAAAAGGCCAACATCACTCTACCATCCTGAGAATGGTGGAAAAGGAGCTTGTTTTTATGTGCTGTTTTATGGTTATTTTCAGCACTGAGCTCCCATAAACACAGGCCTAACTATTCTCATCTGTGCACTGAATAGCGCAGCGAACAGAATCACCCAAAACTGAAGAACAACCAGAACCTTCATGAACACAGAGTTAATGGATATGAACTATATTTTAGAACAACAATAAAGACATTATACTAATGATCAAATCTCATTCTCTGCTGTTATTGTTTGCTATCCGGTGTTGACCAGAGGAGGATGGGTTCCCCTTTTATGTCTTGGTTCCTCTCAAGGTTTCTTCGTCTTACTCTTAGGGAGTTTCTCCTTGCCACTGTCACCATTGGCAACGCTCATGGGGGCTTGGACCCAGATTTGTCTGTAAAGCTGCTTTGTGACAACACCTGTAGTAAAAAGCACTAAATAAATAAACTCATGACTTGACATCAAAACTATATAACAACAAGCATTAATTATGCTTTTTTCTGTTGTAGATTTTTCAAAGTAACTCCCCCCCCCCGCCTTTGTCTTGACTCTTGGAATTCTCTCAAGAAGCTTCATGTTAGGGCAGTCAGTATGACAATATGTAACATTATTGTGGAAAATGATGTCATATTATGTTACAGTGTGCTTTTCTGAGCATTGTCGTGCATATCATTAGTACTTAAAGAACACTGATGACTTGCACATTTATTACAAAAAGCGTAACTGGTCCTATTTGATTGGATTTAGTGTAGTGCAGTATGTGAAATATAAATAAAATGGAATTGTATGCATAATTTTTGATAGTATTATTTACATTTTTTTGTTTGATACAACTCACTAAATCACAGAAAAAACTAAATATCATAATACAGTCATATACAAAAGTTGGATGCCTCTGGACAAATTACATGTTTTGTTGATTTAGTAAGTGAATATAAGCTAACACATCCTCTACAGGGAACACACTTCTGCATTTTTTTCAGCACAATAACTCTTAATTTGCTGAATTGGAAGAAAACAAAAACATAAAATGTGGCCTGTGAAAATTTTTACATTTTAGGTTTTATCTGTTTCCGTGTTATTAAACTAAGCAAAATGACAGAAAATGTGCACCAAAATTTCTGTTTGCTTGCTGCAGAGGATGTTTTAACTAATTTTCAATTAAAAATCACCAAAACATGTCAATTACAATGGGGTGTTCAAACCTTTGCATATGACCGTACATACTGTGTATCATGACATTGTCTTGTGTATTGTGATGTTATGTTTTTGCTATATCACCCACCAAGACATGAGACCTTGTAAAGCTGGTGAAAATGTCTTGTGGAAGGGGCGTTTAAAAAAAAATATTAAAATTGTTATTTTTTGGAAAAAATGTATACATATGCATAAATCAAACTTTTGACTAATATGCACACAAAAAGTGTAAATTGAGACTAAAATAGAACCTAAAACAAGATTAAAGAAAAAAAACAACATCTGCAACACCTTAACAAACCAGTCAGCTCCAAAGCACATGAGTAAGTGCTTTTGTGTGAGTGGAGAGAGGGAAATCCTTTGAGTCTATGGTGAGAGTCAGTCGGGGATGCCCTGCTCAATCCCCATCTTGCTGAAACAGGCATCCTAATGCCAAGTCTCAAACTCACATCCACTGCATCAACTACAGCCTCATTCAGACTTACAGAGAGATAGATGAGGTGGGTGGATGAGTTCAGGACACTGAGAGAAGAAGAGAGGGACAGTCGATACAGGAAGAGGAGCGAGGTAGGGCTGCCCTTTTTAAAATGCTTTTGTCTACCTCGGACTAATCCGAGCTGAAAAAGCACACGGCTCTCTGCACGCATGACTCCCCACCACTGTGTCCCTGAATAAAATGTCACTTCCTCTATGGGTGGGCTGCCCCTAGGTCCACAGTGGTATTTCGGGGGCAGACAGGTTTATTTCCCTGTTGACACAACAAAATTGTAAATGACTAGATTAACCATAAATCTTTATGATGCCAAGATCCAACTAGGAGAAACTAGACAGTGAACAACCACAATGAAGCATTAACTTTGAACTGTCCTAAAATATTTTAACTCTTAAAAGTCACAGTTTTTGCCAGCATATTGTAATTATATTATTTTATGACTCATTTCTCACTCATAGCCCATTGACATAAGACAATAAATACTGTGGAAAGTGCGGATTACTCACTTTCAGTCAATACCATTGTTAGCTGATGAGGAAATATTGTTTTATGATTTAAATTTTATGAAAAAAACATCCTTTGCATTGTCCCATAGTTCTGCTACTGTTCCATCAAAACAGACAAAAAAGTCAGAAGTAGAGACTCAAAGAAAAATGTAAATTGAATGTAAATGTAATTAATTACATAACTAACTATAATCAACAACAATGAAATGTATAGTAATGTAATTACATCAAATGTAGTGTAATGTTAATCAAATGCATAGCAAAATGACAGCAATAACTACATCTTTTATGGTTAAACAGTGCCAAATTATGACATTTTTTCTGCAAATTTTAGTGCACAATGTCTTTTATTTGGTACATACTGAAAAAATAATACATACAATACAAACTACGCCATACATTTGGCACAGGCCACATTTTATGTTTTAGTTTTATTTTTTTCCAGTATGTTAAAGTGAGCAAATAAACAGTAATTGTGCATTAAAATGTGGAAAAGTGTGTTCTCTGTAGAGGATGTATTATTTATCTTTACTTAGAAAATCGACAAAACATCTAATTAGACCGGCCACATAAACTTTTGCATATAACTGTACATATAACTGACCACTATCACTAACACTAACACTAACAACCGATCATATTGTGTATGCTAACCTTAACCATTCACTCCTTGAACAACACATATTGCCTATGTATTATTAGGCGATGTTCACATTACCAGACTGAAGTGGCACAAATCTGATTTTTTCTGGCCTTAATGTGAAGATCGTATATTTATATCATATATATATATACATATATATATATATATATATATATATATATATATATATATATATATATATATATATATATATATATATATGATTATTGGCCATTGAGGTCAGAATTCATGTTTTTTTTTTCTTTTTGTCTACTGCGCATGCACCATTATTCAACGTTAACTAGGCAGCAGCTGAACCTGAAGTTAGTGCCAGTAAATGGTGAAAAAGCAACACATCTGACTCTTTTTTGCCTTTGTTTCTCTCTAATAATGAGTAGCTGAGAGCTGTCCAGTGCAAATTATCTTCACAGTGAAGGCTTGTTCTGCTGGCTAGTTGTTTGCTGTTCATGATACATGTGATTCATTCACATGTCATTACTGATGATGATGTGTACATGTGGGTCATTTTAGGGTACAGGTTCATTCACATTAATAACAGATTTCTACATCAATGTGAACCATCGCATTAGGAAGATTGAACCTGAGCAAGAAATCAGATTTGAGCAATAAGGCTTGTAATGTGAACACAGCCTTAGACTCTGTATGACGCTTTGTATCAACCATTATAAATTTCTACTTACTTCTCTCAAATTGTAATGGGTTTACATTACTTATTACTTCCTGAAAAAGTAGTCTCATTACTCATTGCTTTACTAGCACATTACTCTTTAAAACCCAAACAAATCTGTGCCAAGTGGAGAATACAAAGAAACTACCAATAGTTGTTTCAGTACTTTATGTAGAAGGAAACAGCCAATCACAGTAAACATCATTTAAAAGGCTTGTATCTGCCCCTGCTTTTACACAAGACAACCAGTGATGCTGATTAAAATGAACAGCTAATGCTATCTGCTAAACCCAGATACATGTCAGACGAAACAGCTCAAAACAAGCTTCCTCAAAATAAAGTCTTTATGGATGAAATATAAAGTTACAGAGCTGCTCCTGAAGGAAAACTGAGTCTAGCCTGTTTAGGTGAAGTTAGGCTCTCTCTTCTTTAGCACGAGGGTCTTTCTCAGATCGCATATCAAATTGATGGCCTGCACTTGCTCTGGTCACATTCACAGTTGAAGTTGCGCAGTCAGATGATGCAGGGATCATACACGCACAAATTATGCAAAGGCATAGATTATATAAGCACGAAATTTGCTTTATACGACCATAATCAATATTGATTGTTTTGGTGGCACTTTACTTTTCACATCAGTTAGAAGTGGGTAATGATTTGATAATATTGTGGTAACCGGTTGTGCTAACCTAAAAATGACATGCTAATTTTCTAATTGTTAATAACTAAGAAGTTAGTAATTGCAGTAGTAACTAGTTGGTAACAGCATGAAAAATAATGGCAACAAATTTTAACTACCCAAAAATAAAATGATCATTTTCCAGTTAATACAGAGCTTTTTTTCACATTTACAGAAATAATGCGTCCAGCATAATATCTGCTTAATCAACATATCACACCACTTTTTTCAAATATTTGCAGGATTATATAATATTTAATAGCGATGTTATATAAGTTAATACCCCTAAAACATGAAAACATTCAGTTCTTCAGAATAATCTGGCTACCTGAACTGAAATTATAACTATAACTGTGTTATTAAAATGACTACACTGTTATCACTCATGATTGTTCTATTACTTTCACATGTAGGCCCACCAACAGACAAGGGCAGTTACCCAGGAACAGATGAGGTAAATATACTGAGATTACATAGATTTGACAAAAGACTCAGATATGATTTCAGTGATGAAAGAAACTGTATCTGTATACATGTTAATCTTTCTGTATTTGAACTTACCTTAACTTTTAGCAACTAGAAAATTAGCATGTAATGTAATTTCTTCCCACTATTTTATTACGACATGTTATTACCAACTTGTTACCATTACAATTACTAACTTATTATTTGCTAATAACTTATGAATTAGAATGTAGTTTTTAGGTTAGTACAACCTGTAACCATAATATTACCACATCATTACCTACAATCTGTGAAGTACTACTATTATGTCCTTGGTACAGGTGAGTAACTCGAGTAATGTGATTCTTAAGAATGTAAACTGCACTGCGTAACACTACTTACAGGAAAAAGTTGTCACTGTAATCACTGTAACATGTTACTTGTATCGCATTACCCTGTCACTGGTTAACTATAAAAAAGGACAAATGTATGTTGCATACTAAAAACAGTAAAAGTAGACACTTGGAAGGCTGAATGTTTTGTGTTTTAGTCAATTACTTTATACAGTTTGCATGATGCTATTTTAAGGGTTAGGCTTCCACTGCTTGTTAGCAATGGTCTCACAGCTCTAGTGCAAAACCGTCTTAACTACATTTGGGATAAAGTGAAAATTGTATCAATTTGTTTTTTGCTTTAACATACAGACTAAGGAAAACACTTGAGAAAGCAGAATGTACTCTGTGTGCTTGTGTCGAAGAGAGAATAAGGAGCATAGGAGTAATATCGAGCTGAGACTGTGTGTGCTGAGCAAAGAGAAACAGAGAAAATAGACTCTGGAGTTATGGATGGAACTCTCGATCCCTTGGTGACAGCAAAGCAGCAGTAGAGCTTTCTGTTTTGCTCTGCTTTTTCTACCGTTTACCCCAAACACCCCAACACTCGCTTTACAGACCATTACAGACAGAATCACTAAACGCCACTTTATTAGCTAATTATGTCAATTTTAACTCATTTCTTCACAGCCCCCCTCTCCTCTTCCCTCTCTCTCCCTCGCCCCCCCAGCTCTTCTATTTTGGGTGGCTGCACCTGTCACCCTCGCATTCCCCTGTACTGCTGACTGGCAGATAGTTTGGAGGCTCACACACGCCAACAGAGAGCAATGGATCCCCCCAACCTCACGATCACACACCGAAACAACTCACTGCATCACCTACTGACTAAACTGTACACAAACTCATCCCACACAAATATTTTAATGACCAATTTTTTGCTTACGCTCAATGAAATCTGAATAATACAACACTGAGTGTTTTACTCGATCTGATTCACAGTGTTACAGCCTGGTCTATGGTCAGATCACAACACAATTGGGGGCTAGTCCAGGATCCGAACCAGGATCCCAAGCAAGAATGACACTTTTAGACCAGTTCTCTTGACCATGCCATAGCAACAGCATGGCTGTTGACATGGATGGATGGCTGTAAGATCTTTGCTGATATTGACTTTCAGTTTTTTCAGTATAAATAAAATAAATGAAACATGCCAGCAGGAAAAGAACAGAGGTTAGTGCTTTTCATAAAGACTCTTTACATGTGAAATATAATATCATCCTTTCAGAGCTTTTCAAAGCTAAATTTCAATAGTCTGGAGAGGATTTCTCAGCGGACACTCTGATGTCCTCAATAATTAAGCAGTGATGGTATGTGTTCATTTTGTTTCAACAAAATGAACAGCGATTAATTGCTTCCTTCAGTCCTCTGAAGAAAGTACTGCAATTAAATGGAAATGGAACAGTTATTTACCTAATTTTAGTTACTCATAATCAATTTTTCTGAAATGTGCAACAGCATTAGGCGTGTCTACATGAAAAGAAGTTTTAGTGACTGAGATTCTCACTGAATTGAGTTTTTAAGCTGAAACTGTACGACAGAATGTTTTATCAATTCATCACTTAAACTTGTTCCACTTTTTACAATATATGTTGAGATTTTGTTTGTCCACTAGTATTAGCTTATCAATCACATTTAAAGGAAGATGAATAACACCGTCTAACTGTGTAACCATTATCTACCATTATCTACCATTATCTAACACTCTCTCAGAGGGAACTTGACCATACAATGTGACGATTTTGCATTCATTTTTAAACTGTGCGTCAGTGGAGCCCCTAGTCTCATAAAGCAAGTTTTGTTGCTTGATGTGAATAAGAACTGCCCACTTTGACAGGAAGGGGCCGTTTGACCCAATCTGACCGCAGACTGTTTTTTAGCGTGTCAAAATACGGCTATATAACAAAGTGAAACAAAGTGGTTTACAGGCCAGTCACGATCATGAAATTTTAGCTCACTATTAATTACCATTCAAATAACTTCAATTATTGCAACAATGTAACTGTGTTTTTGTTCATTGTATGTAACTATTATAGTGGCCAAATTGCTTCCTCACTGTCAATATTTAGGTGTTATAGGTGACTAACTAGTGTTTAGCTTGAGAAACTTTTTTTTTGTTGAGGTGATATGAAATGGTGCGCAGAAGTTTAGACAGCCAGTGAATGTAACAATATTGAAACTATTGTGTACAATACGCATAATGCAGGCTGAGACTAGTGGGCCACTGTTCATGCAACACAGCTGTGTAGTAGACTATAGTAGAAAACCCCAGGGGTCAGTTTCAATTACTTATTGACCTCAGCAAGTTAAAGGCATCCGGGAGCACCTGTTTATTGTGTACAATGTGGTCATGGCAGACAACATGAACTGAAACAGATGCTTGCTCTCCTTCTCTCTCTCTCTCTCTCTCCTCTAGTGTAGATGTCATCATCTGTAGACTCAGCAAAACTAAAGCCCAAAGCCCAGTGAAAATCCCTGGCTTTAAAAGGTTGAGACCAGTGGAACGTCTCAAGAGACAAATTCTATAAACATTCACATATGCAAAGACATAGGGGTGCGTGATATGGCAAAAATATAACATCATGATACTTGACATTTTTACAATACACAGTATGTATTAGAATACTTTTTTCCCCGAGGCTTGATAAGTCAGAACCAACACAGCACACCAGTACCAGCTATAATGGTAGCACTGCTATCAAAAGCAATGATAGCAATGATTTTTCTCATGGTGTGTTGCATTGTATCAGATTAAAAAGACTATTCATATCCCTTTTAAGTACTGGTTATATCAATGATATGATCAGAAAAGTGTCCTGTGATATAATTTATCATGATAGTGATAAAATATCATCATATTCGCTACCCCTGAGCAGACACAAATATCCTGTCACACCCTTTTATAATTATCTATAGACAATTCTTCACTGTTGATTCTCACCACATAACTAAACTACATCAATGTTCAGAGAGTCATCTATTTTTAACTTAATTAAATTTATACTCTTTCTCTAGGGTGAGGATATGGACACGCACAACAATCTTCTCTGCACGGAGATGTGGGTGGGGAGCGTTGAGGATGGAGAGGTGTATTAAAAGAGCAAGACTCTAGAAGAAGGTGACTGCACAGTTTCATTTGAACATTGAGTGAACATTTTAAATGTCAGAACACTTCAATTTTCACCGAATATCTTTCTTTTTTTCCCTTCTTCAGGCATTAGGTGAGCTTATCAGCAATATTTCAATACTTTTAATCTCAGAATGAGGACTTTCATAGTGCATGTGCCACGCACACGCACACTGAGTCCTCCCAGTGGAGTCAAGCAAAGGAGAAGTAGGACACAGGCTCTCTTGCTCTGCCTCCTGAGTGTCAGGCGCTTATAGTGGCAAAACTATAAAAAGAAAGTGCTGTTATAGCCTGGAACCCGAATACCCCCTCAAACACTCCAACACTACGGTTGCTCTTTTAGCCTTTCTCTCCATATCTTTACCTCTTGCTCCCACCTCACTGTCATAAACAATGACATGGACCTCTCTCTCTCTCTATCTCGATCTCTTTCTCTCACGTGTGGTCAGGAACCCTAGGGCTTTCCTGAAGGAATTACCCCAGACTGACAGTGTCTATCTTGTTTTGCGGATGTCTTGTATTGTATTTATTGTCAGGCCTTAAGTCTGATTTTGTATGGTGTTGTATTCTATTACAGTGTAGTGTCTTCTATTGCCATGTCTCATTTAACATCTTAAATGGAAAAGGCCGGTTAGCAGGTCCAGGCTTCCATTTCTCACACCTAGAAGTTAAGAATAAGTCAGCCTGTTTGCAGTGCCTTCCAAGTAGTTACTGAATCATAAACCTTAGGATGTAATAAGAATGAGATATAAAGGGCTTCACTGCACTATAAAGTACTGTGCAAAATCTTAGACTGTCCTTATTCCTTATACCTTTCTGAGGAGGACAGATATAAAATAATTTAGTTGCATAAAGAAGAAGAAATAAAAAAAAAGGAGTTTCCAAAATTGGAGCTGTATTAAAAGACATAGAAATGTGACTCCTAACAATCATACACGACATGGTAGCTAACCATTGATAGACAGCACTTAAAGCTTTTATCTTTACGAGGTAAGAGAAAATCAAGCTCCACTCTTGCTTCAGATCTGAAAAAATCCACAGATGTTTCTGTCCATCCTTCCACTGTGAGACGACAATTTAATGCAATGAGTCAATGAGCAATGATATAAGATTTTGTTGTTGAGGCTTCTGTGTAATTTTCTGTTAAATATGTTTTCAGCTTTTTCTTCCTGACATGCTTCTATGAAGCATGGTCCCTGACTTTTGCACAGTACTGTATGGACTCCATGCTTTAGTCACTTGCACTGTGTAGATCAGTAAAGGTATTGTTTTATATGAGGCCCTGAAGTGATATTATTTAATTCTACTCCTAACTCTACTATTCAGAAATCTGTCTGCTTGACCCAGAGATAGCAAAGACCTTCTGTTGCTCCACGGCTCACGTGTGTGCATGTATCTACAATCATACTAATCTAACACACAGGCTACAATTCAGCCTGCTCCTCAGGTTAAGGTTAAGGTTACGTCCATATTTATCTCTTTTAGCAGAGTAGCAGTGATTTATTAATTCAAATATATTGCCAGGACTGATATCTTCACTCACATGAAAAAATATGTATCAACATATATATCCACAAAATCAAAACTATATGAAAGAAATAAAAATGTTTATGAATAATATCAATGTATAAGTCAGCTGGCATCTGGAAAAAAAAATCTTGGTTTTGATATGACAGTGGCGGTAGATTTGATAAACGTGGGCCACAGAAAGTATTCGGTAAACTAATTTTATATGAAGTCAGCTATGAAAAACTGATTTCACTTAAACTGACTGTCAGAAAAGGCATGCGGCAAAGAAATGACTCTGGTAAAGTTCAGCCGAAATCTGGAGACGCTCCAAGAATGTAAATGTCATTTCTCTCTAACTGAATTTACGTCACAGTGCCTAAAGGTTTCACTCCTAAACACCTGCACATGATAAATTACACAGTCAGAAAGTGTTAAGCGTACCACAGCTCAGCTTTGACTCCTGTCTATAAACTCATGCAGTTCTCCTACACAAATGTGGAGACAGAGGAGGTAGTTTCAGAAACATGTGTGCATATGTGTGTGTGAGCATGAGTGACCATGACTTTGTAAATGTGATTGGTAAAATAGTTAGCAAATTTCTTAATATACCAGCTGAATTTGTTAAAGACAATCAATCAAGGCAAAAACCATTTACAGGACAGAGAGGTATATAATTCTTAATCAAGCTATTGTAAAGCATACATCCCTAATCCATTACACTGAAGATTTCTGATATTTCGGTGAAAAATCCTGGAATATAGAACATAAAGGGGTTATAGAATAACCTCAGCTATAGCATTTCCAGCTTCCCAACTGCATAGCAAAAAATTACTGCTATCACGTGTTGGAGAATAATGACAGCTGAACGGCTTTGTTTTGGTGTCTCGTCATGAGTATAAAAAGTTGACCTTATGAAGAATCCTCTGCTGCATTGTCTTTCAGACTGTGCTCATACTGCCACACCTAAAACTGGCTCTTGGGCCTATAATTATTGTGATTACAAAGACAGCGCTTTTTCCAAAGGCTAAAAGGATTGACAGCTTTCCAGACAGACATCTCCAGAGACTCATGACTGTTGTTAAACAATTATCCTCATTCTCCTTCATCTCTCCTCTAGATAAGTCACACTAATCTCTTTTTTAGGGAGGAAAATTAGATTTGCCTTTGCTTTTGCAGTTAGTTGAACCTCTGGTACTACAACTTCCCTGTTGTCGGTAAGTCAATCATTAGGTAAAAGGTACATTTCTTGATCGTTTCTTTACTAAACTCATTTCTTGCATCAATGTTTCTGGCATCTTCTTTGTGTGTCATTGTGATGCCCTCAGCCAACTATCTGCCTAAAGCATTCCTTTGTCAAAGGAGTTTTTTATTGTACGAAAATCATGGAATTAAACGCTTGGTTTTCAGCAAACTGGACAACTTTTTAACATAACTTATGAACAAGAACAATGCTTTAAAGGAGTGATAAAAAGTCCAATTCACACAATTTTTCTCTTGACCAAATGTAGTTGATCAGCATAGACCTGTATAGCTGGTCCCCAGCAAAACAAGCATATGTTGTGTTTTAGATGCTGGTATGCTGGTCAACCAGCGTGACCATGCTGGGTAGCCAGCTACATCAACACTAGACCAGCATAAACCAACATAAACTGTTCTAATCTGTTTTATTCAGCAGGGACGTTTGGAGTCTGAAGTTTGCTCCTTTAGTTTTGTACCAGACCTATGAGGATACTGGAGCAAACAGGCTTAGATCTCATCAATTAGCACTGTGCTAACTGCATGCCACTTGTCTTAAACTATGCCAAGTTGTTAAGTAATCTCAAATAGACTTGTTTATGTTGTATCTTACACTGTATGACATAGTTATTTGTAGACAAATGTATAGTAAAAATTATGCCAGAAACCACATAAGCAAGATTACTTGAGATTACCTAACAATTGATGTGTGATGATTTAGGAATGGAGTTTACCTGATGCTAATTGATGGGTATTACCTTCCATTGACTGTTACAGTAGCCTCATAGTTCTTTCACAAAACTGAAGAAGCAAACTTCAAACATCAAGCATGTCTTGGTTGATTGATTACATTTGGATAACAGTAGGAAAATTGTGTACGTTTGATGTTTTACCAATCTACTCCATTAACAGTGACATTGCTGGTACACAGTCACATCAAAATACATACGTCTGCTGAATTACACACTCATTTACGCTGTCTATGCAGCTGCTTTCTAAACAGACCGTTGCTCTGATGTGTCATTTTCTGCCTTTTTGGTCTCAGCCTAAAAGTCCTTCTTTGTCTTAGCTCAACTTTACGATACTGCCGCCGTCCCCAGTGTACTGGCCTCAGTCTCAGGCTGAGAGATGAGGGGGGCAGTGGCCAGCTGTCCTCACTCAGACTGAAGTGCCTGCTGCATCTTCCACCCTCACACCAAAAGTCTCTCCTTTCCTCTCCTAGGATAAAAATAGATAACGATGCTAACAGATGCACCAGCCGCTGTCTATCTACTCTTAACTACGCAAAAGGGAGGAATATTCTGGAACAAAAGTGTGAAGGTGCCATACGGCTGTAAAATTTAGGTTTAGGCTCCATAGTCCACTATACTGCCACCAACTAATAAGTAGTACAACCAACAAATTCCTTATTAATAACATTGTGCTTATCTAGAATTTGATTAAACTGGCAACCAGAAGAGCAGGTCAAAGGACATATGGGGCAACCAAAAAACATACTGAAGCAAAAAGTCGAAAGTTCACGAAAATGTCCAGCACTAGCCTAAGCGCAGTTTTCTAAACCAACAGCCATGAGTTCCTCTCTTAACTAGGGCAGTGTAGATGGGGAATTCAACATTATAAATATCAGATGGTGGAGGAGCAGAGTGTCAGGAGCTCAAGAATCATGTGTGATCTGCTCAGGAAAAGCAGAACACTTTCTAGAATAGCTATACATGGAGTTCTATAATTACACAACATAGGCCCACTTATAGCAGTAATGCAAACCCTATTACGAGTGGTATAACCATCTGCTAGAGCACGTGCACACTCACTCAGACATCTTCAGTACAAGCAGATGCAAGTGCAGGTCGGATGACCGTGAGAAGTTAGGTGCCACTCACCGTTCGCAGGAACTGGATCTCCTCATCTCCTCCTTCTCCTTCAGCCATCCTGCTCCCAGTTTCACCAGCAGCTCCTCAGGAGAGACCAAAAAATCCTTCCGTTTTCCTCTCTCTACTGTCTCCTCTCTCTCTCCGTCTGTCTTTCCCTCTCTCTCCACTCTCTCATACACACTCTCTCTCTTCTCTCTCTCAGTGTCTGTGTGTGGGTGTGTTGGAGGACAGCATGTGTCCTGTGGCTCTCACGGTGGTGTGAGAGGGAGTGACAGACAAAATCACTTCTCCTCCACTCTCAGTCTCTTTCTCTCTCTCTCTCTCTCTCTCTCTCTCTCTCTCTCTCTCTCTCTGAGTCTGTCCATATTTGCACAACTGAGCTGCCCCCCTTCCCTTAGCCTGGTCCTCCCTTAGGTCTGCGTGGCCTATAAAAGGCAAGTCTGTGTGTGTGCACACTTTTGTGTGTGTATGTTTGCTAGGGGTAGGAATCACTAGAGACTCTATGATATGATATCATCTCAAAATTTGTGCCACTATACAATTCTATTGAGATTTTCTTATCAGAAATAAGCCACGAGAGGCTGCACATTGCAGTGATTTTATCACAGGTATAGGTGTTATGAGGCAGGACACAAAGAGAGAAGTAAAACCATGTTATGTTATCCATGTTACAAGCACTATAACACATGGCCTTACGTGGTTGTAAAACAACATAAAATATGATAAAATACACAACTTCCCAATAAATGAGGTAAATAATGTTACGATTAATAATAATTGTGATAAACAAGTATTCCACCAAGCATTGTAGTTCCTTTAGAATATGGTATTGTTGCTGAGCAACCATGGACTGCTGAAACATTCAGTCGCCTGTTACTGTATATTGTAGTCATTTCATGAATTTTGTCGTATAATAATAAACATCATAATACTGCATTGTTTAATGTACAAACTTTTACTTTGTACGCAGTATTTGTTCAGCAAATTTCCACCACAATGTCAGTGCTAATTTCCATTAGCTACTCTATGCGATTACCCATCTTACTTAGCACCAAGTTAACGGCATTGTTAGAGTGAGATTTCATCAGTCATCAGAAAAGCTCCTTCTGATTTCTTATCTTGAAGGTGGGAGGACCTTTTCAAAAACTACAAGGGCTTTAGGTTGGATATTTAACGGCTGAAATGTTGGTAACACTATATTTTAAGGTCTACTGCTTAATGATTACTAAACTATTAGCAAGCAATTAAAAATACCTTTTTAAATAGAAACATATCATTTGTAAGCACGCTTAGAAATGTGTTACACATGTATTCAGATAATATGCTAAGGTCATCGGTATATATTCTTAGCGATTTGACTCATGAGTTAAATGTTAAGTAATGTTTTTTTTTTTTAAATCTTAATCAAGGAATATGAATGTGAATTTACAGTAACCACACCTGTGGTAGTAAGTGCTAATAAATGGTCACATTTCAGTTGAATATGTTTGCATGTCCTGTCAATCAGAGATTATATACATCAGACAACTAATTTTACGACAATTAGTAGACCGTTTGAAAATGTAAAAATAAATGGCATGACACTAAGACAGAGTATATAAGTGGGCTGAAGAAGGTCTTTGTCAGCTTTCAACAATGACAGCTAAAAATACTTTTGAAACATCTTTATTAACCTTGATTCATGTGTGACATAAAGACATTTTACGTGTGCTTTTAAATAAAAGTCTAATTTTCTAATTAGTCAAAAAACTGTTCATAACTAGAGAAGACCTTATAAGCACATCTTATAAATACATTTATACCACATTTTTAAGCCTTCCTACAAATGATGTGTCTCTATGTATTAGAACATTATCAATTGCTTGCTAATTGTTAATTCATTGTTAAGAAGCACACCTTAAAATAAAGTGTTACTGAAATGTTTTTTTTCCACTAGCTGGCTAATGCAGAAGGAAACCAGACAGCTGAACGTCACCGCCAAGAAGTCAAATATAACGACTGTATTTATGGGCCTGTACATCAGTGGCCAAACCCACAGTCAGGATTTCTTAATATCCCTGGGGAGATTCCCAGTGGTTGTATGAGCGTATTTGTGCACTGCATGCTGGGTATTGTAGTGAGAGAACAAAACTGATAACGGTCATAACGGTCTGACTACTTTTTACTTTGCAGTTTAAGCAGTAATTTCACACTGGCTGTGTTGTTTACAGGCTCTACATCTGTCTTTTACAACATATTCAGCTGTTCTGAAGCACTGACGATATATCTGTAACTATAACTCTACAGTATCGGCATATTGCCCATTCCTAATGCCCCCAAAAGACAAATTTCTTGGTTTTGTTTAATAAAATTTACACTTTGTTCATCTCACTACAGTCTTTTTGCTCTGAAGCAAATAAGACAAAGTAGATAAAACTTAAGTAGTGTTCACTCAGTGTCCAAAAATCTTTCTCTTACAAATGTGACCACTGATGGACATCTCACCAAAAGAGAAAAAAAAGACTTCTAAGTGCCATCTTTCGGACTAAGAAATGCCGGACAATGAATTTTGCTATTTTAATATTATATTAATGGGCTCGGTACACATTGTTTTTCACCTAAATACTGCAATACAACATTGTTCATTTTTTCTTTCATCTCCAGTATTCGCCTGTATGTATTTGAGGGTCTAATAAGACTCATAAAGCCAATAGAAAGTGAAGTATCTGGAAGTAATTTAGGCAGACTTTGTGTCCAAATAGCAGTTACAGGTCATTCAAAAACACAGAACTTTTGCCATGTTTAATAGGTTCTGTGTTGCCTGTGATTACTGAATGAACGTCCCCCTTTGCTCACTGCTGATATAAAGTGATTGTATCCATAAGGGAACCATAGGAATATCTGTACTTACTTTAGACATCTATGGACATCTTAACGAGTAGTCGTAAAACTCTGAATATAACACCTCTGTGGTTTCTGGACAGAAGCTAAAGCTGAATAATATGGAAAGGCTAGTAATGTGACTGATATTGTCCCCTTGCAACCTTTCTCACTACAATATTCAGTCTTACTAACTGAAAAACAGTCCAGACCAAAAAAGTGTCCTTCATGAAAATAAATTAGGTAAAACAGTTCACGACTAAGCAGCTAGCACTGTCCACACATAAGAGATTTTACTATTTTCATGAGGCCAAATTCTGTGATTTTAGAAGCTTTCTTTGGAACAAACTAGTGGCATTCATTTTTGTAACTAATTCAATCAATTCAAATCCAGATGTCAAAATAATTTGCTTAAAAGGGAATTTCACTGATTTTCCAAACATTCTGAATAATTCAGTCACTGAATTGTAAACAAATGTCAAGTGTTTTGATGTGAAATTTTGACATGCATCGTGCAGAAGCCTACAGACTCAGATTTTTTACAGTCGTAGTAATTGATAAGAGTGACGGGTTGCGATGTCTCCAACACAAACAAGCTAATATATTCAGCCTACTATCAAAAACCTCCTGTGAACCTGCAAAGTAGTGCTAATTCTGAAAAAAAAAATTCTTACAACACCCTGCATGTATCTGTCTATGCTGAATGAATAAAAAAGGCTAAAAATTCTCAAAATATTCAGAACCATTTCCAACAAAAACTTGTATGAGTACGAAACTCATCAGATGTTTGGTTCCTGTTACCACCACTGTGAACAATTCTGAGTTCGTATGTTTCTCTAGAACGGAGTGTTTCACATCAAACCACTGCGAATGACTTTGTTTACATCTTAATGATTTTGCAGAAATTTAGCAAAAATCTGTGGAACTGCCCTTCATCAAGTATCATAGTCCAACCTTTATTGTTCTAACATCAAAGTAGTGCAGTACAGTGGTCACCAACCCTCCTTCTGGAGATCTACTTTCCTGCACAATTTAGCACCAGTCTGCATCTAACATACTGCCCCACCCCTTTCACCTAACACTAATGCATCTGATCCTGCTGGTCAAGGACTTCTGAAGATCAAGTCAAGTCAAAGTATATTTATATAGTGCTTTTTACAACAGACGTTGTCGCAAAGCAGCTTTACAGAAAGATCCGGGTCCAAGCTCCCATGAGCGTCGCCAGTGGCGACAGTGGCAAGGAAAAAGTCCCTAAGAGCAAGAGGAAGAAACCTTGAGAGGAACCAAGACTCAAAGGGGAAGACATCCTCCTCTGATCGACACCGGATAGCAAACAATAATAAAAGAGCAATATGAACAGAGAATAAGGTTTTACCATTAGTGTTAAATGTTAAAATACAAAAAAGGGGAAAAGCAGCTGAAGCAATAAAGACATGAAGCAAAGATGTTCAGCAGTTGGAGCAGGTGTGGTGGGCTGTGTTTTGAACTACAGTCCACAGTAAGGTAGATCTCTGTGATCAGGGTTGGTGACCACTGGAATAGAGCCCCACTGGTTAAAAGCAACTAAGTTTCTGGGCACTGAGCCACCAGGGATATTAATGCATTTAAAGAGATGAGTAGGTGCTCAAAAGAATGGTGCCTCCAAAATTCAATTAGGGCAGGCTAGACTTAAAGAATGCAGTTGTGTCTGTCTACTAAACGGATAAAACGCCAAACAGGGTGGTTCATATTATGAGCATGTGTGAAGTTTACAGTATTCAGGTATTAAAAGACGCTTTTCTTAGTCCATCACCCCATCTGCAGGACATACAGGCTCCAACATGAGCACTTAACAATCACTGACCAGCCTGAACAGTGTGATTACAGACTGAGAGAGGCAGAGTGAGAGAGAAATGAAATGCTGAATATGATATATTTATCCTAATGAGTTTATACTTTACATATTGCTGGAAAAAAATCTATATTATGCACCATCGCAGACATAAATTGTGAAACATTAAAATATATACTAAGTACAATTCTGAATGTCCTTCTGAATCAAGTTTTGTCTCAAAGCTAACATTGTCTTTGTACTGAAAACAAAGCAAATTCAGTATCTGACCCCTTTCTCTCTCTCTCTCTCTCTCTCTCACACACACACACACACACACACACAGTACTGCACCTCACCTCCACAATCTCCATTTAAGTGTCATCTCTCTGTGCTCCTCACATCCCTCCTTTTTCCCAGTAGCAGCCACATCTGGCGGAGCAGCTGGAACAGCACAGGGCTTTTTGGGAGATTTTCTTGGCAGCTCAAACAGCAACTTCAGAGAGCATGCTCAGAGACGATGACGACAGCGCCCTGACAGTCTTAGAGGGCTGCTGGGAATTTGAGTTCTTTCCGTGTAAGCGATGGAAAAGGCAGCAGTTGCAGTAATGTAGAATAAACACTAGGTGGCAGGCGGACACTAGACGTTTCAGCTGAAACATATTGTGCCGGGGATGAAGAAAAAAAAAAGGTATCAAAAGATGGTTTATTCAATTTTGGTTACCCTTAATACTGAGGTTATAGGTTGTCTACAGATGCTCAAATTATTAACAAACTAACTGGTGAAATTATCAACATGGTTAGGATTAGATCTATTAGGTTTATATTTTGAGTGGAAGTAAAGTTTAGGGTTAATTTATAATACTTCATACTTAATACTAGTTCAGTTGTATTTTATATTATGATTTTTTATTTTTTATATTATTTTTATATTTAATCAAATGTTGATTAAAGGGCCCATATCGTGGAAAACAAAATTTTCCTCACTTTTGTTTTAACTTAAAGGTGGTTGTAATATACAAACATTGCTAAAGTTTCAAAATACACCATTCACTTCCCAATCCATGCTGTCCATATATAGAAACAAACCTGCATAAACAGCCTGTTTTGAATTCAGTTTTTTGTGAGGTCACCAAAATCAAAACATATACATACAACCTATTCAGCCTACAGCAGTTTAGCCCCACCTAGTTGCCTATAAGTTATAAGGAGTGTTTCAGCTGGTCTGCTTTTTGAAAGAGACACAATAAAGAGCACAAATCAGAACAGAGCTCATTTACATATATCAGTCTAAAAGGCACATTAAAAAATAGCCTGTTTATTTTAAGGGATAAAGAGAGGTTGGATGATGGTCATGTGAAAATGAATTGTGACTGCCACACAAACCACACAAACATTATAAATGGACCTCGGGGGATAATATACAATGCAAGAAAAATGCAAGATATGGGCCTTTTATAGACAAACTGAGCATCTACAAAGGACCTACACAAACTAAAAGTGTTACCAAAATAACAAAACAAAAAACTGGCAATATTTATTTTATTCAATTAAGTTAGAATGACAAGAAGTTCAAGATACATTTAATATTTCTTAATGTTTTAATTTTTTCAATGGAATACAAATTATCTTAAAAGTTACACATGACTAGTTTACATGATTATTATCTGCAACCAAATTGATATGATTGAAAACAGGGATTTCAAACATTTCAATTTTCCAGTTTTGGTGTTGTAGGCCTCCACAGTGCACTCACTGGACTGAACTAGGGAGAGCTCAGCTCCAGTCCTGAAGGGCCTCTGTCCAGTTCAGTTTTGTGATTTCCCCCACTAGCAAACCCAATTCAACGCATCAGTTAATCATCAATTTAGTAGATGTGTTAGAGCAGGGAAAACACTATACTGCCACCAAAGCTGAACACCCCTGACCCATGAAATAAATGACTGACCAAGCTGTTTGTTAGGCTAGTTAGTGCTAGTTAGGGCTTTTGTTAGTGCCTGATAGGGGGCACCTTGATGATTGCATGAATAATAAAAAATGTTAGCACATAAACAAAGCAGAGGACATGTTGAGCTTGTTTACAAAGAAATTGTCAGCATAGTGAAGTTGCTGTCATTGGGTTATTATTGTGATTCTGAAATACCAAACAGTTCTTTAAACTACTAAGAGTGCAAAGGGAATCAGACTAATTAGAACAAGCACAGATCCATCATTACGTATGCTTGCATAACCCCTGGTCAAAATGCAGAGGGCTTTGGGGTTAAATCGCAATACCTGCTGGTCATAGGAAGATTATTGCTTCTTGACCAGTGACACATGGTGGTAATTCTCTCAGCCTTTAAGCTTCTTCAGCCAAAAACCCACTAAAAGCATTAGAATCCTTATAGGGATGCCTCTACGCATGCGGTCATCACTGGTAGTCATGCAGAAAGTAATAAATGCATTCAGCCCTGGTTCTGAAAGTACTGTTTGCTGACAGATGGTATGTTTCATGCGTAAGGCTGATGTATTGCAAGACTTACTGTAACCTCAAATCACTTAAAACTAATACATTTATCTGAAGAAAATCAGGCATTAATATGGCAACAATATACAGTGCAAAAGTTTTAGGCAGTAAAGAAACTATTTAGTGTTTTTGCCAATAAAAATGATACACCATAAATAAATAATAACATTTTATTAAAAAAATAAAACATTAAATATGTACCATAACCTTTGCACACTTTTAACAAATATTCAACGTTTTATTTTTTTCAATATGTTAAATTCAGCAGTAATAGAAGTATGCAGAAGTATGTTCTCTATAGAGGATGTGGTAACTTATTTTCACTTAGGAAATCTGCAAAAACATGCAGTTTATTCAGGGGCATCCAAACTTTTGCAGATGACTATACACTAACACATAAAATCACAATGTTTTCTGTTTATTGGTTTATCTATATTTATTCTAATCTCAGTGCTTAAATGCCTACTGTCCAGATTACATATCATTTTCTCAGATGCATAAGACTTTTGCACAGTACTGTATGTAAAGCACACAAAGAATATGATCAAACATTAAACATGATTTGTTTAAACTGACACGTATATTCTTGCATGTGTACATACAGGAAAGTAAAAGACAGAAACACCCTTCATTTACAAAATAGGTAAAAGCATATTCGTTCATGGACTTTAAAACCTAAAACCTAAAAATCTACTCACATTACCTGCACTGCAGTTTCTAATCATCATTAAGGTCCCTGAATGAAGGTAATTCATCTCTTGCTTGCTGTTTTGTTCCTTCCAAATCAAGCAACATTTATTTGCTAAAAAAAAGCAAAAATACAGTGCATTGGAGAAGTGGGCATAACCTTGTCCAGCTGAGTCTTCAGATGATGCAAATGCCAAGAATCCTCCAAAATCAGATTTGCCTTCAAGTCAGAATTGGCATGTTCGATTCCTGATTTTTTGGTAGGCCTCATGAATTTTTATTCTGGTGGTTGATAAACCAACCGGTGGGCCGCAGGTCAAGCCTGAGTTGATCCATAACCCACTGGTCCCTTTGAGCTCCTTCTATAAACTCCTGTAGTGAGATTTGACCTACAAGTTCAAAGAATAGAAACCAATGCGTAATTATACATATCTGGTGGCACTATTATGGATTTAATTAGTGTATATTATGTACTTTTGAGTGAATCTGACACTTCTTAGACACATTTGTCTGAATCCAAAATTGGACCTTACCCTCAATTGTTCCCAAATCCAAAATCCAATTGATCTTGCCATCACCATTTCACAAGTCTACTCTCTTTCATGCATCACTCTATTTACATACTTATATAATGTCAGTAGGGGATTAGCTAGGCCTACTTATTTGGAGAACTTACCGTCGTTGTTTTGATCAATACGTTCAAAGATCCTCTCACATATCTCATCTGGAGTGAGTTTTTCAGTGTCTGAAGGATGGTCATGCTTCCGCAGTTTGTAGATAATCTGTAGAAAAAATGAACACAACAACATGGTTAGTCTTAGCAATAATATACAAACCCAAAAGTGGAAGAGCATCCATGACTTTTAAAGTTCACCAAATTGCATTATGTGATGTACCCAACTTGGCTTAGGTGGAGTCTTTATTAAAGGAATACTTATTTTTGCATGCTTGTGACAGCTTGGTAAGGATGGAGCCTTGGCTTTAGACAGTAATTACAAATTACAAAAGCTATTTGTTCTCCAATTCTTCTTTGTTTGAGAGCAAGCAGAAGTTGGTAATACTATATTTTGCTCCAATGTCTTTGTGGAAATAAAAACCTTTAATAGTTAAAAACATATTACGATAACACTTTCTATGAATGTCATGTTTGCAAGCATCTATAAACACATTTATAACATGTTATAATGCCTACATACAGCATTATAAACATGATTATAAACATGCATAAAAATGAACTACACTGGATTACACTTTATAGCCATGTTTATTATACATTATGAATTGTTAATATAATGCATTATAAGTAGTGTTGATAACATGTTATACTGTCAGTGCCAAAGAAGTCAGTCCCAGCTTGAAGACTGCAAAGTAAAGACAAATACCAAGACATTTGAAGCCTGTAATGAGCTTTATTGTGTATGCTTTAGTGTTTCAGTAAATCCTTCAGTAAATACTTCAACTTGAAGCCTCACTCTTAACACTGGAGGAGGCTTTAGTACAGTATGCTTCACTTTACTTAAAGTGGACAAATACAACTTATGAGCTCTTATAATTTGTTATGATCAGTATTTATAATGTATTATGTTAACAATTCACAATGCATAATAAGCATGGCTATAACGTTTAATGCATTTTCATAAATATTTATAGCCATGTTTATAATGCCTTATGAATGCATTATAACATGTTATGAATGTGTTTATAGATGCTTACAAAGGTGACATTCATAGAAAGTGTTACCCATATGACATTATTGGCTATTACATCTATTCATGAATATGCAACTCATTGAATTATTAAACTTTTTCTGTAATACAGTCCTTTCTGCCCTAAATTCTGATTGGCTGGGCTGTGCTCAAAGCCATTCCCCGTAAAAAAGAGCTAATTAATGTTGTTAAAAATGTATGTGTTTGCTCATTATTTAAAGGATGTGTTATGTGTTGTTTGTGTTTTATTGTGTCTTGTGATGTGTTGGGGGTTGGTCACAATAAGATGGAAGCCTGTGGCTAGTGGTGACCTCTCTATTATGTTAAGAGCAGAAACATGGCTTCTCCCCTGTTTCCTTCTATGCTGATGATTAATGCACCAGTCACTAAAAACATAGATCTGCAGATGAACTATTTAGCTGCTCATGTGGACCACCTACTGTATGGATACCTAGTTCTGTCTATATTCTTAACAACAACAACAAATTATTTTCATAACAACTGAATTGTTATGATAAAAGATAAAGATACTGAAGAAATGAGCTGATCCACAATTTTTGGATTGAAGTTTTTACTTAGTGGTTCAAATATCTTACACGCTTCAGCCTTAAGCAGTATTAAACCCAGTCTGGGAGAACTAATCTGTTGCACCATTAGCTTGAAGCTAACACAACACATGTAATTGCATTGACACAGTAGTGGAAATTAGTATGTTCGTTCCAGGGGTAATGTGATAAGCAAAAAAGGGACTATGCTTTTTGGTGGAAGAACTATTTGCCTAAAACCCGTCTTACTTGGTAACACCACAACCTCAAAAGGTTTATTCATTTTGTAAAATAGCTACAACATAAAATAAGATAAAATACCCATATTTCTTTAATGAATACTTAAAGTTATAATTAATAATAATCACAATCAGTAGTTCTTCCACTGAGAAATGTAACCTCAGCCATAGTTTGTGTTGAACCTCATGGATGTTTCTCAGCTCTTTTTGCCCAGTTCGGAAAAGATAAAATGGGAAAATAGATGTTTTGGTACAAGATACTGGACTCAACACGACTGCATTGCTACATACATAAATACACACAACATTTTCAACCATACATATACATACAAACATATATCTGCATGTGCCAGCAGTTAGAACTGAAAACAACAGATTTACAGCTTATCAACCTGACCTACAATAGTCACCAACTGTATGGTCAGGCATTCTCTCAGAGTCTTATGATTTCCAATCGACACACTCTGTAAAACTCTCTTCATGCCTAGCAACCACATATTAAATAACATGTACAAGGAAAGCAAAACTCTTTGACCCAGACTGCCTTGATGTCTTGTTGTTTTTGACTAATGAGAGCTATGTAATGGTGTCTTAACCTTGCAGTTGCCTTAAACCACTCTAACCAAATGTAAACACTTTAAGCCTTCAGACAGCAGCCAGGGACAAAGACTCCTACAGACTCAATTGGAAGAGCAAACATCGCATGACCGTTTCTATTGTTAAATCTTTTTTTGTGTGTTTTTACTAATTTTTTTTTTTGTAATATTATCAGTCTGTTCTAATCATGATGAAAGAAAGCAGTTCCACTGATTGCAGTACAGTAGGAGTTGGACTTACCTTGATTACATGTTTTACTTCCTGTCTGTCCAGTCGTCCATTTCCATCCCTGTCATAAACTTTGAAAGACCACTTCAGTTTGTCCTCAAGCCTGCCACGGAGAACCAGGTGCAGGGCAGCTACGTATTCCATGAAGTCTATGGTGTTATCCTGAACAACATGAAGATGCAGTGCACAGTGGTAAACGTTAGTCATGAATAAAAAATGTGATACATTGCCCATTTAAGAAATGTGAAATATTATTTAAACTTTGCTCATATTTTTTCCTGTTAAGTGGCATTTAACTCCTTAACATATACTGACCAGCCAGCGGGCCAATTCCCCACTCAGTAAGTTAATAAATGTTTTGCATTGTTTCACATACTATGGTTTACTTAGTAGTATTAGTATAGCTTAGCATGTGAAGGTAGGTGAAGTTTAAGGGGTTCATTTAGAAAATAAAACAATATAAATAAATGCAAAAACAAGGTGACATATATTCAAAGTTAAAAATGCTGAAATTATTTCATTACTGACAACCACTGGTGCAAATTCACTTTTATAAATTAAGCCTGATTTTCAGTGACAGACAATAGAAAAATAAAAGCTGCCATTTTAATAGACAATGAAAAGCATTAGACATCAAAACAATATGAGCTTTAACTGCAGGTCCCCTTTGTTTACCTAGTTTTATGTACAAACTGATGTATATAGGCTATTCCTACCTGCTGTTTGCCTCACTCCCCATACTATGCAGTAAGTTTAGCCTCCATAGCTCACATTTAACTGCACTGATTCTATACATACGTTATTAGCATCAAATGATCTGAACAAGTTCTCCATGTAGGCAGATTCCTCTTCTGTTGAGTCACTTGTGATTCCAAAAATCCTCTTGAACTCATGTAGATGAAGCTTTCCACTGGGGCACTCGTTTGCAAACTTCTTGTACAACTCCTGAATCTGAGAGAGGCCAACTTCTCTATCATCCTCACTTTGCGCTTGACCCATTATTCTATAACCTAGCAGCAGAAAATCCCTAAAATGTTATTTCTTTCTTTTATCTGCAAATCTGAATAGATGTCAACTGTCCACACAGTGCCACATAGTTCTAGCCATCCCTTGTTGAGAGTCCAGGATGAGCGGAGCCTCTCACAGTGCTGTTAGTGGATTAACTCTTGTGTACTGCAGTATTTTTAGATGCAGACGCCAATCCAATCTTCCTTTTCAAAGGTTACTGCCTAATCCTGAAACAACCTCCCTGATCGAGAGTCTGTTGCATACTACATGCATTGAACTTTAGATTCTGAAAATTGTAGCAAATCTCAACAGATTTCATGTTATGAGTGACTAATATACTTATCACAGGTTTCAAATAAGGAGTAGAAAATGTAAAAAAGAAGAAGTAATTAGCTTTTTGCAACACTGTGGTTTCATTTTGGCCCATTCCTCTTTAAGTCTGTCATTGATAGACTTGCTATTTCAGAATCCTCCATGAATTTTCAATGGGATTCAAATCAGGATATTGGCTGCCCCACAAAAAGACCTTTTTTGGCCGTATGTTGTCTTTTTAAACATCCATCCCCTCAGATTCAGTCCTTTAGTATGCTCTGCATACTTTGCTCCATTCATGTTTCCTTAGATGACATGTAATGCCCCAGTACCTTGGGCAGAAAAGCAGCCCGAATATCATGATACTCCCACCTCCATACTTCACTGTGGGTAAACTTTAGACATGGATCTTTGTTACTTTTTTAAGCATAATAGTTTTGCATGGAGTACAGAAATGGAAATGATTGACAGTTCATTGCTTATTGTTCTCTGTGTAACTGTTGTTCCAGCTACTTTCAACTCTTTTCGAGTGACTGCTGGCTCCTTATCATTAGTCTGAGAGCACGTTGTGAAATCTTGCATGGCACACCTGTCCAGGGATGATCAGTTGTATTTTTCTCTTGCATATTAACAAATGAGTTATACTGGCAGGGATGTTGCTATGGCTCTGAAGCTTTTTCCATTCAATTGTTGTTTAATTTTGCCATACATGAGAACTTTAGGAGGCTTCTTTACTGTCACCATTATCAATTTCAATGAAGTTTCTTTTTTTTTAATGTATTTTTTATTCTTATGAATATATACTTTTTGTTCATGTTTATAAATACAAACTCAAAAGACATTGTTGTAAATTTGAAGTGGATATATACATTGAATGTATATAAAATAATAAAACCCAAAATGACTAAGTAGTTTTTTCCTCTCACTGTAAGTTCCCTTATTTGGTGAGATTCTGTTAATTTGACTGACCTATTAGCTCTGTCAGTAAGATCATTTACTAAAATGTAGTCTTGGCTGTTTGTGTGGAGGAGGAAACTAGGGACAGTGACGTGTCACACACTGCCTCTTAATCCCTGACTGATTCTGATCCCTGCTTCTGTGTGTGCGCATGTGCCAATTGTCACACTGTTCTAGAGTTAATAATCAAATTACAATCTTCCAAGATATTATTTTACCTAACGTGCATTGATGGTTTGATAACACTTTCAGTAGAAATAGCTAATGTAGTCAGTGGACAATTTATCAAGACCATATGACAGCATGACTGTTCCCCTTTAATACAAAACTGTATATTAATTAGTCAGATTATGTCCTGTCTCACAAAATGTATGTTGTTAATTAAGAGATCATTTATGAGACTGTAAAACTGACATATCTTTGAAGGCCAGATTTGTCCAGTTCTCATACTTATGTTACATCAGCTCTGAAACAGTGCTGTTCACCTTGAATGACCAAGATGGGGCTCTTACCTCAGAGTAAGGTTGACAGTAGCAAACTGAGCTTGGCCCCAGCTAAGAGAGACTATTTCAGTCCAACAACCAAAACCTTCATTCTCAGCTCCAATCCAATTACTGTCTTGCAGTATCAGCCGATTACACTGCACTGTCCTGAGGAAAACTCCCTTTATTACTTTACATGCATTTTAAATGTGTGAGGACAATCGAAGACAAGATGAAAGCAGGACAAAGGCTATATGTGTACATTTCCAAAACAGTTGGGATGCTGTGTAGAATGTAAATGAAAATAGAAATATGCAAATCATGTAAACCATATTTTGAATGGAAAATACTACAAAGACAACATATCAAATGTTGAAACTGAGAAATTTTATTGTTTGCTGAAAAATATATGCACATTTTGAATTTGTGCATATATTATATATTGTGCATATATATTGTGCATGTTGATTCGTCAGACTTCAGGACACTTTTCCACTTCCTTTCAGTCCGTTTTAAACGAGTTCGGGCCCAGAGAAGGTGGCAGCATTTCTGGATCCTGTTTATGTACAGTTTCTTCTTTGTGTTTTTGAGTTTTAACTAGCATTTGTGGATGCAGCGACAAACTGTGTTCACAGACAGTGTTTTTCAGAAGTGTTCCTGAACCCATGCAATGATTTCCTCTACAGAATCATGCCTGATTTTAATGCAGTGCCGTCTGAGGGCCCAAAGATCATGGGCAGCAAATACTGGTTTTTGGCCTTGCCCCTTGCATACAGAGATTTCTCCAAATTCTCTGAATCTTTTAATGATATTATGTACTGTAGATGATGAAAAGCAAAAATTCTTTGCTATTTTATATTAAGAAACATTATTCTTGAATTGTTGCACTATTTGCTTGTGCAGTCTTTCTAAGAGTGGTGAACCCCTCCTCATCTTTACTTCTGAAAGACTCTCTGCGATGCCCTTTTTATACACAATCATGTTACTGACCTGTTGCCAATTAACCACCATGTGTTTTTTAGCATTACACAACTTTACCAGCCTTTTGTTGCCCCCGTTCCAACTTTTTTGGAATGTGTTGCTGGCATCAAATTCAAAATGGGCAAATATTTTTCAATAAACAATAAAATTTTCACAGTTTCATCATTTGATATGTAGTCTTTGTACTATTTTTCAATTGAATATACGGTTCAAATGATCTGCACTGTATATATATATACTGTATGTATATATGTATTTCAGACTAGGAATATTGTTAAATCCAGATTAACAAAACACAATGCATGGGCAAAAGGCGATAAGAGAATCAGATAAACAGGCGAGGGTCATAACCAAAGAGCAAACACACAGGCAGAATCAGAAATGAGAAACAGAACAAGGTCATAAGAGCAGATAAGTGAAAGTCTTGGTGTGCACCGACAGAACTGAGGCAATACTTTGCAAAGAAACAATGCAAACAGACAGGTTTATTTACACAGGAACACAGGTATTGATAATCAATACTCAGGTGACTGAGAACTGCTGGTTGGCGTATGATTGGTTAGTGGAGTCACGTGAAACTGAGGGATTCTGGGGAAATGGAGTCTGCAAAGGAATGAGAATCTGACCGAGAACCGGGAAGCATGACAATATAAAATATATACTAATATATATATATTCATGAAATTTACACACAATGTAAAGGACAACAGGCATTTTCAAATTATGTCAAAAACTGAAGATTATATATATATATATATATATATATATATATATATATATATATTCAATAATTAAATATTATATACAAATATTAAATTCAATTTTAAATAATTTATTTAAAAAAATCTATCTCGAAAAAAAATTACATGGTGGTCCACCTTTATATCATGTAAAATATGTATACTTTATAAATGTTGATTTAAACATTAATTACAATTAAAGTGCTTATGTAAGATGTTATGAATGTGTTACGTAGACACCCTTCGAGTAAAGTGTTACCATGTGTATTGTGGTCTGATGAGTCAACCTTTCAGACTGTTTGTGGAAATAATGGATGTTGTGTTCTTTGAGCCAACGAAGAAAAGGACCATCCAGATTGTTACCAGTGCAAAGTTCAAAAGCCAGGGCCTGTCATGGTATGGGGGTGTATTAGTGCCAATGGCATGGGTAATTTGCACATCTTTGAAGGCACCATTAACACTCATAGATATAAACCAGGGGTGCACAACTCTGGTCCTGGAGGGCTGATGTCCAGCCCAGTTTGATGATTACCTGCTCAAACACACCTGATTATACTCACCTGATAATTGCCAGGTTTAGCAAGTATGTTTGAGTAGGGAAAATCTTTTGTGCAGGACTAGAGCTGTGCGCACCTGATATATACACATTTTGGAGCAACATATGCTGCCTTCTAGGTGACGTCTTTTTCAGGTACACCCATGTTTATTTCAACATGACAATGCCAAACCACATTATTGCCACAGCATGGCTGCGTGCTAGACTGACCTGCCTGAAGTCCAGACCAGTGTCAAAAAAAAACTTATGGCACATTATGAATTTCAAAATATGACAACAAAGCCCTGTGCAGTGTATAATGGAAGAATGGTGAACACTTCTGTTTCAAAAACAGATCACGTTGTGTCTTCAGTCTCCACACAATTGTTAAGCATTGTTAAAAGGAAAGTGATGTAACACAGTCTTAAACATGTTTCTGTCTCAAAAAATGTTTCAATTTAATACAATTCAAATAGAATTTACTAATCACTGATTTCTATTTTTTAGTATTAGCATTTCACATCCTGTTCCAACTTTTTTAGAATTGTATATAATTTTGTTTTCTTAATTTTGGAGATGTTGAGATCAGACCATCACCCTCACTGCACATCTAGAACTGCTTACCTTAGAAAGAGATCAATAGGGATTCCCTTCCCGAAATCTCTTTAGCATAGAGCTAGGCCTAATCTGTGCAGGAAAAGAATGGCAATAGAGGTCCCATTTCACCCAAATTACTTAGACAACTTTGTTTCAACTTCCAACCTCAAAAAGTGTACTCATATTTAACTTTTTACACTTAAGCTGTTGTCACATAAAATAAATAAAAACAGAAATAAAGAGAAATGCAATGTTAATGTTTCATTATTTATTTACTCATGAACATTGTTGCTTTTTTCACTTTTTATCTATTTCTTTCAGAAATTATACATAAAACATTATTAATGAAGAATAATTGTTCAACATTCATGTATGTGTAAGCTTTTTGTGCACTTTATAGACAAAAGTATCTGGACTTCTTAATTATTGAGTTCACGTGTTTCAGCCACACCCGTTGCTAATAGGTGGATAAAATGAAGCACATAGCCTTGCAGTCTTGATAGTCAAACACTGGCAGTAGAATGGGTCGTACTGATGAGCTCAGTGACTTTAAACATGGCACTGTCATAGAATGCCACCTCTACCGCAGGGCAGTTTGTGAAATTTCTATCCTGCTAGATCTGCCCCTGTCAACTGGAAGTGCTTTTAGTGTGTAGGGAGGGATAATGCTATGGGGTTGTTTTTCAGGGGTTGGCCTAGACCCCTTAGTTCCAAATAAGGGAAATCTTAATGCTTCAGCAGACATTTTGGACAACTGCAGGCTTCCAACTTTGTGGGAACAGTTTGGGGAAGGTCCTTTTCTCTTCCAGCATGACTGTGCCCCAGTGCACAAAGCAAGGTCCATAAAGGCTTTAACTCCATATTATTGCCTTTGGATTTAGAATGGGATGCCATAAAAGGTCCTGTGGGTGTAATATGTAGGTGTCCCAATACTTTTGTTTATATAGTGTATATGATATATAATATCTCAGTCCAAGTAAAACTTCATACCATCTCATGTGACTGAACATACAACCATGTAAAGACCAGCAAATTACACTTACTTTGTGAGTGTTCAAGCTGACCAGGATAAAAGCTGCTCAATGATCTGATAATTCACACATTCAAGAGCACTGTGGTGCTCAACAAACGGTCGCACTTGCTATGTCGAAACCTGCTCTGTGCTGTGGTTTAATCATCCCAGGGTAAATAAAGGAAGGCCAAACTGTTATCCCCACAGGGTGGGTCTGTGTACAGACAGAAGGTTCCCATGTCTCAGACACAAGGAAATCTTTTTGGAATCAGGGTCCTTTATTCCAGTTATGGATGAACCAGCCACTGGCATTGACATCCAACTTCAGAAGATCCATCACCCACTCGTCTTTCCTTGCTCCTTCCATAAACTCAGTTAATGAGATCTGACCTGGAGAGAGAGAGAGAGAGAGAGAGAGAGAGAGAGAGAGAGAGAGAGAGAGAGAGAGAGAGATTGTGAAATCTGACATTATGGAATTAATAAAAGGAAACAAGTCACAGTGTTAAATCAATATTTTCACAGTTTCCATGATTATTTGAGAAGTCCTGAACTAGAAGCACAGCCTAATCAAGGTCATTATCTTAAATTGATGGAGTCATTTACTTGTTGCCTTCTGCTGCCACCTGCTGGAATTCATTATGTATTAGACATCAATGCACATGAGTTCAAGTATATACATTAAATTAATAAGGTGTTGGCCTATTAGCTAAATAAACAAACAGATATTTTTAAAAACAACTAATATCACACTCACCATCATTGTCTTGGTCGACCAGCTCAAATATCCTGTCACAGACTTCACAGGGGGTCATGTTCATATCTGAATTCCTCATCTTTATTTTGTAGATTATCTGTGGTGATAGAAAAAGATCACTGACTCCACTCCCCTCACTGACAGTATAGCAATAAAGAGATGGTTTGATGATTGTTTGCTTTTTTGCACACAAAATAAATAGATTGCCACAACAAAGACAACAGCAACTACAACAACAATGAAAAATGTGTCAGGTCTGCAACTTCATTGAAGGTTAGAGAGAATTAATGAACACATCACTGTCCTCAACAGACTCAAGTGAACAGGCAGAACCTCTGACTCTTGGCAGCTGACCTAATGCTCCCTATGTTGCACAACACAGCAGGGGTCAGTTTAACACCTTATATGGAAGAGTTCTAGATTCAGCCCCAGCTGTATGATCATCTAGCTTTTACTGAGTTAAGCTGTGCACATTACCCATTTAATGTCCATGTAATGTACATGTATGTCCAACATGGTAACTTTGTAAGAGGAGGCAAAAAAGCTTAGCTTAGCTTTTAGCTTTCTTAGCTTTTATTGTAAGTTAATGTAAAGAGTTCTTATTCCAAATGATTCTGGAGCATTTCTATTGGTCCATTCATCATAAAATATTCACACAATGTAAAGGATGGCTGCTATGTTCAAATTATGTATATATAAAAAATGACAAAAATAGAGATACCAGTTTTTCTTTGGACAGCAACAACAGAAAAACATGACTTTCTGAATTTAACTCCTGAAATGCTAAAAACAGTTCCTCACTTTTATAACCACATGACTTACATATTAATTTATAGTAGTTATTCGATACTGCTGGATAGTCTTAAGTCTTACGATGAATACCTGAACAATAAGTATGCAGTTTAAAAAGCTAAAAAAAATCCAATATCTGTTCAGTTTCACAAAATACTTAAAACAACTGACAATTATGAACTGTGTCTATTTTGTAATTTGCTTGTTATATGAATTACTTATGCGCTAAAATATGCTTGTGCTTTTATATTTTGCTATGTTCATCTTAGTGAAAGTAACCAAGTCATTTATAGTGTGACAATTGATTCTAAATTGAAAGTCTGCTCACCTTTATGATGTGTTTCACCTCTTGTCTGTCCAGGCGACCATTCCCATCTTTGTCATAAACTTTGAACGACCACTTCAATCTGTCTTCTAGTTTTCCTCGGAGAACCAGGTGTAGCGCTGCTACATATTCCATAAAGTCTATGGCATTATCCTGAAAAGGTTAAAAATAATTCATAACATTAAAAAAAAATCACCACACCAGTTGGACTCTGAAAGAGTTTTATAGTCTACGAGTAGCTTGTTCAGTTTCACTTGCCTGGTTAGTGTCAAATGAGCGGAATATTGTTTCCATATAGGCCGATTCCTCCTCCGATTCTCTCTGGACACCAAAGATCCGTTTGAATTCGTGCAGGTGTAAGGCCCCACTAGGACATTCCTTCATAAAAGTTGTACATAATCCCTGAATTTGTGCCAAATCTACCTCCTTATGATCTGCACTCTCTTCTTGACCCATTATGTTTCGCTTGTTGCCTTTGATTAATAAAATAATTACAATACTGAACAAACTAAGTGATCTAAGCAAAAGAATAAACCTGTTGCCTGCTGCGAGCACCTCACACCACAGCCTCCATTTGCCTTTAGTCTACCATTCTGAACTTACTCTGCTTAAAGAGGTAACTCGAGGGAAGTCACTCTAAATGGGTTTGTGGTATTTAAAACCCTGTCAATCTGCTTTGGTGCTCGTTAAGCTATACTGACCACATACACTGGCCAGATATAGTGGCTAACTTAAGTCAGTGTCCTAATGTTCAGAGGTTTCTAGATTATCCAGCATTGCAATCCCCAGTTGACCCCAACTATGGTCGATTCAGTTATTATAGGGCCCATATCTGATATTTTTAATGTGGTCTATTTTCCCCCCAATGTCCACTTATGGCATTTGTTAGATTTATGTAGCAAAAAAAAATTACATGACCATTTTCAACCTCTCATTATACATTACAGTAAAACACTGATATAGGTAAATGAGCTCTGTCCATCTCTGGGCTGAAACACTCCTTAAGTGTGTCTCAAAGTTGAGGTAGGGGAGATCTTGCTATTGGAAGGCTCTTCTTCTGTGCTCATACATTTTTGAGGTGGCCTGAGGTGGCCTTTAAATGAACACATTGGTTCCACAGAAAAGGAATATGCTACATCATCTTAAATTATGTAAGTTTATTAAATACCTTAATACTACTTTATATAATCTAGGCTGATATACTGTTTAGCGAGTGGATTGGCGTCATTGTTTCCCTCTTTCCTTCTCTGGAGTGAAACAACACTGTCATTTTTCTCCCTTGTGGATAAGCCACTCAGAAGTGCACAGAAAACAGATTTTCTTCAATTAAATGCTTAAAAAGAGTCACAGAACAGATTTGTGGCAGGAACGTGTTGCGTTAGAGTTTCATTTTAAAAGTTGTATTGCCATTACAGCACATAGCTGTATTTCTCCAACCTTCTACAAAGTTGGCTAGCCTTGGGATGCAGTTAATATATCTGGTTGTAACCATGCAAGGCTAGAAAATTTGAAAAATAAGCTAGGATACCAGGGATAAAGATATTCAAGTATTTACAGAATTTCATGGTAACACTTTCTATGAATGTCACGTTTGTAAACATCTATAAACACATTTATAACATGTTATAATGCCTTCATACGGCATTATAAACATGATTATAAACATGCATAAAAATGAATTACACTGGATTACACTTTATAGCCATGTTTATTATACATTATGAATTGTTAATATAATGCATTATAAGTAGTGTTGATAACATGTTATACTGTCAGTCCCAAAGAAGTCAGTCCCAGCTTGGAGACTGCAAAGTAAAGACAAATATCAAGCTAACGGTGGTGTACATTGACTTTCCCACATTGGGTAAAACACTGATGGCAGCACTAGTTTAAACTCTGACATTTGAAGCCTGTAATGTGCTTCATTATGTATGTTTTAGTGTTTTACTAAATCCTTCAGTAAATACTTCAACTTGATGCCTCACTCTTAACCCTGGAGGAGGCTTTAGTACAGTATAAATATTTATAGCCATGTTTATAATGCCTTATGAATGCATTATAACATGTTATGAATGTGTTTATAGATGCTTACAAAGGTGACATTCATAGAAAGTGTTACCAATTTCATTTCTGTTTAACCAGCTGTGTATTAGAGGCTTATGCTATAAGCCGAAGCCATTACCTTACCAGTAGTGATTAACATGTATGTTAGCAGAATTGAGCCTGTGTTAAGTGTGGTTATGTTTTATTGCTCGTAACTTCACAAAAATAAAGCCAAAGGAGAAAATGTTGCTAAAGAGAACTATATACAGTGATCATTACGTAAAGTGAATCCACAGAGCTTTATTTACTAGCTAATTTGTACATGAAGCCACATTTTTTCCAAAGAGCACTGATTACTGCATTGAATTGGTTCCATCAAAATGGGTTACTCCAAATTTGGAGGAAATCACATTGAACTAAACTGAACTTAGAGCAACATTATGGAACAATTGTACCTTAAAATATCAGTTTCAAAATAATTTTGATAGCACACTGACTTATAATAGGGAGAATGGTGTTTCTGTCATTGCCACTCCAGGCCTGGAATGCCTGCTATAGCACTATGTAATTTTGGAGGAGTGGGCACGAAACCTCTCACGAGAACTGCATAATGTTTTATGGCACCATCCATGTCACATATCAACAACTATGTTCTTCAGCTAAGACAAGAGTAAATCATGGACTGGCTTATACTTGTTTATGAGTGCTAAAAGACAAAAGGATGCAAGATTTACTACTAACGAGAAAATAATGAAAATTCGACAGCAGAACGTCCATCCCTGCCAATGTTATTTAGGAAAGATTGTAATGTATTACTCTACCTTATAAGTTGAAATGGTTCTTTCTCTTCTGATGTTGTCTTTGTTGGTGTTAGAAAATTCTGTCTCACTGGTAGAATCCAACCTATTTTGTGCATGCGCGTCACAGTACTGTACAGATCATCAACAGGTCATTATTCATTGGGCATTCATTATGTCTGTGGTACACATATCTGTACATAGTTTAAAGTGCTTAAGCAAGAAATATGAAATACTACAGATTGAAAATGTCAATTATTATGTTATTTGAATAACATTACAACATTTCAAGTTGAATGAACAAAAAGTATGATGAAAACAAAGTCAAAATATTGTTTACGGTGCATTTTTAGGATGCATTTCTATAAGGTAAAATTGAAAAACACATACAGTCTTTAGGGCAGATCATTTCAGTCTCATCTCATCATAGAGAACAATGTTGACTAGTTCAGAACAGGTTTTGTCATTTGCCAATGGATTTCTCATAATCTAGGACATCGTAGTTTTCTCAGATTATGTGTTCTGCAATACAGGAAAGGATTATCAACAGAACATCTCTTTAAAGATGAGAGGAACACAGTGAAGTGTACTCACAGTGAGAATGAAGCTGAACCTGCTTTAGGACGCTGTCTGGAAACAGTATTAAAATTGGAATTTAAAACAGTAATGTTGCAGGTAAATCATTTTAGGACATTTGACAAATCTGTATAACAGATCTGCTTCCTGTTATTAATATCTGTCTCTTTCTTTTTGCTTCTTCAATCAAGCACTGAGTTTTTGAGATATTTTCTAATTCTCGTCTTATTCTGTACTACTTTTATTCTGATGTTAATCAAAGGTCAGGAATTGTATGTATTAACTGATAATGTATGGTGATGCATTTATACTTTATTTATTCATTTGATTTGTGTTTTATTGCTGAAAGTAAATACATTTTTAAAACTAAGACCTCTTGGCTAGAACATACAGTTCTAGAAAAACCTTTAGTTGACACAGAATCTTTACATTGTGTGGATGTTTTTTAAACTTTAAAAAGGTTCTTTACATTCACACGTCTTATCTACAAAAAAGTTCTTTAAAGTATTATCAGTGGAAACACTCTTTCTTTTATTTTTAAAGATGCCTTAGTCGAAATTCATGATACTTAGACTTTATTGGTTAAGTAAGTGAAATAAAACAACACTGGAACCATTTTTGCTACTCTTTGGATCAGAACAAAGCATGATTGAGTTGACAGTGCCCAGCAGTTCTATAATTTAGAGTTTGCCTGTCATGACTTTAGTTTCAAGCGATTAAGGGTTTATTAAGGGCACTGACTTTCTTCGTTATTTAGATATAGATGCAACAAGTATAGCATTATGCTTGAGAGGAGATCAACATGCTCAGTATAGCCATCTCAATAGAGTACATTGATTGCAGACCTTTTTGATAGCTAAAAGTTAAGTGACCCTTATTAGTCTGGAAAGTCACTAATTCCAGCTTTATCACTTATGCATGTAATAATTTCCTCCATTTTTGAAAAGCACTTCTGATGTAAGTTCTTGTTTTAACACGTTTCTTCTTCTTAAGCTTTTTGGCAGCACAGCCTCCTCCTCCACCACAGTTCCACAATCTGGGAGCACAGGTCCTTAATGGATTCTGCCATGTTTTCTTATCTGAACAGATGGAGATAAGGATGGAATAATATGCTATTGAGAAGTATCTTATAAACTGACTGATAGGAGGTCAGTGTAAACACACACAAGCTCTCTGCTTCATCCTGTAGTTTCCCAACAGATTTCTCATGCACATAATATACTGTGCTGATGCAATTGCTGAAACTATTATTTTTTTATCATATTCTACATATTTTCCCCAAACCCCTGCCTGCTCTCAAGCACAGCTATCAACTTTTTATTCCATCTTTCAAACATACTGAGGTTTTATGAGTTGTCTCATGAATTAAAGAGGCTCATTATGCTAAATACCTGCAACTACTTTTGATCTAACTCAGCATTATCAATAAATCATGTGCTGCTGATTTATTACAGAAATTGTGCATGCACAGGATAGAATGATAAAGACATTGAATGATTTCAGATCTTCAGCAAGAACACATGCACTGTTTGCCTCATTGCTGTGTGTGCCTATTACCATGTAATGTCTACCATATGATGTATACATGTCCAATGCCTTATCACTGAAACAGAGAGCTATATTTCCTTTGCCAAAATGAATTGTTTTCATATAAACTTAAAATTATTGCCTTTGAGAAGCTGTTCTGGGGTTGTGGTGTGAGTTGGGGATTGTTGTCTCTATGTTTCATGTCGCTGTTGTCGGACCAAAACCTTGTATCTCCACAATGATAACTTTACAGGAGAAGGAAAAACATACTTTGCTTTTAATGTAAGTCAATGGAACCAGAGATTTTTCCATGTAATTTTGGGTCGTTTATTTTGGTCCATTCATCTTTACATTTACACACAATATAAAGGGCAGTAGATTCTTTCAAATTATGTCAAAAACTGAAAAATGACAAAAAAAGAGATACAAGCTTTTGGTCCGACAGCCATATATGTCATTCACCATTTATTATTCAGCAGCCAAACATGCAAGAAAGAAATAAATTGGCCCACAATCTTCTAAAACCTGGCAAAGCTACTTTCTTTCTTAACATACAAACCTAAACTGGGCTAGACAGCTCACTTCTGTGCCATAAAACTGAACTAATATTTCGTCACTGACTTCTTGATATCTCAGAGAAATGTTTGTGGTAGACCTGTCTTCGAGGTAATTGCGTCCTATATCTGTCTGGCCTTGATTACTGAACTGAAGATGAGATCTCTTTTAGCCTTCTAACATAACAGCAGAAACAGCTTATAACATAGATTTGTGATGTTGCCGCCATCTACTGGTAAACACGAGAATTACATTAAACATATCACCAACGCATGAAATGACTTAAAAAAAAGAATAGATGAAATAACGATATAATAAATTGCATTGGGAATTTGGTTAAACACTATCTGCTATTCTAATGTGTGAAGAAAACCCAGACTCTTTGTGTGCTTAAGAAACCCATACATGATTACTCACCCGGCATAGAGCACATGCTGAGAAAATGGGCCACACACTCAGTCTAGTCTCTCCTTAAATAGCTTTAGAAGAGCTGTGGGTGGATTATTATGTAATGCCTGGAAGGATCTCTACTCTCTTTCTCTCATATATGCGTATCCAGATAGAATAACTGAACTGAGAGATGCTGTGTAGTGCTAATTTTGTAGTTCTTGTACAATCTCACAGTATAAGAAAACATTATTTTGAACTTTCTTTTGAATCGTTGTCCCATTTTAGTCTCATAAATTGCCAGAACGCCACTGAGGCTTTGAATCGAGCTATTAATACAGGGTTTTGTCCCAGCACAAAGGAAATAAGTACTATGAGGTCAAATAATCATTTTATAATAAATGGTCACCTTATTCAAAGGCGCTGTTAAAGCATACAGAAGGGTAGTGGGATTAGAACCAGCAGCTCTTTGACATTTAATCTTGTTTCTTAAGGGCACTATGTAGAGGTTGACCAAGGACCTTATGGTAATGGGTGTAAGAGGCTTTACCACATCACTGCCTTCCATCTCTTTCCAGGACAATTTAAATTCTGCAGCTACCATTGTCATACTGACACAGGTCCTCAGATTTTAGGCCATAGTGAATTATGCAGAAGGCTATTATATGTTGTTATAAGTATCATAACCAAAATAGGTAATTACATACAAGTGACCACATGCCATCCCACATGTCCACCACTAACCTTGCCCTTACCCTTTGATCATTAAGTGCACCTATACATTCAGAAACTTTTTGATTATTTGTTTCTTCTAATGCGTTTGTATTTTTCACTTTATTTTTTCTTCCTTCTTTTTAATCTGTCTTCTTCAAAACTGTATTGAGCCACAGGGGTAATTCAACAATCTGTACATGTAACCCGCTTAGAGTTAAATGCTAGCACTGTTAGTGATGTTCTTCCTCACTTATGGTATTGGAGAAGGCAGGAGTATAGGTTGTGCATGTAATTGACACTCTTTGGGGCTAAATGTTACACTGCTGTCCCAAAGATTAATAAATTCTGTTTTGCTTTTACCTCAAAAGTGATGGAAGCTAACCTGACTGAAATGCATGTTATGTGATCTTTAATTTGCATTGAAAATGGAATCAGGACTTTTATTTTGAAAAAATGTATATCAGTTAAATGACACAGTAGTCCATTTTAATATCAAGTAAAACATATACCTTATAAATGTTGATTTAAACATTGATGAACAAGTTATGAAGTGTTTATGTAAGATGTTATGAATGGGTTTAATAAACACCCTTCAAGTAAAGTGTTACCAAGATTTATAATATACTTGAACCAGCATGGACATAACATTGCCATAAACAGGTGATAGCAGATGTCATATGCTGTCATGACAAGTCAGTGCCTTAAAAGACAGCGTTGTGATGAAGGTACCTGCAACCATATTGCATTTGAGATGCGCCTTCAAAGGCGTTAGCGTCTTTTACCCAGAAAAAATGTCTTTTAAAAAGCTAGGATACTGATTTTTTTTATAACCAAAATGTTCCATTTTTACATAAATTAAACATTCACCTCACAGAAAGAAGCTCTGGTTTTAAAAAAAGCACCAATGCTTAACTGTCTGGGGTCTGAGGGCATTTTTTTATTTTTGCATATTAAATATACCTTTAAATTTGCCTGTATTCACTTGCATATGACATGATACCCACATATTATTCAGAACAACCTCAGCTCTCTCTATAATGAGGCCCTTTTGACCTGGAGCACCGTATAAAGCACCTGGGCCTGAAAGCTGAAAAAATGAAATCTGATTTTAGACATTCTTAATCGCGCTTGTGAAAACATAGCTTCACTCATTACTCTTATGGACAAACTGTTTTGGTGCTTGAAATGGGTTTTCCAAAGTCTTAGGTTCACAAAAATAGTGGAATGCATGAATAAAATAGCAGATAAAATGCTCTCCTCATCACTATTTTCCAAAACTGCTGCAGCAACATCAGCAGCTGTGAACATTTTGCACACCACTTTTGATGATATTAGTGATGTAATCGGCTCGTCTTAGCCTGCACCCCAATCGTTCAGGTGTCAGTTTTAATCCTCCCAAGCTACAACCACTAACCAGCTTAGTCTCAGGGCCATTGCAATTAGCAATAGTGCTAATCCCAGGAAAATCCATGGATCATACATTTCGGACATGACTGGTGCATGGTGTTGCACACAATGGTTTGACTGGTAATAGGATGAGAGGTGATGTGCAATTTAAATGGAATGAAGGAAGACAAGCAAGCAGTGCACAGTGACAAGCTACTGTAGCTCTAGTATTGTGACACACAGACGTCAAAATCAATGGGTGCACCACTGATCAGATACTATTTGGGTGGCAGGAGCTTGAGGGGAAAGGGCAACATTAGCTTGTATGAATTCAATTAATAAATTTAGTTTAATTTACAGTTTATTGCAATCACTTTTAAGTCAGTCTAATTTCAGAGGAAACCAAACCTAATGCTTTTTTTTTTCCCAAGACAGCAAAACTGGTAGCCTTACTGACCAAACAGGGCACATTGAACACCAATCTCCAGTGTACATGGCTGTAACATTATCCACCATCCAAGAACTGTGAACCACACAGCCTGGCATAAATCACTTTCAACTCAAATCATTTCAGCAATTCACACTTGATTTAGCAAGTTATTAGCGCCCCCTACTGCTGATTGCTATGTGACACTTTCTTAACCCCTTAAAATCCCAGATTTATTACATACTAAGGCTTATTATTACAACTACAGGGACTTCAGTGCAAACTGGTTGAGCTATTCCTAGGTTATAGAAGTGTAAGCGCAAATAAAACTTTAGGGCCGCTATGGGGTTAAACAAATAATCAGTGCTTTACAAGTGGGATTTCCAGCACTGTGGTAATGTGTGACAGGCCAGAGTTACTGAGGGCGTATGCGGTCAGTACTGCACCAGAGGGAGGGCCCAAGAGCGATGAAGCTTGTGGAGCCTGAGCTGACCCACTAGCTCTAGCAAGGCTGAGCAGAGCCTCACGGAAACTGATCTGGAAGAACAACCATATAAAACTCAATTATAATACATACCAAGAGGGCCTTTGTACAGTTTGAGGGCAAAGGGCAGGGCCTCAAGTCTCCTCTGGAAGCTATCTGTGCATATGCCAGCACTGTAATACAATATGGACAGAAGATTTAAAAAGTCTCCTTAAAAACTAGCCTTGTTTTCCTTTGCTGGAGCTGGCAGTGGTCCAGCTGGCTTTGTATCATGCATGTTTATGTTTAGATTAGACTGACCTCTAAAACCAACCTAACTGTAGTGATATACAGGGCCAAAAGTGAGATCAGGCCTTTACACTCTCCTCTTAATAATGCTATTTGCTTTACAGTGTAGTATTTATTGTGGTCTGCCTTTAAAGTGTCTTCAAGGTCAAGTCTTGAAAATTGTGTGGTGTATGTCAGGAGAAATCCAGGCATATTAATCTCTTTATTTAATATATAGTGAATGTTTGAATATACAGTGTTGAAAAGTAGTCTTGGGACACCTCTATCATCACTTGCTTTTTAGAGTAATTTAAGGTGTTAATATATTATGCTAATTATGTGTTTTCGTATTAAAAAAGTACTTTATGTCAGCTATAACTCATTAATCAATACTTTAGGTCCAACCCAAAAATAGCCAAATACAAAACCTTGATCTAAGCCCCCATTTTACTGTCAAACAAATGTTGGGACACTTATCCAAATGCAGACACGCGTCACGTTCAAACCAACTGTTTCCCAGCTACTTTCCAAAACGTCTGGCTCAAAATTTCATTAATGTTCTAAAAGATATTGCTTTAGAAACCTTGTTAAAATACTAAATTAGATAAAATATTAAATATTAACATACATAAAGGAAGGAGACACTAATGTTTATTCCCCTAATGTCCTTTTCTTCGCCTTAACTTAATTTTTCAGTTAATTACTGGAATTGAGTTTCAGTTAGTAAACCTGGTTGTTAATGCTGGTTGTTATCACTTTTCTGATGGATATGAATGAATAAATGATATGTTTATCTCAGAAAGAAAAAAAAAAACTACAGAAACTAGACACAAATTGTATTTATTGCATGACATGGTCATGTCAACATTATGTAGCAGTGTTCAAGCAAAGTGTTACCAATTTTTTTATGCTTATTGCTGTCAAACATGGTCACAACTGAACTATTGCCTATTGAAATCTACATAGTCTGCTTTTATGACCTTTAAGGTAAGCTATTTATTTTGTGAATATATTATAAAATATATCTGTAATGCGCTGTATTTATGTTTTACTTATATTTAATGTAAATGATTTCTATTTTTAAACTTCTTCTTATTATTATTATTATATTGTATGTTCAGCACTGAGAACCAAAGTTAAAAATCTGTGTAAAGCATGCATAGGGTTTAGGCACACTGTACACATCAGGGAACTGAATATAAATATGTATATTGTAATGTGCTGTGATTTCTCCCTCCTCCCATGAAATAATTACATGTTGCTGTTGTCAGAAGAAAACCTCTTATCTCCAAAATGGTAACTTTACAGGAGAAGGAAAAAACCTACTGTACTTTTAATGTAAGTCAATGGAACCAGACATTTTTCTAAGTCATTTTGGGCCATTTCCTCTAGTCTATTGATCATGAAATTTACAAATAATGTAAAGGGTAACAGGTACTTTCAAATTATGTCAAAAAGGGAAAACCATCAAAAATGGAGATACAAGGTTTTCTTCTGACAACAGCGATATGTGATTCCTCTTCACTGCTGAGATACACTAAACTACATCTGAAGTCAAGTTTCAACAATCAGTACTCAGCTGGATTTATGCAGTTTTATTATTACTGGAATTCGAATGAATCTGTAAATTTACAAAGGGTACTTAACAAACAGAGCTTATATAATGATATAACACAAAAGTTACACTGTTCACTGTTCACAAACCAGATGGGGTAAAATAAGACGATGAACAGTATTCTTAGGGCACATAAGGGCAATATGCTTTTTACAAAAATACAAAAGTAAATAAATAAATACATACATAAATAAAATCTGTCTTTAATGGCTTAGCTTACCTTTTTATAATTATACTCCTGTCTGATAAGACAACAAAGGGACATTTCACCAACCTGCTGTCTATATTCAGCAGTACCTTTTTTTCTGCTTCCAGCTGACTCTTGCATTTTGACATGTTTCTCTGATACAGCTCACTGTAGGTAGCAAGTGCAACAGCATAAGCAGGTTCAATAAAGTCATCCCTGCTGAAATGAATGCATGTATACACCACACTTGGTTGACCTTCAAACATGGCAGTGAGCTAGTTAGATTCCTAATTTGTCTTAACAGGATTTGGTGCAGGAAACCATTAACGTCATCTGCTGTTTGTCGTGACCATCCTAAATCGTCTGTGGATTTTCCATGTTGCAGTGTCCCTATTTTAAACTCACTTGTGAGGTTTGATTCACTGTGATGTGCCAGACAGAAACAATAGAGAGAGAAATCCAATGTCTTGGTAACATAAAGACAGTCATGTCTGCAGCATGCCTCTATTAAGAGATACAAACCAAAACCGTGCTAGCTTGAGGGATCTTTTGAAATGCTTTCTGGTTATTCTACATGCATTAGGAGCTCTGATAAACATAATTTTGTTGGTTGGTGAAATTTCCTTTAAGCAGTATAGCTTGAAAGTGCCACTTGCATATTCCAAACAGTCTAAACAGTCTAAAGATATTGGAATGATATAGATGATACAGATTTAGATGCATTTCTACTAACTCATTGGATATCGGATCTTATATTATCAGTTATTCAGATTTTTCTAGGCTTTTTGATACAATAAATCCTGGACAGTAAACCTATAGCATGTCTAGGAGATTTGTAAGACATAAAAATGAACATACATCAGTCTATAAGACTACACTGACCACCAAAAGTTTGGTGACACCTTGCTTTCTTTTGAAATTTGAATTTGCAGTTACGTCTTGTTACTTTCCAATAACGTATGCAGCTAGTTCCGAGTATCCATGAGCTTCATGAGCACATATTGAAACTTTCTTGATACAAAAGTGGTTCAAACACTTTGAGTGCTGAGCAGTGCTCACATCACAACAGTAGAACAAAACTTTGTACCTGCAAAATGGTAACTTTACGGTGGAAGCAAAAAACGTTCTTAAATTAGAATAGAAGTTAATATAACAGGATTTTTTTCCAAGTGATTTTGGAATCATTTCTGTTGGCCCATTCATCATGAAATTTTAACATAATGCAAAGGGTGACTGGAGATTTGAAATTACGCAAAAAAGTAAAAAGTGACAAAAAGCAACATTATGTTACATATGTATTAAAGACATTTTCAAAAGATAGGTGTCTCCAAACTTTGCCTTGCAGCATAGATAATTACACCTGTGAATAAAGTGTCATGTTGTTTAAAGGCCGTTCAGGTTCACAGATGGACAAATTAATTCATAAGCCACATAGTTTCCAGACACAGTCATGACCCCACTCAAGTATAGGATGATGTTTTCCAACACTCATTCAGAAATTATCACTTTGTCCCCATACTCCACCTCTGTGCTTGGTCAAGGAAAGGTTCTGTTGATGTGTATCCAACCTAGAGTGGCCTTATGTCTCACTGGCCTCCTTGACCTGTTGATTTTGTATCCAACCGCTGGGATTTGCGTCCAGGCTGAGGAAGTCTTTGACCCAGGGGTCACTCTGAGCACCCTCCAGAAACTCCTCCAGAGAAATGTCACCTACAACAGCAAGGCACATGTAAGAGAATGATGACTTTATGCTTGTTTGTTCAACTTGTCATTATTGTTGAATTTCTTCTTGGTTGTGATACAAGGCAGCAAGTCATTAGAGAAGTCAGTGGAAAAATAGTGGTAGACTAAGCATGTCATGGCTTCAGAACTTTTGCCAGTTCATGGATTAAGCTAACCCAATGGGTTTAAAAGAGATTTTTCCAAGATGAAAAGTTTGTACAATAGGTAAAACTTTGAATCATGCCATTGGGAATGGAAATTGCTGCAACCTTTTCTCTCCAAAGAAATAACATATGGTAATATAGAAATGATTAATTGATATGTAAAACAGAACTTGACACTGAAATATAAAGTTTATGTTCAGTGTCTGTCCCATATAAGTATCTGTCTTAAACTGAACCACATTATCCTCATTATCTTAGCCATTATCCAGTTACTTTAATCGGGATGACTCTTAGGACAGCACGATACTATATCCCATTCATGCAAAAGAGTAGAACTAGGATGAATCAGTATCATGTCTCTGATGATCATTTCAGACCTACATACAACCTTTTACACCTTTTAGATTGAGAGTAGACTTATTCTATGTGCAACAAACTTTGTGTCACAACCTTTATGTAGAAAATTCTGTCTTTTTTATTTGCTTTGTGTTTCAATTGCATATATACAACACTCACCGTCATTATTCTGATCGATGCGCTCAATTACCCGGTTACATACTTCTTCCACGGAAAGGCTGTTTCCCTTTTCATCTGTAACATTGCCTAGTTTGATCTTGTAAATGATCTACAGACATAACAAAACAAGACAAAATATTACAACTGGGTCCAAGTCCAAAAGATCCAAGTCACTGAATGATTTTATTACATTTATTCTGAGGAATGAAGTCTAAAACAACAGTTCTGGTTCTCATGGCTGACAAATGGTCCACATTTTAACTTCATCCTCATGTGGTGCAAGTTGAGTTGGAGCAAAAATGTGGACCATCTGGGGGCCCCTGAGGACTGGGTTGGGAACCACTGGTCTAACACACTGTGTCCCAACCCAACTACTCTGTTTAGCTTCCAACATGCATCAACTAAACAATTAAAAACACTGAATATTTATGAATATTTGGTTCACATTTTCGGGGGGGGGTGGGATGGAGCAAAATATGCACTGGGTGATGGTCTCCAAAGTCTGAGTTGGGAAAGAGTGCTCTAGGACAGTGGTGGTTCACAAATCAGCCCTCAGGGCCTCCCAAATGGTCCACAATCTTGCTCTACCCCATCTTCTAACATACTTGAACCAAGCTTGAATACTTGGTAAAGGTGTGTTAGGAGCTCAGGGGGTCCCTGAGGACTGGTTTGAAAGCCACTACTCCAAAACTGTGGTTCGTAAATTGGTCCTCAGGGACCTTCAGATGGTCCACAGTTTTGCTCCAATCGAATTCATAATGCATAGAGGTATGGCCAAAAAATGGACAATCTGGGGGTGCCTAAGGACTGGTTTAATAACCAGTGCTCTAAAAGATCTAAAAGATAAAGTCCAGTAGGCCTATTTGAACCAGTCTAATTGCAATAGTAATGAAGGCTGCCTTAACTCATGGCCATTGGGGAACACCATATTGAATATGTTGAACATACCCTTATGATGCGTGCTATCTCATCTCCGTCCAGTCGTCCATTGCCGTCATTGTCGAAAACTTTAAAGGACCATCGGAGTTTGTCTTCTAGCTTCCCTCGGAGCACAAGGTGTAGAGCTGCCACATATTCAATAAAATCCAGTGTGTTGTCCTGTAAAAACATCCATTTAAGTAATAAGTATTAATGTAGGTATCCACCTTGAAGTCAGTGGCTATGCGCTACCTAGAAGACAGGCTACTTACCCCATTCTCGTCGAATGATCTGAACACATTATCCAAATATATGGATGCAGGATTCGGTCCACTTTTAACTCCAAAAATCTTCTTGAATTCATGCAGGTATAGTGACCCACTTGGACACTCCATAATAAAAGACTTGTACAGACTTTGAATTTCAGAGAGCTCCAGCTCCTTCTCATAAGACTCTGACTGACCCATTGCAAAAAAGAAGCTTGAGAGGAGAAAAAAAAGTTACTTTAGCACAGTACGCTTAATTCATAAAAGGAAGCCTCTGCTTCAATTTGAAATCTTCTATGCCTAGTTGCTAATGCATGCCTTGTTGTTGTCCTGATGAGCAGTGTCCACTGTGAGGTTGCTGTGACTCTGCAGCAGAGGAACAAGTCAAACAGTATTTAGAAGCGTCTGTAATCTTTAATCTGTGACCAGGTGATCAGATAAATTCACCCGCACACCCAGACCCCTGTGCCCTACGGTTAATCAAAAGCGTCATGGAATCCCTGGTGCAGTACGTAGGTCAAGTAAAGCTCTACATGTGCTCAGGAAATCCTAGTCCCTGCGTCACGCCACAGAGGTACACAAACTGTCTGACCTACACTAGATGTGTCTCAGAGCCAAGGACACAGCGGAGGTAGGCTGCATTTCCTGGCCTTTGCGTCAATGAAGGCTGTCCTGTTTTGTGGAATCGTTTGAATGTGACCTTCATTTCTGAGAATTCAAAGGACTCAAAGGAGCTGATGTATTCTGTACTGAGAAACAAACCAGTAACATGAATAGATAGCCTTGATTTCTGATACACCATAGCACTGAGAAGATTCTTAATAGCATCGTCTGTATTAACTGTACATAAAAAAACATTTACTGCATGTTTGATTATCTTTGTGACAGTGATAAACACTGGTATATCTGTAAGTGATGCAGCTCATAAAGTTGTGTGTACAAGTTTAAACACATCGGGCAATTTTTCTGTTTTGTTGTTTTTCTAAGTGAAAATAAGTTAACACATGTTCTGCTGGGAATAACCTTAAATATGGCATTTTTCTGAACATTTGGTTCACAATTTTTATTTACTTGCTGAGTTTAGTATATTTGAAAGAAAAACAACAACAAAAACAGAACATATAAAATGTGGCTAACTTTTGCACAGGCCACATTTTGTATTTTTGTTTTCATTTAGAAAATCAACAAAACGTAATTTGACCAGGGGCACCAACACTTTTGCATTCAACTGCATTGTTCAAAACATACAAGACTGAATTCAGTCATACTCCTCAGAGTAAATAGGCAATTATCAGTAATCCCTCAGTATCAAGTGACCCTCTAAAAATGAGCTTTTGATGAAACTGAATGGTCTGCTTCAGATGGTAGACTTTATCTGACAGTGCTCTAAATGTGGGCAATTTATAGAATGATTAGCCTAACAATCATGTGTTGACACATAAAAGGTAGTAACATGTGCTGCTGCACACTGTCAGAGACTTTTTTGGGTAACTCTCTAAAAGACTGTTTCCTGGGTAACTATGTAAGGACTAGGCAAGGATGAATAAATAGTGCTGCATTACATCTTGAAATCACTACAAATAACTACCAAACACTAATTTATAATACTAATTTCTACTAATTTATTACTGTTCATATCAATATTAACTGCCCAGTTGCTGAGTTTTATAGTCAGGTCAAGTCAAAGTTTATTTACATAGCATTTTTAACAACAGGTGTTGTCACAAAGCAGCAAGCTCAAGTAAACTCAAGTACATATGTTTATTTCTAACAAAATATTTTACTCAGCTACATTCATTTTAATAAATTTTATAGAGTAAAATTGTGTTGAAGTTTGTAAACTGAAAAAATGAAAAAGATTCCATTCTGAAAGCCAATGAAAGGACAGCAAGCTCCAAGCTCCAAAGATGTTGCCGATCAGACCTGATGTGTTCAGACAGCGTGTGGGTGGAGATCAGGGTGAGGTATCGGTATGCACGAAGGAAGTGCTTAGCTCATTTGTCGTCGCTGTTCAATTTAACTGTATTAACGAAAACAGTTTATTATGAGTTGCCAGATATGACTGTTAAAACCTGTGGAAATTTTCATTTTTCACAACTCAAAAATATTTTAATGCTTTAAAAAATGTTTCATTTTGAAGGTAAGGAAACTATTCTACTAGATACTGTAGTGTTTTAGCAAGTGTCCCATAATTTATATGTGTATACGTGTGTTAGCCTTTTAAAGTTGCTACTAACCAAGAGCACATCTTCTTGTGTTAACAGTAAAAAAGATTATGACTTTATATTACAGACAATGAAGTGCTGAAATACTGCATTTCATAGTTCTGAAAGAGGTGTGTAAAACTATAAAAACTAAAATTTGTCATGTCATCCATTCTTTCTTAATTTTTTTTTGGTATACAAACCTCAATGCACATTCTTACTCTATAACAGTTACTGAAGACAACTTTCAATACTTCTATTATTATTAAGCTTTATCAGTCTAAAAAGTGCTCTATGAATACTGATTATTATTGTTTTTATTAGATATGAAGAAGCCATCGTTAGTTAGTAGTTATGTGGGAAATACGTAAGACTCTGTAATTATTGTTTAATTTACACTGAATTACCATAAACTTTAGTTTCCTATCAATTACTAAAAAATAAGCCACTAGAGGTTGAGTGTTACAGTGATTTTATCATGGATAAGGGTGATATGAGGCATAAGGTTAAAAAACCCACTTATTTGTGATAAAATCACTGTAATGCACAACCTCAAGTGGCTATTATAAAACAGTGAGCAGTAAATATTTTTTTAATGATTTTATTTTTTAAAGCAATTATTTCACCAAGAAGCATAGCTCCTTTAGATTCAGTCATATACAATACTATATTGGACAAATAGTGCACTACTCAGGTGTAGAAGCCAGAAATTCTTACTTACATAGCATGTTATATAGGAAGAAGGCAGATCTGACTAAAATGTGGACATTTGAAGCATGTAGGACATTCAAGTGACATTTTCTTTAGTCTTTTATATTGCAGTTTTACAGTGAATCATATACTAAATACTTTAATTCAAAGCCTGTGATAATGGAGGAGTTGTTTAGCCTGTTAGTTATCACTTAGCATGTTAGCTAGCCTAGTTCTAGTTAAGAAAATACATTATCAGCCCATATATATCATATATCATATTTCATGCACAAAAGCAATTCAGTGTGCTTTTCATAAAAAAAAAACAGAAAGAACATCAGAAAGAAAAACAAAGTGCTTAAGAGTGAAAAAAAAATAAATAAAAATGAAAAGTAAACCAAACCATGTTCTTATATGTGAGCAGCATTACAGTCAAAGAGTATTTAAAGAGTATTCCTTTAACAGCACAATGATTTTACATGAGTTGGTGCAGTAATACAGAATTCAGTTGTTGTGATGAGGTCAGAGATGTGTCTATATCAAGTATTACATGATGGATTCCAACTTAGCTCAGTCAATTGGATATAAGGATGTGAACTATCAGTTTTATCATGACTAATTAACCAGTATTCTTTGGTAGTAGTGACTTAAGTGTTAATACAGGACTATTAGTTTGTCCCAATGTAATTACCTATTAATTATGAAACAGTTTTATAAAGTGTGACCTTTTTGGTGTTTGCCAAAATAATGTGAAGTAATTCATGTGGGGGGCTTTATGGCACAAAAATCTTTAAAAAAGCATTAATAAAATAGGCAATTTACCTTTTTTGAAACCATCTTGTGACCTCTCCAAAATTATCATCTGACTCCAAAAATGAGGGAACTGTCTTCTTTGGCCACATTGAGAAACAAAATCCACCAAACTCTCTGACGATGGTAAGAAGTCTGAAATGTAAGGCTAGGGGGATCCTCAGAAGACATTTGGTCTCCAGTGCAATTGCGTATTGCCACAGATGATGATTCCTACTGAGAAAAATTGCAGTCTGCTACATCACTGTACAAGGTTGATAAGGAGTAGCAGTTTACAGTATTAATTTAACCCTTTAAATTCTAAAGGGGCCTTATGTTGGTACATACCAATTAGAAATCAGTTCAAGGTGTAAGATTAAGAACTAATAAATACATAAATAAATAAATACGTTTTTGTGGTGCCCGGTTGACCATGTCCTTCTTTTTGGGATTTGTTCCCTCCTTTGTCTTAAAAGGATTAAGAGGTAGAAATCGAGGTCATTGGCTGCTCTTGAAGAGCACTCATGTAGAAAACCCTGTGCAACACCATCCTACCACTAGAATACCCAAGTGATTTATATGCATAAGAGATCACAGATATTGTTGTCAACAGCGATATTTAATCTACCTAGCAATACTAACAATATGAACAAGTGAATTCCTATTTCGTGCTTTCAATTTTATCAGAGTAACCACAATGCTTTCCTGTCCTTGGATGAAGAGTAAGTTAGAGATTTCTTTGTGAGGACAATCACTGTCACATGGTGTTGGTGTTTAAGTTTAAGGCCAAAGTTTGTTTGTTGTCAGGTGATCTGATTTATTCACCCACAAAGCCCTTCAGTTAATCAGGAGGATCATGGAATCACTGCTGCGCTAAATATGTAAACTAAAACTCTATCACTCTTAAAAAAATAGTTCTTCAAGGGTTCTTCGGTAAAAGGAAATGCTCTATATACAATGTAAAGTTCTTTTTAAGGATACAAGTTGTTGTATATAGAACTCATGGTTCTATATAGAAACACACCCTTTACTAAAGAACCCTGAAGAACCATCTTTTTTAGAGTGTACACGTATTTGGGAAACTCCCAGAAGTTTGTCTCCAGTAGAGCCTGATCAATATATCAGTTGACCGATATTGGAGATCTACAGTTTCTTTTTTAATGATAATAACTGTTGAAAAATAAGAAGTAATTAATGACTCCTGGACAGCACCAACCCAGTGATGTAAGTGTCGGCCATTTATTTGAGTTTCAGAAGCGTTACAGTTTAGAACTGACAATCATATCTATTATAAAAGCACTCTACAATAGTTTTGACAAAACAATTAGCATATAAAATTAAAATACTAAAAGCCAATATTGTTTATCATTATTTTGGCAATATACCCCTTTAAAATAGCCACTGGCTATTTTTCTATTGCTTGGCCCCTACTGTGTAGCCAAGGATGATTCTTGCCAGGAAAGGTTACACCCTGCAGGCTTAAGGTAGAAGACTGATAGGACTAAGTAGGATCTCTGGCAGACTGTAGCAGTTTACGTTATTCCTTTTTAACTCCTTAAACCCTAAGGGCACTAATGTGGACCCACAGAGTGTGTATATTAGCTTCAGTGATTAGTTTTAGTTTTCAATTGGCACTGGATCAGTAAAATAATCTGAAAGGGACATTCTGGCCTAAAACTAGCATTTAATATGGTATTTATCCTGTTATGCAGTTTTCTGTAGTGCAGCATTGTATCCCTCATCCTCAGTGGACTCGATTCACAATTTTGTATTGTGTTCATTGCTCAGTGTTTTCTCGCTACAGTGCCCAGCATGCATTACACAGATACATCATACAACTGTGGAAAATAACAGTGGTGTCAAACAATCCTGACTCCTAGTGGCAGATATATAGGCTAATAAATAGAAGCAAGTTAGTATTAGTGTAACACTTACATTGGTTATTGAAAAAGACAGCTTTTTCCTTTTCAAAGACACAGTTCAGTTGAAGACTGCATGCGGAGTGCAGTATTACTGCATATGGAAACTAACAAGAGGCGAATGCTGCTTGTGTACTGGATAACAGCTTCACCTGCATATGGATGACTGAGGTTTGATTCACTTTTCAATGCAATGCGTAATTTTCCAATGTAAAAAAAAAAAGTTAAACTTTTAAGTGATTAGTGTCTGTTGGAAAGAACGTTAGTGTGCCACAGAAAAACTGTGTATATTTTTTTTAATGGTGTATATCTAGGACTGTGAAAACCAGAGGAATGCTAGAGAGATCTGGAAGCTGTATCACTGGCATATCCAACAAGGCAGATCATGAAGAAAATATCCATCTTTATTCAGCACAAAATGAACAGAAGGAATGAGTCTTTCGCCCTTTCAGCCAGAGAAAAGTAGACAAACTGAGGTGAGGTATCCAGATGGCCAGAGAGTTCACTTTACCTTTTAGCTTGTTGTTTCCTCATTTGTCAAGTCATTTCTTTTGTTTGAATAATCTATTACCATCATTGTAATGATGATTAAGACAGTTACCGTAATTATACAGATACAACAATTCCTAGCAGTAATGTTACTTCCCTCTGCTTTTCCCTGCTAAAGACCAAAAAAAAAATTAATCAGCCACCCCCAAAATTCCACCCCAGAGCAGTTGTAGTTTTTCAAAAGTTCCTCCCACCTTCAAGATACATCATCAGAAGAGGGTTTTCCTAGTTTTTAAACAAGAACATCTGACTGTAGAGAATACCACAGCACCACAGTTGGACATGTAAGCAACAGATGTAGCGATGGTTAAAGTTTTTCAATTTGTCCCTTTAGACGTAACTGAAAAACAAACCTTGGGTCCAAAATGTTGAAAAGAAAAAGAAGAAGCTGCAGTGTATGATATACAATTGTGTAACACAGCCAGACAGGTCAGACACATGTGGTTAAAACATATGTGTCTGACACTGGGGTTCAGGAGAAACATAGTCGATGAACAAGCTGAGGTCAAAACCAGATAAATCCAAATGTACATAACAAAAGAGATCCAAGCGAACTGGTACTACATATCAGTATTGAAGCGAGAGAGAATGGGGATTGGTTGGTGTTGGCAGAGAGACAGTCATGTGATCTCCCAGAGAATTCTGATCAAGTCTTTAATGAGAGCAGGGTATTGCAACCAAATTATTAATTAATTTTATTATTAAATGATTTTAAGCTGTTCCAAATTAAAGAACATTAAATAAGTTCAGACAGGGTTAAATACATATTTTCATAGCGTAAAACAATTGGATACGACCATGTTAATAAATGAAAATGTATAATCAATTATTCCATTCACCTTTTTGTGTGTGTGAGTCAGGGAGAGGAGTCAGAACATCAAACATGGTAAGATTTACTGTAACTTTCTGCATTGTGCAAGAGACCAATATGGTGCTTGTTGTCTCAAAAATAGAGTTTTTTTTTAACTTTTATTACAGGGATTATAATGAAAATATTGCAATGGTGATCCCTAAAACTAGGTAATGAGGCCCAACTAAGATCAGTATGTCTTGCAGAACACAATGGCACAGAGGTGGACAAATGTTCACGGCAATAGATGACACAAGCTAAAGAACTCAGAGAAGTGCAAGAGAATACTTATTTATACAGCACCTTTCATACACAGCAGGCATTCAAAGTGCTTCACAATTTAGAAAAAACAAATAAAATTCAAATAAAAAAATGAAACAAATGTAGGGGCATATAAATCAAAAAAACATGACTAAAACAAGAGATTTAAAAGAGAAGATATTAAACATAAATTAAAAATCAAATTAAGTTAGGATAATAAAGTGCTATAAAAATTATAACTTGCTATGCTGAAATAATTACTTATAATATCAAAATAAAGAGTTGTTTTAAGAAAAAATGATTTAGTATCTCAGAGTGACTTATTTTCTCGAAATATTGACATAGCAGGCTACATCAAAACAATGAATTAAAATGTAAAAAGTGACTTATTTTCTCAACATTTTGATTCTCCAATCTAGTGATTTACTCTGTGATAATAATAACTAAATGATTACATTGCAAGAAAGTAAGTAATTATTTTGAGAAAAGTAAGTCATTATTTTAAGATACCGAGTTATTTTGACCAGTACAACAGTATATAGCATTATTTTTAGATACTAAAATTTTGACATACCGCTGCCAAAAACAGATTCTCTATCTGGCAAGAATGGCTTGCATAATATAAACTTACACTCCAAGTGTGTGTGTGTGTGTGTGTGTGTGTGTGTGTGTGTGAGAGAGAGAGAGAGAGAGAGAGAGAGAGAGAGAGAGAGAGAGAGAGAGAGAGAGAGAGAGAAAGAAAGAAGAGAGAGAGAGAGAGAGCGAGAGAGAGAGAGAGAGAGAGAGAGAGAGAGAGAGAGAGAGCGAGAGAGAGCGAGCGAGAGAGAGTGAAATAAGCCATAGTTTATTTATTCATTTATTTGTTAATCATTATTTTGGGGGATCTGTTTCCTCCTTTGACTTTAAAGGATTATGTGGTGGAAATTGAGGGCATCTGCTGCTCATCCAGAGAGAACAGTCTACCACTAGGTGGCTCACATGCTTCATCTTCATGAGATAACAGATACTGTTTGGAACACCACTGATATTTAACCCATTTACTCATAATAATGATGTGACCTAGTTAATTTCTTTTGTCTGAACTTTTTCAGCAGCCATGATGTTGTCCTCGGAAGAAGAGTATATTGATGGTTTCTGTTTGAGGACAATCACTGTCACATGGTGTTGATGTTCAAACTTCAGTAACAGAACAAATGCACACGAATCTTCAGCTTTAACAACACATACAATAGCTTCCGCCAGCTCACCTGCAAAAAGCATGATGTAGATGGACAATGATGTGCATGAGCTTCTCAGTACTTGTTGCACAAATCTCATTAATTAATGAACTCATGCAATACTCAATGGACCACTGCCACCTACTGACCATTACCTGAACCTGCTGGAGAAAATACAGTAACAACTCTCCATAAAAGGAGAGCATATAATTATAACTAACATTTTTTGTGGTGAAACCACGTCTTTCTTATATTAATAAAAATCATATGACACAGAGAGCTTCACATACACAGGAAAGACTTGTCACTTTAATAAAATAACGACTCAAAAACTAAACAATTTAATGATTAAATACAGAAAAAACATCATCACAAAATGTTCTCAAGTTCCTATGGTTCCTATAGAACCACAGTGGAACCTCTTAGTACATCCAGAATCTACCAGAATATGAAACTGAAGTTCATTATGTACTGCTTTTTTTTTGAGATCTTTTGGTCAAAAATAAAACAACATTTATTTTAGAAGTGTGAGAAGTCCATGCTGCAACCAATAGAATGGAGTGATAATAAGCCCAAAAAAGAAATATAGTAAACAAATGTAAAAGCCTCGAATCAACCTGCGTGTAAACATACTATTAATTCCTCATAAACACACCTGAATATAAATAAGAAGCATCATCATTCTGAAGATATGCTATACGCAAAAGTACAAATTCATCAAAAGCACTGCCCTTACTTACTCCCACAAGATGGATCAAGTATACCAGAAAGTATACAGAAGCAAGTATTAAGTGAGTTTTACAGTAATTTAATTGTAGTCTTAGTGGTGTCATATTAATTGTAGTCAGTTTTATCAGTTGATGATAAAAAACAGTTAGATGTTTGTTGATATATGATCAGAGGAAGAGGAAATAGTAATCATATCAGTAACACATTCTTTTACAGTCCCACAACTTCTAGGTATTGACCTCTTAAATGGCCAGGGCCCACGAGCAGATCTAGAGTTTTATTACACACTTCTATAATCTAAAAATAGCTCAGCAAGTTTGCACTGAAGTCCCTGTAGTTACTGAATAATAAGCCTTTGAGTGGAAAAAGCCTGAGATTTTTAAGGGGTGAATCAGCTTAGTGTGATGAACAAACTACAAAGTACTAGGTAATTATTCTGGTTACCGTGGTGAGTCCCAAAGCAATTTAACTAAATTACAATGAAGAGCCAAACAGGTTCTAGATATTAACTGAGTAAGAATGTGGAACAATATCTAAAGTGCTGTGTAACTATTTTAAATGTGTAATTAGTTAAAATATAGCAAGTAATCAGACAGTCTAAATAAATTACATTGAAATTCCTAACTTGCTCAAGCTATTAAGCAAATAAGTACTAATACTAAAATATATCATAATGGAATATTATTCAGAGTAACAATGTGGTAAACTCAGTAAATAACACCTGTAGAGGGTGTCAACTTATTTTCACTCACCAAAACATGTCATTTGACTGGACCTTCAAACTTTTGCATACAGCTGTGTAAACCGGTTTATTATCCAGAATCAGAACTGAATCTGGGCTGTAAATGAATTCTTACTGTGTTTTACAGGGTCCTAGCATTAATTAGAGATTTTTATGATTTAGTTTTCTTCTTAATCATGTCAAATTTAGTATGGGTATTTTTGTATTTACTACCTTGTCACTCCAAATAATTATCCTATTATGAAGCATTTTCTTTTATTGCTTACATGTGAGAAATTGTAATTAGTAATTGGTACCACCTTTTACTAATTACTCACATAGTTTCAAACCCCATTATTCAGCATGAAAAACTGAAACACTAACCACCTTGCCATCAGTAACTGTCAGCTAACTACTATAAGGTCTCACACTGGTATTTGTTTTGTTGTTGTAAAATCACCACATTGTGCAATGTAACACCAGATTATCAGTGTCCAGCGCTGTGTTGATGCATGCATCTGTGACAGGTTGTAATTACAGATGGGAAATCTCCATAGGCACCACTGGTACTGCACCAGAAGGGGGCGCTCAAGAACGATGGAGTTTGTGGAACTGGACCAGACCCACAAGCTCTTTTCTGAAATGGATCTTGAAGAATGGCTGAATAAAGCACAGTTATAATATGATCTTACCAAGAGGGCACCTGTACAGCCTGAGGGCAAAAAGACAGGGGCTCAGCCCCTTCCAGGGGCTGTCTGGTTGTATCCAGGTGTAGCATAATCTACAGGAGAAGTGTGGCTTATGACAGGAACATGCTGGAGGGTGTTGTTGATTGGTGCTGGTTATCTTTAAACAATGCAACTGCATTAAGTATCAGAAGTAATTGTATGTCTGCTCTCCTCAACACAGAATGTTGTGTTTTTTGCCTTGCGATGTCACAATGGTTTGATACGCTGATACACCCCTAGTATATAGAATATATTTTATGTAACAAAAATGATAAATTGAACTGGTCTCAATTTCATAAAAAAAATAACCTCTAGAAATGAGAGAGCAGCCAAGGAGAAGCATTTTTATTCTGATTTTCAGTGTAGGTTATACATTTAAAAAAGTATTAGAAATGTCATTTTTTAAAGCTTTTTTGTTCCATTGCTTAATAGGCTACAGGTTAAAGTGTATAATAATAAATAAAAAATAAATAAATAAGAATACTCTTCTTTAAAACCTCAACAATGAGGCTATCCTGTTGCTTGAAATCACACATCAAATGATCAGTCTAATAATGCTTGTGTGTGCATAAACATGCAGTTATATCAATTTAAATAAACATTTTTATATTTATTTATTTATATAAAAATCATTTCATTTCAATGCTAAAATATCCTCCTCATTCATCTTATTTCCTCAATCTCCATTTCTATAAACATAGAAAATATAAAGCATTCAATTAAGCAGTGCTTCAGTTGTGTTGTGTCTAATGAAGAAGGCCATTCACTGAAACAGTACGGTAGCATGAGGCACATTGACGGATTTAGGGTGAAGACAAAGAAATCTCAACAGCATTAATATTGGCATTGTGTATCTGGATATTAACTAATGATATCTTCATTTTCAGAAATGAGCACTTTTCCTTCTCTTCTGGTCCAACACCCAGCTGTAAGGGTTCATGTCTAAACGTAGCATGTTGAGAATCCACGGGTCTTTCTGAGCCCCTTCTACAAACTCTTCCAGTGTTATGCGGCCTAGGAGAGATGTACAATGGGTTACAAGTAGTAAGAATGAGTGTGAATAATGCTTTTAACATGATAGACATTACCAAACATCAAAGCTGATACTTAACCCACTGCACTAATTCTGAACTTTTAATTGGATGACTATACTTACAGTAATACCTAATGGAGATTATCCCAAAAGGGAATAGGGCCAGTTGATCAGCCTCTGTTGTCCCTAGCTAATGCAAGGGGGTGGGGAAAAGATTCTATTCCAATAGCTTTCTTTTTTAATATTAGGTTCTGTTCAATACAGCTGTCTTTGTTTGCACTATTACAGACCTATAGCTACTATTAAATGGTCAGCACATGCCGGAAGATTCAAGCTTCCATTTCACACTAATGTAACTAAAGAATAACTCTGTCAGTTTGCATTGTTTCCACTTAATTACTAAATAATAAACCTTAGAATGCAATAAGTTGGGAATTTAAGGGTTAAGCCCAGCTTCTGGATCACTGAATCAAAAAGGGCAACCTCACTCACCATCACCATTTGCATCTACAACTCGGAAGATTCGCTCACAAACTTCATCTAAAGAGGTGTCCAGCTCTCTCCTGTCCACTTTCTTTATACGATATATACTCTGGAAAGAGGGGTAAAAGGCAAGATGTTAAAAAACCACTACCATTTGAGAATTACAGGCTTACAAATAAGTAATAAAGCACTGTTATATAATGTGTCTACAGGTTGAAATTAGTTGACTGGCCTTCAATCTAAATTACAAGGGCTATTCATATATTATGCATCTTTGGCATCTGTTACTGTGCATACTGTGGCATCAATGCGATCAGTTTTTACATTTCTATAAAGCATTTAATGTTGGTCTGTTAGCCCTGGGATATGAGCAGTCGGTGGAGAATTGTGCAAGTCAAATGAGAGAACTAGAAGAACTAGCTTTAATTCTTGCACTAGGACATTATCAAGGACAGACTAGTGATGCAAACACCCAAAAGCAGAAAAAAGGACTCACTTCAATAATCGCTCTGAGTTCAGCCCTGTCCACAAAGCCATTGCCATCCTTATCATATACCTTGAATGACCATCTCAGCTTGTGCTCTAAATCTCCCCTGAACACCAAGTTCAAAGCTGCCACAAACTCCAAGAAATCAATGGTATTGTCCTGCAAATAAACAAAAAACACATCTTCAGCAATTACAAAAGTAGCTAACAAAACACTGCAAACACGACTAACTGCATTACATCTATGTCTTGTGCTGCAGAAGTATCTCTTTCTCTCATCTGCTCATTAATTTGAATGAATTTACAGCTTCTTAATTATTTCTGTTTAAAGACTAAAGCATGGACAGTCTGCTTACTGTGATCCTCAGGCTGTGCTACAGTGAACATGTTACAAATTAAAGCATTCACATATTTTCTTCTCTGAAAGGGAGAAACGCCCAAAGCTGTTTTATTTCTCACCCCGTTCTTGTCAAAGGCACGGAACATGCTCTCAGCGTACTCCGATGCTTCTCCTGTGGGGTCAACTCCGAAAAATCGCTTAAATTCATGCAAAAACAAGAGTCCGCTGGGACACTCCGTCACAAACTTTTTGTACATTTCCTGAAGAGCAGCCACGTCTACCTCCACCTCTGCGCTCTGCTCAGTCTGCTGTGCTTGGCCCATGCTTGTGCCTGGGAGCTGTCCGTGGTGCTGAAATCCTCTCCAAACGCTGCAGCGCTCCTCTCGCTGGACCATTAATAGAGCTAATGGAGATTAGTCCTGAAAGTCTTCACACTGGGCAAATGAAACTACAGGGGGAGGAGGAAGAGTCCAGGTGGACGTAACAGGATAAGTTGAGGTTTCTCACATCTAATAGTTGCAGGATGTTTTATTCCAGTGACACATTCATGACACTGTAAAGTAACAGATAGACAACAGACAGAGCAAGTAAAGCATCAACATTTGCACAGACATGTCTTTATTCCACTCTAAATGAAAAATACTCTGTTTTGTAAGCTGGTCACCGACATAATTTATTACAAAGCGCACAATTCTGCCAAAATAAGATCATGTCAGTTCACATATAAGGACAGAGACCTGTGCTCTACAAATAGCTGACCATAATTGGATAGGGAAACCCACATCCACTGGCTGTGAATCTTGTTAGATTGCTGATTCTTTCATCCTCACTCAGCAGAGCACAGGACTATAAATCTGTTAACCTGTCACCTGTTCAAAGGGTACAGTCAAAACTTGAGGTAAATTAAGGTTCAGTGTTCATGTGAACAGCTTAGTTACTCTGCAGTTCACACATGACTCAGCTCAGCCTGGAGATGCAGGATTAGAAAGCAATTCAGTTCAGAGGGGTTTGCTCACTCTTTCAATCTTCTTAAGCAAGTTCCAACTTACAAATGCAGTTGATTAGCAAAGCATTTTAGTGTTTTATACAGAATCCTGTGCTGAATTCTGGGAAAATGTGTATAGTACAGGCAGAATATACTGTATCAGACTGTAACTTACTGTATGGCTGTTATAACAATATTGTAATGGTATCATAATCATACATCAAAGCATACAGTACTACAAGCTTTACTTTAAAGCTAGTCACCAAAAGTAGACCTACTTATCAGAAGAAACAGCACTGTCATCTCCTCTGGCCATTTTTTTCAGTTTTTAGTGGACAGAGATGCATCAATGTACAGCAGGAAAAAAATGGAAAATTTTCCAGAATACCCTGGAAAAGTAGTGCTTCGATTTACTTGATACAATTGTATGCATTTCACATTAACACATCAACAAAATTACTGTCCTTCATTTACTTTTGGCAAAAGCTGTGTTGACATATTTTAGCAATGCGGACACATGAATCAAGTAAATTAAAAACAACACTTTTTTCAGAAATATTCAACTTGTAGTAAAGTATCTTTTATCTATTTAGCACTGTTACATTAATGTTATATAATACAATAATTGCAATATTATATTAGCACCAAGCTACTATAATAAGTTACTTGCATGTCTTACAAGCTTCAGCTGTACTATGTGTGTGTGTGTGTGTGTTGGGGCAACGTCCTTTTAATGGAAGTTAATGTAAATTTTATTCCAAGCAATTTTGGAGCATTTCTATTGGTCCATTCATCATGAAAAAATACTTGTTTTTTTTTGTTTTTTTTCAGCAATGATGTATTACATTTTTTCTGTGATATTAGAAAAAGATTTAGTAAATGCTTCAATGTCAAGCTTATCTCTGAAAAAGACTGGAGGAGCATGCTAGTCTGTTAGCTTTTAGAAAAATTCTGTTTGTTGTTGAATAACAGAAATTAAATACATATATTTATTCTTAAATAACATAATTTATAACTGTTTAAAATAACTGTTTAAAATATTTAAGCCTCAGTCAGTTTATAAGATTATTTCAGAAAGTACCCAAGAACTCAAGAACTTACATATTTGTAAAGTCTTAGATACAATTAACTAGATAGAAAGTTCAATGACCAAGTCAACCATTAGGACCACTCCTCATGTGAAAACTTATTTTCAGCATGCTCCGCAGAGGGAATTGAGATGCTTGCTAAGTTTAATCACTAATAGGATTGGCAAAGGGCTTGATTTGGATTAAGAAATAGAGCTAACACAAATGAGACAGACAGATGAGATGATGCAGCCTCTAGATACTATCACTAACCAAAACGCAATGGTGAATTATTGTATGTATATATGTTTTGTTGTCACATACACTGACCATCCACTTCTAATACAATTTATGCAGTAGGGCTATGCCTATGCTTCATACCAGAAATTTCAAAACTTGGCCAAAAATGAGGAAAAAAAACCCCATCAAAGTTCTGCTAGCATCCCAATTGCATTCTGTTTGTATGTTAGTGCTAAGCTAACAGAAATTAACTTTAATTGTTTTTTTTTGGCTGCTCTAGATTAAAAATAGATATTTGGACTAAGACTGCAAAAGACATTCAGTGTTTTATTTGAATTTCAGACATATTAACATATTTTCCACTTTGTATATTGTGGTTTTACAGCCATCAAGAGTAGCAGCTGCTGTTTTCCATTTCTAATGACTGACTGAAACCTGGTCAGACTGCCATTCATATTTGCAGTCAGTGCTGTATCTAGGACTTTCAGAAGACCTAGAGAGACCTGAAATTAGTCCCAGCCCATTGTAAATCAAAACCTCATCAACTGATTACACTATCACTTCCGACTTTTTGGTAATCCAATAAGTAAGTCCTTCTGTCCAGCTTCTGAAGCCTTAACCAGTGGCAGAGTTTGCTTGGCTGTGTCTGCTTAGAGATCACAGAAAAAAATCCTGAATGGGTAATTTTCTGTTGGGCATTTTAAGAGTTTCACCCTTTAACTTAACAGTGAAATAAGAGTGTTACTACATCACTTGCAGAGTTTAAATACAAGCTTGATTCTATTGAATGAAGAAGAACTAAATACTACAGACATGTTTTAGTTTGCAGAAATCATTAGGTCTTCTCTGAAGGTCTAAAAGGCCTTGAGGGTTCTCCTCTGTGTTCTCGTAGCTTTTAGCATTGAATGACAGTGTGGTCTTTTACACATAAACAAAATAAATGTTTTTGCTTTTAGTCTCAACTGTATCCTGAAATAGATGCTACCTGATCAAATAAACTACTAATGGATACCACATCCTTACCTCAATGTGCCATATATACCAACTGACTTGGGATACCAGTGTCACCACTGAGCCTGTGCTTAACCAAAGCTGTTGTCTTTCTAACTGATTGGTGATTGGTCCATACTTACGGGCTTGGTCTAGAAATATACCTACACAGAGATTAGTAGATGCCCTGGAGCTATTTATAGTTCAGCCAGAAGCTAAAGGTCTCAGTTCAGGTTAGATAAGACGATTTATTGCCCCCAGATAACAACCCTTGGTCTCATATACCAATACAGTAGAGTACCACCTCAATAAATGTGAATAGTCAGACTAGTAAGAGAGAATAACATCTGATTTTTCAGGTCGAAAGAAAGAAAGAAAGAAAGAAAGAAAGAAAAAAAAGAGTACTTAGTAATATTGTATTTCATTTTGTTCAAAATACTATACAAAAGTCAGAGACCACCCTTTCACTTCTTTAATTTTAAACCAGAATGCCCATTAAGTACAGGTTATTCATTTTTCAGCACCAGAAAAAAAACAGAATATATTCATTTTACCATAAAATATAACAGAAGTTCAGCAACCTAATGTAATATAAAACTGTTAAGTATTTAATGTACTTCATCTTTATTACAGCTTCCATTTGTTTCAGGACACTTGCTTTCAGTTTTTAAAGAAATGGATATTTTTCCACACACAACTTCAGTCTTAAAAGTTGGTTGCTTTTTATTATTTTTCACACTGCATATAGTCCAACAACAATTTCAGACTTATCAGTCCATGAAACCTTATTCCACATCAGAGATGTTCACTTTCAGTGTTCTTCTTTCTTCTTTTTTTGTCTATTTTCTTTCTTTCTTATTTCCTGATAGCTACACATGTCTTTAGACCTACAGCATTGTAGTTTTAGTTGTCTTCTTACAATGGAAGGAAATACATGGATTTTTGCAGATCTGAAACAAGAGTGGAGCTTGATTTTTTCTCAAAGATGAAAGCTTTAAGTACAATTTATCTGATTATGACAGTTTTGCTGGTCAATCAAGGCTTGCAAGATTGTATGTATAGATGGATGTATTTTTAATCAGTTTTTGACCTCTAGTTTTGGAAACTACTTTTTTTTATAGATTTTCCTTTGACTTTCCCCTTCAATATGTACGCCAATCGTGTCTGATATTCTCAGAAACATCCCCTTTTAGCCATTTTAGATGCAGATAAGAAAGAAAACTGAAGGCAGCTGAGGTGAGGTCTTTGAAGAGGGTCACAATGTCAGACACTGTGTTTGGAAGTACAAAAGTAAAAAGTGTACAAATTAGATATTGATAGATTTGATATTATACTGGAGGCTATTACAGTGGAGGCTTTGGTGTAATTTTCTGTTAAATGGATGCTTCCTGCTTTTTTCTGATGCTGAGAATCGAGTAACGTTTGATTGATCATTTTGACTGGAAAATAAATAAATGAAGGGTGGCATCCATTTTCTACACTGTGCTATATATTTAGTAAAGCATCTTCATGAGCTTGAGAAAAAGTGGGCAGAGCTGCTGAGTGCTCTGGCAATTGGGCTGAGAGCTGAAATCTCATACGCGAAATACAGTATGCCATCTAATGGGGGCAGTATTACTCCAAGTTACTCTGTGTTCTCTTTCTGACTGCATTGTAATTGTCAGTCCTCTATCATATTTTTCTTGAACACGTCGCAAAAGTGTTATGATTAATTTACAAACATGGTTCAAACCTAAAAAGAAATGTTATTGAAAGAATTTCATGCGCATGCTACAAAGCCAGTGTGCACCATAAAGGTCAAGGCTGGTCATTTCACTTCCTCTTCCCTTTATAAAGGAATAGTTCAGCGATGTCAATGTTGCCAACAATCAGTGGAACGCAGTAGTCTCCAATTAGCATGACAACACATGAATAACGCTCATCAGTGACAATTCACTTCCATTCATTAATAGTAACATTAGCAATACTGAGTGAACCATTCCTTTAACATCCATAATTACAAACAACATTCATAAATATATTAAAATGGTGCATTTTTAATGTGCTGCAGGTGCAGAGAAAAAAAAATCATAAACAAATTACAGATTTTTTATAATGTAAAATGTTTTTTTTAATTATTACTTTTGATAGATTGCTCTAAAAGTAGAAACAGTTACATTAAACTGGTTTTTAATAATACAGAGACAAAAAAATATGTTTTAAGGCAAGGCAAGGTTATTTTTATAGCACCTTTCATACACAATGGCAATTCAATGTGCTTCACACAAATACAGAAAAATAAAGGCTTTAGATAATAAAGCTTGCAACATCCTTAGATCTAGCTCCTCAAAAAAGATTGCAGCGAAAAATGAGTACATTTTACAAGACATTTACATAAAAAAGTGATCAATTAATCTGAAAAATGTCCTGATAAACACGAGTGCCGTCAGTATCTGTTTCTATGAACATTTCATCCTTATGCACCTGAGAGAAAAGCTGCCTCTTGGGTAGAGTACTGTAGTGTAGAGAATATGTTTCAATTCATGTGCATGTCTGAGGAAGCTGACTCCACAAAAGGTAACAGAAATAAACCCTATCTCTCCTCTGCTTTGAAGATCAGCCTGCCTTTTTTTTACCTTTTTTTTTTTGCCTTTTGACGTCTTCGACACCTCAAAGCGAGGCGGATATGCAGATGCACTCAGCAGAAAAATGCACTAGCCCTCATTTAAGCTTGGGGGATGAAGCGAGGGTGATGAAACGCTCCAGAAATAGTCTCTCTCTCAATGTAAGTGATTTCTGTGTGATATTTATACCAGCAATTGGGCTTCATCAAAATTCCTCTCAAAGAGGCTCTCTTCAAATGGACATCAGAGTAACAACTAGCACTGACGGAAGGATATGCTCAATAGCTATTGTTATATAATCACACACATTGCTGCACATCCGATTTTGTATCAAGCATATCCGCTCAGTAGAGGTGCCCTTTTATAGGTCTGTCAATGCCAGGGGAAAAAAGGCTTTGCTGTGCTAAACACACTAAAATCAGAAATCTCGAAAATCCCATGAAAGGGAAAGAAAAGTACACCAACAGGAAATGCAACTAAGTTATGTATATTTTAACACTGCTCATCCTGCTGTCACATATGGTATGTCCAAAAATAGTGGTTCTCCAAGGGTTCTCTTGTAAAGGCAATGGTTGTATTTAGAATCATGACAAAAATCATTTGACACGATTGGTTCTTTGTATGGTGGAATGGTTCTTCTTTGTGGAAAACCCATTGTACATTGCTCTTTAAAAAACCTTTGTTAAAGCAGCACCATAGTACCCTTTTGGTACCATAAAGAACTCCTTTGGCTAAGAGTGTAGTGTGCTGAACAGTTAGCATTAGTATAGCTACACAAGTTACCAAAAGGATTCTTGGAGATGCCAAAAGGATTCTTCGTCTTGGTGATGTTGTAGAAGAAACAATTTTGGTTCCCTAAAGAACTTCCACATTATGTAAAAATTTCTTTACAATTAAAGTTCCCTATAAGTTCTTGGCTGGGATTTAAAATTCTTTAAAACTTTCTAGGAGATTCATTACTTTTTAAAAAGGTTCTTCAGACTAAAAATATTACCTTTTGTCACAGTTTACCAGCAGGAAACCTCCAGAGATAACCTACCGTCTGTAATGTTTTAGTGACTTTTATTTAAAACACTCATCGGTCATGAAACAAAAGGGTTATATTCTTGAAATGTGCAGTAGGACAATATCTAATCAGGTTTTTTTTCTCTGTGGTATCTAGGTAGATTCAAATAAGTGAGCTTTCTCATTGGTTAGGACTTCAGGAGCTGGACAGAAGACCTATAGATTAACCACCAACAAAATTACGATCTTATATCAAATCATGATTTACAAAGGGGTGACCAATTTTGTGAAAAAAACAGGCCTTCTGAAGTGCTAGATGTGTCACTGACTATGAGAATGAGAAGCAGACTGACCAGTACATTTCAGTCAGTTGTTAGCAATGGAAAACAGCAGCAGCTCTATGCCAGAATTCTTTGTTGAAGGAGTTACTTCAACTACAACAAGCTGAAATGCATATTAATATCTTTTACGAGCTTTAGCAATATGTGGAATGTCTTTCATAGGCTTCAGATATCCATGCTTAACCTTGAATGACCAAAAAATGTTCCATATGACCCCAATTATCTTAGTGTTAACATACTAGAACCTCTTTATGATGCTAGCCAAGTTACCAGTATTATAGATGCACTATATGTATAGGATAATACATGTACATACACACCAGATAGCACATAAAGTATGAAAGGATAGTGCTGCAAAGGCTACCATAAACTGTAAAGGTGCTCAGACTAATAACACACTAAAACAGCTGTACAACATCTGGGATCACAATGTGACAGTGTAGTGGGAGCTTGTGAAACCAGAGTTTCTCTGTGTATACAAAAATCTCTGCAACTTGTTTAACTAAAACACAGTGGTGGTGTAATATTATTGAATAATGGGCCTCACATAGTTATTTTTTTGTAAATGGAATATCTATAAAAATGTCCTTTAGAGAAGCAGAAAGCAGCTCTGCTATGGCAATGCTCCAAAACCCCTTTTAACACCTTTATTTTTAACAGTGCGTTCTTCGCACATCAGTATTAGGTCTGCACAACTTCTCTGACGTCTGACTCTATATAAAGGCACTGTTATACCTTCTTGTCTTTATCTAGTGTTCAGTTTTTCTCACACATCCCTTAAAAGACAGCCGAACTGATTATCTGCTCTATTTACATACATGAAACTCTGTTTAGCAACCATTGGATATATCACCATCTGGTGGCCAGATGGATAGTTATTCTCTCTCTTTTCCTCTCTGTGTGGGTGTGAGTATATGTGTGTGTGTGTGTGTGAGAGAAAGAGAGAGACAGAGAGAGATAGAGAGGGTGAGTGAGAGAGATGCTGAGATTTGTCCCAGTCCTCATAAAAGTACAAAGTTAGCTACAGTTCTGTCCACAACACCTCTAAGACAGATGGCCTTCCTGCTGTTCTCTATATTAAACTCGGTCCCCGGCTGTAGTGTCCATGTCTTTTGGCTTGAGATCCTTCCTACGTGACCTCTCATCATAGCAGAAAAGGTCTCTCTCTAGTTGTAGACAGTCAGGTTGAATATCAAAAATAATAGCTCCTAAATGGGTCTAGGCTTGTTTGTACTGTTGAGGAAAACTAGAACTGTTGCATTATGAGGAGATTTGTTAAACCATAGCATCACCCCAAAGAATGGTTTTCAGTGCCTTCAGTTGTAAAGGCATGACAAGCAGAGGGCTGTCTGTTGATTATTTTGGGGACACCTAGCTTTCAAGCTTTTGATACAAATGACTGTGTTTTCTTTGTAGGTGTGCAACAACTAACTACATACTAACCCTTGCAACCTAAGGCTTATTACATACTTTGGCTTATTATTCAGTAACTACAGGGACTTCAATGCACACTGGTGGAACTAATCTTAAGTTATAGAAGTGTGTAATAAAACTTAGAGGCTACTGGCAGGTCCTGGCCTTTTAAGGGGTTAAAACTTAAAGAGGAATTCCATAAATTAAAATGATAATGGTCATTTAGTGGTTTCATATGAAATGCTCCAGTGCAGAGAACCTTACTGAGTCAAAATTGTCCATGGTAGTAGTGAAAGGAACTAGAGGTCCAAAGCGCTTTTGTAAGTTAAAACATGTTTTTTCCCACAGTGCAGAGCAAAACTGGGCAAACTTTTTTTTTATCATTTATGTACCATCATGAGCATTACAAATAAAACACAGAATACATGTACTGGGACCAGTCATCACCACCACTGTAAAGAAATTTTAGTTGGTAAGTTTCTACAATAAACTATTTCACATAAACTACACTGAATGACTTTCTTTACATCTTAACCACTGAATTAACCCCTTTAACCATTTTTTGAAAGTGCCATCTTGAGAATAGTGCTAAAGTTCAGTTTTTACACACTTGTTGTGATTCCAGCACTCAAAACTTTCAAGTATTTAAACCACATTTGGACCAAAGAAGTTTCAATATGTGCTTTCAACAATAGTTTAGGAAAGAAAATGTCAAATGGTTATTTAGCCAAATCTACTCTTCATAGCAATGAGATATTTGATGAACATGAAGCTGAGAGTTAGCGCTAAATATACACGTTTAGCAAATAACTATTCATGTGATAAATGAATAAAACATATACAGAATTATTTTCATATTAAGTGAAAAGTAAAAATGAAAAAATCAAAAAATCAAAATAAGGCAATGAGGCTGCTTATTGCATGTGTTTTCTGTGACTGGATCACATTCAGATTTCATGTGACTGCATGAAAAGCCAATTGTACACCGAACCACGATGCACTGTGGTCGGAATACAATCGAGTCTCTAAAACTACATTCAGAGGACAGAGATAGACTTTGTCCCCAGACAATCTTGTTATGAGCACAAACAGAAATGGAACACGTTTTCTACATACTTGTACAATTACATGAGCAGAAATATGCTGAGTGCTTACTAGCAGGTGGTGGATAAACAAGGAAACACAAGATAGAGGATATCCACGGCTGGAGTTATCACCAAAGTGCCTTCTTACAATCTGGAATGATGACAATCCTGCAGAGCCAGACTTGATCTCATGATAAAAATACTTGTCTAGGGACAACTTGTGCTGGACATTAGCATAATCTGTATCAAACAAGGGCATGTCCCCTCTAAACTCACTCCAAACTCAAGTTGTTTGTGTTCTTTTAACATCCTGAATACATTCAATAACACAAGCAAAACAAAATACCTAAAAAATCATTAGCTAACAGTTCTTCTCTTGACAAAGGTAATGTTTATTTTTTTTACTGCATGTAGTGTGTACTCCGCACATGCAACACACATCTACATGTGTAACTTGAGTTTTTGGAGGACTTTTCAGCCATGCTAACTTACGTTACATCCATGAGCTACCAACAGGCTTGTTGTCTATCAGACAATGTTATGTTACCATCACCCCCTACTTTGACCTCTGCCTTCATAAAGCATTGAATAGGTTTAGAAATTTCACATTTACCTTGTTCTCATCCTAATAAGTCTATGTTTCCATTCACATTAAGCCCAAAAATTCTCATGGTTGTCCCTAGACATTCTGGTTGTGAGATCATGCAACACTAGGCAGATGAAAGCATCCAAGTTGAGCTTATCACTTTTCACTGTAACACTAAATCTCCAAAACTATCCAGACTCCTCTTCTAATTAGTGAATTCAGCTGCACCCATTGCTGACACAGGTACTCAACTGCACGCACACAGCTTGTATATAAGAAATGTTAGAAATGTGACTGTCACAAAGTGCTTCACAGAAGCATTTTACAATATAAAACATTGCAAACACGAACAAAATACACATAAAATACAGAGAGTGAACACAAATGACCCAAACGCCTGTTTTAAAAGGGTCCATAGAGTCAGCAGACCTTAGAGGAGTGGGCAGAGCATTCCACAGTTTAGGTGCTGTGACCTCAAATGCTCAATCACCATGGGTCTTTAAGTGGGTACGAGGATCAGACTGTGTATTTAACATATTAGACCAAAGAGAATGAGCTAATGAATAAGGCTGAAGTAAATCAGCCACATACACAGGAGCTTGACCGTGCAGTGTATCCTGCCTTCCGCCCGATGACAGCTGGGATAGGCTCCAGCACCCCACCGCGACCCAGAAGGATAAGCGGTTTAGATGATGGATGGATGGATGGATGGTTATATGAGACCGTCTGTTAGACCTAATAAGTAGTCTTGTGGCAACATTCTGAATTGCCTGCAGATGATTAAGGGAGGAAAAAAGAGCATTACAAGAGCATTATAATAATTAAGGCAAGATGATAAATGCGTGCACAAGCATCTCTAGCTCTATCTCTGTTTACTTATTACTTAGGTGGAAAAAACAAGATCTGGTCAGTTAATGTTGGTCTGTTAATGCAAGGTGTAAACGAGCTGTAAATGTCCTCAAACTTTTGACGGCTATCCACATTTATCCACACAGCAGCATTATCAAGCCAGTGATGGGTCTGCCTGGACTCCTTCTCTGGCAGCTATCCAAAGAAGCTGGAGCTGTCAGTGCTGATGGAGGTGAAGGAGGAAGCAGCGTTTAGCGCTGGAGGAGAGGGCATGAATGTGATGGTGCTGCATGGATAAGAAAGGCTCAGAAGGCACTGTGTGTGTGTGTGTGTGAGTGAGTGTGTGAGTGAGTGAGTGAGTGAGTGAGTGAGAGAGAGAGAGAGAGAGGGGGGGAGAGAGAGATGGTCATACTTGCAGAAAAATGTGTGAGGGATTGAGGGATGCTGGGAGGACCTTAAATAATTTATTAGGATTGATTCTGGTGATCAAACCCAGCCTTGAGGTGTGTGTGTGTGTGTGTTGCTTTGGATGAAATAAAGCAATAAAGCATCCGTGTAATTATGTTTCTCACCTCTTGACAACCATCACCACTGAGCCCCTAGCAGGCCTCCTTATCAGTTCATTGCCTCAAAATAATCTTTGTCCTCCTTTAATGACTATATAGGATTTAATATAGACTCAGAGTCTTCTCATTTCTGCTTTTTTAGCTGGGAGGTCTCTGGGATTGATGTTTCCTCCTCTATTCTTCACTGTTTTTCATTCACACACTATTTCTCTCTCATGGATCCACACTATTATCCTCAGCAATGCGGGTCTTAAGGTCCGCCGGGCAGATAAGGATTTATTACTGCGAGAAAAGGAGGTGCTTGGTTGTTTCACAGCAGCTCAGCTGAAAATTCATTGTCAGAGACCGCACACATATTTTAACACATTCATCAGATGCAGCACAACATCTTTTCTTATGAATGTTGATTATGCATATAATACTGAGGAGTTATGGAACCTGAACAGTGCCATAGATCCAAGCTGTGCTGTGGGCCATCTGTGGCTAAGAGACAGTTGGCTGTAATCCCAGGAACCAGTACTGGACTGTTGGTCACTCTCGCTTTTGTGGCGTGATGTCCTGAGCAGTAATTTGGTCATAGTTATTGGTAAGCTGCATGACTGTCCTGCAAGTATTTTTGTTTTAAACCTCCACAGTGATGAAGTTTGTTGTAACAATCAGGAATTTACTTTTTATTCTGTAATTCTTTGAGATGTACAAACAGAATAATTACAAAGCAATTGAAATTTAATGCAGTACAGATACATTTCGCATGTTAATGTCTACCCTAAAAGTTATTACTGTAATTTTTCTATACTATATTAAATGTAATTGCATTATTACCAGGGATGCACCTTTGGCTGGACAAATTGGCACTGAAAGAAAAAAAAAAAATTCCAAATTTTTGACCAAACACAAAACAAATGTTAAATAGGCCTACAAAGAAATATCAAAGTCTAAGACCTAATGAATAAATGTAATGTTCATGAAAATGAAAATATTAACACTGTTTCCTTTACTGTCCTGCACCGGTCAGCACAGACACATTTGAACAGTTTGAGCAGTAACAGATAAACAATAAAAATTTTGGCATTGTGTAGCTATTTCATGACTTCTATAAGGGGCATTAGACAAGCCAACTGTGATTACTATTCTTATGAAAATAGGTTTTTAACAACTTCTCCTTTACAAGTTTGATATCACTGGAAAACACATCATGCAGGATATGCTGTAATGCTGTGATATACTGTATTATACTGTAATAATTTCAGTTTTGGCCAAGATTTTCATTTCATTGCATACATATAAAAATATATACGTATATACATATACAAATGGCAAAGGTCTAACAGCAAAGTTGTCCTGAACAGTTTTATCTATAGATACATTAAAGAAATTAGTTTGCTTTTTCAACTATCATTTACTTTTCTCCCACTTTAGTCTTGTTCAATTCCCACCCACTAGTTAAGACTCCCTACATCAGGGGTATTCAGCTCTGGTTCTGGAGGCCCAGTGTCCAGTAATCCTCCTGGACTGAGCCCACAGATGGCACTGCCAGAACTTGAATTTGAGCTCATAACCTTCCAATAACAGAGGGAATCTGGGCACTTGCATTTGGAGCTGTTTTTTTAATGATATTGACTGTTATTTCACTGGATTTTCAATTAAACCAAGTATTAATTACTATCAATTATCAGTTGTTTTATAACTGAATTGCTGTGAAATAATTGCAAAATGAAGCTGTAGCAATTAGCTGTGATAGTGAGAAAGTGGGAACTGTGCTGCCATGTAATTTTTTCAATAGAAAAGAACACACCTCTGCACATTTTTATGCCCAATTATTGTTTATTTGCTAAATTTAACATAGTATGAAAGTTAACAAAACATAAAATGTGCTCTGTATTGGTATCATTACAATAAAGTTGAATTGAATTGATTTGAATATGTTAAACATAGCAAATAAATAGAAACTGTACATTAAAACTTGCCACATTTAATGTACAATGTAATTGAATATTCTGTTCCCTGTGGATGACGTGTTAACTTATTTCCACTTACAAAATCCACAGAACATATCATTTGTCTGGGGTGTTCAAACTTTTGCATATGACTGTTCTTGGGTTTAGAATCTGCACTTTCAAGAGAGTTCCTTTATTATTTGTTTTAATGACTTATTATTGTGAGATATTAAATGTAAATCTACACCATACTTTTTTTTTAAATCACAGAAGATAATTGTGACTAAGAGTTAATCCTTGTAAACTTTGTACATTCCTGACAATGATTTGGCAAAATGTGCACAGTTTTCATCCTTATGAAATGGAATGCTGGCGCAGGAAAACTGCAGTGCAATGGGAATAACATGCTAGACTGCAGTTCTTCAAGCAGTTGATTATTTCCTTGTAAAGGCAGTGGAACAGTAAAGGCATCCCAGTGGTTTTGTTATCAAACCCACCTACTCCTCGCTCCGGAGGGGACATGCAAGCGAAACATAATTTTGACTGACACTCAGAATGAAGTGAGGGAAGGCAGGGGGGACCAGCTGAGCCAGGCCAGAAATAGAGTGAAAAACAAAACACAACAGTGGTTAGAAAATGCATTAAAAATGGGACTCTTATTTGTGGTCTTGTTTTTTCCTGTTCATGCACAGCAATTGAGGACTGGTTTTATCTTGCACATGCAGGGCTTTGAGAGCATTGTTTTTATTATTTTCACTTTCTCTCTGGCAAAGAAGAGACCCTAATCCTAGTTTTGACTTTCCCAGTCAAGAAAAGAGATGTAGCTCCCTGTTACTGTTGTTTATTTCATGTGAAAGTGAGATATAATAAATTAGATCTGATGCCTGAGAGACTAGCTTTAGAGCTTCATCTCACAGTTTGATCATGTCCATGACTGCTGTGTGGAATTATTGTAGTGTGAAAGTGATTGGGACTTATTCTGGAAGACATGCAGGAATGGAAAACAAAAAAATATGATTTGCAGGATCAAAACAGCATCTGCTTTTTGTCTCCAGTGCTGCCAGATTGAAGTGAAGCAGGATTTTCTTTTTTCACTTCATTGCTGTGTACACCTGGCCCAATATGTTTTCTACTTAACTCAAACACACAAAGCCATGTATAATTATGTTTACAAGGACATTCCACGTGTTATTAATATGGCAAAATATTGCTAAAACTTACACTTAAAATCTAACCTTGACCATGAGTACCTGGGTCAATGATATGATGTTTTTTTATGCCCAAGTCCAATATTTTCCTATTAAATAACTGAATAAATACATGATTTTTATCACATTAGTCTACAATACTGCTTTATATGAATACATTTTCAGTGCATCAACATGAAATCCAATTATTCTTCCCAAAGTCTAAAAATGTTATTTGATGTAACCAACCATGCATTCAGATTACTGCATAGACGGATAATTTGCCTAAATACAGTTAAACACCCTCAAACATTTGCAAAGTTGGGCAACTTCAAAAGAATTCAACCTATTGCAAAACCTTTTGTCCATAATTTCTGATGTCCTCAAATGTCAGGCAGCCAACAACAAATGACTCTCACTCTCACTTGTTTTTTAAGATGTAGTGGGCAGGGAATTGCATCATAAGAAAAGACTCTAAGTGACCTTCATGGTGCAGTGGCTACTAGAGGTCTCCATAGGCTTGGTCATAAATGTCTGCATACACCCAATTCAACCACATAATATGTCCACCTGCCCTAGCAAAATGTAATGTCGTTTTTGCCTTCACCCACCAGCTTCAACCACGTCATGCCCACTCACATTCACGTACCTTGTTCTATGTCCTTGTCTGCACCCACCTGCGTTTAGCCTTTGTAATCCGCACTGCTGGCATAGAGCATAACCACGCAACTGTGACACGGCAGAGCAGCCTCCAGACCTATCGCACCTCCACAAACCCAGCTGCAAAAATAAATGTTTGAATGTTAGAAAATAGAAGTAAATATATTTACTTATATTTGTATATTTAGGCAAAACAAAAGCATGAGAAAACGTACATGGGCACCACACAAAAAGTGTCATGTGATGCCACTGTTGACAGACAAACAAGCGACATCACAGCCCAGCAGCTTGACTTGGCTTTGCTACTTTTTAATGCTAATTAGCAGTTCAAAGTTCATAATAGATAATAATAAACAGTTCAAAATTAAATTAAAGTAAAAATAGATAGCTATAGCATGCTGCAACATGGGCTGAAAAAATGCAGTTAGAGTTTTGCAGAGTGTGATAATCATCATAATAATCTCTTATTCCACTGGCAGTAAATAATTGTCCAAGCCTGCCCCACCCAGCAAGCCACAATATCTCCCCACACAAGCCGGTAACCTGTTGCCTATTTACCAACCACGCCTCAAAAGAACCCCCACCCACAAATTGCTTTTACCCATGTTTGAACCTGCTTTATTCAGGCCTCCAGTGTCAAAGTCAGTAGCCCATTCAGAAAAACTGAAATAATTAGCATTTTTGATTCATGGTTAGGCTGGTGCAGTTTACCAAGGGAACATGGCATGACCCCAGGAAAACCATGAAAATATGAACATTTGTAAAAAGTTGTGAGGAACTTTAAAATGTAAGATGTTGTACTGTTTAAACAATAATTAATACTATCATTACTATCATTATTATAAATGCACATCAGAACCTATATAGAACCTATATATATTTTTTTCAGTTTAGAAAAAAAAATAGAAAGATGGAGCTTTTGTAAAAAGCACTTTCCAAGGTCAGGACCATTTTGCTGATCTTGACAAAGCCCCTAATTTTCTATTGGTTTCCAACAGCATCAATGTATTTGCCTCTTCCATACACTCCATCTACAATAACATTTCCACAAGAAAGCTTTATGTCCATAATCAGAATGCATTGCTGGCTTCAGGTGAACCATGGGGGTCCTAGACTTCATCAAAACAGAACAAAGATTTTGATTCTTGAAAGCATAACCTCTAAATTTAAACATCAGTGCCACATGTACAGTTCTTTGTCCGCTATTCAGTCCAGCATCACAGGGAAAAACATTCTTCATTCACCCTCCTTCTTCAGCAGGAGGCTTTTAAGTAGCCACACACATATAACCATGCTGGATGTGGGGCATGTGTATGTATGTAATGTATTCATATATACATTAATATGTCTCATATGTATTATATACAGTTGTATTCAAAGGTTTAAACATTCCATGTCAAATAACATTGATTGAGTGAAAAAATGTTTACACACTTACACTTAAATAAATTTCTATTTGCTGATTTCATTCTATTACAAAATGAAAACATACAACATGAAATGTACCATAACTTTTGCACAAGCCACATTTTCTGTTTTATTTTTTCCCCAATGTTAAATTCAGCAAATAAACAGTGACTGTGTATTAAAATATATTAATGTTGTTTTTAGAAATACCACATTTTTGTTGTATATAAATACTGATATATATCATGTGTGTAAATATATATATATATATATATACACACACACACACACACACACACACACACACATACATATATATATATATATATATATATAGAGAGAGAGAGAGAGAGAGAGAGAGAGAGAGAGAGAGAGCACACAACTATGCATATGTATTGAATTTCACCCTACATCTATTCTTTACCTCAACCTCGGTCAACATAAATAGGGTTGCCTTTTCAGTTTAAACACACACACATTTTAATTACACAACATACACACAGTGGATGTTTGAACTAATCTTCGGATTTTTTCACTAATCAGGGCTCTAATTTGATCTCCTGAATTTGTTTAGCTGAAACAAAATATAAGGTCAAAATAAATGTGTCTGGGAGGGGTGTTTACTGTAGCTATATGTAAACATGTGAATGTGTTTGTGTGTTTTTGTGTAGGCGAGGTTTGTGTATGTGCAGCACTGTATTCAGTCTTTGCTTGGTGCTGTTTGTCAGCATCTGTGTGTGCGTGTGAAGAATGATGAGGTATTAAAGACATAATCCTCTCTATTATCCCAGATCCTGCTCTCTTATCTCTCTTTGTCCAGGAGCGCCGCAGTCCATCACCGTTTTGTTTCTGTAATTACTTCCATGTGTAATGTGTCAGGAGAGGCAGAGAGAGCACTGTGTGACCCTGCAAGTGTGTGTGTGTGTGTTTTTGAGGGAAGGTTTGTGAAGTGGATGTGTTCAGCATTGTGCTGTCTTGCCCACACTGATCAGAACCATCCCCACAGTTGGGGACAGCAAAAACTTAAATTATTTGGAGTGTTGTTCTGTTCTCTTCCCTTAACTCACTTGATAAATGTGTGTGTGTGTGTGTGTGTGTGTGTGAACAGTGAGGGGATAAGAGAGTGTGCTAATTTGACAGAAGGGTGTTGTGTTTCTGAACGTGCTGGATGGTTTGTGGTGAGCCCCTCATGAATAATGATTGTCAGTCTTTCTCATGCTTATTGACTGCTGTGCTGCTGTACTATCTGCTTATGAGGTGTGTCTGCACTATCGATCCTCAGCGCTCCACTCAGGAGTCCTCCACTGTGGTTTGGCTCTAAAAATTTACTATGACTAAAACTTTCTTTTTACTTTTTACAGATGTAAAAAATTGTAATAACTGGTTGAAAAGTTAAAAATAAACCTGAATGGATTTATTTATGAATGATTTAATTCATTTAAAATAAATGTAAAGATTTTACTAAAACTTAAAGTTACCAACTTCTCAATACTACAACACTTTGAAGTTAAATCTGTGAAAAAAGCAAATAAATGATAAATATTGGTCATGCAAAACAGATATGTGGACACACAGTGATAAAGAGAATCGGGGGGAGAAATTGCCCAAAAAATCCATCCATCCATCCATCCATCCATCCATCCATCCATTGTTTCTAATACTGAATTTAGTTACTTTGCACCCATTACTAGTTATTTTGTTCTTTTGCACATTGAGCTGTGGAGAAGTGCAACTGTGTACTTTGGAGTGATGGAGCTCCATCCAATACCTAATTAGTTGAAGTGGAGTTTATGATCCAGAACAAATCATACAATACCAGTCACGGACCTTACCAATGCTCTCGTAGCTGAATGCAATCAAATCCTCGCAGCAATGTTCCAACATCTAATGTAAAGCCTTACCAGAAGAATAGAGGCTGTTACTGCAGCTAAATACCCTATTAATACTCTTGATTTCACAAAACTCAAGAGTATTAATAGGGTATTGATAGGGTGTCTACAAATGCAGGTGTCTACAAACTTTTGTATAATGTATGTATGTATGTATGTAGCAAACCAGCTAACTAATAATGACTATTATCTCCATTCATTTTCTTTATCTGGTTTCTTAATCATGGGCTGGGACTCTCAGTCTCATGTTGTGTGAACGATGCCCACAAAGGAGTGAAGAGCACTACACTGAAAGTCAAGCAGGGAGGAACAGTGTCTTTTGATTCAGGCCATGACTCTCATGGACCTTACAGTTCTTGTTTCTTACCAAGGTGTCCAGCCTTTGGCTTCAAGCAGATAAGAACTAGAGCAGGACCAATTTAGTTACATAATTTTCTTCACTTACAGACCTTGGCCGTCTCTCATAGTGCTTTGTTTGAAGATCATGTGCCCATTAAATGTATTTTTAAACAACTCTGTGGATATCACACATTCTTGGCTGAATTCTTTTTATTCTTTCGATTCTCTTTCTTCTCCTTAGTAAGCTGCGAGTCTGAAGTGAGAAGAGCATGAAGAAAAAAAAGTGAAAAGGAATAACTGGAATTTCACAGTGTATTATGAATGACAAAGAAGAAATGTTTTGGCTCCATACTCACTATAAAGAGGCTTCAGCAACATAAAGTGCACAATGTGAGTTTTTCTTTACTGCGTTCTATTTCGGTTCGGTTCTACTTTGGATATATGTACCATCTGTTCAAGCTGTATGTTTTACCATCTCATCAATAAACAGTGTGTACCAGCACATGCAGAAGCATTTTAGTATTGCATTACTGCATAACACTACACTGCTCTTGTGTACAAATATGAAATAATGATCAATGGCTGATTAGAAAGCAACAAGACCTTTCTCTGTCTTACACAGGAGTGTTTGAGAGAGAGAAAGAGACAGAGAGAGGTAGAGAGAGAGAGGAGTAAGACGAGTTTTAATTACCATGTAGTGCTTTAGCACTCACACCGCATCCATACAAAGGTAACAACCCGTCTAATGAACTCGTCCTCAATAATTACAGCTCCTCATGTATTAACAGCTTGAGTTCAGCTCCTGTTGACTAGCAGTGCAGATTCCTCACTGCAGTGAGCATAGAAGCAACATGAGTGAGGGCTTTTTAAAGATTTTATATTTATTTATTAATTTGTTTATTTATTTATGCATGCATTCATATTTCATTTTTTCCCCTCTCACAATGTATTAAAAAGAAGGAAAATGTGCACTAGAACAGAAAAAAAAATGGACTTTTGAGATATTTACTGTTAGGGGCTTTGGCCAAAAAAAAAGAGAGAGAAAAAAAAACATAACAAAACTAGGCAACCAGATCCAAAGGGCAAAGGCAAAAAGACAAAGTCAAAGAATCCAAGACAGGTCAAATATACAAAAGGGCAAGCAGGAAAAACCACTCAGTAGCTCTCACAGAAAGAAGCCATACCTCACAATGAACCCATCCTAAAAGCCTGGGCTTTATACTACCACTAACTAGACACAAGACCAAAGTAACAGGTGAACCAGATTAGTATTCGGGTGAAGGTGAATGATGATTGGAGCGTGGTGGAGGGTCAGCAGTCACGTGATCTCCCAGAGGATTGTGGGAGATGGAGTCCATGGATGCTTCAGAGCTGGAGGGATGTGTGACATTGATGCTGCTGTGTAATTTTTTTATTAAAATTATGTTTTCTGCTGAAAAATTAATCACTTGCATCTAGAGGCTGTTTTGACTAAAACTTAAATAAGTAAGATGCGGTCTCTGACCTTTGTGCAGTACTGTAGTAGACATCACAAAAACAATCCTCATTCACCAATATATTCCTATGTTTCTTCTTAAATTTGGACTTAAGAAAAAGTCCTAAAAAAATCCTATGTCACATTTGTGACAAGTTCTTAAACTGCAGAACTGTTCACACCTTTGTGCTCTTGATTGTGCATAGATTCTGTTCTTACCTAAAAATAAATCCCAAATAAGAAAACATTGGTGAATGTCAGAATCTTCATTATAACTGCATAAGTGGGTTTTAAGAAGATTTTTTTTTAAGAACGGTTGGTGAATGAAGCCCAATGTTTACATACATAATCAAATTTTTTTTCGAAAAATGGGCGAGCTTTTTTTGGAGGGGGGTGATTGGGGTGGACCCTTTAAGCGGTCTAAAAATACAGTAAATTTGGAGTAAAACTATTACTAGGACAGCTCTCACTGATATGGAATTCTGTGGTCATAAAGGACATTTCTGGAATGTTCATAAAATATTGAGAAGGCAGCAAAAGGGATGTCCAGTATCTGAGTTAATTATTAAAGTCCACTATAAACCTTACACTCTCATACACACACACACACACACACACACACACACACACACACACACACACACACACACACACACACACACAAACCTTTATCCACACATGCTGACCCACACTGTCTGGCATTTTCCTACTTCACACTTACTGCCCACTGAAAGACATTTTTAGCTATCATTATGCTATAGGTCAACCAGAGCTGTGAGTGTTTCTGCCTGAAGATAATTCTTTCTTGTGGAGTGCAACAGAAGGCTATTATACTCTCTGTATACACGAAAGGTTCAAATGTATGTAGACACCTGCTCATCCAGCATTCCTTCTGAAATCAAGGGTGTTAATTGGGAGTTTGACCCCCCTTTGCTGCAGGAACAGCCTCTGTTCTTCTTACACTGGGATACTGGCCCAACATAAAGAGTTTTCATTTAATGAAATGCACTTTCATTAAATTTTGTCCATTTTCATAAAAAACACTTAAATACAACACAATTAATCTACAGCCCCATTTACAAAAAAGTTGGGACGCTGTGCAAAATGTAAATAAAAACAAAATGCAATGATTTGCAAATTATTTAAACCCTGTATTTCATTGAAAATAGTACAGAGATACTAGATATCAAATGTTAAAACAGAGAAATGCTCTTGTTTTTTGAAAAAAAAAAAAAAAGCTCATTTTGAATTTGATGCCAACAACATGTTTCAAAAAAGTTAGAATGGGGAAACAAAAGGTGGTTAAAGTTGTGTAATGCTAAAAAAACACCTGGTGGATAGTTAGTCAGTAAGGTCAGTAACATGAGTGGGTATAAAAAGACCATCGCACGGAAGCTGAGACTTTCAGAAGTAAAGATGAGGAGGGGTTCACCACTCTGTGAAAGATTGAGTGGGCAAATAGTGCAACAACTCAAAAATAACATGTCTCAATGTAAAATAGCAAATAACTTTTGCTTTTCATCATCTACAGTACAATAATATCATTAAAAGATTCAGAGAATCTGGAGACATTTCTGTATCCAAGAGACAAGGCCAAAAACCAGTATTTGCTGGCCGTGATCTTTGGGCCTTCAGGTGGCACTGCATTAAAAACAGATATGATTCTGTAGTGGAAACTCACTGCATGGGCTCAGGAACACTTCTGAAAAATACTGTCAGTTTGTTACTGCATCCACAAATGCAAGTTAAAACTGTAAAACCCAAAGAAGAAACCAAATATAAACAGGATCCAGAAACGTTGCCACCTTCTCTGGGCCCGGGAAATCATGGACACTGTGACCTCCAGGCTAAAGACCACTCAGCTTGTTTTCAGTGCACAGTTCAAAAGCCGGTATTCATGATGGTATAGGGGTGCATTAGTGCACATGGCATGGGTGACATGCACATCTGTGAAGGCACCATTAATGCTGAATAATATATACATGTTTTGGCAACATATGCTGCCATCCAGACAACGTCTTTTACAGGGAAGGACTTGATTATTTCAACAAGACAATGTCAAACCCCATTCTGCATGTATTAGAACAGCATTGCTCCATATTAAAAGTGCTGAACTGACCTGTCTGCAGTCCAGACCTGTTACCACTAACCATTTGTGGCATTATAAAAAATGAAAAAAATGACAAAGGAGACCCCAAACTGTTGACTAGCTGAAATCCTATATCAAACAAGAACGGGAAAACATTTCACTTTCAAAATTACAGCAATTAGTCTCCTCTCTTACAGAGTGTTGTTAAAAGAAGAGGTGATGAAACACAGTGGTAAACATGCCCCCGTCCCAACTTTTTTGGAGCGTGTTGTTGGCATCAAATTCAAAATGGGCATATATTTTTCAAAAAACAATAAAATTTCTCAGTTTCAACATTTGATATGCTGTCTTTGTAGTATTTTCCTTTAAAAATATGGTTTACGTGATTTGCATATCACTGCATCCTATTTCTATTTACATGCTGCACAGCGTCCCAACTTTTTTGGAAATGGGGTTGTATTATATGTTGACACTTTATCTGTTTGTAAGCCCAACAGCCTTGTTGGTTCATTTTTTGGAGTGTAATGTGAAAGTTCTTTTGCTATTATTGTTCCCAATCTGGCCTTGTAATACAAGCAGCTGTTAGCCACACATGTCCTCACACTCGTCTCATGTTTTTAAAAGGTATCATCTAAAAGACAGAGCACTTTCAAAGAAGCGTGATGATACCTCATGAAATTTACATCAAAACTCATGAAGCTCCAGAAAGGTATTTCTTTCTATGCTCCTTTCTCAGAGCAGCCCCGCTTCAACGTAAAACAACAGAACAAGGTGAATGAAGAACGTCCTCTTCTGTCTGCAGACCAGAGAGGAAAAGTGAGAGAGGAAGATGTCATACTTGTCAAATTTAGACAATTTGGGGAGTGGAAAGTAGCTTGTTGTGGAATTGGGTTTGGCTGTGCTGCTCAAACCCAATTACTGTCTCTGTCAGAGCAAACAGAGAGGCTACGCTGTATTTCTTTCTCCTTTTGTTTAACACACTGAGAGTGACTGAGGAAGAGAGCAAGTAATACTTTGCAGTAATAGATGAAGTGAAGGTGGTGGACAATGGGAGAGGTTTAACTGTTGCTGCTTGACAGTTCATTAAAAAAATTATTATTATTTTTCATGATTATTACAGCTGGTTTGATGTGTGATTTTATTAATGTTTTTATTATTGAAACAAGGGGTTGCTTGACACAAACTGAAAATAATATTTTAAGAAAACCTTTTATCTCAGAACTGGAAACTTAATAGGAAACACGAAAAATATTCACATTAATGTTATTTGATTTTATATACATATATATATATATATATATATATATATATATATATATAGAGAGAGAGAGAGAGAGAGAGAGAGAGAGATAGATAGATAGATAGATAGATCTATTAACCTGAAAGAGAACCTTTGTATGGTGCTATTCATTTAAAATGTAAAAAGTGCCTGTGCCCCTTGGTTTATAACCTAATTCATTTATGTTTTTTAAAACATATTTTCCCTTTTACAGATTGTTCTTAATTAACTTGCCAGAGGCTTAAGCGGTAATTAAACAGATTTATTTGTAACACTGTCATCTGTTTGCTGGAAACATGCAGAATTTAAGTGTTTTTGTTCTTTCAGCTTTAGCAAAAAAAGGTCAGAGACCTTCGATCTGATGAAGGTTAAGCTTCTAAGAAAAGACAATCGAGGTTACAGCTCTTGACTTTGACAGAAAAATATTATTTTGAGTGCAGAAAATGCAATATATTTATGCACTGGTTGGTTGATTTAAAAATCATAAGTTGTATTTCAAGAAAGCATTAAAACAACCAAAAAAAAACTTTATCTTTTTAACCCTTCCTGTACCAGTATTTCTTTACATCGTAGGAATATTTCATGATGAATGGCCCAATAGAAATGGCCCAAAAATGTGAATGTGTGGCATAATGAAATTATTGTCATACAACTACATATTTTTTGAATAGGAGAAAGCAGCACTATGAAGAGTAACAGGCCATATTTTTCAACCTAAATCTAAGGAGCTGTTGTTGTGCGTTTATCTGTGCGTAGGCTTTGCTTTTATTGTTTCTGTCCTTATAAGCTATGACAGAGCAGCTGGTGAGTTGAGCTGAGGATGGAATAATTCCGACAATTCATTACTCACGTTTCCGCTGTTCGTGGCTACACCTCAGCTTTGAAGCGTGGAGGGTCAACCTTCAGAGAGAATTCTTGTGGAAGGAGAAATGAAGAGTGCACAGGGGCTTTTGGAGAGGAGTAGGCCAATGTCTGTGAAAATGGAGGCTGAGATTGGGGCTAGGGAGGGTGCACTGAGGAGGGAAGCGTAAGTGTGGGGTGGAGGAGTCGTGGTGGGAGGTGATGGTGGGTTGGGATGGAAGGATGAGTCTCAGGGGGCGACGTAGGCGAAGAACAGAGCGTCGTGTGTGTAAATTAGGTCCCTCAGCAGTCCCAGCTGAGCCCAATTACCTGGAGAATACAATCTCACAGGAGACATAACACAGCTATCGATCCATCAGAGAGAGAGAGAGAAAGAGAGAGAGAGTTTAAAGAACAGGAAACAGAGATAGAAAAAAGACAGAGTCACAAGTAAAAGAGAGAAAATGAGAGACAAATAAGGAAGTGTGTCTGTGTGTAAGAAAATGAAGAATTGTTTTCTGTGTCATATTGCATGTGATCTCAAACCCCACCAAATCCCTGAAAACTACATGGCTGAGCAATATGAAGCACATGCCGGAGGTTCTGAGCTTTTTGTACATCTGTTTACCTTCAGATACCTTTTAGTTCAGAAAGACACACGGTTTGATGCTCCATTTGTGCAGAAGAGCAGTGTAAGTGTGAACGCCTCTTTTGGGAGGCTTCAGGCCCCAGACTCATATCTTCCAGTAGATCATGGCCCTCCTCCCCCACCCACTCGTTCGGGGCCTGTATGGTGCCTGAAGGGTTTCAACTGCAAGACAAACAATAGAAAAGTGTTTTTCTGGCACTGTGCTGAATTATTCAGATACCTTGTGCATCATCACAACAACACTGAAGGGGCTCTGAGCTCGGCCGTGGAAAAGAAAAGAGGGGGAGGGGGTAAAGATGTGTGTGCACACACAGACACACACAAATCTTTGACAGAATATGGGGTCATATATCTTCATGTGTCCCACACACATATTTAAGCAGCTCCACTTACTATATAGGTACGCTTTGTAGTTCTACAATTACAGACTGTACTTCATCTGTTTCTCTGCATAAATCATTACCCTGTCTTTCAATGGTCAGGACTGCCACAGGACCACCACAGAGCAGGTACTATTTGGGTGGTGGATCATTCTCAGCTCTGCAGTACCACTGATGTGGTGGTAGCATATTAGTGTGTATTATGCTGGTATGAGTGGATCAGACACAGCAGTGCTGCTGGAGTTCATAAACACCTCAGAGTCACTGCTGGACTGAGAATAGTCCACTAATCAAAAATATCCAGCCAACAATGTCCTGTGGGCAGTGTCCTGTGACTGATGAAGGACTAGAGGATGACCAACACAAACTGTACAGCAATAGATGATCCATTGTCTCTGACTTTACATCTACAAGGTGGACCAACAAAGTAAGTGTGTTAAATAGAACAGTGCTGTGTCTGATCCACTCAGATGCTGAGAATGATCCATATATAATATATATAGATATATATATATATATATATATATATATATATATATAATATGATGTATATATGTGTATATATATATATATGTGTGTGTGTGTGTGTCAGAATGTCAGAAAGTGGGGTCATACCTACAGTACATCCTATATATCCCATGGATTATGCACTGCATTACCATCTTTATTCCTCTCCAATCTGTGATCGTAACAAAATGCAAACTACTTCTGCCCAACAAAACCATCAAGGACTTTTCAACCGCATCTGCCCTCTGCTTTCAGAAACAGAGGCCTGGCTTTCTGACTTGAGCCCAGACAGTGGGCTGCACCTACCCAGCTTCCAGCTGACAGAGATGCATGGCTCACCAGTAAAACCAGAGGAGGAGGAATCTGCTTCTGTGTCAGTGGACACTGGTGTAAAGCCGTTTCAGTGCTGTTAAAATCATGCACTCCTTACCTAGAGTCACTTTCATTATCTGCACACAGTTATACTCTCTCAGAGAGTTTTTTGTCTTTTATTTTGGTCAGTGTTTACATTAAAAGAATGTGCAAGAGAGATGCAATAAAACTGCTGCCCTATCAGATATGAAAGTAGAAAAAGACAATACAGACTCTCTACTTATCATTCTGGAAGACTTTAACAGATGATAATGCCACAAAGAAAATGCCTAAGTACGGACAACATGTCACTTGTGCCACAAGAGAAGGTATACTATTGCTATACCACTATTAAAAATGCTGATTGCGCTGTCACAGTCTCGTTTTCCTTATCCCTACATTCAGGAAAAAATCACAACCAACAAGACTGTCATCACCACAGTGAAGAGGTGGACCGGTGGAGACACTGAGAAGCTGCAGGACTGCTTTGAATCCTCAACCTGGACTGTTTTTGAAAAGGCGACAGACGGACTAGGCAAATACATAGTTTCTTTAAGGACAGCTGCATTTCAACCACAGCACGGATGGAATACAGCAACGACAAACCATGTTTTTAGCTGATGTTGGACAGCTTCAGTGGGAAAAGGATGCAGCATCCAGGAGTGGGGACAAAATTCTCTAGAAAGAGGCCAAATATAAGCTGGAGAAAGGGATTAAGGCAGCACAGAAAAAATACTCAAAAAAGCTGAAAAGCCATATTTCTGCCAACAACCCCACTTTCATTCTGGTAAGGCCTCCAAGAGATCACCAATTACAAGGTGAGAATGCCCACCAGCTCACCAACAACGAGAATGAGTTCTACTGCAGATGTAAATGAACAAAGAACAATCTTTGACCTTTCTCTCTTAGTTCCCTGCCCTCTTTCCCCACCCTGGCTTTCTCACTTCTGCCCCCCACATCTCACCATCAATGAGCAGGACGTCAACAAGCTCTTCAGTAGACAAAAGCCCAGGGCCAGACATAATCTCTTCATCCACTCTAAAGCACTGCGGAGCATGGTCTCCATAGCCAAGAACTCACAGCAGAGAATATTCTTCCTGAGGCAGCTGAAGAAATTCAACCTACCACAGAGCCTGATGGTCCAGTTCTACACAGCAATCATCGAGTCCATCATCACATCCATAACCATCTCTTTTGGTTCCTCCAGCTCACAAGAACAAGTCAAACTCTACTGCATAATCAGGACAGTGGGGGGGGTCATTGGATGTGTCTGCCAACGCTTCAGGACATCTACAACAGCAGGGTGACAAGTCACACTGGCAAAATTACAGCTGACCCCTCTCATCTTGGAAATCACCTCTTCTAGCCAGTACCCTCTGGTGGAAGATTCAGGGTCATCAGAGCCAGCACAACCAGCCATGTCAACAGCTTTGCCCCAGACCTGTAGCACTTATCAGCCACAGTGGTCACCTTGTACTTTAATTTTAAACTGAAATCAGCAAACCTTTCTTACTGTATTACAGTATAACTCATGTAACATAATACTAATTTGCACAGCTGTACTAATGTTAATTTCTTATAAATGTTCATATCACCTTGTAACATACTGTGTATCATAGTTATGAGGTTATATCGTATGTGTGCTCAGACTTGCATATGTATAGACATTCATATCTGCATGTGTACAAATACTCACACATTTCTTTAAGTACCTCTCATATCGGCTCTGTAATTATTTCTTATTCTATTTATTACAATTTTATTTTATTTGTCCCTTAGTTAAATACTTGTTTACACTCTGGGTGCTTGTCTGGTCTGTTATGATTTTATGTGTGTACAACTGTGTTTGCTGGTCATGTACTGGCTAGTGCTTTTGAATTATGCTCAAAATTAGCTTATGTCATCAGTATTGAAACATTAACTAACACTAACAAAATATTTGGAAAGCTTTGGTAGTTTTTGGAATTTTTCGGTAGTGATGAAATGGAATATCCAGTCATTTAATTTAATAAAATAGACATAACTAGGCAGAAGGTCACTCAAAGCAAAAGCATTTTAGTCTAAAATCCTGTCAGGGAAAACATCTGAATGAGCTTTGAACTGTGAACCAATTGGTACATGGAATCTACACAAACTGTAATCTTACCCTCAGAAACAACAAAGAGATAGCTTTATCCTGTCAAAGTTAAAGTCAATACCTTTTTGCTAATCCTGATAAAGCAGGTTCCCTTGGTTTTCAGTTATTTCCTACAAAATCAAGACAGAAAATGCACAAGAACACATAAACACACACACACACACACACACGCACACACACACACACAGAACGGATGTGCCACTAACCACAAGAGCTTTTACACTTGCTTTAGCTGATACAGATACTGTAAGCAATATCTACCATTAATCTGTGTGTTTGAAGCCTAAACAAGACACTCACTGGGAAGAGAAGAGAAGGACGAGTGGATATAACTGTACTGCAGCCAGTACAGCTATCTCACTGAGCCTTATTTATCCACCCAGTGGGCCTGCTCTTGCCTCTCTACGCTCCACGCTGAGAAGCATGGACCATGAGATTGTGCATTTATAAACTATATTGAATGTTCTATCTTCCTCCACAAGGCTTACATAATCGACACAGTATTCGGCTTGGAGTCAAGGAAAGGTGTGGGAGTGAATGTCAAGTAGCCTAAGGGTGAAAAAAAAAGGAATCAAACACAAAAAGGGGTGGAATCTACATGGGAGATATGCATGGAGATGGTTTCGGAGAGGAAGTAAAGCCAAGCTTTTCAGTCTCCATATGAAGGAGCCTTTGCGTTTTCATCAAGGTTATGCAGGGTCCCTCCGGAGTGGGCCAAGCGCTCTCAATAGCATGATGAAAAGAGCAGAGCAGAGCAGGCGAAGGAAGCGAACAAGGAAGAAGAGACAGAAAACTGATTGAAGGTCATTTTCCAGCAATCTGCACCTTAGTCTATGTAACGCTGAAGAGAGCAAAGAATAGATTTGCAAAATATTTTTTTAGAGGAGAGTGGATGACTACACTTGAATGCACTTAAAGGCACACTCATGGATTTTAGCAGCAGCCAGCTGTTTCGATAGCCAGCAGCCAGACAAATAGAGCCCCTCCCCTCAGTGTTCCCTCTAAAGCTTTGCCCCCACCTGAAAAACATGAACATGTGCTGCCTTAGCTAGAATGTCTGAACTCTGATGCTAACTTAGCTGTAAAATATCGCAACAAATGATGACAATTATGGACAGCAATACATTGGTTACAGTGCTAATAATGCTAACAATGATTTAGTTATTTGATACTCATTACTTCAAAACTATACGACTTGAAATAAAAAACATTTACTTAGATGCATAAATAAACATTTTGTAATAATTCTGAATGGATTGTCTATAGCCGTTTTTCAATGATTAAGAAAGTGTTATATACTATATAAGTATATAAAACTTATATAAGTTTTATATATTTATTTACTATCTTGTTGCTTTGTAATAACCTTTTTATTTATGCTTAGTTAATCAATATTAAATTAGTAAATAGATATTAACAATAATAAGAACATTAATTATCATAAACATAAAGTTGTGACTTAAATATATATATATATATATATATATATATATATATATATATATATATATATATATATATATATAAGATATATAAAGATATATATAAATATATAAAGATCATTTTACTTTCTTATTACACTTAAATATAATACATTTATGTAAAGTGCCTAAAGTATTTGTGTGTCACAAAGTAAATGGTTTATTTAAAGGGTATCACTTATAAATGTGCAAATAACAATTATATAATTATTTAATTATTAACTGTAATTAACAAACTATTAGATAATGGTTAAGCTGCCATTTACAGGGGCCTGTTATAAACTGTTTCCCACAATTTCTGTTTATATGCTCAATTTGACATATTGGAAAAATATACCCAATCTTCGGCACGTCACATTGTAAGATTTATTTTTTCTGTAAAATTCAGCAAATACATTATAATTTTGTATTAATATTTGTAGAAGTGTGCACCTTATAGAGGATTTGCTAACTTACTTTCACATAGATAATCCACAAAATATGTAACCACAGGTGCCCAAACTTTTGTCTAAGATGGAAGATAATACGAACAAGCTTGCTAGCTAACCTTGCGCTTGGTGGATGGAGTCCCTATGAGCACAGAGCCCACTTTGTTAGCTTCAGATGTGTTATTACTTACCTCCAGCAGCTATAGTTGAATATTGTGCAAGTCAGTCAAAAGCCCTTCCTTATCAAAGTAGGTGGTTCTTGGCTGTGTTAGGGGACAAAATGCATCGGACTCTCAAGAGCCTGGTGCAGTGACAGTGACTGGATTTTTTCTTCCAAGCAAATATATTTCATTGACAGCTACTGTCCATAAAAACTAGTGCTCTGAAAATCAATGACCCCATCTTTAATCATTACTGCACACCTGTGGGCTCTTTGAAGTCTGAACAGTTGATTCACTGTGTGCTTAAGTGGCATAGGTCATGTGGTAAAATGATAATTTTTAGGTTATAAGGGTATAAGTTAATGTAAAGAGCCTTTATTGCAAATTTTATTATAAGTCATTTGTGAACATTGGTCCATTGACCATGTCATCAAAATTGGAAACAATTGAGATACATGTTTTTTTTTTTTTTTTTTTAATTCTTTTTAGAGAGCCATGCTTTGTTTTATCACAGTGAAGTGTCATTTCAGCTGACCACTAGTAAATCAGTTTGGTTGTTGAATAAGGAATAGATTTTACATTTTTTCTTTTAATAAAACTGTTTTTGTTGAAACAGTCTGTGGTTGATTATTTTGCAAGTCAGTCAAAAGCCCTTTCCTATCAAAGTAACTGGTTCTTGGCTACGTTAAGGGAAGGCTATTGTGAACTGTTCTGAATTATTTATTTATATTAGTGCACTGTAACCACAATTTCAGTAATTACATCTTCTGACTTTCTGTAATTTAGCTCAAAACCAAGGGATTAGGCTGTATTATTTTTAATTTGCATTTAATGGATTGCAGTGTCAGACACAAAAAAACCCATAATATCAAAACCAGGACCACTCTCAGCTAGAGATGAATAGCCTTAGAGTTAAAGCTGATGGTGCCATGGTAATTTCATGAAAAACCCAAATCCAGAGGCTTTTAATACTATTGAAAGCAATGTTAATGCTTTAATGATAGTGCAACTAAGATTATTGCCACATCTGGCCTTCCTGCTTATCATAAAATGCAACCTTAAAATGTGGCAATTTAATTAAGAGACAGAGGCTGTGAGTGGACAGGCATGGACCTGCTGGTTAGGAGGAAAATGAATGGAGCTGTAGAAAGCAGCACCCTGTAATATGTCAAAGTAAAGTGGGACGGAGGAGAACGCAGTGATTAGACCATGGCAAGATGAACATAAGTTGGGGGGTGAGGGTGGGGGGTTGTAATGCCGTGGGCACAGCGATCTGGCTCTCATTCAACAGCAGAAATCTCATGTCATGCTTTTTTGGAGAATCTAATTGGAAAAATCCATATCTGTAATTACTCAGAACATTGTTCTTTCACACGTCTTAACAGTATTACAGCGGTGGAGGGAATTGATTGTGCAGTTAAATGTGTGATAGTGTAATCCTTGCAGCTGGGTGGGAGAACGCCTCTGCACAGCCGCTCCTCCTTTAGACCTGCTCTAACCGCCGAGCCAGAACAAATGACTCAGACTGACTTTTAGATAGCAATTACTCCAGCAGAAAGAAGAGAAGTGATTATGATGACAATGCTGCTGACGTCACTCGGGTACAGTGGAGAAGGCAGCCTGTACTGTACTAATTCCCCCAGCAGATCAGTTATGCATGATTTTATCACTGAGTGCACTGAAGAAGACCATGGTGATTTATATGATTAATATCTGATATCATCCAACATTGATGCACACATACACCGACTGACCTCTTCATTAAATACACCTCCCTGTATCTACACTTTTTGTCCATTTCATCAGCTCCACTTACCATATAAGAGCACTCTGTAGTTCTACAATTACAGACTATGGTCCGTCTGTTTCTCTGCATACTTTGTTAGCCCCCTTTTACTGTTCTTCAATGGTGAGGACCCCAACAGGAGCAGGTTTTATTTGGATAGTGGATAATTCTCAGCACAGTGTTTCTGGAGTTTTTAATCCTTCTGTACACTCACAAACGCAATGAGGTGTTTAAAAACTCCATCAGTACTGCTGTTTCTGATCCACTCATGCCAGCGCAACACACAAACACACCACCACCACGTCAGTGTGACTACAGTGCTGAGAATGATCCATCACCCAAATAATACCTGCTCAGGTCCTGACCGCTAAAAAACAGGGTAAGCAGGAGATATTGGCTGTGTCCAAAACTGAGGGCAGCTGTCTATGCCTTGCTGCCCATGCTGTCTTATAAGTCAGTGCCTTAGAAGCTTTTGGACATGCTTCAAAGGCAGCAATATGTCATATCATTGCCAAGATACACACTTAAAAAAGATGATTCTTCAAAGGGTTCTCTAGTACAAAAAAAAAGCTTCCATACAAAACCATGAACCATTTTGCATAATTAAAGGGTTCTTTGCATCATGAAAGTGTTCTCCAGATTGATGGAGAATGTGTTGTATATTGTTCTATATAGAACCTTTTTGAAAAGGGTTCTGCCACTGCTACCAGCTTGACATTGAAACAATAGAAGGGCACTTTTTGGTGCTATGCACAACCCTTTTCAAAAAGGTGCTACATAAAACCATATACAACACATTCTCCATCAATCTGAAGAGCCCTTTCATGATGCAAAGAACCCTTTAATCATCCAAAGGCTTCTTTGAGTGTTCAGGGTTCTATATAGATCCATTCCTTTACTGAAGAACCCTATGAAGAACCACCTTGTTTATATTTTTAAGAAGGCTAGCATTCTGGACTTTTTATAACCAAGAAGTGTGTTTTGCATAGACTTAACATTCGCCTCACAGAAAGAAGATTTTAATGTTAAAAAAAAAGCACCACTGATTCACTGAGTTTATTAGTTAGGCTTCTTAAGCACAGTTTAACATTGGCAAACAGATGCTAACAGAAAATAAAGACAGACATAATAAAGAGCTGCTGTATTTTAAAAATGACAAAATAAAGTAAAATACTAAAATAATACTGTATCTGTTTAGTTAAGATTAGTATGATTTAGCATTTTTCTCCTAGCCGCATCAGTGCTGACACACAGGATTATGGGATATGTAAGGCAGTGAAGGCTGCTATCCAAAACAGCCAAACAGTAGAATCTCAGCATGCAGTGTTTTACACAAACTTGTTTCGGACATGACTGGATGTCTTCCTGCCTCAGAATACAGTTTGAGTGGGCAGCATTTGTTACATTTCAGACACAGCCATCCACAATACAGCATCGCTGACTGACAGTTATGATCCTACTGTTGCTTAGCAAGAGGTAGATATGCAGCCAGAAACAACTTTCAAAAAAAAGAAAAGAAAAAAGGAAAAATGTGCAGTACGCCTCCCATTTTTTCAGCATTTCATAAAACGCAGTGTTAATTGTAATCATAATGACATTAAACAATCTATTTATAAGCAGTGAGTGTTCATTTCTTCAAAAACACTGATATTATGACAAGTACAATAATATTAATACAAAATAGTGATAATATGTATGTCAATGTGTATGTGTAACTATTTTAAAACATCTCCTCCAGGAAGGCCAGTTTTGTTTGTAGTTATTAGTCAGTGCCTGGTTTGACTAAGCAATCCTTCATTAAATTAAATGAGGTGTTTGGTTCAAACCAAGCCTTTGTTCTTCTAGCCAGCTTAAAAAATATCAAGAAATTCCTTTAATTTTTAATTGGATTACTGTTGGTTTGCATTTATTCAAATGGTACATCATGATTTAGAAGCAAAAACACACTGACTGTCCAGAGAAATGATTTTAAACAATGTGCTAAGGTGCCTGAGACTAAAACATAGAACCAATAGGGTTACTTGGATGAAAATATGTTAACATTAACTGCAATTGCATTTTGCTTTGAGGAAATAAAGACTGCTGTTACATCTCCAAAATGTCAAGAGTCAATGGAGAAGGAAAAACATTCCCAACTTTAATGTACATTAATGTAACAAGATTTTATTCTATGATATTCACAAAAGAGATGCTGCTTCTTGGAAAGAAATAGATGGATTGGGTAGCATAATAAAATTAAATTCATACAACAGTTTCTTTTTTTGAGGGTTTGGTGATGAGTATTATATCATTAATCCTATCAATTCCAGTACAATATCTAATTATGTAATTTTGAAAAACCAACAAAGAGACAAAATACTTCAAATCATTCACTTAACAAGTGCAATTACCTTCATGCCTGCATGTGTTTTGAATAAGTTTCATGTTCTCAGTGGTGTAGGGCAGGGGACATGTAGATTTGGCTGAACAGCAGGGCAGAAGCTGGCATGGGCGTCCTTGGCTGACTGAGCCTGCCTGAATGGCGGCATGGCACTGCCAGCTCCCACATGTGCCACAATCTCCATATGCCAGGCCTTTACAGGGGTGCCCACATCTCTCTCAGCTTGCAGTTTTCACTGTGATAAAAACCTTGCGGAAAGATTTGTGTGCTAGATGTGTGTTAGGCTTGTGTGGCTGTGTGTTATATGTGATTATTCACTTTTCGTGTGCATGTTGCCTACTGTATTTAATGCAATGTCATACATAAAATGCAACGTAATACTCATAAACATAGTCATTTTTTTGGTTTGTTTGAAACTTTCTACTGGTTAGGTTTACAGTCTTCTGCTTTTAAAGTTGTCAAAACATGGACACTACAGCAATAAACCCACATGACTGAAACATACTAATGTTAGTATTTCAGATTCAGTGCAACAGTACTGTGCAAAGTCTTAGGCATCTAAGAAATGAGTACACATGTATTTGTTCATAAAATATTAATATTAGAATAACAACAAATAAACAGTACATTGTGATTTGATTTGTGTTTGAGTGTATTAGCTTTTCCAAAGCTCTCCTTGAAGAAGTCCAGTATTTACAGTTACCATCCAATACTGAGTTTGTCTAATCAATCCTTTATCAAATTAAATTAGATGTGCCACTGATGGAATCCAACAAATTCATACAACGGCTGGAGTGCAGCAAGAATTTACATTTTACTGGCAAACATACTTAGTTTAAAACAATTTTCTTGGCTGCCTGAGACAGCCCCTTACAACCCTTACAACTGTTTGTACATCAGTATTTCTGTCTATAACTCGCTTTTTAACATATGTTAGAGGTATTTGGACATATTGTAATATCTCAGAGAAATGTGAAGGCCACAGTCTTCCCATCAACTTTCTCTTTTAATTTATGCACTTTTTTCTTTTTTCTATTCTGACTCCTCATCTAAAACTGAATTTGCCCATTTCAGTTGCTGCCCTGCTGTTCAGCCAAATGCACAGACAGACATTCATTGCAATTGTCTGTAATGACTTGTAGTACAAATGACTGGTTTTAAGAGGAAAAGAAAAACACAGACATCTCTTAAAGCCATTATACATTCACTGCAATTAGTCTATGTAAAATGTGCTAGTAGTGTTCTCTTAAAGAGGGGGCTGGCAGGAAGAAAAACAGGCGTATTAGAGTAATGATTAAGTTGTTCTCCATTGACACCAATATCCTCTGGCTAACAGATTGGACAGAGGCTAGTCTCGTCTCAGGAGCAGCGTGTACAGTGCTAATGATGAGGCGAAGCTCCCCAGCCGGCTCTGGCCTGCAGCATTCCTCTGCACTCTCCATTACCATGACAAATGTGCAAAGGAAACTTTATTCAATGAAATTTGTATAGGAAGGAGATGATGTCAGATGATCCTGAGATGATCATTGTAATCTCTAGTGCCTCAGGTCACACTGCAAACCCCAAGAGCCACAGTCAGTGAGCTTGTGCTGCAGACATACAGTACATTATTTTTCTTTTTCATATTATATATTTTTTCATAATATATCATACATTTTGGGTCCATTGCAACTGTGGTAAAGACTTACATGATGGACACCAAGTTCAGTAGTGTACAAAAGTCAGAGACTTCCCTTCGTTAAGTTTCAGCCAAATTACACACACACCAGGAATAAATGAACGTGTTATTCATTTTCAGCATCAAACATTAGCAGAGAACATATACTCAACAGACATTTACACAGAAGCCTTCAGAACTTAATATAAGATCTAATCTTTCGGTAATGTGCCCACACTTTGCCTTTATTACAGCTTCCATTCTTTTCAGAAGATTTTCAGTGTTTCAAATAAATCTGCAGGGGTGTTTTTTTCCACACCTCCAAAGTTCAGTCTTAGAAGTTGGTTGCATTTTCTACTTTTCACAGTTCAAGTAATCTCAGTCAATGATATTAAGGTCTGGGCTCTGGGATGGCCAATCTATTGTTCTGAGAATACCAGCAGCTACTTGGTTTGATTTGCACATTTTCCTCTTTTTTGTCTATTTTCTTTACGCAGTACAGGCTTCATAAATGCTCCACATCCTTTCAAACCAACAGCACTGAGTTGTCTTCTCACAGTGGAAGGATGGACAGATTCACAGCAGTGGAGTATAATTTCTCATTTCTCTCGAAGATGAAAGCTTTAATTACTGTCTATCGGATGGTGACAGTTTTGGTGGTCTACCAGGTTTTGCTTGGTTGTTAGGAGTCCTGTTTTCTCCACAACTGCTTTGGGTTACAGTTTTGGAAACTCCTTTTTGACACTTATTTTCCTTTGACTTTGCCCTTCCTTATACAAGTGGATCCTTGTATGTTTAATAATATGTCTAATATATGTCTAATAATGTGTAGTTACTGGCAGTTTCAACTGGACTTTAAATAAATAAAGGCTGGTCTCTGCTTTTTGCATAGTACTGGTTATAGATATAAGGTGAAGATGGACTCTGTGGCACTACTTAGATAAATTCCCTGCAAAAAAACGTATTTTGTCCAATAAGCAAACCAACTATGTTGGTGCCAGGCCTCTGAGGTACAAACTAAACGATGAATGAATCATGATGATAATGAATCAGCCTTATAATGTTCTTCTTACATTCTTAATGTTCTTAATGGGATGTTCTCAAATCTGAAAAATCAGTAACACTTTAGTATCCCCTGCTCCATAATAGTGACATAACCATACCATAAACATGTCACATTGCCATATGCTGTCTTGACAGACTATGTCCAGTATAACAGTGTCATGTTACCATTACTGGTCATTGTCATGACAGATGCCATAATATTTGATTAAAAAATAAGCATATGAGATAAACTATCATAACATCCAACATTATGGCATCTGTCATGACAATAACCAGTAATGATAACATGACATTGTTATTTTACTGGACAATTTATCACAGCAAATAATCTGCCATCATTACATGTTCATGGCATACTAATGTCAATATTATGAAGCAGGGTTTGAATGTTACCAAAAACTCTTAAAAAGTCAAAAAATGTCATTAGGCAAATTGAATAAATTATGAATAAAATTCTATTAAAATCTAAAAATAATAAAAGCTCTTCTTAATTAGCATTTCACACATTTGCTCTGTTAGTGATGAACAGCCACTCTGGTTGACATTTCATTTTGAGCTGTGAGTTTATTTTATTTGTTCTTGGAACTGAATTTTGTGGGTAGGTTTATTGGTATTGAAACTTTCGTAGTGACACTTTTTCACATTTCCACTTTTGACCAGCACCACAGACTTTTCAGTTTCAGAATAAAAATGCATAGTTCTGTTTTTATTCATTTTTGAACACTGTGTTTTTGTGATCCACTTTACTTTTTTAACAAGCTGTATCGTCACTCCACTGCTCAGGCCAGAAATAGTAAATAAAATGAATAATCAACAAAAATGTGTGTACAATCTATTACTGTCTGACCTGATATCTAGTTCTATAGTCTTTGTTCTGATAAGCTGCTTTCAGCTAAGTCATTTACATAAATGCATCTGATTGGATAAGCCACAACACAGAGACCACACTGGCTCATGTCACTACAACTTATTTTTTTACATACACTTATATTTTTGAACACTCTTGGTCTAATTACATGTTTTGTTGATTTTGTTGAAGTGAAAAAAGTTAACATATCCAACAGGGATCAACGAAAAAATGGTATTTTTCTGCAAAGTGTAGTGCAAAATTTATTTTTATTTGCTGAATTTAACACGTCATTGTCATTAAACTTTATAACGGTTCTGTAAAGTATTTTGAGCTGTAAAGTGCTCTTAGGTGCACAGGCAACATTTTATGATTTATTTTTTTCCAATATGTTAAAATCAGCAAATATACAGAAGTGTGTTCTCTGTAGAGGATGTATTAACTTATTTTCACATGTAGCATGTAATTTGAGTGTGCCCAAACTTTTGCATGCATTAATCAGGTTTTCTAAAGAGTTTTTTCAAGTGCTCAATTAAATGCTTTGCTGGAACTGCAACCAGACTACGGACCTCCAGCTGTCGACCCCTGATCTGGATAGATGTTGTTAATGTAAGGTTTAGTATGAGGCACTGGGACATACTTTGAGCATTTCTAATAAACATAATACTTCTCAATAACAGTGTTATTTGAGAGAGCTAAACAAAGTCACTTCTGCACTTTGTTCACTCTGAATGTCTTTTGTATGCTTTGATCTTTAGATCATTTCCTCTAAAGCTAATTTATGAACTAATGTCCATGTCTTGCCATAGTTAGCCTGCCAGATACTGCTGCCCACAGCAGGAGAAGCTCAGCATATCTCAGTGCCCTGCTTTTCCCCTGCAGTGATGTAGTGTTTCCCATAATCCCCCACATGCCTAGATTTATCTGGCCCTTTGTCTTCGGGGACTGTGAACGCAGGGCTTCGGAGTAGCTCAGAGAGCATATGCTAGAAAAACACAACTAGGCTCTCTAACTGTCTGAAGTGCTAGCATAAGTCATGCAGCCTTCCTTCCCATCTCTCTATCCTTCTCCCTCCCCACCCTCGCTCTCGCTCTCTCTCTGGCTTTCTCTGAACCTACTCTCTTTCTCTTACAACACGTACGAGCGGCTCTCTCACACTAACAAATTGATTTCTGTGTTAGTTTATTTCAGGCGCTGGCTGTGCTGTGAGCAGCGCTCTTTGTGTGTCAGGCAGTATAAATAGACAGAACATCAGCAGGGGACAAGCGGCCCACTGCTCCTGAGAGACTACAGCTTTCAGGCTATGCTGAGAAGTGTCCAGATGACAAAAAGAGGTAGACTTTCAGCCCAAACACACACTGACTCACATGACAAATCTCCCCCTGCTCTGCAGCAGTGAGTCATTTTTTCTATAGGCTAGTTTATTAGTTTAGTTTATCGTGTTCATTTTGTCCCCGGCCATGTACAAAAACAACCTTAAAGAGAAATTCCACCGTTTTTTCAAAAGATCTGCATAATTCTGTTACTAAGACATGAACAAAGTCGTCTAGAGTGGTATGATGTGAAATGCTCCATTCTAGAGAAACTTGGTGAATCAGAATTGGTGTGAAGGGAATCAAAGTGGTGGTGATAGGAACCAGATGTGCAAAGTGTTCAAGTGCCTCTAAAAGCAACATCAAAGAAAATTATTATAAATACTTTGCCTGGTGCCTGAGGTGTAGTTTTATAGTAGTAGTCTTGAGATAAGATTTTGGCCTAGAACTTTAACTACTTTGTTTTACTAAAAGTAGTTTACTTGTTTAGTAAGTTTTGACTGAATGGGCACAAACTTTCACAGACACACTCCAAAGTCCAGAAGGTGGAAAGCCTTTTCAGAAGAGTGGAGGCTGTCATAGCTGCAAACTCCATATTGGTACCCATGGTTTTGGAATGAGATATCCAAGAAGCTCATTTAGGTGTCCATATACTTTTGGCCATATAGTGTTTGTTGTCTACAAAGAATTTTTTTCTCTCAGATTTACTAGTATTTTCATCATTATCAGTATTACATATAAAACTCATAACACATGCAGGTTCACTGGTGGTTTTAGATAATGAATACAATGGCTATATTTGTGTTGTAGATATTGTGACCTCTGGTTCCTGTCGCCACCACTATAAAGAAATCTAAGCCCAAGTTTTTCTTTAAAGTGGTCCATTTCATATCATAACATTCAGAGTGACTTTATGTCACAAAAATTGAACTACATGCTATGGATACATTTGTGGAATATTAAGTGAGAATAAATGCTTTGTACCACAGTGATGAACTACTAGCAAATTTCGATCTGCAGCCCCTATAAGAAGAATGAGAAGAATGTAACTGAAGCAGTACATATGCACTACATTTCATTTCATTTGCATTAATCAATTTCAATTTTGCTCAATTAATTCCTGCTCTTATGTGTCCTTCTATGTGCGTGAGTGTGTAATTGAACAGAAAGCTTCAGAGTAGGGTCTCATAAGTAAAGCAGGTAGGGAGCTAATGGATGGTATCTTGGGAGGTGGAGAACGTTATTGATCTGATTTAAATGGAGCTCCAAAGCACATTGCATAAAACACCTGTGGCAGGCCTGCGCTCTCTCGAAATCCCTTCATCTACTGTTTAGACAGAATCTCACTCTGGACTGCACTATAGGCTCAAACTGAGGACAACTGAAGTATGATTCAATAAAGAGCATAACATAGCCCATACATTGACATGTGCCTGTACTTAATTCCAATTGTAGGTTTATTATTGAAGTACAAATTCAGTCTACTAACATACTATCAGTGAAGTGTCTATTTTCTTTATCAGCACTGAAACTTCTAATCTAATCAACCATCACTGTCACAGCTTAGTGGTTTAGATGTTTATAAAAAGAACATTTCTAATTCAAAAGGCTGAGCTACATTTAAAGTCATTGTCAAGCACTCAGTATATTTGCTGTTGAAAAGAAATAATGGTAACTATACAGGAAAGGGCAACAAACGTATTAATTTTAATGCAAGAGAATGTAAAGATATTCTGTTCCAAGTCCATTCAGATTGGATGCTTTTATATTGGTTCATTTACCATGAAATTTCCACACAATGTAAAGGACCATTTTTGTTCTCAAATGATGTAGACAAATAAAAACTTTTTTTTTAAATTATATACACACAGACATGAACATATACATCAACATCTGCAGCAATGCACCAAAAGAAAAAAAAGTCTTTTTCATGTAATAATCTTTTACTTTTATGCTGCGTGGCAATCATAGCCTTATGATAATGAGCTACACTGTGTGCATAGGAGAACTGATCATTTGTCAATAATGATTCACAATCACAACTATTTATAAGCAGAACTTCCTCTGTTAAGTGAATGAAAAACTCTGAAAAAACTATAAAATTATTAGGCTAAGAAGTGTAAACAGGTGGTTAATTCAAGCATATTTTATTCTGATCATCTGGGGGGGTATTTTTATTTCATATGTGATCTTGGATTGAACTGTGGATAACCACACCTGATTACTTACTTAAACATTGAAATTTTGAGTATATTGAACTACAAACAGTATGTTACAATAACCATTACAGTACTCTGTGTTTTGCATTCTGTTAATTTATTATATACATTTCAGTGACAAGATTTTAAGGCAACCAGGTTACTTCTTACAATCTCATCACATTTTGTGACTTCTCAAACATGTATGTTTGCACATAAAATTTTGTAAAGGCTTTTAAATGTACTTCCTGGTGTGCTTCTACATTTTCTTTTGTGTGACAGAAATGTTAAGTCTTGAGTGGTAGCAGGTGGCCTGACCTGAATGTTTGACAGATATAGATGTAGTAACTAGGGTAGACAGTTATTCATGTCTTTCTATATGTTTATTATTAAAAATAAACGTAGAAATGTATTGAACACTGCTGTTCAATTAGTAGTTTAACTAATGCTGAATAAATAGTAGATGATAACGTCCCATATCTGTGGTAAAATCACTTTAATGCACAGCTTAGCTAAATCACTGAAGTAACTTGTGTGTTATTGCTCAGTTAACCTGTATATGCACAGAAACACACAGGGACATACTCACTCACACACACACACACACTCACATTCCATTTTGAGTGATCCTCATGTGCACTTGTTTTCTGCTCCTAAACCATTAATCCTCTCTTGTCTCATTAACAGGCCTCCCAGTCTCCTGACTGTATGACCCCCATTACAACTGACCCCCACTCCCACACACGCACACTCAATCCCCCTCCACTCAGCTAGCCCATCCAGCTCTAGGACTCACTTGACAAAGCCAAGATTAGATTCTAAGGCACAGAGGCAGAGTCACAACATAGATTTACTCCTCTGATAGTTTTAGTACGCCTGTTTCTTAAAGGAAAAAAAACATCCTCAAGCTTTTCCTTCACTTTGTTCCATAAATTTAGTCTGGCATTGCCCAACTTGGGAAACTAGTTGGATCAATACCGATGCACATGGAGTATTAGTGGTAACACCTAAATGCACAAATACAGAAAATAGAAACTAAAGAAAAGATCATTAAAATGGGAAATGGGACACTGATGCTACACAGATATGCAGAGGTAGTTACTACTTGGCACATTAAAGGGAAATTTCATCTACTTTATTTATTTTATATATAGTTCTATAATATTGATAATGGTAAAATACTGGGAAATAAATTTTTCGGTTTGGGGTATAATTCCTTACAACATCCTGCATATACACTATATGGCCAAAAGTATTCGGACACCTGACCATCACACATGCTTGTTGGACATTCTATTCTCAAACCATGAACAATAATATGGAGTTGGTTTCCCATTTCACGTACATTTCTTGGGTCGATGTTGTTTTTAGGGACGTTTTTAGGGACATTTTGGCAGTTTATGCACTATGTGCTTCAGAACATGGCCCTGTTCTGTGAGTCTGCATACTCAACCACTTCATGGCTGAGCTGTTGTTGCTTCTAGATGCTTCCATTTCACAATAATAGTGCTTACGGTTAACCAAGGCAGATCTAGCAAGGCAGAAATGTCACACTGACTTGGTGAAAAGGTGGCATCCTATGACAGTGACATATTTAAAGTCACTGAGCTCTTCAGTATGACCCACTCTACTGCCAACGTTTGTCGATGCAGACCACATGGCTATGTGGTTGATATTATACACCTGTTAGCAATGGATGTGGCTGAAAGTCAACAATTAGAAGATGTGTCCACATACTTTTGGCCACAATGTGTACCTGTCCTCACCGAATGGGTTTAAAAAATACAAGGTCTAAATCTTCTGTCAGAACTATCATAAAACAGTATTATGCATAATGAGGTAGCTTTCTGTGATGTAGCTTTTAAATACATTAAACGGTTTAGGTTCCAGTTGTGAATCAGATTTAATTTCAATTCTTTCACAATAAACCACTCTGAATGACTTTGTTTCATCCTAACCATTGCACTGTACAGGTAGAATTTCCCTTTAAGCCAGAAACTGTGGAGTAGAACAAGGTGAAAACTAGACACAGAATCTTTTGTCCTAATGAGTACAGATACAAGTCTGTGTTTTCAAGTAGAAACCTGAGGGCTTGGAGCATGTAGCTTGGTTCAAATGATTAGTTGTCCGTCAGCGCTCAGTGCATGTACAGTTCAATCATGTGATGTGGAAAATAATCAGAGAAGGCTAGGCAGTCCTTGAAAGCACCGCTCAGGGTTATTGTACAAAGTCGACAAGGAAATGCACAATATTTGTCTTATTAATATTCAAAGCATAGCCTCTTACTTGTTTGCCACATTGTTGTTTCTTGTCCTTTCCAGTGGTGCTTTCCAGCTGTCCATGTCTACATTTTTACAGACATTCCAAAGCATCTTTTAATTCAAAAGGACATAGTGCAGGTAGTGTATCACAGCCTCTGGAGACAGACATTTTTCTTAATTTGAGCAGTCTTCCTTCATGAATAATGATTTAAAAAAAAAAATAAAAAGAACAATTTAATGAATTCATTAGTTTCATATGAATGGTGATTGGCAGTCTAGCCTTTCTGTATGTAATTACCCCATAATCATCAGATTGCCATCATCATAAGCACCACTATCATAATCATCATCAAGGTTATTAATTTAGAAGTAAGAGCTCATTTGCAAGTCGTGAAATATTCATGCAAATTTGAAGAACGAGAAGAAAGAACAAGGCATATTCTGCCCTGATTGTGTGAAGTTCAGCTTCGGAAAGCCTCTGCCATCATCCTCATATACAGTATAAGGAAGATTTCATATATTAAAATGTATTCACAATAGGCGACATTGTACCGAAGAAACAATGACAATTATTTCCCATAAACAACCATTGTGTTAGCGAGAGGGAGGTATTACATCGTTTAAGCAAGGCAGGCATGCCCTTTAGAGCAGTATAGTGGGAGCGCTATGGGGTGATAAATTGGAGAGTTTAGTGAGATATTACTGTTATTATTTGTTTCCTACTGTAGCCTCACCCCTCTCTTCCTTTCCCACATCCCTGTGTTTTCTTTCTCTACAGGACAGATTGTATTGTTCATGCCGGGGCTGTGGAATTAGTCTCGGACCAATGACTCACATCTCCCCACAGAGAGTGGGAGTGTGTGTGTGTGTGTGTGTGTGTGTGTGTGGTGGGGGTATGGGGTGGGGGGTGGTTAGCTCAGGCAAGGAAGCTTGGTATATAGAATTTTTTCTAACAATAGTATGCAGTCACTATATCCCATTGTTTGTCTGCTTGGCAATTTGATACCTATATTGTTTCTGTCTAGGCTTTAGGAGCTTGTCAAACAACCACCAGGTATCTATTTAATGCTACATTTCATTAAGCCTAAAGATATTTTTTTCTAGAGCTGGTATGATTTTCTTATTGTGGATTGCTGTGTTAGCTTTATGTCAGATGTATTTGGAGCCCCATCTTCCAAAAAGTTCTGCTTTCGACTCATCAGTCTGCAGAACATTTTTCGAAAAAACTTGGGGGTCATCAAGGTTTTTTTTGGCAAATGTAAGATAAACCTTTATGCTCCTCTTGGTTAGCAGTGGTTTTCACCTTGCAGTGCTCCCATTTTTGGGCAGCCTCAAAATCATTACATAGTAGCCTACACTGAAAAAGGTATTTAATGGTTGCTTCAAAATTTACATGATTCAAATATTTACATTGACTTAACAGGCAAGAAATTTGTTACATCAACATAATTACTATGTAAAAGTAAAAATTAATTAAAAATTAATTTTACTTATGTAAATTTAGTTTATGTAACCTTTTGTTTGTGTCAAATTGATGTACACATTTGAATAAGTCCAGCAACATTTTTTTATGTACTTCACATTGCTAACATAGCTAACCTTGCTTCAAAATCAATAGGGCTAGCAGTCATCAATCCTGGGTGCATCTAGTTTAATTGATCTCAATTATCAAGTCAGTTTGGTTAAATGAGTAAATACACAAGGCGTGATTACATTTTCACATGGGGCCAGCTGGTGTTGGATCACTTTTTTCATTTAATAAGTGAAATCATCATTTAAAACTGTATTTTGTGTTTACTCACACTGTCTTTTTCTTAAATTGGCACTATATGTCCAAACCAAGAACCATTTAGGAAATATTTAGGAATTTGTTTTAAGACAAGCACCTTATAGAACTGGCTTTTCACTTAGTCAGTCAGTCAGTCAGTCACACACACATACATTTAGTAGGCTGAAAAGAATGAACAAGAGGGAGCTAGTAGCGCTCCAATAGCTATTTGTTCTTCATAGGAGCAGTGTTTCATGTCAGTGACACAAAGGCTGTATCTAAAACTGAAGGCAGTTGTCTTGATGCCTTGCTGCTTAAGTTAGTTCCTTATAGGGCAGCGTTTGAGATGCGCTTCAAAGTAATGTAATTTCATTGCCTAGATATGACTTTTTACTGCTAGCTGTTAGCATTAGATGTTAGCATCTTTCACTCAGGAAAAAAAAAAGCTTTTAAGAAGGCTAACATAGTGAACTTTTATAACCATAACAAAAAAGTTTTGCATTTGTATACAGACCGGTTTCTGTCCTCCACTGTCAGTGATGGTGTTGTCTGCTTTTTTTTCCTGAACACATTGGCGCTAAAACAAAGGAGTATTGGATATGTAAGGCAGTGGAGGATACCTCAGAGGAACCTCACAAGGCAATGTTTTATATAAGCATTCGATTCGGATATGACCGGGTGCCTTCTTGCCTCAGAATAGTGTCTGAGTAGGCAGCCTTTATTTTGTTTCAGACACAGCCAGTGTGTCCTTGTTAAATTCAACCTGAAATTAAAATGGACATTTTACCTTGTTAGTTCATGTCCTTGGTCATTTTAAACATAATTCAAATTATGCTAACCAATCATGACTTAGCTTCTTTTCCCTCCCCCTCCCACCACCCTGACCTATCATCGAGCGCACACAACTGCATGTGCATATATGTCAGCAGACAATCTTCTTCTCACTTTACTCTCTATTTTGCTTTTGATTTTAAAATGATCATCTATGAGTAATTTCTGTTCTTTTAACAATAACCTGACATTTCTTTTTACAGAAGACTTTTTCTATTGCTTTTGCTGTGAAAGTGTTAGAAAAGTGAAAGCATTTGGGATGCTTAAAGGCTAGCCTTCTATCCGGTGCTCCGCCTTGCCTACCTCTGAATACATACACACACACACACACACACACACACACACACATATATATATATATATATATATATATATATATATATATAATAAAATCAAGCTTTCAACAAATAATGAATCAGATTTCAGACAATTTAGCATAGCATTAGTTCAGGCAGGCCACAAAGTCAAGCTTAGGCCACAGTCTCAAATCACCAGCAGATTGGCTAAATTTGTCAGGCCATTTACTTAAGCTGCTTTAGCCTGCCCATTCTCACTGCTTCCTTGCCAGGCCACTTAACAACTTCCTACTGGCCGGTGGTTTGAATGATATGGTTTTGGGGGATTTTCTGCTGCTCTCCCTGCCTTAGGCTTTCCATGAATGCCCATGGCAGGGCAGAGAGGTCCCAGAAGTGAGCCATACTGCCAAATATTACTACTGCAAATGGGAATTGCATAGTTTCTTTGATGAAGTGGTCCTGACTAAACTATAGGTAATCAAAATATTGAAGTACTTTATTATTTTTTTTTAAAACCTGTTCACTCATAGATACATCACATTCAGAAAGAAAAATACATTCTGACTTCTAATTCATGTTGTTATAAGGGTATACAGCCAGATGTACACTAGTAGTAATGATCCCCTTATGTGATAATAACAGACATACTAATGCTTATCTTCGGTTCTTCAGTCTTAATTAAGTCATAATAATAATAATAATAATAATAATAATAATAATAATAATAATAATAATAATAAGCTCATAGTAATTTAATCTGTAATGCAGAGCCTATGGTTGAATTTGAAATCTGCTTGAAACTGGAATGTGCTAGATTAGTTGTTGGTTGAGAATTTTTTATGGATCTGTTTACTGTTCTGGATGATAGTGAGGATCCAACTCTGGCTATAAAGAGGAGTGATATCTTGATGACTAAAGTTATTCCGCACAAGTTATTCAATCACTCTTCTCCATTTCACACATCCAACTGACACCAACACCCACTGAGACGCATGCTGAAGGTTTAAAAAACATGTGAAAGTGCTTTTCTCTTTAAAGACACCAGCAACTAAAGTCAATTGTAAACTAAGAGACTAGTATAAGTGTTCAAACATTATTATTCACTTTGGCTCTTATGATGTGCTTCTGATCAGGGGTTTATTATTTGTTGTCTCACAGAAACAATACAAGATACAAGAAAAGATACAAAGCTTCAATCTGAAACCAGGACACAAAGTTACCTTTTTCCATGTTCATAACATGACTCATTTTCAAATACTCATCACTATGTACAGGCTAAAAGGGCCTTACTCTGACTTTCCTATTGTGACAGGAGATTTTAATATTGCATGAAAGCAGGGTTTTGGGATCTATAATTGACTCTGCTGATATCACTCTAAATGTAATGGGCCCTCTTACTGTTGCAATCATTGCCTTGATTTTAATTCTGACCTTTAGCATCAGCATAGATAATACAGTTTTTCTCCCCCAGACTACAGCCACTCATGTATAAGCTTTGTTCATAGTACCATCTTATCCCACAGAACTTTATAAAATAAGCAAATACATACCATCAGAAAGAGAGTAAATGTGTGTGAAACTACATGGGACATATATCAAAATGGGACATATATCAAAAAAGTGGAAAAAGAACATTACCAACCATAGGAAGGCTCTGATTAAAGTGGAATCAACATAATTGTCTGTTCTGATAGAAAGTAACAAAGATAATCCTAGATTCATATTCAGTACAATATCTTATTTAACTATCAATCATGCAGATATTGAAGTATAGATATAGACAGTCTACAGTAATGACTTTAGGAACGTCTTCAGCAGTAAAATTGAATTAATCTGTCGTTAGCTAACACAAAATTTGCCCTTATGAAAACAGCGACCTGGACCTGATTTGCAAGCTACCTCCAACAGGACACCCACAACACATATATACACATCGAATAACACATTTATAAAGAAATATCTGAGTGTTTATGAATAGCCTCCACTACTGACATTTACATACTTGGAAATGTGTTTGAAATATATATTAAAAGGCATCAAAATCTTTCATAGAACTCATAACTGGTGTTCTTAACCATTGTTCCTTTGCTTGGGAATAACGCTTCATAACTGTGTTACAAATGTAACAATTATCTGTCATATTACTTCATTACAACTTCATAATTATCTACTTGTGCACTCAATCCAGTACCTTCTCAAAGAAATAGTCAACCGCCTGTCAACAACTGTAAAATCTTGTTTCAACCTTTCTTATAAAACTAAAACTCTCAAACTAGCACTTACTAAACCTTTGATCAAGAAACCTAAACTTGATCACAGTGAGTTCTCCAATTACAGGCCTGACAAAATGCGGGTGCAGGATCCTGATGTGATATTCCAGCTATGGTTCCTCCTGCCCTCGGCACCTGCTTGAATGTTTTGGATCCATTTGCATGTGTCATTCAGCCTCCAGCTGTGATGAAAAGCCTCACTTCTTCAGAGAACTTAATGAATAGTCTATCCTCACATCCCTCTCAAACTTCTGACAGTCACGGTTTGTGTTTAGCTTTATGATTGCCATCCCCTGCATGAACCCCTCACCTCTTTCTTGGGGCCAGTTTCCTAGACCTAGATTGAACCTAGGAATGGACTACATGGAATTTTTAATGGTGAAACACCATTGTCACTGAAGTTTAATACAACACAAGACTTGTTTGCGATCCAAGCCCTTAATCTTTTAAACATGCGTTATGCTGGGCTCCTGAGATGTGGCCCAAGTAGTCCTATCATTTAAAGATCGTGAGTTGAACCCCAGTGATGCCACACCCATCACAGGCCAGGAGTCCTAGAGACTGACCTAATTGACCTTGCTCTCCCTAGACAGGTAGGATGGTCTTCCTTTTCCCCATCACTAAGCTAACCAACATGGCATCTGTTAACACTGGCAGTTAGTGTTCTTCTCCAAATGTTTTGAGCTGTCAAATGATGTTGCATTAGCTGCAGTTCTAAAAGTGGCCTCATGTATCTTGAAGGTAACACATGCTATCCTTCATCAGGCCTGGCATTGGGGGTCATTTAGTGGGACGATGCCCCAGCAATCATTCATCATGCCCCACTAAGCCCACTAGTTTGTTCTTGTTTTTATAGTAGAAAGAAATCGAAGTGAAACTGAATTTCATGCACACTAGATGATTTAGTTCTGGAGCTGGGTGTGGCCTTCATCCACCCAGTTTAGTAGTATCATGTGTAGGGTGGAGATCTAGCTAGTAGGTGGGACTAAACTGGGTTTAAAAAATGTCTTATGCCTACATTAAACCTTTTTTAACATCCTGTATGTTTGTAATGCAATGAGTGATTTTTTAACATTGGTCACTGTGGTTTATCCCATGGATCTTTCTTTTGTGTGATCCATGTCCCTCTGCTTAATCCTACTTGTGAATTTCATATCATAATTCCTCTGTCTGGTGCAGCCAAGAGGAAAATTGTTTTCCCTTTGAGTCGTCCTGTAAAGCTGCTTTGTGACAATGTCTGTAGAGAAAAAAAAAACTGTACAAATAAAACTGAATTGAATTGAATTGGCTGGATGAACACGAGGACTCTAAGGACTTTGTAAAGATTTTGTAAGTAAGTTGGCAAAGATCAATGACACTTAGGAATACTTGGTAATTCTAAACGAATACTTGGGGAAATGGGAAAATGTACCTGGGAATACATTTTATGTGTATCTCAAGAATATTGGAACCAAATAACTCCCTTTTACATTGTACCAACTTGAATTGCAGTTTGCTGGACCGTCATGCATGTTAACTGGGTCAAGGACGTGGATGAGTGCATGGAGGACAAGTAGTAAGGATAATCGCTGTTGTTTGACAGAAGTATAGAATAGATATAGCTGAAGAGTGATAAACAGCACTGAGATTGTTTGAGTTTAGTTATACTCCATCTGGCTGGCAGATGGCTCATATGGCCTACTCGGTGGGAGCTTCTGTGTTTTAGGTGTGTGTGTGTGTGTGTGAGAGAGAGAAAGAGAATTTGTGTGGGTGGGTGTCAGCGTGCATTGAATCATTGGTGTTTCTAAGATGCTAATCTGTATGTTTATAACAACCCGATGCACCAGTATATGCTTTTGTTGTTATATTATAATGGAATGTATCATATGTACACAGAGTTATTCTTTGTTTATTACCTTGTATCTACACTTGTCAGCCATTTTACCTGGTAGGCCACATGCATAGGTGCATGACCACCACACGACAATGCTGAATATATATTATTGGAGTGGTGGGCCATTCTCAGCACAGCAATGATACCAACATGGTAGTGGCTATTTTTCCTAGGAACAGATGGACTACAGTCAGTAATTATATACCTACAAAGTGTAATACACTCGTGGGTGTCAAAAGCGTTCTTTGGAACAATATCATGGAAGACCACTTTTGATTCCCTAAAGATCATTCCAGTTGCTGGCTCTTTAAAGGGGAATTCTTCTGATTTTTGAAGAGAACTTTGGAGAGAAATGTGCTGACTAAGATTTTTTTCACAGTGGCAGGTGGTAGAAATCAGTGGTCACAACCTATAGTACCTATACCACTACCTATAGTAGTAAATATTTGGGTAGTAAATATTTGGGTGCCTCATATCACCCTGCACATACTCCTCTGCCAAAGATTGCAAAACTATTATGGAACATGTACTCCTCTGCCAAAGATTGCGAAACTACACTCTCAGAAAAAAAAGTACAAAACTATCACTGAGGCAGTGCCTCTCTTGTCACTGGGGTGGTACCCTCAAGGGTTCTGTTTTAAAATATTAGATTACAAAGAGTACAATTATGTACTTTTTACCAGGGAAAACTTATTTAAGGCACAACATTGGACCTTAAAACCACTGTTGTACCTTTGAAGTACCTTTACATTGTTTGTACTTGATGTGCAGTTGATTTCTGTGAGGTAGCTTTTAGAGGCATTCAGTGCTTTGGGCGTCTGGTTCCTATGACCCCCCACTGTGAAGTTTCTCTAGAATGGAATATTTCACAGCAAACCATTCTGAATTCTAAATGTTGACATTTTAATGATTGAGAAAAATCTGTGGAATTCCTCCTTAAATAACCATTTTGTAAATTATATTTATGAACATAAGGTGTATTGTTTTACATTTAAAGAAACTCCATATAATGCAATGATTCTATATTAAAGGTCTTCAAATCCAGACTTTAAATCCAGTTTCCAGCCCTGTATTTTATAGTTTACTGACCTATTAATGTAACTTACAGAAGACCTAGCATCATACTTACCAGTGATTAGAAGGTCAAGGACCAAACTGAATCAAATGTCTGGACGGATTTAAAGATCTTGGTTAAATATCAGTTTAACAAATTTTCAAGATTGCATGGTAGGTGCACCTGATAAAATGGCCAGTGAGTGTTGGTCCAAGGTACCTAATAAGCTGGAAACTCAGTGTATCTGAGAAACAGAACAGTGTGTCCAGGCACTGAGGGAACTGACTTCAAAGGCTCATTATGAATGCTCCCCTCTGGTCGTCTGCTCTCCTCATGCCATCAGGGTTACTCCCTATATCCCTCTGGGTGGCCTGTGTGGCTCAGATCAGTAACACCAGCAACACTTCTCTCCTCTCACTCCCTTCCCAAGCCTCCACACCTCCCCAGGCTCTTTTATCTCCCCCTGACTGATGTGGTGCCCACGGTGGAAATGGAGCCAAAGGTTTGCCTGGGGAAAGTTACCTTGTGACTCTGGCTTCTCCACTTTTAAGCTTTTTCCACACACCATCTCTCTATACTTCTTCCAGCTCCCCTCTACTCACCCTACTCCATCCTCTCTTCACCCCTCTCCTCACCAAGCCCCTCGATTGCCTATTTCTTTTCTCACTTCTGTCTTCTTCTCATCATTTCTACTCTTCTCTTCCCCGCTCTTCGGGTTCTCCAGGCCATATAGATTGAAACATTGACCTCAGGCTATAGAACATGATCAATGACCACAGGACGTGCGAGTCGATCAGGCTCCCCCCTAGCCTCGGCCAGATAAATAACACCTCTAGGTCTGAGGAGATGATCAACAATGTCTCCTAGCCAAACAGGGTGAGAGAAGTTGCCTCATTTTGATGGGGGGGGAGTCTAAGTGGGCCAAAGTCGTAACGGCAGAGGTGTAGATAAGTCTTCGACAGCAGAAATAACCCATGGGCAAGCGGTGAGGAGAGATAAGAAACGGAAAGTCAAGGCTTGACCCGTTCTGCTCCACTGACTTCTACACACTGATGCTATTATTTTCTTATTGGTCAAATATGTTACATGGATACTGCATTGCAGTGCTGCACTCAGGGGTGAAAGAAAGTGTTCGTATATTCATTGGCTTCAAGTGTTTCATTCGTCCATTTCCACCAGGCACTGATTCACAGGAGTAGCTTTATCATGAAGAAGAGAGGAGGATGGAGGAAAAGATGATTGATTCATCTTTTTTTTAAAGCTCTCCGCCCTCCTGATGCATCGTCCTTATCAGTTCCCCTCAGAGTCATTGGCACAACATGGCCACATTCAGCCAGCCTATAAAAAGGGAATTAAACCAAACATCCCTCTTTCTTTCCTGCTTTCTGTCCGCTCAATAGCAGATTCTATATCTGTCTTGACAGTATAAAGCAATAATCCCCACATAAACAATGCAATCCTCTCCCTTTCTTTCATTATCACATATGTGTTCCTTAACTTGTTTGACCCATTTACATCATCCTCAGCGCTCTGTGCTTCTTTTTTTCTCCTCCTCACATTAAATCATTTACATGGGTGCCTTTTTATCTGGGAGCACAGCCTGGCTTTGATGTTGTGATTTCACATGAACAACTGAATTCAATCACATTCTCGGTGTGCATGGTGATGGTAGGGAATGTGGTGAATAAGAAAAAAATGTATCTTGGATACAAATCTTAACCGAGTATACAATCCAGGTATATTTATGTGAAGTAGCATCCTCTAGAATTTCCTTCTACAGATAACCCAGTGATATGGTTGGGTCTGAAGTGGTGTGACAATGATGGATGGACGGGAGCTGTGGAGTTTATGGAGTTTTATCCGAGGAGAGAGGAAGAGGTGAGGAGTGAAGTTATAGCTGAATGGACATAGTTATTTGAATTCATGTGAGAAAGAAAGAGAGGAGTGGGTAGCTACTACACCACTGAGATATTTCAAGCTAGTTTACACCACACTGTAGCAGGTTCAGTCTTATCCCTCCATACAGCTGGATCTCTTTCTCCTTTTTGAGTTTGTAATCAAGCAATACTGGCTATTGATCTTTTACAACTTCTAGAAATTAGAATTTATGATAAGATGTCATGGCAGGACCACCCTTATTGGGCTAAATGCCGGGACTCTATACCAGGGGTGTAGTGGGGGGCCTGACTTTTAACCCCTTAACATTTCAGACTTATTACACACTAAGGCTTATTATTCATTGACTACAAGGACTTCAATGCAACATAATTGAACTTTTCTTATGTTATAGAAGTGTGTAATAAAACTTTGGACCCATTGGTAAGAGGTTAAATGGGATGAACTTGGACCAACACTATGCTTCTAGCATATGATTTTTCATTGTAAAAACAAAAGCTATTCACTGCTAATGTTACAATGCCAGATATTACAAAATCTAAGAGTATTATGGGCAATGTCACTGTTCTCTTGCATTCTTGCATCACCAATTTTCTGCAGGCACTATCACCATGACAACGTTTACATGCCTGCTTGCTGGCATCAGTCATGCAAAAAGGCACTATATTTTTCACAATGCAACGTGTACACACAGCATTAGCTTGCTCCACTTTTTCTCCTGATGCTGAGATCTTATCCGAGCTGTGCTAACACTTGTAAGCCACTTACCAATCTAGGGGGTAGTAGTCATTGACCAAGAGAAAGGAAACAAAGTTCAGCCCTGTAAAAAAAAGTGACAAGAACATCAGTGTATTCAATCAATCACTCTAAAAATCTACACCTAATTAGCCGTTACTTGCTGTGGTGTGCTGAATACTGTTACAGTAACTAATGTTAGCCAGTTAAATGTGAGGTAAGCAATTGTGTGTCGTGTTTAATAATCAAAAATGCTTTCTTCCCCTCCGATTAAGGTGATGTTTGGTAATTTTTGAACAGTTTAGTTATAGTTATAGCTAGTGGTCATCATCCTCACTATAGTGATGCCTTAATTCTTGCTAGCTGCCACCCTCAACCCATAACCAAGCCTCTCTAAAGTGAGAAATCTGGCTATGCCACTACAGTATAATAGCTCAAATCAGGGTGTTAATGTGTTAACTGCTGGTTAACCCAGATCACTGGAGACTGCAAGAACAATTAGCATTCTTGCTAAGTTTAACTCTTTGTTTTCAGCTTTGCTTCTACTGGTAAGAAATGCTCCTAAGAAACAGATCTCCCTCCCCCATCCAGAGGGGTTTTAAAGAACTGTTCAATAAATGAGATAACTGAGACCATGGGACCACTGGATCTCACATTCTCTGTAATATAATTAAGAGCAAAGCTAACACACTTTTCACACTTTAAAATAAAGGATCTTACAGGGGGATTCCACTGATATTTTAAAATTTCTACATAATTCAATCATTAAGGTGTAAGCAAAGTAATTTAAAGTAGTTTGATGTGAAATGAGCCTGAAATGAGCCATTCTCAAGAAACTTACTGAGTCAGAGTTGTTCACAGTGGTGGTGATAAGAATCAAATGTCTGAATTTTAATGCCTCTGAAAACTACTTCACAGTAAGTTATTACATGGAATGCTTATGGATATGCTGTCTGATGCCTGAGGCACTGTTTTATGATAGTTTTACAATAATTTACCACTGTTTTTCCATAATCACTGTTTATAAATTCAGAAGATGTGTAGATTCATTAGTTTTTTAGAAAGTAAATAACATGGCCATGTTTGTGTTGTAGACATTGTGACCCCTAGTTCCCATCACTACCACTGTAAAGAAATTCAAGTCAGTAAGTGTATCTGCAATGTAACATTTCACAAGAAACCACTCTGAATGATTTTTTTTAAAAACCTCACCAACTGAATTATGGAGATGTTTTGAAAAATTGGTGGCTATCCAAGCCAAGAAACATTTAACCCCTTTAAATGACTTTTGGCTTGGATGTACAGGTCTTGGAAAAAAACTTTAATTGGTGTAGAACCTTTACATTATGTAAATATATTCTGGCATCACTCCAAAGGTGCCTTTTTAGCACTTTTTATGAGTGTTGGGAAGATTACTGTTCACACACAAGACTCACACACATATTTTTGTATGCATATTTTCAAAACTAAAACATCCACTTCTTGTGCACTCTTGAACCATAGCTGGCACAAGTATCACATTAGGATGTAATGATGGACTGGAATGGTGTAGACTGATAAGAACAGAGCAGTCTTGGTTGCTAGCATCGCAAAAAACATTAGAGGCTTTTTCCCTTTCTCATTTTGAAGCAGGAAAGTAGGCATGAAGGCTTTCATAGCAAATAATACATGAAAGATTGTACAGCACTTATAGTTATGCATATTTTCTTTATACAAAGGCTTTTCATTAATTTCTCTACCTGATTCCTTTAGTGAAAAGAAACATGGAATAAGAGCAAGAGAGCGAGAGAAAGAGAGATAGAGAGAGCAGGAGAGAGAGAAGGGAGAGTAGAAGCACCTGCAGATGGCCCAGCAGGAGGTAGTGAATGTTCCCTCCTCTCCATGTGGGGATGAAGGAGCGTATTTGTTTTCTTCTTCAGCCTGTCAGGCTTGCATTGCCTAAACAGGCGCCGGCTGCCTGGTCCCCTTTTTCTTCCCACTTAGACTCTTTTTAATGATAGTGGATCAGTCCACTCCATGCAGAACAAAGTGCTTTATTCCAGCTTCTGAGAGTGTAAGAGTACTGAAAAGGGTGTGTAATGTTACTGTGAAGTCCCCTTCAGTAATAATAATCCTGTTTGATGATGTTGGCACCACAGGGGAGATAGAATTACAATGAAGTGAATAGCAGGGCCTGATTTTAAAAGTTTCAGACAAGACAGCCACATGGAAACTCTTTCCATTGGTTTGGCCAAAAATCTAATTTAAACGCAAATTTACACAATTTACTTTTTTCCCTTGTTCAGAATGTAGCTGCTCAGCCTTAAGGCCAGAGTACGCAGACGGGACGAGCGCAAACAAACACAAACAAACACAAATGTTCAGTTGGTGTGCCATACCCGGATCGTTGAAAGATTCTAGAATGTTTTCTTCTCATTCCCTGTAGTTCATCAAGCTGGCTTGACAAAGTCAACTTACTGTTTTTCATTTTATTATTCTATATTTTTTTGTACCATTTTCACAGGTCACAGTTTTGGTGCTAGAAAAACAAAACTATACAGGCTTGTAAAATCTATACATGAATAATGCACCGCACATTTTTGTACAGCAATATTTAAACACTTTATTTATTTGTTTATGTATGTATGTATGTATGTATGTATGTATGTATGTATGTATGTTTGTATATATGTTTGTATGTATGTTTGTATGTTTTTAGCTGTAGGAAATAAATGATGGAATGAATGTCCACCTGCCACAAATAATGTCACAAAAGACATCTCTCACACTGCTCCATACTGATGTCTCTGTTACTGATCTCTGACACTGTCTCATACATATTACATTAAAGACCCACATACATGCTAGTACACACACACACACACACACACAAACACACATATATATATTGTGCATACCCAATATACATCTAAATTATAATATAATTGCTTTAAAAATTGCTTTTAAGAAATCTCTAGTAACCTAGACTTGGTATTAAGGTTTCTTTCATCCATTTTTTATAGATAATAATATGTCATGCAGTGTCAAAACCCACAGAACCGGGTACAGTTGAGATTATTGATTTATATAAATTTATATTTAAAACTCCATGTGGTTTGTGACAAGTGTGTAATGATGTAGGCATGTAATCTTTATGATGCTCAACTAATTACTATAAGCTACTAACAGTTCTAGTTAAAACATCCATCCACAAGTACAAGTTACTCATTTTCAGGGTCAGAAAAAAAGCAAAAAACTGTATCTACTGCCTCTTTAACTCTTCCATCCTTTGAATCTTAAAACCAACCAGTTACAGCTGTGTCCTCCCAACAAAAGCTGCTCCCAGAGGATTCACTGACATTATATTCCCCTAGATGCTAGCATTCACACAAGCAACTACCCAGACACACTTTATGTCAAAATCCTGCTGATTTCCCTGCACAAACAAACCTATTAAACCTGGCAAGTAACAGATAAGTTTAATGAGGTGTGTTTGAGCAAGGAACTCGCCAAAATGTACTGGATACAAGCCCTCTGGGATCTGCATTAAAGAAGCCTGCCTTGTGCATCTAAAATAGTTAATGAAAAACACTGGAACTGGACATTTAAGATGTAGAGTAAGATCTTATGGCCTGGTGAGTCAAAATTTAAGATCTTTTTATGTAACAGAAGGCAGTCTCTAAGACGCTGAAGCAATGTTTATGTACCATGTCGAAATATTTCTACAACTATCAGTCTGGCATTGTGGATAAACAGTGCAAGTTTGAGAATTTATAACAATATCAAAAATAGATGATTTGTTTTTGATTTAAAGCTTTGTGAATGCTGGTAATTTCAAACAAATGTTGATTCACCACCTGAGAAACATTTGATTGGGAAGAAATTCATTCTGCAGGAAGATAATGATCCCAAGCTTAGGAGGTCTTTACATATCCAACAAAGGTGTTCTCAGAACAATGCAGTATCCACCCTGAGCCCAGACCTCAACGATTTGTGTTTAAATTAGATTTTTGGCAAAACCTACTGAAAGAGTTCCATGTGGCCGTCCTCTATTATCTATTGTCCGAAACTATTCAAATTAGGCCCTGCTATTCACTTCATTATAATTTTATCTCCCCTGTGGTGCCAACATCATCAAACAGGATTATTATGACTGAAGGGGACTTCACAGTAACATTACACACCCTTTTCACTACACTTGCACTCTCAGAAACTGGAAAAAAGCACTTTGTTCTGTATGGAGTGGACTGATCCAGCATCATTAAAGAGAGCCAAAGTGGGAAGAAAAAAGGGGACCAGGCGGCTGGTGCCTGTTTAGGCAATGTAAGCCTGACAGGCTGAAGAAGAAAACAAATATGCTTTTTCATCCCTATATGCAGGAAAGGGAACATTCAGTACCTTCGGCAGGGCCATCTGCAGGTGCTTCTCCTCTTAATGGTAGTTTTGACTGGAAATTACATAAATAAAGTGTGTTCTCTGACTTTTGCACAGTACTGTAGCTCCAATGGAAAAATTAGAGAACCAAACTTCAGACTCCAAACTCAGTTTATCAACCATATCGGGAGACCAGGCCAAACCTTCACTCTAATATCTGTGTGTGCACATATATATATATAATCATGTACATTAAACTCAATAAGAAAATTCCTCTGCAGGTCCACTGATACTTCACATCCACCTGGAAGGGTGAAAAGGGGTTGAATGTTTAAGTGAATGCTGAATAAGCTAAAGCAGCAAGGCCAGGCTTGGGAGTGGGAGAGAGATGTCTAATTACAGCTGTTTTGATTGAATGGCTCAGGGGGAGGCTTTAATTGCACTACAGAGATGGTATGTGTATCCGAGTCTCTACCCACGCTGCATCACTGCCCTCACCCCTGCACTCCTGCTGTGTACTCAGGACTCCTGTAATGAGACTGATACACACGCACACATGCACGCAATGGAAGTGGACGCATACTAATCATGTAGACAGAATACTCAACAAACAGGGGCTGGAATTATTATTGTAAAAACATTATGCAAATGTAGAAAACAATGCTCATGTATTCAGAATTCACAGTTGCATCCATGAGTACAATAAAACAGTACATATTGCGCTTTCTAGGGAGAAGAGTTGTTATACAAATGGAGTGGAGGAGTAGATTGAAAGGGCATCAGTATTAAATACGTCCTCTTAAAAGACAACATGACTGGGATTTCATTTGTATTAATGTATCTGCATTACAAAAGCTAAGCTGCAGCTGTGCTGTGCTGTGGTGTACCATGACTGTTAGCGCTAGGCTTTCAGTTTGGGAACTTGGCTTTCAGTCAGTTTAAAAACTTGGTCAAAAATGAGGAAAAAACTACAGTAATGCTAATTTCTGCTATCACCCCTATGATATTCTATGATATGTGAGTGCTAAGCTAATTAACACTAGCACAAAATTTGAAGCATGTAAAACATATTACATGTTTTATTTAAAGTTTATAACAGACACTAACACATATATTACCTTGTATCTTGTAGTCTTGCAATGATTCTTTCAGTAAAGACTGCTGGCATAGAGCTATTGCTGTTTTCCATTTCTAACTGACTGAAAAGCATTTTCAACTCACTTACCACTCATACTTGCAGTCAGTGAAATATCTAGGATCTGACAAAGTGAACTATCTTCCACCCATTGGAAATCAAAACATGATTGGTTGATTCCACTGTCAGATTCTAGCTATGAAACTTAAGGCCTTCCGTTCATCTCCTGAAAAACACGATGATTTTCTTAAATAGAAATGAACAAAAAATGACAGATGTATTCATTTTGCAGAAAGCATTAGGCCTTCTCTGAAGGCCTGGAAGGCCCTAAGGGTTCCGCACAGCAGCCAAGACAGATGAGTCCTTGGTCACACTGTCTTATGAAGGCTCCTCATTTGTATTACATAATGTAAAATGGAACAGTCTACCAAGGCCACTCAGTCACAGCACCAGAAAGGGGAAATTTGACAGAGGAAATACTGTTGATGTGAAGGATATTTAGCGAGCAAGCAAAACATTAATTTTGTAGTTAAATGCTATTAAATGCAATGAAATGCTATTAAACGCAAGCTAAAAAAAATTTTCAACTCACTGAAAGCGGGCAGATATCAAATACTTCATTGGATTTACAACCTCTTACACAGATAAACAACATTTTACTAAAATTTTTTTTGCCTTTTTAAACAATGGAGAGTACTTGTATAGTATTTTTACATGAACATGAAAAAACTTACTGGAACATGAATTCTTTACATGTGGTTGCAGCTGCAGTGGTTTAATCTGCCAATATTTCTCCTACACTTTCTTCAGGTGTGACACAAGTACAAAGGACCAGGGTCGACTCTTACCTTTAGGGCACCCAAGCAGAACTTTTTGGGGCCTCCATCTAGCTGATGTACTGTAAAGATTATATGCTAACCAATAATGACTGCTATAAGCTATCTAAATTACATACGTTTGCAACCGGCTAATTGTGTATGACTGATGATGGGTGCTTGTTTGGATTTCTAATAATTTACAATTTAAATTACAGATAACCTTCTCAGCATTCTCGATCAAGGGCTCTGACTCACAACCCAGTATTTCTTGATTATCCAGCTATCTTTAAGCTTAATTTGATCTAATCCTAGCGGCAGTGGTGACAAAGTTGCTTTATTAGCATTATAAATGCTTTACTTTCTACAGTTTTAGGTAGTACACTTTCTTTTTCTTTCTTTAACAACTCATGACTGGCTGTTCATCATAAACGCCACACACACACACCAGGATCAATCACAGCCTGAATATTTAAACATGGATTAAAACGATTAAACGCTGTTGTAAAACGAGTTACCTGCGTTTGTGTTTGTTAGAGGTTGTGAAGCTTTAGTTTAGTGAGAAAGCCTAAGCCTAAGCCTAAGGACCTGCTTTGTTAGACAGACCTCAGGTTGACTACTACTTGTTCAACTGTAAGATTAAACAAATCGCATAATGTTATATAAATACCTTTCTCTTTAAGCTTTTTCTCTTCATCTTCCCTTTTTTTTAGTTTTCAGCTCACAATGTTTCAATTATTTTTTGAGACATGATTAATCAGTTGCTTCTTTTCCCCCCTCACTCGAGCATGTTAAGCACAAATGGGATTAGTTTTACATGAGGCGGTGGGGTAATGTCATTTTTAGCAGCGTTTCTTAGAGATTTTGGCACCTTTAACCTCCTGTAAAACATGCCACAGAAATAGCCTTGGGCTATATTAATCCCATGCAAATCAACATTTCAGCAAAATGCTATCATATTGTGTAGAAAAGACGTTTCTTAAGTATGAGGACACTCAAAGAAGCGTTTACAAGTGTTCTTTATAGCTAAAATCAAGCCAAGATGTACTATCCTACCCCAAGTGTACAACAATAAAACTTAAAAATGATTAAAAAAAGCTGATTTTATGCAGTAATGTTGACTGTTGGCTGTGAATTTCCAAGCCAATGACAAAGGAAATGATATGTTGCATTCAAATAAAACAGCTGGGTGAGGTAAACAAAACAGCTAAATTAGACATTTTGACATGTTTCTGCTCTTTTCTGGGGTAAAGGCAGTGTGTAAATGGAGCAGTGACTTCCATCTATGTCATTTACACTGAGATTTCTTATCTTGTACAAATTAGCGATTTACATTACAGATGTCATATAGTAAATTGGCATTAAGCAATGTCCTCACAGGAAACTAATCCTGTCTTTATCGTATTTTAGACAATATTAGATTGGTAAGTATTTTAGACAACATTAGATTGGTAGAGCAATAACAACAGAGGTTGCTAGAAGGCCCTCTGGTGGCTGCGGGGCCCTAAGCAGCTGCTTTTGTTGCTTATTAGGTAGAGCTGGTGTGAGACAGAGGACTGCCAAGCCTGCATTTCTTAGCTGTGTTTGAATGATCCCTCCAATTGGAACAGCCTTCTATGATATAGCAATGCAGCCACCTAGTTTGCAGCCTACCTTTTGGAATGCAGCTAATATCTCTTGTTGCATTTACGTCAATCCAGAAGTCCAAAGTCACAATGGCAGAAGGGACACTTAAGTGTCTTTTGATCAGTTATTGAACTGTTTTACTGGCCCTTTTTCTCCCAGCATGTGTCTCCAAAGTGTAATTAACTACATACTGCATTTTATGTTTCTAAGGGAAGAAATGATGAGGAATGGATGACAAAGGCCTTTTAGCAGACTCATTGAAATCTTAATTAAATACATCTTCTTAAAAAGCAACATGACTTGGATTTTTCTCATTCATGTTCTTGTCAATATCTGTGACTGCACATACACCAGAGATCATTGGAGATAAGCTGTGTCCAATGTCATAATGGCAGTGGGATACTAATGTGTCTTATAATCAATTATTGAACTGTTTTACTGGCACTTTTCCCCCAGCTCATGCGGGCAGGCTCCGATTTCTTATCTATTTCATCAGATACATCTTTTTAAAGGCTAAGCCTGCAGAATAACTCTTTAGGATGGATGGTATCAAGCCAAAACATCTGGGAGACACAGAGGGAACCCCTTTTATCTTTTTGCGGTTACCAGATACAGGGCTGCTGTTGCATCACCTGCTGATTGATCTGCCTGCAGTGACAGCGGCCTGCTAGTTGCATCCACTGTCTTGTGTCACGCCTGAATTTTAAGAAAAGGGTATATGCTAATGAGCCACCTTTGGGATGTAATGTCAGAAACTGTTTTTTATGCACTTTTTATGTGTATGTTTTGTGATATGTGATATAAAGTAAGTGTGTTTGAAGTTTTGTGTTGGATGAAAAGGTTGGAGTAAATCTGAACAAATAATTGTTTGATTGCAATTGGAAAAAAAAGTATTTGTGTAAATATGTTCCACATAATGTCATTCCATTATCAGTCATGTGAGATGGAATAGAGGATAAAGGGGCATGGGAAAGAAAGAAGAACACCCTGAAATGTTAGACGCCAGTGTGATAAGGACATGAATAAGAATGAAGTAGATATGTAGGCTACACTCTCAGAACCAAGACCTTATTGTTATTGCTCTTTGTCAGGCGACTCTATACAAAGGAGGGGGCGATTTTAACACATTCAGTAGAAATATTTCCATGTGAAACCTTATGCTAGTGAAAAATAAGCTCAGATAGAAGAGGCACTGTGGCTTCAATAAAGAGACAGCAGCTTTCCATCAGATGTAATTACAGGAATCCTCTGTACTGACGACTGTTTCATCAGTCTAATCTACCTTCATCTAGCAGCCAGATGGACTGTCTGAATTGTGTCAGTAAATCATATCTACATGAAGGTTTAAAGCCAGTAAGAGGCATTGGAATAATATAGAAACCAATGAAAAGCAAAGCCCTGATGGATTAACTGCTGTTTGGATTGTTGTGTGTTTGTATTTGTACTTGTTTTTATATATTTTTTTGGACAAAAGTGTCCTGATTTTGTTTACATGTTAATTCCACATTTCATTTTTATAACTGAATAAGCAAAACCATGTTGTTTTTATTATTGATATTATGATTTCATTATTGATATTATTATTCTCTCTCTCTCTCTCTCTCTCTGTAATATATATATATATATATATATATATATATATATATATATATGTGTGTATATGTATATTCCACACTGTTGGAATAAAAAAAAACTCTTTAACTCTTTATGAAAAAACGTTCTGAAATTTTGACAGAAGTTAATGTAAAAATATTTTTTTTCCATGTAATTTTAAGAGCTTTTCTATTGGTTCATTCAACATTAAATTTTAACATAATGCAAAGTGCAAAGTGCAAAAAAGTAAGAACAAAAAATGGAGATACAAGGTTTTTTATGTGACAAAAACACTGTATTAGGGACATATTACTTAGTAATATATAACTGTATATAATTATATAATACAATAACCTTTATGACCATTTATGTCACTTTTTTTAAGGATTTCATGATAAACGGGCCATTAAAAATAATCCAAAATTATATTCACTTGCATCAAAAGTTTAGAATGCTTTCTTCTTCTGTAAAATTTACCATTTTGGAAATAGGAGGTTTAGATTTGACATTGACTATATGTAGGGTATACGTTCATAAAAAGAATATAGGGCATATTAGCATTATACAAGTAAATACATACATAGAATTCAAATGGGATTTATTATATTTACACAATCATATATATATATATATATATATATATATATATATATATATATATATATATGAGGCATATTATTGACAAACACGGGACATGTATATGAACCCACATCCTGACACTGTCTAGAAATAAGTGTTGTGTGTTGGGGGTCGCAGATTGATCTGATTGCACTGACTCAGACAAACAGTGACAGTAGGATGAATGTGATTAACCTCTAAATCTACCCCCATTTGATTTATTTGCTTAATGAGTTCACTTCACTCCAGCTGCCAAGCAAAGTCACTGTACAGCAGTTTCTTCCTCTGCCATTCACATCAAATTTGCACCGTATTTACTGAAGGTAAGTCAACAGTCAGTCCTAGTACATGCAGTAAAAAGCACACGGCTGAACGTCAGATTGAGACACAGGCCAAGCGTCTCCAGTAGGTGAGTTTTTAGAAAGCTCTTTGGGTGGTCTGAGAGAAGGGCGATCAGAGAGAGGTCACAGAGAGATGACTGGGAAGTGAGTCAAGGAAGGGCTGTCATTCTGGAAAGGTCCAGTGCTCTTTGATTTTGTCCTGTGGCAGTCACTACTGTACAGCCCAGAGGAAGGACATGTCACGTCAGACTTTCTTCAAAGATAATGACCACTGAACAACACTAACAACCAACTTAAGTGCTAGCCATCTTTACTGCAGACCTTCAAAGGACCTTTACGTTCATGACTTTGATCCATTAAAGAGGTTCAAATCATGCACTTACGTCATATAAAACCTTTTATAAAACAGTTAGTTATAGTTCTAAAATCTGATCGACTGAATTACATTGTAAACTGTTGAAAAATATTGTGCTGTTCTATGAATAATTTTTGACCTTGTTTATTATGGAAATCCATTCCTGCCATGAGAAAAAATGCCTGCTTTCTCCCCTCTTCTGTATCTGGCAGTAGTATGTCAAAATATTGACTTAGTATCTCAAACTAATGACCTAGTTTCTCAAAACATTGACTTATTATCTCAAAATAATAACTTATTTTCTTGAAATTCAGACTTAATAACTCAATTTCATTGCTTATTTTATTTTCTTATTTTGAGATACTATGTCAAAATAATAAGTTACTAAATTTTAACAAAATAAGTAATTATTTTGGGATAATAAGCCATTAATATGAGATACAAAGTCATTATTTCAACATAGTAAGCCAATACTATGGGAAAGTAAATAATTATTCTGACCTACTTCTTCCATATTTTGAGAAAATTAGTAATTATTTTGTGATGCTAAGTCAATAATTTTAGTATGTCATTTTGAGATACTAAATCAATATTTACAGAAAATAAGTCAATATTTTGACACATCTGCCAGAAACAAAGATAGTTTACATATTTTCATCACATGCATTTACATATTGACAGTCAAAAGTATCTGTAATTGAATCAGATTGCTTTATGGCACACAATTTCCAAATCAGCTCATTACATGACAGTAAATTGCCCATGTTCAATTCTATTCTAACCTTTTCTTGCCTCTAACATCCCAGTTTTACAAGATCCTTTTTCATTTTTGTTCAGTTTCTTAAACTGACAAGATGGCTGTTGAAACCAAATAGCCTCATGAAATAGTCATTGCAGTCATCAACAAGTGCTTTACAACTTCATGTAGCAAGAGGGTGAGCAACGATGAGGCAAAGTAAAGATTAACCAAACTGCTGCTTTATTTAGGCTAACCGGCTTGAAGGCTACTGAAGTTAAACTCAGAGGACATCAATAACTGAACGAGAAGCAGTGACACCCATGTTAATTGACAACAACCCTGGGGGTGGTGCCATCACCATATGCAGAACAGCAGGGAGAGGTGTTGCTACAATACTGGAGGAGTTTCGTTTCTGAAATCTGTCTTGGAGAGACAGATGCATTTATAATGATATACCATCTGGCTAAAATGCATCTCGGACCACCTCCTGAAATGGCTTGACAAGAATAATCCTGATCGAGATATAATCAAAGACACATGTAATGACCAGGTGTAAACAGGATCTATTGCTGTTTAAACTGTTTGCTTGGCAATCATAGCCTACTGTCAACAAATCACATTTCTTGGTGAAAGAATTCTCTGGTATGATTATTATTAATAAAAACATTCTTGTATTTTACTGTATGATATTTATTTACATTTCATCAGATTTGTGTTGTGTACCCTTTTTGTCATGTTAAATCACTGTAAGTCACAGCCTCTCCTGGCTTACTGCTTTATTCTAAATCCATGAGTATTCTTGACAAGACTTTTCTCCAAATGCAGCAGCTTTTGCTGTAGACGCTTGTCACCCATGCTTCTCTAATCTCACACTTATGCATTCAGTGCATTCTGGGAGATTTGAGCCTTTATGACTGAAATCACAGCACTATTGAGGGAGGCAGTATGGAGCTGACAGACTCATTTTGATAATGGTCGAGATGGCGTGCTGTGGTCTCCACACTCACTGGGGCTTTTAGAGCCAAACAGCAGGCTCCTCTTCCTGTCACCTCCCTGATGAGGCACCCTGGCTGTCGTAACAGTGGTGCTTAAAGGCCCTTTTACGACCAGCGCATTTGCGACAAAGATGACATTTCCACTGAGACGCGTCCTCCTCGTTCACTTAGCCAAGCTGAGGAAGTCTAATCGGATCACGGATGAACCAAAGCCTTGGGGAAGAGCTGAGCTACCACTGAGCGTGGCCTGTCTGGCTAGAGGTGATTTATGGTCAGAACCAGGGCATGCTAACATGCTAGCAACAGCTGAAAGGAGATTTCCACTCCCACAGCCTAACGTAGATTGTGTTTACATGCATATGTTCTTTTTTTGTGATCTTCACTAACATTTGCTATACTACTTAATTGGAATGATCTAATTATGAATTTAATTATATACAGAATTATGCAGTGAATTGTGTGTACAATCTGTAGTTGTAAGTTTGAAAATGACTCTTTTCCATTTATTTCAATGTCACACAAGACAACAATGTGGCAAAAAGGATGGCATTCCTTCTGAAAAACAACACTGTATGCACAACAATGACTTTTCATCAAATTCACGTCATCAAAATGTTTCATCTTTAACTTAAAAACACAAATATCAATTTAAATGGTAGAATTTGCTTGCACTTCCGACTTTCTTCAATCATGCCAATGAACTATGAGTGAGAAATAAGTCATACAAAATTACACCATTGTTGGCTACCTGGATTTCGATCTGAAGTAAAAACGTACAGTTCAGTACAAAAGTCAGAGGCACACTTCACCTATTTGATTTACAGTCAAAAGTATACATTATTCAGTTTTCAGCATAAGCAATAAGGCAAACTAATATCGCTGCTGTCGGGACTAAACTTTGTATCATTTGTGTCGTTTTTCAGTTTTTGACATAGTTTGAAAATGCCTGTTGCCCTTTACATTGTATGTAAATATCTTGCTGAGTGGACCAACAGAAATGCCCAAAAATGACATGGGAAATAAGTCTGGTTACTTTGACTTACATTAAAAGCAAAGAAGTTTTTTCCTTCTCCTGTAAAGTTATCATTTTGGAGATACAAGGTTTTGTTTGACAACAGTGATATATTTAACAGAAAATTACACATATACTACAACAATTAAATCGTTTTTTTGTATTTAGTATGCCTGCTTTTTGCCTTTATTATAGCTTCCATTCTTTTAAAGAGGCTTACTTTCAGTTTGTCAAAGAAATCTGCAGAGATATTTTTCCACACCTCCAAAGTTCAGTCTTAGAAGTTGGTTGAATTTTCTGCTTTTCACAATCCAAGCAATCCCGAACACATTTAATAATGTTCAGGTCTGGACTCTGGGGTGGTCAGTCTATTGCTCTTAGAACACCAACACCTTTGTTTGATTTGCAAATTTTCTTTCTTTTTTGTCTATTCCCTTTTCTCAGTAATGGTTTCTTGTCAGCTACACATCCTTTCAGACTCCTCTCACAGTTAAAGGATGGACAGAAACACCTGTGGATTTTTTTCAGATTTGAAGCAACAGTGGAGCTTGATTTTCTCCTCTTTCTCAAAGATGAAAGCTTTACGGACTGTTTATCTGATGGTGACAGTTTCGGAGTCCTGTTTTCTCTAAATCTTTGAATCATTTTTTGAACTTCAGTTTTGTAAACTTCTGCTTTTTCATTTATTTTCCTCAGACTTCCTCTTCTTTATGACAGTGAATGATCTTTTATCTAATCTTCTTAGAAATAGCTCCTAAAAAATTAATAACTTTAAAAAATAAAGTACTTTAAACTAGAAATTAAATAAATAAATAAAGGGTGGTCTCTTATTTTTGCACACTACTGTATGCATATAGCCAAGTTAACATCATCAGTACATATTTACTGTTCTGAGTGATAGAAAATGTATATAAGCCTTATCACACTATGTATATTAGGGAGGAATTTAATAACTCAATATATTAGTCAGGCATTGCCATATGCAGCCAAGTGCCCCAAATGCCACAAAACATAACAGTCAGTGCTTCCATGGCTGTGTATGAAAATTCCTTCCCTGTCCTGAACATTTTATTCATTTCATTATTTATTTGGACCACAGATGCACCTATGTTGCAGAAAGATGCCTTAGGCATAAATGTAGCAGTGAGTAAAAAAGCAAAGTCATGAGGAGATTTGTTCTGACACCGGTCATCATAAGCTCCTCTAGTGTTAGTAATAAGTGGACATTTTTTATTTATTTACTGTTTGCTTTTGCACACCAACCTTGAAGCTTGATTTGGATTAAAATAGTTAACTGGTGGTCTAGTTTTATTATCATTTTATCTTGCTGTTTCTCTCAGCCCTATCACCCAGAAGGACAAGTGGCTTAGAAAATGTGTGTCTGTGCGTTGCTCTCAGCCATGTCATTACGCAGGGTCATACAGTTTTCATGAGGAAAATACTATTTGCAGCACATGGTCACTGCTGCACAGTGCAGGTTTTCTATTTACAGTTACAAATGATAGATTTTAGTGCAGCAGTAGATTAAATATGACCACTGATACCCTTTTAATATATATTCCATATCAATATAGTATCAGTCAATAAAACTGGTTCAGTCAGAGCACGCTAAAGATATCAGATTTCACAGTGAGGAAAGAGTAGAAACATCTATGTTTGCAGAAAATAGCAAAAATGGATTCCTATCCCTACAGCGTACCCACTGGCACAAAATAAGGGATAAGGGGGGTGAGGGGGACATGGCTTATACACTTTTTTTGATTATGCAGCACCATTTTAGAGGGTCTTGGGGTGATTCTCACAAGATGTACATAGCCAATGTTACTGATTACAGGTTTTTGGGAGTGTCCTTCTTGTCAGTCAAACAGATTGGCTGTGTGAATGAAGATGCACCACATGTACTATGAGCTGTACAAATTGGTCTGTGTGAATCATCTCTTGGCAGTTGGCTAAAAGTAAACCCTCCTACTTATTATTTATCAGCATTACACAATTACTGCCTCTCACTGTTTTAAGTACTCAACTCTGGTCTGCTAAATTGGTTCAGTCTTAAACATAATTGGGTATCAGTCTTGTCTCGGTCTCAACACCATTTGGACTTGGTCTTGTCTCAGACTTGACATCATTTTGAACTTGGTTTTGTATCAGTCACGATATCATTTGGACTCTGTATTGTCTCAGTCTCAACATCATTTGGACTCTGTATTGTCACAGTCTCGATATCATTTGGACTTGGTTCAGTATCAGTCTCAACATCATTTGGACTCAGTCTTGTCTCAGTCTCACATCATTTGGACTCTGTATTGTCTCAGTCTCAACATCATTTGGACTCTATTGTCTCAGTCTCAACATCATTTGGACTTGGTTTTGTATCAGTCTCAACATCATTTGGACTCAGTCTTGTCTCAGTGTCAACATCATTTGGACTCTGTATTGTCTCAGTCTCAACATCATTTGGACTCTATTGTCTCAGTCTTGACATCATTTGGACTCGGTCTTGTCTCAGTCTCGATATCATTTGGACTCTATTGTCTCTGTCTCAACATCATTTGGACTCTCTTGTCTCAGTCTCGACATCATTTGGATTCTATTATCTCTGTCTCAACATCATTTGGACTCAGTCTTGTCTCAGTCTCAACATCATTTGGACTCTATTGTCTCAGTCTCGACATCATTTGGATTCTATTGTCTCAGTCTCAACATCATTTGGACTCAGTCTTGTCTCAGTTTCAACATCATTTGGACTCTATTGTCTCAGTCTCAACATCATTTGGACTCAGTCTTGTGTTAGTCTCAACATCATTTGGACTCTGTATTGTCTCAGTCTCGACATCATTTGGATTCTATTGTCTCAGTCTCAACATCATTTGGACTCTGTATTGTCTCAGTTTCAACATCATTTGGACTCTATTGTCTCAGTCTCAACATCATTTGGACTCAGTCTTGTGTTAGTCTCAACATCATTTGGACTCTGTATTGTCTCAGTCTCAACATCATTTGGAATCTATTGTCTCAGTCTCGACATCATTTGGACTCAGTCTTGTCTCAGTCTCAACATCATTTGGACTCTATTGTCTCAGTCTCGACATCATTTGGACTCAGTCTTGTCTCAGTCTCAACATCATTTGGACTTGGTTTTGTATCAGTCTCAACATCATTTGGACTCTGTATTGTCTCAGTCTTGACATCATTTGAACCCAGTCTTCTCTCAGCCTCGGGGTAAAATGGATTGTTCTCTATGTCAACAATACCTTAAAAAGGAAAGGGGCTTAAAAGTATAAGCCCGTGGGTCTACCATGTGCCTGATTAATTCATAACGCAGCAGTAAATACAGCTTGTCAGAATTAAGAAATAAACAGAATTATCAAACTAATCCACTGAGAATGTAGAATTAACTGCTCACCACTCCCAGAACTTCAATTGCATCCAGCAGAAATGCCAATGCTGTCATAATGAGTCCCATGAAATTCTACTATTAAATGTTTATCTAGTTCGAGAGAATACTAAAATAGTACACGGAATGTATTTATTCGACTATAATAATAATAAACACAATCATCATAAGCAGTAGTAGTAGGAGTAGTAGTGGTTTGTGGTGACAGAAGACATGCTAAGCATTGACTAAGATGCACTTAAATGAGTGCATATATGTAGTTAAAACCCATACTGAAAAGAAAAATACAGGACACTTTTTCATGGCAAAGACCACCTGGCTAGTGGCCCACAGGTTATTTGAATTTAAGACCCCAGCTCTGTATGTTAAAATAAAATCTTTTGCTGCTGGTTCAGAATCTAATAGAATGTTTTCATTTAATAATAAGAATAAATATATGTTGTTTGGTTTATATTCAGTCGACTTTTGGTTATGATTCTGAATGAGTTTCCATGAAGAAGGAACAGAGAATAACGTCAATATCATTTACTTCCAAAAGTTACAATGTAAAGTTGGACAAAGACTATAATATAATAATTAACAATATTTTAGACTACATATTATTGAATTTAATGTTTTAAAAAATATATAATAAAATATAATAATGTATTAATGTATTAATATATATCATACATGATGAATGACAATGAATTAACAATGAAATAGGAAAAAAATATATTTTTCATTTTTCTTTATTTTTATATTTTGAAAAAAAATCTTATTCCTGGCCCAGTCTCAGCCACTCCTGGTCTTGCTCTTGACTCGGACCGGATGTGTCCAGGTCTTGATCTTGACTCGGACTTGCCTCTAGTGGTCTTGACTACAACATTACAATGTACGCTTTAAAACATCCACATTTGACTATTTCAATGTTTTTCATCATTATATAGAAAAAATGTGTGATGAAGTGTTTGCCACAGATGTACATGCATTGACTGGCTGTGTTTGACTGGCCACAGTTTACCATTTTCATCCTCTCTGCAGATGGCCTGAAGCCACAGATCTCTCCTCTGTGCAGCCCTGCTGTCCACTGTTTCTGTATTTCCTATGGCTTTTTAATTTGAGTGAATGGAGGAGTTCAAATCTTTCCATGTCATGAAGAACATAAGTTTGATTGGTTATTGGTGTTTTGTCAGTAGAGTATTTTCATGACCAACAGCTGCGAAGTTCATTATATTTGCACTACATGTTTTACTTGCATTAAAAGCAACAGAATCCAGAAATGAAGTGTTGACCTGCACTACCTTATTTTATTGATTTACAAGCCATTAGATATACAGTTGTTGGCCAAAATTTTAACATCTTTGGTAAAATGTTTACATGTTTTGTTGTTGAATATATTCTCTACTAGGGACAAACATAAATGTGTCATTTTCTGTCAATGTTACTGCACAATTAAAATTTATTTATGTATGAGTTTTAACATATTGGAAAAACAAAACAACAACAACAACAACAACAAAAAAAAACTGATTAAAAATTATGTCCAAACTTTTTCCACGTAAACTGTACATTAAAATGTGTGGATGTTTGTTCTGTTTAGAAGACATGTTAACTTATTTTCTTAGAATATTAGAAAATCAACAAAACATGTAATATGACTAAGGGCGCCCAAAGGTTTGACATATGATAACTCTTAACTGCAGAAATACTTTTCCATCTAGTTTCACTTTGCTGTATGTAGGCTTTAGCCTCCTAACATTGCACCCCCCCAGAACAAGGTCAGAACAATGCATGTGATTTTTGTAGGCAAATTTATATACAGTATTTGATTTAGTCTATTTGAAGTATTCATTGAAATACTGCAGTAACATTTATGCTGCCTAATTTGTAATTATCAATGCAATACTCATTGTCACACAAATCTGCCATTCTCTTTTAGGGCTGTTTGATTATTTATTGAAGGCTAATCTGCATATGCAGGGTACCTGAGGAGTCTTTTGTGCTCAGGTTGTAATCTGGCTGCCTGAACAATCAGATGTAGGATCTGTCAGCAGCCATTGTGCAGGCTGATGATTGTTTGTGTGAGCTTCACATCCTGTAATTATTGAGGCGCTTCTTGACGTCACACACTTCACATCTGTTTGTTCTCTAGATTAACCTTGACATTTTGTTTTCACCTGTTGTGCTCATGCTTTTGGAGGGGGCAACTGTCTTGTTTTCTCTCAGTTCTTTTCTTTCCTGGTCTGGTTTCCTGTTTTCTTTCTTTTCCATTTGTGTGTTGTGATTTCAAAAGTACAATACAATTAGAATAATACAGCAGCACTCTGATAGCTGGATTTCTCACCACACTTTTTGCTTTGTGCTGTAATATTTCGGCTTTGGCAACATCCTGTCCATGCTTAAAGATTGCACAGGAATAGATTACTGGCCAGGCCAATGGACTGCCTTTTCCAGGGGCATCTGACTGCTTTAAGGCAGCTTAAAGACTGGGAACAGTCCACTACTACCACTGCCAGCCTGAATTGCCTTGAATATGTATAAAACAAAGGCCATCACATCAGGGTCTTGCACATTAATAGACAATATACTGAACTCTTTAAAGGGCACATAAACAAATATGAGCTAATTATTTATTTTTTTATTCAGATTATTTTTAGGACTTTTAGGTCAGGATGTGGGAGGTGAGACCATGATTTGTCCCTAACATTGCATCAAGTTTCTATTTTATCAGGAGAGAGCAGGCAAATTTAAGAAATTTCAAAATGATCTGCCATTGTATTTTTCAAGTATCATCTATTTTCATGAAGAACAATAGCATTGCAAACAGAACAGCAATGCCAGGTCCTTTTATGGTTATTTACATATTTACTACTTTCTGGATATGAATTGGTCAGGATTAAATTAAGGGGAAAATACAGTTTAAAAAGTGTTTTCAATATCATTATTATTTATACACATAATTTTAAAAGCTTTAATAAATAATAATATTGCGCAATTATGCCAGTTGGTTAACACATAGCAGACAGTGCAAAGTTGTGCTTTCTTCACAGACATTAAGCTCTCACATTCAGGTTTGGGAGTTGTTGAAAAAAATCACTTATGAGTTATTTCAGCTCATTATGCTTGGCAATGTTATTCATATTATTCAGAATGACTCGCCAGTGACGTTCACCGCTCGAAAAGAAAAGATGCACGACAATCTTTCATCTGGGTCAAAAACTTTTCTCTCAAAGTCCACCAATCCATGAATCAATTCAACTAATAGCATAGCAACAGCAGGTGAGGAAAGCAGAAGAGTGTTTTTAGCTACACTCGCAGTCCGCCATGTTTTTCTCTTGAACCTCTCTGGATTGAAGGAGCAGTTTTTGTCCTTTCCAGACTGAATGATGTTGAAATCCTCTGGTTGCTGTGTCCCAAACGTTTAATCTCTAGTTTCTTCTCTAATGGCTGGTTCCAAATTTAACTTTTATGATATTTTCAACTTTCAACTCATTATATCGCCTTGCTATTACAATGGGCTACCACAATTGATGAGGAACAATGGCTAGCTGCATAGCAACACCCGCACCATAAACGACATTACTAAATGTCTGGACGTATGTAAATTTATTATTTTTAATTGGCTACTGTCAGCATCGGGCCAGCGTGATTGGGCCCCACTGCTGGTTATTGAAAGTGTGTTGAACATGCGCGCAGTGTTTTTAACTGCTCACTTGGTTAGATGAACGCTGACAGCCCTACTTTCAAGTTGCTTATTTATATTTTAATTTTATATAAAAATGTTGGTATTTTTTGCCAAAATACACATTAGTGACATTTGACAGGTTTCCACAGAATGGCTCACACATATTATCCAATACAAATGAGTTATTAATAATTATTTAAGCAACAGATCTCGAGAGGCAGCATGTTATGATAAATCACATCACAGCTGTTATTTGGTGACAGGCATGAACCAAAGAGTTTTCATCACAATGCTTGTGTTAATCATGATAACTTCAAGCATCATCACTTGCTAAGTTTTGCAGTTTCGATGTTAAGCAGAAATCTCAAACATTGTTTTTTATCACTTACAGTGTCTTCCACCAAAAAAATGTGATTCCGCTACAAGTGGTCTGTCGTGGCTATCGTTGCATCACTGTTGTCAGATATAAAAAGTGCCGAACAATTTTTTTTAAACTCATATTAACCATAAAATGAAGGGAAAATGATCTGACATTTCTGTCCTGCTTTAATCCACATTCAAAGAGTTATTGGTATAAGTACTGGGAGAACTGATCCTGCATCAGAACTTCACTGTGAAACACCTGTTAGACATAGGCACTGAAATTACAGAGGACAGAGAGAGAAGTGTGAGGAGAAAGACTAAACAGGAGCACTGTTGAGTAAGAGAGGGAGAGAGAGAGAGAGAGAGAGAGAGAGAGATAGATAGAGAGAGAGAGAGAGAGAGAGAGAGGCAGATGGGGAGAGTGAGGTAGTGACAAACTGAGTGAGGGAACTGTGCTTTGAATTTCCTCTCGGAGAGAGAAGCAATAAGGAGTTATGCATCATTCTGTCAAATTATGCTCCTCAGCGATGCAGTGCACTTTATCACCTCGTGTTACCACGGATACAGGCAGAGACACTGGGGTAAAGGTGGGGGCGGCTCATAATGGATTATTTACCATAAGATCTGGATCTACTGGGGCTGGCTTCACGATCAGGTGAAATATTTACCCAGGAATAAATAACCAAGGCTTCATTTAGTCACACTCCAACAACAACAAGTGCCTCTCGATGGGACTGATGTAACAACAATGCCTTAGACACTAGACACTAATGGATTTTGGAAAATATGAGGATGTGGACCAAGAGTACGCTATCTTGCATGTAAACATAAAACCTCTGATTGCCAAAATGATATTTTTTTTAAAAAGAAGGAAAAAATAACGTTGATGTAATGAGATTTAATTCAAAACAATTTTGGAACATTTCCATTTAAGATACTCGTTGTTCATATACATAAGGGATGGTTATTTAATTTCCAGACTAAACAGCCTTTATGTACAAGTGATTCACTTTCAGCTACATTGCGTTTGGGTAGTTGTTTGTGTGAATGTTAGTGTCTCTTTGAAGGGGGACATAATATCAGTGATACTGTGTTTGGGAACAGCTTTTGTTGAGAGGAGGCAGCTGTAACTGGTTGGTTTTAAGACTGGAAGGATGGAGGAGTTAAAGTAAAGAGTGGACAAATTGAATATTGATATACTTCATATCATACTTACTGTTGGAGACTCTGTGCAATTTTATGATTTTATGTTATACATATGTTTCCTGCTTTTTCCTGACACTGAACTGAATATCAATTGCTTTAGAACATCTGACGACTGAAATGTGAAAAGTCCTTTATTCTGATGCTTTGATGGTGCTCAACAAAGCAATCAGCTTCACTGTCATTGTCTTCCTTTTTTTTCCAGTGTAGAGTTGAATGCAGCATGGTGAAACACTTCAACAGCAATGCACACAACAGTACATTGCTAATAACTAAGGTAGTTGTTGCTATGGTAGCAATGAAGTCATGAAAGTTAAGGAAAAAGAAACTCATCTACACACTCAAAAGTTTGGCTTCCCTTGAAATGAATTCACTGTTTTAAAGATTGTGTGAAATTTGAATATCAAGTTCACCTCCTACAGCTTTTGAGGCACAAGCTTGCATACCTGATGAAATTCCATCCGAAATATTCTGTTTATATATATATATATATATATATATATATATATATATATATATATTTATTTATTTATTTATTTTTTTTCACATAAACAGCAGTTACCCCATGGATTTCTCTCTCTATCTCTCTTTCTTTCTATCATTCCCAGCACAGCAGTGATACCAACATGGTACCTGTTGGGGGTTTGCGCTGGTTTCAGTGTATCAGACACAGCAGAATGGTCCACCACCCAAGTAATATCTAGTGGTCCTATGGTGATCCATTTTGGTTGATGGAGGAGGCAGAGGGAGGTGTTGATAAGCTGTGCAGCAACAGATTGGCTTCAGTCAGCAGCTGTAAACCTACAAAGTGCACCTAACAAACTGGCACTTCAGCATATAATGATGTTCCATTTCATGTTTTTTCTCTATATACTGTGTATATCACCACTGTAGTGAAAAAATTGTGTATCTACAAAATGGTAGCTAAAATGGAAAATATTCTATTCTATTGTAACATTGATTTTTGAAACATTTCTTTTGGGCAATATGTCACAAAGTTTCAGATAAACTGTAATTTTGAGGTGTTGATATGACAGCAACAATATTTGTATACTCTGTTTCAGTTGTATACTGTCCATTTTCCAGTGGTGAACCATTGCTTTTAGAGCTATGTTTTTAGCTAGCGCCCATTTGGGATTCTAGTATTAGCTAACCGTGATCCACATTAACATCTAAATTAAACATGGACATTTGAATCTTTTAAAAGACATTAGCAGATATTTTACTGTGTATGTGGCAGTTTTGCAGTGACTCTTTCAGTAAAAACATGTTGCACAGAGCTGCCGCTGCTGTTTTCCATTTTCTAACAACTGATTGAAATGCACTGGTCAGGCTATCACTCATATGCATTTTCAGTGATGTATCTAGCATGTCCATTTAGTCTAGACTGATGTTTATTTTTTTCATAAAGTTCAAATATTCAAAACATAAATCAAAATGCAACTGGTAAATTCCTCTTTAAATTCCTATTTATGTTAGTGGTTAATCTGACACATTAGGCCTTCAATCCAGCTCCTGAAGTCCAAATCCAGTGGTTCTTAACTTGGTCTTCAGGGCCCCCCAGAGAGTCCACATTTTTCCTTCACCCTAAATTGATGTGAGTTGGGTTGGAGCAAAATGTGGACCATCTGGGGGGCCCTGAGGACCACGCTGAGACAGATGTGGCCAAGCTTGCACCTACCTAGCTACCATGGGGAAAAAATATTTTGTTTAGGCAATTTAGCATTTGATGTTTTAAGAGTTTATCTCTTTTGTTTCCAACCAAAATTTAACCATGAAATAGCAGAATTACAGCAGGACATGAGTTCAAACACAAGCCTGATGATTCTATTAAATAAAAATGAACTGGAAATTAGATTTTTTTTTTTTTATTTTATTTCTCAGAAATCATTAGGCATTCTCTGAAGGCCTAGAGGGCTCTGAAGGTTCCCCACTGTCATTTCTCCCCAAATAGTCTGTAATTGCTTTATATTGGAGAATAAGGAAGACAGTATACACTGCTCCCATTTATAAGATAGTGAAAAGGTGGTCTTCCACAGTTTGGCCTCTGTCTTTACTGTGTCTCCCCTTGGATTGCAGATTCAGACAGATAGCTGCTCTGAAATCTCATTGTATCCCTGGCTGATATTTACAGTGGGACCTTTTCCAAGTGATCAGATTAAGAGTCACTGCCCTTTGTCTGGAGATGGATAGAGATAGTCTACAGTGCCAGCTCTCAAAGTGAACAGAGCAGAGAGAAACCATGCTTAGGAGTCACATGCTGAGCCTCTTTTTTGGGCTAGAGGTAAGATTCAGATATGCAGAAATAGATCAGCCTCCCACATGTACGTTGCCCATCAGGGCACTGCCTCGCTGGAATCCAGCTCAACCCACTCCCAAGCTGCAGTCAAGGCTCTGCTCGAAATAGCAAAAAAGTATTTCATAATCAGCACCCATGGCAAGAGTTTATTATGCCTGCATGCAGATTGACTGGAGACTACAAGAAATTGTGGAATAGAAACACTGGGTCTATTTAAGAGCAACAGACTCATTGCGGGTTACCTAAGAGCAGCACAGTGCCATAGCTTTTAGACCCAGTGTGCCAGAACAAAACAAACGTCAAGCTTCTATAAAGACTGTTCTGAGAGAAATAGGTTGAGTATTCATCATGGGCAATACATTGTGTTATGTAACTATGATAATTACATTTTATGGCAAAAATAACTCTAATTTGCTCAATAAAACAAACAAAAATTTCCATGTACACATGCATTCTGGGATGAATGATTACCATTGTAAAGTGGAATCTGTCTGGCCTGAGCAAATCAGAGACAGCATTGCTGAAAGAGAAAAGACATGCCATGTATGTAGCATGAAAAGCTTGCAAAACTATAAGTGTAGGTATACTCTGGTGTTTTTCAAACTAATTTCTATCTGTCGAATTTCTAGTGTAGTGTTGATTAGCACAGACCAGGAATGCCCCAATTTTTGTTTTGGAGGGCCAGAATGTAGTTGTTGTAAACAAATAGTGTTTATTTGCTGAATTTAACATAAAAAAAAGAAAAATACTCTCTTTAACTTCATTCCTTGGAGAGGATTTTTTTCATTGGTAGTGGGAATGGGGGGTAATTTTCAAGCCCTCCTTTGGGGAGACCTGCAATGGAGAACAATGCTGATACATTCCCTCGTACATTTCCCTGTAATTTGATGAATTACTCTGAATTATAAAATAACTAAAAACCCATAATCGAGTTTCACTCATAATAAAAGCCATTGGGCAGTTTCATGAATTGCATAAATAAATGTTCATGTTAAGTGTTTATATGATGCAAATGTAAAAAAACTTTTACACTCTAACAACACAGAACCTAATATGAGACGGACATTGGATCTCATCTCTTGCGGAAAGAAAGCATAATACAGCTTTACGGTTTAATCCGCAAACAGCTTTGACTGAAGAATGGAAGAATTCACAAGTGCTCAACAACAATACATGATTTCCCTCAAAGATGCAATTCAGCAACTGCCCAGTGGCTTCTATTGTGTGTAAGTATAGAGAATCACATCTAAATTATTGTTAGTGATAAAAAAGTGTACCCTACAGATGCAGCAGATAGAGATTAGGCTAAAAAATGCTGTAATTTTCCTTTGAAGTGAACAATTTCCAGTCTTGGCTTTTCTGCCTACTGGTTTAGTTGTTCACTGCACTGTGACAATATGGCTCACATCTGAAACAAAGGACTTCAGAGAGCCACATCAAACTAAGCTAATTCACTGCTCTGGCGGAAAGTGAACCAACCAGTGTTGGAATACAGCCCCTCCCTGGCATGGCACATGTGATATGTCTACAAACATTTTTATAACCATCTCTGTGGTTACAACATACAGGTCTCTGTTAAGCTTGGTCTAATTGTTCTCTAACCGTACAGTTTTTCCATGAACATTTGCCACTGCTTAAACAATTGCTCCAGCAATTAAGTGTTAATTTCTCTCCATACTCTTCTCACACGCTTATTACAGATTGTAAAGCACATACTTATATTCACTTTTAACAATGACAAAAGCATACGCTGTGTACACTATCATTCAAAAGTTAGAGATAACTTGTCATATTAATAATTACTGTTACTTAATTCAATATTGAAATACCATAAGCTAGAAACCAAAAGGTTGTTTTGTTTTTGGGGACTATGAGGAGTCCAGTTTGATCACTACTTTTTACATATGAGGCATTCAGTTATTAATGAATCATCTACTCTGTTTATCATTCTGGACCATGGTTGCCACCCATTCAGTTTTTACCAAGTCTGTTTTTTAGGTTGCAAATGTCTGGTTTTAACTGTCATTGGTCTGTTTTTTGCAGTGTTCTCCCGACCCTTGCAGAAAAGTCATATATATTTCACGTTTAGTGTGCAAGAACCAAATACGTTCACAAGTAGTAACACATTTTTTCACATGTGAACGTTTTCACATGTATTCACATTTTAACATGCAAAAACCACACATTTTTTCACATGTGGAATTCATGTGTTTTTTTGTGGAGAACACTTCCACAGTCATTTTTGTGCCATTGTGTCATATTGGCAAAAGGCATAATTGCCTTTTTTCAATCATTAATAAGTCATAGAGAGTGCTAGCATAAGTCACAGTGTCTGTCAGAAATGAGTAATTAACAAGAAGTGTCAAATTGACAAAGAAAGAAATCCCCAAAAAGAAACAGTACGACTCTCACCAAGAAGAATGGCTTAAAAATGAAGAATTCAAAATATCTTCAACATCTGCAAAATGCACTTTACTATTAAATATGACAGTATTTCTCTCACAAGAGCCCAAACTTTGGATCAGTATAAATGGAAGTGGCATTCTTAGCAAACCAATCAATGTCTGTCAAAATTCTTGCTGAAGGAACTAACATTATTATAGTATCACAGAATTAAGTACCAAATCAGCTACTTATTTCAAGTATGACTGATAATCACAAGGTTTGCAAACTTCACATCACACACTATCCCTATGTTTCTTCTCACATTCAGGTTAGGAGTAGTTTTATTATTATTATTATTATTATTATTATTATTATTATTATTATTATTATTATTATTGATATGAGCAGTGATGATGTATTCAGATGAACCAGCAGATGTATTAGATATTACTACTGCTACATATTGTTATAAATCAGAATTCATTGTAATAAATCAATTAATGAACGTTTTTAAAATTGGCCCTTAAAGTCGTTCCGATCTTTGAAATATAGTCTAACTAAAGAATAAAGGTTACTGTTGGTATAGATCAGGCAGAATCTAAAGAATCTGAAGAATCATTGTAATTGTGAAAAGTACCATTATTATTATTAGGAACATGTTTTACAATAGAAATAACAGATGTGGTGTAAATTCCCCCACAGCAAGTCAAAATATATCATTAATAATGAAACATTGGAAAGCATTCTAAAAAGAAACATGCTGAAATGGACAGAAAGTGAATTCCACTTTGGAAGATCATATTCTGCTTTCTTTCTCACTTTGCATTTAGTACTTGGCAACATTTTTCTTTGATACCATAAAAAAGTGTCTAAATTATTTCCATCAGGTCTGCATGCCATAAGTTTCACTCCTCCCCAGCCTGTGCTGGAGCAACACCCTGACTACATAGCTTTATACCCAAAACCACAGACAGACCCAGAAAAGCTACAGGCCTAAGAGCTGGCTGGAGGTTCACCCCTGCATGACGTAAAGCTTCTCTGTCCTGCCTCTGTGTGCCTGTCCCTCCTGGACAGAGCTGGGAGCACTCTCTGCACACGTCCCAAACCCACAGCCTCCCCCCAGGCCAACGCTGCATCAATGGACCCTCAGTGCGGTGGTAGCGTTAGTCCCTAGTCTGCCAGCACCACTGCCAGCCACAGTGAGCTGATGGGGACTGCTGGAGCTTCTGCCAACTCACAGCCATTCAAAAACACAGCAGAGAGAAAAAATACTGCTTACTATCACATACTCATAAACTGAGTGGCTGGAGAGAGGGCCTGAGGGCCTTACTGGAAATGAAGGAAGACCCAATAATGATAATAATATTCCTAAAGATATATTTAAAACAGCAAAGATTCTACTATAACAGCAAAGTTGAACATGGTGTTTTAGAGTGTGCTCTGTCCAAAGAAATAAATGTGAAGTCTTGCTCTGAAAGAACTTGGTAGGATTTTGGAGAAGCAGAATATACAGTATTGTGTAAAAGTGCTGACCAGTCATTTAATGTCCAGTCAAAATGGCTATTAACTAGAGAAACTGGAGATATTTCTGATGCGATTAGATTTAAGATGAAACACTTGAATAAAGAAGGAAAAAGTCAAAGAAAATAACCCAAAAAAAGGGGTCTCCAAAATTGGGTCTCCAAAAATGATTACAAGACTTTAAAGAAGATTAAAAGAAGACAGTACTCCTAGCAACCGGGCTAGACCACCAAAACTGTGACCATCAGTTAAAGAGTACTTGAAGCTTTCATCTTTGAGGAGAAAATCAAGCTCCACTCTTGCTTCAGATCTGAAAAAAAATCTATAGGTGTTTCTGTCCATCCTTCCAAAGTTAGAAGTGCAAGGGGTCTGAAAGAATGTACAGCTATCAAGAAGCTCTTACTGAGAAAATAAAACAGATAAAAAAGAAGAAAATGTGTAAATCAAGCAAAGAAGCTGCTGTTTTCAGAGCAATGGAATGGCCACCTCAGAGTCCAGACCAGTATTTAGACCATTATTTAGTGCGTTTTGTAATATGTGAGAAGCAGAAAATGCAACCAAATTATAAGACTGAACTTGGCAGGTGTGGAACAACATGCAGATTTCCTGAAAGAACTGAAAGCAAGTGTTCCAAAAAGAATGGAAACTGTAATAAATACAAAGTGTGGACACATTAGTCGTTGAGGCTTCTGCAAAATTTTCTTTTAAATATATATTTTCTGCTTTTCCCCTGCCACTAAAAAATGAATAACTTGTACTTAATAGCCGCATTATCTGAAAATTAAATAAATGAAGGGTGAGATCTGACTTTTGCACAGTACTGCATGTTCACTAAGAATTAGAGCAGGATTTTCTGCTTCATACATAGGATTTATTAGCAGAACTGGCTAAAAGGTTCTTATTATTTTATTTTTAGAGTCTAAGGGCACATGAGGCAAGCCTGCCACTCTCCTGACCAGCAGTGCGAAATAATCAATTTTTCCGGCTATGCAGGTACAGTGAGGTCTGTTACAAAATGCAGTAGGAAAAAGGCTAAAACATGGAGAAAGACAGGCCCATACCAAAGTCATAATTCACGCTATAGAATCTTGTATATATGCTTAAAAATGAATGTACATGAACTTAGAAGTGGGCAAGTCTGTTTCAAGGAACAAATTCAATTTGCATTTGTGGACCTTTTTGTTCTTGGAGGGAGTGCATTCCTCAAGGGTTGTGCCAGTGGAGATTTAGCTTTCTTTTTTTGCACTTACTTTATTTTATTTATTTATTTGTGAGCCATATGTTTTGCCCAGGGAAACAAAACTCTGTGAGCAGCTCACGCCGCACATAACACATATGGGGAGCAGACAGTAACCTTTTAGATAAGGTCATCCTTACAAATAAAGCACTATTAAGAGACACGACAATAAATGCCAAAGGAGAAGCGGACGGTGATGAAGCCCCGGATCTGACATCCAGCACCTTGCCCTTTAAAGATGCTTGTTATTCTGAGCAATCAAGATGCAGCACTGATTTATTTAAAGCTGCGCTTTTTAAGTCGCCACCGTTAAAGACAAGCCTGAGGAGCCTGTCCACACAATCGCTTTTGAGAATAAGAGGATGTGGCATGCTATCGGAAAGATAGACTGGTCAGAGTTCTCAGCACGTTGCCATGCAACAGCGCAACTTCCTTTTAGTTTAGACCTTCCCCGTGCAATGCACACTTATAAATGCTCACAATACAGAGGTAAACATTGACTTTGGGCTGTGCATTCACCACTACATTGGCTGTCAATAAAGGAGGAAAATAATCAGAAATATTTTTCTGAAGAATATGAAGGCAGGTTGTAAAAGTGGCCAACTAGCACGTTCATCACAGCATTGATATTTTCCTGTCACCTTCAGAGAGAGAAATGCTTTTCTAGAGGCATGCATCCAATACCCCCGAGACTCTGAGGAAAGAGCACGCGGGATTCCAGCCACGGCAGACAGGCAGATCAAAGCCCTCTGCTCCTGCTCTCTGCATCTCAATGGGCAGCACTCTACCGTCAACACTGCAGCCTCACATCCTCGTGTAACATTTGCACATCTTTGACTTTGTCAGTCCTGCGAGAAGCCACTGAATATGGCCAAAAGACCTCTTCCACTCCATCCCTAAGCTCTGTTAATTCAGCTACGTGACACAGGGCTATGCAACTGCCCCCACCCCATAGCAGAAGGGCGCTCCCCGTTCTTATCTGCTGTAGAAATACACCATGTTAAAGGTGGACTGCGACATTCACAATTTATTGCACAGTTGTTCTCATACAGTGTGTTATCTCTGCCACATTTTGGTCTGCGCATTTTTATCACCATTCTCTTTGTGGAGCTGACAAGACCCTTGCAAAAATATGGACAACATTCAGTTGTGTTAAAGCAACAGCCAGGCATAACAGGACCAGTGATGATTCTTTTGTATTTGATGAAGTCACTGAAGTACATAATATGGTCTTTCTCATCAATCCGTCAGCAACAGTACATTGCTTGCTCTTTGCATTAAATTCCCTTGTGCTATTGTTTCTAGATAAATTAGGAACTCTATCCATATGAATTCAAGGATTTTTGGAATTTAGTGCAAATTTGAACAGTATGCAGGAGGGAAACAATAACCTTAACACCAATCATAAGGCAACATTTATAAATATATCAAAAATAGTCATCCACAACTATCTTTGTTATCAAAATGGTACAAAAACTTTGTCCGCCACAAGAGAGAGAGACATATTTTTCAGTTCCTCGGCAGATTTGACACTTTTATAGCCCAATGTTTGCAGGACTTTTTGACACACGGTCTGTGTGTAGTCCACCATGTCAAAGGACAGTTTGAGCCTCCAGCTTTCGGCATTAGCTGCAGAGTCTCTCACTGTTCCATATTTGTGTTTGGCTGAGAGCTCATTACTCCCTCTGGTGTTTGCCTGAATCCAATCCACCACATTCTTGTCCATAGACAGCCCAAGGTAGTCGTAGATATCCTTGGTTTTCTGAAGAGGGTTCCTCGCTAAGTCCTCATATCGCACCAACATGTATTTCCCCTTAAGCCAGTAGGGGTGGCTGAGACCTGTAGAAACTGAGCTCAAAAAGTCCTCACATACCACTGTCAGCTGAGTCAAGTCCAAGTTGTAAGGCTTCCGCCCTGTTGCTCTCCAAATTCTCCACAATCGGTAAGTGTCCCGGAAGGTCTCGATCCGTGACGCAAGAATACCCCGAGGGTCTCTGACCAGCTGGATCACCTTCAAGTTCAGCCGCGGATCCTCCACCAGTGCCCGCAAATCCCCTATTTCAGGTACCCGCACGATCTTGATGGCAACGTGCCGCTTATCCCTGCAAGACTCAGCTGCAAGGGTCATGTTGAGAGTTGTACACTTCTTGACGCAGTCGCCCTCTTCCACGTTAGCCTCCCCAGGACTGAAGGCATCACAGACCGGCTGGGAACAGAGCGCCCGGCTGGCCCCCCGGCGGAACAGCTTGTCCGTGGTGTGGTTTGTCGGCGGTGGCTTGATGTAGCTCTCCAGAAAGTGCAAGTCACAGCCGTAGAGGCTTCTGAGCAAGTCCCGACTGGCCCCCAGCATCACCCTCCTGTCAGCAGTGTTCCGGCTGTGTGAGAGGCGAGGGATCAGGGCCGTTTGAACATGGTAAAGCGGCTCAAACAGGTAGAAGATATCGGAGTGCTGGTTCAACAGCTGCCCCACAAACGACGAGCCGCTGCGGGTAGTGGCTAACACCAGGATGTGGGTCTTTCGAGAGGCGTTAAAGGTGAAGTAAGCATACTCATCACATCCACGCTCAAAGGTGGAGTCCGTTTCCTGCGCCCCCAAGCCACAATTCTGCGGGATGGACACAGGGCAAAGCTGGAAAGGCTTGGAGGTGAAGGTCCGGATAGCTGTGTACTGGATGGCAATGGAGACCAAGGCTAGCAGGATCACAGCCTTCCAAGAACATTGCATGGCTGGGAAACTTCATTTAGACTCTGCGGACTGGAGCTGATCCTATCTGGAGTGCAGAGAAGGAAACGTTTCATTACTGCCATGCAGGGATATGACCAGGAGCAACACAGAGTGAGCATTCATGCCTTCCAATGACCACAGAAGAGCAGGCACCAGTAAACACAGCGGGTGTTTTCCTTTTGCGAGGCACGCATAGAGAACACTGCTGTTCAGTCTAGGGTAAAACATTCACATGGAAGAAATACAATTTATTAACGCTTTAAAAACAAAGTGACATCAGTCTACATTTTTTATTTATATATTTCTTGCCACATATTCACATGATGTTTTTGTTCTAATCCACGGATAACGGAAGTGTGCGCACACATATCCCTACCAGTTACAAGGTTCCATTGAATTTATCACGGTATCGGTATCTATACCAGCATTACTGCTTATAGACTAATGTTAAATAAGGAACTGCATATCTGGCAGAGACATTTCACTCTGTATATGAACACTGACTCATTTGTCTGTGGACAGTGACTCATTTTTTTATTGCCTTTCCTTACTGGTTGTAATTTCCTTCAAAATAGATGCTTTCCTTATATTTTGTACATATTTTGTAACAGATATTACACACACACAAAAAAAAAAACACACAAAAAAAAAAATCATATAACACACATTTAGGGGCGTACATTTGCTGTCTTTTATTAACGGTGTTTATAGCTTCTAGTTTTCAGTTTACAACAGCAAAAGCCCAGATGAAAAACCAAATAAACTTACAGGGAAAGGCTGTAAATGGAACCAAACAGCACAAAGACTGGACATATAAACAAACAGAAAGCCCGAATAAAACACTGATATACAGTAATACAAAAAAGCTGCAGATGTAACCTCACTACAGATAGAATGGAGATATAGCCGAACTCATAAAGACTGTGGCTCTGTAACCTAACAGCAGAAAGACTGGAGTCTGGATCAGGTGCGTGATAAAAGCGTTACCAGCCCGGTCTAAATCAGCAATGCAGCCTGCATCCTCACCCACACGGGACTCAGTCCAGATCACAAACACTCACCTCCCTGATGGCGTTAGAGCTGATGTTGTGGAATCGTGGCGTGTAGCTGTGGAGCAGCAGCCTCAGTCAGCGCGCGCAGATCCACTCCGCGTCCACGCGCAGCCTCCCGGCCTCCCCCCGCCGACAAAGCAGGAGAAACGGAGCGCTGCCCATCCATATAGCGTCACGCGCGCGCCATCACTAAAGCCTCAACGTCTTCTGCCGCGGGTGAGAAAGCATCGCCGAGCGGCGGTCAGTGCTCGCGACTGGACCTGTGGGAGCGCGCGGAGGAGATGAGGGAAAATTTCCGGAGTGATGCGTAGGAGCTGCGCGCGCGTCAGACTGAGAGAGCAACTGCCGAAAGGCTGGACCACCCCAATAGAAGCTTCCCCCCTTTCTCTCTCTCTCTCTCTCTCTCCCTTCTTATGCGCTGTCTCTCTCTCGCTCTTTCTCCCTCTCCCTCTCTCCTTTCTTATGCGCCGTCTCTCTCTCTCTCTCTCTCTCTCTCTCTCTCTCTCTCTCTCTCTCTCTCTCTCTCTCTCTCTCTTTCAATTCAACTCAGAATGCTTTACTGGTATACATGATAATGGTACATTTGTATTGGCCAACCTTAAATTACAAAGTTGCAAGAACATTGCAAGAATAAATAAATAAATAAATAAATAAATAAATAAATAAATAAATGACAATAAATTAGGTTCAATAAATTGAACATTAGAGGATCAGTAAAAAATGAAAAAACTGAAACTCACTCTCTTACCCTCCTCTCTCTCTCTCTAATAATATGTTAGGAAATTGAACATTAGGGTATAAACAAACACTAGAAATTTTAAGTCTGTTATGTATTTATTATGTAGTATCATGTATTTATGTAGTTTGGCTAATCAGTGCTTCATTATATTAAATCCAGTGTGCTGCTAATGGAATCCAACAAATCTATGTGATAGCTGAGGGCACTGAGGAAACATCTGGTACAAAGCTTTGTTTTGCAAAGTACCGCACAAGATATCAACCAATTTTTTTCTTCAAAGTAAGATTTAGAGTAAGAAGAATGAAGTTTGAAGTTTCTGTAAATGTATTCTCATAAGATGATGAGGAACAGTTGTAATAATGGTCAGGAATCATTTTTGATCAATGAAATTCTGAAGGATTGAAAGCAAAGTAGCATGCTGAGAACACACTGAAGGTACCCTGGCATAAATGTTGTGAAAACTGTGATTTTCGATTTTTGGAAAATAAAAAACCATACATGTAGTTTGACAGTTACTATACTGTGGATGAAAAACAAATGTAGTATATGTAACTTCAACAGCTGAAATGTACCAGCAACATCTGCTGATTCATGTGCATTTTTATTTTAAGTTGTGCCATTCAGAGTCAGAGCTCAGCTTGTCCACTATAGCCTCTGGTTAGAGCTGTTAAAATGAGGGTAAACTCAAAAGTTTGTGTCCAGAGTTTGATGAGCAGCCAGCTTGCATCAGCAGCATTACAAAGACTGCTGCATCTGAGAAAAAGTGTCTGTAGGGATACAACCAATTTATTTATAGGATTATGGGTGGAATGGATAACCAACACATCAGTATAAACTGAGCAGAATGAAACATTCAGTGTCACATTAAACATTAAATTGAAAGAAATTAAGCAGAAATCAGACTCTTCACAAATGTTTTACTATAATACAGATGTGCAAACATGCAATCACATTGTCAGCTTAATTAACATCAGATTTACAGTGGATTTCTGAAAGTATGGTTACAGATACATCCATCTCTTGAGTTGAAATTATGGCTTTCGAAGCCAGTGCATCAATAACACATCAATAATTTGCCATAATACAATAAATTATTAATGACACCATTTTTTTCCCTAGTTTGACCCTTTGAACCATCTGTAGTAGTTCAGACTGAAGCTCAGCTGTTTGCACACTGGAAACTGCTATGATAGACTCTGTGGTTGTAGCTCCCTCATTCAAATACAGCTTTTAAATGACTTTTAAAGTGATACCCTCAGCCCCTTCAGCAGATGATGCTGGACAGTGCTTCCAGGAGAAAGATAAATCAACGAGCAGCAAACTTACAAAAGCAAATGGAAAACTCCAGCTCCAGTTCCCCTCAAGAACCACCTATTTTAGAATGGTTTAAATCATATTTAAAGAATAGACTGATCTTGGTTTCACTGGAAAATCACGCATCAAAAAAGCTTATAATTTTATAATCAGTCTTAGGGTCTTTGCACATTTGAGAAATATTGCTAAAGTTCAGCTTTTTCTATCTCAGAGTGAGACAGAGAAACTTGGTCATGTATTTGTTGCAAGCAGAGTTGATCACTGTATTGCTCTTCTTACTGGACTACCTATGAAAACAATACATCCCTTACAACTCATACATAATGCATCAGCACAGATCCTAACAAAAACAAAAAACAGAGCTCAAATTACTCCCATTCTGAAAGAACTGCACTGGCTACCTGTATCTTTCAGGATAGATTTCAAAGTTCTGCTACTAGTTTTTAAGGCTCTAAATGACCTTAAACCACCACTTACATCAAAGAGTTTCTGTCTGTTTATGTTCCAACACGTGGTCTAAGATCTGCAGATACTGACCTTCTACAAATACCTTCTGTAAAATACAGAAAACACAGAGAGACTCACTCAGTTATTATGCTTCTACACGGTGGAACTCAATTTCAAGCTCAGTGCACATTTTTAAGAAACATTTCAAAATGTTTCTCTTTAACTTAGCATTCAATAAAAATGTTTATGTCTCTTTGGTATTTCTCTTTTTAATTTGACCACTGTAATTATTTAATATGATTTGAAATGAATACTCATAGTTTCTTCTATTGCTGTTAAGCTTTATCACTTGTCTGTAAAGCACTTTGAGCTGCCTTCGGTATTTGATGCATTAAACTTGGAAATGGGGTGGGGGGCTGGGGGGGATAAAACATTTAAGTCTGTTTCTTGTAGAGGACATATAGGCACTTATTTTGACCAGGGGTGTTCAGGCATTTGCATATGATTGTAGCTACTATAATAAAGTGTATTGCTTTTCTTCTTTCTTTAAAGCCAAATTTGAGAAAAATATTATTCATTGCAGTGTGGTTAATTTTATTAATAATACCTGGCAGCCCAGGTTCAGAGCTGTTCTCATTATCTGTTTCATTTTTTATTCTATGAATACCCAGCTTAATTGTTTGTCTGGAAAATTGAGAAATGAATGTAGTGTTGTTCTGCAAGCCCCCAGAGTCCATTTTCCTGACTGAATGGCAATCAACTCTGATATCTTAATTAACGTAATGAAATTTCTCTGCAACTTTGTTATCAGATTAAATAGGACACAATGTGTGCAGCTTTCCTGTAAAAATTATGTACAACAAAAAATAACATTTAAACACAATAAAACACTGGCTTGACTTGCTTGCTCACCTAAAAACATGAAAATCCAGATCACTTTTGGTTTTGTTAATCATACACATTTCCATTAGGTATATCCCATTAATGTTACTGAAGGAACAACAAGAAAAAAGCATACTTCATTAGTGTCTAAATCAGGCAGAAATTGCATGTTATGGCTACTGTGGAAATATATTCAAGTAAATACACCCTGATTGTGTCTTCAAAGGTGTTTACACATTAAAAAAAAATACAATATAGATTATTTCAGCTGAATGTCAGTAAATATTCTTTTTGATGGGTAATAGTCACTGTATCTAGATCTCTGCACTGCTTCTTGATTTATTTCACTCACTGTGGAAGGTCTCCTTAAATCCTTGATATTTGCCTAATTTATTTTCTGCTTCAAAATATGCAGCTGACATATTCCACATCTGAGTGATTGAATTTCAGAGCAAAAACTCTGAAAAGACCATTTTATCGCACCAAACATCTCATCCTAACAGAACTCATGAAGAATGAACATTTGTATCAGCCTATCAAGGAGCCTGCACACCAGAAACTGCTTCAAATCTCACCTTCTAAGACAGGCCCTGTCAGAAGCAAATCTATGTGATCCCCAGTGTAATCGGCATGGATTCTGATTGCAATTACAGATAGGTATTTGTGCAGGTTTGGCTAGGTAATTACTCAGTGTTATCGCCCAGCTTGAGATGTCTCTGTGAAAGTGTAGAGTTAGAATGGAGAATATTTATGTAAAAAATTGCTGTAAAGGAGACTTCGTTTGAAGTAAGTGAACCACCCTGAATACCTCCCAGTACAGCCTCAAACCAGTGGCTACACTAGCAAGAGCAATGCCTTTAACACCTTAAATGGTCAGGGCCTACCAGCAGGCCCAAAGTTTTATTACACACTTCTATAACCTAAGAATAGCTCAGCCACTTTTGCATTGAAGGCCCTGTAGTTACTGAATAATAGGCCTTACTGTGTAATAAGCCTGAGATTATAAGGGGTTAAAACTCTTTCATGCTAGCAGTGTGTCATGGACAGTTAGTCAGCAAGTTTGAATTGCATTTATTTGCAATTAATCACATTAATTTGTCTATCTAACTGCAATGATCCACATTTGCTTTATTTTATTTTATTTCATTTTAAAAAACAATGCATTTTCTTAAAGCTATATGTGTGGACAATATTATCATCAGTACTTATTGCCTTCAATAATTCCACTTGAACCTGAACATAAAATCACATGAACACAGGATCAAGATAAAAACCAATGTGAACATACTTTCCAGTTTTCAATACCAACATCCAGTGAGAGCCTCTGTGATTGTAACCTCTCAATCTTATATGTCTTGTTTCAAGTGGGATTGGAGCATTCCACTTTGCTGTTGATTTTGTTAGTTTTTCGTTTAATAATTCATACATTGTCCCCCTGCAAGCTCTGTCCAGTGTAGTTTGCCAAAGCCATCCTCCAGTGCTGATATTACCGATGTTACTGGTATTTCTCCATCAATGGTTTATTTTATTTGTAAGTCATACTTTGGACTTGACGTACTTCAGTGATAAAAAAATTCAAGACATTCCAATAGTTGGAAATAACTTTGGTTTCATCAAGAGAGTGACAAAGTGTCTGAGTATACAGGGTTTCAATGCATAAGTGCCCCTTCTACTTAGCAAATGAAGCCCTGCCTCATTTTCTCAAGGTTATAAGCACTTGCCGCACTGCAGTTCAGCAATCTATGGGCCTGCCTTGTATCTCTAAGAACTAGAACATCCCTTTTAGCATTTTGTTGCTTCTCCATTAAATTAAACCCAGAATTAAACCACAAAATACCATAGTAGGTTACATGGTTTGAAATACACTCCAAGAATAGCAGTCTTCAAGACAAACAGATGAATGCTAACTGCCTGTTACTACAGCTAATGTTACTAGCCCAGTCATGTTGTAACCTTTTTCGTCTCATACCTTTTAGCTGGGAAACAGTAAGTTTGTGAAAGGTTAGTTAGCTGATACCAAATGTGATAAATTCACTAAATTATACTGGAAGTTTTACTGCATTAAATCCACTGTGGAGTGCTTGATGTTTATCCGCTTGATGTCCAGTGTGCAGAAGCCCTCAAAACACTGCTTAGCAACCGTTGATGTACGCTTGTTTTGTAGATGTCGTCAGAAGAGGAGACTTTAAAAGACACCTGATATGCTGACAGAGCAATGCATGTTGTTTTCTACTCACTTCTGATGCTTCTGAATTCATCTGCCTGTGAATTTCAGTATCAGCTGAACTCTGAACTGTTTGCTGAAAGGTGAGTAATTCATTCATAGTTCTGATGAAGGTCACACAATCTTTCAGCTGTTTCTATTGTATATTACTATACAGGTTTTCTTTACATTTTTTTATATAAACATGGGATGAAATGGGTAATCTCTCTAAAAACTTGGTATGAATGAATCTCAGATGATGATAAAGAAGATTTGACCTGTGAAACCATCGTTGAGTCAGACATTTTTGTCTGTATCTGTAGCTGTATATAACTTTTCCTTATAAATGAATGTTCTTGTTATTGAATGTTATTGGGTCAGCATATCAGTTCTGTTCTTATCATTTAATGCATATCACTGAAGAGAACCATCAATTGGACTTTTCCTTTAAAAGCTGTATTCCAACACGTTAATGACACATTAATAACATGTTAATACCTTAATTAACTTTGCAGCCACTTTAATTTAATATTTTTTTGTTTAATATATGCATATGGCAGTGTTTTGTTTGGTCTTCCCTTGTTTGTACTTACAATTTGGTTTGAATGCTATATGAGGGCTTTATTGGCATGGTCATAATGGCAGTGAAATCCATTTGGCCTGGTTTCCTCTGGGTCACAAGGGGCTGCATGGATGGTTCAGAAGGCTTTGATCAGGTGGTCTCCCTCAGGTCTACTGTCAGGGGTTGCAGCTTATGGAGAATGATGTTAGCGAGGGTTCCCCTTTGCTGGCATTTAGCATCTGCTACACAGAGATAGCCTCTTGGCTTTCCCCAGCTCTAACAATTTTGCTCAGCATGCCCAAAACAACTCCCTAGCTTCCGTTATTTGAAGCACACTTCGTTCGATTCTGAATAATTTGGCTTATTGTCACATACATCTTTGAAATTCGTAGAGTCTTTTTTTTCTTTGGATCCCCCTCTGTCCCACTTCAAAAATATTCTAAAGAGCTAAGAACAGGAATAACTGTGTTACTCATAGACTTGTCTCCATTTGTGATTTGTGAAAAGATTAATTTCCCACTCATTGCATGACCAATGCTGATTGATTTAATAGAGTTGATAGTTGATAGCTTTCAAATGTAGATTGTCCTAGTGTGAGATGAAGCTCTGTGAGTACGAGAGAACTCAGCATGGCTTTTAATTCTTGAGTGCATTCTTAAAATTCTTATTCTTTTCTTTTGTTCTTCTGAAATTAAATAGCCTACGCAGTACTGATACATACTGATACACTGATACTTACGCCTCCAGATACCTACACACACTGGCACAGTAACATAGCTCAAAGGCATGCAAATGCGACATAAAGAGGGATGGTTCTTGCTAGACACAGGGCAAGCCTACAACACTCAGCTTACACATTTCACTCTAAATTGCATCCAGACATAAACAGTAAAATTCATTTGCAAATTAAACGTAGCTTCAGGAAACAGTTTACTATGCATTGCCGTTTTAATGTAGAATTATTCTTTTGCTCTGATTATTCTTTGTGATTATTCTTTAAAGATCAGATTCTCCGTCACTCCACCAGCAAATTTCATTTTTTTTCTGAAAAGACTCGGTGGATCTGAACATTTAAAAGATTGCTGCTGGTCTGAATAAAAAAGAGAATGAATATAAGGTGAATTCATTCATCTATATTTTGGGGGATACAGCCAAAGATATCCTGTATTCCCTTTCCCTCAACAAAAGAAGGAATATGAGGTTTCAAGAAATGCATTCCATCTGACTTTTGTAGGCATTGATAGTGCTATTATACTAGCAAGTCAACATAAAGACATTAAAGAAGACACACGTCAGAAAACTGAAGAGTATAACATAAAACACACAACCCTAGTTCAGTCTTTGTATGATCCTTTCATTTACAGGTCATTTTTGGGAGTTGATTTTGTATATTAATGACCATTGTACTCATTGGCTGTCAGTAGAATGGGTGGGGTAAGGGGTGTTACCCCTTTCATGGTGGAGGAGCTCTCAACTTTGGCTCCACGAAGTACACCAACAAGCCACTTCATTAAGAACCCCTCCCTGTTTCTACACTCGTTGTCCATTTAATCAAGTTCTCTTAACATATAGGAGCACTTTGTAGTTCTAGAATTACAGACTGTAGTTCCTCTGTTTCTCTACATACTTTGTTGGCTGCTTTTACCCTGTTCTTCAATGGTCAGGACCCCTATACGACCACCACAGAACAGGTATTATTTGGGTAGCAGATCATTCACTGCAGTGACACTGACATGGTGGTGGTGTGTTTGTGTGTATTGTGCTGGTATGAGTGGATCAGACACAGCAGTGCTGGAGTTTTTAAGCACATCAGTGTCACTGCTGGATGGATAATTGTCCACTAACCAAATATATCAAGCCAACAGTATCCATTAGGCAGCACCCTGTGTCCTCCGATGAAGGACAAGAGGATGACTAACACAAACTGTGCAGCAAAAGATAATCTATTGTCTCTGACTTCACATCTACAAGGTGGACCAACAAGGTAGGTGTGTCTAATAGAGGAGACAGTAAGTAGACACAGTATTTAAAAACAGTGAATAACTATGAGAATTGATGCCATGCTTCTTAATAATCTGACTCATTGGCAAAATATACAAACACAATAAATGTGGACCAAGTACAGAGCCTTGTGGTACACCACAGAGAAGATCATGCTTATCTGAAATATGTTCACCTATGCTTGCAAAGTACTGTCTTCCAGTTAAACATGTCAACAACCATCTTAGCATAGTTCCAGAAAGACCAACCAAGTTCTTAAGGTGATTTAGATGTATTCTATGGTCTATAGTATCAAATGCAGCAGTTAAATCCAGAGGCATAAGAATAGATATGTCACCTTCATCAGCATTAATTTTCAGATCATTCACTACTTTCACTAATGCTGATCAGTGCTGTGATTTGCTGTAAAACCAGACTGGAATTTTTCATGGATATTGTGTTCATTTAAGAGGTCATTAAGCTGTGAGAAGACTATTTTTCAATTATTTTACTAAAAAATGGGAGGTTAGAGTTTAGTTTGTAATTGCTTAAGAAATAGAAGAATCAAGGTTATATTTCTTCAACAATAGTCTTACAACTGCTGTTTTAAGTGTCTCTGGAAAAGCGCCTGTTTCCAAAAAACAATTTGCAATGTCTGATACACTTAAACAAAGGCTGTGAAATACCTCTTTTAAAAAAGCTGTTGGAATAGCATCTAAAACACAGTTGAAAGAATTCAGCTGCATGACAACTTTTCAAAGTTCTGTATCATTAATCTTTTTAAAACTATTCAGAATGTTTTGCTGTTGAAAAAAAAACACTTTTCTAGTCTACTGCCAGTACTTTTGGAGTTATAAATGTGACTGAACTTGACTGATTTATGATTTATTAATGATTTAAGGGGTACTTTAAACTCAAAGTCTGTCTCTGAACAATCTCAGAACCTGATAGCTTAGCTACATGCCAAACTTACTGTAGTGAAGACAGAACATGGTCCAATTGGCCCACAGAGGGTCTACTGAATCATATTACCATATGTGTGAGTGACACAACATTACATCGGTGTTTTACACCATCCTGTCCATCAGAGACGTTTGTATTTGAATTAGCAGAGGTGTCAGTGAAAGTATGCAGGCCGGCTTAGTGGGCATGTTTATTAGAGTGGGGAGGAGGCAGGATGCTTGCAAATACCCAAAAATGGCAGAGACTTCATAGTTCTCCCATAGTAGTTCTATTTACTTTGTCTTCTTTAAGAAACAGTAGTTTGTTCTGCATTCAGTAACATCATATAGTCAGACTTGATATTATTATATTTTATATATTTTATATGCAAAAGTTTGAAGTACCCCTGGACATTCTTTTTTTATCGTATGTCAAATTCAGCAAATAATAAATATTAAACAGTAATTGTGCAATGAAATATGCATAAGTATGTTCTCTGTAGAAGACATTTTTACTTATTTTCACTCAGGAAATTCACTGTGGAAAACATTGAAGATTTCTTAAAAATCTGTGGAATGAGTGTCTCACAAAAAAGATATTTTGCATAATTATACAGAAATGTGGGGACATTTGACATTTGCTATTGCATTCACAGAACAGCTGGAGACTCCAAAAGTCCATCCAGTGCCTGGACTGAAACATTGCATGTCAACAGGTGTCATGATATTAGTGCTGCAATCTCAAATATTCTGAGGCAATCTGCCAAATGTATGAAAAGCCAATTAGACACAATACTGAGAATGAAATAACTATGAGGGCCTGATGTTTATTAAAACATTATTAACAATACCACTGCTGGACTTACTTGCCGTTCAGTCACTGAAATCAATCCAGTACAATAAAGGGTCAGGCTCATTTTAAAATATATTATCCAGAAGTATAATCAGGACCTTTTACTCCTGACTGGCTGTATCACCACCTGCACTGCTCTTGACAGTAAAGCTCTGCAGAGGGTGGTGTGGACAGTCCAGCACATCACTAGGGTTCTGCTTCCATCTCACAGAGTTATACACCAGCCACTGTCTGAGGAGGACTTCATAAAAGTCTCCACCCACTCAAGCCACTGTCTGTTCTCTCTGCTGTCAAGTGGCAGGTGGTACAGAAGCTTGAAGTCCAGAACCAGCCGATTCCAGGGCAGCTTCTTTCCCCAGGCCTTTTGCCTGCCAAACAGTTAGTAGCTACACAGTGTATTGGTCATGTGGCCTGCACTCACACAACACACCTGAACTCATGGACTCACATGAAAAATCTCCATGTTACCCTTACCACAATAGGAAGCCCATATTTATTCTAAATTAACACACCAGCTCACTGCAGACTGCATACCTTCTATAGACCATCACCACTCTCCTCAATACTATGCATCATATATGATATAGTGCATATATATATATATATATATATAATATATATATATGTATATGTATGTATGTACACATAATCTAAATCACTTATCCTTCTGGTTCACATGATTTGAAAGTGATTTGATTTGATCAACTCATGTCCTGGATAGCCAATTTCATACACACTTTGGTCATTTCTCTGTTTGAGTATGGAAATTGGAAAACTATGCTAGACACAAGATCCTCCACCACCAGAGTTGATGAGCCTTGCTGTATATCCTCACAGTCCCTCAGGAAAGATGGAGAAACTGAACAGAATGGTGAAAATTGGAGTTATTCAGCATGTGGACGAGACTTGCAACTAGTGTGGTTGGATTCGATGGTGAATAGCATCTGCCCCAAAACATTTTAAGAAATGGATTTCACAGCTCATTGATGGCATTGAGGATGCTCTGAGTAATGATAATGATTTCCTAGTTTGTGGCTCTGACAGTGCAGAACATGACAATACTCTCCATAAAGCTCTACAAAAGTTCAGGGATGCAGAGCCTGCTCTTAATGACAAGTGGCTGTTAATGCTGTAGTGTCTGCAGATGCATTCTCCTACTGACTGAGTAGAGGCCTTACACAGATATAACCTCATGGCAAATAGAGTCTAGTTACACTAATTTCCCAGGGCCACACAATCATAGGATCCAGCCATACTGAGATAGAAAAAGATGCTTTTGGAGCTGCCTGGACTCAGCAGTTGACCTCACTATCAGGATCAAAACCCTCAATTTTACCCTTGAAATCAAAACTCCAAATGTTGAGATTCAGACTGAGACTCAGGTTTTTATGTTCACTGATGTTCATGAATCATCCCAGGGAAGAATTTTGTTACTGCTATTGCTCTGTCTTGAACACTACACCCTGTTGTTAGTGCTGAAGACTGAAACATTTTAGGCATGCTGAGAACACTGACAACATAGCTACTGTTTTGAGAAAATAAACAGAATCCTCCTGACAACAGGAATGTTCCTGTTACACTCCCTACATACTGCACAAAGCACTATAATAGTCAGGAAGAAGGACAAAACCTCCACAGAGATAACATATCACCAACGCTAACATTTGAAAAATAATTTCTGTTCATTTTGTATGTGTTACTATCAGTAATATACAGCATATGTCCAAACGTTTGTAGACACCTGCTCATCCAATGTTTCTTCTGAGATCAAGGGTATTAGAAGTGAGTTTTTCCCCTCCTTGCTGCAGTAACAGCCATTACTCTTGTGGGAAGACTTTACACTAGAAGTTCAAAGATTGATGTGAGGATTTTAATGGATTCAGCCACAAGAGCATTAGTGAGGTCAGGTACTGATGTTGGATGATTAGTTCTGGATCACAAACTACACTCCAACTCAAAGCAAAAGTATGACTTCCTCCAGGAGCGTCACTAGGCTAGTTTTAAATACTATTTAGCTCCTCTCCCAGCCTTCCCAAATAAATGTACATTACTAGCTTAAATCATCTACAGTTTATTCTCATTTATTCTTCATTATTCAACTAGTGGAGATGCTGCTGCTGCTCTAATGCAGCATTGCCTCTGCTGTACTATCACAGATTTACTAATGTCATATGAAAAGTGGAACATCTGGCTTGGCCAATCAAATCAGACCTCGTAAGCTGTAAACCAATCATATCAGCCCTGGGGTAGGGTGTCTAGTTTTACTCGTTCTGCAAAGTAACTGCTGAAGCTGTGACAGGATTTTGGCTCAAAGCTAAAATAAACATTAGACATTATTTAAAATCTAAACAGTGAGTAGTTACAGAGTGAAGATACCCACCTACAATATGGATGTGTGGCAAATTAAGATCAGTTTAGCAGGCTGTCGGATTTTTACTGGGTTGCTTGTTATCTAGCTAACCTTGGGTTTATGTGAGGTAAAGAAAAGTAGCTATTGTTGCAAGCTTGACATCGTAACAAAAGCAGAACCCTTTTATGTGTTATATGGGACCATTTTCAAAAGTGTTCTATATAGAACCATACACACATTCTCCATCAATCTGAAGAACAATTTCACCATGCAATGAACCATTTAAGCGACCAAATGAGTGTTCATGGTTCTATATAGAACCATTGTCTTTACTAAAGAACCCTTGAACAATCTTTTTTTTAAGAGCATAGCTTATTAAAACACTGAACTGATTTATAATCTCTGTATTTGAATAATATAATTAGGTCCTTGTAACTTATCTAAGAGAGAGGAGACAGCATTGCTCAACTTCAGTGCTTTTGCTTGATCTGTGCCTGTTGTAAGTGGATGGATATATGTTTAAGTCATATTAGCTCTTTGCTTAACACAAATTACAAAGAGACAGATCTACTGTGTGCCAATTTGACCAAACAGACATTTTTTGATAATTTTTCTGGCTGTAGCTCCTCTGAAAGTTTATGATGAACAGACATTTTTGGACCATTAAAAATTCTCCTGTGGGACCAAGACCCCAGAGGCCCCTACTACAGGCTTAGCCCCCCATCCATAAATGGATGTGGTTTGAGTGAGTGGAGAGACATTTGGGGATGTATTTATGGAAAAGACTATTTTCCGTTCTCAATAGTTTAGACTACTGAGTTTCTGTGTTTGTTAGCAACATCAGCCTTGTAGCTTCAATTTAAAACTAGCAAAAGCAAAATCTGACTGAAGCAAACTTTGGATGTCTTGACAGATTGACTACATCTGGTGTACTGGACACAAACTAGTCAATCACAATTCCAGTTCTTCTACTCTTTAGAGATTGTGCACATAGCTTCATGGGCTTTCACTTATATTTCAATTCACATAACATTGAAGTAAAAGTTGCTTGAACCTTAAAAATGTTACTTGACAATAAGAAGTCAAGTCTGAATACAGGCAAAGTCTATGCATTAATGCTAACTTCACAAGTTTATCCAGCACATTAATGCCTGCATTGCAAATCCACACCTGCTGAATTATAAATGAGAGTTAGTCTGGGATAACTTTGAGCATATAACAGACGCTCAAGTGTGTCCAGGAAATATAAAAAAGTGTAATCTGCTAAGACCTAAACTGGAAGGAAAAAGGAAAGTACAGAGTCTAAAGAAATGCTACCCTAATTTGCCCTGTTTGTTATATCTGATTCTCCCACATTTTCAAAATCTAGAGTCTAAATCGGTGTTTTTCAAAATGCAGGTTGCAACCCACTGGTGGGCCCCAGTATGTGGATGAGTAGGCCATGAAGAAGCTGCACTGTGTAGTTGTTTGTTTTTCCATGAGCTAAATGAAGTATGTTTTAAATCATTTGCAGTGACCATACCATTGGTTAACAAAGCTCTCCTGTGTCAACAACATGGACGTTGTTACCAGCCAGGCACAGGCATTGCCACTATGGTAATGCTCAAACTAGAAACGTACAAAATACTTGTGGCTGGTTTGCTGCCATGCCTCATTGCTTCTGATGTTTAACAAGCTTGCTATAGCCTACCCTGTGCTGTTAATACTTTAACACAGCAAGCAGTAGGCTAACAATAGGCTAAAATAATGCAATATATAGGATCTACACTACATCTGCAGACTAAGCTGTATTGCTCAGCCCTGAGATCATAGTGTATACAGGTCAATGTTCAGCAGACATTTTCTTATTCCTTTTTGTTGTTATTATCATTATCATCACTTGGTAGCCATTCAGAGTACTGCATACACCATCAAGTAGATCCAGTCAAAGCAGACACAAAGACAGACACTTTTAGGCTTAGGTCCTAACAGTTAAACAAATACTGAAAGTATTGCATGCATGCCACTTTAGCATCTCTGGTTTCTGGTGTTAGTATTGCATATCACTTTGGTATGGCACCCACACATCGTGCCACTACTGAGGCCTTATGTGAAGACGCTGTGATCATTATGTGAGAGTAACAGTATCAGAGGAGGCTAAGTAGCCTACTAAGTTTGCTGACAACATGAACAAGAATAAATTTAAATAAGGTACGTAATGTCCAGCTAAATATTAAAGTTCATGCTGATGGAAGGGATGAATTTATTAGATCTAAATACAGAATAAATGATTGAGCAAAAGTCAGGCTGAAAGCTTGAGGACATAGGACCTTTTTGACAAATTTGTCTTCATAAAATACATGCTGTATTTTGGGACAAACACTACCTGTACATGTGGTTAGAGCATAAACAGTTTGGGATCCTTTAGTCTAAATAATACCTGGATGCCATTCTGATCTGTCAAACACTCTCAGAAGTAAAGGTACAAAACAGTCACTGGGTCAGCTCCCCTCTTGTCACTGTGGTGGAACCCTCAAGGGTACATCTCAGTACCTTCAGTCAGGGAACATAACTGTACCATAATCCACTGAAATTATATTTTCTAAGCTGTACTGACTCCACACACCCCGTCTCGTCTCCAGCCTTTTCATTTTATTGCTCTGTTTTAAAACATTAGGTTATGAAAAGGTACAAATACGTACTTTTCACCTGGGAAAAACTTATTTAAGGTACAAAATTAAAATTAAAACTACTGTTTTACCTTTGAGGTAACATTTACACTGTTTGCGCCTTGACGAATGAGAAACGTACCTGCACAGTACCTTCATTTCTAATTGTGAAACTACAGAGCTCTGTAAATGGTTACAGTTCTGTCCTTTATCTTCTCCACCTCTTTTTCTCAGTACTCTCAATGTGTGCTCTTTCCTCCATGGCTCCATCTCCTTCTCTTAGTCCTCCTCTTCCATCTCCTCCTCCTTTTTTTTTCTTCTCATAACCTATTTCATTCAGCCCTGAGGCTGGTTACAGTGCCAAACTCCTGCATTCAGAATAAATAATCCTGCTTGGCGACCTCCCTTTCGCCCCGTAATCCAGCCGCTCCCACCCTGCTGCCAGAGTCAGATTATGCTGGGCTTTATCTGAGTGGGCTTTCTGAGGTCGACTTCAGCCAACTTAGGGTTTTTTCAGTGTCCACTGAGGCATGCAGTATCCTCCTTTGCTCAGAGAAGCTAAAGCCTGCACTGCTTATCAGTGTTTTAAGTGATGTGGATGAGACAAGGCACTCAAAAGTTCTAAGTCTATTTTATTTTTCTCTCTGGATGCCTTTAGACTAAAAATAACGACTCACGGACCCGGCAGAGCTGTGTCTGTCAGTTTACAGTGTTGATTATGAAGATTAGTAAGGTGTGAGAAGTTGTTGGAAGATTTTATTCCTCTGATGTTGCTGCATTTAGAAAAGCAGTGGAATAAGAAGCAGTTCTAAGTATAGCTCTGGGTCTGACTGTGTCCTTAACCTAAGCATTGTCTTCTGTAGCAAAGTACGTCTGGATTTATGAGTTCTTATCTAATTTGTTACAAAGTTTTGGGTAGGTTAGCTACAGATTCCAGCTGTAATGTGCAGAAATGCAGCACCTCTACCATGTATTTCCACTATCCATCCAACATTGTGAGCTTCATTTACACCGTATCGCTAGTATACAAACACCTAACTATCATATCTGATGATGATATGATTTTATTGGCCATCCCATTTCACACCCCCACCCCACCCCATAACAGGGTCTTACAGCTAAAATAGCGTCCACTCTTCTGGGAAGGCTTTCCACAAGATTCTGGAGTGTGTCTGTGGGATTTTTTGTCCATTTAGTTAAAAGAGCATTTGTGAAGTCAGGCTCTGATGTTTGATGAAGGCCTGGCTTGCTAGCCCAGACCAAACCCTGAAAAACAGCCCCAGACCATTATCCCTCCACCATCAAACTGTACTGTTGGCACTATGCATTCCATAAGGTAGCATTCTCTGTCATACGCCAAACCCAGATTCATCCATCAGACTGTCAGATAGTGATCCGTGATTCGTCATTACAGATAATGCATTTCCAATGCTCCAGAGTGCAGTAGATGCAACCTTTACATCACTCCAGTCGATGCTTGGCATTGCTCATAGTGATCTTAGGCTTGTGCACAGTTGTTCAGCCACAGAATCCCATACAGTCCTAACTTCATACCAGCAAGGAATGGTTTATAATAAATTGGCTAGTGTGGGTATATCTCCCACTTTACAGCTTCCCTCAACATTTAAGAGCCAATATCATTGAAAACTGAATTTTCAGTGGTTTTAGAAATAAAAGAGTTTACTTTCTTATGTAAACAATGTTAAAGTTTAAAAACACATCATTCACTCCCCTATCAGTAATACATGGAAATACATGGAAACTAAACTACAAAAATAGTTCATTTTAATGCATTGTTCTTGTCATGCCAAAATGTATCTGCCTGTCCAGCCTGCAGTATCTATTATAGTATACTAGCATTATCTAGAGAAACTTGTAATTAGATTATTTACAGAGGTAGACTAAGGCAGTGTTAGGAGTCTCGCCCAAGGACTTATTGGTACAGTATAGGGTGCTTGCCTACAGGGGATCAAGCCCCAATCTACAGTGTGGAAGGCAGAAGTGTTGCCCCTACACTACACCAACCAAAGACTACTTTTTGAATGAGTTACAATACAGGGAGGCAAATCAGAGCACAGCTCATGTACATGTAGCAATATTAAGGACAGAGTAACAGCCAGTTTATTTCTAGGGTATATAGAGAGGTTGGAAAATGGTCATGTAAAAATAAATTACTTCTGTTTTTTGGTATATATAAAAGCACATAAACATCATATGTGGACCTCAGGCAAAAAAAAACAAATACAAGAAAAATGTAAGATGGGGCCCTGCTGTCTCCTATCCACATGGCTGAGAGGGCAAATGACAGTCATTTGTGTAAAAATATGTCAGCTAATATCTGAGCCATTCAAAAGTGCATTTAACTGGAACTTTTGGCTGGTGGAATTCATTGCTTTCCTAAGTCGGGTTTAAATCCCGAGTGTGGCATCTTGCATGTTTGTGCTGATAGGAAGAGGCCTAGCGAAGCGAGACGCTGTTTGTTTGAGAAATCGGATGAACTGTCGACGGGGCTGGGGGCAAAGTCTTAAACCGCTGTGGCTCTGTTTGAACATGCGTCTGGAGGATGCACTGGGCTCTGTTAGTAACCCCCACCACACAGGCATGCTTTTATAAATTCATATTTTGGGATGCTTGATTGTCGTGTTTGAAATGCAAGTACATCAGTAATGGATGATTCACTCATCTGAATCCATTCACAAGGTCCTTCAGGCATTTTCAATTAGGCTAATTCTTATTAACCCCTTAAGGCTGATGCAAAAACTGGGCTACTTCTACTGTTTAATCTACTCTCCTCAGTTAATCACATGATGTTTGAATGCTGTTATTACATTTATTATGTAAAGAATGTGATCTAACAAAGTCAAACAGATTTTTATTTACCTTTTGGACAAGAAAATACATGAGTAAGAATGTAAGTGGTGTCAGTCACATTTTGGCAATATGGTCAACAGTCGAGTTGGTTAAATAGTTGAAGACAATACTTGAAATACGTTTATGGTAAAAATCTGCAGTGAACAGGTGAGAGGAAGAGAACAGAAATCAGGTTTTCTGCTGAACAAAAATCCCCAAAACACCTTATTAGAGTGGAAATACTACAAAAGATTAAACCTATTTCCTTTGCAAGATGTTTAAAATTGCACTGAAGTACAGGCTTGTAAGTTAGACTGGTAGGATTTGAGAATTGTTTTGACTGACATGCAAATCAACTAATAGACTGCTATCAGATAAAGTGGAGTAGTGGTTGGCAAACAACACAGCAATCTTACTACCTACACTTTAGAAATAAAGGTACTATGGAGGTACATTTCTTGTTCATCAAGGTACAAACAATGTAAATGTTTCCTCAAAGGTACAACAGTGGTTATAAGGTCCAGTTGTGTGCCTTAAACAAGTTTTTTATGTATTTTACTTTTTCATAACCTAATGTTTTGAAACAGAACAATAAAATAAAAAGCATGGAGACGAGACGGGGTGTATGGAGTCAATACAGCTTAGAAAATATCATTTCAATGGACTGTGGTACAAGTATGTTCCCTGACTAAAAGTACTGAGATGTACCCTTGAGTGTACCACCCCAGTGACAAGAGGGGTACTGCCCCAGTGACAGTGTAGTACCTGTTTTTCTGAGAGTGTATGGTTACAAACAAACTTCAGGAATTACTTTTTAAAAGCATGAATGTTTTCTGATACAGCAACTGTATCTCATTATGAAAGGCTCATGTAAAGAGATGCAACTGCTTCCTACTAGCCTTAAGCTTGATGAACGATCCTGTCAGTCTGATAAGGCCAGTTCATGGAAGTGCGGCTAGCCAGAGCCAGTTTAAATTGTCAGTGAGAAGTGAGTTTCTGAGAGCTGTGGTGGTTTTAGCGTGCAGTTCACATCACACAGCCTGAGTACTTCAGTAGGCAGAGTGCCTGAGGGTGAAACTTGAAATACAACAAAAACACAACCACAGACTCTGCTGCCCCAACCCTTAATAGAAATTAGAAATTAGAAAACTATTAACAAAATACCAGAGCACTTTTTTGTCTAGTCTGCTAGTAGACTACTTTTCTAAATGACTAGTCGACTAGTAAAATTAATAGCTGTGCAACCTCTAGCACCATAATTCCTATGATAGCAGATTTAAACAGTTTTAAGCAGCCACTGCCAAATTCTTAGTAAGAAGAGACACTCTGTTTAATATCATTAAAATATATGAAGTAAACTAAATGGACTATTCGTTGCAATGCACTTTTCCAGTGCACTTTTCCATATAATGCCTTGATATTAGCTTTGTAAAGTCACCTTTTAGATATGTTAATGAATTACAATTAAACTCAAATACTTTAACATCAATCTATCATTTTTTTGACAGTTAATTCTAAAATGTACACACACTGTCTTCTGCAAATTACAGCCCTGTGCAGTTCATGACCATTGTAAATTGCCACAAGTCTGCATTGCCAGTGGCCTGGCATCAAATCTCTGCAGGCTAAATATTGACCCAAATATGCCAAAAGGAATTACCTCGGAAGCATCAGGAAATTAAAGGAATCTGACCGCTAATCCTCATAGCACTTAATCTGAACTGTGGAGATGGATTCAGTTTGCTTAAAAGTTTCTGTGATGGTAGTGTCAAAAGTAGTGTCTTCTACTGACAAACGAACACAACAGCAGTCAAGCTAGCGGCACCAAGAGCTTGTTAGTGCTCTGACTGAGCTTCAGTTATCAACAAAGCGAGGGACGCTAAAAAAGGGGGCCTTTGACAAGAGCTGAGCAGGGAACAGAAAATGAGCACAGGGGCTTTCTTTTGTTAAGGGTGGTCAGGGTTGAACAGAGAGAGACAGGTGTTTGCCCCCCCCCCTCCCCCCACCAACTTTTCCCAAACTCTGTTGTCTCACAATCTCCTCTCACACAAATATGTCGCCCCTTTGAGCACAGACAGGAGGAGGGATGCTGGAGTCTTTTCTGAAAGAAGTGAAGCTTAGAACAGCCTGCGTCTCCCACTGTCTTCCACCCCCTACTCAAACGCTCCCACAGCCCCCAGACTCTGTAAAAAAATAAAGAAATAGGGAAAATAGGGGGGTAAAATGCTTGCCGTTCAGCCAGAAAAGCTGATGAATATTAATGGGGGTTCACTTCAGGGCGACTGCCATTCGGTGGATATCATTTACATGGGTGGGAAGCCCTTGCCAGTAGTTTGGACTGCTGAACTCTATGCACCATAGAGTACACAGCTCTTTGCTGGGAGCCCCTCACCTCAGCTTCTTTTTTGTCTGAAATGCCCACTGGGGGCTTTCACCAGGGCGGACGTTCGCAGAAAAAACAGCCGTGTCCTTGATCCTCAACACATTTCACAGAGTGTAGAGGAACTAATATGAAGAACGAAGTGCTTTCAGCAGACAGGGACACAACAAAAGGCACTACACAGGAAACACACTGGCAAAGCTTAGTTGCTGTAAGGGAAAATTTGTTGACTCATACACAGAGGCTTATGTAATGTTAAGCGCTTAAAATCAAGGGGTGAAGTCAAGTGCAGTTATTGAGGTTTGAAGGTCTGTGGAGCCTGTATATATATATAAATAAAACATTGTATTTCAAATATAGTAATAGGATAATAGATAATCTAGTAGAAGTAAAAACACATTATCTAAACCCCTTGTTACATCTAATAATGTAACAAGATTTAATCTAGACCATTTTTAATTCATTTGTCATAGAATACTCTATACAACATAAACAATAGGTAACGACAATATATGAGCTTTATGAGTGCACAAAATATGGCAGTTTCCAATGTTCTTCACTGAAGTTCAGCGAGAGCAACAGTGGCACAATAGTTCCAACTCCTCCACCACTGTAGCCTTTTACTCTCGGTCTCATTCACCCAGCTCATGTATGCAGCAGAGGCTCTTGAGGGGAGCTGAAGCTTTCCACTTCACTACTGCTTTTATTAAGTTTACCTATTGGTCTCCCACAAGACTGATATGAATCATTGTACCAAATTGATTCAAAGTCAAGGTTGAAAACATCTCTTAGACTTATAACTGACCTGGACTTCAGACTAAAAACATTTTGCTTTGAATGACCTTATGCCTTAATTAGATTTGTATTATTAAAATAAATGATTGAACATTTCACTATGTTTCTACCAAAACAATATTTTCAGTAGTGACTGTTTTATAGTAATAATTGTGGCTAATTTTGAGCATAATTAAAAAAAAAAGGCTTGCAAGTACATGACTAGCAAATACAGCTCTGAACAAAAAAACACATAAAATCATAATATTGTTATTAAAACACAAAACGTTCACTTAATTGCACAGAATATGTGTTTCTGTAGTGACAGTTTCTAAGGCTAAATACTGATTGTTAGACTTTGGAACACAAAACAATGGGATCCTACTGCTCACCATGTGGCCCTGAGGGACAGGGATGTAGTGTCAGTGCCTGCTCTTAAGTGCAGGGGTGTGGCTACAGTAAGGCTCTGGTAGTGACATGAAAATGTATTTGTTTATTTATTTATTTATTTATTTATTTTACTGTGGGCCGCAGTTTAAACTATTTCGATATTTTTGATGACACATTTTGCCTTTATGATAGCTTTACTTGTTTACATATTTATTTAGTTAGTTCTGCAAATAATGTTAAACATCAGCTTCACTATTTAGATTTGTCTTAGAAACACATTTCAAAACTTTCTGTTTAAAAGGCTTTAGATCAAAATGTTGTTAAACCTACGAAAAACATATGTTAAATCAGATGTGTCCGGACTTAGTGAACACACACACACACACACACACCCACACACACACACACACACACACACACACACATATGCCCAATAAGGTGATGTAGAGAAACAGCAGTGAAAAGATATAAACAGAGGACTTAGTGCACACTGACTTATACAGTTCTGCTTTGACCTCATGTCTCGCCCTTTCCCAGAAGCTATGACTGAATGCTGATGAGGGTTGGCAGAGTTTGAGCATGTAAAAGTTTGACAGCAGAGAAATGTTTATGATGAGCACAGCACAACGTGCTTTCTCAGCCACAGTATTTCCCCCTGGAGCCAGTGCCGTATTGTGTTCCTCCTTATTTGCATTTATACCTCATTTTTTCCCTCATTCAGCTGAAATTGCTTGGAAAAACTTGATAACGCTGGAACACCAAGACAATGCCTGACCCATGGCCTGGCAAACTAAGCTGCTGCACTGTATCTAATCAGAGATGAGTGTCCAGACTCTCAAACCACTGACCTTCACCTCAAGGTCTGATGGACAGGAACAAAAGCTTGATTTACTTGTGTCACTGCTTCACGATTTCATCCGTGAGTCAGTACGAAGAAAGTGTTCCACAGCAGGAATAAAACTGGGCCAGAAAACAATAAGGCGTTAATACAGCGGCTGTTGGGTTTCTCTCTGTGTGTCAGTGAGCAGAGCTGGAGACATTAATTAGTTACAAGAACTTTTGTGGCAACTCAGCAAAACCAACAGGGAAATTTCGAATTCCGTATTTTGGAGCACGCTTGGAAATTGATTCATAATATTTTCCACAGTCTTGACTGAGAAATAGCAGCAGATCAACAGCTGGTAAATTATTTTTGTATAAGCAATGCAACACTGTGCAGATGGTTTGTGTTCGTATTCAGAATTTAATGAATAATCTCCCAAACATAAAACAACATAGCTAAGCAGTGGAGGTGTCTCATTACACTGTGTCTTGAATTGAGCCAAACAGCTGCTAATTAGTTTGGGGACATTCTAGGTGATGGCAACTTTGAAACAATATTGCAGCCTGGAGTTTTATCAATGGACCCAGGCAGCACAAATCATGCAGTGTAACTTAGCTGATTGCACTTTCAAGCACAAGAAGTATAAGGGTCATTAAATGCACAAATCTGTGACTCTGTCCATTTACAGCATTCTGTGCACTCCTCAGTGCTACAGTAATTTGAAGTCTTATTCATGGTGAGGATAATTTGTTTCCCCTTCTGGCAATAACTCACTTGAGAAGAGGCAGGGGCTTTAACAATAAAGAATCTGAGCATTTGTTTTGAACACTGGGAACTGTTTTATTACCTGTGGTAGCTTTTCTGGTTCGCATATTATGATTGGTTGCAATTCCCTGGTGAAAGTAACTGGTTCCTAGCAACTCCAATTCTTCATTGCTAAACAGAGTGAAAGAAAAGCACTAAAATCACTGAGATGGAGGTGATAAAATATTTGATTTTATACTTAGTCATTTGGTTGTGAAATCAGTCTTTTTTATATTGTTATAAGTCCTTTGCTGAGAGAAGGAGCTTTCATGCCTTTTCAGTTTAAAAACAGCACTGTGTAGAATTACAGAATGGCAGATCACATTTACACAGGTGCCAGAAAGTAGGGGGAAATGGGGTGAAATCCCCCCTTTAACAATTTACTTTTACTGTAAATATAAACTGTATCAGTTTAGCATGAGCCGTTTGTCAGTAAGGCCTTACATGAACTACATATACAAAAAGGAAATGTTGTAAAGGGGACATCTTGCCCTACTATCAGGGCAAGACCCCCATCACCTACTTGGGGTAAGATTTGTCATCCAGGCTTAGTAGAATGTATAAGAAATTCAGCTATTAATCAAATCACAACATTATATTATATTATATTATATTATATTATATTATATTATAATATATGGAGTAATCATAATAAAGTTGAAGTCTTAGTTTGATATTATTATTATTATTATTATTAGTATTAATTAATTAATTAATTAATTAATTAATTAATTAATTAATTAATTAATTAATTAAATATTATTATAATGATTGCTACAAATAGCATGGAATGCTTACACATGCTAGCCAGTGAAACTCCAGTCAATAAGTTGTGTCAACATTACTGGTAGTATGCATCACAAACAACATTACTGGTAGTATGCATCACAAAACAAAGAACAACTTTACTGGTTATATGCTAAAGGGGGCCTTTTGCCCCATGTCTGGGGGGACTTCTTACCTCAAAGTCCTAACAGAAAAATCTTTTTTCCTCTTAAAACCAAATGTACTGCTTTGTCGATAACCCACCACCATCATAAATTTCAACTGTTCTTGCACAACTTAATATAAACGCATCGACCATAATTACCTAATGTCATAAAATAAGATCAACTGTCCCTTTCTGGGGCAATAAATCTCAGGAAAGCAGTGATCCAGGTGAAATTTCAGAATTAATCAAACTATAGCCATTCCGCAAATGTGTTGAGATTAAATTTGGCCCCATCGTTTGATCAGGAGTGAAAACAGGAATGAGAAGTGTGTTACCCTGGGGGAGGGGGGCTTCTTCCCCAAGTTATTTGGAAACCACAGGTAAACTTTTTTTCTTCATAAAATGTTTCTTCATAAAATGTTTAAGAAAATGGTATTTGATACAGAGAAAAACACTTTTAGGGCAACATTAAACTGATGGTAGACTCTTTGTGTAGAGAAATCCTGGAGAAGAATTCCAACCAGTCTTCACTAAAGCAGTGCAAACAGGTGGAAACAGTGTGGGGCTGTTTTTCTCACAGCTGTGTCAGTGTGCTTGCGTTCATTGATGCGATCATAAAATCGGAAGTGCACAAAAGCATTTTAGATGTAAACCTGCAGAAGTCTGCAAAGAAACTGCTCAAATGACAGAACTGCATCTTTTATCAGGATCCAGCTGCCATCCAAATACAATGAACATAATACATTTTAAGTATAGCACAAATGACCAAAAACTTTTGGGACCACTGTATAGTATAAAGAGAAACTATGCTGCAATCTTCTTATCTCAACATCTGGTACTGGATTTTCACTGCAGCTTGCTGGGGCACTGGATATTGCACTGAGCTGAAAATTTGATTTGTTCATATTTCTTTATCTGACACTTTTGTACCAGTGCATCACATACAAACATGCCACTAGCATGTTAGCATCACTGCAGCGCTGGGAATGGTCCACTACCCAAAGAATATGTGGTTAGTGGTGGTTTCATGGATGGATGGGGTAAAAGGGGGGCTGACAAATTTGAGGTAACAGATGGGCTACAGTCATTAATTGCAAACCTTCAAAGTGCACTTATGATAGGTGTTTTTCATAAAATGGTTAATGAGGATAGATACAATGTAGGTGTACCTAATAAATGGGCAACTCGGTGGATCTTTGTGTATAATGTAAATCTCTTTGTACAATCTCTTTGTATAATGGATTGGTACGTATATAATACTGGGTCAAACCGTGGTTCAGCACATTGCCAACTAATTACCCTTTTCCATTCTTTTTTTCCTCTTTTTTCCTTTCAAACGTAGCTGATCCTCCAGCATGTGTCTGTAAGAGCACCGGCAGACTGGAATAACACTGTCCCCAATCCATAAACTACATATACATCTTCATTAGCTTGAAATGTTATCAATGAATAACATAATAGCATGCTTGTCATGCCACACAGTATATTTTGATGTACAGCACTTTTTTACATTTACAAGTCTCACATATCTAGAGTAGCTTCAACTGGAAGTCACATTCAAAAGCATAATTCAGTAACATTAATCAATGTCACGGTGGCTGGTCATGTTCAAACCTGACTGACTAGGAGAGCCGTTTTTGACTGATGTTAATTATGATGGGCTGCACTGACAAGTCAGTTCTGAAGCCTGTGTGGAGATTAGAAGTTCAGGATGTCCTTTGAGAGCATCAATCACATCTGACTTTCTCTGACTACGTTTTAGTGACAGCTGCTCTTTTGCATAGCCTTCAGAGTGCTGTGTGACAGGCAGTCCTCTGTGCTTTCATCCTTCACCCCCTCTTCGTAAGAGTGGCAGATAGCCTGTGAATTTGAGAAAGGTTTGTGAACCTGTCAGTGCAGGCTGTGTTGTCTGTGTATAGTTTCAGATTGAAGCAGGCGTAGCAAATATGAGCTATTTGAAACAGGGTGTGTTGCTGATTTGGGATAATTTGCCATTGTAATTTGTTAAAACGAGGCACTCTGAAAGCAATAAAGATGAAATTATTGAAAAATGAAGTAATTTGTGTTTTATTTGGGTTGTGAGTCTAGTCAGTTTCTTTCATTATGAACCCAAAACAGTGGTTGGCATGAGTGGTTGACACCCATAGCAGTGGTGGCTGTAATGTAGTGTATAAAACTTCCCTTCACTCTGCAGACTGGGGTTCTATCCCTCACTTTGGCAAGCACTCTATTGTATACCAATCCTTGGACAAGACTCGTAACACTATGTTTGCTAACCTCTGTGAAGTAATCGAACTGTTAAGAACAATTATTGAATTAAAAACAATGCTAAAAAGACTTAAAACAGCCTTGGGGGAGCTTACAAAACCACCAAGTTGGATCAAAACATCTTAAAGACCCTCAGCTCTAGCCAGGCCAGGTGCAGAATTTGACTGTGGACTGGGAATGTAGTAAAGATGTAGTAAAGTGTAGCTACAGACTGCCTGGGGTGGCCTGTAGGGAATCAGGTGCCTCACTTGGAAGCCAGATTTCTGACTGCTCAAAAATGCCAATGAAAATGTCACAAAATGTAAGGTCATCATGTGCTCTTATAATGAACAGCTATTTTATGCTTGTGTCTTTTTTTCCATTTTAAAAATATAAAAATTGACCACCAAGGCTGTCCTTTGATCATCACCAATTTTCTGCCACCCTTTGTCACCATGGCAATGTTTACACCGCTACATGTGCCATTGCTCGACCAGTGTGTGAACACAACATTACCCTGCTCTGCTGTTTCTCCTGAGTTAGCTGAGCTCTGCTAGTTCCTAGCATTAGCTATTAAAGAAGGAATTAAAGTTGACTGTGGGGAAAAGTAAAATGTTCAAAGGTTCAGTACTGTACAAATAGACTTCAATCATTCATCCCAGACATCTACTCCTAGGGCTGTAGAAAGTGTTTAATTAGATTTTACCCACTGTGGTATGCTGTTAGTTATTATAATTACACAGTTAAATGCTAGTTCAGCAATCATGTGCAATATTAAAAATGTCTTTTTTCTCACTGAAAATGGTCACTACAATAAATAAGGCTAGTTGGTGGTTATCATCCTTACTACAGCGATGTCTGTGGGACATAAGGCTTTCCCAGCCCATCCCCACTGACATGTAGGTTATAGTTATCTCTACCACTGCAACCTGATATCACCACCAGATAAGAATCTTCTTTGGGGAAGCAGTCAATGTAATGCCCTATTTGTTTTGTTCTACGTCCTATTTGCTTTGTTGTTCTTGTATTTTGTGCGTTCTCCAGAATTTCTCCTTTGCATTCATTCTTAATTCTGCCCTGTATTGTTCTTTGCTTTCAGAGTATATCTTGTTTCTGAAGACCCAACCTGCCCTGAAACTGAGACCCCTGCAGCCCAAATGCAATATAAAATTCAATGCTCTTGTAACACAAGGGAGAACTTTGAACATAAGCTTGATGCAAGTGCTTAAGCAGGTTTTCTGAGAAGGCAAGGAAAACAACACAAACGGATAACAAATGAGTATTGAACATGGAGAATAACCTAGATCAGTGTTTCCCAGTTCTCATCTTGGAGTAACCCTGCACTGGACATTTTCCCTGCTCCCCACGCACACCTAAACCTCAACTCATTAGTTAATCAATAAGCCTTTCAAGAGGTAAAAATGGGTCTGTTAAAGCAGGTAAAACACTAAAATGTGCAGTGCAGTGAGACTCCAGCTCCAGGGCTGAGAAACACAAATAGACAATGAACCTCTGCCTTAGAATTAAGAAATATGCTTAGTAAAGCCTACACAGTAGCAAGACTTCAGATGATGTAAGTGATGATGTATATCCTTGCTGTCATATCAGAATCTCATAAATCTATCTTTTGTTTATTTGTTTGTTTGTTTTTTTGTGCCCTTTGCATTGTGTGGATATTTGGTTATACTTTACCTGAATCCTGCTATATAACATTATCTTACATAACAGTAATATAACCAGGGCCTGCTCTAGCCTTGTGGGAGTCCTAAGCAGGAATCCACCATATTGCAAAGCTCATGGACTGCAAAATGATGTGCTAACTAATAACAATGAGTCTCTAAACTATATAAAATTAATAACTGGCAAATGTGTGTATTGCTGATGATTGAATAAATTATAATTTAAAGCAAACTTAGCTGTTAGTTGGACCTAAACGTGCAGGCAGTGGTGTCAGCATTGTTATAAATGCATTATTTTCTTTATGTAGACAGTATATTTTCTTTTTTCCTTCTTTGGCGACGACTCCTCATGTTCAACACAATTGGCTGTTCATCGAAAATGTCAAATGAGTTAACTGCATCTGTGTTTGTTCGGTTTTGTAAAGCTGAAACCTCATCAGAAAACATGTGTAAGTTGAACCTGCTTCTTTGAGACCCCAGATCCACTGCTGCTTTTTGTCAAACTACAAGCCAAAGCATGGCATGGCATAACGTTAACACCCCAAAAATCTTTAGGCCTTTTCTCCTCACATTCTCTATTTCTTCTTGGTTTGAGATGAGGTTTACTCATGATAGCAGTGACACATAGGCCAAGGTGATTACAAAGTAAAGAAGAACAATTCATTAGTCTAGAGAGGTGGAACAGGATGTGCAGACTGGTGAAACGGTGCTCCTGGGGGTGCAGTTACAGAGGAAATGCCAGTTAATCAAAATGTCACAATGTTTTTATGCCGAATTTTAAAAGTACATTTTTCCACTAATGCAACGATGAACAGTCCAGCAAAGTAGAAGTATTTTCCCCAAAGATCAGTGTGTCCCTCATAACACAGGTATAAAACACAGTCCTTATTCTTGTAAAACAACTGAAATGATATATAGAGTATTTCATAATAATCACCATTTTTTTGGCAATATGTTACAGATCATCTCCAGAAGGCCGTACAGAACCTTCTTTTACCTCACCCTATTAAAACCTTCATCATTAATTCATGTGCAGAGAAGAGAATCACAGATTTTTGTCCACATGCATTATATATGACATATAGATCACTTTATTCAAAGCACATGTCCACTGCAGTGGAGGACACTTACTCTGCACAATTCTCAGTACTTCCAAATTAGTTCCATTGTAAGGCTCAAACTATGGGTACTGGAAATCAATAATAATGACATGTGAAATGTGCTGGTGCGAAATCAATACTGCATGTCTGTTCCAGTGAAGCTGAAGCTGTGCCAAAGCAAGATAGTTTTGATACTTATACTATATTCATATACATAAATACCACAGATACCAGTCAACTAACGTGGGATTTCTGTCAGGATCAGACTCAGATAACAGAAGTTAGCTGTGAGATTTTTGCTTTAATGAGTAAAAAGAAAACTGATGGTTTTATTGTGGTTCTTCTGACACAACAAAGCTGTGTACATATTGTTGCTGTCAAAAATCTTGTATTTTTTCAAAAATTTCCAAAAATAATAAAAAAACAACAACAAAAAAAAGTGTTGTAGTGCACGACTCTGACCTCAGTCTCAAAACAAATGAATGGTCTTTGTCTTATCTCTGTCTCCACATCAGTGTGACTTGGTCTTGTCTCAGGATGAGGAAGACTAACTTTCTCTTGAGACCAGTCAAGTGCAAAGCATTTTTCTTCTTTTTTTTCTTTTCTTTTTTTCAGTGAGAGCACAGCTATGTAAAGTGGAATGCATTTTAAACCAGAAAAAGATACATTTAGCACTGCAACATCTTTTACTACTGACTGTTGTAAAAGTGTTACAAAATGTATCTGGCTTTAGTGCCATGCCTCATCTTGCAGTTATTAAAAAGTCTTGTATTGCACTTAATGTAATGTCTTATTTCTGTATTTTGCACACATCATGAACTCTTCTTTCTTGCAGTATTGTAATCTGGAAAAACAGTGTCTGCTAAATGATATAAATGTACATGTAATTGCAAATGCAAATGCAAGGCTTCAGCTGTACAATAGGCTTCAGTTAGCCTCGTTTGTGTTCAAAGGGCTAGCTATTGTTTAACTAAGTTAGCTTAATGTGAAGATGTAGGCCTAATTATTTTTTTATATTGAAGTATTAAACAAATATAGACATTTTTGTATGTCTTGAACTTGAGGATTGTTGGGGTAGTATTATTTATTATTATGTGCCATATAATAATTATAAAATTAATTATATTAAACTGGTCTACTACATAGTGGTGGTCTTGACTTGAACTTGTTGTGTCCAGGTTTCAATTATGAGTCAATCTTGCATCTAATGGCCTTAGTTACAACAGTAAATGTTAATATAAAGAAACTTTTTTTGAGCAAAAGTATTTTGGGCAACTTGTAATGTAAATGGCAGCTAGTGAATCGGTGTTCAAAATGAAGTCATGAGGTTTAGATACTACTACTTTATTGATTCATAGTGCCATTTATCACTGATCTTTCTATTGCTGATTTTCACTTTTCATCTCAAAACTGATAAGAAAAATGCACAGTTAGAGGAGAGCCTTGTTGTACACATACTGTAGTTGAATGTCAATAGCAGCTGACTTGAAACAGATGATCTATCATGCCAGGGTTTAATGACAGGTACTTCCCCCCACATGTATACTTCCATAACAGGGCTCAAATCCTTAAAGCCCTGGCCCCAGATGATATATTAGCAAAGCTTGTCTTTTGTCTGCTTGTGTACTTAATCCTAAAGAGAGAGGAAAAATAGGTCACTCTCCTGTTGCTAAGTAATAGGAGATGAATGAATGTCATTAGTGTAGATGCCAGATGCAGGTCACCATATGCTGGCTCAGTGTCCCAGTCGGCCCTAGTAAATTTATGCAAATAGGCTGATAATAAGGAACGTGGAAAAGTGTGAAAAATGCACAGTGTGTTCAAACATCTCTTAAGTAAACATGAAATCAAATATAGGCTCTACTGATACACCAATACATGGATGTACAAATGGACCTCAGAGAAAAAAAAGAAAATAGTGACTGTATCTACAGACAGGATTTCTGTCTCTTTACGCTGGTCTTTATCTGATGGGTAGTGCCTTACATTGCCTTTTACAAAGCTTTCCACTGTTCCTGCATGGAACACTCTTTAAAATAAAGATTCCTAAATGCTTCCTAGCAGTGATGTACTGGTGTCTGGATAAGTGGATATCAAGGTTTCAGTTAGCCGGTAAATATCGGTATTTGACCAGTAAAACACTCTGCAAAGTCTTCAGCTGGATTTTATAAACTCCCGCTGGACATTTTTTATTTCATTTTTAAGCAAGAAAAATCTGGTGTTGACCCAGGTGCTGTCCTGTATATGGGGCAGAAACCCAATCTTTTAAAAAAATGGAGCTGCATGGAAGTCCAGTTAGTAATCTAGTCAAGGAAATGTTTAACACAAATAAAGCTCCTGTTTGGTTTAATTTAATGTCTCCTCTGTCATTTACAGCTACATTTTCATGACTTCTCCTATCAAAAATACACATCTTTTGCTACACTTGTAATTTTGATGAAGGAAAGAATCCTGTTGTTCAATTATAGGTGTTTAAATTTAGCCAATAGCTTGGCTGGGATATAATGATAGGCAGAGCAAGTTAGCTTGTGTACCCTTATTCATTCAGCTAATTATTTTTAGGATTTTGTGTTTTCAAGTTCGTTCTGACTCCTGGTAACCATATGGATGGAGTTTCTCCAGAATATCTTGTCTTCTGTTGAGACCTTTTGGCTTCTTAAAGATTTGTTCATGATATCTCTGCTTGTGTTCATCCATCTTGTTGCTGGTCATCCTCTTTTACCTTCAGTTGTTTCACACAAAATGGTCTTTTCTAATGAATTGGTTCTTCTCATAATATCCCAAAAAGTTTCAGTCAGCTTATCTGGCTTCAAGTGTGAGATAGGACTTGATTTGTTCAAGAATCCTATTTTTTATTTTTTTTTGCCATCCAAGGTACTCTCTAAAGACTTTGCCAAAATCAAAATCAAATGACCCAACAAGCACACAACACAGACTTATTAGACTTATAGAAATATTATGTGCCTTATGTGAAGTTTCTCTCAACTTTTAAAACGTTCTTCACACCCCCAGATCTCCTTTACAAAATGGTTCTTTAACAAAGCATCAAAAGAAAGGATTTTAGAGAACCAAAAATGTGTTTCTGTGGCATCATTCCAAAAAACTCTTTTTAGCACTGCTATTTTGAGTGTATGCTATAAACACATATTTAACCCACACAGGCATACTCTCATACACACCTTCAGACAGTTTCTCTATACATTTGTTCCCTGGTTTTGAAGGGGCTGTCTCCTGAGCCCCCGTCTGGGACCAGGCTGTAAGGATGCTCCGGTCAGAGACAGCCCTGAGAATGGAGCCTTTTGTATGAGCTGCATTCATGTGCAAATTCAAGTGGAGTGGAGTAACTTTCCTATGGCCCAGTGTACCATACAACCCTTATCTCGCTTTCCCAAATAGTCTCGGAGCAGACATGGCATTAACTTGGAAAAATTCCCACAGAAGCAGATGAGGTTTCCACCCGCTCCCTTAGTCCTCAGTTTACTGCTTTTGTTTACTTTCCCTTTTATGAAATGACTCAGCTCACAAACGGTTGTGATTTTACAGTAATTTTTGTAGAATACTTCAAAATATTAAGTACCTTACTTATTGGTCATATCACATGATTGTTTTTAAGCATTACAAAGAGGCTAGTAAGGATAGCCAGATTCTTTATTAAAAAAATAAATCTATATCCTTTTATTTGAAGGCTACTTACATATTATAAGCATTGAATAATGTATCAGACTATGAGCTTAAAACAGCATACAGGGGTTCTTTAAACTTTAAGATGTACACATAAAAAAAAAAGAAAAAAAAAATCTTTCCTGAACTTTATAAATTATGGAAAGGACTTCTACACAGTTACATAGTTTTCTTTGAAAATAAGGCAATTTTGTTGATGCAATATAATTTACCATTTTTCATTTTCATTGAACTTGATTTACTACTGTTGATTTAACTCATGTCAGCCCAATTTAACTTACTAGAGTTGGTTTAAAAGTGGCCACTGTAGTGTCCAGTCAGTTTAGAACCATACTCAGAAAAAGAGAATATGGTAGGTCACCATACAACAACAATGATGACTCTAGGTGACCAAAAAACTCCAACCAATAGAATTTAAGCATACACAAGGAAAAATAGCCTAGGAGGAACTCAGAGATCCTATCAGAACACATAAAATCATCAAAAAATTTCCCCTAACTCAATCTAGTTGAGTAATGTTGAGACTTTATTTTATTTCTACGTATGTCTCATGATACCAGATGGAAACACAATTCATTCTCTTTTATTCTTGACTTTGGCTGATTAAACATTTGGGATAATAATATTGTTTTAACACAGATACACAAAGTACATTTTAAAGTATGGGTCAATATGATTAACTAACTTGATTTGTTCTCTTAACACATACAAGAGCCAGTCCTATGTTTTTATGAGTGTAATATGTTTTATGAAGCATAGGACATAGGACTAAAATGATAGGCAGTTCTTCCATTCTTTACAATGCTATGAAGTGTCATTTCCAAGTAATAACTTCTAAAGCAGAGAAATACAATATACAGATACAAGATTTTGATGGCCTCAAGTCATAATTTAGTCTGAGGGCAATTTGTAGAACTGAAACACAGTGTTCTTACTGTAGCCTCTGCCTTAGTGCATTAATTCTTGGATTAGTTGGGAAAAATAATTGATAATACTCATATAAATGGAAAAGATGTTCAACACTTTAGTTTAAGGGCACTTATTTTAGTACAATGTCATTTGCTTCTTGAAACACCACTTATGCCAACTTGAGAATACTGACATAAGCTGTTCATACGTAAAGTATTGCCTTTAAATATGCTGTTCAATGCATATGCATGTGCTTTGAAGTCCACATGTAGGCAGCCTTCATGTAAGTTGTTGCCAGAATATATATCTATATATTTTTTTTGGTTCCACTGACTTACATTAAATGTAAAGAAGATTTTTTCTTTCTCCTGTAAAGTAACCATATACACAGAGGACCAAAACAGGAAAAAGGAAAAAGGAAAAAATACAGAAACCAGTTAGGTAAGCACTGATTCCTTCATATACAGACAAACGGATTTTAAAGTCAATCGTACACTGTATATGTAAAAAAGCCACTCTGTGTAATCCCAGGTTGGAATGCTTCCCTGCCGCTCCAGAAGGTTTGTCCTTCATCAGATGTTTTTAGTGCCGTTTTAAGGGATTTTCTATTTGGGGCATTTTTGTTTAATCTCTGCGGACATAGGTGCAGCTAGGCATGATGGGAAATCTTCTTTGGAGAAGGTTTATGATGCAGCAGGCCTGTGTATGCATGATGCAATGAGCATCACATGAGCTCCTGTTTCTCTGTGTCCTTCCCCTCCTCCCATTATCCACCCATGCCTCTAAACTCAAACCAATAAACCACGCTTTCCATGTCTGGCCTTGGGGTCATCGTAGACCAGACTAATGCATTAGTGCTCGTGCTTAATGGGAATGCAGCATGTTTCAAATGCAACCCACGGGAAGCGTATTATGTATCATACAAATTGTATTTTAATTACAGCCTTTCAAAATCCTCTTAAGTGGAACTAAATTCAACTTTTCAACCCGTTCAAACTGAACAGTGGTAAGTGCGGCCATTAATCAAATTTGTGTTTTCTGAAAACATTAGACATAGAGTAAACACCATGTCACGCAGCAATTACTGAAAGAATTAGGCACAAAATGTTCAGTGATGACACTGTGATTTTGCTCTCAGGTAGAGGACAACTGAAAATAACGGCAAACTAAAACTAAAAAGACGGCTCATGAATGCATCTCACACTGCCTCACTCCGTAGAGTTTCTCGCCAAGATAGAAAATTGTGTCTTCTTTTAGAGTTACTAACTTGGCTTATCAAATAAAGTTGCCATATTTAATTATACACTTTTAAGTGTTCCTAAATGGTTCTTGGCTTGCATGTTTTGTCCAAGGAATAAATACTGACTGCTCTAGAACCTTTACATTATGTGGAGGGTCTTCAACTCTGTATACCCAGTAGAATTCTGGAATGATCTTGTGGATTTCTACCAATTTTCAGAGTTAGAGGACTGATTATTAAAGCAACATTTTGTAACAATTTTACCTTAAAATAAGAGCTTCAAAATCATTTCAATGGTACACTGGCTGATGATAGGAAGAATGTCGTCTCTGTCATTACCACTCCGGGTCTGGAACGCCTGAAGTTGTAATTTTGGTGAAGCATGAACAAGACCTCTCACGAGAATTGCATAATGCTTTATGGCACCACGTCACACAACAACAACTATGGGTCATGTTAGCTGTAGTGATCTGGTGATTTGGGACAGACCCCAAATTTCAATTAAGCATTGGTTTAACCTTCTTATGGATCACTGCAACTTGGAAAGACTTACAGCGAATCTTAATGAAGAATCCTGGTCACATTTTACAATATATTGAGACCTGTTTTCTTTTTTCCACCTTCTTTACAAACAGGTTAAAAACACATAAATAGAATCTGACAACTACTCATATTGTAATTGTAGCATGAAAAAAGTTACATTCAACTAAAAATCTACTAAATTGACCATCATTTTCTTTAACTCTAAACCTGGTTCTAATCCTAATCCTAACCTAAACCTCAACCCAAAACCTAAACCCATCCCTCACCTTGGTCCTAGCCCTAACCCTGGTCCAAATCCTAACCCTAACCCCACCACTGATTAGAATCAACTGAGTTTCAAGATAGTTTGTTAATAATTTGAACATCTGTAGATAATCTATGGTGGACTATTTGAGGACTATCCAAATAAAGTGAGACCAATTCATCTTATGCCAAAAGTTTGGTTAGTCTTGTCAATCTCACATCAAATAAGCCTTGAAAGTTTGGAACCTTGCAAACCTCTCAGCTGGCTTGAAATAAATTACACTGTCCGTATATTCTGTACAATAACCTATATGATGTTGTCAACAACATTTTATTCAAGTTCGCACATTCTCCACATTCAAACACTTAGCAGACAAAGTAGCATATATGGGTTGAAAATTTTAGCCATGTTAGTGTTAATCTCCAATGAATAAATAAAACCATGCAGAGTCATATTTGTGTAAAATCCTGTAATTTCAGTCAACATAGTTCTTTCAATTCTGATATTGTCTTTGCCTGTTTGGTGACTTTCAGTTTATCACCAAATGCACATGTACAGCTGTCCATGAGGGGGTCTCAAAGCATAATTTGTATTCACAACAGCAATGCAAAAGTGAATTACACTTGTAGGGGAATTACAAGAGCAAAAAATAAAAAAATCTTGCCTTATGCTATTTAAACCAGACAAAATGAACCATTACACATTCATTTTATTTAAAAGGTGAGTACCACCTCTTTAATTTGAAAATGAAACCAAGTGAACACAGGGCTGTGAGCCCAGCACTGAGGGGAAATGGCATTGTAATTGTAATATTGAAAATACATAATAAAAAAATAAAAGTAGAGCTTCTAAAAATAATAAACCATATGTATGTGTTCCAGTGTAAGTACGCTGGCACAATATGGCTGCTGCTTTTCATCAATGTAGTACGTTTCCACATTGGCTGAGGAGAATGATTCTCCCACGTGGCTCAGAGGCTTCTCGGGCTAGGCGCTTGTGTGGCGCTATCATTGCAGCTACGAGACCCCCCAGCTACGGACTCTTTCCAGGTTATGAGGAATCCCAAGCCGACCTCCTGATCTACACTACACTGCAGCTACATTGCTGCCTGGGCTGGCTGCCTATGTGACGCTACACTTCAGCTACAGGGTCTCCCAAGCTGACCGAGACCTTCCCCAGTGGCTAATAAATAATGTAATTTGTGCCAATGATGACTGGAGTTCTGCTTTCTGTCAGAATTAACCTCAGTAAATTACCACTGTGGAGTCTACATGGCTAAATATAAAAAAGGTTCTTTCCATTCACACCTGATATTCACACAAATGGTTCTACAAGAACCTTCTGTTGAAAAGTTCTTTAGGAAAAGAGCTCTTTTTAGCGCCTTTATTTTCCACATCCTTCTGATGTGTCCCTCATACATGCACAATTCACTTGACATCTTTCTTAGAATTCATTTAGAGTAAGTTGGTGTACACTGTGATATACAGTTCTCAGTGTTCTCTATCTCAATGAGACTATGAGCCAGAGGCATGCTGCACTTCTATGTACCCTCCACTCTCTCAGAATGATAACACTAATCCTCAATCAGCTCCACTCTCACAGACTCCCAGTTTGACTTTACTAATGGCGCATGACCTCTGCTTATCATCAAACAGGGCTGCGCTAACAACACAGCAGATACAGACTTGTTTTGATCAACACCACAGGAAAGGCAGATAAATGCTAACTGTGGCTATGTGCAACATCAGCTTCATTTGTGTGATCAGAGAACAAGTTTTCCAGAATGAATAGTGAGCTAATGAGCGACTTTGTCCCTAATAAGGGAGCAAGAGTGGCCTTTGGTCTTAACATTGATCTGTGTTGTGATTGACCTCAAGTTTAGTGCTGATGCACAAAATTTCTCTGATTTAGTCATAAGTTTCTCATTCATCATCTTGAAAAGTTTTAGAATAAAAAAAGTATACATTATACATGTATATATTACAATTCATGCAACCCTGTTACTCAAACCTGTTCCTCCTCATAAAAAGTGAAACATTCCTTTTATTATGATGTGTACAGGAATTTGGATCATCTTGTTGCTTTCTATAGGAAGACAACGAGACAAGTAAGCATTCTCAATCTATTTTCTCAGTTTACACAGAATTAACTGATTTGGCTACCTGGGTAAAACTTGACCCTTCAGACCTATATATATATATATATATATATATATATATATATATATATATATATATATATATATACATAGCAAAGGAAAAGGTACATTTTAAAACAGTTTCAAGGCATAAAATGAACTCTATTCATGGAAATTCCACCTGCATACCTCACAGTCTTCTTCTTCTTCTTCTTCTTCTTCTTCTTCTTATTATTATTATTATTATTATATGACATAGATCTGTGAGGAAGGTTTACATTTAGAGCTTCAATTGAATGGAAATAAGTCAAATTGTAATGTGATTAAAGTAAGTTTGCATGTTTCCAACTATGAAACATTATTGGGAATTCAACATGTTTCAAATACTGTATAATGTATTCTTGAAGATTGATGAAGTTGCCAACTAGAAATGTTTTACAATTTGCATAACAGCATTACAAGAGTCTCATCTAAGCTGCACTGTGTTCAGATGTTCTGGTGATTTCATTATTTTATCAACACTCTTTTCACTTGTATAAAGGTGTCTGTATTCAAAGGCTTCACACGTCATGAAGAACAACTTGTAAGGAGAAGACAATTAGCAGCTTCGCAACCTCACCTCACCGCAGTCTTAACTCCTCCCTCATGTCCTGTTGCATGCTATAAATAATGACTAGTGTGATGAAGTGGTGCACAAATCTCTTCAAACAAACATGTAGACGTCATTAACTTTTAATCCAGATTCAACACTGAATCCTGTTTATTTAGAAAATAATAATAATAACCACAGAAACTACAAGCTTATTATTCCATTATTAATCTTAAAGAGCCCATATCATTGAAAATCAATTTCCCTCTTTTTTCTGAGCTAGACGTAGTAGGTAAACATTATCAAAATTCATATATGAAAATTAAGCTGCACACACGAACTGTTTTTTGTTTTTAGTGACTTTGTGATGCCACAAGAAAATGCATTTACATATATTCGACTAAGCAGTCTACAGCGGTTCAGCCCCATCCATTCACATTGAAGTGTTTCAGGTTCGAAGCATCGAATGAGGCACAATACAGGACAATAGAGGACAGAAGAGAATGAAGCTCATTTACATATACCAGTCTTAAATGTGCAGTAACAAAAAACAGCCTGTTTAATTCTGGGGGAAATTAAGAGGTTGGAAAATGGTCATGTAAAACTGAGCTGTACCAGGATGCAAAAATAAATGGAGAAAATACAGGACAGTGCGTGTTTTCGGTTGCCACTACAAGTATCAGAAATTGGGGCTGAAGTTGGGGCTAATTGTTTTGAAGCTACACACAAATACCAAAGTGAAACAACTCTACAAACTTCGGGTTTGTAGCGACCACTTCACTGATCAAGACCAGTGAAAAAAATGCAAAGTTGATTTCTTCAAATTACAGCTGCTAAAAAAATGCTGTTCCCTCTGTTGTATTTTCCACCACAGAAACTGGAATCAGGGTAAGAACGTTGTCAATAAATGATTTGTCATTAGCCACCATGCACATATTACTATTATCCGTTAGCTTACAACAGACTGTCTAAAGTAGGCCATGAAATAAAATAACTATCTGCCTTGCTATCCTACCTCATAAACTGGTAAGCAGAGTAGCAAGTAGTTTGTTGTTGACACCACCAATTTCCATTTGCCCTGGGTTGTTCTGCTTCAGCGCTGACAGGTTCAGTCTCTCTCTCCCTTTTGGCTCTCTCTTCTTCAAGCCGCTGCAACTCAATTGTATATTCTGGTTCATACTTATACGGCTCTACAACATTTTGGAAACAGACCCTCCTCAGAGTCCTCTGCTTACTCTGCCATCTTCTAAAATAGGTAAGAAAACTGTAAATATAAACTGTAAACAAAAAAAAACATGTTGAACAATAAAAGCACGCTAGCTTGTGTGCATTGACCTCAGTTGAGAATGCAATTTTGAGAGAAAACACGGAAATAATCCTTGAGTAATAGTTTGTACTAAAAATACATTTTAGGCCAAAACTTTAGAACAAAACTATCATAAAACAATGTCTCAAGTATCAAGCAATGTATTTATAACCATTTTGTGCAATAAGTTAACAGGATGTAGCTGCTAGACTCATTAAATGCTTCAGACATCTGGTTCCTAGTACTATAATGGTGAAAAATTCCAACTCAGTAAATTTCTCTAGAAAGGGGCGTTTCACACCGAACCACTCTGAATGATTTTGCTTACATCTAAACCATTGTATGATTAAGTAATTAAATTGGTGGAGTCCCCCTTTTATTGTACATACAGGCCCCTGGGGTCCAAAGGGTCAATATTACATGCAAGATTACAGGTAACATGTTAAGCCACCGACATTACTAAGTCTTGCTGACATTGTGCTTGCTACAAAGTCTTAGTCACCTCTCTGGCAAACATGACTCAGAACTAAAATTCACTCTTATATTGAGGTATTTTAGAGTCCAAGAGAAACATTTAAGATTGACCCTCAAAGAGCCCTGAACGATCCCACCTGTTTCAACTCTTGCACTTATTTAACTGATGGAAAGGGTAAAAGATAAATATAGATGGCATGGCTCAGTAGCCAGATGAATCATCCTTTACTTCACATCCTCATGATACATTCAGTCTGAAACTGCTCTCAAAGATGTCACACTGACATGAAAACATGAAAAGTGTTATGAAATACGTAATCATAACTAACGATATCAAAGCATGTTTCGAAACTTTTTTTTTTTCTTTTCTTGGGTAAAATGCAAATGAATGCAGTTGATATTGAATAGGTAGCCAGCAGTGTTGGAGGTAACAAAATAATGCATTACATTATTGTCATTACAAAGTAGTGTAACATTTGACAGTTAACCACATTACAGTTACTGAATTCAGTATAAGAACTCTGGGTAACACTTGAACCCTGCTGTAAAACATGGACATAACCATGTCATAAACATGTTATGACAGTCATATGTTGCCATGAGTTGTCATGACACATTTTCTACATTCATTTAACAGTGCCATGTTACCATTACTGTTGTCACGACAGAGAGATATTATGGAACCTGTTATGACAATTACCAGTAATGATGACCTGATACTGTTATATTACTGGACATAATCTGTCATAACAGCATATGACTTCTGCCATGACATATTTATGGCATGGTTATGTCAGTGTTATGTAGTAAGGTTCAACTAAAGTGTTACCGAATTTTGTTACATTACTCTCTGGGAGGTCGATGTTAATTTTGTGCAATGCATTTAAAGCAGAAAGTTCCTTTATGTAGATTATTTGCCCTTGTCTTTGCATGTAGTTTGTGTACATGGGTAAGGCCATAAACTTGGCAAGCAATCTGTTGAAGCAGCTAACCACACTAATATGAAACTCATGGTGAAAGACCCCTGCGCTAAAGAAACCTAAATAGGCTAGATATATTTTATATTCAGAAACAGCTCTTTAAGATTTATATCATATTCGTAGAGATTTTATTTTGAGGCATGTGTTTTTGAACCATTTCTACAGACTAGTTTATAGCTTTTCAAACAACATTAGCTGTTCATAATTTTAATGAAGTATAACTGACTGTGTTTTGTTCAAAGGCAGGGATAGTGACAGGCCTTTTAAATGACATTTATTATGACTACTCCAATGCTGGTAGCTAGGCTTGGAGACTGTTTTGGAATTAATTGGATTGAATTAATGATTGAGACTAGAACAGATTTAAATAGAGATAAAGACGTTTGTTTCTCCTCCAGGATCTACTTTACATGTCTGCATACACTTCTGTATTTGTACTTTCCCTGCACTGATATTTCATGTCTGTTTGGGTCACTATTTATGAGTAATGAATATATAATTCAAAGGCCGTGCATTAATAATAGGAGTGTTGAGTATTTTAAGAAAGGATCTTGCAAGGTCATTTGGAATTAATAATAAAAAATAACAGGAATGAACAGAATACAAAACTTCTGACGGTCTGACATTGAGTCATGTCCTTGTATCTCTTTCTTCATATTATTTAGAAAACTGCTCAATGCATTGGCCACTATCAGCTGCAGCATATCAAAGACAGTCCAAAGGAAACATCATTTAATTCCAATTTCATGCCTGAGTTAATGCAAATGCATCTAATTTATTACAATTTGAGGTAATTACGTTATTAATGATTACAGAACGGCTCTCAAACTCGTGACTATCCACAACTCTCCACAAAGTAGGAACCACAATCGCGTTGGAGGTTTTCAATTCCACATGAACATCCATAGAATTGATGACATATCACCCAATGCTTCACTGCTCAATGCTTACACTTTTACATATTGCATGAAGACATGATGGATTAGCTCCTCACTTCACACCCCATTTCAGGTGTGCCAGTAATGGAGGTTTTGTTGCAAATGTTTTAAACCTTAGAAGTCACAGTTATCATTAACAATAACAAAAGCATTCTGTAATTTTAGATGAATTATTTCTTCTGTAGCCCATTGGAAAGTGCAGCTTCCAAACTTTGAAATCATTCTAAACTTTAGAGCATTTGTGTTTATATGCAGGATATTTTATTTGAATTTGATGAAAAGTTTTTGTGATTGTGGCCACAGTGCTGTTTCACATTCATTCATTATCTAACCTACTTGTCCTTTTGGGGAAGGGGATGGGGGGTGTTTGCTAGAGTCATTAGGCAGAAGGCAGGAAACACCCCAGAGAGGTTACTAGCCCATCATAGGGCAGACACACAGACATACACATTTACACACACACACACTCACACCTAGGGTCAATTTAGTATTACCAATTGGCCTGACGGCATATCTTTGGACTGTGGGAGGAAACCGAAGCACAATGGAAGAAACCCACACAGACACAGGGAGAACATGCAAACTCCACACAGAAAGGACCCTGGTTGCCTGGCTGGGATTCAAACCTAGACCCTCCTTACTAAGAGATGATGGCGCTACAATTTTTTTAACATTGTTTGACATCAGGATGAGCAGAAATCTGTCAGAAGAACTGACAAACTTATCGATATCAAACATAAATTGAAAGTAACTAATTGTAAGTCATTACGTAACTAACTACATAAAAATACACTATATGGTCAAAGGTATGTAGACACAACCATTATACCTACATGATCTTCTTGGATTTTCATTCCAAAACTATAGACATGTCCCTCCTTTAACAAACTTTACTGTTGGCACTATGTGTTCCAGCAGGTAGCATTCTCCTGGTCATCTGCCAAACCCAGATTCACCCATTAGACTTCCATATGGTGAAGCATCACTCGGGAAAACATGTTTTCACTGCTCCAGAGTCCAGTGACACTGTGCTTTACACTACACCAGCCAATGTGTGGCATTGCTCATAGTAAACGTAGGCTTGTGTGCAGCAGCTCAGCCATGGAAATCTATATCATAAAGCTAATGATGCACAGTTCTTGTGCTGATGTTGCTTCCAGAGGCAGGTTGGAACTCTGCAGTGAGTGATGCAACAGAGGATCTAGGCAATTTTTATGCACTACACTCTTCAGTAAGTTTGTGTGGCCTACTGCTTCATGTCTAAGCTGTTGTTGCTCTTAGACACTTCCATTTCACATGAATAGCCCTTACAGTTGACTGGGACAGATCTAGAAGGGCAGAGATTTCATTTTATGATAGAGTGTATCTACAGTACTGTACAAAAGTCAGATACTGACTTTTAATTTATTTAACTTATAGCCAAAATTATTCATTGTTCCCCATCAGGAAAAAACAGAAAAAGTGTATTGAATAGAAAATTGCACTGAAGCCTCGGCAATAAAATATATCACATTTTTCAGCATTTAGTATATCCACACTTTGCCTTTATTGCAGTTTCCATTCTTTATAGCAGACTTTTTTCAGTTTTTCAAAGAAATCCTTAGTGCTATTTTTCCACAACTCCAAAGTTCAACCTGTGAAGTTGGTGCATTTTCTGCTTATCATGACAAAATAAAAAATTGGCCTATAATTATTGTACAGCATACTCTGATTAGATAATAACATCTTCAAAAGAACAGTAAAATGGCAAAAACAACTTTAAAGTGATGATAAAGTTTGCTGGTCAGACAGAACATAGGTTTTGGAGTCAGCTCACCTTTGACTTTATCTGCCTACCTGCTCTGAGTTGGCTGGTTGCCAGGTTAACTGTGTGTTCCTTTCCAACCAGAGAGGAGGAAGTAGTGGTGCTGAAGGCCAAAGAGGAGATGGTTTCTGCTCTGCTCTAATAAAAAGCAAGGGCAAGAAAGTGATCTAGAACACTGTGCCCTGCTTATGTCTATGTACACATAGAAAGGTCATGTTATTTTCTAACATTTGTTCAGGCGTTCAGTTCACCCTCTCTTTCTCTCCGTCTATCTGTTTTACACACAACTGTGCATGATTTGTACCTGTAAGTACCTATATAACCTATAAGTGTCAATGCACAGAGCAGAAACCTGCATTTGGTATCTGATGACCAATGTTTATTTTTCTGTGTACTTGCGGCAGCGCTTGGTGAGTACAGTACATCCGGGCTATAGAGCACACTGCATTTAATTGTGTGAGTAAACAAGCTCTCACTCAGACTGGAGTGTATCTGAGAAAAGTGTCACGGTGCCTTTCTTATTGAGAGGACCCTCAGTATGGTTGCCATGGTGAATCAGAGTTGTCTTGATGGAGCTGAGGACACTTGAAGTATGAATGTAGCACTACTCTCCTTCCCTGAGGCCTCTCTCTCTCTCTCTCTCTCTCTATCATGATAGTGTTTCACTTATAGTCGTAACGTTTCCCTTCGTTACTGGCCAATTAGGTCAGCAAGTGTTTAAGAACTGATGATGGTATCTATTATATAGATAGATATATTATGATAGAGTGTATTGTTATTTTATATTCAAAGTTGACTGAACTGCACTTTCTCTCACTGCTTAACAGGTAGTTGCTCATATTGGTTCAGTCACCTGGAAATGTTCATACAGCCAATCAAGCTCTCCCATTGTTTAGGCCTTCAGGAACTGAACTGAATGCTTTACCTGTTAGATTAACCACCAACATTCTTTAGGAAGTGACAGTGGAATCACCTGTCACATTTTGATTTCCAGTGAGTAGAACCAAGTTTGTGTGGAAAATAAATCCCTCTAGGTCATCTAAAAGTTCTAGATACATCACTGACTGCAAATACACGATGTAGTCTAACTGGGTTTCAGTCAGTTGTTCAGGAAAACAGCAGCAGGAGCTCTATGCCAGGTATCTTTACTGAAAAGTTCACTATAAAACTCCTACATATAGAAGACAAATTATGTGCTAATGTCTGTTCAAATTTCAAAGTAAAATATGAAGTGTCTTTCACAAGCCTCACATGTCTATGTATAATGTAGACCACCCAGACAACATGGACCACCATTAACTTAGTACCAAAAAAAATAGCCGTATTGTAGAGGTGGGTTTTTTCTTTTTGTTTTTTTGGCTTAATTTTGACTTATGGCCCAAACTAAAGGACTATCTCTAATAGTATCATTTCACCGCTGTACATCTATGAATAGAGTAATATGGATATATCTCATTATCTGCACATGCTTACGTTTATCAGGCACGTTCAACCCTCTCAGGTTGAATTCTTATTCAACATCAACAGACTTCATACATAAAAGAATAAATCTTGAGAAAACTGCAAGCTAGAGATTTACTTTTATTCTCCTCCCAGACGGGTAGCTTTGTGCAGTTTCAGTGAGGGCTCCAGTGCAAGTCCCTTTCAGAGGCTTTGTAATCCTGTGAACTGTACCGTCTTTTTGGAGACTTTGTAAAATAAATCCATGATGGCAAATTTAACTCTGAATGTCTTCTGTGATTATTTATCCGTTTCTCCATGTGGAAAAGGGTTATTGTTCTTTTTAGCATGGACGTTAACCGTCCACTGCTGCCTTGAGTTGAGTCGGTTGACAAATCAGAGGCTGCGTTTCTGACTTGCCAACCAATCAAAGGCTGTGTTCCTGACTTGTCAATGGAACAATGCTACTCTTCTGGGCAAAACAAAAGTAAATCTTCAGCATGCAGCGTTTCTGAGATATGTATTCTTTTATGTACAATGTCCTGTGATGTTGTGTATGACAGTGTTGACCTGAGATAGTTGACCATACAAAACTGAACATCTCGCCAGCAGTACATTCAGATCCTTTGGCGATGGCCCCTTTAACTCATTTAAATCTGCCTTCAAAGGGGTGCCCTGGGATAGTCAGATGTGAAGATTTAAATAAAATAAAGGCAAAGAGAGTTAGTCAAACATTAATTATTAGGGATGCACCAATTCTGGATAATTAAATGAAATACATAAAATAAAATTAAATCATTTTAGCTTAAAGGGCCCATATTCTATGTTTTTCTTCATTTTTTTTATCAACTTATAACTTTTTCTGTGTATGTACTGTTTATGTATTTCTGTCTATGTAATGTTCTTTATAACTTATATGTGAAGGGGCGGGGCTAAACTCTCATAGGCGTCTATATGTAAATGTTTTTGGGGTCCATGACATCACAGAATCAGTAAATGTAAAAATCTTTGCTTCCACACATGGACTGTACAGATTGGAGAGTGAACAGTATGTTTTCCATCATTACTAATACTTACGTACTACATCAAAGCCTTTTATTTCAAAATAATTGAGCCCTTTAAGAAGTCTAGGGTCATTTTCAGTGTTTTTAATTATAGTTTTTAAACAGTGAATGATCCTTGCTGTCAAAAGGAAGCTGCTCTGGTTTCTCCTCACACCTGTTGCTTTTGTATTGTTTGACTGAACCAGGGTTTGTTGTCTCATGTGCAAGCCAGCCTATACATGTGTGAAATGACCTTGCACGTTTGCTATGTGAATAAGCAACTACAACAGAAAATAGCAAACTGCTTCAGGAACATATGTCAACATTCCCCAGAATGAGTTAAATGCCTTCTTCAAAGACACAACAGCAGAGGTCAGAAGAAGGGCAAAAGCATTAAACAGAAACATTAGGACACCAATGCAGAGACCACTGAATCACCGCTCCCTGATTCTAGAACACAACGGCTTTCGATTTTCTCCTTCACAGTCCTGTCACCTGCCCTCTTCTGAAACACTGGACTCTATGGACCTTGACAGAGCCATTCTCAACACACTGTTTAATCAGGCCAGAGTTTTCCCTCTTTCCCCTGGTATCATGGAGGAGACACACACGTTGCTGTCATTGCTCATGATGTCACACTGAGAGTCCATCTTCACCCAGACTTTGGCACACATGGTGCTGACAGCCCTATAGGCAGATATTCCAAAGAACAGTGAAAGACAGCTTGATCTGACAAGATATTTATACTCTAAGAACAGTGCAGAGAAACAACATTTGATTACTCAAAGGCACTGACTGAATCATATTAATACTACCAAGCACCAAAATATGTCAAAAAATGTAGTGACCATATTTGGTGCTTTGGACAAAATACACATTTTGTATTCATTTGTGACCTTAATTTGTTCTTGGTTATACAACTTAATGGAACTTCACTGTACAAAATAATGAGTGCACCTACACGAGTCTTCTGAGTGTTTTATATGTAATGTTGATAATGGTAAAATAATGGTCAATCCAAGAAAATGCTTTGTTTTGGGTACCCCTATGTCATAAACAGCTTAAATAAATACCTTTTAGGCATCTCAAAACTATAGTCAACCAATGTCTCAGGCATCAGGCCATGCATTTCTAACCATTTCATGTAACAATATAGTTTCTTTGTCTGGTTCTGACTCAGTAAGTTTCTCCAGAGTGGCACATTTCACATCAAACTACTGTGAAAGACTTTATGTACATCTTAAAGTGTTAATTATGTAGAAATGTTGAATAATCAGTTGAAATCCCCTTTGACAGCTTGTGTTGTAGCCTGTGCACAGGCCTATATTTTCATAAACTATTGTTATAAACCCAACTGTAACAAACTCTATGACTGCTATTTTGCAAAGTACATGTAGAATTGCAAAGTGCACTTTATGATACAAACTTTACCCTCCAGGGAGAAATAAACCAATTGGCCATATAACTGATAGTCTATCCATTTAGAACTAGCCAATGACCAATCAGAACTATGAAAGTCAGGTAAGTGTTGCTAAGCCCTTAGTTTTTCCCACTCAATTGGGCTACTTTTCATGTTTAGATGTAGAAAGATTAATCAAACCTTAGTATGTAATAAGGAAATATCCTATAAAGAATTTTTTTAGTAACATTATCATAATTTGTATTAGATTAAAGTAGCATTCCCCTACTTTAAAGTTAAATAGACTGATCTGGTGTTCTAAGACTAAACTGGCTTTGATTCTGGCAGCCATAAGCACTGCAATTTGTTATTTGAAATATTATGATAATTCATAACATTAAATGTTTATGGGCATGAGTGTTGCCCAAGGCAATAAATGCTGTATATGTTGATGAATTCACATTACTAATAGCATTCCTACTGGCTTTAGTCCATTGCCAATTTTCTGTTTCAAGCCTGTAGATTTTTATTTATTAAACCTGTAAATGTTTTAGTTCATATAAGTTGAACTTAAATCAGCTAAGGTTCACCTATTTAGTGACGCTATTAGAACGAGGTGTCACTCTCACGTCTGATCTGGTCTGATGTGGTTGTCTCTCAGCATGAGCCTCACCTCTGTCCCTGTGCATCTGCTCGCCTGTCGGATTATACTGATTCTCTGTGGCCTTGGGTCAGCGCTGGATTAAACAGCTTTAATCCCAGGTGTCACAGCACTTCATTAATTTACTCACTTTTGTCTGGAAAGTCCCAGACGTTGCTGATAGGGCTTGGCGGGCAGCCAGTCTATGAGCTTTAAATGCGAGAGGTGGACATCAGGGTCAGCTACAGAGGGCAAATGAGAGGCAGTTTGCTCCAAATATGGAGCAACAGAGCTAGAGGGTGGGAAGGGTATTGATGCGCATGAATGTTGATGAATAAATGGCCAGCAGCCCAGTTCGTTTTATCATTTTTTCATGTGTCATTCATTTTCATTTTCATGTTTCGTATTGAGATTTGTGTATTAAATCGTTCACATGAAACAGTGTTTATCATCTAAATTTTATGCTAACCATTAAGAAAGATTCTTCTTTGATGAAGGTAGTTGTATCATGACAAATGTTGGCCGATTGTTTGTATAATTGTATTTATAGAGAGAATCAACAAGTTTCATGAAGTTAATATTTAAATGTACAAACAGTGTGTAATTGCAATGGTGTCTATTTAGTTAATACTAATTGTACTCAACAATTCTGTTTCACTGTGATTAAGCTTTAAATGATTCATGACTCTGGCTTTCATTGGCCAATCCAACCATAAAGAGATACAGACTTGTGGATTACTCACTTTAAAAAGGCTTATCCCCATGAATGGTGTAATTACTGCACTACTTCTGCATTCATATAATTAATTAAAATTCATTACATACTGTATTGCTGTATTGCTGAAATATCATTTATATAGACTTTCATTTCTGCATTTGTGGGCACTAATTTTCCATCATGTTGGCAAGTTTATAACAGCAAATACTTTACTATTGTATTATACTGTATAATTTTAAACAAATGAGTGTTTAAAATGGTTTAAAACGAATGGTGCAATCTGACATTGCTTTCCTAGTGAACTAATTTAGAGGAGTGGTGGATGGATGTGGAGCAGTTGGACTGTAGGACAGCTCTGGATTGGTACACCCCCTGTTGACCATTATATATATATATATATATATATATATATATATATATATTGATAGATAGATAGATAGATAGATAGATAGATAGATAGATAGATAGATAGAGAAACCTTGTTTCTCCAAAATAGTAACTTTACAGGAGAAGGAAAAAACCTACGTTTACTTTTATTGTAAGTCAATGGAACCAGACTTTTTTCCACATCATTTTAGGCCATTTCTTTTGGTCCATTCTTTATAAAACTCATACACAATGTAAAGATCAGCAGGCATTTTCCAATTATGTAAAAAAAAAAAACTATACATATTTTGAATGCAACTCTCTCTCTCTCTCTCTCTCTCTATATATATATATATATATATATATATATATATATATATATATTATTTCATTGCACCAAAAAGGCAATGAGTATAAGAATATATCCCAGACACTTAAAGTTCCAAGAGACACAGTTGGTATCATATCTAAGTTTAAAATTCATAGTACAGCAGTGAACCTACCTGGGTGTGTGGAGGAAGAGGAATCAGACATTTAAACAGAACAGCTGAGAAAAACCCTGCCAAAGACCTGATGTAGACTGGAACAAAAGTCTCAGTGAAGACAATAAGAAGAACATTACACAAGCAAGGACTTCACGCCTAGACATTTCGCTGCACAACACTCTTGACGAAAAAGCACATAAAAGTTGATTTGAATATGCAATAAGAAATTGAGACAGGGCTGTGGAGTTATAGGAGACAGTTTAATGGAGTAATGAAACTAAATTAGAACTGTATGGACCAATGGATCAGTAGCATGTCTGGTATAAGAAAAAAGCAAAGCATATGACAAAAAGAACACCATTCCCAAGGTCAAGCATGGAGGTGGGGCAGTCCTGTTGAGGGGGTGTTTTGCTGCTGCAGGAACTGGCAAATCGTGCCTGTTTGACTGGCATCATTGATTCAGTGAAATACCAGCCATTTTGGAGAGGAATGTGTTGTCTTCAGTGCGTAATTGAAAGCTGATGATCATTGAACTTTCCAGCTAGACAGTGATCCCAAGCATATACACAAATCGACCAAAGATCAGAGATCAGTTGTGGAATGACCTTGCGGTGGCCATCTCAGTCCCCGGATTTAAATCCCATTGAAAATCTTTGGTAGGATTTAAAGAAAGCTGTGTTGACATGGAAACCAAGGAATGTTAATGAGCTGGAAGGTTTTGCTATTAGGAATGGGCAAGGATTCCAATAGAGAGATGTTAGAAGCCTGTGAGCACCTACCAGAAGGATTTAATGGAGTTTATAAAGTGTAAAGGATGTGCCACAAAATACTAACTTTGGGGGCTGAATAATTTTGTACATGGACATTTATGGAGGGAATAATTTTTCATTCAAACTGTTCAAAGTAAACTCAAATTTGAACATGTAGTAATAAACCTCCTTTTTACTGTTTACTAAAGCCTCGGTGGACAGATTCTATACTTCTTTTTGCCAAACTGCCTTGCACTTTTAGGGGGTTGGATAATTTTGAATGCAACTGTACATATATAAACCAAGCCCAAAATGGGCTTTGCATGTATATATATATATATACACAAGAGCTTATGTGTCCCACTGTCCAACCCCATAATCACCCAAGCCTCATATTCATTGCAGAAGGACGAAAGTGGTTCTTATATTTTAGGTGAATGTAAAAAGATTTGGTTGGTTCATCATAAAATATTCACACATTTCACGCAATATATGTGTGCCACTACTGTGTCCGTGTGACTACTGAGAATAGTTCACCACCCAAATTATACATATGTGGTCAGTGGTAGCCCTGTGGGGGTCAATTTCCACAGATGGACAGTGTAGAGAGAGGCTGATAACAGAACAGTTAGTAAATTAACCTGCAAAGTACATCATAAGTGGTTAGTGTACCAAATAAAATAGGTTATAGACACATATGAGTTATATTCTATAGATATAGTATTACATGCAGTAAGTAATCATTTCTCTTGGCACCATCAAGCCAATTTTTCTTTTTTTTTGGTCTGTATAAATCTTGCTATATGTAGGGGCCATGAAGCACCGTTGAACTTCTCATCACCCTCAGAAAAAGCTAAATGCACACATCCACATAACCGAGGACATGTTGCACTGTGCCTCAAACCATACAAAATAAAAATAAAAGAAAATCCAGAAAATCTGTTCAGGTCATTTCAAGGTTAATTATTAATTACAGTAATATTTTGCATGAATTCCACCTCTACCCTCAATCTATCCCAGGGACATAATTAGTACTACACAACATTCAGTGTGGCTACAATTTCCAATGGAATCTGCAAACAAAGCATCTCGTTATTGGGTGGTAGTGTATCTGCCAAACAGACTCATCCACACCAGCTCAACCTTGCATCACTGCGGTTAAAAATAGCCAATGTTTGGGGAAAAAAGAACAAAATGTGTTAATAAATGGTACAACATTGATGGACTTATTAAGCCTTTTCACTTAGGCTGAAACCTTGTTGTATTATTTGACCCTTTACATACTTTCACACATCACATAAACCTACTTGCCAAAAACGCTTTTTTCATCTCTGTACTATTGCACATCTTCACCCCCTGCTCAAGTTAAAAGATGCTGAAGCTACTGGTTCATGCGTTTATCACTTCTCAACATGATTACTGTAATTCTATTCTTACCTTTCTCCCTGTAGAATTCGTAAACAGGCTGCTATATATTCAAAGCTCTGCAGGAGTTCTCACCCACAGCAAACATGCAGAGTACATCACTTCTGTCTTATACAGGTTACTATGACTACTCATTACTTCACATTTTAAATACAAGATACTTTTCATTACCTTTAAGGCATTACATGGTCTGGCATCTCCACATTTAACTTAGCTCCTTTATCCGTACATCCCTTCATGTAAACTTATTCTTCTGGAACTTGGCTGTTGGTTGTCCCCCAAGTCAGATTGTTTTCTTGTGGCCTCAGGTACTTTATTGCTACAGCCACTAAGCCTATTATTATTATTATTATTATTATTATTATTATTATTATTATTATTTCCCTTCTGCTATTCACTAAATAGGTAAATATTATTCTAAACTGAAAGATCAGCTGTTTGGCTGGTCAAATGTTGAGGCACACAGGTAAAGAGATGAAGTTCGCAAAGTAAAAAATGAGTCTATAGATCGTGGTCACCTCTGGCATAAGCTACACTACCAAAACAATAATGGGAGGCAAATACCAGGGATGGGAAAGGCACATTGGGCCTTATTCAAGTTTCATCAAGTTTTAATTAACAGTCTTGTTAATCATCAGTTTCATCTTTCTCATATCTTTACTATTGAAGTCAATATGTGTAAACTTAAGTGTAATATTTTAACGACATTTAAAAATGCTTGTTTTCCTTATGGATCACTGTCAGTACACCTGCACAAAATGTGGTGTTTCATGTAAATTATATGTATCAAAAAATTATCACATTACATGAATAAATTAGGGTTCATCATTTGCAAATGATGTTGTAGTGACTTTGTGCCCTACATGTATCTCCAGCTCATTTGCATGCACATGAGCCCTCTCACAAGCCCTTGTTATGGTCCATATTTCCGTTGTTAGTCATGTTTTACTGTATGCAATACGTGTGTTAATGAGTCAAGTGAGTGAATTTGGCAGATAGAGGAGAGAAGGTTGACCCACCACCTGTGTCTAGGCAACCATACACAGTTTTTGTTATGTGATCCTAAATTTATTGTGTATTCTCAATTTTCATCTTTTGTGGAATAGCTGTAGCAGATATGTTGATGAACTAGCAGTGTGTAAATACATGTGAATTAGCAGAAGTGTAGCTCTGGGCACTTTTCCAACAGTGGTGGCTATGGGGCAAAACAGGTTGTTCATCATACCCCGTCATGTTACATGAAAACATTACATTTCATATTTTAGATGTAGCATAACAGCACGTAGGCCTAATTCTTGTAGCCCTAGATTTTGTTTACTTGTGGATAATGTAGAAGCATCACTCTTGTTTTGCCATTCTGAATAGCATTTTCATACATATACGACATGCTAGTGTTTCAGTCATTGGCTACAAAGTTTGCAATTCTATGGATATTCAGAATATTATGTGACATGTTTGTGTTTATGTTATGTTTAAAGGCTAAAAGGTTTGCTATTATGCCAAACACACAGTTGAGAGTGTACACTGAAAGTGAAAAACAAATAATCTGCAGATGTTCCTCAAAAGAATAAGAGTTTCACTCAATTCAAGACTTTCTTGTCAATTTTTTAATACTAGAAACTTGGCAAACCATTTTCAGGTTGTAGACAAATTAGTTGAAATATTAGTTGTAATATTTATTTCACGAAAACCAGTAAAATCAGCAGAATGGGGGATTTAATTGGCCACAAGACCACACTGCTAAGGTTTCAACTGATGTCACACTGAACTTGTGTTGTATGCATTAATTTTATTCCTGTCTCATATTCCCTTGGCTCCCACTCTCTCCTATCTTTACATATACAAGGAACCACTGGGTTTAAGTTACCTCCCACCGGTGTGGTTAGCTTTGGCTAGTTCTGTGGCTAACCACGAAGCGTTGCACTCTATGCTGTAAATGCGAGTTGCCAAATAAAAGAGCATTTCAATTGGTTCATGATGCCTTCTGGTCATGCCTCTTTCTTGCCACAAATAAATAAGGGACTATTGGGCGGCACTTGTTTCCATGCAGCAGAAGGTGATCCATTCATTGCACTCAAATCACCACTAGTTTTCATGTCAAACAGGTTCATATGATCTTTTGGTATAATACTATCCTTTTGCAGATCATTATAATGGTTGCTGTCCTTGACCATCCTTTAGCTTTTGCAGCATTGTCCTCTGGACTGCTTGGCCCAGGTGTTGCACTAGAGTAATGTGTCTCCAAAGACAAGGAGACTACCTTGTCGCAGCCTTCAGGGAATTCCTTAACAATGAGGCCTTCTATCACAACTGACTGCAGCCCTGAGCCAACTTTCTGCTGGTATTGTTCATGAGAGAAATGCTAATATTTGCTTTTTTTGGATCGTATGTTGATACCTCAGGAACAAGCTTGCACGTACTACTTCTAACCCAATGAGAATGATGAGAATGTGTGAAGTCACTCTTGCAGTTTTGGTTCTTAAGCAATAACCACCCAACCTTTACTCTCACGGAATAGTGTGATGCTTCCCTCCTCGCCGCAGCCGAGACAAAAGTCTCTCTTTCCATTAGAATGAATAAAATTGACAATGCTCTGTAGGGGAACAGGAAATTGAATTAGGTTGTTATCTCACACACTCAGGCTGACTTCAGCTCCTTTCCTTGGTCTCTGTTGTGGCTTCCTCATCCTCTCATCTAGTCTAGCTCACTCATTTTTATCCATAGACAGACTGAGTTGCTGTTACAGAGCGAAGCTTTATGCACATGTTCTATTTACATTTTGATATGCAGTTCAGTAGTTAGATGTAATGGGTGAAATTAATGTAAATTGTCACTTTGACTTTGTGATTAGTTTTGACTAATCACAGTTTTGTTTTATTGCAAAAGTCAGATAAAAAAAAAAGTTATGCAGAAATACCTGTTAACATCACACAGTACTGTGAAAATGTCAAACATTTTTTTCAGGAAATATTTCTAAAGAGGTTAAATATAAGATAATCTACTTGCATAAGGAAAGTCAAATGATAATAATTGGAAAAAAGAGTACAAAAAACATTTAAAGATACAGAGAAAATGGGACTGCTAACAACTGCACAAGACCAAGTAAACTATCAAAACTGTCACCATCAGATAAACAATAAAGCTTTCATCTTTGAGACAGAGGAGAAAATCAAGCTCCACTCTTGCTTCAGATCTAGAAAAAGTGTTTTTAAGGATGTGATACTGAAAAAAGAAAATTGAGAAAACGTTAAGAAGCTGCTGCTGTTCTCAGAACTATGGAATGGCCACCCCAGAGTCCAGACCTCAAAATCACTGAATGTGTTTGGGGTTACTTGATAAGCAAAACATGCAACTGACTTCTAAGATTGTAATTTGAAGGTTTGAAAAAAAAATATCTTCTCAGGTGTCTTGTCTGTCCTGTGATGGACTGGTGACCTGTCCAGGGTATTTCCTGCCTTCTGCCCTAATGACCGTTGGGATAGGCTCCAGCTCCCCCTGCGACCCAGAAGGATAAGTGCCTTAGAAAATGTGTATGTGTGTGTACTTGTTGATGCTTCTGTATAATGTTCTATTCCATAATATATGTTTCATGTGAATAATTTGTTCATAATGACCATTTCGACCAAAACTGTATAAACAAGCGGGTGATCTCTGATTTTTTTTACAGTGCTATATTTCTCTGAAGGTAAAGATTTGAAGGCAAATCTTATAATACAGACTTCTGCTGCAAGTATGTCATACAAAGTTCATTTCTATGACTGTGAAGTAGAAAAATGTGTTGGTTTGTAGTAATATTGATAGGATATTCCTTATTTCTTATTCCTTATTATTATTATTATTATTATTATTACTTCACAGACACAATCATTATGATACAGTAGAACTTCCTTTTAACCTCAAAAGTCCCCACATAACTTTAAAAGTTACGGAGACACAGCAGTGCCAGACACAAGTGAAAAAAGCCCTTTAGGCCATGTCATTTTAGCTACGCTATTGAAAGCAAGATCAGTAAAATAGATCACTTGAAGTGAGATGTCCGATGAAAAATTTTGCTTGCAGCTCATGTTTTATACCGTACACATGCAGTACATTGAAGCCAAAATGTATACAGTATGTCCAGCACGGCCATCGGTTAGAAGAAAGAAGATTTTCAGAATACTTTGATTCTGTGGGATTTTAAAGCCACAGTATGCGAGTCATTTGCCAAGTGTGCATAATAGCAGGATTTAGAGCAAGATCTCTGGGCTAATCTCCAGCAAACCAATATTGACTCAGCACCAGTGCTTGAAGTCCATTTAGGCCTACTTCAGTCCAAGACTGCATATTCAAATGGACAGATAAAGACAACAGCGCTTATTTGCTGAGAGTCAAGGTCACTGTGTTATGTCCTCCTGTCTTCACATTACATTACACAAACTGGCTTTGTTTACAGAAATCACAAATGTATTATTAAATTGGGAGTTTTCTGTAGGATTAAATAAGTAATTGTGCTTCTGCTCTATTACTTATTTAACGGGCTTTGTTTTTAATAATACATGTATAAATTCCAGCAGATGAAGCTCACATATAGTATGTATTCATGCTAATTTGATCAGTTGGCAGAGAGTTCGGTGCTTTTCACTGCATAATATGACTAAGTAGTGCCCATCTTATTGGGAAGAGGCAAATATAACGATTTTGTTTACTATCCAAATTGACCAGTAAAACTACACAACACTTCTGGGTTTTTATATATAATGTTGATGATGATAATATAGTGGCAAATCCATTAAATTCTTTGATGTCTATCTCCAGTCTCCACCACTGTGAACAGTTCTGGCTCTTCAAGTTTCATTTCACATTAAACTACTATGAATGACTTTGCTTACATCTAAATGGTCGTTAGTCAGATTAATGTCGTTGATTAATAAGTGGAATTCCATTTTAACAATCATTATATATGTTTAAAGTGGTCCACAGTTCCTATATGTGTTCAATCAGCCTCACAGATGCTGATTTTTTATCTCCAACAACAACAAACATGTAAGTTGCATAGTGTGAGGTAATTTTGAGCTAATATAATCTACCTCAGAGTCAGAGGCAGATAAAAAGCAGCAGTGCAGCTAGGTCATGGGTGTGATGTCTGGCAAGTTGCGGAGTAACTTCAAGAGTGAAGCTGCTATTTGTTAATGAAATTTCTCAGACAGACTGCAGTGATTAACACTTTTCATTTTTTTAAAAACGTTGCCCAAACGTGTCATTACCAGTGAGTCATTTAAAAGCCTTCTCATGTTTTACTGTTGGACGTTTTAACAGTTCTTTACAATCGCTAACAAGCATTTTTAAAAGTTTTCAATTTCATACAATTTTTCACACTCCTCTCCTCGCTACAGAAACCTGCTATATCTGATGGGGGTGTCATGGATAATGCTGACTGATTGAGTAGACAATGTAAGATATGTAACTAGCAAGATTAGGGGTTATAGATTTCAGTATATTCAGTATGTTCTAACTGTTTTTGATTATTTTTTATAGTGTTTATGATCTTATTAATAACCTTTACAAAACTAATATTAAACCATGTATAAAATATTTATAAGTGTAGTGTTACTGTAAAGTGGTAGATGTTTTATATGAATCTTTAAAGTAGTAAAGAATTACTTCCTGTACAGTTTTGTTTCATATTATAATTCATTTTTTATTCTTTGTTTGATCATGTAAAAATGTATTGATTGTTTTCTCTCTCAAAAATCATTAGAGTAGAAAAAAATACAAAACAGAATGTTATATCTTTACTGTATAGGAAGAAATAAAGTGCTAGAAAAAAACATTAACACACAATCTAAGCTGATCAGACAGTCACAGATACAGTAAATGCTTGGGTCAATTCTGCATCCTTTGGCCCAATGTTTTCTCTTGCTTATATACAGTGCTGGGACCAAAATGAGCTGTCCATGGTCAACAAAATAACTCCAGAGGTGACCCCTTTTTATAGATGGTCAGCACCCTGGTAGGACTTCTGTGAGCAGAGAATAAAACAGGAAAAGGCATTCGATGAATGCTTAATGTATTCAAGCAAGGGGAAAACTGCTTGTAGTTGAGTGTAGTTGTGCTAACTGTGTGAAGAGTTTTGAAAAATGAAAACTGTAAAGTGATTAGCATTGTGCTAATGATGAAATATTTTCTATGTGAAACAAGGTGGGGAAACATGTTTAAAATGCAGAATAGTCATTATAGCACATGGGGAAATGGAACAATTACATATGAAAAGTGCATTGATAAATTAATTAATAAATAATTGGCCATTAGCTTTAAACTATTTTGAACTGTGACTAGCTATTTTGTTGCTATAAAAATGTTTTAATCACTGAGAACATTTACACCAGCAGTGAAATTCACTACTTTTTACTCTTTTTTCCATTGTCTTTCTTTTTTAATGTGGCTATGAAAAAAAAAAAAAACCTTCAGAAAATAAATGTAGAAACAGTTTAATCTCCTAGCACACTTACCATGTCCATAATTCATGCCACTTTCAAATTATTTTAAATGTTTTCTTATTACAAAAGACTGCAGACCTCTTCCTGTATGTGGAAACAGAGTCAGTAAGTGCAACAGTAGAAACTTCACTCACCCCTGAAATAAACCTCTGAATCCAAAATACTGGACGGTTTAAATTAAAAATTAACCAGATTTCAAGCTTGACTTTGAAGTGGTGTTGCCGTCACACACTCAACACCCTCAAGAGAGAGAGTGGGGGTAGAAATAGAGAGAATGAGAGAGAGAGTGAGAGAGAGAGAGGCCTGCTCATGCTACCACAGATTCTAGCCCCAGTTAAAGCTCTTTTGGGGCCGGTTTGCTATTGTTCTACACAGCTCATGTCGACATAACTAGGTGAGGAAGTATCGTTTCTCCTTCACTTTGCTCAGATTAACTGTTTCTAAGGCCACTCTCAGTCAGTTTAGTTAAGAGCGAGCTGGCTCCTCCTTTAGAAAGACATGCAGAATTATGAAAGTAGGTCTTCTATTTTCAGGAAGTAATCGTTCTTTAAAAGAGAGCACGCAATCCTGCATTGCAGGCTTTATTACAAAAGACAGACAGAAAATAAGAAAGAAAGCAGTGAATGATGCACTCTTAAAAAAAAAAATCTTCAAGGGTTCCAGGTAAAAGCAGTGGTTATGTACATGACCATGGCAACTAAATGAACCATGTGAATGCTTAAATGGTTCTTTACAGTTTAGAAAATCATTCTATTTAAGTGTATCACTGTAATTACACTACAGTTACCTCATCAAGGTTATGACGAGTGGTTATTATATTGTCTGTTGCATCAACAGAAGGTTCATGGAAGTTCTTTTGGTAACACTTGTCAGATTTTAAAGAATTTACCCACATTGGGTAAAACACTGATGGTGGCACTAGTTTAAACTCTGACATTTGAAGCCTGTAATGTGCTTTATTATGTATGTTTTAGTGTTTCAGTAAGTCCTTCAGTAAATACTTCAACTTGAAGCCTCACTCTTAACACTGGAGGAGGCTTTAGTACAGTACGCTTCACTTTACTTAGAGTGGACAATTCATAATGCATAATAAACATGGCTATAATGTATAATGCATTTTTATAAATATTTATAGCTATGTTTATAGTGCCTTATAGATGCATTATAACATGTTATGAATGTGTTTATAGATGCTTACAAAGGTGACATTCATAGAAAGTGTTACCGTTCTTTCAAAGGTGTGGTTCTCAAATCAGGTCCTCAGGGACCCTTAGATGATCCACATTTCTGCTGTAAACCAACTCGCAACACATAAGGATAGAGGGAAAATGTGGTCCATCTCGGGGTCCCTGATGGACTGCTAGGGAACTCTTGAGGACTTGTTTGAGGACCACTGGGGGTTCTTTAGAGTGTTATAGAGGCAGAACCCTTAAAAGTGCCTCCTGGAACCAATTTTTGCAAAGCATTTTAAGGAACCATTGCAATTTTCCCATAACACCTTATTTATTTATTTATTTATTTATTAGCATATCCTTTTAGAATGTTTTAAATGATTTGAAATATTTTTTCCTCCTAACAATAAGTTTAATTTGAATTAAGTTACACATGTGAATTGTAAGGGTGTAGCAATATGTGCATTTCACAATACAATGCACATTACCATATTTGCATCATTATACAATACATATATATATATATATATATATATATATATATATATATATATATATATATATATATATATATTCGATGCAGAATTAGAAAAGAAATGCTAACACATTTATTTATTTTTTTTTCTAGCTCCCTTTTTTTTTTTTTCCAAAAAGTAGTACTTGTTGAACAGATAACTAGCACTATTATTATTGCTTTGTTGTGACTTATAATAATAAAAGTACATAAAATGGACTAAAAATGGACAAAAATGTGGACTATAAAGCCACATCTCAAAAAAAAGAGCATCACAAGTTCATTTACAATCTGATCTTGTGTTTGTATATAATGTGTGGCTTTTATCTTCTGGGTGAAATGGGTGAGAATATTCTAACATGGCTCAATCATTCCCAGCAAAATGTAGAATCCAGGACTCTCTACAACCAAGTAGAGGTGCAAATTGGAAGCTATAAGCATCCTTGTGGAGCAGCTGCTTGAAAAACATGAGGAGAAGTAGCTGCTGAGACTCATGTTTTCTTCTCAATTTGATAACTGACATATTTAGTTGAGGTCTTTAGAAATTGCTTGGCATGTTTGAGTTATCAACACAGGTATTTGACACTCACACAATGTCTGTACACTGTCCCATGAAATTGAACTGTATTTGAAATATCAGTATTGAGATCCTAAGTGAATAGTAACATGCTTCAGTGCCTCATATACTATAACCCTATCAATTACCATATACACAGTTTGAAAATATAATATTGTTTACCAAATAATATAACTATCTTCAATGCTCTGACATCACATGCAACAAATAGGTTTATGTTTTAATCTTGTAACATCCACTGAAAAATTTGTTGCTTTAAATTTGCTTGATTCTGATGCAAATGAAATCCATGACATCAACACAATTCTTGCCAAAATTAAGTAAAATAAACAACAGTAACCATGTTAATGTAATATTTATCATTCATATGGAACTAATTTGAAATTAAATTCAAAGCACTATTTTCAATTGAATAGTAATAATTGAATTCAATTTTATTTTCAACAGACTTGACACTACAGAGGTGAGCTGTTCCCTGACTGATGCTCAGAGGTGCTTTAAACCTTTAACTATGCTTTTTGCCAAACATCTTCTAAATTTCCCCTTTCTACATCTTTCCTGCCTTCACTCCTCTCTAATCCTCTTTTTACAGGCTACACGAGCGTGCAAACCCGGGACACTTATGACAGCTCAGACAATGCAGTGTAGAAATCTGCCTTATCTATTATGACAGGCTGAAATTCAATGAGAGAAGCCTGACATTTAAATGAATAGCTGATTTGTGCTGAATCGGCTGATTTCTCCGCTCCTCATTCACTCATTCAGCATAAATTTGAATGCTCTCCAGGCTGTCAACATTTCCCCCAATGCACATAATGAGCGAGAAGTGACCTTGTGTTCTTCTTTCTTATACTGTGGAAAAAAGCATGTGTATAAGAAAGCTTGTTTATCAAGAGACAAAACAGACACTTTTTTGTTAGACAGAGAGAGAGAGAGAGAGAGAGAGAGAGAGAGAAAGGGAGAGGGAGAGAGAGAGGGGTGTAAAGTCCTTCAGATTCAGTTGTGAGTACATTTCAGGACCTTAGACAGCAGCAGAACTATTAATATGCAACTGGCGGAAGAGCAGTTCTGCAGTACTACTTCTGCATTCACAGGCTTCCTATGAAGCCTGTGTTCATAGCAGTTA